>NC_040233.1:25305806-26636728 GCF_001444195.1 Xiphophorus couchianus
TAATCTAAATTCAGTGTGTTTTTTGGGAACAGTCCAGGGTTGCCTCTCAGTTTTCTGCTGCAGCAGATTAAAACAATTTGTTGCTCTGTTGAACAGTAGAAGGATGATAACTTATGCAATCCTGCTTTCTGCCTAATGAAAAGAAGGCTTATATCAATAGTTATTGCAAACTTTACATAATACATAAAATCTCAGGCTGTAACTTTCTAGGAACTTATTGCAATTCAAAGTTAAAGAAACACTAAATCTCTAACTAAAAGCCTTTTCATTTTAGTAAAAGAATAGTATCAAGTCATTTGGACTCAAGTCAGATCCCTCCAAACACTTTGAACTTCTTTTTTGTTTGTCCAATGCTAGATAAGAACTTCGTTGTCCAAAGTTTTCAAGGTTTTCAATACTTATGTTGAAACTTTTACTTTTAGGGTGTTTCTTTCCTGATAGTCTCGTTGGCTCGGTTTGATTGGGGACCAAAATTGGAACGTTTGCTACATTTTCAGCTGCTGAGGTTCTCTTTCACTCTGGACTATGTCAAACCTGTTCCCCTCCTCGCCTGTGGTGGCGCTACACCAAGAACCACTGAAGGAAGCAACACTGAAACTGAGACACTGAGTGCACCCTCCTTCACAAAATGTAAACAAAAATGGAGTAGTGTCAGATTTTAGTGGTTGTAGGATTTCTCTTTAGTCTTTGGCAAAAAACCTCAAGCCATTTCTCTTGCTAGCGCTAGTTAGCCCATTTGTTTTGGATGCATTTACCCAGAGTGCCCTGCACTCTAGTCCATTTCCTTTCTGCCAGGTTTGAGTCCGGCTGACACTCGCATGTTCACCCCAACCAAACCAGAGTTCACTAGATACTGACTTGAATATTGATGCAATATCCGCCATTTTATTCACTTATAATGTTACGTATTTTATTTTTCATTTTTGTTGTTTTTTTGATAATATTTTTGCATAAACAAAAGGAAAACAAATTATGGTGATCATTATTGATTTGTAAAAGTAATAAAAATCCAAACGAGTAAATACTTTTTATAGAAACTGCACATCTCTGAAAAAACACTTTATTTGGATGTAAATTTACAGGACAGTTCCTGCAGAACTTGCACTAATTATGAGTAAAACAAAATGGACATTCAGTCCCAGTTAATTAGCTCCTTTTGATTGTTAGTGTAACCCAGTGAGTCATTCAGCTGCAGCATAGCAGCACCACACAGCATGCAAATGCCTTAGTTGAGTCAAAACTTTCCAGTAATAGAATAAACAAATCTTTGCTTACGGCTTAAATAGGCGAATCCACATGATCCTGCAAGGTCTCCAAACACTAACACTAAATGTATACAGTCAGTACTAAATGTTACTGGATATTTTAAAAACTGAAAACCCTGCTGGGGACTGTCATTTATGAAAAGTTTTACAATAAATACACATTGTTAGTTGCTGTTGTCTACATGTAAATGTCACTTTTTCCACCTGAAAAGAAATGCCTTAAAAAATTCAAGACACTTTTCACTTACAAATTTACAAACTTTCTTCTACATCAACAATAAGCTTGAATAACCTTGTCTAACGGCAGCATTCTGGGCTCAAAACAAAAAATAATTTAAAATGGACAATAAAAGACTAATTCAACAAATCAGGATTTGAGACCTTTGCTGAATGAGACTTTGTGTCCATGCAGCACAGGCTGAATCAGTGATTCACACTTCAGGGATGGTCGTATCTGTGTGGAAAGGTACTTTAGAAACATTCGCTGCTTTCAAGGTGACATCTTTCCCTAACGTGGCTCTGCATTTTTACAAGAACAAAATGCAGAAACACATTTGGCAAATATTACAAGTCCATGCTTAGAAAGAAGAAGGCAAGAGTAGTGGGCAGTCGTAGCCTTGATGATGTGAATATGAACGTGGTGAGACTACTTAGACTGCGATGTGTTTCCCTACACACTATGATGCAATTTATGGTATTAACTGGTACTTTAAATTCATTTTTAAATACAACTCCTGTTCTCCAGAGTTTCCAGCACTGAAAATTTCTGGTCACTGAGAACAAAAATTAAATTATTGTAATTGTTTTCTAGCTTAAAACAGACATCATTCTGAGCACTGATCTTATATCAGTTTTAATATCAATACTATTAATTTTACTGCGTCTGTTTTGACATTTGGTGTTTCCCTCCGAACCAGAGACATCCTGTTGTCCCATCTGTTTAATGAAGTCTACTGAGAAACATGGGATTGTCTCATTTGAATCTTTTTGTAGAGAAAATCTGCTTCTGACACTAAGGAAATCTGACTCACCACTGTTTGCCGAAGTGATCAGGACTCACAAAAAATATCAGACTTCCAAGACAAATGGATGCAGTATCTTTACCAGTTCTGTATTTTTATTTTTATTTTTGTTTTTGTTTTGTCCTTCATTTGTCCTTCCATTGAATGTCTGAACTAGAAATGAAACATGGAGAACCAACATCTAGCTTTATCAGAACAACAATCCAGAGAAACCCTACTAGTTTATAAATTATGAACTACTTATTATTATTCTTATTAAACATGGGGAACCAATATACTTTTATCTTTTTGTCTTTCTTGTAAAGGGCTTTTAACTGCCTTGTTGCTGAAAATGTGCTGTATAAATAAAATGACCTTATCTTTAATGAGTATATTTTTCTTTTTCACTTTTTAAAATTTTATCAGACAACATATTATGTTTGGATCATCTAAAAACACTGCAAAAACACAAAACCTTGCCAAGTAATTTTAGTCTAGTTCATAGTGCACTTTATTTTATTACACTTGAAATAAGACAAAACTAGCTTACAAATATCTTTTCAGCAAGATACTGAAAACAAACAAAGAAGTTTGTTTTAAGTAAATAATTCCTTAATATTGATGAAAAAGTACTGGTTCATTTGGCAGATAAAATTACCGGTAACAACATGTTAAAAGATTAATTAGATTAATTTTATCTGAAAAAAGATATAATAAATAAAATAATAATTAAAATTCTTGTAAATGAGACCTCTATAAATAAAAGTCAAATAATAAAAATAATAAAAAAGACAGTATAATAATAATTTCTCAAATATAATTTATCTTGTTTTGCACTGGCTGCTAGAATGCACTAAGACTCTCTGAAGTTAGGAAGGCTGAGGGATTTCTCTGCTGGGATTTTCTACCTACTGGGAACATGTGTTCTACAAAATGTACAAAAACTTTAGATGAAAGCATCCGAAAAACATTATTTTTTTGGTTCTGTTTTCTTGTTCACTTCCAAATCTCCCATCAGGCGAGTAGAGAAAGTGGAGGAGAGACAGAAACGAGGGCAGAGAAAGAAGAATCCACTGAGGGTAGCGCGAGGCAGGAGGTGGGAGAAGGAGAAAAGCAGCATGTTGAGCACGACTCTCTCATTATAAAGGTCGTTTATGGTTCTAGCCTCCAGACGCTGATTAATAACATCATTTAGATCAAAAAGCAGCTTAACTGGGGACCTGTGCATTAAAGCTGAGTACAAAATAAGGTCGTCAAGGAGAGGAAAAAGTTTGTGCAGTTAAATTCAAATCTTATCTTTAAACATTCAGACTAGAAAAAGTCTAGATTAGTTGTATAGTTAGTAAAAGCTTTTATGAGGCTTCAGAAACTAATTGTAAAAATGTTGGATCTTTATCTTCTGTTGTGGGAAAATTAATGTTCTGTTTTAGTTTCTGTATTATTCGCTTCGCTCTCTGATCTGGAAATATAAATCCCGGCTGTTTATTCAGTCCCAACTTTTCCCAATATCGTTTGTCTGATTTAATAAACCTGCTTGACTCTTTTCTCATTCAGCGGTGCACCTGGCTCAGTTTAAAATTTAATTTCTCCTCTCGGCAGCATTCATTATGTTGGTAATTGGCCTGCTTCTTTATTAGCTGACTTTGCCTGCAGCTCAGAGAGCGGAACAGAGCTGCGGCTGGCCTTTTAATAGGAGTTCAGACCGAGGGATCAGCAGACTGTTGCTGCTGCTCTGCTCGGTTCACTCATGACGTCAGAGACATGTCGCTTCACAGCAGGAAACTCGTATGTCACCGTTTGTCAGTAGTCAACCTCTTTCATACTGCGAGACTTAGCATGATTCAGTGCTGTAATTGTTTTATCAACTTCCACGTTGGTTTGCAGGAATCGACGGAGAACACGCCTGAGGATTCCTGCTCTGTTTACTTAGAGAATTAATGGATAACTTCAAAAAACATGGCATTAAATGATAATGCACATCTTTTATGCTAAAAATACCACAATTCAGTGTGATTTAGATGTTACTTTGTGCACTTAACGGTTAAAGTGTGTGAATACCCTAAGACGTGTTAATATGTGGAAGCTGTCTTAGAACTACTGTAAAAGCTAACATTACTGGTCCTCCAGTATGTAGTTCTCATGATTTTTTAAAACTTTATTTCAAGCAAATAACATTAACATATATAAAGGATCCTTAACACAAAGTCAAAAAATAAGGAATAACCTCAGACAATGACAGTGTTGGTGTTTAGGCCTTGCAGTCTTCAAATGAATAAAGTAAAAGAATAGGCCTGTCACGATAGCAAATTTTGCTGAACGATTAATTGTCTCAAAAATTATTGCGATAAACGATAATATTGTTTGAAGACCTTTTTACACTGAAAATGATGTAATAATGCATGCGATTTCCTGCCAAAGTTAGATACACTTTATTTTCAAAAGAATATTTAACACTGGAACTGGTAAACAAAATAAACAAAACAACCAAAAACAAAAATAAAATGGATTCTCAGTCTCCATTAACAAAAAATGCACTGGAAAAAAAACTAAACATAAAGCCAAAGTGTAAATAAATACTGCATTCAACCAAAAGAGGGCAGATTATGAAGTCTGTATATTATGTTGCCCTTCAGTAATAATTAGATTTAAATAGAGAAGATGGGCACATCGATTACCTGATGCAATAGTTCACACTACATGATTTTTGCTCCTATTTTTCCCCTTACAACAATCTTAAAACGTTGGTCTTTCTAAGATTGTGTGGTGTGTTACGGTAGATCGTCGTTGCCGCTCCGATCTAAATCAGGGGTTTTCCCGACTGGGATCGTTAACTCAGCCTGTTGAATGTGACAGGTAGCCAATCAGAAAGCCGGATTTCTGAGGGGAAATTAAGGAGGGGAATCCCAAACAGCTGACGCAGCGCAACCCGAAGTCCAGCAGACATTGGAGATGATATGTGGAAACAACATTAATGTTTATTCAACATGCAAAAAATATAGAAATGACAAGAGGAGTTGGAGCGAAACCGGTAACTTTTCAGCTGTTCTTCGTTAACGTGACGTAAATAGGTTCTAATGATTTTCATTCAGTCAAGACTTTACGCTGACACTAGACACATGCATTGCAGGTAGATTGTAGTAAAGCATTGATTAATGCCTGGTTTTAAAATTAGTTCACTGGACTTGTAGCCATTATTTTGTGCCCATTGTTGGACACCACACGGCAGGAACGAACCGATCAAACCGTTATACCTAGGATTTCTGTCGGTTAATGTGTGGTCTGTCAGGTTTTGAAAATGGGCCGACAATCAGCCGACAGCTCTAAGATCGTGTCGTGTGCGCTGGGCTTTACACTAAGGAAATGAGGAAGGGAGGAGTCAAGAGTTACAGCCGGCATTAGGAGAGCAAGCTGAGTAGTATAAAAGTTGAATGGTGAAAAGTATAAAAGTTGAATGGTGAAAATAGCACAAAGTATGCAGGAGAAGAAGCGTGGCGAAATTTACGGAGCAACCAGGAAAGTGGAACTCAATAGTGTGAATGAATGCCTACAGCATTCACAGTAATAAAAATGTGTAGGGGGGTAAAGTGGAGGGACCAATGGTTCCCTGGCCCAACCTGGTCTGGCGAAGCTGCGCAGGTCACTTCCAGTTCAGACTTGTGGGAATAATGTATTTAGTGCCCACAGATTATTTATTTTCATAGCGCATGCTCACTGTGAGCTATTAGTACCCCAGCAACAGTTGCCATGCTGCTGACAATGATGTCATCAGCCTGATTTCAAATGATGCCAGTGCCACCAGGCCCTTCTAAGGATGCCTCTGTGATGTCATAGTCCATGACGTCACCAACTGATCAGTTGAGTCTCCGGTCAGTCAACACAAAATTCATTTGGACACTTTAGCTGACGGAATAAAGATGAGCAACGAAAGCGACGTTTATGTGAGACCCAAGGTCTCCTTTTGGAGCAAAGTCAGAAAGACTTGTTCTAACAGAGTTCATCCTGGGCAAACCACCCCAGATTATAGGAAGAAGAAATTTCTTGGAGAACTCCTTTGGAAAATAATAGAGAAAGTGGCAGACGTCCCCACCATGCATCTCGTCAGAGAAATCTTTTCGGAACAGCACAAAAAACTTTTGGCCTTACTGCTGAGGAAAACAGGGGAAATAAACGTGGACGTACTTTCAGACGTAGCAGAGGAACTGAGCGAAAGAATTTTTCAAAGTATTGCGAGGGACGCGTTTCACTTTGCTTCAGGACTTAATTTGATTGCCCTACTCGACTACCCAGAAGGACATGTATTTATCGTGAGAAAATTCATACGCCACTTGGAGGATCCTGTTCCTAAAATGAAAATGTTTACAGCTACAAAAATAAAAATCAGAAGGACATTTTTTCCAAATGAAGATTTGTATAGTGATGAAAATTGCCTGAGTGAGGCTTACACTCAGGCAGAAATGGATCCAGGACAGTTTTTGAAGGACGCAAATGAAATGGGATTTAAACGGGGAACTGAAGCTCAAAGAAAAAATATGGTGGAAAGAATATTTTGGAGACTGATTTATATATCAAGTTACAGATCCAGCTATGGCGCTTATAAAATGAAGGACACCGACCCAGTCCACAAGAAGCTTGGTCCAAAACTTTGGGAAGCAGTAAAAGAGATAGATTTTGTATTTTTTGAGGAGATGGAGACAAAACTCGGCCAGGACATATTTCAACTTCTGAGCGGAAATGATGACGTAGTTCAAGAATTATTATTTAAGATGCTAAAAAGTGAAAACCCGATAGTGATTTACAAACTAACCGAATGTTTCCGAAGAACCCTAGCACGTCCAAGGAAAATTCATTTTAAGAAAAATTATATTAGAAAAGTGTGGAAGTGGATTGAACAGGCTGTCTGCTGTGGAGAAGATTTGGAAGAGAGTCAAGATGTTTTTAACAATGGACCAAATGTTGAGCCTCGCCCTGCCTCTGACTCGGAACCGGCCTCTGACTCGGAACCGGCCTCTGACTCGGAACCGGCCTCTGACTCGGAACCGACCTCTGAGTTGGGGCCGGCCTCTGAGTCGGGACCGGCCTCTGAGTCCTGTCCGGCCTCTGAGTCGGGACTGGCCCCTGGCTCGGGACCGGCCTCTGAGTCCGGTCCGGCCCCTGGCTTGGGACCGGCCCCTGACTCGAGTCCGGCCTCTGACTCGGTACCGGCCTCTGACTCGGGACCGGCCTCTGACTCGGGACCGGCCTCTGAGTCGGGGCCGGCCTCTGACTCGGTACCGGCCTCTGACTCGGAACCGGCCTCTGACTCGGGACCGGCCTCTGAGTCGGGACCGGCCCCTGAGTCCTGTCCGGCCTCTGAGTCGGGACCGGCCTCTGAGTCGGGGCTAGCCTCTGACTCGGGACCGGCCTCTGACTTGGGGCCGGCCTCTGAGTCGGGACCGGCCTCTGACTCGGGACTGGCCCCTAGCTCGGGACCGGCTCCTGGCTCGGGACCTGCCTCTGACTCGGGACCGGCCTCTGAGTCCGGTCCGGCCCCTGACTCGGGTCCGGCCTCTGACTCGGGACCGGCCTCTGAGTCGGGACCGGCCTCTGAGTCGGGACCGGCCTCTGAGTCGGGACTGGCCCCTGGCTCGGGACCGGCTCCTGGCTCGGGACCTGCCTCTGACTCGGGACCGGCCTCTGAGTCCGGTCCGGCCCCTGACTCGGGTCCGGCCTCTGACTCGGGACCGGCCCCTGACTCGGGACCGGCTCCTGGCTCGGGACCGGCCTCTGAGTCGGGACCGGCCTCTGAGTCGGGACTGGCCCCTAGCTCGGGACCGGCTCCTGGCTCGGGACCTGCCTCTGACTCGGGACCGGCCTCTGAGTCCGGTCCGGCCCCTGACTCGGGACCGGCCTCTGAGTCCGGTCCGGCCCCTGACTCGGGACCGGCCTCTGAGTCGGGACCGGCCTCTGACTCGGGACCGGCCTCTGACTCGGGGCCGGCCTCTGAGTCGGGACTGAGTTGGGACCGGCGTCCAAGTCAGGACTGACCTCTGAGTCGGGCAATAGGGCGAGTCGCCTTTTGGCATTTCAACTTAGGAAAGCCCAAATAAATAGACTTGTCCCCAAAATAAAACACCCCTCAACAATGCAGACTAAAACACAACCCAAAGAAATAGCTGAAGCATTCGCAGAATACTATAAAAAACTATATGATAATACGGACAAAAACACTCAGGAAGATGTAACATCCTCTTTTTTCAAAAAGATTAATCTCCCAACTTTGTCAGAAGAAGAGTCGCTGGAAATGACCCGACCTATAATTTCACAGGAAATTATGAATGTTATTAAAAACCTCAAAAACAATAAATCCCTGGGGACAGATGGACTGCCAGGGGAATTCTACAAAACATTTAGCCAAGAACTAACGCCAGCAATATGTAAGGTATTCAACTATGCACTAACAGAGGGGGACCCCCCTAAATCACGGTCTGAAGCCATTATATCGGTAATCTATAAAGAAGGTAAAGACCCAACTATGTGTGAAGGCTACAGACCCGTGAGCTTATTATGCAACGATTTAAAAATACTAACAAGTATAATGGCAAAAAGAATGCAAAAATATATAGCTAAATTGATTAAACCAGACCAAACGGGATTTATTCTGGGGAGGCAGGGAGCAAACAATATTAGAAGAATATTAAATATAATGTCATATACAAAATTTAAATCATTATCCTCCCTTTTAATTAGTTTAGATGCCCAAAAGGCTTTTGACATGGTAAAATGGAGTTTTCTATACCAGACATTATTGAGATTTCTATTTTCACAGCAATTTGTTGAATTGGTGAAAGTAATCTATAAAAATCCAAAATCCCGAATTCGAATTAATGGATACTGTTCAGAATTTTTTGATCTCAAGAGAGGAGTTAGACAGGGGGACTGTCTAAACCCTCTACTATTCGCAGTTAATATTGAACCGATGGCAGAAGCAATAAGACAAAATAAACAAATCCAGGGAATAAGAGACGAGGGAGGGGTGGAACATAAAATATCACTGTTTGCCGACGATCTATTAGTACTCCTAACAGAACCACTCCGGTCAGTACCAGCTCTACTAGAAAGCCTTAAAGAATATGGGAATATCTCTGGGTATGCGAGTAACGAAAGTAAATCAGTAGCAGTGATGGTATCAGGGGAATGCCCAGCACAGCTAAGAGATAAAGTAAAGTTCAAATGGACCGATAAAGGATTTAGATACTTGGGCATAATTATCACACCTCGAACTTCACAATTATTCAAAGCAAATTATGAGAAACTGAAGAAGGAAATTATAAAAGACCTAGAAAGATGGGAGATCCTACCGCTGACCCTCAGGGGGAGGGTAGAAACAGTCAGAATGAATGTATTACCAAGACTACTGTTTGTATTCCAATCACTCCCAGTTTCCATTCCTAACTCCTTTTTTAAAGAGATGGATAAAAGAATATCAAGGTTTGTATGGCAAATAAAAAGGCAAGAATCAAATTTAAAATACTTCAGTCTTCAAAGAGTAATGGAGGGTTAGGTTTACCGGAATTAAAGAATTATTATTTAGCTGCTCAACTGAGAGCCATAGCTCTATGGTTAGCAAAGGATCAAGAGACAATATGGCTATATATGGAGCAAAGAGCCTGCCCAAATCTGTCCCTAGAGTCACTGCCCTTTACAACAAGGAGGGTTCAAAGAAATCTCAAAATTCAAAATTGCTGGATTAAGGAAACGATTAACATTTGGTCAAGAATAAAAAAGAAATTTAATTTCCCTGACTATATCAAAAATTGTAAAAATAGCGAAGATTCCAGATTTTACCCCAGCTACTATGGATACAGGGTTTGAGAGATGGACAAAAGGGGGACTGGTATTTATAGCACAGCTTTTTAATGGATCAATAATGAAATCTTTTGAACAAATCCAAAGGGAATTTAATCCACAAAAAACAGATTTTTACAGATACTTGCAACTTAGACATTATCTCCAGAATCATAGTTGTTACGGAGTAAAGCTTCTTCTCAAACAAGACGGAGGCTCGTATTTCTTTTACTGAACCTTTCTGTTCAGTATTTATTGAAGAGAAAAAGAACGGCGTCGGCTGATAACGAGCAACAGCTATTCGTTACCAAGGCAATCAAAGTCAACAAAGCAAGATAGTGACAAACAGTAACAGATCCTTAAGCATTCTTCAAAATAAAAGACTTCCTCTATTCAAATAAATCATGTCTTGCAATAAATATATTTCACTTCACTTCACCTTTGTAATTATATACAATCATGTTCAATACAATTAATAATAATCATCATGTAAATTATGCTTAACATATAATTGTAAATCAGTCACTTATGCAAATATACCGAACAACATAAGTGTAAAAAAGTCACAACAATAGTGAATGGCAAAAAATCTCAATAGATATGATCAAGACTGAAGAAATTTTATTATCAATAGCAAAAGGTGAATCAACAAAAGGCATGATCTCAAAACTATACAAAAGCCTGCAATATGAATCCAGTGTTAATAATAAGTAGGCCTGTCACGATAGCAAATTTTGCTGAACGATTAATTGTCTCAAAAATTATTGCGATAAACGATAATATTGTTTGAAGACCTTTTTACACTGAAAATGATGTAATAATGCATGCGATTTCCTGCCAAAGTTAGATACACTTTATTTTCAAAAGAACACTAAACACTGGAACTGGTAAACAAAATAAACAAAACAACCAAAAACAAAAATAAAATGGATTCTCAGTCTCATTAATAAAAAATGTACTTGAATAAAAACTAAACAACATAAAGCCAAAGTGGAAATAAATACTGCATTCAACCAAAAGAGTGCAGATTATGAAGTCTGTATATTATGTTGCCCTTCAGTAATAATTAGATTTAAATAGAGAAGATGGGCACATCGACTACCTGATGCAATAGTTCACACTACACGATTTTTTGCTCCTATTTTTCCCCTTACAACAATCTTAAAACGTTGGTCTTTCTAAGATTGTGTGATGTGTTATGGTAGATCATCGTTGCCGCTCCGATCTAAATCAGGGTTTTTTCCCCGACTGGGATCTTAACGCAGCCTGTTGAATGTGACAGGTAGCCAATCAGAAAGCTCGGATTCTCCTCCGTGTTTTCTGAGGGGAAATTATGGAGGGGAATCCCAAACAGCTGACACGGAGCAACCCGTCCAGCAGACATCAGAGATGATATGTGGAAACAACATTAATGTTTATTCAACATGCAAAGAATATAGAAATGACAAGAGGAGGAGTTGGAGCCAAATTGCTACCGCAGTTGATAAACCCGGTAACTTTTCAGCTGTTCTTTGTTAACGTGACGTAAATAGGTTATAATGATTTTCATTCAGTCAGGACTGACACCAGCCACATGCATTGCAGGTAGATTGTAGTAAAGCATTGATTAATGCCTGGTTTTAAAATTAGTTCACTGGACTTGTAGCCATTATTTTGTGCCCATTGTTGGACACCACACGGCAGGAACGAACCGATCAAACCGTTATACCTAGGATTTCTGTCGGCTAATGTGTGGTCTGTCAGGTTTTGAAAATGGGCCGACAATCGGCCGACAGCTCTAAGATCGTGTAGTCTGCGCTGGGCTTTACACTAAGGAAACGAGGAAGGGAGGAGTCAGTGGAGAGCATCGGAGTTGAGCCTTTTTTCATTCAGTGTCATTAACAGAAAGAGGAAAAGGCCTGAAGAGACGATAATGCCGATAATTAAAATGATGTCGGTAGTTTTAATTTATCGTACGATTAATTGATTTATCGTTTATCGACAGGCCTATAAAAGAATAATAAATAAGTAAATATATACCGTACATAAACTGGTAAAATAAAATAATGTATACTTTTTCATCTATACTATTTTCTTAACAAAAAGTGTCAACAATACATTCAAATACATATATTAAAGGGTCTATCACAGCAAAAGACACTACATTTTTTGTTGTGTTGTCTTTTCTCAGTTGGAAAACTTCCAGTCAAAGTAGTGTAAAGGAAGAATTATTTATTAAAACTTTGAACAAAACGTTTGGCTCGTATCTTCCTTAAACAGCCGGATCCTCTCGGCGAGCAGCGCAGCTGTAAAGCGAAACCACAACACGGCGTGTTGACGTCACAGATCACAGAGTTTAATTCATACAAAGCAACGCATGAATCAGTTAACAAAGCTGCAGAGGTACAGAGATATGCATTTTATCACAAAATAACAGACACACAAGGGAGACAGACACACACAAATACAGAGACAGACAAAGGCGCCCACGTGGAGAAAAATGGAAAAAAAACTCTCTCTGTTTTAGCGTTACATGTACTTTATACTGAGTAGGTGTTTCCTCACTTTAATATATGCAAAGAAGGCGTTCTGTTGTTCAACCAATCAGAGACCTGTTTCGGCCCCAGAGAAACCCCGGAAACTCCCCTCCTTATAGCTCAGCTCCAAGATGATCTGTTCTCTGTCAAACCAAACAGGAGGGAAACCCCTTAATCCTGTGCGTACCACGCACGAATGTCCCCAGCACCGAAGTCCTGCTATAAATCTCGCCGACTCCCCTGGAGTTTCTTCCTCCCACATTCCAGCTGCCGTTTCCATGGAGATGCTAATTTTATGGCTTTTGTGTGCTCTTAAGCAAACAGTGGAAGACGTCTGCTTGTCTCCTTGGGCCTCTCTCTGGGTCCCACAAAACCTGTTTTTCAAATAAGAGTGCTTAATATACCTTTACACATGTTGTAAGTATTTTAGGACTAAAATAATCATTTTCCTTAACAGTAGCTAAATTTCATCAGCAGGTTCTGTTACGTAGTTCTCCTATGACTTCACATTTCCATGAACTTTGTAACTGATAGCCATCTTGGCAGACAGTTGCTATGACAACAATAAACAATCCACAAGCTTAAAATTAGCTCTCGCCTCATTCCTATTTAACTTATAAACAGTATAAGTGCAGGGTTTACCCCAGTTTATCTTAAGCCTGGCAGGCAAGAAACTCAGTGTTTTGTTGTAGATTTGTGGTGCATAGAAGCTGAATGCTGCTTCTCTGTGTTTGGTTCTAGTTCTGGAGATGCGGAGCAGAACCAGAAGACCTGAGAGGTGACCTGTCGTCATAGGTTGCTATGACGACTGCAAATCTGTAATGTATTGTGGTGCTACGCCGTTCAGTAATTTATAAACTAACAACGGTAATTTAAAGTCTATTGTCTGAGCTACAGGGAGCCAGTGCAAGGACTTTAGGACTGGGATGAACCAAAACCCCAGTTCTAAATCAAAACAGAAACGCTCTAAGAAAAAGCAAAGAGCTAAATGACGGAGTGATAACTAACAACTCAAACTCCCAACAGATTACGACGACATGATGGTGAAAGTGAAGCATAGAGCAGAGGAAAAACTGCATACTGAGTCCTTAAATGCAACAACCAAAGTATTGATTGATGTTGCTTCCATTCTGTTATGGCTTTTACTTTTCAATTTCAGCTCATAACTGTGCCTCGTCAAACAATTGGCTCGGTAGCTTTTACACGTAATGAATTATTGATGGTTTTTCTGTTGTTTTGAGCACTGAACTTTACTTTTTCTGTCCTTAAAGCCTTAAAAGCTGTACGACCAGTCACCTTCAGCCGGCTGCATTAACGACGTCTTTTAAAAAGTTTCTGCAGTGCCCAGTGTCAGGACGGACCTTCCCCCTCTGAAACTGCTAGAAGAGCTTTTCTTTGAAGTTTTTCATTGAAATGATTTCATTAAAAACCCGACCCTGTCCAGGTGAAAGCGCCGCCGCTGCTTTCTAATGAAACAGTCTGAGAGAGCGCAGAGTCTGCAGAGACAAGAGCTCTCCTCCTCCACTTTAGCTGTATCACCAGCAGCGCGCTGCAGGCGTCCTGCTCGCCTCTCTGACTCAGAGATCAAGCAGAAAGAAAGGAGGGAGCCACAGATAGATTGATTCAAACCAGGGAGAAATGTGTGATTCAGCAAGCGGTGAGAAACACTTCGCTTTATATTAAAACTCATTTCTGCCTTCACATCTCATGTGGGGGTCCCTCTTTTCCCCACGCCCCGTTTAATGCCTCATCAGTTATCAAATCATTAATTAAGTCTCCATCAAATCTGCTCCCAAAGAGCCCATTATGTGTGGGAGTGTGACCTGCAAGCGGTTACTCCCCCCTCCTGACTTTCAAATAGAGAAATTATCGTGTTGTCAGCGCTGTTATCGTCTCCTCAAGGAAAACATGTTGCCATCAAATTAACATAATTTTCTGTGATTTAAATGAAAAGAAGGAATGTTTTGATTTCCTTGAATTTCTGTCCCAGTTATCCACATTTTTTTCAGTTTCATGATGTGTTTGTGTTGATAGATAGTCCAGTTTAAAAAAACAGTTTAAAATAAATGAATACAACAACAGATTAGAGGTGCACCGATTTCAGTTTTCCGGTTGATCGCAGATTACCGATCTTTAAAAAGCCTGACTTACCGATTCCGATTTTGGTCAAAACCGATTTTTTTCTCCAATAAATCCAGTAGAACTAGCACTTTTTCATCAATATTAAGACATTATTGACTCAAACTAAGCTATTTTTCAAGCTCATTTTATCATATTTTAAGTGTAATAAAATATTTGCATTAGAAACTACCAAAAATGCTTGGTGAGATTTTGTTTTTTTGCAGTGCTCCACTTGACTATTTTCCATACAACAGAAATGGCTGATTTCAAATTCATGTTCCTACAATCTTGTTTCTGAAAACCTCAAACTTGTATTCACTCTGACTTTAACAATCAGGTGGGCACCGAACTAGATGTCTGAGGTAAATCTTCAAAATGCCAAATTATCATGTTCTCATCATGTGCATCTTATCTTTATACCTGTGTGCAATTTTGGTCATTTTAAGTGGCAGTAAATGTGTGGATGTTCAATTTATTGCTCACCAGAAATTGGTTTTTATTATTACATATCACATAAAATTGTTTTTGTTAATGTTTAAGTAATTTCTCCAACTTCTATTGTGTAATTATGCTGCTTGAATTGTTCATTATTGTTTAAATGCATATCAAATATGTTAAAAAACAAATACAGCTGAGTGTTTATTCAGCATTAAACCTTGAGCTCTGGATGTGAAATGTCATCTGAAAGGGGCAGAGTCGTGGTTGTGTGTGTGAGTGTGTGTGTGTGTGAGCACAATTTTCTGTCCTCTTGAAGATGATGATAAGTTGAAATTGTCCTAATCAGACTCTTTGGAAAGGAATCTCAAGATGACACTCAGAGTATCCTTTCTGTAAGCCAGACATGGTGAAGATTTTTTGTTTCTGAGGAGTAATCAGAGCAGACTGAAGGGCGCTGATTGGATGAGCATCTAAACTGACAAAGAGGCTCTTCTCTCTCCAAAGACACACGCTGAATGTTAAGATGCCTTTAGAGGACTTCCGTGACCGTTTGCCGAGGATAGAAAAGGAATTAATCTGAGCTACATCTGGGAATTTCAAGTCTACTCAGTTTACTCTCACTATCATTTGTGTAAGCATCTATCCGACTTTCAAGAATGCATTGTTTAATCAACACAAGAAATGGAAATAGTCACCCCAAGTGACAGAGAAACAAATTTAAAGGATCATCACTGATTTATCTATAATTTCTCTATATTCCCTGTCTTTTATTTTAATAAAAACTGCTGACATCTCTTTCAGCATCATCTCGCCATCATACTATCGCTTTCCACTCTGGTCTGTGTAGCTTTATTTCTCTGCTTTGTTTTCAATGAAACCCTCTACCGTACCTGACGGCAGTGTTTTGGAGGTCCGTTAACTCCTGAATGGAGCCGCGTTAACCTCCGATTCAAGGAGTTCAGCCAGACATCTGCAGCGCCAAACAGCAACAGGGTTCATTGATTAACCTTCAGTTAGACTCAGGAGGTTATTGAAGGATGGCCAGCAACAAGATAAAAAGTAAATTGGTCACAAAGATATCCAAAAAGAGTGAAATAAAATACCTAAATTGGTGTTTGCAGAAATGCTAAATATTTGTGGAAAAACACCCAAATACACAATGTGTCTTAGACCTTTGAGCAAAAATATCTATTTAGAAAAACACATTAAAGCCTGTAAAGGGGACCAATTATGCAAAATTTACAGTTTACACGTTTTTATACTTTGGTTTTCAACTGCTTAAAACAATAGCCAGATGTTTTTTTGGCAATAAGTTCATGTTTTTTGGTGCCTGGAAAACAAGCAGTTTCAAAAACCTCCGATTGTTGAGTCAAATTTGATTTGACATGCACTGCACAATTACTTAGCAACCCAGGCTGTTGGAGAATATAACTGGTTAGTTGTTGTATTACCATCCAGAAACCGCTTGCTGCATAATTGTTGATTGTGAAGTAGGCCCCACTTTTGCTTTTGAAAGATGTACAGTGTAAATCTTTAAAATGACTTTAAAATGTAAATCAGTGTAAAATGACTTTCTGTTTAAAGTCATTTTCATGTGCAAGTGTAAATATTGAGTCGGGGGCCGTGGCCAGCAGCAGCTAATTTGGTTTTAAAGTGACAAGACGCCCTAAAACAGGTCAAAATATTCAGAACTGAGCAAACTAAAATGTATTTATGTTGCTGTTTAGTTTAAAACTCCAAATAGGAAAATATTCAGTATTGTTTTATAGCCCCTTTTCTACATTTAAAACTAATATGTTTGTTTTTTATGGAGTTTTTGTAGATTGTCAACACTAAGCATTTTATACTGCAAATCACCACATTGCTGTGACTTTTCCAAGCATTTAATGAAAAGATTTAACCATTAAACACTTTAGATAATCTAAAGTCAGTGTATTTTCTACCTTTCTAATTTAAAAAGTGTGCAAACATTTACCATATTTCTTCTCTGTTATTTTACACCCCATCAGCTTTTTAAAAGGCTTAAGTTGGACATTTGGATTTATTAACACAGATGTTGTTTAGATCTGGATAAATTAGGATTGATAAAGTTGTGCAAAGGCTTAATATTTTTATGATTCATCAAAGGTCAGAAAAATGACAAACTGCTCATTCAGCCTCCTCATAAATGGGACAAACATTCCCAGCTGAGCAAACATTGAAACGCTAAACATACAACATCAGAAATCGTTAAACTGTGATTAGATGCATCACTAAAACCTACACACATCAATAGCATGGCTGGGCTTCATGCCAAGCAGACTCTACAAACCTGCAGTGGTGGCAAATATTTTCCATTTGCAGCCGGGATTCACGTTCAAAAGAAGCCAGAAGATGGAGGGAGGCAAAGTGGCCACAGATGAGCTAATTGTTTGTTAGCAGGCATTTGATGAGAACACTAATGGGAATTGGGGCGCCGCTAATTCCTTTAGGTATGAGGCTTTAGTTTACTGTGATCTCTTTATTTTTAGCTTCTCATTTATATTTCAGACAGGATGCTCTGACTGTGTCTAATGGGCGATAATAACACCGAGCTGAGAGAGTTCGCCTTAAAGAGACAGGCATGAGAACGTGATGGGAGGATATCACGATCATCATCTAATTTCAAATCTAGTTTAGTGTCATTAAGTAGGAGGTTATGGGGTAAACTAAGTGCACCCTTGCTGAGTAATATTTATGAGGAAATGTAGCAGCTAAATGCTGCTAATCAAATGTAATTTATTAATTGACCATCATCAGTGGTCAATTCAATAAAACTGGGTTTGGTTAGGAGGCCATTTAAAACAATCTAACATTTGTTGTAATTAAATAGAATGGATGGAATATTCTTTATTGCCCAACAGTGGTGAAATTCAGGTGTACCAGCAGCAAGTTGAAGCATATTTTCCTTAGGTAAAAATATAAAAACAAGACTGTATGGACATGATGCAGTGCTCCCATCTCCCTGATGGAGGGCAAAAAACTGCTTACCAATGATGACTAGCATTGGTTGTAGCTGTCAAGTTGTCAACATAACAAGCTGAATCTTAAATGTATCCATGATAAATATAAAAGAAAAAGGGACGCAGTGTTTTGCTCCTTATTGTTGACACTACAACTGCTCGATAACAAGGTCAGAAAAAAGTTTTAATGTAGAAAAAATAGCAAAGAAGAGGAAAGTACGTTAGTTATGCTAGCTTGACTTTGACAACCATAACATGTAGATGTGCTGTGGAATTTGTTGTGTTTTGGTTCAGTTAAAAAATAAAGCAAAGGCGACCTAAACACCAACTGTGACAGATCATCAGTAGAGCAGGGGTTTAAATCAACCATTGCTGTGTTAGATTAGCAATACAGCTCACTCATTCACTTATTAATAATTGCAAAATAAACATAAAGCCTGAAAACATAATACTGTAACTTAATAATGTAATGCTTTCAAATTGGGCCTTTGTCTCTGTGAAAACTCCTGCTCTTTCTGAAACTGCCTCCAGGAAGTCATCACAAAATGGCTCCTCTATTATCCCCTATTATCCTCTATTTAGTAACATTTTTACTAACGTTACACTGAGAAGTGTCTCATAGAACGAGCTCAGCAGATGCGCAGTTCCACCTGGTGTTTGCTAATTGCTGCTGGTTAGTCTGAAGGAGCTGAGGGGCGGAGTCACGGGGGAGGACTGCTCTGTGAGGCGGAAGCTCAGAAACTTAGAATCTATAATTCTGAGGAGGAGCTGCGTCTTGGAGGCGGGGCTAGGTCTGTCCAGCTGAATGATTGCCATGGAGATTAAAGGATTTCTCAAACATGCATGAAAGAATCAAGATAACAGTCCAGGTGTGTTTTTGATGAGCGGAAAACATAACATGGTGTAAAGCTCAAAAAAGTCAATTTTACACAATACTCCCCCTTTAAAATGCACTATTAAACAATTTAAAATAAATGGCCAGCTGCATTCCGGCTATTTAACACCTTGAAGAAAATCAAGAGGCCGCTTAACCTTTGGATGGAGAGTAAAAGAGTGAGAAATAAATGAAGTGGAAGCTCTCCTTTCTTCGAATTATTTCACTACATGATTTGCCTTCCTGACCCTGAAGCAGAAATGATCCATTAACCCTTTGTACCGGCAGCTACTGAAGCACAAAAAGCTTCACTCTGAGTCATTAGTGTTCCCATTAATCACACCCTCAGCAGTTCAGCTCCTGCAGACAACAGTTTAAACAGCCTGTGGACTAAATACGCTGGTCCACAGCAGAGTCATTCCTTCACACTGGGAGCAAAAGTAATAATTCAAACAAAACAGCACGGGACAAGCATCGGGTACCGAATGGAAAGATGATCAGTGACATTTTGAAGGTGGCTGCTGTGTTTGTGCAGAGCTTTAAAACATGCAGCAGCATGCCAGGGAAAATGCTGAATTCTTCCATAGATTACATTTTAAAGTGCTTCTGGGAAATGAGCTATCGACTTATTTTTGAGCTTGTTTTGAAACCTCAGTGTTGGCAAATGATTTTATTCACCTGAAAAATGACTTGACAATTTCATGTTAGCACGTAGATCATAAGGGAATGACTAAGCCTGCACAATATTAAACATCCAACTTCAATATTAATGTTGACTATTGCAGTTACTGTAACAAGTGTGATTATGGAACATTTTACTAAATCTTTCTCTCCCATCATAACAACACTGAACCAATCTTTAGTTACCAAAAAGCAGGAATTGCAGCCAAGTGCAGCTCTGGTAAAAACTAAGAGCCCATTGCACTGAATCCCATTGAAAACCTCCTGGTTATTCCACCAAATATTGATTTCTGAACTCTTACTGAGTTAAAACATTATTATTATTATTTCTAAATCAATATGAACTTATTTTCTTTGCATTATTTGAGGTCTGAAAGCACTGTATCTTTCTCGTTATTTTGACTGTTTCTCATTTTCAGCAAATAAATAAAAATCTTTGCTTGGAACTCCGTAGACATGTTGTCAGTAGTTCATAGAATAAAATAACAATGTTCATTTTACTCAAACATATAAATATAAAAAGTTAAATCAAAGAACTGATAACGTTGCAGTGGTCTCTGAATTTTTTCCAGCGCTGTGTGGAAGTCTTCCAATAAACTGAAGGCATTAATGTCTGCAAGATGCGCACCATGCTGACTAACTGCATCTAGTAGCTGTAGCACATAAAATAAAATTACCATCTATCTCAGGGGTTCTTGGGTTGAAATAAAACATAGTCCAACTAATGTATTTTTTATTATCCTCCTTTTGTCTTGGGTTGGGCTACGGGACTTCGTGTGATGTTCACGAATGATCCAGTTGTTTTGAACGGCTGTTTACCCTGAAAGAGTCTCAGATAGCGTCAGCCGTTCTTTGTGCTTTACTGCTTTGCTGTCTTGTTGGGCTCTGCACATACATCAACTGCTTTCTTTAATCTAACATATTTATTTAATCAGTGAATGAAAAAAATACAAGAAAATGGTTTACCTTTTATCCCAAGGCCAGCCGAGAAACGTAGTGTATTTAAGCTTGGTTTAATTCCACCGAAGTTAAGGGTTCAAAAATGACTCTGTGAGAAAAACTCACAAGACAAATATGGCAAAAGCTGAAAACTTTCAATATATATTTATTTCTGAGTCAGACAGAAGCTCACTTTTGTCTGCACACCTTCCTAGTCCGCTGTGGTTGGAGCAAAGTAATATAAATAAAAAATCTTTGTTCACATCGCCAACTTGCTAATCAGGTTTATTGACATCTTTGTGAAACGATGAGAGCTGCTTTCTTGCTGATCTTGCTTGATGAGTGCCAACATTCAAATAACAATATCTTCTTTTTTATGTGCTTAACATCTTTAGAAAGCTTAGAATCCACACTTTCAGAAACATTAAACAATTCAGTCACAAATACATTAACTTACGAATGAAAAATTTAAAATGTGGCATCTATGAACGCCCTTTACTTTAATACCTGTAAATAAAATCTAGTTTTTTGAGTCAGTTGGTAAAGAAGAGTAGGAAAATTTAGTAGAGATGTATCCTTTGGTAAAAATTTCAAATACGTTTAACATAATGCGATTAAACTGCATATCATACTATGATGAATACTGACATTGTGATTACCCCTGTCGAAATAAGAAATTAATTAATCAATTAATCTCATGATGAATTAAAATGAGCTCAATCATTTCCATTTGCATGATTTATTGTTTTTCTCTTTTCTCTCTTTCTACCAAAAACTAAATGACAAAAGTTTTCAGTCTGGTGTTTTGGTCTCAACTATCCCTTTGCTTGAAGGACAGTTTTGTTTACAGAGACTTCATAATTCACTTTTTGTGTTGTTTCTGTTTTGTTTATTTATTTTGGATATTTAAAATGTCTTCCAGTTCCAGTGTTAAATGTTCATTAAAATTTAAAGTTTGTTTATCTTTTAGGATTGTATTATCGTACCAATACCAACATATTACTTGAAAATGGTTTCAAAACAACAATATTATCGTTTATCTCAATAACTCCTGGGACAATTTATCATCCACTAACATTTGTTATCGTGACAGGCCTCCCTGTAATCCTCTGCTTTAACAACAGCTTTTTAAATGTTTTTTCTGTGAATTGCACACCAAAAGGAGAGGCTGATATTTGAGCGTAACCTGGTAAAGTGTTAATATTTTGAAGAAAAATAGTTGGATTTATGCAGGTTTTACTCATCTCATTTCAGTTTCTGCCTCCAATGTATGTTTTTGGTAAAGTGCTGCTGCAGCCAACTGAACCTCAGAGTTTTAGTAATAGAATCAGGCGTCTGCAAAATGCCACTCTCACCTGTTGCAAAATTGAGGTCAAAGCTTTCAGCGGGTTTGTTTTGTTGCCGATGCAAACGCCTCGTGGCATCTTACATCCTCTCCCCACCTGTGACTGGCTCGCCGCTGGTGGTCAGTAATGGATGTTTACAATGGAGGAGAAATAGTTTGCTCAGATCAGCGCTAGGGCTGTCAGCGGGAGATTGGTGGGGGGGGGGGAGACAAGTGTCAGCCATGACATGAAGAGACCCTGCAGAGAAAAATGACTGACAGAAAGACGGAGAGAGGAGGGGAAAAGGAAGAGACGAAATCGGGCTGACTGATGAGAGACGGGGAGAAAGAAAAACGGATGAAGACAGGGATGGGAAAGGAGGGAGCTATACATGAAGCAGAAACTTAATGTGAATGGACGATGCCGCCTCAGGCTCTTCTGAACATATCGAGTTCTAGTGAAGAGCAGGAAAGGTTTTTAGAAATTAATGTTTGTTCAAATAGTTATGTAAGAAAGTTTGTTTGAATGGATTAGAGCCCAAACACCAGCACAAAACCATTCAAACCAACATGTGCAACAATCCAATCCAGTAAAGCAACCAAATATTCCTTATTTTATGTTGTATGACACTTTTTCACAAAGATTCTTGTGGTTGGTAAATATAGGGATCTGTATCTGGGCGAGTCACAACAAGAAACTTTGTTGGATGATAAATTGTCCTGATAAATTGACCTTTTTCTCGTTCTGCTTTTTTTTGCAGCTCTACTATTCTCTACTAATTAAATTTAGTGGTATGGTGTAAATTAAGTTTTGGTAAAAGTTAGGAATAGACTAGTAATGGTTAGGGTTGGGAAGAATGTCTGGATTAGGCATAGATTCAATTATTAAAATGAATGGAAATCAATGCAAGAAGTCAAAATTAACTATTAATATGTAACTAATGTCACATATTAGAGGTGCTCCTTTGTTTTCCACTTTTAAAACTTTTTCTTAAGAAACATTTTTATTCTTTGGCTTTTAACAAATGTTAAGACTTTTGCTCTTATGTCTGTTGTCACATTTTGTTGTTTCTCTTGTTGTCTTTTGTCTTTTCTATATTCAAAATGTTTATTTTTTTCTGTACATCACTTTGTCTCACCTATTGTTGTTTTAAAGTTATTTATAATAGAGGTGGACTGATTTATCTGCACCGATTTTCTTAATTTTGGGATATCGGTGATCGGCCAGTATTTAGATGTGAAGTACATTTCACACAAAAAATTGGTATCAGCCAAAATGGGAATCAGCAGGTTAGACTTTTTAAAGATTAGTAATCGACTAGAAAACTGCAATCGGTTCAGTTTGTAAATAAAGTAGTAGTAATACCACTGGGAGCTGTTGGAAATAAAGCTGGACATCTAAGTCAATATAAGTCTACTGTATATATAACAGAGATCTAAATATGCATGAAAATGTGAATGTCATGGCTGTTCTTGCAGAGAGTTTTCTGGTTTTCAGAAGATCGTTTAGCTTTACTTATAAAAATAACTAAATATTATCCGAGTTGACTTCACACAAAATTCAAATATAGATGTTAATTTAGTGGTTTAAAAACTGTTTCACTCCTCACTCCTTCACTGCAAACAATCAACCACAGCATTTGCCTTTTCTGGTTAATCCCAGCAGGAGGCTGATCTGAAAAGGATCAACAAAATAAAATAGATCTACCATTTGTAATCATTAGCATAACTTTTGCCACATGTAGAAACATATAATGTATAATCTTTACATTTCATCGAAGAGCATTTTATGACATCAAGATATCAAACAATAACAGTAAAAATCTCTAAGAGTGTATCATATGTTTTTACAGATAAATAGAAAGGAAATCATCAGTTTCGTCCTTTCAATGAAGCCATGATTC
The DNA here is from genome assembly GCF_001444195.1 of Xiphophorus couchianus. NCBI lineage: Eukaryota > Metazoa > Chordata > Actinopteri > Cyprinodontiformes > Poeciliidae > Xiphophorus > Xiphophorus couchianus. The sequence continues at coordinate 25,329,675 of NC_040233.1, forward strand.
TCCACATCTCCAGACGCAGTGGGGCGTCTCTCCCCGTCGGTTTTACTCTGAGCAGCTGTACCACACTGTCCACCGATCTGTGTCCACTGTCCACTGTTCCAACAACTCCGCTCAGCACCATTTAAAGCAGACAGCGGTTTCAGTTTGTTCAACAACCTGCAGACAGTCTCTCCTAAAGGCATGTTCGGTCTGCCGACCTCCTGCCCTTCATTTCACATGATTGGAGCAATGTTTTGTTCCAGCTGCCAGTCAGTGCTGATGGGTCGCAGATGCTTATAGATCGTTAGGACTCCCAAGCCTCCTGGTGTGAACTTCGGGGTCCAATATCACGCTTCATAAGTCCCTTTAGGGCGGCCCAGCTGGATACAAACTGCACAATACAGTAGTCCTGACAGTCAGGAGGGTTGTTTTTGCTTCAATTGGCATTTTAGAAATTGAAGAGCTGATCCAAAAATACAAAAATGAGCTGAAAATTTGTAAAGTCCTGGAAGAAGTCAGTTGTAAATTAGGAATGGAAAGAATTAAAGTTGTAATAAGTGTCTGAATTTTATTATTGAAGTGCTTTTCTACACAAATAACTTACATTTTTTTCTATCATTTTAATCCACTGAATTACTGAAACTACATTATGATCTGAAGCATTCTGTGCAAAAAAGAAATATTAGTTTTTGTGTGACGTCCTTTATGACTTTGTATTTGTGTTTTTATGACGTAAGGCACATTGGACTGCCTTGTTGCTGAAATTTGCGATACAAATAAATTATTGATTGATAGTAATGCCTAAGCCTGTAACAATAAAAAATAAACCAGCTATTTGCATGATAAATTAAAACAAGCTCAATAATTTCCATTTAAGGGATTTATTGATTTTCTCTTTCTACCAAAAACTTGAAAGTCTTCAAATTATGTTTTTTTAAGGACACTTTTGCTTGCAAAGATTTCATAATTCATTTTATTTGTTATTTCAGTTGATTTGGTTATTTATTTTGGATCTTTAAAATGTTTTCCAGTCCTGTGTTAAAAGTTCATTAGTGATCTTTGAGAATGTGTTCTTGCATTATTATTACCATTATAATATTTAAAAATGGTCTCAAAACAACAATATTATTGTTTATCGTAATAACTTCTGGGACGGGTTTTTTCTCTCATAATATGCAGCCTAAGTATATATTAATAAAAGTTCATAGAGATCAGATTGTCTAAAATAAACAGGTTTAATAAACTGGTTCAATAAGTATGAACCAGTACTTCTATTTGATGGGATGCCTATCAAATATTTGTTCTCTAGGTGATTATAAGCAGCTACAGTCATTGTAATGATATTTAGCTGTTTTCTGGTTTAACGTTATAATAAAACCACTGCAGCACTAAACAGATGCAGCTGCTGCTGTTCTGTATTCTCAAGCCGTCTCGTGTTGTGTAAGAAGCATATGTGACCTGACATGACAAATCACATTTCACTTCTCAGCTTTCAAGGTGAAATTAGTTTTTCTGGCAGATTTTCAGCTATTTTTATTTAGAAACGCTCCAGCATTACGAATGTTAACCCACATTCATGACCGACGGGTCTGCAGCTTCTTAAGATATTTGATCTTTAACATGTTGTTATATAAACTCACTAAGTAGTTAGTAATGAACGTTAAGCATGTCTGAGCGATGTGCTCTGCAAAACCATGAAATCTTACCAAGTATTTTTGGCCAACTTTCTGTTGTGAATATCTTAGTACACTTGAAATAAAACTAACTCACAAGTAACTTTTCAGCCAGAAATACGGACTTGTTTTACGTAAATATTCCTTAATGTTGATGAAAAATGTATTTTTCCATTGAAAATCGTTTCACTTATAACGGGAAAAATGTCTTGCTATAAGTGAAAAAAACTGCCAGTGTAACTAGCACTTTCTCTTCAATATTAAGGAATTTTTACGTAAAACTAGATCCAATATATTGCTGAAAAATTTCTTGTTAGTTAATTTTGTCTTATTTCAAGTGTACTAAGATATTTGCACTACAAACTAGACATAAATACTTTCTTATTTTTTCCTATACTTTTTTACGTTATCTAAGTAAGATGATAATAAAAAATAGCCTTTTTATTGCTGAAACAGCTCAAATTAAAACCTGTTCAGGAAACGTGACACCATAATAATTATAATTTTCAATCAGATTTGCCGTTTCTGCAGAAAAATATTACATTTTGTTCAACAAACTGTCACTACTTCCAGTGGCATCTGTTTGCCCCTCACCACCCCAGGCAGAGAGAAGAAACTAATCGATAGTCCACATTAATGTAATGATCAGATTACAGCATATGTCCCTAATTTAAGGAGCTAATTAATCCTAATGTGATGCCTGACAGCGCTGTCTGTTCCCTTAGTGCATTTCTTAATGTTACAAATCTTCACTTCAAAACAAAAGTCATGGAAATGCTTACTGTTGAAACCAGATATTTACATATAGAAATTAGCTCTGGGACTTTAACAAGTTAATTTTGATTAATTAATTAGATATGTTTTAACATTCAATAACATTGAAATTACACTTTGACCAAAGTATAATTATGAGAATAATTATTCAATAAAATAAATGAGGAAATTGTTGTGTTTTATATCCTCATCCTCTTTAGTTTCTTCTTTTCACTTGGAGGAGATTATTTTCTGCAAAACCACAAAATCTTATCAAGTATTTTTGGTCCAGTTTCTAGTGCAAATATCCTAATACACTTGAAATAAGAGGAAACTGACTTACAAGTAATTTATCAGCAATAGATAGAAGCTTGTTTTAAGTCAATAATTCCTTAATATTGATGAAAAAGTTCTAGTTTCATTGGCAAATTATTTCACTGAAAACGTGGAAAAAATATCTTGTTATAAGTGAAATAATCTGCCAATAGAACTAGTAATTTTTCATCAATATTATGAAATTATTGACTTAACAAAGCTCATATGTATTGCTGAAAAATTATTTGTAAGTTAGTTTTGTGTTAATTTAAGTGTATTCAGGTATTTGCACAAAAAACTAGACAAAAACTACTTGGTAAGACTTTGTGTTTTTGCAGTGTGCAAGCTGGTCTTGTAAAATGTTTTTTTTTTTTTAAAATGATTAGTCATTCTTATCTTTCTTGCTTTGGTTGTTCCCCAGCCATCCATCACAAAAATCAGTTTGACTTCTTTTCATGTCGTTCTCTCTTGCTGCCTGTCTGCACACTTTGTTCTCTTGCCAATACTCCGGATAATTGAGTCATTTTGGATGAAGCTATTCTCCATCTTTGTACAGAAACATGCAGTCATACTGATGCAGAGGGAGAACAACACATGGCAGCTGTGACTGGACCAATCAGCTCCACAGAAATACACAACCCAAGCAAATTCATGCAAAACTCTTAGAGATTATTAATTTACTCCTTGTAATTGAGTTGATAATTCAGGCTTAGACACGGTTTTGTCTTGAATGCATTTTGTTTTATGTCTTTGAAATATTTAGGTCTATGGATGCTGTGGAATCCATTTAAACTGCAAAATCACAACATTTTTGCAAGTATATTTAGTTTCAACTGCAAATATCTTTGTACACTTGAAATAAGAAAATAAACTTACAAGTAACAGCAAGAAATTAAATTACAGCAGAAAATAGGAGCTTGTTTTGATTTAATAATTCCTTAACATTAATTTAAAAAGAAGTACTTAGTACATTGGCAGATTATTTCACTTACAATAAGACATTTTCCCAAGATGTAAGTAAAACAATCTGCCACCGAAAGAAATACTTTTTAATAAATATTAAGGAATTATTGACTTAAAATAAATATTTGATGAAAAATTACTCATAAGTTATGTAAAACAGCTGAAACACTGACTTCTTTTAAATCTCAACTAAAAACCCACCTGTTTAGAATTGTATTTGAATCGTAATCAATTACAAATTTATTGATGGAACTTGACTTAATGCTGTTTGATTGTTGATTCTATGTTGCATTGTGTTTCTGTGTTTGTAATGATGTAAAGCACTTTGAAATGCCTTGCTGCTGAAATGTGCTATACAAATAAAATTTGATTGATTGATTGATAAGTTATTTTTGTTTTATTTCAAGTGTAATCTATTTACCCTAGAAATTAGACCGAAATACTTGGTGAAATTTTGAGCTTTTGCAGTGTACTTTGTAAATAAATAACCAAATAATGAGTTTCTTTAAATATAGACTAAAAACCCGCATGTTTAGAGTTGCTTTTGAAACATAATAAATAAAACATTAATCAACAATTTGATGCTTAACGATGACACAAAATGCAATGCTTCATCTACATTTTGTTTGTTCTATGACTGTATTTTTATGACGTAAAGCTCTTTGAAATGCCTTGTTGCTGAAAGGTGCTACACAGATAAACGTTGATTTATTTGATAATTTGGCTATCTGCAGATTTAATCCAGAGCACCAAGCTAACCGAATTTCCAAACTCTAACGCAGCCCTCTTATTAAACACTAAGTGATTTTATTTTTAGCTGAGCTAAAACGTGACTATTCCAGTAAGAGTTGGTCATTTGATTACATTTAAGGATATCATCTTACTTTAGTAAGTGGAATTATAAGCAAAGGATGATACAATCTATAGAAAATAAATTATCTGCCCACCTCTTTCACAACAGCATTGACCTTGGTTAATAATAATCTTGAATTTTCCATCCATTTGCTATTTTTACCAAATAAAGGTACTGGATCCTTGCAAGTTCACAAACAAAAATAACACTGGAAGAAAAGCATCTTTTTTGATTAGTTTTCTAATTTAATTATAGCCTCCAGCTTAATGTACAAGGAAAAACACAAAATGAAAATTTAATTTAGTTTGGTGTTATTCATTTTGCTGGGGAATTGCATGAAGGTGGAGATACAGAGAGATGAGCTCTGATTTAATCTTCCAGAACGCCTCAGGTTAGATCAGCTTTGTTTGAAAAACAAGAGAGACCCAAAGTATTGAGAAATCAGACGGGTCAGTTAGACAGTTGTGGAACAGTCCATCACCGGTAAAGTAGATGAAAGTTACAGAAAGTTGGCTTTTATTCCTGTTTTCATTTCTTCTTGTTTCTTCAGCCTCTGGGTGTTTTTGAGTCTGGCTTCACAAAATGTAAAAACAGCAAAAGTATTATCGAACCGAACAGCTTGGGTAACAAAGAATCATTCATATTTATGGAATCGGACAAAGTCTGAATTGATACAATGAGATGAAGGCAAGGTCAGACAAGAGAGCTCAGTTTTAAATAGTCCTTTGAATACTAAAGCCAATTTAAAAACGACACAGTGGGTAATATTTAAGTAAGTCAATAAATTGGGAATTAAACATTTTACTACAGTAAGCATTTGAAAAAAATATATCTGTAACTAATTGTTGCACTCAATCAAGTTTATTTGTATTGCACATTTCAGCAAAAATGCAGTTCAAAGCGCTTTGCATCATAAAAACACAAAAGCAACATACAGCTAACAATTGAAAAACCAGTAAACATTACATTTTGACGAAATCATCAATACACGCCAAATATTTGGCCAATGTCCATTAATTATGGTTCAAAAGAACCTAAACAGGTGGAACTCAGTGTTCCAGGTGTTTTGCAGTTTTCTGGAAAACAATCATTACTAACTTACTTTTTCAGACAGATTAAACGCACAAAGTCCTGGAGAAAATCTTCATGTAAACGCTGTTGACCCAGGCTGTAAATGAACATCTATTCATTGAAAATATTTTATTACGTTACCTTCACACTTCATTGGCGTATCCAATAGACAGTAAACACATACTGTGGCCTTTTTGCAAAAAGAACTTGCATTTTCATTTTTACAATATAGATTTTTTTTGTGAGAATCAACTGTATTGATCAACCTTCACATGGTTCTGTGCTTCTACTGATAACTATCCACTGAGAGCGTTTGACCAAATAGTGAATTTATATTTAGAGGTAACAAGGTTTGTGTTTGACAAGCTGTTTTAACACAACTTTAGATAAGAACTTGTGTGATAGTACTGTGATCATACTTATATGTTTTTAAACTCAGAAACACAGATTGACAATCCAACAAAGGTCCGGTGTTATGTCTTTATTTTCCATTACATTCAGTAAGTTTCCTAACTGAGTGAAGACTAAACTCAGTACTGAATAGTCGCTCTGTGTTTATTCTTTGGGTTTCCAATCCTTTTAATTAATTATTTTTGGGATTTTGTTTCTAATGTCCTGTTTTTCTGATGGAATGAATATTGTAAGGCATCTGTGAAGTCCCATTCAAAGGACTTTTCTGTTTTATTAGCTAAGAAAATGTAATTTTTTGTTTCAGACTCACATTGTAGCATGAATGCTGAGAACCTTTTAATCTCACCTTAACCTCTTGTTGTCTTCAAATAACATCAACAACAAAAGTCTAAAAAAAAGACAAAATAATAAAGTATGGCTTCATATTAGAAAATCATGCAACATTTGATAATATTGGTGAATTTTGTCATGTTAGCATTTGCAGTAAATAACACCTAGAAAACATTTGTTTTCATAGCAAACGTAAACCTGACAAAAAAAATCATTAATTTAACCAATTCACTTGTGAGACAAATACAACAGATACATTAGGCCCAATTAAATCAGGCCTAAAGTTTAAATTTGATTAAAACTTTCAAAAATTGCCTTCCTTTATTATTACGAAACCAATTATTTTATATACATTGCAATAACACAAATTCTCACCAACTATTTTTGTCCAGGTTTTAGTGAAAATATCTTAGTACACTTGAAATAAAACTAAATTAACGTACAACTAACTTTTCAGAAAAATATAAGGGCTTGTTTTAAGTCAGTAATTTCTTAATCTTGATGAAAAAGTTCTAGTTTCATTAGCAAAATTTTTTAACTTATAACAAGACAATTTTTCCATAAGTGAAATAATCTGCCATTGGGATAAGTACTTTTTTATTAACACTGAGGAATTATTGACTTTAAACAAACTGACATGTTACCTGTAAGTTAGTTTTTTATTTAATTCAAGTGTATTTGCACTAGAACCTAGACCAAAAATCCTTGATGAGACTTTGTGGCTTTCTATTTAACAGCACATGTAAACTTAAAACACTAAGCCTGACATCACTCCATGTTAGATGAGATGATAAGGAGCCATTAAACATGTTCTGTCATGCAATATGAGCCAATTACTGGACTCCGTTCCTTCTGAACTGAGAGCTAGAGAAAGAAACTAGCTTTAATCTTTGATAAAGGAGGGTTTTGGAGCTGAGACGAAGCTTTTCTAATCATCATCTGCTGCATTTAAATTAGAAATATGGAGAAAATTTGGTTATGGCTCAGAGATATAATCAATCTGTCGTCTCGTTCTTCAAAAGTAACTTCAAAGACAAACTAAAAGCTGAAAAAGAAAAATGGATTAAGTTTTGACCGACAAAAACAGGAGTGCAATCTCAGAGGGAAACTTTCTGTGTTGCTGTGCCAAATCTAAATGTGTTAGATTAATTATTTACCCCAAATAAAACTGGAACAAAACAAGCTGCTGGAGAATGGGAGGCAAAGCCTTGACTGAATCGAAGCTGAGAATGTTTTTGGTTTTTTTAAAATCTTTTTTACAAGCTTATAAAGCAGAAACCCAAGAAACAACCTTTAATTGAATTCCGGCTGTGAAAACACGATTTAAAACATTTGTTAGATTTTAAACATTCACTCTCAGTAATTCACAAGCTAGACATGTGGCGTGTAAAGTTTGTAAAGGCTGCAGGAATGTTTTTGATCTACCTAAATATCAAGGATGAGGACTCTGAAAACACATTACTACACCTCCAGCCTGCACCTCCGTCCTAATGTGTTATTTATAAGGCGGTGTGCCAAAGCAAAGGCTTTTACTGGATTTCTGAAGGTTATGACTGCAGCTGCTTCACCCACTAACTTGATAATGAAGCAAGCTCCTGGGAAAATCACCTCTGCTTGAAAACATGTAAGAAAACATATGATACTTGGCAATGCTTTGTACCAACACCAGAGTCAAATAAATAATAAAAAAGAAACCCTTGAAGCCAGGTTTCAAAAGACGTTTGGAAAAAAAACCAGCATGAGGTTAAGAAAATAAATAAAAAACCAAGTAAAGACCTGTTATTCTATGTTAAATTTAACAAACACAATTAAATCCAATTACATACTCAGGCTATAAAAAGACACAACATTTTCTTTCTCCCTGCCTGACATTTTCTGGTTTTGGATTTTGGATTACCTAAATAATCTTTATTTCATAGATGCTAGAAATATTAGCAATATTAGATTATTTCATTAATCGATTTGGTAACACTTTATTTGAAGCGGTGTGCATAAGACTGAGGTTACATTGTCATAAACATGACATAAGAGTCATTATCATGAAGGAGTCTTCGTGAATGTTTATGATTGGTGCCATGAAATGTCATTGCAATAGATGATAATGTTGTTTTGAGACCAGTTTGAGTATTGTTATGGTATGGCAAGAACGCATTCTCAAAGACAAATACATTTTAAATTCTAATGAATGTTTAATGCTGGAACTGGGAAACATTTTAAATATCCAAAATAAATAAACCAAACAACAGACATGGCAAATGAAATCAATCATTAAGTCTCTGTAAACAAAAGAGCTAGTTGAGACCAAAACACCAGACTGAAGACTTTTGTCATCCAGTGTTTGGTAGAAAGAAAGAAAAGAGAAATCATGCAAATGGAAATTATTCATCTCCTTTCAATTTATCATGTGATTAATTGATTTATTGTTTATTTTGACAGGCCTAAACACCACATAGCTTTATATGTGGCAAACCTTTGTATATGTAGAAATGCACAGAAAACTCAGTTGTTTCTTCTTCTTCTCTGGATCCTCGAAGCTTCATCTTCTCTTTTACTATGAAAAGCAAAAAACAAAAATCTCTCCATCGCTTTTTTCTTTCATGCAAATTGGCTGAGTGGTTGGGCAGCCCGAGCCGATCATCCAAGCTCGCGGTGATTCTGCCGGTGTCTGAGCACCAAAGAACTAATAAATCTTTCTAACTGATGCTTTTTCTCTGTGTGAGTCTCTGCAGAATGAAATAAAAACAGGCAAACACACCCTAAAAACTACTTAAAACTAACTGAGTTGTTTAGTTTTAACAAAATAAAACTAAACTACAAAGAAAACCCCACAAACTATTATAACCTTTCTAAACACCCAACCAGACCAGATGAATAAAAACTTAAAAACTGATACTTTTAGGCACATTCACTCCTCTTTCTCTCTCTCACCTCATTTCTATGCAGCTCTTCTCTCTGCTTTTCAGACGTCCACTCTGGATCTCCTTGTAGCTGTTCCCTTTCTTTTCTCTTTTCTTTTTTTTTTTTTAGATGTTTCTATGGCAAAGCAAAAACACACCATCAGTGACAAATGTGTCGCTTCACCACGGGGATCATTTGAATCGCCGGTTCGCAACCTAAAAGAGGGTTTTGACCGGCAAACTTGGCAAGCCTGAAACAGAAATTCCTCCTCAGTGGCTGAGATAGAGGAGGATAGACTTTAGTGATGCTTGGTCCAGCAGAGCTGAATGAGCGTTCAAATAAAAACAACTTGGAAGGAGTTTGTCCACTGCTGCAGTTTGGCTGTTTCACTTAATAAACTGTCGAAATGTTTACAAACATCTAAATAAGCTGGAGGTTTTTCAGGGAATACTTCGCGGGGTTCATCCGCAGTCTGGAAAAGAATATTAATTAGGGCAGGATAATTATCGGAAAATGTTGCCAGAGAAGCAGCATTCAGCTTCTGTCTGGAACAAACACCAGAAAACTAAAGGCTGAAAACTCACCTTTGATAAGTAGTATGTGGAAAACTGATGAACATATGTGATGTGTAAATGATTTAGACGATGGTAAAATGTACGGTTTGCTGCTTTATTGCCACTATTATCTGAAGTCTTAAAGTTTATAAAACGCCATTCACTATTCACCTGGCTGTTCATTCATTGTGCGGCTGTTTAGCAAATCCCTCCTCTTTAAAAAACAAATCAGTGGGGTTTAGTTTGGCTCCGTTCCTGCAATCCGCACGCCTCCAGTCTGGACAGCAGATTGTAGAATCACTAAACCACTTATTAAACCTCTGCTGTCACATTTTTCCTGCTTACACCGTGTTCCAAATTATTATGTAAATTGTATTAAGTGTCATAAAGATTAAATTTGTTGCTGTGCTATTAAATTAATAGATGGTATTGTGTGTCAGGGCTCTTTGAATCACTATAATTAATTTCAGAGAGCTGGTTGATGAGTTTGTCTGGTGAGCTCAATTAAAGGAAATCTAAAGAAGGATGTTCCACATTATGAAGCAGGCCACAGGTTTCAAGCAATATGGGAAAGAGAAAGGATCTCTGCTGATGAAAATCATCAGATAGTGTAGTGCTGTATGACAAGGTATGAAAACATTAGATATTTAACAAAAACTGAAGCTTTATTGTACTGTGAAGAGATTTGTGGCTGATTCAGAACAAAGATTGGTTTGTGCAGATAAAGGCAGAATGAGGAAAGTTTCTGTTAGACAAATTCATCAGATTAAGAGAGCAGCTGTTAAAATGATGGGCCGCTGGATGAATGACTGCCCTATTACCCAACCACCGGGCTTAGCAAGTTTTCTGGGGGAAACCTTGATGTCTGAACCCGTTTATCAGCTTTTCAGTAAAAATTGAATGACAGGTTACTTTGGAAACATTCTCTCTCAAATGAAATGAAATTACATCAAACTCATATAACTCTTTATTAGGACTCTTTACATGAAATAATTTCACTTTGTTTCAAGTGCGTCCTTTATTCTCTCTAAATGTAACATGTTTAATTTGGATCTACACAATTTGTCGCTTAATAATTGGAGCACATTTTCCAAAGAAATCCCGACATGTAAAGAAATAATTTTTGTGTCTCGGTTCAGATTCTCTGACTTTATGTGTCGCTGTCTGTGTCTGAACTAATCCGTCACATTTTCCCCGGCGCCGTGAAGCCTGCTGTTTGATCGCGTCTCATTCTTCTGTTTCTTTGTTTCGTTTTCAGAACATTGCTTTCTCTGTGTGCGAAACATCTGCAGACCGTCTAAGTGTGTGATGGCCATGTTGAGTGTGTGTTATCTGATTCCCATGCTGCGCTTGCTCTCAACAAGTTTTTTTTTATCATCTCATTGCATTTGCCATCCACACTCTGAGTGGCACTTCATTATCTAATCCCCCTGCTAACTCTCGGCATGCCCCCCTCGCCTTTCTCTCCATCTTCACGACTCTTTTCTTGCCCGTGTATTATCGACTCCAGGCTTTTTCTCTCCAAATGCGTTCACTTGATATTCTGCCCCAGACCTGATGTGTTGAATGTGACTCCTTCACCTCATCCCCGGCTATTTCTGTGTTACATAAATTGGTCCAAAGCCCCCGCTGCGTGGAGAACGGCGGCTGCTTCGATCAGAGAATATTCAGTTATGACTCACAAAAAAAGCCGGCCGCCAGCTGTGCGGCACGACTTTAACCGAGTTTCCAGAAAATCTAAGATTTTTTCCGTCTGTTATCGTTGGTGTTAGAGAAAAAGAGGTCGCAAACTAATGCCTAAAATTTTTTTACCTTGACAAACAGAACGTTTAGTTCTTTAATTCACTTGTAACAAGCTTTATGTCATCTGGAGAAAGAAAAAAGTATTTTAACGGTATATCAGGGACAGTTTGAGAGAACAAAGGAAACCTTTAAGCTTTTTCTACAGTTGTTTCATCTTTCAGAGTAAGTAAGTATTTACTTTTTATTTATAGAAATGTAGAAATAACAGCCTGAAATCATCCTTCAATCATATTTTGCTATGTTAAATCTGAATAGGAGAAATTAGTTCACAGTTATCTAATAAATGTATGGCACTGATTGCAAATTACGTCAAACCATGGCTATTCTACTATCAGACAAGCGAGAGCGGTAAGTTGTGTTTTGGGGGAAACTTTTGTGCATTTGAACAGCTGATTTTGTTTGTGATCGCTTGATTTAGGTTATTAATAATATGTCCAATTTAATGCCCAACTCAAGATGAAAAACTGTTTTATACAATGTCGAGCTGATATATATAGTGACAATCTGAGCTGCTTATGACGGTGTTGCTCACCATGGTGGGAGAGGAGATCTAATCGATTCTCAGGCTTTTAAGAATTTATATTTAATTGGAGAAATTAACTGTAAAGCCTGGGTTAATCAATGTTTTTGCCTATACAGATTGCTGAGCAGGAATTTAGCAAGGTAGGCCCAGATAACGTAGTGCTAGCGTGTACTAGCTACCACACCGTCTGTAGCCAGAAGAAATCAACGCTGCCTTCTTTCTGCTCACTTTGAGGTTTCAGCCATCGTTTAAGTTTGTCCACTCTGAGCTTCTGTATCAAAGAGTATTTAAATGAAGTTCCCAAGAAGTCCTCATCTTCCAACATTTTACTCTCTTCAGATGTTGTCTGAACAGCCTCTGGCAACAGTGATGTCATTTGCAATCATTGAGGATTTTAGCTTTTTCTGTTGACTTTGTACTTATTTTAAAATCCTTGGACATACCAGTGAGAAAAACACAAACCCTTCTAGCAGAGTTGGGTGCTAAGTAGTTAAATCTACTCAATTACATTTACCTTTTATTATTATTATTATTATTATTATTATTATTATTATTATTATTATTATTATTATTACTTTTAGGAGTATTTTTACTATGCTGCACTTTTTATTTTTACTTGAGTAATTTTATTGTGAAGTATTTCTACTCTTACTTGAGTAAAATTTCTGGGCACTGAATAAAAAACAAACATGTTTTAACCAAAAAATTCACCAGACTTGGACACATACCTGCAGTTTTTGTTAAAGTATCATTAGTTTGTAAACATTTTCTTTTGCCTGATTTTGTTATTTTTTTAACTTATATGAATTATTGTCATTTTCATCCTTAAAAAAACAAAATTTCCACTAAACTTTGTATTTTGCTCTGTCTGTTAATGTAATTTTAAAATATTAAATGATTGACAAGTGGATCAGTTATTCAGCACTTGAGTAGACCAAATACTTTTTTACTTTTACTTGAGTAAAAATATGTTAAAATAGTGCTACTTTTACTTGAGTACAATCTTTGGGTACTCTGCCCACATCTGCCTTCTCGCATCATCAAATACGGCACAAAAAACAGCTAAATGTAATAAAACTGATTTTGTTTTTCTGCCTTATTCATATTTGCAAATGTATTAAATGTTACAAAGAGGTTTTTTCCCAAGTTACTATTTTCCTTTTTGTTGTTGTTTTTTTTTACAGCAGCTTAAAGAACACCAGTTTTCTATTCAGAGGAAAACGAAACATTGAAATCTGCTGAACGCAGATAACAGATTAACTCCACAGATTAGTGAACAGCAGCGCAATTTGGAAGACCATTCATCTGAGACACATAATGGAGTTTCTAGGCAACTTCATATTTCTAACACAAAGAATTAATCTGTTTTTTTAATTTGCCATTCCCTGCTAACAAACGATGCAATAAATTATATTTCTCTGGCAGAGTTTTAATCACATATCCTTACTCTGAATGCCTAATGCATGTTGCAGATGTTATTTAAAACCTGAGTTTTAAATGAGTTTTTTTAGTTTTTACTGTTGATTTGGTGAACTTACAGTGCAGAAAAAGTGATTATTTTTAAAAAAGTTAGAGCTGGTTGAAGTTTATTCATTGATTGATTTTTCATCTCCTTCTTGTCTCCATGGGCTTCATCTGACGCATCCTGATGTTCCTCAGAAATGTATCTGAAAGATGCAAATGAAAGTATTTGTTATGAATCTTTGAGATTTTCTAATTCTTTTCATGATGTTCAAGTAAAACATTTAACTTCTTTTTAAGCTGTTTTATTGGACTACATTCATAGTGTAGCCTGAAGTGACTCAAATACAATTTTTGTGTGTGTGTGTTTGTTCACACTTCCAAATAAATGTGACTAGTATGTGATCTCCTGTGTGAACCACAAATAACCTGAAAGTGTCTCGTATGCGCAGTAGAGGGCGCAATAATGTCATACGTAGAGAGCATGATCGATGGATAATCGATGGATAATTTCAAAATCTCACAATTTTGAAATTGTTGTCCGATCGGAGCCAGCATATTAACAACATGATCCTCATTATTTATCGTCCACATTATCATCCACCATGGTTGTTGTTTTTCTTCCTGCTTGCGTGTTATCGTAACGCAGAATAATGACGCTTGTCGTGTATCAACGATGTTCAGGTCCTGGCTGTTCAGACTCAGGTCACATTTGAAAGATTCGATACAAGTGCTGGGTATCCAAGTGCTGAAAAAAATCTAACCTGTGCTGTTCAGACTGTCATGAAAAGATCAGATACAGGTCACATTAAGTCAAAAAAATTGGAATTGGGTCACTTCCGCTTGCAGTGTGAACGTAGTCTTTGTTTGACGTTATTGCGCCCTCTATTGCACATGCCGGGAGACTTTCAGGACGTTTGCGGTTCACTCAGTAGATCACACACAAGTTGGACATTTTTTGAAATCTGAACAACCACGCCACAAAACCCTTGTTAGATTTCACAAAAAAATCTGAATTGAGCATTAAAGGCTACAGTGTGAACATAGCCTTAGAGAAAGTTTGATTCTTTGTTGTTTTTTGTTTTGTTTTGAAAACACACTAGCAGGATTTTAATAAGTTAAGATAATAATTGGTGAGGTTGGGGAAACTTTGCCAACCTTTAGATTGGAAGCTACATCAGAAAACATCCCGTTTTATTTGAGTTGTAAGTTGATAAACTCCTGTTGGTGATTTCATCAAAGCTGCTGGGTTTTTTTACCATCAGAATCTACTTACTGCACTGGATCTTCGCCGAGTCCTGCATCATTTCAAGCAGCTCAAACTCCTTCAGCCTGATGCACAGCTCGCAGATTTCGTCCTCGTCGCTCCACGAAGCCGAGCTGGGATCCTCTGTTGTCACGACGAAGGCGTCCAGAGGCCGGTAATCAGGAACCTTCAGGAGCAGGTTTGATGCCTGGCAGGCGGACGGGGCTTCGGCCCGCTGACCCGTCGAGCAGATCCAGTTAATGGAGCCGGTTTTATTCCGGGCGTCTCGCCTGGCGTTGATGGGCAGTGAGTTGATCTGTTTCAGTTTGGTGTCGAAAACAGACCGAATGCTGTGGATCTCCATCTTGTCATGGATGGAGGGGAAGTAATTGCCAGCAGCCATTTTCCTCAAGGTGCATTTGTTTTGTTTGGATTTAAACTGGACTGAACCCAGCTTCAGATGTTCTAGAACCAGGAGGGTTTACAACCCTCAACAACAAAATACCAAATGATGGTGAATTTCAGAAATTCCCCCAAAATAATCTTTTATTTTTACTTTTTTACTGCTAAAAACTAAATGTACAGAACATTTACCAGATTCAAATGAGATAAATATCAATAATTTCTATTCAAGTGATTTTATTATTTTATTGTAGTGTCTTTTAATTGATTTTTGTGTATTTTGTACGGAGTTCTTGAGTGAAAAGGCACCTAAAAATAAAATGCATTGTTATTATTATTTATTTAAAAAACTAAAGGTCAGGATGAATATTAAAAACAATGGTACTCCAATTACAGGGATTCAGGTGTGGAAAAATTGTTGTGATGAGTAAAATCTGTGTTTTTTACTCTTTAAATAAAAAAATTACAAAAATAATTTGCTAAACAAATACACTACACTGAAAAAAGAGAATGGATTGCCAACTTAAAAAAGCTCAATTAATTTGTTACATTGAGTTTGGCAAACTTACTTTAGTTACATTTGTTAAACATGACAACTTAATGAACCGTGTATAGTTGCTCGGATAATCTTAATTTTATTACTTGTGGCAATTTTTTTTATTTGGATCACCTGTTTTCTTTTTTCAGTGAAAGGTTTGATTTTGTTTTCTTTCATGAGTTTTTCTACACACTTTGCTGGAATTCCCTTGGAAATATGTTTTAGAAAATATACATAACAAAGTATAATAAAAACCTTTTTCGTTCTTACCATTGGCAGGAATCTAAATATTGTTTATTTATGTACTAGTTTGGTTTTGTGTTTTTTTCAATACTGTGTGTTCTTTCTTTTTTGACTTGTGTATGGAAAGGTAAAAAATGATAGACACATAAAATAAACTATTATAAACACATGAAAAATTATGTGATTTTTTTGCTTGTAAAATGTAATAAATACATTAAACCACTATATTTTCTGTATAGTGGTTTGAAATTGAAATAAATCAGTGTCTGTGCTCTGTATATTTTCCTCCTTTTGTTGGTCTTTATAGTTTTGGTCAGGCTTGCTTAAATATTGTATTATTTATTACATAAATAAGTAAACACTGTGGCTCACGCTTAGCAAAGCAGGAGGGGATCTTCATGTTGAGTTAGTTAGAAGTCGAAGCAATGCTTTTTAAAACTAGATTTCTTCCTTCCTCCTGTGTCAACTCGAGGACTGAATGCTGAAGTAAATTAAAACAAAAATTAACATTGATAATTTTTTGCATTATGTAACCCTCGTTAGCAAGCTAAACATTTAATTTACAAACCAAATATTTACTTTCAAACTATTTTGTTAGCAAACTAAATATTTATTTAGTGTAATATTGCATTTGACATTAAATATTAGGTCTCAACTATTTATCTCAGAGCAAAACAAAAAAGTAGCTAATACACAAATTCACTTGCCGATAACCGGAAATGTACTATCCATAAAAACTATCTGGTGAACTGGCGCAGTCTCTGTCGCTGTACATCCGTGAGTAAACGTTTATATTGCCATTAAAATGCCTCATCATTTGTTTTAAGCTGTAATATTCAGCATGTCGAGAGGAAAAGAAAGAATTATGAAGAGGTGACATTAGCAACATAAGTTAAAGGTTCGCTAGACCCGTCTTTTATTTCGGTAGTCCACTTCCGCTTATCGACAAGCCAATTAGCATATTAGCTTAGGTTAAAGCTAACGAAATTAGCTAACTAAATATTTCATTTCAAGCTCAATATTTAGCTCCAAATTATATATTTAGTTTGAAGGTAAATGTTATTGTGCTAGCTAAGTATTTTTTGAAGCCAGTTAACTTGCTAACTAAATAGTTCGAAACTAAATATTTAGCTTGCTAATTAAATGTTTATTCGGAAACTGTCATGTTCATAAATGAGTTAGCAACATACGGAAAATATAACTTTAAGAATTAAACCGCCGTTTTTTCTGTTATGAAATCCTAAATAACCCAAATTATTACTGCTAACCTTTGACTGTTACTTTACAAACTGAACCTCGAACCTGAGAGGAGTTTAAAATGACAAATATGTGTCCTAAGCAGCCTCTACTGTCTTTTTATACCTAACTCGGCTGATTTTCAGTTGTTAATACACATTAGCAATGAAAAGATTCACCAAGGAGGGTTATTTTTCCTGTAAGCACATCTTTCCAGGCTTTTATTGCCCCCAACTGTTTGAACATATGTTTACAGCCACATTATTAAAAAAAAGAAAAAAAAAGAAACGTAAATAAAACTTTTCCAGCTTTTATAAGTGGGTTTATAGGTTTTGTCACCCAGTTCTTCAACTTTAAGACTGTTGTTTCTGAGAAGTAAAGTTTTAATTATTTTTTTGTAATTAAAGGGCGCATTCCTGCAAAGCTCCGTATTTTCTCCGGTGGAGGAGGCGTTTCACCCTCTCTCTCTTCCTCTCTCTGTCCGTCTCTCTCCTCCCTCCCTGGCTGTCCTCCTCCAGCTGGATCAGAGGAGATCTCAGTCGGAACCAGAGAGGAGAGGCGGTCTGTCGGCATCTCTGCTGCCTCCCCCCCGCTTCACCATGGATCTGCGGACTATAAGGGTGTTTGGGATTACCGCTCGGGTCGCCCTGCTGCTGTGCGGGGTGAGCGGGACATCAGCGCAAGGTGAGTCCGAGCTCTGCACGTCTTTGTTTTTATTATTTTTTTACTTTGTTTCTGGATGGAGGCAAACCGGACTGAAAGAGATTTATTCAGGAGAGTTTTCAGTGCGGAGATTGCAGCACATTTTGCGCAGCTGGGAGTTTTGACTTCGAGGACAAATCGCATTGATTATCCCGCTAAAACTCATTTGTGTCCTGCAATTACCAGAGTTGCAGTTGTGGTGCAAAGGAGTGCTCTAATCCCTTCCTAGGATCTAATTCCTGCGTGTAAAATTAGTTTAATCTGTTCGCTTTCTGGTTAGTTTTGTGCTCACTGCAGCATGAGGAGCATCTTGGGTTTTGCTCCACAAAGCAGGTTGGTGAGGTGAGGCTTCAGGCAATGGCTGTGAATTTGACCTGTTTGACCTGCTGATGAATCTGAGGCGAAGTGGTGCTGTTATGATTAACCCTGTCACTATAAGCAATAAATTGGTTAAAACATATAATACATTAAAACAAGCTCAATAATTTCCATTTGCATTATTTATGTTTTTTTTTTGTATTTTCTATCTTTGTTTCAACAAAGGACTGGATGATAAAAGCCTTCAGTTCGGTGCTTTTGTTTCAACAAGCCCTTTTTTCTGAAGGTCAAGTTTGTTTATAAAGACTTCATAATTCATTTTATTTCTTGTTTCTGTTCTTTTGTTTATTTATTTTTGAATATTTAAAATAACTTCCCTTTCCAGTGTTAAATGCTTATTAGAACTTGAGAATGTCTTCTTGCATTATGATTGTTTGAAAATGGTCTCAAAAACAGCAATATTGTCCTTTATCGTGATAACTTCTGGGACAAAGCCTAGTTGTGATGATGATGATCCGAAGGGTTTATGTTCAAACTCATCTGATTTTGCTCCCTTGAATATCCCATGCAGCTCATTTCTACCTCTGATTCTCACCCAGCAGCCGCTCTGCATCTCCTTTTCCTGCTCAACCTAAAGCATGGGAGTCAAACTCGTTTTCATTTTGGGCCACATGAAGATCACAAATATTCCCAATATTGTGCCGGAATGCATTTATAAAAACATCAACAAGCTAATAAAATATTAATAAATAGCTGTCGCTACATTTGATAAGTTTTTCTTTTCACATTGATCAGTCGCAGGAAGTCAGTGCTCAGGTTAACTATGAGGGGGACGAACAGTAAAAGCCGAAGGACGCCAATAAAACCTGCTGCTGTCCTACAGAGTGAAGGCTACAAATCAACTTATGCTGTGTTCACACAGCAGATCTTAATTCTCAATTCCAATTTTTTTTTGCTGAAATCCTACTAATTAAATGCGACTACTGTCAGATTTCTGTGCGAACGATTTACCACCCTGAAGTGACGCGCATGCGCAGAAGAAGAACGTTAATGTCACACAGCAGCGTAATGTTTTCAAAAGTAATAATAGACGCCGCCATTGTTGGATCGATTTTTAAAGTTTTTTAGCAACGCGAGCCGACAGTATCATCATAAGATAACAAAACGAAGGAAGAAAAATGAAATAGAAATAATAGAAACAGCCTTTTGTGGAGCTGTGACTTCAGCGTTAGTTACATTTACTTGAATAACTTTTGGGAAACAATTTACTTTTAGGAATATTTTTACTACGCTGTACTTTTTACTTTTATCGCTACTCTTACTTGAATAAAACTTTTCGATTTTCTTCCCACTGAATGAAAAACAAACGTGTTTTAACCAAAATGTTTTTTTTTAAAGAAACTTCTTTGTAAAAATGTTTATTTGATCTGATTTTAATGTTATTTATATGAATCATATTGATCTTTAAAACACCAAAATTTCCACATAATTTTCAAATTTTAAATGATTGACATTTTGATCAGTTACTCATTACTTTTTGCCAAATACTTTCTTTAGGCTTACTTGAGTTATTTCTTGGACTGCTACTTTTTACTTTTACCTGAGTAAAAATATGTGGTAGTAGTGCTACTCTTACTTGAGTACAATTTTAGGTACTCTACTCTCATCTGAGTGACTGTAACTTTTGTAGAGAAGTCTGTTTGGATGCATAGTCACAACCAAGACTGGTGGATTCGTGATGTGATGCGCTTCACTGATGCAGACTTCCTTCATAATTTCGTAATTATAATTTTTAGTCATTGTTTACATGTGGATTAACCATGTCTGGCTTCTTCTGGTGCAGAATTATGACGCACATCTCATGTTAATAATGTAAAAGCTGAATAAAATTCTTTGAAAACATCAAATATGCATCACTTCCAGTGATACAACTGGAAGTATCACAATCCAAAAAAGGTGGATATTGGCACAAAAAAAATTGCCTGCTGTTTGAACATGGCTTTAGGAACCTGCTCTCTGATGCTTGAATTAGATTTAGAAAGTCCAGCTGCTGTATCTGCAACAATCAGGGATTTAACATGTCTATTATCAACTTACTGTAGCTCTGTTACAGTGTTGCATCGGTCTGACCTCCAACATTTATGTGTTTCCTCACTATGAGCAGGTGCCTTTTCATAACGGGTACAAAATAATCGTTAGTTGAGATTGAACCAATTTGCCAGTAGGAACAGGCCAAGGCGGAGAGGCTGAATACAAATGCACACTACAGTTTTTAGATTATTTTTTGTTGAAAATGTTGAAAACTAGTTCATCCTTCACTCTGAAAACACAAAATTTTACCAAGTATTTTTTAGGGTGCACTGATTTAATTCCTTAATTCTGGAAGATTGGTGATCGGTTGAGACTTACATGTGAAGCCGATCTTATCTGCGTCAGCAAAGCTCTAAAAATCAGCCTCTGTCCTCTTCTGCTCTGCGGTGAGAGGTTTGTATAATGTTAAAAGCAGAATCAGCCAGAACCCAAAACGCAGCCACAACAAGAGGATGGTAACCAAAAGGTTTTATTACAAAAAGTAAATGGTGTTGAAGGGTGTGGTAAGACTGGTGGGTCAGAGACGAGGAATCCACAGGGGTCAGGAGTCCAGCCGGGGGAGGGTAGGGGGAATGGACAAGGGGAGATCTGTGGGGGTTCTCAGGGGGCAAACAGACGACGAGGACAAAATCCACCAACCGGAGACTAAGTCGTAAAACGGTCCAGGGTCATGCACGGGAGGTTCTCAGGCAGTGAAAATCCAAAATCCAGAAGGCAGGAGGCAGGGTCAGAAACAGTCAGGGTTCAGCAACAGGACTCTCTACAGCAGAAGGATCAGGCAAAAATCTGTGGTCGAAAAACAGGCAGGATCAGAAACCAGACAACTCTTTGAAACATGAGATAACAAAGGCTTGAAAGCTGTGACAGTGGCAACAGACGATCTCGCACTGAGCTGGTGACGAGCAGCTGTTTAAGTAGGGACCAGCTCAGTGCAGGTGAGGGCAATAAGCAATCAGCACAGCCAAGGCAGAGCTGAAGGGCTGGAATCATGACAGTTTGACTGTTAGCCCGGCCCACCAGGTCATGTCTGCACGTTTACTGTGAACAATGACCCCACTGTTGCCAACTGACAAACTTTCTTGCTATATTCAGCGACATTTCAAACGAAAAAAAAAAAGATATCGGCCAAAATCGGAATTGCCAGGCCGGGCTTTTTAAAGATCGGCAATCGGTGCACCTGTAGTTTTTTGGTCTAGTTTCATTCGCTTTAACTTTATTTTGGTAAATAAACAAATTAACACTAATAAAACAAAAACAAAATTCTGCTTTATAAACATATAATTTACCTAAAAAGGATTCCTGAAAAGGAATAGGCTGACTTGTCTAACCTGTAAGTAATTAGTTCAAATATCTTAGTGGGCTTAAAATAATACAAAACTAACTTATAACTAACTTTTTAGATCTTATTTAAGTCAATAATTCCTTAAAATTTATCAAAAAGTTTAACTGGCAGATTATTTCACTTATAAAAGGGAAAAAATGTCTTAAAGGTAAATAATCTGCCAGTGGAACAAGTACTTTTTCAATCAATATTAAGGTATTACTGACTTAAAACAAGTTTTTATAGCTCGCTGAAAAGTTACTTGTAAGTTAGTTTTTGTCTCATTTCAAGTGTAATAAAATATTTGCACTAGAAAAAAGACCAAAATTACTGTATAAGATTTTGTGTTTTTGGAGTGTTGCCCTTCCACTCCTCAATTATCCACTACTTTGTGTTGTCCTATCATGGAAAATCCCAATATTTCAATGAGCATTGAAATTTGTGTAAAGTAAATAAATTAGAGACATTTTAAGGCATTACTTCCTGACACTATCGGTGTTAAATCCCTAAACTTAGAGGATCATGAAGTGAAACCTGAACTTGAGTTAAGGATTAGAAAGGATTTGTCACTTCTCTGTTTGATTGTCTGCTGCTTTCCCCTCAGAGTGGAGCATCTTCACCTTGATAGATGATCTTGGTGAATGTAGTCAAAGCTGTCTGGAGACTCTCAGAGTTGATTTCTGTCTGTTTCCTCATCCTTCATCTCTCTGTTCTTCCTCTGTGAATAAAACATCTCCAGCTTCAGCTGAAATGTCGCCTCCTCTCTCCTTCTTTTCCACTGGATATTTCTCCTCCCTTCCTGCTTTTTATTAATTTTTTTATTCTCTTCCTGCTGCATTTTCTTCAAACTGTTTTTTCCCAGCTCCATCCTTCTTCTCCTTTGACCTCTGAGACACTGTGTCTCTCTGTGTCTCAGATCTGTACATCACAAAACCTCTTCTCTGTTGTCTCTAATTCAAAAAGTCCCCTCTGGTTTTTACTTATGTTGCTTTTTTATATATAAAAAACATATTTCCCTTTCTCCTGTTTGGATCTTATTTTTCTGGTTTCTTGTCATTTTAAGCTGGTCAGAAATTAAATCTGATGATGAATAAGTGAGGAAAAAACTCAACTTGATATAAACAGTGGAGTCCACCTGTTTTATATTTGATTTGTTCCTTTTATTATGTTTTTAATGTTTTTACTCCAGTATTTATGAATAGTTTGATGTATGCAAGAAACTTTTCTCCCTCACTTACTTTCCTCCTTCCACCTTTTCTTCCTTAATTCCTCCCTCTCTTCCTGCCTTCTATATTTTCTTTCTTCTTTCCTTCTAAAGTTCCTTCATCTTCTCTTTATTTCCTTCTTTCCTCCCGTTTTATTATTTTTTTCCTTCATTCTTTTCTTCTTTCTTTCTTTCCTTCCTTTCATCCATCTTTCTTTTCTTCCTCCTTCACTTCCTTCATCCCTTCTTTCCTTCCATCCATCAGCTTTTCCTTCCTTCTTCCTTCCTCCCCCCTCACTTCTTACCTTCCTTGCTTTCTCCCTTCTTTCCTTCTTGTCTCTGCGTTTAATCTCGTTCCAGTAAATCAACGTTTCAGACTCCCTCTTGGATCAGCGATCAAATGGCAAAACATCTGAAACAAGTGAAACTTAAAGCTGCCAAGATTTATTGTTCACTCACTTTTTTGGCAGAAAAGTTTTGTTGCCAAGTTTTAATCTGTTTCTGCTTGAAGGAACAAGAAATATTTTATGTTTGCTTAAAAAGATAATTTGGTGTTTCATAATCCCAATTTAACATTCCTAATTCCAATAAATCTGAATAAACACAGAATGTTGGAGAGATCAATGAAAGGCATAAAAAATGTAAGATTTAGAAGAAGGAAAATATAAAATACTAAATTTTCCCTGAATTGCATTGAGACAAACAACTCCATGTGTTCTTTGTCACGTTATGTTTTATATATATATATATTTCATTAGCTACAAAAGTGAACGGAAAATAAAATATAAGCTCACTTTTTTAACACTCCCTGCAGTTTTTCACAATTTCACAATTATGAAAAATCACGTAGAATCATCACAGCCCTGCAGTTCTTTGTGCTAATGTTTAATTGTGAGTTTAGTTCAAGTTTTCCTCAAAATGTTCAGACTTCAGGTTTAAGTGAGTAACTCCCACCTGCAGGTGGCAGTATTTCTTACCTGATTTGAAGTTATAGACTGTAAATAACAAAAATGTAGCCATTTAAATTCAGTTTTGCTTATTTTTGCCATCTTTTTTCTTCTGTATGTAGATTTTGGTAGTTGTTTAATTGGGAAGTAACAGGTAAGGCCATAAATAAATAAAAAATATCAATAATCTGTCTTGGTAGCCGCCAGATATTTAGTAATCTTTGTAACTATTTCACAGTGGGACTGCAATATTAATATGTCAGTTTTTCTGATGTGGTCAGTAATTAATTCACGAATCAAGTTTCTCTCCAGATACTCTCAAAACATAGCCAACATCTTTATAAAGACAAAAAAAATTCTACAAACTAATCCAAAACCTAAATTCCTTTATAAGGAACAGAAGTTAAGCTTAAAAAAAGACACTCTACTGAGTCGCTGCTTTAATATCAAAGGATTCTTTTTTTTTTTTTTTTTTTTGCGAAGCTGACAGTGTATAAATGATGCAAAATGAAGCAATGCAGCCAGAGAGGTATGCAGTTCTCCTCTGAATAATAATAACAGCATCATTAAAGTTTTCCGTCTTTATTCTTCACCTTGACTACCTTCCTTCTCTCTGGGTCTCTAACAACGGCCTCCAAAGGCTCGTTTTGTTCTGGTCGGCTTTATACCCGCCCACATCCTGCAGTGGTCTGCATGTTGAACAATTTGGATTATTTTCTGAATTTAATTAGCTTTTCTGAGTTGAAGAAGTCTTCATTTCACTGAAATTTAAAACGTCTGTCATTCTAAATATGCTTCTGTCAAAGATGTTAGCTTTGTTAGCTATTGTTAGCTGGCTAGCTAACTTATTTGTGTAATGGCGCCATTACACAAAAAACAAACATGAGTCTAGTGCTAGTGGGAAAAAATTTTACCAAAGAGAAGAGAGAAATCCTGCAATCGTTAAAATCTCAGTTTTGTTTACATTTTGTGAAGAAGGAAGTTTCTCTCAGTGTCTTCTTCAGAAGTTTTTGTGTTGTTTTCTTCAGTGGTTCTTGATGCAGTGCCCCCACAGGCAAGGAGGGGAACAGGTTACTCAAAGGGTTTGGTTTGTTTGACACGTTGCAGTGTGAAAACAAACTGTCCCAGCTGAAACTGTAACAAATAAGTTTATCGGAAAATCAGGTGTGAAAACACCCTAAGAATTTAATGATATGTTCAGTCAATCTCACAAGTTAACATATTTATATTTGCATGCCATTTCCTTTTGTGCAATTCTGTCTTGATACAGGTCTTAAGTTTAATTCATAATGGTCCTGGAAGATTTTAAATATGAGTTAGTGAAACCTGGAGAAACCTTGAAAGTGTTTGCAAATTTAAGATATTTGCTAGCGGCTGCAGTTCCTGTCCACAGCGAATACCACCGGTTAACCGTAAATAAATAACACCTGGTCGCTGAATTAATTTTAATACAAACACTATCACTTTACACCACCACAGTTTGCCATTAGACGCTATAATTATAAAACAGTTGTTAATTTTTAAGCGGTTAATGACTAAAAGAGTTGATGGAATGCTAAAGAAGAGGAATGAAACTAAGTATATCTGGAAAAAGCAGAGTTCACAGAAGAGTCTGGTTTACCTTCTTGTTAAAGACATGAATAAAAGAAAAAGACTGTTTTAATGGAGCTTTAAGGTTGTTACTCTGACTCAGTTTCCTGATTACAGTCTGGGTTATGATGCTATGAAAGGTAGCTCTATCCTGGTTCAGTCAGCGCCGTATATCAGTGCAGGATCGCGTTTAATGGACAAGTAGCAAAAGCTGTGATTAAATCTGCAGTGAGTCATGTGAAAACCTAAAGCCTCTCCGTTGTGCGGCGAAAAGCTCTCAGACCCAGAGGAGTTTTTGCCATTTGAAAGCTACGACCAAAAAGAAATCCACAAACCTCGGCTCCCTCACACCAATAAGTTGTCTTTCAGCTATTTGCTCCTCAGAGAGCCCACCTATAGAACATCGCTCACTTAATAATCATCCTCGCCAAGTTTTCCACTCTATTTTTCATTTGTTTCAGCGCTCCAACAGAGCCAGGGGCAAGGTCTGACTAGAGCTGTTTATCAGAGAGCCAGAACGGGTCTCAAACACGTCCGGAGAGGTTTGGTGTTCATGTTCCTCTCCTCTCAATCGTTCAGCACCTCGGTAGCTTAAATTACTTCTAAGTTGGATTACTTTTGAAACTACTTCAAAACTATATGCCCAGCTCATTCTGCTGTTGGGTTTTAGACCATTGATTTAGTTTGTTTACTGCGCAAAGAACCTTCTAGAATGCTGAAATTGCCCTCTGTCCTCTTACAGTTGATAAAATGTAATATCCCCCCTTCAAATGCAGTGATTTAAGCAAACTAGTTTAAATTGCAGCCTTGTGAGTGATAAGCACTTTGATGCAGATGGACAGAGAAACCCTGAAAATTGCACACAGCTGTTGGGTTTAGTTTAACATAAAGTAGGAGTTCAGTGAGCTTTGACACAGGATATTTAAATCTTAAAATTGGCTCCGGTTTAGATGCTGAAAGCTGTTGATGACTTGTAAATTGCAAATAGTTAATTTTTTTAGAGTATTTGGGTCCAGTGAGGCGTTTATGTGTATAAACGAATCAGTAAATGGTCACTTCAGATGTAAAAAAGTGGATATTTTCTTATTATATTACTCCCACAGTACAAATACATGTATGTTTTCATGTATGTATGTTTATTGTTTTGTTTAAAAAGCTATTTCTATACAAAAGTGTATGTGTTTTATATATGTTAAATTGTTCTTTCAAAAACAATAGGCAGTCAATGAGTAGTTTCATGTTAACTCACATTGATGCATAACTACTTAAAACTAAAAGAGATCAGGGTGGCATAAAAGGAGAAAATAAGTATGGCAAGTCAAGAGGAAGTTGTTCGTAAAGTAGTTTGGCAGTATTTTGAATATTTAAAACAAATAACGAATTAATTATTATCAATATGGACTGATATTAAATATTGTGATGTGTTTTTTTTTAGCCATATTGCCCTACCCTATGGCATGCACACTGAAATGTTGCTACAACTTACCTACTATTGAACCTACTATTCTTGCACATTTTTATACTTCCATACTTCTTATGCAAACAAACCAAGCCCTTAAAAAATCCCCAGAAATTTTTGGCAATAAGTTAATGCTTTTTGGTGTTTAGAAAATGAGCCATTTCAAAAACCTCCTGATTGTTAAGTCACATTTAACAGGCGCTGCGGACGTTTGGTGGTTTATCACTGCATGCGCTGTACAATGGCTGCTGAAAAAGACAGTTGTCTAGTTGTTGGCTTACCATCCAGAAGCTACTTGCTACATTCTTGTTGGTTGTGCAGGAGGCTCTACTAATGCTTTTAAAGATGTACGGTTATATAATTGCTCATCTGTTTGCAGCCATTTTCACATGTGAGGGTAAACGTTGAGTTGGAGGGCGTGGCCAAAAGCAGCTTAATTGGATTTAAAGTGACAAGAAGCCAAAAAACAGCTCAAAATAGGCAGAAATGACCAGATTATATTCTCATCATCTTAGAACGATTTTGTGCAAAAAAAAAATCTAATAAACATGTTTTGTGTAGCCCATAAACCTATCCTAACCTGTTCAAGGAAGAACAATAGGTCACCTTGAACAGTTGCCTGACCATCTTGGGCTGAAAGTTCAATGTTTTAAGCACATTTAAAGATTGCCCCCAAGTGGTGAAAGAAATGTTACATTTACTTTTTGATTTAATTCTATTGCTGTCAGCTGTTCAACATGACTTAAGGAAGTAATATCAGTACAGTAATATCAGGTCATAGCTGTAATCTGTGATGCATACATGTTGTTGCACACATTCACGCTACTTTCTTTCCTAAAGAAAATAAACCTGTGTCTCCTCTGAATAATAATAACAACATCATTAAAGCTTTCACCTACACCTAGCCTGGTGTAGGTGAAAATCATCCCTATCTATTTAGTATTTCATACGCTATAGAGTCTATAGAGATTCAGGACTTATTTACACACTGAATAAATGTAAGGATTTTCACACATCTGTTCAGGGAAAGACAACACATCTGTTACCACTTATATTTTTGCTGCAGGATTGTTAAAAAGTATATATATATATATATCCTGCCAACAAAAAGAGAAAGCATTACTCCCGAATCATTCAGCTGTAAGCGAAGATTTCATTACTTGTCGTCATCATAACGAAAACTCTCAGAGATTCATCAGTCTTCCTCGAGGTTTTTATCTCCCCTCTTAGCCGCTTCAGAGCCACTGGAGTGTGTGCTGTAATCATAGCCTAATGACAGATTATCTCTCAAATACTAAATGACTTTAATCCTGTTTTAATGACAGCTAATACCACCACACTCCAACTGTGGGTGCATGTGTGTTTTGCATGCTGATTTGCGTTTTCACCCCTTTTTTCCCCCGGCTGTTTAAACGTTAACGGCTCACTGGTCGAGGTGATTCATTGTGCTCACAGTTGGAGTAATAAAACCAAAAATTTTTTGTCGTTTTTCTCCCAGAATGGATCAGACACACACTGTCCTGTCTGAAGCTGTATACAGGGTTCGTTCGGGTGCTTGAAATCCTTGAAAATGCTTGAATTTTAATTAGGTTTTTTCAATGTTTGGGAAGTGTTTGATATTCAAATAATAAAATGCAATCTAATGTTTGATTTGGAAAACATTATTTACAGTTGAAACGAGACATTTTTATACACCTAATCAAAAGACACCCGTGGAATTTATTTCCCGTTAACTGAAGTTAAATTATATTAAAATGTTTTTGTTTCAGGTTAGAATCACCAAAAATATTTCTATTTGCTAAATACCAGAGAAAACGTAGCAAGAAAATTATTTAGAGATTATTTTTGTATGTATCTTTTTTTAAATATTGTGTGTAAGGATTTAATTTGAGCAATTAAATAATCTTGTTCCTCCATATATTTCAGACGTATTTCATCTGTTGATCAGTTGATTTTGTCCCAAAAATTTGGCGGAAACTGAAAGGAGATCAAGATTTCTCTGTTGTGGCTCCTAAACCTTGGAATTTGTTCACAGGTATCGTTATCACTTCCTGTTTTTTAATCTCATTTTCAATATTTACTCAATAGCGTTTGGCCTAGTGTGAGTTGATAAGCTCTTTTTATTGTTTTGTTTGATTTTATGTGTATGTTTTTAATGTTTTAATGTTGTTTTATGTCTTGACATTTATTCCTCAATTCGCCTTGATTTTGTACAGGACTTTGGGCAAACGTCTTTTTTAAAATGTGCTTTATAAATAAATTGGATTTGGATTTATATTTTATACGTTAAGCAACATAATTGAAATCTGCAGATTTTTTTTGTTGTTCAATTTGTGTTTTTTTTTTTACTTGAACCAGTCAGTAGTAAAGAGACATTTCAAATCATAAAATTGTTATATTTTAGTCTACCTTGTCCTTTCCACATATTGAATGCTGTCACAGAAAAAAGATTATTAACTCTACTAACTGATATTACATAACAATGAACTGAAACAGTCTTTTTTTAGTTAATTTGTATTGTTTTTATCTCTAAGTTGAGGTGCTGGAAAAGTTTGAAAGTTTGCCTTGAAAGTGCTTGAATTTTACTGCGGGAAAGCAGTACAGTCTTTGTGTAGAGCCGTAAAGATGATCGAGTTTAGTTAGTTTCCATTCAGCTGTGCCACAATTAAACTCCAAATTGGTGGTTATGATAGATAGAGTGTCTAAGTTAATTATGCTGTAAAACCTGCATGGTTTGGCCATCTACATGCTCAGTGTGGCAGCACAAAGTTTTATTATTCCGCTGCTTCAGGCTGCAGGGACCTAATATGAGTTGCAGTAAATTATTGAGATGTTGGAGGCTGAATGGCAAAGTCAGAGGTGTTATTACTCACCCACTGAAGGCTATTGGGTGCCTTTAGAAAGAGTTGGTTATTTAAGCTGCGGAGGCTCCCGGGCAATATTAGGACGGCTTGATTAAATCTCCCTGCTCCTGAAGTATCCCTCATCTGCTTCGAGATTAATCTGGTAAACGCTGAGGGTGGAAAGTGTAAATCTGAACTCATTTTTGAGTGTTGCAGAGTCCCGTCTTGTGGGAATTTATGGCTTTTCGGCGCGCTGGCCGAGAGGAACAATACCACAGCTATTTTGTGTTAATATGTGTTGAAGTTTCCTTTTGAACCCCTGGGCTGTTTATGATTCATGAGAGGACTGCATGGCAGAGAAAGGAAAGTAACTGAGGATAAATCCCCTTTACACTTTTCTTTTAGTGTCATTTATGGAAATGAACAGAGGAAAACTGGAGTCACGAACTGGATGTGGGGAGGTCAAGGTTACAGACCAAAGGAGAAACCACCCATCATGAACTGAACCAGGGATCTACATGACTTCCATCCATTCATTTAATATCAGGAACTGGTGTGTTTGTTCAAGGCCAGCCCCACAACGATTGGCACCTGGAAAAACAACAAAGCCATTTATCAAACGTCATCTTCGAAGATGAGTTGCTGTTGCTCCACATATCAGTTTTCATGTGTGCAGGTCATTGTACTTCATCACTGGGGGTGACGGGAGTCTCACACCGTAAATGGATTTTACCCTCACAGCTCTATTTGCAGCAGCTCATGTGTTAGTTATGACTGGCATTATTTGGGAATGTTAAACTTACCAAGTGAATCGGCATTAGTCACTGAGGTGACCGTGCTGCTATATTTATTCTCCATTACATTAGAGATTAGTCTTTGATGGATGGCAACACACTCAAGCATTACAGGTTATTCTGGTGAATGAAACATGATTACGCTGAATAAAACAATGCAAACAAATTAAAAATGAATTATTTCATGGTGGGGAACCTGCCAGAAGAGTTCTTCAAGCCAACATCTTAATGCTAATGTTTAGTGCTAAATGTTTACAAACCTGAGTTTGCACATGCTCCCAAATCTGAAACTAAACAAAATGGATGATTTGCTCCCAAAATATCTCAATCAAACTCTGATGCAGACCAATAAAGGGAACTCTGGTGTGGTTTGAATGCATATGTGAACACCAAGCGGACCGGAGACTGCTGCAGAAGCAGAAAGCAGACTACAGTACATGACATTGTGGGTAAATACAAACAAAACAAACACAATAGTCTAGCGCTACCAGAAGAAATGGCTTGCGATCTTTTGCCAAAAACAAAAGAGAAATTCTTCAACTGCTAAAATTTGGCGTTACACCATTTTTGTTTACATTTCATGAAGAAGATGTTTGTGCTCAGTGTCTTCTTCAATGGTTTTCCTGTTGTTTCCTTCAGTGGTTTTTGGTCCAGCGCCTCCACAGGCGAGGAGGGGAGCAAGGTTTTCAATTGGTTTGGATCGTTTGACAGTGCAGTGTGAAACCGAGCCGCAGTAGCTGAAAATGTAACAAATGTTTCACTTTTGGTCCCAAGTCGAACCGAGGCTACCGGACTATCAGGTGTTAAAACACCCTAAAATCCATTTCAGCATTTGTTAATTATTCATCAACTTTGTGTAGCATAGAATATAAAAACAGTAATATATTCTGCCTCAGTTGCAGCGTTGGAGCAGCTGGTGTGTCTTCAACACGTTATGTGCTGCTCCAAGCTTTATGGTGTGCCTCCTCCTACACATGCAGATAGACGCTGATCACACTATGATTTTCTGTTGTGTAATTCTCATGAACCGAGTGACCACAGCTCCCCAACGACTGCTAATGAGGAGAAGCAAAACGAGTCAGTTTCTGTAGCGGAGAAGGACAGAACTGAGCCGGTGGTCATTAAAATCAGAGGAGAGGGATTAAAATTTTAACAGAACAAGGAGGCATAAAGTTCTGAGCCGAGCAGTGAAGTAAAACAGAGCAGAACCAGCAGAGGAAGTGGTCAAAAGAGAAAAATGGACAGGAAGCAGAGTAATATCAAGTGTTGAGGCTCAAACCTCCGGGCTTTTTAGTTGTATTACTCCCTCTGTGTTGCTCACAGACTCAGTGACATTTTCTTCTGCCAAGTTTGTGTCGCAGCCACCATCCGCTCTTAAGATGCACTGCCTCACATCCCTGAGATGATTCGCTTTAATGAGATGAAGGAGGAGGATGACAGAGGATAGCAGGTATGATGAAGACGAGCAGAAAGAGGCTAAGTGAAGAGGAACCAGGTGGGAGAAGAGGATTAGGCTGAGGCAAGGGAAGAAGAGGAAAATGGGAAGATAAGACTCTGTGTCTAGCTAATAGTTCCCCATGTCTTTTTTCCCTCCTGTCACATTCTACAATTTCACCCCTGCTGGCTTTTAAGGGAGCGTAAATTTCTTCTTTCCTGTTCACCGTTCGATGCAGAAAAGGAACATGAATTTTGCAAAGCAGCAATGCTAAAAATATCAGTGTATGGAAAGAAAATATAGTTTTCTCCAAGTGGTTTGATCTCTGATATTGCTGTCACTGTCACCACTAGGTTTAGAGTTTATTTCTGATGCAAAAATAAGTCATGGTTTTATTTTTTTCTGTTCTCAAAGTTAAATCCAGACTGTATAGTTTCTGAGGACATGAACATGAACATGAGTCATGCATCAATATTCAGGCCCATTCACAAAAGATTAAGATTGAATCTTTGCTGGATGATGGGGAGAGCTTTCGGGGAGTATTGTGAATGCAAATGAAAATAGAAAAAGAAAAAGTTGCATATATTTGCTTTCTACATGAAATCGAGTTAAATTACTTCAGAAATCATCGAATTATTAAATACTTTGAAACCTACAAACCTGACCTCTACGAAAGAACGACAGGAAGAAAGTCATTGTTTGAAGAAAGCCATAAGAAATACAGTTAGCCTTCAGCCATCGCTGAAGGATTTAGATCAAGACTTGTTGATATGTTAGAATGGCCAAGTCAAAGTCTAGACCTTGATCTAATTGATTGACTGTGGGAATGTGTTAACATCGCTGTTAACGTGCTCTCTGCAAAGATGTGCAAAGCTGGCAGAGACATAGCCCAAAGGACTTGGCACTGCAAATGGAGCAAAATGTGGTACTTAAAAATATTTCTTTGCACTGAAGGAGATTTTCTTCCAAATTTGCAACATTCTAATGGGTCATGCAGGTAAAAGTTCTCAAAGTGTTGTCTTCATCTACTTTAAAGACGAGTGGTAGCACTTTATTTGAAGGGGTGTGCATAAGACTGACATGAAACTGTCATAAACATGACATAACACGTCATCAACATGAATGTCTCTTCATAAATGTTTACGACTGTTGTCATAAAGTATCATTCTGTAAATAATGGCACTTTTAATGCAAAGTTCCATTAAAACCTGCATTAAAAGTCCATTAAAAATGTCAACTTTTGCATTAAAAGTGTCATCATTTACCGAATGACACTTTATGACAACAGTCATAAACATTCACGAAGACTCCTTCATATTCATGACAAGAGTTATCTGATGTTTGACCGTCTCATTTCAGTCTTATGCAGTCAAATAAAGTGTTAATAGACAAGTTTATCATAACTACTCAAACTCACTGATGCAGAAAGTAACAGAGGGCAAATGTGTAAACCAGAGTTTGCACATCAGTCTCAGGGTATATTCACACCAGAAATGATCAAAAACATAACATTTCTGTCCTGGTATGATTGAGCTGGAGATTTTTTTCTACCATCTGAAATTATCCATGGCAGCTGCTGGAACATTTTATTGTCCCTAATTTCATAACTTGCTGTACTTTTTCCCACCATATTCCAAAAACTATTATCCTCGCGGACAATGACATATAGCTGCAGGAGGTCCAGGAGCCAATCAGTTATATTGCAACAGCGTGATAAATTCCCACCCCCTGCAACCAAACAGCAAAAAATTGAATTCCTGTATGGAGCCTTATTATCAACTTGAAGATAAAACACTTTGAGTCCCAGCAGGAGATTAAATTTTAGCGAGGCAGAGAACAAATGTGTGTAATACTGGTCTGGAGCGATGCCATCTGCAATCCTCTGCCCCATAACCTCCAGCAACACCATCAGCAAGATTGTCCTGGAGAGGAACTGGAGTGAAACTTTGGTCCAAAGACTCCCGCTTATCAGCTTATGGCTCAACCGGATGTGAAATGTTGTTAAAATGTGTGTTGCTTTAGAACAATTCTTGTTCAAAGCACATTTTATGAAGTAAAAATCTGTAATTTTATGTGCTTTTTTTTTTTTACAGTAAATCTACAATTTGACACACTTATAAAATTTGTATCTTGAGATATCATTAATTTTGATGAAAAGCAGTTTAAGTATCAAGTTCTTGGGGGTGAAAACACAACTTAGATAGAAAAATCAAATAAGAAGGTTTAAACAGACAAGACTTATTTAAAAGTGCCAATTAATTAAAAAAACATTTAAAAAGCTTACATTTGTCCAATAACGACAGAAAAGATGCCAGATGAGAGCAGCTAGAATGGATCTAATTTCTTTGATAGCATAAGAAATCTGAAGAGACAAACCAACCGGACTGTTAATTAAAAGTTTGTAGACAAAATGAGGAGGAACAGGTCATCCTTACTGAACTTCCTCCATTATTACATACAATTAAAATCATCCCTGTCAAATCGACTGTCATCTAACAGACTGACAATTTATTCTCACTGCATCATTGTTACTGAGAAAAATTCTGATTTTTACATGGAGAAAGCGCCGCACCAAGGTAAAAGAAGTAATCACAAAAGGTCACGTCACCAGTTTGGCAGTGTTTGGGATATGTAAAAAAACAAAATCAATAATTATTGATGTCGACTAATATGAAACACATATGTCATGATATGTTTTCAGCCATATCATCCAGCCCTAGCTGGTCTGTTTGCCTATTGACCCTTTGCATGTGACGTTACGCTCTGCTCGCGCCGCCATGATGGACGTCAAAACAACTAATGCACTCCTGTAAAGCCTGTCAAACACAGATACCTGGTAGCCTAATATTGCTTCTATTTAGTTGATTTCACTTAAGAAATGGTCATAGGGTGCTGTGTGGTCGGCTGCACCAACAGACAAGGATAGAAACCAAACTTGTATTCTTGTTTTCCTTTTAATACTGGGTGATAGCAGCCGTTAATCATAATGACTGTCAGCCCTCGGTGAAATTGCGAATTTGCAGTGAACACTTTTACAAGGTAAGAAGACTAACGTTCATACAGTTTATAAGTAAGTATAATTAGAAAGATATCAAGTATTGCATTGTGGAAAAGGTACGCATCTAACCATTAGTAACCATGGAGACAATGCCACACCATAATGTAGAATAGCATGTATAAAAAAAATGGTTAGCATCTCGTTTTTTTCCCATGTTTTTAAGGCTGCTCTGATGAAAGGGGAAACGCCATTTATGACAGTGATATAAATCATGTGGTGTGAACTCACACCACATGAGTTCACACCACAAACTTGACCAATGCAAAATTGGTCAAGTTTGGGTTGGTTTCTAAGCTAGCTATTTCAAACTTTTACGTTCACAGACAAATTAGCTCGACTTGAACAAGTAGAAACCATGAAGGGCAAAAACAACTTGGAAAACAATTTCAATTGCTCTGTTCAATACTCCCGTCCCTCATTTCAAACGTCCATCATGGTGCCTAGAATGATGAAGTGACGTAGTTGCAAAGGGTCAATAAGTTGGCTCGGTGCTTTCCAGACACATCCAACTGCTAACTTATCAGACCGATAACTCTCTGAAAGGACTATATGTTCTTTCTAGGATCATCTGTAATAAGATCTAAAGAGTTGTTTAAAGAGATGTCTGGGTTCCTGGATCTGTTTGGACGGAGGAATCCCAGATCAATCACCTGAAGAAAAAGGAGACCATATCCAAGCACAAAATCTGTGACTCACTTTTAACAATTTTATAAACGTCCGTTTTCTTTTTCTGGATAAATCCAGCAGATAACCTGCGTTTCCCTAAGAGATTCATACTCACCCTGTCCTTCTGACAGAATATCTATAATTTAAAGGAGAATTTGGCCAGCATGCTATGACAGCACATTTCCTCTTTTTCTTAGCGGTTTCCTGAACAGAGACAGGATTTTAACCCTATATCCTACCCAATTATTGCTTCCTGCGAAGGCTCACATGTTCAGCCAAAAGTTCTGCTTCGGTTCTCGTCACCATTAGTTTTTGAAAATCCCAAGTATTCCTTTGTGAATCAAAGAAATCCGCCGATTTTACTTCAGCCTCAAGGCGAGCTGAGCTGGGATTGTTGGAGAGGCGGAGGAAGGCGGAGAGCATAAAATTATCTGCAGAGAAGGTTTTTTAAGGAGCACTTATCTTTTAATATTTCCTGAGGGAGGACGACTGCAGATGAATTCAGCTGATGCCGTGGCGGCTGCCGTTGTGGTTCAGGAGAGGTCTGGAAGCCGTGCACACAAACACACGAGGGCACAGACCGTGATTCATGCATACCCTCAGTCAGTCACAACATCCCATTTTTCTTCTGCACAGCTATTTCTTATTAGAGTCTCAGTGCTGTTGGGGCTTCTGGTCTCTGTGGAGTAGACTGATCTACAAACTGCTCCTTATCTTAACAAGAGTTTCCACGCAGGCCACTTCCCAAGACTCCCAACTGCTCCTACTAATGGATGTGTGTTGCTCCTGATAAATCCAAAAATAGGCTCATGGTGCTTGAAATCCTTGAAAGTGCTTGAACTTCATAAAGGTGTTTAGAGCTGAAACGATTAATCGTGATGATCGTCAACAAATTTAGTAATCGATTAATCGTTAACTTGACTCTAAAAAAGACAATTGGTTAAAAAATAAAACAAATTCAAAGCAGTAATTAAGCCAAACTGTACAAACTATATACATTGAAGATAAAAAATATCTTTGTCTGTAAATATGTTTTAGCCAGAGTTCCACAAGAAGTAAACTTTTAGCTTCACCCTGTTCAAATTCACTGAAGGAAGAAAGTTGGACTAACTTTGTCTGGCTAATTGTTCTTTGCTGCTCACTTAACCGTGACGATATTTTCAACATTAATGCGCATGCTGTCGTACCAAATTTCAAGGACATTATTGCAGTGACAGGGCCCTTTCCGGCAGACTAAAATGCATAATCTGGGTCAAAGGTTTTACATTTAATGTGCTAATTTCAACTCTGAGTCCAAATTCACTTCCAACAAGCCACCATCGTGTTGTCAGGGTCGCTTTGCGTCAAGCTGCAGCTCATTAAGCATCGTTTTTAGCATCATTATTAAAGAAAGTTCCTTTAAAGCAAACAAAGATGCTTCTGTCCCCCCAAACAAATTATCTGCATCTAAATATTAACAAGTGAAGAAGATGAAGAGAACATTTCTGAAACAATTATTAATATTTTAGGTTAGGATTTAGGTTAATCCACCACTGCTGTTAGGCAGGGCAAGTTGGTCAATTCAAAGTGCTTAACTGGAAACAGAATTATATTAAAGACAGAAAACACAATAAAACTATTGAGGTAAAATTAAAGCATTGTAAAAAAGGAGAGAAATAAAATCAAGCACGTTACAAATCTATGTTTGACATAAGTAATTGACCAAAACTGACGTTCTCTTGATTATATTGACACTGCAGATGCAATCGCTATTATAACCCCTACAACGAGGTTTACGGTTTCCCTATCAAAATATGCACAAACTGAAGGTTTGAAAAAAGAAATGAAATAACTTCTAGCAGTTCAGACGGCTGATGAAACAGTCTGCTGGATCTTTATGCATGACTTTGCAAACTAATTAGCAAAATGGGCTCATTATACAAATGTTGAGGAATATGCATAAAAGGAATCACGACGAGCGTTGTACTATGGAAAATCTCTGCTGTGCAAGTTAGAGTTGCCAATTAACCTACTATCCCTCCCACACTGCGACACGTCTGATGAGTAAAGCAGCTTCAAGTACAAAACCCTCCAGGTTTGCTTTTACATCACATCTCGTACGTCGTTTGATCCCCAGCTAAGACCAGATGGTTGAGGATTTTTTTTGTACGTCGAAGCGATCCGTGTCGTGACGAAGAAGCCCTGCAGACTGCAGATAGGCGATACTGATATGAATGTTGAGGAGTTAGCAGAAGTGGCTCAGTGAAAATGTTGCTTTATCTCATGCTGCACCATGCAGATGGTCTGTCTGCGCCAATGAAGATTCATTCAGCTCTGACAGTCATCCAGCTCTCTGTCCATTCATCAATCCCAAAAATGTTTGTCTGTCCATCCATCCATCCGACGATGCATCCCTCTTTCCCTCCCTCCCAACAATGTTTGTCCATCCAGCCATCCAGCCATCCATCCATCCATCCATCCATCCATCCATCCATCCAAGGTTTAAAAAAAATAATACTGTTATTATTGCAAACCAAAGACTTTTTTAAAGGTAAAACAGATTTTGGAAACGTTTCCAAAAATGAAACCTTGATTTTGTGTAAGGGAAGGACATGGAAGGTAGTAGAAGTTCTTCAGGCAGCAAACAGATAATCTTGACCTGCTGTTTTCGCTTTTTTTTGTTTGTTTTGTTTCCTTCAGATTAATCCCGGCAGATGAAGACTTTGTGAAAATGTTATACAAAATGTCCATATTTAAAACCTTGGGAATAGCAACAAGTTTTATTTCCATCGCATCATTGTCTCTGCATTAAAATACTGTTTCACTTTATTTGGAATATCCCCATAAATTCTAAATCTCTGAAGCATTGCTGTTTAATTAGTTCACAGATGTTTACAGTAAGTTAAAACCAATCCCAGAACAAAAAAAAGGTAAGATGCTGAATCTGCACTTAATAAATGATGCAGCTCAG
Source organism: Xiphophorus couchianus (assembly GCF_001444195.1). Lineage (NCBI taxonomy): Eukaryota > Metazoa > Chordata > Actinopteri > Cyprinodontiformes > Poeciliidae > Xiphophorus > Xiphophorus couchianus. Next base: position 25,368,305 of record NC_040233.1, read on the forward strand.
ATACAAAACAACACTGGATCTGGTCTCACATTGCAACATAAGCATTACATTGATGGCTGCAGACCCTTTACAAACACGCCATGCAGCCCCTAGAGCTCATTTGCATAAAAATAGTTTGTAGTATAAGCTTTTCTGCTGCTGCAATGCAGAGTTTTCCATTTTATAAATCCCCAGCATCCAATTTCGTGTTTCCTTTCCGAAATAAATTACATTTGCAGAGGTGCTTGGGTGATGTGTGCCTGTATTTTCATATGAATAAGGAAAAAGAAAACAGTTTTCTTTTTCCCACTGAACCTTGTTGGCCTGCTGCCCTCCATTAAGAGAAATTTATGTCAACTATGTTAGCAGCATTTACTTCCCGGGGCTTGTGAATTAGCAGATATTTTATCGTTTGTAACTCCTGGTGGGTTCATTGGTATGGATGCTGCAGCGCACAGCGTTCCCTCCACATCTGCATATTTCTGGCTCCATGGTTCTTGGATTGTTGTGCGTCTCTGCAGTGAAAGCGAGTGTTTCGTCGTGTCTCCCGGCTTCTCTCCGCTCCTCCGTCAGTCACGCCTGGCAGTTTAAGGATGAAGTGATTTAAGATAACCACAGAAACGCAGCTTGTTGTTGTTTTGATCATATCATTTAGCTGATGTCTGTCTCCCACGCAGACGCCCATGCTGCTGATCAGTGTGATTATTTTCAATAAGAAGGAGGATTTTTCTTTCTGCTTCCAGGGGCAGTGACAGATTGGTGAATGCGTGGATTACTGAACATTCTCGTATCTGGATATTCTGATGAGCACAATGGGCTTGTTATTGACTGTCAGAAGAAGAAATCGGGGTGATTTAGCAGTGTGTTTGACTTAAGGATGCAGAAGAGAATAGTTCTTTTTGTTACTCTGAGTCTGAAAGACAAAGTGCTGAGCCACTCAGTTTAGTAGCTGTCAGACAGGCAGACTGTTATCTGGCCAGTGGTGTCAGCTCTCCTGAGGAAAAGACTGTCAGAGAGGAGGAGAAGGTCAGGGCTGAAGTATTGAGGTTTCACAACCGAGCGAGTGCCTCGGAGCAGAAGCAAACACTGAACAATGTTTTTAAATCGGAGTGTGTGTAAGAGAGCAGAATCGTCTGAAACAAAAGATAGAAAGCTTTGGAGGTGAAAAACCCTTTTTATTTTCACTTCAGAGGACGTTCCCACTTTTTGGTCTCTACATTGTAAGAACTGTGGTACGATAAATAACCAATGCCTTCAAATAAGCAGCAAAGCGCCCTATGGTGACTGGAAGAGCTGCAGAGATCTACAGCTCCGATGAGTATTGGTAACAGGGTTTTCCCCAGAAAACTAGCTAAACTCAGTGATAGAGGTGCTATAGTAGTCCACTAAAATATTCTTATGTTAAAAAGCGTTAAATGTTGACTGGAAATGTTAAAGTACGACTAAATATTATTGACAATACTAAGGTTAGATTTACACCTGTCATAAGGTGCGGTGTGAGGTGGAGAGGCAGACGCTGAGGATCCAGGTTTAAGTGAAAAAACGGAGTTTAATGATGATAATGTCTGAATATTCAAACCAGTCCAAAACCCTGTCAGCACAGCAGAACGGGAAAACAAAGCTCAGCACTGGTAGCACAGGTACACGAATGGACATGAATGAAAAAACAAACGACTGACTGTTGGTAGACAAGGACCCGACAAAGACACAGACACACAGGTGACACTAAATACACGGGAGGTAATCAGGGAATGAGAAACACCTGGGAGTAATCAAAGGGAGACAGGACAACACGAGACACAGGAAACTCAAAATAAACACACAGAAAAACACGGAACATGATAACACCAGCCCAGCTTAGTCCACTTAGTCTAGTTCGTTTGTAAAGATGTGAACGCTGCTATCGCTAGCAGGATTGACTCACACAATAGAAATGGCTCATGGCCTTCAGCCAAAGACAAAAGAGAAATTCTGCAACTGCTAAAATTTTATGCTACTCCATTTTTATTTACATTTTGTGAAGAAGGAAGTTACGCTCAGTGTCTTCTTCTGAGGTTTTTGTGTCGTTTCCTTCTGTAGTTCTTTGTATAGCACCACCGCAGGCGAGGAGGGGAACAGGTTTTTCAAAGAGCCCGGAAAAAGAAATTGTCTATTGTTTTTTTGATCCTTTATTTGTGACATTTGGATTTATTCAATGAAGTTTTTAGCATGTGTACTGATAAGAGAGAGGCAGTACAGCATTCTGGTGATTAAAAAAAGACCCCAGAGTTTGTTTTTGTTCACGTACAGACCATAATATGTCGCCATTACGCTTTCAGCTTTACCAAAGATACTCTTTAAAGGGGGATCATTATGTAAAACCATCTTTTTTGAGCTTTATGTCATGTTGTAATGTTATTCCCTCATCAAACACATACCAGGAGAGTTGCTTTGATTCTTTCATGCTTGTTTGAGAAATCCTTTAATCTCCCTTTCAGTCATCCAGGGATGCCTTAGCACCTGCTAAACAGAACAGATTTTTAAAACTATGTATCATTCTTTTCTTTCACTTCAATCATTTGAATCTTATAAGACCTGCAGTGTTTTATAATGATGTGGTTTAATTGGCTTTTTGTCTATTATCCCAGTAAGGAGGAGACTTGAACTCTTGCAGGTCAAACTGGATTTAAATTTGCCCAGATTAGTTAAACGCACAGGGATGTTTTCTACTTGAAGAAATCTTATTGGCCCCAGACAGAAAACAGCCGTTCCTGGGTCTCATTATTGTTTACTGCGATGAGCTCTGAGCCGATAAATAAGCCGAGCGATGTTCATACGGAGAAGCTCAGAAATCTGTGTTTGTGGGGCTTACAGGTTCCCAAATGCATGACTTCATGTTCTCTGCTGTTTGCTGGGTGATGGATGGCACTCATCAGTATTCAGGGTTTCCCAATCTGTCATAGACTCTGTGGACACGTTGTTATTCAGTGAGAAAATGTGGGAAGAGCTCATGAATAAGGCCAGATCTTCCTCCTTATCTGTAAGGGTAGCCTGCCTTTTCAGGTTGAATTAAATGGACTTGGCTTCTTCTCTCCAAATATTGTTTCAAATATTCTTCTGAACTTCTTAATGCAGTCAAACTTACCATTTGTCACCTCAGCAAAAAGATAAACTTGACACTGTGCCAGCCGACGAAATGTCAAGAGGCTGAGTGATGGATGTCCAGGTGGAAATTTGAATGTACAAAAAAAATATTCCCCATCAATCAAATGTCACTGCAACTTTATTTGGCTGGCAGAAATGATCTTTTAAAATTTCTATAAGAAAAATAATATTTTTCAAAACTGAGAAAATGTTTTGTGTTTTTTCTAACTAAAAAATAAGAAAAAAACTGCAAACCATTTAAATTTTAATGTAACTTAAATGTCCCAAATCAAGTAGTGTGCCATTAACTTTTTTAATAAATGTCAAAAGTATTTACTCTCTTCCATTTTTCCTTTTTGTCAGATCATCTAAAAGTTTTATTATTACATAAAGATAACTTGAGTTTATAAATGATGAGTTGACTTACAAATGGCAACAAATTGTGTTGTGTCACTATGTTTTTAGCTGGAGATGCAGGTTGTAAATGCCATGGAGGACGCGTTATTCTCCTCAACATCACATGAACAGTATTGTTTGCTCAAAGGACCTATTTTTGTTTGAGTCGAAAGGCTTAATATTCAGGGACGCTCTTGATTCAGCATCGTCAGGGTCAGCGTTGAGGTTGGTTGGCTGCAGAGGCCAGCAGGTATTCAACATTTACCTCCATTTTCCTCTGAGCTGTCTGTGTTTGTGCTCCACTGGTCACACCGTCAGGGCCATCGGCTTCTAAATGCCAAAAGAGAAAAACATCTCTGTGCTTTTTAACTCCACTGCCCTCTCTCTCTCTCTCTCTGAGTTTCCTCGTCAAGGCTTACCACATGTTATCTCCTCAGGGATTACAGCTCTCCTGGTTGGAGAGCCAACCTCTTATTTTCCTCTTTAGGCCACTGTAATTCACCTGCTTTTCACAATAAGAGCTCCCCACCGCCTGCTTTAACAAGTATCTGTCAGATCAGTAGCTCTAGGGATAGAAACTATAAAAAGGACCATCAGAGAACCACATAGTTGAGGGTGAAACAAGAGGAAATAATCTGGCGCTCATCAGTATTCAGTATTTTAACAGTATTTTAGTATTTTAACAATTTATTGTAAGTTTAACCATAAGGAAATATGTGGTTACACATTCTGGAAACTGCAAACTTGAAGTTTAACCATTTTGTAGGAATATTTGCATCCTGCAAACATTTTCCTTCAACTATTAGCTGCTGCAGGAACTTTTTTTTTCTCAGTGTCTGAGCCAAATGACAGAGGACACTTCTCTTTAGCTGCTCTCTATCAACATTTGTACATGTAGCACCTGTTTGGAGTGACCTTTAAGGCAAAATGAAATGTTTCCAAATGGACTTAGAAAGTTTGAGTGTGTTGACAATATTTTGACACCTGCATTACTATTGAGCAGTGAAACCCACATACACTGTAAAAACACAACATCCTACTGAGTATTTTAGATCTAGTTTCTAGTGTAGGTATGTTACACTTGAAATAAGACAAAACTAACTTACAAGATCTAGGAGTTTGTTTTAAGTCAATAATTCCTTAATATTGGTGACATACTAGTTCGACTGGCAGATTATTTCACTTTTAGCTAGATTTTGTGTTTTTGCAGGGTAGCTATAGAGGTGAGGCTTGCATCTGCTTTAACTTACCACCACAAAGTTTTCCACAACTTAGAATTAGAATTAGAATTCAACTTTATTGTCATTGCACTGTCACAAGTACAAGCAACGAGATGTAGTTTGCATCTATCCAGAAGTGCTCTACGAGATATAAATATTTATTTACAGATGTACAAGACTATGTATGTATGGACTGTAAGGGGTTATAGCTAAGAGATATACAGTAGATATTGTGTATATATATAAATATGGGAGCTATATGCACAGATTATACAGAATATACAGAATATACAAGAATGATAGGCTTGGCAGAACCTGCTAATGAAAAGTACTCAGCTGTATTGAATTCCTACTTCCTCTGAGTTTTGAGAAATGCATGTACTGATGGTCACAAACACTGATTTCAAACATCTACAGTCAATTCAGGACAATGATGCACAGATTGTTTCGGTCTGTACATTTTGACTGATGTAAGTCATGACTGGTGATCTAATTAAATAAATCAAACCATATTAAGGTGTTGTTGAAAAAGATGATCATTTAATGCTAGCTTTGGACAAAAAGTTTTGGCTCTTTCCTCTTTTCTCTCCCGAGTCCTTGGCGAGTGGCGGCGTCCTGCTAAAACAAAACTAACAAGGCGTGTTGACGTCACAGATCACAGAGTTTAATTCATAGAAAGCAATGAACAACAAAGCTGCAGAGATACAGAGATATGCATTAACTCATAAAATAACAGACACACAAGGGATAGACAAACGAACACAGAACATATAGACAGACAACGGCGCCCAACGTGGAGAGGAAAAATGGAAAAACTCTCTCCCTGTATTAGCGTTACATTGTACTTTATACTGACTAGGCGTTTCCTCACTTTAATATATGCAAAGAAGGCGTTCCGTAATTCAACCAATCAGAGACCTGTTTCGGCCCCCAGAGAAACCTGAGAAGTCTCCCCCTTTACACCCAACTCGAACGGGCGTCTGGTCTCCGTCAAGCCAGAAGGGGAAGAACACTTAATCTCAGAGGTACTGGGTACGACTGTCCCCAGCACCGAAGTCCTGAGATAAATCTCGCAGACTCCCCTGGAGTTTTGACGTCCCACATTCCAGCTGCCGTTTCCATGGAGATGCTACTTTATGGCCCTTGTGTGCTCTTTAAGCAAACAGTGGAAGGCGTCTGCTTGTCTCCTTGGGCCATCTCAAAGGGTCACACAAAGCCTGTTTTTCCAATAAAAATGCTTAATATTCCTTTACACATGTTGTAAGTATTTTAGCACTTAACTAATCATTTTCCTTTACAGTGTCAAATAATGCTGGAAAACTATGGAGTTTTGACGGAAAATGTTGTGGAAATCCTGCTGTGTTTTACAACATAAACTCTTAACCTTAAGTTAATTGTGCTGCTTTGATGTAATGTTCATTTTGGTCCTTTCAAATGTGAGTGTGCATATTTGATGCTCTGAGGCCTAAGGAAATCTGGAAACAACTTCTGGCTGTAAAGTCTTAAAACACTTTTTAAGATGGTGTGATATTATGCTTTAGTTTTCCAAATGATCAGGTGGCAGGGATTATTTATTAATACATATAAAATGTGTATTAATGCTTGTAAGTGCCTTGATGTTGACAGAGTTATCAAACCCTGAAGCTTTGTTGTCAGAGTTGTGAACCCAATTCGCTCTGCAGGGTGAGTCATGTTAATTAGCTGTTATATCAGTAGTGAGGCATTGTTCTTTTGAATGTAGCTTAAGGATAGCAGCGTGAGAGCAAAAACAAATATTCATGGTGCTGAAGGTCGCCTTTCACACATTCTATCTTTGATCCAATCAAACACAAAAACAGACAAAGCATAATCCAACAGAACGGATCTTTTCTGCTGACAAAATCTAGAAAAATGTTTAAACAACTCAATGAGACATGTTCTGTGGCAGCAAGTGAAACAAAATGGTGAAAACAAGTTTGGCAATTTTTGTAATTTTTAAAATGTGCAGCTTCTACTTTTCATTTCAAACTGTTATAATTTACATCACTGTCATTCTCTGTATTTTTAATCTAGCCTTTGTTTTTATTGTTTTTTATCATTTAATGATTCATTTTCTCCACTAATATTTCTCCTTTTAAAAAAACAACAGTGAATGCAATAATTCATTACCAAAACAAATACAAGAGTAAAGAAATAACATACTTATATTTTAAGTTTTATATTCAGAAAGATTTAATGAGTCATTTTTATTACATTTTACTGACTAAATTAACCTTTATTACATTTGTTAGCAAAGTGATTTTTGAACCTAACAATTTCTATATTTCAACATTTACTTCCAACTTTGGCACTCCTGGTTTTCCATATATTCCTTTATGTTTTTGTAACTGGACACTCCTGGAAATCCTCTTTCCTTTCTCCCTTTATATTTCCTTATTTTCAGGGAGTAAAGGCTTGAGAAACAGATTAAACCTAAACCTATTGGAATAAAACTATTTTCATTTAAAAAGCTGATGGTTTGGAGATAAACGTGTCTGACTTCTCAGCACTAGTGAGCTCCCATCATGCTGCGTTTAACAACCTAACTGTCTTTCTCCTCGGCTGGGAAAAAGACCATAATCCATCTCCAGCTGTGTCACATTTTGCGAAGTCTTCACTTTCATGACTTTGAACAATGGGACTGTTTATATTCCTGCTAAGAGAAACAACAGGGATTGTTTTCGTTTAGCTGGCATTAACCAAAACTCAGATTCTGGGTTGCTTAAAAGGAAGCTGAAATATTCATTGACTTCTGAGAACTTGACTTAGATCGAAATATTGATACATTTGAACTCACCTTTGAGGGTAGGGAGAGAGGGTTTTGCTCTTCAGGGAAAGCTCTGGGGAAGTTCAGGTATTTGATAAGGATGCCTGTCTTAGACATTTCCCATTAAGAGGACGCCTGAGGAGGCTGACCCAGGACTGCTAGAGAGATTTTAACTCATGGCTGGCTTCATTATGCCATACAGGGTCACCGATTTTCTTAATTTTGCCACCAAGTCACACGATAGTCACCTCATTGTTGCTAACTCAGCAAGTTTGTTGCTGTATTTAGCTACTTTTTTAGTCAAAAATGCATTTAGTGACTTTTTTCTGTGCTATTGGGGACTTTGGCAACAACACCTGACCGTATTAATTATACACAAGATTGTTATTGACCAAAATCAGAATCGGCAGGTCAGGGTTTTTAAAGATCAGCCGGAAAAATGCAATTGATCCGCCTCAAGAATACCAAAGAGTCCCTCTTTATCAGATTATCAGATGGAAGTGGAGCTGTTAAAGTTTTGAGTGGCAAGGATGCACTACAGTGCTGATTGAACCTGTGCAGTGATGTTAGATTTAGGGATGCAACAGTTAAATGACTTAAGATTAACTATAAATCAATGGTTTATTATATTGAAATTAGTCCTGATCTGGCCGGGACTACAGTGAAATGGGATGCAAACAATTAATTGACTTACGATTGTCGATTAATGGTTTAATAGATTAAAATTAGGTTTGTTCAGTTAACTAATAACATCGACTTAGACCTTATTGTAGTAATGTGGTGTGGCAACCATCCAGCAGAGGGCGACACTGGTTATCAGAGCCAGTTAATACAGAAATAATAATGGCGGTTCAATACTTGAACAAGAAAGAGAAACGGTCCAAACAAAGTCCGATAGGGGATGCGGAATGCACTTTATGCGGTTCTGTTCTCAGAATTTTAAGAAAATCTCCACTTATCAATGAATCGCTACTCGACTTATAAGATCAATCAACTTTAGATTAACTCCTTCATCACTAACTTTAATCCCTTGTTGGATCGTTGGTTTATGTTTATACCTGAAGTAACACAGGCAGTTCTGTTGTTTTCCTCCAGGAAAGAACTTGTATTGGTATTTAAAGAAAAAATTTCTTATAAACTTTCTAGTTAGAAGGTATCGTGAAGTGTTGATGTCTGGAAAAAGATTTTTCATGATTTCTACTCTTCAGTTTCAAGCATGGGCTAACCAGTTTGAATATTCCTCTGCAAAACTCCTAGTTTAATGAACAAATGAACTAACTTTTAACATCACCTGTATGGAATCCGGGAAGGCTTTAAACAAACTCTTTGTATAAGGATCACATGAGAAACATCCTGCCGTTATTTTCATAACAGTCTCTGCTTCATCCTTCTTGTTTTGCAGAGGTGTGTGACAGTGCGCTGGTTTCCAATCTGCCGCCATCATCCTTCAGGAGCTCCTCCCAGCTGTCCAGCAGCCATGCACCGGGTTTCGCCAAGCTCAACCGGAGAGACGGTGAGCCCCAACAGTCGCTTGATGATGCATGTCTGCCTGTGTGTGTCTGGTGTGTGTTTCTAAGTGGGCTGAAAGCTGAAAGCACTGTAATTGCTTTGAGTATTAGAGCCTGACGCATTGTTGTGTTTCTGAGAGGAAATGTGTGGAAGTGGAGAACATGTAACTAATAGAGACAACAGTGTGGAGGTATTAGAACCGATCTATATGTCTCCTACTGAAATTCTGCTCTTTCTAAATGGAAACCTGTCGTGAAGTTTGGTTTTGTGGTTGGGCCAAAATGCAGACTGGAGTTGGGATCGAAAATGCTGAAAGTAAAAGAAATTAAAACCAACAAAAACTCACATAAAAAACCCCAGCAGAGGTCAATGGTAGGTCGTAAAGGCCAGTGCAGAACTTTATTAAAACCAATTTCTCCACAACATCGGATAAATATTAATATTGGTCACACGGGATTTGTTTGAGAAAAGCTTTTACTAAGCCTATCGCAGCAAGCAATAAATCAATTCATCGCATGATAAATTAAAATGTGCTCAATTGTTTGTACTTCCATAATTGTTTTCTTGAGTTTCTATCTCTTTCTATCAAACACTGTATAATAAAAATGTTCAGTCTGGTGCTTTGGTCTCAACTAAACCCTTTTTTGAAGGACAATTTTGTTTACAGAGACTTCATAATTAATTTTATTAGTTTTTTTGGTTGTTTTGTTCATTTATTTTGGATATTTAAAATGTCTTCCAATTACAGTGTTAAATATTCATTAGTATTTAAAGTTTTTTGATCTTTTAGAATTGCATTATTATACCATTACCATTATATTACTTGAAAATGGCCTCAAAGGGTTAGGGTTGATTGGGAATAATGTCAAAGAAAGTATGTGGATATATTGGCAGACTAGTATGCAGGACCCTAAATTTTGGTTTAAATAAATCATCTTTTTTAGTGATATTATACGGAGATTTCATGTGGGTGAAAACCCAAAACATAAAAAAATTTATTGGTTTCTCAGATATCCGGCTATGTGTGAAGGAACAGGTTGTGATAAATGAAGAAATAATTAACAGTTGGGATGGTAAGGTGAAAAAATAAACAAACGAGAATAAAAGGGGAAAGAAACCCTGAAATAAATACAATTCTAACAAAATAAATCGTTAAATATGTCAAGATATAAAACAACAAAGAAATGATCAAAAGATAAAAAATAACACCAAAGGGTCATAAGAAAACCTCTCCAATTAATCATAATGAAGGAGATTCTTCTTGAGTTTATAAAAGTTGAAAGGTGAGTTTTAAAATAACATAAAAGAAAACCCAACACTGTATTGCTTCTGTCTGTATTGAAGGCTTATATAAGGAGGATAAATGTGGATAGTATTTGCCCGTCCAGCATGAAATCCCGACTGGGAGCGGGAATGCGGCTTTGACAAAATAAAGATTGTTGTTTCACTGCTTCATCCTGACATCAAAACCCAGAACCAGCTGGGAAGGAAAGACAGGTTTATCCTGGATCAGAAACCTTCCCACCACACGGGACACAAAAACCTGGTGAACATGAAGAAGACTGACACCATTTCAAGCTTTTTTAAAGTTTGGCCTCTTAGTGGCAGAAAGTATCAACCTGATATCTATGAACCGTTTAACTTTGAATAGTTTTGTATTTTACTGAGCATTAAATAACATTCAATTTCAGTTTAAATCTCCAATGCTTCTGTTAGCAGTAAATTAAATGAGGTCACAGCGGTCCTTCCTGTACTTTCTTAGCTTGAAAACCTCATTTTTATAGTTGCCCTTTCTTGACACTTGCTGCTTTAAAGCCTAATGCTTTAAGGAAGCTAGCATTTTCTCGTCTTTGATTAACCAAGACTGGTCAAAAATGTTCTACATCTGAAAAGATTCGTACATCTACTGACTGGGTTGCTAAAGTTCAAATCAATTCAATTCAGTTCAGCTGTAATTGACAGAAAATGTCATCTCAAGCACAATAGATGTACAATTACATTACAGTTTAGATCCATTCAACCAATAAGATCTGATCGAAGGCCACAGATTGTATTGCTATTTGCCAGCCACATGGAGCTGACATCAATGTCTGTCTGTCTGTCTATTCATCTATATCTGTAGATCTGTATATTTATCTGTCTTTACATTTTTAGATTACTTATGGGTTTATTTTTACCCACTTAAGCTTTATTTCAATTACATTTTCTCAGTAATTTTACAGAAAATACTTCAAAATTTTAAGAATTACAACAAACAGTAGAGTATAAAACAGTAATCTTTAAAGGTTGTACTTCTCAACGAAAGATAATACCTGGAAAACATGCGAATTGTACCTGAAACGCGTCTGTGAGCTGTAAAATCCAACAGACGGAGGATCTCCAGGACGTCTAGCTGGATCTGAATCTGGCTCTTCTGATTTGAAGTCAGCAGATAAGGAAGTTACTGATGCAGGATCCCAGGGAGCAAGCCCTGCTGTTTGTTGAGGAAGCTGATGAATAGATGAATTTCTCTCTTTTTATTTCTGTTTCCTCCTGCTGCTGCTGTTTCTGTCAACGCTCAGATTTCACCAGTTGTTCTCTGAGGAACGCCCTCTGAGTTCACTAAGGCTGCAAACATTAGAAGAGTTTTGTTATCAGTGTTAGTACGGATGTTTGAAATCCTTGAAAATGCTTGAATTTCAATCAGGTGTTTTCAATGTTTGGAAAGTGCTTCATTTCTATATAAAGTCCCTAGAAGTTCTTAATCCAATCTGCACAGTTTTGTAATAAAGTGCAAACTAACGCTTGAACAATGTTTTGTCCTTGGTTAATCACACAAGGTGTGTGTGAGACATTTCAAGACATACAATTTTGTTATATTTTAGTTTACTCTGTCTCTTATATGTAGAATACTGTCACAGTACAGTATGTTATGTTATTATTGTCTTTAACTCCAAAGTGTGCACTGTAAAAAAAAAAAAAGCAACCACAGCTACTTGTATTTACCATAAATTAGAGACATTGTTTTCTTTTCTTTTTTTTACAGTGTGGTGCTGGAAAAGTTTGAAAACTTACCTTGAAAATGCTTGAAAAGTGCTTGAATTTTACTGTGAGAAAAGTGTACAAACTCTGTGTTATGTAATCCACGCATGAAAATGATATCTCTAAATGATTTACCCTTTTAAACCAAACTGCCCAAGACATTAAAACATCTTTACTTCACCTCCAGTTTTTATTTTTTTACTTTTATCCCTATATCTCTCGTTCGTGTCAATCTTCTGCTTCTTGTACGCTAAGTTTCATTTTCTTTAGCAGGAACTAATTTAGTTCCGCCGTCCTCTTGCCAAATGTTAATAGCACTCTTCATGTTTAAACATTTTCTTTCTTCTGTAGGCAAAGCTGACAGTTATCAGTGACTCTGCAACAATTATGCTGAAATGTGACTTGAAAAGAATTGCTGCGACAGAGTTATCTTTTTTCCCTCAGAGATTTGAAGGCTGAATTAAAGTTTAATTGAAGCCTGTGTAAGAACAGCCGATGAATCGGTTGTTGATGTTCATATTCAGTTATCCTTTCTGACCTCCACGGCGGCTCATTGTGCAGCATGATTAACATTTCATATCTGTAAAATATATCTGCATCTATTTCAAATGTTTACAATAACAATAAGCAGAATAAATAGTTTCAATTCATTCAAAGCTGAATGTTTGCAGTTTGGTACTGAATTGACAACCGTTTCATTCAAAATAAAATAAATACTGTTATTAATGTATACAAAATAAAACACCGTTATGAAATTAATTAAGAAATAAACCACAAAATAAATACATAAAACTATGACAAAATAACCTCACCCTTAAAAAATGTTAGTAAAATATTAATTTTGTTTTTTTTTTCATGGGGAATTTTTTTATTTGGAATAATTATGGATGGATGGACAGATGGAATGATGGATGGATGGATGGACAGATGGAATGATGGATGGATGGATGGATGGATGGATGGATGGATGGATGGATGATGAAACAATGGATGGACGATGGAACAGTGGATGGATGGATGGATGGATGGATGGATGGATGGATGGATGGATGGATGGATGGATGGATGGATGGATGGATGGGTGGATGATGAAACAATGGATGGATGGAATGATGGATGGATGGATGGATGGATGGATGTAGGATGGAATGATGGATCGGTGATAGAGATGGATGGATGGATTGACAATGGAACAGTGGATGGATGGATGGATGGATGGATGATGAAACAATGGATGGATGGATTGACAATGGAACAGTGGATGGATGGATGGATGGATGGATGGATGGATGGATGGATGGATGGATGGATGGATGGATGGATGGATGATGAAACGATGGATGGATGTATGAATGTGTGGATGGATGGATGGATGGATGGATGGATGGATGGATGGATGGACGGACAATGGAATGATGGATGGATGAATGATGGATGAGTGGATTAATGGAGGAATGGATGGAGGGATGATGAAACGATGGATGGACAGATTTTTCAGATTACACATATCACCAGCTCTCTTGATGTTGTCATAGCAACATTGTAGCTCAATGCTCTACAGTGGAATAATGCAGAATGTAGTTTTAAATCCTAAAACCATTTTAAAATGTAACATTCTTCTCGCAGGCTGTCAGTCAAACATCCTGAAGAAAAAATCAGTTAAAGTTTGAACCGGTTTGATATTCTAAAAACTGATTGAGTGAATTGAAACTATTGTGTTTGAGGTGGCAGGATTTTTCAGGCTGCAGTTCGGCCCTCTGAGTAGTGATGTCACAGTCCCGACCTCCATTAATCTTCACTTTCAGCTGTGGGTGGTTGCATCTGCCACCTTGACAGACACATGGAGAAAGGAGCCAAAGATATCTCTCTGATTTAAAGCGACAGCCGTGACTTGAAGTGTTCAGACCATCTACCGGAGGTTCACCTCCATTATATTAGTCGCAGTTATTCTGACGGCGAGGACACAGAGTCTCTGTACGCCTCTCATTCCCCAAGTTGTTTTTCTTTAATCTCCTTCTCCTTTCCTCTACAGTCTAATCGCCATGTGGAAAGGTCAGAGTGTCTGCCCTTTTCTTCTCTGCTGCCACCGAACACGTCTTTTAGTCAAGTGGTTATTAGCTCTGGCCTTTAGCTCTTTAGAGATCGGCTACCCGACCGACGCTGATTCATTTTCACTGCTTTTTGTTCTCTGCCTGTCACACAGCGATCGCAGTTATGTCTCACTGGCAGAAACATCAGTAGTTCAACCTGTTGCTGCCTTCAGCTTTACATGACACACAAGCTGAGAGAGTTCCTGCATCAGCAAATGCAGATTTAGCAATAGATAAACAAAAACAACCATTATATTTTACTCAGTCTGTCCTGTCTGTTAAAGACCTATTATGCTTTCTTGAACAGGTCAGAATAGGTCTGCAGACAGTGCAAAACATGTTAATTATGAGTTTTTTGCACAAAATCATTCTTAGATATACGGTTTTACTCTGGTCAGTTCTGTCTATTTTGAGGTGCTTCAGGGTGTCTTGTCCCTTTAAATCCAAATAAGCTGCTGCTGGCCACGCCCCCCCCCCTTAACGTTTACAGTCACACTAATTACGCAAACAGATGTGCAATTATGCAACTTTACAGCTTTGAAAAGTATTAGTAGAGACTTTTGCACAACCAACAAGAATGCATTAAGTGGTTTCTGGATGGCAAGTCAACAACAAAGCACTTGTCTGTTCCAGCAGCCATTGTACAGTGCAGACAGCAGTAAAACCAGCTGGAGCTCAGTTTGGGTTACTAGGGAATGGGCGGAACTTCACTGGGGTTGCTAGGTAACAGGTAGTGCCTGCTGACTGGTGGCGTTACATTTGGAAGATTTTTGAAATGGCTCATTGTCCAGACACCAAAAAACAATAACTTATTGCCAAATAAAGAGCTGGGTGGAGTTTTTTTTTTAAGCGTTTGTGCTGTTTTTAGATGCAGTAGAGACCCAAATGGAAGTACGAAAATGTACAAAATGTAAATTATGCATAATAGATCCCCTTTAAAAAGACAGAATTATGGATGTAAACCACAAGTTTCTCCTAGTAGAGATCGAAACCAGATACAATATAGATCTTCAGTGTCCAACCAAAGAGCTAATGTTGTTATTGTAAGACAAAATATATTTTCATAATATATTCTCTTTTTTCATTAGGTTTTCAAGTCAGGCTCCCTTGCAGTAATCATTTTCTCTTCATTTTTCACTTATTAAAGATTCAGTTATGGGGGGGGATCTTTGTTTATCAAGATCATGCATATCAGTACTAAAAATCTATTTAAAATATATAATCTTTGGCTGTTTAGAACTTATGATGTTTCGTATGAGTAATATATTAAAAAGAAACCTGAAATCGACCCGAGATAATGTGTTAAATTATCTAAAAACAGGTTGTCACTAAAACAGGTTCATAGCCAGTAGATTGCCTCCAGTCCTCAAAAGAGTTAAAGATTGTAATTTCAGGCGCAGCAGTTGGTTTGTGGCCATCTGGGTACATAAATGTAGACTCATACTGATCTATGGTGGTCTAGATATTCCTATCAAGTTGCCAAATATTGTTTAAATACAAATAAAAAATATATATAGTTTTTCATCTATTTTATCACTTTTTGAGGGATTTTTTTTATCATGTTCTTGCAGGTAAAGAGCAGCAGGTTGTCAGAGAACTGGCTCCACGGTGGAAAAAACGAAAGAAGTCCCTCTGAGTGTGTTTGTGCTCTGTACAGCTTTCTGCCGCTCGTTTTATGAGCCTGTGTGTGTGTGCGTGTATGTGGGCTCAGTGGGTTTCTGGTCTGCAGAATCCGTCCATCTGGTGTTTAAGTTCTGTGTGTCATCGTTTTGGCCCGACTAAATATTTTCCACGCACGCGCTCACATTTTGCATTTAGATTTATTTATTTCCAACAGGTTTTGAAAAACAAGAAAACAAGTAATCACTAGGATGAGAAAAAACGTGTATACATAACCAAGAACAAAATAATTAGCTTACCACTACTTTTCTGTTTGAAAAAGACAATGAAGCTAAGAAGTGAACACTTATTTAATCCTATTTCAATTTAATAAGATATATCACTCAGTAATTACCAGAAACGTGTAATTAAAACCATGCTATGGTATTCATATGCCTGTATAATATACTGCCCTAAGGAACAAACAAATAAATGAGATCACTTAAACAACATTATTGCAAACTAACTCTGAATCTACTGACCCATAATAATAATAATAATAATAGCAGTTGTAAATAACAACTCCTTGCCAAAGTGCACCCTGCAATTCTTCATAATCTGTTATATAACAACAAATACAATAGCAATAATATAAAAACAGAAACAACCTATGTTAATAATGTTAATAAAATAGCAATAATAATCTGCTAACGAAGGTAATAATAACAAATAACAACAAACCAACTGTTTTTGTTTTATTTTTTTAGACTTTACTGTCCTGCAGCAAACATACTCCGCTAACCTGAACTGAACCAACCTGCATCCTGTTTTATTCATGCTTATCTGGTTTTATTGCTGCCTTTTCAGCAGGTTGCTGGGAGAAGTTGGTTCAAAACTCCTGCAAATCTGTTTCTCACATCTCAATAATTCACACTCTTATCTCGGTTCTTATTTGTGTGGGAAAACTTCTCATCCTGGGAAATCCAGCATGAAAGCAGTCAGCATGAATCGCAGCACAGCTTCTTTATAGATGACATTCAACATGAGGAAGGATACACACGTTAGGAGGTAGTGTAAAACTAATCAATGCTTCTCATTGATTTTCATGAGAAATTAAATTACCTAGCTGCTGCAAGCTGTAAGGTTTTCAGGTCACTGTCAGTGTGTTGGTGAAATGGATCTCCATCAGTACCTTTAACTTGATGCTTCTTGTACGTTTCGATTCAGTTTATAAGTTAACAAAATGTTTCGCTTAGCTATTAATCTTTATGCAACCCAGCAGACTACATACCAGCGCTATTTCAACCCTGTTTCTACTTGAACTGTTTCTACTGAAGAAGTCGACGTAAAGCTTTATTTTTCTACGTTTTCTTTTTGTTAAAAAAAACACAATTTCTTGGGGTTTATTCATCTCCCCAAGAAATGCTCAGATAAAACAAGAATCTAAAAACATGATTTTCTTTCAACTTTTGTACAACGTTATACTGTTTTTTCTTCCTGCTAACATGCTAACTAGTCACATACCTAGCGTGTTAGCATACCTGAAGTGACCAAAATGGAACAAATTCCAGTTGGTTTTGTGGTTTTAAAGCACTATTTCTTGTTTGTTATAGACACAAAATGAATTTTAAGGTTTTCTCTGAAGTTTTTATCGATTTTCATTGTTCTGGTTGTAGTGTAGGAGTTTGAATTTAGCTGAGAGGCTGCGCCAGATGATTTATTATTTTAGTTTTTTACACGAACATATTTCATGTCCTCCTGCGCAGATAAACCTAATAAATCACACGTCTCCTGCTATTTTCTCCCTCTCTCTGCAGGTGCTGGAGGCTGGTCTCCTCTTAGTTCAGACAGGTATCAGTGGCTGCAGGTCGACTTGGGTGAGCGAACCAAGATCACAGCTGTCGCCACACAGGGCCGCTACGGCAGCTCTGATTGGCTGACGTCTTACCAACTGACGTTCAGCGACACGGGACACAACTGGAAGCAGTACAGACAGGAGGACAGCATAGGGGTTGGTTTATTCTTTTATTCATTAAAAACTATGAATGTAATCATGAGACGTGATTTTATTTTTATAGCTTTGCATTCTTATAGACTCCATTTCCTTTCTGGCATCTGCTGTGCTATGCATAAAGATAAACTCAGTCATCAGGAGTTTATCTTTTCATTTGTAATGTGTCAGCAGGTATAAGGGAGCTCTGCTGACAAAACATTTGGCTGAACACAACAAACTCAGACGCAGTCAAGTGGGACAATTTGTTCCTTTTTTTACGTCTTCTTTATTGCTCTCTGTCATTTTTGTCGAGGGTTTAGCTGGCGTCTTAAGTTCAAGAGATGATTTTGCCAAAGCCTCAGATCACAGCTTTACATTTTCCCTTTTGATTTTGTGAAGACAGAGTGAAGAGAAACAGACACGGAGGTAAACAGATAAAACATAAACTGAAAAAAGATGCTCCATATGCAGTTAATAGACAAGCTGTTAGATATGCAAATATAGCTATTTATCAGGAAAATGCTTATTAAAACCAGGGCTGCACAGTGGAGCAGTTGGTAGCAATGTGCCTTGCAACAAGAAGGTTGTGCGTACAAATCCCAGCCTGGGGTTTGTGCATGGACTTTGTGTGCTCCCCTTGTGAAAAAGCACAACTGTTTAGTTAATTGGTTGGTATCTAAATTGGTGAGTGTGTTGTTGTGAGTTGCCAGGCACACACAACAACACACACTGATCTAGCAACCTGTCCAGGGTGCATCTCACTTTTTAAACTATTTTAAAATACCTAATGCACAGCTAATAATATTGTAATCCCTTGATTCTGATGTCCTTTTTCTGTTTCCATAACAAGTGGAGTCCTGCAAGGGTCAATTCTTGGTCTTGCACTTTTATTTTTCCCCTACAAGATTCTAGTTGGATCTTGCTCTACACAGGCATAATCTTTCAATTCCTGGTGCCTAAATCTATCCTCCTCTCAAAAAGTATTTACATGAGAAATCAGTCTTATCCATCACATTATCAATAGTCTCCCAACTGTTGCCAACTTGGTGACTTTTTTGCTATATTTAGTGACTTTTCAGACAAAAAAAAGTTTTGTATTGGCCAAAATCTGAATCAGCAGGTTAGGCTGTTTTAAAAATTATTGATCTGGGCGAGCTGTGGTGGCGTAGGGGATAGCGTGACCCACGTTTGGAGGCCTTGAGTCGGTTCGATCCCGGACCCGGCGATATTTGCCGCATGTCTTCCCCCCTTTCCTGTCAGCCTCCTTTCATCTAAGGGACACTAGAGCCCACAAAAGATCCACTGGAGGGGAGAAAAAGAAATTATTGATCTACCAGAAACCTGCAATCAGTGCACCTCTACACCGAAGTCTGAAAGACCTTTGCTATGCTGTGGTATTTAAAAAGCATTTATGTCTAAAAACTTTCCTAAAGTCAAAGAACAGTGAAAGAGTTGTACTTTATAGCTTTATGACTTTCCCTCTTTTCTTTGTGATGAACTTGGCCATTTGGAAATGTTCAGAAATGATCCTTTGGAGTAATTTTTGAATGTTCAAATTATTTTTTCATTCAGATATTGTCAATAGTCAAAACTAGTCTTTTTAAATTACTATTTAATCCAAACTGTAATAATTAAGCCAGCCCATGTTTTCTCAACAAGGGCCGCAGCTCATCTATCTTAGCTTCTTTGCCTTGGTTGTTATCATTATAGAATGGATCTTTTAGGTCTTATTAGTTGGTTTTAAGTCAAAACGTGTATTAGCAGCGTTGCATCCCTTTGGCCTTTTGATTTCTTAAAAGGTCAGTCCAGTGACAGGATGCTACTGATGTACAAAAGAGCTTATTAAAGCTTTTCCAATAGCAATTCAAATTCTTTTTCTGTTCCTCAAGTTCAGGTTGTGCTCCGTACTAATCCTTACTAAGCTTAATTACATGCAAATGTTCCTATTGTTATATGGACGTGATTTGAGGACCCAAATGCAGACGCAGAGAGAAGTTCATATGCACAATAAATCAAGTGGAATGGCTCAGTGGAAACAACCCAGGCATGCATAAACAAACAGGAAACCTCATCCTCCAGGGTATTCTAACTCTTGGAGCTGTTCTTACACATCTCTACATCTTTAATTGGTATTATTCCTTAGAATAATATCAGTTATTCTAATTATTAATCGATTGACATGATAAAATATCAGTTCTGCAGATTTTTCATTTTATTGCTTAATCATTTTGTATACAGTATTAGAAATACATGAAAAGATGCAAATAAACAAGCAATTCAGTTCCCTTTTTAAATAGGAAATAAATATTTTTTTGCATAAAAAGAAACAATACCTTGCCAATGATGCATTTGCGGATAAAGAATTACTTCAACAAGATAAAAGTTCACCACTTTCTGCTTGATTTAACATTAACAGAGTGTAGAGCCGATCTGTTGATATTAGTAATTGAGTAGTAAAATGTGCTTAATATGAGATTTTCTCACAAAATCTTAACCAGTTAATGATTACTAAATTACTTCAGTAATCAATTAATCACAATTAATCTGATTAGTCGTTTCAGTGCTAATATTTGTGGATTACTAATTGGATAGCTAAAGGTGTTTAATAGAAGATTTCTTTGACAGATTTTGCACCAGGTGAAGGTAAAGTTCTTCCACTTAAGGAGTTCTGGGCAGAAAAGATTTATAAAATTTTTTATTTTAGATGTAATATATAAAAATATTTTGTACAGTTTTGGCTTAATTACTGCTCTGTGTATGTTGTTCTTCAGTAAATGGCCTTTTTTGAGTTTGTGTACTCCAGTTAACAATTAATCGATTGTTAAATCATTTGATGATCATTTAAATAACCAATTAATCCGATTAATCGTTTCCGTCCTGTCACAGACTGTGAGGTTTCTGCCTTCTTCTCGCCACATGTCTCCTTATTTGTGTTTTGTGGGTGCGTCTCTCATGCTTGTCGTGTATGTCCTCTGCTGTGGCGTTGCTGCTGTTTATCGTCCAGGAATACCAACTAGCTTTGATGTCATAGCAAAACACAGCGGTGCATCCATCAGCCCAGCGAGCCCGCCTCAGATTTGTTGAGTTCTGCGTCTAGTTTTCTGCAGAAACTCCAAATAATGCAACAAACTTACATTTTTACCCCCCCCCCCCACTCTGAGCATGAACATTAACCCAGGTTGAAGCCACATTTGTCACACTGCTGCACGGAGGAGTTTTCTGATTAGAAGCCCAGCCGAGGCAATTTCCCGTGTGGAGGGAATCCGGCTAATCTCAGCGCTGGGGATCCAGCTTTAAACATGTTGATCTGGCACTATACATAAATTCTGCAGCAGCCCAGCCGCATTTCAAAGTGTCTCTGAACTTCTGTGAAGGAGTCAGCTTAGGGAGTCTGTCAGAGGGGAAAAAATCATTTCAGAGCCGCTGGATCAAGCACAACACATTACCTACTGGGCTTCAGATCTCAGAATGGTGGGATGTGGACCAGAGGAGGCAATATGTTGTTTTCCTCTCTGTGTTAGAGGATGTCTTCCTCCCTCCTCTTCCTTCCTTGGAAGCCTGTTGGTGTTTGAAAATGCTGCAATCCATCTTTCCTTTACTTTTGCTCCTCTATCTGTTTGTTTCTTTCCTCCTGGAGGGCTCAGGAAGTGAGAGCGGAGTCCTGATTGTTTTACTTCTCCCCTCTTTCTCAAATTTCCTTCATCACTTCCTTTGAAAATTGAATTTCTCGACAGTTCATTTCCATCTATTTTCTTAACATGCGATGTTCTGTTTTAGTTTATTTTTGTGACATATTTTCAGCAATCCATTTCTGCAACCTGCTGGTTGGCTCAGGTCCAGTTACCATCTGCACTGCAAAAACACAAATATTTTTGTCCAGTTTCTAGTGCAAATATAATAGTACACTTAAAATAAGATAAAACTTACTTTTCAGCACAGTATAGAAGGTTGCTTTAAGTCAATAATTCCTTAATATTGTAGAAAAAGTCTCGTTCCATTGGCAGATTGTTTCACTTACAGCCTTTTTATCAATATTAAGGAATGATTGAGTTAAAACAAGTGCCTATACTTTGCTGATTAATTATTTGTAAGTCAGTTTTGTCTTATTTTAAGTGTATTTTACTAATACTAGATAAAAATACTTGGTAAAATTTTGTGTTTTTTCATTGTAAAAGTAACTAATCTCTGAATCAGCTCTAAATTGGGTCTCTATGGTGCTAGCTTTATGTGACATGTTTGTATAAGTTAGTTTTAGATATTTGCACTAAAAATGAGTGCAAATTAATAATTAATATTTTCAAGCAAGAAATTAATATTTTCAAGCATTAAAAAAGAAATCTGATGTTTTTCCCATATGAAAACATATGAAAGTATCAAGTATATGTTTTTATTCTTGTACATAAAATGAGTGTTTATATAATTAGCTTCAACCTCATGAAAGCTATAAAGTTTTCATTAATTTAGTCATTGATTTGCTACTGCAGGGCAAATTAGACATAATTTGTTCTTTCAATTGTTTTCTAAGAACACGTAAAGCGAATCAGGAGGATTATTTATGTGAAAGAGTGAATCAGAACAAGGAAGAACGGGAATGTTGGGTGTGAACGACATGAAGAAAAGGGTAGCAGACATTTTATTGCTTCAAACATCACTTTTAGTCTCAAGTTTAAAGTATGAAAAATTAGTTTTAAGTTTAAAAACAGATGAGAAACATAACTTTTTAAAAGAAAACTTAAATTGAGGTTTTAGTAAACATTATGTTTCACTTTCAGTCTCAAGTTTGAAATATGAAAAAAAACTTTTATGAAATATATATTTCATGTTATTACTGTTCTTGACCAGCATCTGCATATAATGTTAGCTGAAATGTATTTCATTGTTCATGTACAACATGTCAGATTCTGTTCTGATTCTATTCTGCTCTAAAAAATGATCTTTTTTTATGTAGTTTAAAGTGATCAATCAGTTTTGAAACTTTTTCTCTATTTCTTGGCGCCATTTCTTTTTGTCCCTCCTCATTTCTCTCCATAGATGCTAATAGCAATTAGCATTCATCAACGGACCATTGCTAGAAGTGAGAGCATTGTGCAACACAAATAATCATCTGACCCGAACACAGTCCGCTATATAGTAAAGCATACATTTTAACAAAGCATTGAGGCAGATGATTTGCCTTGAGGAATGTTAAATCATTCAATGAATCATTTCAGCCTGTATTTATATAATGCCAATGGACAACAAATAATGTCTCGGAGCATTTTACACTCATTTGATTTACAAAAATATGCTGAAAAATTCAATCTGATCATATTTATTCCAATTATAAATATTGGAGTTCTGTCTAAGGAAGCATATTATCCACTGAAATTTGTACGAAGTTTGTGCATCAAGGGTTCTGAATGTCCATTTATCTGGTCATATACATGTATATTGAAATAAACTGACCTACTTAATGTTGCACCAAGGTTACAGTTATGACATTGCACTCATTGATATTTTTTGTCAGTCGGTATATTGTGTAAGAGTTGATTAAACACAAGAAAGAGGAGAAATAAAACATTTCACCTTTAAAAAAATTGTGCTTCAGTCCCACTTTGCAAACTTTCTAAATCCCAGGCGGCGCAAAATGATAAATTAGTTAGATTTTTTTTGGCTCAAATTAATTTATTTGGTGATTTAAAAACCAGTCGATTGAGTCTCAAACTGATTTGAAGTAACTAAAAACTAATTTGCGATCGCGGTAAAATTCGAATCAACTCTGCTGTCATTATTATGAGGGGAATAAATGAGTTAATTATGTGTTTAGGCTTGTATTCAGCAGTGGGGAGATAGTTAACCTGCATGTCAACCTCAAGGGAGCTGAGCAATTAGGACAGATTTCCAGATGAAGGAGACTGAATGAGCTAAGAAAGAGATAGAAAGCAATCCATCAGACATTCAGCTCGTCATTTCAGAGATCAGTTTCTAACTTGTGCTCATAATTCTTTGTGTTTAGAAGCATTGTGTTAGTAGTTAAGCAATGTGAAAAGTGAAATATTATGCATCGTTGAACATGTTAGGTCTATAGGTTTTTACAAAACATGTACTGTACATTTTTTGCACAAAATCATTCTTAGATAGTGAGATTTTATGCTGGTCAGTTCTGACTATTTTGAGCTGATTTAGGGCGTCTTGTCACTTTAAATTCAAATAAGCTGCCGCTGGCCACGCCCCCACAAATCCACATTTACACTCACACATGAAAATAACTGCAAATTGAAGCACAGTTATATAGACATACAAATTTGAAAAGCAGAAGTAGAGGCTCCTGCACAACCAACAAGAATGCAGCAAGTGGTTTCTGCAACAAAACACATGAATTTTCCAGCAGCCATTATACAGCAGTAAAACCAACTGACCAAACATGTTGAAGCTCAGCTTGGGTTGCTGGGAAACGGGCAGAACTTTGCTGAGGTTGCTAGGTAACGGTGCAGTACCCTTAATTGTGACTTAACAATCAATAGGTTTTTGAAATGACTCACTTTCCAGACACTCAAAAACATGAACGTATTGCCAAAAAACAGCTTTCTTAAGCATTTGTGCTGTTTTTGGAATCTATAGAAACCTTAATGGAAGTACAAAAACATACCAAGTGTGAATTTTCACTATAGGTCTCTTTCAAAGGAAAGGTAGCCATAAAAAAACCAGAAATTAAGAACTCTAGTTTTGTTAGTTTGTTGAGTTTGAGGAAAATATGCAAACATCTTTTAAATAAATGGTGATTATTTAAGTTATATTTTGCAAAAAGACCAATTTTTTCATTTCATTTTTGTCATGTCTGCAATGTTTCTCTAACCCACCTGAATCTAACAAATGGATTCTTTCCACGCCTCTTCATCCTGATAAGGGAATTTAACCATTTGACTCAAACCTCTTACAGAAGGAATGCATCTAAAAGTGATACAGTGTTTAATATTAACAGGAGGAGTCATATTTGAAGCTTATTTAATGATGTAGTTTTTATTATAAAAATATTTAATGTGTCTGTACATGTGTGTGGGTTTCCAGTCTTTTCCAGGTAACTCTAATGCAGACAGCGTGGTTCAGTACAAGCTGCAGCAGCCTGCAGTCGCTCGCTTCCTGCGCCTCATTCCTCTGGACTGGAATTCTGCCGGGCGGATCGGACTGCGCCTGGAGGCCTACGGATGTCCTTACAGTGAGTCTCAAACCATCTCGACTTCAGCTACTACAATATTCAGCAGCTCGGTGATCAGAATTAGCATCTCTTTTTGGTCAATCTATTCCTATTGATAGCATCTTTCTGCAAAAAATTTTCACTACATGCATATGCAAATAAGTTTATTTAAAAAATGGCATATATCAAGTTTTATTGTTATTCTTATGCATGTTAAATGAGTATTTCTGAAGGTTTTACCATTTTGTACAGAATATGAGTCAAACAGGAGCAGTTTACCACCCTAAGGTTCGATTTGAACAGAAGTATGAGGTAAACCAGCTTTTATGACACTACAACCCGGCACTGAACATGAAGTTACTTCACTGAGCCTTTAATCCTGCTTTGTAGTAAAAGCCCCAGGTTTATGTCTGCTGCCAAGCACTCAACTCGAGGTGATGTTCCTCTCTGTCACCCGCTGAACGGCGGAGAGAATTGCACCTGCAGGGGGGAGAGTGAGACCTCATGCTGACACTGTAGCGCTGCTTGCTGAATTTCACTGGAAAGCTGCAGCATTTATCTGCAGATGCATGCTTTGTTTTTCCTAGAAGGTATTAAAAAGTATTACAAAGGGCTAAAAGTAACTACATTTCATGTATATAAAATTTTGGAATGTTTCTAATGTTTGCATGTAGGCAGTACAATGCTGAAGCAGTCTTTTTAATCTGTTCTCAGACCTACTACTTAAAAATTTTTGATGAATATACTCTGATAAAAATATTCAAATTGTTCACCCTCTGCGGACCAACTATAAATCAGATTTTTGCTCAGTTCATTAAAAAAAAATTTTTTTGCGTTTTTGCATAATTAAATGCCACCTCAATGAAACTTCTGTGTGAACAGTTTACAACCCCAAAGCAAAAAAATGTCTTATTACAAGTGAAATAATCAGCCAGATGAACTAATACTTTTTCATCAATATTGAGGAATTATTCACTTAATAATAAGTGAATAATAGTTATGTTGCAGTTTTGCTTGTCAGTTACTTTTCTCTTATTTCAAATGTACTAAGTTCTTTTGTACGAGAAATGACACAAAAATGTTGTGCTCTTGCAGTGTAAGTAAATAATTCCTTAAGATTAATTTAAAAAGATTTACCAGTTAACTAAGAGATTATCTCAGACCTGAGTGAAGTTGGCCCCCCCACCTTCTTCAAATTAGACAAAATTGGTGTCAATCAACTCGGCTACGTTTGTGCTGGTTTGTGCAGCAAAAATTTTCGTTTGTGCCGCTATCATTTTAAAGATATAAAGAAATGTTTTTAGAGGTCATCAAAGGTCAACCAGCCCCCCACCTTCTTCAAATCAGACGAAATGGGTGTCAATCAACTCGGCTACGTTTGTGCTGGTTTGTGCAGCAAAAATTTTCGTTTGTGCCGCTATCATTTTAAAGATATAAAGAAATGTTTTTAGAGGTCATCAAAGGTCAACCAGCCCCCCACCTTCTTCAAATCAGACGAAATGGGTGTCAATCAACTCGGCTACGTTTGTGCTGGTTTGTGCAGCAAAAATTTTCGTTTGTGCCGCTATCATTTTAAAGATATTAAGAAATGTTTTAGAGGTCATCAAAGGTCAACCAGCCCTCTTAATATCTTTAAAATGATAGCTGCACAAATGAAAATCTTTGCTGCACAATCCAGCACAAATGTAGCCGAGTTGATTGACACCCATTTCGTATGATTTGAAGAAGGTGGGGGGGCTGGTTGACCTTTTGACCTTTACCCTTTCCTTAATATCTTCAAAACCGAAGCAGCACAAACAAAAATTTTTGCTGCACAAACCAGCACAAACGTAGCCGAGTTGATTGACACCCATTTCGTCTGATTTGAAGAAGGTGGGGGGCTGGTTGACCTTTGATGACCTCTAAAAACATTTCTTTATATCTTTAAAATGATAGCGGCACAAACGAAAATTTTTGCTGCACAAACCAGCACAAACATAGCCGAGTTGATTGACACCAATTTTGTCTAATTTGAAGAAGGTGGGGGGGCCAACTTCACTCAGGTTTATCTCAGCTATTACAAGACATTTTTCCATGTGATATGTGAAATAAACTTCCAATGGAACTAGAACTGGGTTGCTAGGCAACGGGCTGGGCTTGTCTGGCGTTGCTAGGTAACGGCGCAGTGACCATTGATTGTGAAATAAGTGGAACTAGAACTTTTTCATCAATATTAAGAAATTATTGACTTTAAATAAGCTCCTGAGTTACTTGAAATTATTTGAATAAGACAGGTTTGCTTGTCTTATTCAAACGTACTGATATGTTTGTTCAAGAAACTAGATCAAAAATACTTTTTCAGATTTGGGGGTTTTGCAGTGTAGGTCAATAGTTTCTTAAGATTAATAAAAGAAAAATTACTAGTTTTATTGGCAGATTATTTCATGTATACCAATACATTTTCCCCATGTAATAAGTGAACAGGGACTTTTTCATCAATATTAATTAATTATTGACTTCAAACAAGCACCCATATTTTGCTGAAAAGTTGCTTGTAAGTTAGTTTTGTCTTATTTCAAGTGTGCTAAAAACAAGATCAAAAATACTGGGTAAGACTTTGTGTTTTTACAGTGCACAGACTGAGATTCAGCTAGAAAAAATCTGTTGTTTTGAATAATTACAGGGTTGGGCCTTACTGCAGTTGAATAAAACAAAAACCTTATCTAGGGGCTGGATGAACATGTTCGGTTGTACATAAAGGAAGCTGGAAACAGCGTTTTCAGCTCCACACAAAGGATGAGTCGGACAGTCGGAGCTGCTCTGTAATCAGCAGGAAATGCACTGTACAGTGCAATAAGCACATTACTGCAAGCTAAGTGAGGTCAAAGACTTGCCAACTTCATTAAAAAAGAGAAAGGGAAATTAGTTGTACAACTGAAGAGGAAACTGATGCTGAGCTCAGCAGCTCTTTTTAACAGCAGTCCATTCTTTCCCATCTACACCGTTCGTCTCGCCTCAGTCTAAATCCCCAGCCGGCAGAGGACACCGGCAGAGAAAGTGCTTGATAAACAGAAAACAGATTTGTAACCCAGTAACAAGCTGAACTCACTGCAAGCGTTAAGGCTGAGGATCACAGCTGAAGATGCTTCTGTCTTATTTTTATTTTCAGCCTCAGATGTGATGAGCTTCGACGGCGGCAGCAGCCTGACGTACCGACCGGGTCCGGTGCCGAGGCAGGGGTCGAAACAGGTCATCTCCCTGAAGTTCAAAACCCTGAGGAACTCCGGGACGCTGCTGCACGCCGAAGGGCGGGAAGGGTCGGGCCTCAGCCTGCAGCTGGAGAGGGGGAAGCTACAGCTGCTGCTCAGAGAAGGTAAAACACTTAATATTAGTGCTGGGAATTTAAAGTTTATTTGTTTTTGCTGCTAAATTATTGAATAAATTAACATATAAGCTTAACAGGTAAGATATTTATTGTTTTTAATCTGCTATTTAGGACAACGGTTCCCAAACTTTTCCATGCCACAAACCCGCAAACAGCATTAGCTTCTGACCGGGATCCCCCTTTACAAAAATCCAAAGATAATAAAAAAACATCAGCTTTTAGAGTGTTTTTTATACTTTTATTAAACTCTATTAAATAATTTCTACATTCTTTTAGCATAAATGCTGCCTCATACTTTCCAGTTTTAGAGTCTCGTGAATTGCTAGGTGTTTTTCGACAGAGTCCTTCTGTCTTTTTCTTCTCTGAAACGTTTTCATTTCATGCTTGCTGGCTATGCTGTCTATGCTAGCTGTACTGTCAGGTAAACAGAAAAAGGAGCCTGGCAAATAACATTTTTAAGTTACATTTCATAATAGTAATCGAAAAACAGGACGGATTTTATGAAGGAAAACAATAAAAAAATTATTTAAAGAAAGTTGTAAATATTTTTACAGTATTTTCCAGACTATGTCTATTTGGCTGGTATTACAGGTTATACATGTTTTTTCCTCTTCATAATAATTTCTTGACAAAATTCTAACAAACAACTAATTCTGGGGTGACTTAATAGTCCAGAAAATACATTACTATTTATAAAAAAATAAGCCAAAAAATGCATTCAGCCAAGTCGGAAAAGAGCATAATTTAACATTCTTGGAGGCTAATTAGCAGCCAACGCATCGACCGCTCACACAAACAGGACGCAGTGAGACGGCCAGAGCTCCTCAGGTGTTCTCCTTTGACTGACGGCTCTCTCTGGTGATTGGTCGGTTTGAAACCACGGGAATCCAATTAGCAGCCAGACCATCTGAGCAGAAAGTAATCAAGTTGTTAACACCTGAAAAGAAACCAGAGAAACAGAGAGGAAGGAATAAAGTGGTTTTCCTCCAGAGAAAGATTTCCTCTGTGTGTTGTTGGGTTCGCCCATACAGAAACAAAGACAGAATCAGCAATTTACCCTAACCCTGTCAAAGTTGGTGAGCTAAAAGGAGTACCTCAGCACTTTTTCTATCATGCCAAAATATTAGACATTTTATTACTAAGAATTAAAACATAATGGTCCATATAAAGTATTTGACCAGCCAGGACTACAGTGAGATGGGTTAGAACTATGGATGAAAACAATTAATCCACTTATGATTGTTGATTAGTAGTTTATTAGATTAAAATGAGTTCAATTTGATTAACTAGTAACATCCACTTAAGAGCTTCTTTTAATGTTGTAGATTGGCCGCCATCCAGTGGAGGGCATCACTGGTCATCCTTAAGTGGAGCCAGTTCATATAGAAATAAAGGTGGGGGGACCATACCAGAACAGGAAAGAGAAACGGTCCAAACAGATTCTGATGTGGAATGAAAAGCACACTTTAGGTGGTTCTGTTTTTTTTCCCTTAATAGCTGTATGATGGAGCAGCGTCAACTTCTCAACCAAGCATTACTGATTTTCTCTGAAAGCAAGGATGTGATGATGACAGAAAAGCAGAAAATAATGGAGCAAAAATGGAAAAAACATGCCAATAAGTAAGATTGATTTTGAGGGGTGTCGTTAGTTAAAACACTTCCTGAAGTGAAGTTTTAACATTGATTTAAGATCAACTGCAGACAGCATTTGTGTATGAATATCTCTCTGCTAATGAGAAATTAAGTATTTCACATATTTTATTCTTTTCAGTGGTAATACTACAGAATGTAATACAGCTGACACAAAATATTGTTAAAATTTAATGATTTTTCTTTCCAATTCAGGAAATTCAGAAAAATTAAGCACTTTATGTTATAGAGAGATGGCTGGTCCTCTTGAAATAAGAGAAAACTAATCTGTAAAGCTAGTGGATATGCACCCTAGAAGCCTTACAAGCCGCACTTTGCAGATTTGTTTTTGCATAGTTTTACTTACAAAATAGCATTTATGCGCTATTTTATGTTGGGCAACCAGATAAAACCCCAATATGCCACTCTAAAGTTTGAGGTTAGAGTAGCTAAGGAGGTGCTATATGTGTAATTTAGCAAGATGCTGAAAAATCTTGCTAAAGGTAAATAAATATTTACCTGATCCAGGAAGAAACTGGACTTTCAGATCCAGATTAAGACCATATCTGATGCAAATAGATTCAGGCATTTGTTATAAAAATACACAGTCTGTGTTTGTACTAGAATCAAAAATAAAACAAGCTGAAAACCTTTAAAATATTAGTCTATAACAGGAGGGAACTTCAAAAGTGAGACTGTAAAAAACAAGAAAACAGCTTTGGCTCTTTTGAATCATCAGGAAGAAACAGTTTATATATGAAAGGCAGATCTATTGTTTGATTCATCGTCACAGAGGTCCGTGAACAAAGCAGAACGAGATCCTGTGATGTACGTTTAAGTGAGAGTTACTGCCTGCCAGCTAACATGCTGGCCTCTGATTGGTTAATTCCCGGCTCTCTCTTGGTGGCTGCATCGCCGTCTCGTTTCTGCCATGATGGATGGTTCTGGTTCGTGGCACCATGTGTTACGTCTGGACTCACCAAGACTTTCTGCTCTGGTTGTTGTCTCTACAAAACCGTTTGTTTATATGAGCGGCAGACATTTTGAGTTTAAACCAGTTTCCAACTGGCATTAACATTAATTTTCATCTTCCAAGGGTTGTTTTTGCTCAGTTTCTTCCTTTTTTAAATTTTGTTTTACATTTTCAAGCGCTATGGAGCATCTAAACAGACATAAAAGTTTCTAAACAAAGGTTCTGACATTGTGGAAAGAACTAATTTATGTCACCTTGAGCGCTCTCTGTAGGACCTTTATCCACTGCATCTGTGTCACCTTTAAAAAAAATGACCCAAGTACTTTTTTGGAAAGTCTCTGTTTCTGTAACGAGTAGATCACCTTGGAAAACTGTCCAATTAGGAAGATGAACTGCATAGCCTTGGGATGAGAAATAGATTTTTCTATATCCATCTACTAGAGTTAGAAAATAATTACCAGAAAAATAAATGTTCAAGTTTTGGTCCATCCAACAAACAACAAAAAAAAACATTTTGTCTTTTGTCTTTTTGTCGGCTCTTTTTTACCTCCTCCACAAATTAGAAAACATTCAGCAGGCAGCAAAACTTTATGAGGTTAACTCTCATATTAAACATCAAACTCTGGAGTGTTTCTTCTTTTAAATGGTTTCCTGCTGTTACATTTTAGATTTATTGTTTCTTTTCACATATCTAAATATCTAACCCAGATGGTTCACGGTGGAGGAAAGTTTTTCCTCCTGTTCATTTCTAGCTGCGTTTTCTTTTACAACTTTATATCGAAAATAAACGTAATAATATATCGACTTTATTCTTGTACAGCATTGTTCTCATAATATTCTAAAATTTTTCTTGTATTATTTTATTTAGTTTCCCTTTGGGATCAATAAAATCTTTTAAAATTTGGATCGAATTTTGACTGATTTTCGTACTACTTTCTCACAATATAATGAATTTTTTCTTATAATATTATGACGTAAATCTTATAATATTTCTTCTTACTATCATGCGACTTTATTCATGTAATATTGTGACTTTATTATTACCTAATTCTCTTAAATATTTTCTCACAATTTTGACATTTTTCTTGTAATATTTCAACTTATGATAGTCCACCTTTATTCTTGTTATATTAAAATATTTTTTTATTATTTTTAAAATACTTTTTTTTTCTCATAATCATTTTTTTCTTGTAACATTTATTTTTTTAATATTTTGACTTAATTCTCGTATGATTTGCTCACAATATAGACTTTTTTTTCATAATTTTTGACTTACTATCATGCAACTGTAATATTTGACTTAATTCTTTTACAATTTTTTTCTCACAATATTATTACATTTTTCCTGTAATATTGTAACTTTAATCGAGTGACGTTATTCTCATAATATGACGTTTTTCTCGCAAAATAACGTTATTCTTGTATTATTATGACTTTTTCTTGTGTTATTACAGATTTATTCTCATATTATTTTGATTCACTATTGTACGACTTTATTCTCGTAACATTGTGACTTTATTTTCCGATGCTCTATCATAAGACTCACAGCCCATTAAACTCTTATCTTATCTTAATTTCTTGGGTTTTCTTCTTCTCTCATTGCTTCTCAGAAGCAGCTTTATGCTTTTTGTACATCTTTCAGCTCTCTGCTTCACATTACCTGCTTTATTTATCACCCGTGTTACTGTTTTGCTAATAATTCAGGTCATCTGCCGACCCTGAGTTCATGCCTGCTGTTCTCTGCAGCGCCAGCACATCCAGGCCTCTTTTCTCCTCCCACCGTTCACTTCAGATCTTGCTCCTCTCTTTATGAGGCAACACTGAGCAACAGCCCAGAAACTGCAACATGATCCTGAATAACGGCGGCACCAAGAGCTCCAATTAGAAACTTCAGAGCTGATTCATTTGGAGCAGAAGCAAATATCTTGCAGAGCCTTTCTGTCATCTGAAGTTATCTGCCTCGTAAACTCAGTTCCCACCCTGTTATTTTTGGTTCATTTGTTCGTTTTCAGCTTTAGGGCATGTATTATAATTACTATTATTCAACCTTGTCAAGCCGAATCTGATCCTTCTTTTTTAAAAAAGAAGTGAGTCCTTTCTGTCGGGGAATAAAAAGAAACGGATCCAGCTGCAAGCCTCCCGCTATGTGATCTGAATTGAATCGTTACAGGCCATCTTTGACGGAGGTTGAGCTTTACGAGAGTCAGCCGGTGAAGCGATGTAACACCAAGCGGTTTTCCCGATAAGAGCGATCAAATTTAGAGGCGTTTTAATAGGAAGGCAGAAGAAATACGATGAAGCGATTTTCCCTCGAGGTCAGGCGCAGAATGATAAAACAAACGGCATTGACTGTAACAAAGAGACAGCGCAGTCAATCCTAATGTCCTTCAGATCAGCATTCAATCTGAAAAGCACTTATACTTTCACTTAGTCCAAAATTACTTTTGAGATTCATTAAAATGGATTCAGATTTTAAAAGTAAACATTCAGTTTTCAAAGGAAGACAGGAATGATCTTGAGTCCTGCGCTTTCTGAAGGACTTTGTCAGTAAATCAGGAAGTTTCAACAAGTAGCATATCTTTATTAAAATGATTTTCATTGTTTGTTTTCATCAAAAAGCCTCAATTACATATGTTTTTGTTTATTTGTTTATTTAAGGATCCCCGTTAGTCTCTACCGTAGTAGAGTCCATACCAGACATTACTTTAAGAATCCTTTACAAACATTCCTAAAAACACACAAAATATTTTTTAAGACACAAACAAAAATAAAAATTGTCAGTTTCTGTCTGTTTATTTAGTGGAGATTTTCTTTGGTGAGTTTTTGTCGTGATACAGGTCTAATATCATTTATAATTTTCATTAAAAGTCTTAAACTTGATCTTATAAAATCTGCAGAAACCCTGGTTCTGTCGAATATGTAGACATACTCAGAACATATTAAAGTACTTCTTCAATAAATGTTAAATGTATGTTTTGTTCTTTTAATGACAATCAGTTCTTCTACAGAGTGATTGCTGAAAGTAGGGGTACACCGATTCCAATTTTTGCATTAAAAATTTATATAAATGGACTGTAAACAAATATGTGTATTTTGTATATTGTGTGATTAAAAAGTATTTATTTATATACCTTATCTTTGATGATAAACTCTAAATCCTTGTTGTCTGAACGCCTCTTTGCCATCACCCTAATTTTTAGCTTCATCCACAGATTTTGCATCCGATTAAAACAAACAAATGGACCAGACCTAAAATTACGATACGCACTGAAGAGAACATAACCTGTTTCCAGAGGCATTAAAAACAGATTTATTTCATTTGTATTCATTCTTGCATAACTCTGCCTGTAAGTGTTATAATCCTGTTTACACATGGCTCATTTGAGATTAAGATTTCGCTAAATTACATAGTTTGGTTGATTTTCTGCTTGACCAATCAGGACTTCTCAAAATGAGTTAAAACTGCTGAATTTTGACGTCTGAAAAAGGTCCCAGCATTCATATTCAGTGTTATCATGAGGGAAATTTTCTCAGTTTGAACATTTAATATGTGAGCTCAACCTCTGTCTTTCCCTTCACTTATGAAGTAATCCAATCATCCATTTGATAAAATATCCATCCAGGGAGGTCTCCCTCTTTAAAACCTGCAGCATATTAATTGTCCTATTAATCAATGCCAGAGAAGATATCTAATTTGTTTTGTCTTTCCTCTCATATTGATTGCTTTTGTCTCTTTCTGCTCATCCACACTGAAATCAAATAAATCATCACAATAGTTGCGCTGACAGTACAGCGGTTCCTCTCTATCATGAGGTGAAAATCATAACTTTCTCTGTCTGGATGAAGTTGTTTTTCTGAGGAAAATCTATGTTCTCCTGGAATGAGCTCAAATATCAAAGGTACAGTTGTCCGTCATCCTTCGAGCTGCCGGCTCGTCTCTTTCTCTCTCTTTCTTCTCCGTCTCTGACGTTGGGATTGCCTCCCCCCCAGAAGAATGCACGATGCATTTTTAATGCGCCTTCTCGCCAGTTTCTTCTCTCAGCAGAACCGCAAAGTTTTCTCTCACATCCCAAGTGGAGATCCACTTATTAGGACCGGCTGCTGCTCATTCATCATTAATGATGTCTCACCATGTTCCTTTGTATTCACATATTTAGCTTCGGCTTCCAGACAAGGGGGCTTCCAGCTTCCAGACCCTTGAGCAGATGTACTCAAGGGTTTCTAATGAGATGGCCTTGCAGTGACCCTCCCTGCTCTAATCGAAGAAAAAAATATTTTTTTTATTTATCTTAAAGGATTTTTTTGTTGCTCTGACTTCAGGTCAGATTGTCAGAGAGCAGCAGATGAACAGGTCAAATAACGAGGATGAAAACAAACATGGAGGTCAGGTAACCTCTCAGAAAACATGTTACATAAAAGGAACAGAGGATAAAAAACTACACATCCAAACAACAAACCTGGATGGAAACCTGAAAAAAAAAGTAAAGTTATAATTTTTACTTTTATGCCTAATAGGACTAAATAACACGAGAAAAAGTGGATCAAAACATAAAAATAAATCAGAATTTGAGTTTGGTTTCACACGCTCGAGTAAAAATAGTATTATTTACTATGTAACAAGACCTTTTCAGTTAAACATCTCAAGAAAATTTTCATTCAAAAGATGTTAATGCTGATATTTAAAACTTGAAAAAAAAAACCATAAAAATAAGTCATTTTTATTTTTACCAGCTAAGCTCAGCATTTACGTTAAGAGTTACAGTTAGCGGTGACGTGCTAATAGCGAAGCTAATATTTCTTTTAGCACCTTTGCTAATTCTAATGTTTAGCACACTTAGTTTCCCCAAATTTAATTTCTAAAGCA
This sequence comes from Xiphophorus couchianus, assembly GCF_001444195.1. Taxonomy (NCBI): domain Eukaryota; kingdom Metazoa; phylum Chordata; class Actinopteri; order Cyprinodontiformes; family Poeciliidae; genus Xiphophorus; species Xiphophorus couchianus. The sequence goes on from NC_040233.1 coordinate 25,404,024, forward strand.
TTAATTTGCTTTGCTGTTTTGTAACATGTCAATTGAATAAAGTTCGATATCTACTGTATGTTGAAGTTTTGTTTTTTGACTGTTAAGAATCCTTTTTAGTAGTTAGACATTTATATTCATGTATTTTATATATATATACCGGTATGTATTTTGAAGGGGGTAAAACTTATTAGACTGTAGCAGTTTAGAGCTTCAGCATTAGGTTCCACTAGATAGCATGTTAGCATAGCACTTTAGCTTTAGTGGAACTAATGTTATAATTAGCGCTTTAGAGTTAGCGCAACTAACTTTTTATTTACTTACAGTGAAAAGAGTGAAACTTGTTCTCCGAAGCTACAATTTGACTTTAAATTGTCAGACTGTAAAAATTTAAGTTAAATAAATATAAAGCTTCAGTTGTCAGTGATGTGGCTCATAGTTTGGTTTTCCCACATTCTCCTCACCACGTGGTTTCTATCTTCTTTTTTGGTGCTCTGTTTTTTCCAGTCACCTCTTCGTCCTCTGAGCCCCGTCGGCTGATGTCCCTCGGCAGCCTGCTGGACGACCAGCACTGGCACCTCGTCATCCTGAAACAGAGAAACTCCCAACTCAACCTCACTGTGGACAAACACACACAAACGGTCCAAACCGCTGAAGAGTTCAGCCTCTGGGACGTCAAACTGGTGCGTAGGAACCAGGAAACATCCACATGAACCTGATTTGAACTCACTAAATCCACATTATGTTCAGCTGATTGTAGGAGCGTCGCAGAATCCAGGCGCCACCAGGAAAAACTTCCAAGGCTGCCTGGAAAACCTGATGTACAACGGTGTTAACGTAACAGAACTAGCTAAAAACAACGACCAGCAGGTTAGCATGAAGGTAGGTAAAGTTTACGTTTATTTATTTTTCAAAAATAAAGAAAACAAGGCTGAAAAAAAATACAAGACGGTGCTAGTATAGAAACAGATAAACAATACTTAAATTCCTGCCAGTGACAAGAACACAAAGTGTGCACTGAAAAAAATGAAAATAGAAACAAACTTATTATTTTGGGTTTTTTTTACATAAAGCAGCAGAATCTCTGCTGTATGTTTTCTAAAACATCTCAAGGAATTCCAGCTAGATCTGCATACAACCTCCTAAAAGAAAACCAACAAACTTTATTGCATTTGTTTAGCAATTTATTTCTATAACTTTTTTAAAATAATTTTAAGAGAAATTTGTTGCTGTTTTTTTTTTTTTTTAAATAAATCCTTCTCTCCTAATTCATAGTTTGTTTAAACCACTTTTTATACACCTTGGAAGATTTTATTAAAGACTTTCTACATAGTCAGTGCTGTTCTGGGCTCTACTGCATCATAAAAGGTTGTGTCAAAATAATCATAGTTATAAGCGTAAGGTTTTGTGTTGGTTTTATAAAAGTTTCCCCAGATCTCCACACAATAACTTATGTATGAAAGTATTAAAAAGCAGTAAAATATGTGTAGTTTTTATTATTAAGTACACTTTATTTAAAAAATGTCCGATTTTATTTTTATTTTAACTCTCCACACATCAATGTTTCCATCTGACTGGCCTTCATTTAATTCTTCTAGTCACTTTTTCAGTTTTGAAGTGTTGCTGCTTGTTAAATAACTAATTTCTATATGAAACTTTTTGACTCTTAGTTTGTTTCTTCTTTTATATAAATCCATCCATCTAGTACGGAAGAGAAAGGTCATTCCCTGCTACAAATATTTTCCAGTCTTTATCTTGTGACAACAAGATACTTATCTTTTTCTTTCAGACTAAGACATTTTCTTCTGATAATCAGATCATTGACTAGGAACCTTTTTTTAATCTTATTATCTGATTACAGTTTAAATCCAGTGTTTTTTTTGTCTTCAGTGTCTCTTAATTTAGAACCAGCTAGTTTTTGTTTTTGCTCCTAGAGACATTTTTGTGCTATTTTTCTGAAACCAAAGGTTACATATTGAGTCCATTCGCTGCTGGAGAGGATCTTATTCATGTTTGTTCTGTTTTTATTTTACCTTTTTGCTTAAATTGGGAGTTTGTGATCAAAACTGAAATATACTATATACTGAAATATATATTTTGTGGTAAAAATGAAAAATTTGTTTATTCTAGTCAGTTTAGTTGGTTAATTTTTTCTCTGACAGTACTGTAGGACCACAAAAATGGATGAACCAGGCCAAAAGATGGAGAAAGTGAGGGACTAATTTAAAAAGATTTAAATTTATTAACCTATAATCAAAGCATTTCCCATCAGAAAACTATCACAACTAGATAACTTTTTTATCCAAAGAGAATTTTCCTGCCATCGGAAAATAATGCAACAACAGTGAATACAGTTATTATAAAATATCTTAAAAATTTAAAATAACTAAAAACTGGAATCTTATAGATGTTGGAGAAGATGACTTTATTTATTGATGCTGTAATTTTGTATTAGGGATTCTAGAATTGTGGAAAAGTTTGGAATATTGTCATGAAAAATCTTGAAGATTTATTAACCCTAGTGTCACAACATTAAAAAATACTCAATTACATGTAAATGAGTACTAACAAAGTTAGTCAAGTTTGCTGACATCTTCACTGCAAAAACACAAAATAATACCAAGAATTTCTGGTGAAATAATCGGCCAGTGCAGCAAGTACTTTTTTATTAATATTAAGGAAATATTGACCTAAAACAAGCTCTTATTTCTTGCAAGTATAGCTATAACGATTCCTCAAATGATTCAAGTACCTCGATTATTAAAATTCCTCAAGGAAAATTACCTGCCTTGAAGCTTCATTAAATTATGTTTTATTTTTTAGCACACCCTGTTCTGACTCGGTGATTATTTGTGTTACGCAACGCCTATGAGTTGTTGACGAAAGCTAAGTGCTACTAGCATAATGTACAATTTTTACATTCAGTCCTAAATTAATAATTTACAACAGCCCTACTTGTAAGTTAGTTTTGTCTTATTTCAAGTGCACTAAGATATTTGCACTTGAATTTATACCAAAATGACTTGATAAGATTTTGTGTTTTTGCAGTGATTAATCCAGATCTCCGTCTTTATCTCCATCTTTTAGAAGGAGATAAAGTTTTATTTCTCTGTTGTGAGGCGGACACATCACATATAAACCATCTGTAGAGGCAGCTTTGATGTTCATCTCCTCAACTCCCTGAGCGCTGAGCTTTCATAACAGACAGTGAAGGCAGAAAGAATCAATCGCAGCAACCGAACCTTCTGAAAATAAATAATACAGGCTGAAAATGACTCTTCACAGAGTCAGCACATGAAACGAGGCGCTCCTTGTTCCTTCAGTTGTTTTCAGCAAAAAACAAAAACTCGACACCAACGGATTTCCAGATATTTTCAGGAACAACTGCACTTTGTTAAACATTTGAGCTGCATCTAACTTCTGTTTAAGTTTCAGATTTTGAACTTAAATGTTTGTCTTTTCGAAAGATACACTCACAGCAGTAAGTTGTGTTAACTTTTTCAAATCTCCAAGAGTTGAACAAATGAAGGTTTTTAAGTTAGCGTTGGGATGAGGTAGTTTCTCGTCTGTAGCAAAATTAGTATATTTCGCAAAACAGCAATGGAAACACTTTCTTCAAATCATACAAGTTACATGATCAAAAACCGGTTGTTACTACTGGCCGAATAAGAAACAGGAAGTGCTAGGAGGATGATGGAACAACATACGTTTTGGTGACTTGAACAAACTTATTAACATCTAATTTCTTAATTTATGGAAACATTACAATTGCGAGATTGTGATTTTTCAACATTAGTGGAATATAGACAAAGTTTTGCACATATTTGTAAGGGAAACGCAGCTACTAGCAAGAATCATTCAAGTTTATTAGTTTAAACCCAGAAATGTACCATGTCCATTCCAGTGGACATGAGCTTCCAGAACTAAAAAACAAACAATGTTTACATGACTTGCCTTGTAGTTAAATCAAATTTATTAACTAATTTCTGAGTAAAAACCAAAATTTTCCTGTTGACTTTATTTCCAAGGCAGCGCCTTCACTTTCAAGTTAAACCACATTTCAAATGTTTTACAGTGCAGCTGTTAGCTGGTTCAAACTCTCTGTTTCTGTGTTAATGGCAGAAAAACAGGGAGCAGCAGCAGCAATAAGTGTGAGCTGCTTTTCCTTTCAAAGTGCAGAGCAGCATTATTCCTGACAGAAGCTGTTGCTCTCTCAGTGATGGCGTGTTAACTCAGTTACTGCCTAATTTAAGACACACCTCTAATGCAGAACCCTCATAGGTGCTAACATGCAGAAGTGCATGCCGTTCTGCAGGTTTAGTGAGAGGTGAGTAGCTTCGCCGGGTTTTTATGGTCCAATTTTTACTTTATATTTTGCCGTGATGATGCATTCTGCAGCACACACGTCCATATATCACTTTAACAGCTCTACAAAGGGCTTTTAGATGTCATCTCTGTTTCCAGAGCATTATAAAGATAGCCGGGTGATATTCCCAGCAGAGAGCCGGCGCAGTAATATATTACCGCTGCAGCTTTAGCGGCGGCTGCTGTGTCATTACGCCTCAGAACAATGGACTGCAATGAAGTGACGGCCGAGTCCAGACACTCCGCCCCGCCGCCGATGAAACGTTTCAGTTTGTGCTTCTGTTCTCAAGGAGACTCGCTGATGAGACACGCCCCCTGCAGCTGATTAATATTCATGTTTTCTGTTGTTTTATCCCTTCAGTAATCAGTTTTTATTCTTTACTGTCAGGGCAACGTGACCTTTTCTTGTGCCGAGCCAGTTCACGTTGCCGCGACGTTCCCGGGACCCAACAGTTTCCTCCGGTTGCCGTGGACGATGCCGTCCACGTCATCTGGGATGTCCGTAGGGTTTCAGTTCAGGACGTGGAACAAGGCTGGGCTCCTGCTCACCTTTGACCTAACAAGGCAAGGAGGCGAGGTGTGGCTGTTCCTGGCGGAGGCGAGACTCCGCCTGCACATCCAGAGAGGAGGCAGAGCGCTGCTGGAGCTCAGCGCCGGTCAGTCTGCAGGATGCATCAACTTTTTCACATTTTGTCACTTTATAACCACAAACTTCCATGTATTTCCTCCTCTGAAGCGATTGGACTGCACTGTAAAAATACAAAATATCACATCTCAGTTTTTAAAAAAACTAAAATTCAGGCAGCTGTCATGCATGCATTAAAATCCGTACCATCGATATTTGCCCTTGTGTATTTTTCCTAGGATCTGGGTTGAATGATGGTCAGTGGCATTCGGTGGATCTGACCTCCAGGCCCGGCCGCCTCACCATCTCTGTGGACAAACAGGAAACTGGCGTTGCTCACGCATCTCCCTCGTTTCCTGTCTTGGTGTCAAACCAGATCTTCTTTGGAGGTAAATGTGAAACACTGCGGGAACCGACCAAACCCAAACCTGAGTCCTGCTGCTGTTTATATTTTACTCTTAACAAATCCAGGCTCATATTTCTGAAGTTCCTTACAATAGAATAGAATTGTGTTCACTATTAGATTGTATTCAGGTAAGTAAAACACAAATGGAAACATTCATATTCACATACGAAGATAAAAATATAAACAAGACACTCTACAGCAAAGGCAAAGTTACCAAATAAGAAATGTTTTAGTTTTTCCTTTACAAATTAGTGATGGTTATCAACACAGATATAAATATAGCAAGCTAAATAATCTTTATTTTCCTGAAAATGTGATGCACATCTTCTTATGTATGTTAAATGAAAGCAAACATAATTAACAATTTGCACTGTTTTCATTTTTCCTCTCTGATATGTTTTTTATTAAGCTTTTGAAAAAGTTTTTTTTACATCTGACCTAATATGTTAAGTATTAACATATTCTCCTATCTATCAATATGTAATCATACAGATTTTTTCCTTTTTGTCTTTCGTACAGTTTGAAGTTGTTAGTCAACAACAGTCCTGCACTTTATATTTTATATTCATATTTATATTCATATTTTATACTGTATTTTATTTTATTCTGGAGTAACCTCACAACATTGGAACCTCAAAACATTGTCCTGAGCCGTATGCAACGAAATTGCGTTCTGTATACACCCTGTGCATGCAAAATGACAATAAAGTCAGTCTAAGTCTAAGTCTAAGTCTAATATTTCACTTGAGAAGAAGCTACCGCTGCTACTAAGCTGCAGCCAATGAACTTAAAACATTTAATAAAATGCTGCAAAGAGAATGCATGAAAACACTTTGAAAGCTGATGAATCAATCACAAACAATATTTTACCATTTTTCAAAATGATTTGTTGCTTTTAAATTGAACAGATTGTTCATTGTTTATGCTCCAGGAGTAAATATGTAAAAAAAAAAAGAAAAGCTAGTACTAGCTTAGCATCATTACCAGCTCATCTGTATCCCAGTTAACCAACATGAACCCACTGGCTTCATCAAAACAAACATTTACACTAAACATTCTCACACAAGTCTGAATTAAACTTTTACTCCTAAATATTAAGCAGAACTTACAGACAGTGGTGATGATGCAGATGGATGGAAGAGCTTGATACTGAGAACTAAACAAGATGGCTGACTTCCAGCTACATGCCCAAACAGACCTTTAAAATAAAATACATCACTAAATTAACATAAAGTACTTAGCCTACCACAAATTTAAGGCAGTCTACCTTCTCTTGTAAGTCAGGGAGCAATTAAAGTTTGAGTTGAACATCATTATTCCTCATGATGCTTACCAGGAGTGGGGTTTGAACCCACGAGAACATCTGTCCATTGGATCTTAAGTCCAACGCCTTAACCACTCGGCCATCCTGGTGGTTGTAGTTTCTGTCTCTCAGGTAGATTTTGTTTGGCTCCCAACTCCAACTGATGACAAATTTAGCCTGTTTGCTCAGGTGGTTGATGCATATTTAGACATTTTATTTTTAATTAGGTACAGTATTTGTCATTTAATAATCATGTAGAGTAAATAGAACCACAGCCATCTAATGATACCCAAACGTTTTTTTTGGCAATAAGTTAATGGTTTTTGATGTGTGAATAACAAGCCGTTTCAAAAACCTCCTGATTGTTGAGTGACAATCTGTGGGTACTGCCCCGTTACCCAGCAACCTCAGCCCTGTTACTTAGCAACAGAAACTGAGCCCCTGCACATTTGGTCAGCTGGTCGTACCGCGGTATGTTGCTGTACAATGGCTGCTGGAAATTACAAGCGTTTTGTTGTTGCCTTACCATTAAGAAACCATTTGCTGTATTATTGTTGATTGTGCAGGAGGCTCTACTAATCCTTTTCAAAGATGTACGGTTGCATAATTGCACTTCTGAGTGTAAACGTTGAGTAAGGGAGCGTGGTCAGCAGCAGCTTAATTAGATTTAAAGTGACAAGAGGCCCTGAAACATCTCAAAATAGGCAGAACTGACCAGATTAAAATCTCTTTATCTCAGAATGATAAAAACCAATTAGCTCATAAACTTATTACAACCTGTTCAAGGAAACATAATAGGTCACCTTGAAAATATTAATGTTTTGTAGAATTTTTTTTTTGTGTGTGTGATATTAAGTCAGGTTAGGTTTGAATATCAGTGCTTTTGACTTGGTGTCTTTAGCCCAAAGGTTTGGGCTCGAGAACTGATTGTTCATTTCCCATAACATGAATATCTGATACGCTTCCACTGGTACCCTTTTTACAGTTATTAAAGTTAAAGGTTTACCTAATTTTTCTCCCTTTTAATCTTCCTTTTCTTAATTTTAAGCCAATTTTCTTTCTCCTGCTCCCTTCCTATTATCATATTCCACCCTTTTGTTCGCTCTGTTCTTCCATTGTTTCATTTTTCACCGCCTAAACGGCCGTCCTATTTTCACCCGCTAAGCAAGATTCTAGTCCAGACATATTCTTATATCTGCCTTGGAGCTCTTCATCATCTCGCACATGCAGATTCACAAGTTTAAACACTATCTCCTTCTCCATATTTAATGGACTACAGAAGGAGAAAGTAGTTCCTCTTGTTAGAACGGTATCAACTTCAACATGATAAGAACCAAATCAGAGGGTTACTCCAACTTAGAGCATGTCTATCAATTTAATTTCATGTTAGTTTTGTATATAATTTTACTTGGTATTTGCTCTCATTACGTTTAATCGATATAATCTTTCCTGCTGCATTTTAATCTCCTCTCTGCTGCTTTTTCAAGGTTGTCCTGCTGAAGATTATAATCAGGAATGTAAAAACCCTCACGACACTTTCCAGGGCTGCATGCGTCTCCTCGCTTTGGACAACCAGCCAGTCGACCTCATCATGGTGCAGCAAAGGCTTCTGGGAAACTACAGCCAACTCCAGATCGACATGTGCGGCATCATCGACAGGTCAGGGTCTCCAGAATGCTTCCTGTCGGTCTGTAGTTTGAACGGGATTTTCCAGATGGTTTCAGTAAACACAAATCTGTGTTTGCTGCAATGATTTTCTGGGAAGTATGGTTATGGATTCTGTTTATATTTGGTACAGAGTTAATGTACTATTTCTGCTGGAAAATTATTTACTGTCCAGCAGAAGAGAGTGGAAGGTTTGGCAGAAAACCTTAGAGATACATTTCCTCCTGGTTACAACGATTCACAAAATCAATTAATACGATTGTATTTGCCTTCATTTTTGATGTTATCTGAAAAATTATAATTCCTTTCTAATTATTGATGTACAATCAATGAATAATAATTGATATCATGACCAACATGTGATCAAAATCAATAATTTGATAGAATATTCAATATATAAAATATTCACTGCACTCTGATCCAAACCCAGCTTCTAACCTGCTGAGTAGCTGGCGCAGCAGCAGTTTCAGGTTTCCCACCGTGCCTCCTAACTGCTTAAAAACATAAAACAAAGGCCAGGAGAGAAGGTCACGCCACCATTTTAAAACATAAAATGAATCAATAATATTTCACTCATATGAAACACTTAGATCGCGTTAATTATCCCTAATACTAATGTAATTTAAGAAGGTGGACCATCATAAGAGTCCAAGAATTATTTTAACTCAAATTCAGTCTTGTTTCAACTGCCTCTGCTAGGAAGACTGGAATATAGTTTATCCTTTAAAGATGGTAGCAGGAGTTGGGTTCAAACCCATGAGGACATCTGTCCATTGGAGCTTAAGTCCAACACCTTAACCACTCAGCCATCCTGATTGCTATAATTCAATTAACTTGTTACACAGTTAATTGACACCAGATTCATTTGATTTTGTTAAAGTTGCGGAGCTTGTTAACATTCGATGACTTCTTGAAACATGTATCAATATCTTTAAAAAATAGCAAACGTCAATTTTGTTTGATTTCACTCAGGTTTATCCCTCTACACATACTATTTAGTAACTCTATATAGATTATAAATGCAGGCTCAAAATTTACCTTTGGTAACTTTCAACAACGTTATCCAGGTTGCTTTAGTACTATATTTAACATCTTTTGGTTCCCATTGCCCCTACCAGAAGAACTGGATACAGTTAATCAAATACCAGGAGTGGGGATCGAACCCACGAGGACATCTGTCCATTGGATCTTAAGTCCAACGCCTTAACCACTCGGCCATCCTGGTGCATAGTGGGTTCATTGCAAAAACACAATTATTTTTGGTCTAGTTTCCAACAAGTATTTTAGAACACTAACAAGTACATTTTCAGCAAGGTACTTTAAAATGCTATACTAGTTCCTCTGAAAGATTATTATAAGACCTCGATATCCTCTAGTTCTGTTTACTTCTAGTGCAACATAGACCTCAACACTTTTCAGGAGATAACTGGTGAGGATTTACCGCAGGAGTGGGGATCAAACCCACGAGGACATCTGTCCATTGGAGCTTAAGTCCAACGCCTTAACCACTTGGCCATCCTGGTGCTCTGATGATATAAGCTCACTTGAAACCTGACATTAAAAAAAAGATTAATTTTAAAAGCTGATCCTGAAAACCTTCAACAAAATTGAAGGACATTGACTGAACATTTTTATTTACCATTAAAGTAAAATGTTTAGGAGTTACCCCTCACCTGAGTGAAGTTGGCCAACTCACCTTCTTCAAATTAAACAAAATTTGTGTAAAATTGCCATCACACATAAGCGCAACACTCCCTTATAGTGGGAGAAAAATGTCCACACCTTAAAATAAGATCCTTTTGGAATGGAAAAAATGTTAGCAAAAATATTTTTTGTTGCTAAATGATGATAAGAAAAAGCTTGTGCAGTCAACTTTTATCCTGACTTTTTTGGTTATGTCCCAACCCTAAGAATGTCAGATATAATAGCTGAGTACCTTTTTTGCTCTGGATTATCTGAATTGCTTTGACCTTAAATCTTTTTTTCTGGAGCCTTTAAGGCCAAAAAGTTAAGAAACAAAAGTACAAGAATGTCACCGCTGTGATGTTCAGCTCCCACACACAGATCTGACTGCTCACTGAAACAGAAAAAGAGAAATAAAATCACAGCTCTCCACACTCCCACTCTGATTAAATTCAGGGTCCATGAGATATGAAGTTATGAGGAAAATTGAGTTGCGGACCCACCTTCCGTACGCTTGTCTGACCTCAGATCAAACTATTACATCTGTGTTTGCGTGTCTGTGTCCAGTCTAAAGGGCAAAGCAACCCCCACAATAAGCAACACACAAAAGCAGCCACGCGTTTAATTGATCAGAGCGATCAGTCTGATGACAGGAACTGGATCAGCAGCTCTGCCCTTATTGCCCTTATTGCAAAACTTCTGACAGAAATGCTTTGCTTAGCTTCTTTGATGCATTCTTTGGAAAACCTAAAAACGTAAAATTTTTGTCTCTTTCTAAAGAGCTTGGTATGAATTATTAGAAAGTAACTTTACTGTATTTTAACTGTAGTATGTGCTGCACTCGCTTTAGTGTATCTTTATGAAAAATAAGCCTTGCAGCATCTACTTTTTTCAATGAAATCACAGGTTATAGAAGGAAGGAAGATGCATTCAGTGTCTTCTTCAGAGGTTTTCATGTTCTTTCCTTCAGTGATTCTGGGTGCAGTGCCCCCGCAGGTGAGGAGGGGAACAGGTTGCTCAATGAATTTGATCGTTTGACACAGTGCAGTGTGAAAGAGAACTGCACCTGCTGAAAATGTAACAAATGTTGTAGTTTTGGTCCCCAGACAAGCCAAATCTATCGAACTAGCAGGTGGTAAAACAGCCTTAACCTCTTTAGGCTTAATTTTACATCCAATATAAGAAGTTAACTCCACTCTTCCACATGTCAGAAGTTGCTGATAGTATGTGTGATAAAATTCTAACTGTTCTACCAGGAGTGGGGTTCGAACCCACGTGGACTTTTGCCCATTGGATCTTAAGTCCAACGCCTTAACCACTCGGCCATCCTGGTTATACAGGCCACAGGTCATTATCAAGCCTTTGATTGTTCTGTTTTGATATTGTGAAGACCTTCAATCCATTCATAGTTGTGTCTGCAACAGAGTGATTTTAGTAGATGAGTCTATTTTGCTGAGTATTTGATTAATTTGCATGTCAGGTTTGGTTGCAGTGTGAAAGAGAACCACAGCAGCTGAAAATATAGCAAATATTGGATTTTTGGACCTCAGTCGAACCGAATCTACCTGACTATCAGGTGTTCCTTCGAATCGCACTTAAAGCATCAGCATGCAGTCAAACAAGCAAATTTATCTGCTTTCAAAAAGCACGGTTATAGAGGAAAAAGAAACTGCTGAAAATTGCTGTTCTCTACACCCATCTGTGCCCTTTGCATCTTTTTTACTCACCTCTAAACATAAAGCTACGGCTTTTCATCATTAGAACCATCATTGCTAAACTTTCAGTGCATGTGGAGCGTTGAGTTTTCAGTGATGATGGACTCAGTTTGAAGGTAGTTTCTTTAGGTACAAAGCAGCAAAATGCCTCTGTTCTTTGCCATGATTTTCTGTCTGTGATGTTGAAAGCTTGTCAGATCTTTTGATCAAACATTTGAACGCTAGAAGTTTCCATTGAGCCCATTTGTTTGATTGTATTAACTGTCTTTTACTCTCAGAAGCTTTCTGAGTTTCTTGAGACTTTCTTCAGCTCTCTGAGACAATTTACTCTAATCAGAGTCACATTTGCACATGAAACAGAGAAACTTCTAATTATTTTATAGCTGTAACTGAACTTTAAATGTGGTATTTTACTATTTTTTGGATACAAATGATGCGTAAACTGTCTTCATCAAAACAGGAGCATCAATGTAAAGGTCTAACTAATGAAGGAATTCTCAAAAGTCAAACTGATGTCGAACTTTATTCAACTGAAAGTTTACAAAATAGCCAAGTAAAACTTTTAGGGAAACTAAGTGCGCTAAACATTTTCAAAGTTAGCCATAGTGCTAAACAAAAAACGTAGCTCTGCTATCAGTGGATTAGCGGTTTAGGAGACTGATACTGTGAATCACGTGATGAGCATTTTATAGATATTTGAGATACCGTCTGTTTGACACCAAGGACGTCTTCCTCTGTTTCTCTTCCATGCGGCGTCCCACAGGGCTCAGTTCTTGAGCCTCTACTTTTTTTCACTGTATCTTCTTCCGTTTAGCTCCATTTTTAGGAAGCACAAATGAGCATTTATTGTTTTGATTATGACTGCAAACAAAAAAAGTAATGAGAGAATGACACTTTGAAACTCTAATTTTATATGTTTAAGTTGATTTATAGTGTCTTTTCTGCGTCTTCCTGTATTTGTGCTTTCATAATTCTATCTGTTCTTCATTTTTGGATGATTTAAATGCACTTTGCTCCACATAATATTTTAGAGTTAATGAGAATGTCTCTTGGTAAAAAGATAATCTTCTCCTGTTTTAGGTGCTCTCCCAGTCACTGTGAACATGGCGGCCTCTGCAGTCAGACCTGGACCGTCTTCCACTGTAACTGCTCCGACAGCGGCTACAGCGGCGCCACCTGTCACAGCTGTGAGTCATGTTATTTCATCCCAGATTGGCGCAAAGTGCCTTTCTGCAGCTTTTTCAGCTGTAGAAGCTGATATTATTGTGCGTCATATTAATGGGTGTACCAGAAACACACAAATTCAAAGGTTCCAGCTGGAATTTATTGTGTTTCAATGAAAAATGTTTTCTAACTCTTCATTGTGTGTGTTGAATAAAAGTATTTTATAAACTGATTTGGTTTACTGATGTTCCTCAGACATAAAACCTCAGATTATTTTTCTTGCTGTGATCTCTACATATGAAGTAACCCCCATGTTGAGCAGTTTTCTTCCTCCTTTTCCAGCCTTCTGACGATGTTCTCATTATTTTTCCTCCCAGCGGCGTATGAGGAGTCCTGTGAAGCGTACAAACACAGCGATAACACGCCGGGATATTTTTACATCGACGTGGACGGCAGCGGACCCATCAAACCACAGCTGGTCTACTGCAACATGACAGGTGACACACACACACACTCTCAGTCCGTCATTCCTCATTAATGTTTTACAGGGTTTCATAATTACAGCTGATCTTCCTCATCTTTTATTCTACATAACCACGTCTGTCCTGTTTGTTTATTGGTTGTATAAACAGATTGGTGTTGTATGTTTGATATTTGTTATCTCCTCAATCGAAGCAACTTTTAATTGCTTTGATTGTCTTCGATTTGTCCCAGAACATGTTTAATATAATGTCAGATCGTTGACATGTTTAACAGAGTCAACATTTATTTGACACACTTTTAGATAAATAGTTATTTCATACAAATTTAATGGACAAAGTTATAAACTACTTTTATTTCAACTCTTCAGAAGCACAGAGTTAATGTTTGGAAACAGAAAGAAGAATAATTTTCAAAGCAGGAAGTTTTTCTCCCTCCACATTTGTCTATGACGAGGTCACTTCATTGTTTATATATTTCTGACTTCTTCTACTTCTGTTGGACATAAATTTTACGCTGTAATGTTTCTTTCAGTGATAATCATTAATATTTATCACCTTATCGTCACCAGATGAGAACACCTGGATGGTGGTCCAGCACAACAACACAGAGCTCACCAAAGTTCGATCCTCTCCGGGGGAAAACCAGCATTTGGTTCACTTTGACTACATGTCTGAAGAGGAGCAACTAGTTGCCATCATCCACCAATCAGAGCACTGCCAACAGGAACTGTCCTATCAGTGCAGGAAGTCCCGCCTACTCAACACTCAAGGTAGATTTGATGTAATCAATTATGCATGTTGGCAGTGATTGGCACCACAAACTATAAGGTTAGTTATGCTAACACCATATTTAGCAGAAGCTAATGCTAAAGTGCTAACTTCAATTTAGCTTATATCGGCCAAGGAAAGACTACAATTCTCAAGCACCAATTTGACTCTGACATTACAATTTACATATTTTATAACACCCTTAAATATTGTATTTATGTTTATATATTTATGTTGTTCCTGCAAGTTTCAAAATAAGAGCATGAATCTAAACAGCTAGTTACTTGATGAATTCTTAACAGCTGGTAACCAAAACTTCAACACAGATGACAAACTTTATTCAGCTGAAAGCTTACAAAACAGATGAGTAAGTTAGTGCTTAAGAGTTTTTCCTAAAAAAATATATGAGGGGAAACTCAGGTGCTTTTATTTGTTTGTATTTCAGTCTGTGTATGAGGTCATATTTTAATTATTCAAAGGTTGATCTCACTACTCAACCATATAATCCTAATCCCTTTAATCTCCTAATCTTATCTGAGGGCGATAAATAATCTTATTTCACAGCTTTTCCTTCAGTTTGCCCAAAGTCTGGCCTCAAATATTAAACGATGGTCATGTTTGAAACAGAAATAAAATCTCTTTGATCATCAGGTAGCTTCAGATTTCTGAATTAACAACACAGATCGCTAAAAAACAGATTTTGTTCAAATTGACAGATTTTACTCCTTCAGCAGTATCTTGTTTGGTATTTTAGCATCTTGTTTATTATTTTAAAGGTTTAATTGAATGAAAAATGCCAAGTCTTTTCTAAAGATGATGAGCTAAACTTAAAAGTGTCAGGATCTCAGGTTGTTTGAGTTGGTTTTGAGGTTTTTTTATTTCAATCCTTTTCTTTGATTTGATCAGTCATGTTTCTGTTTTACTTTGGTTCAATCCTTTGTCAGAGATTACAATTTATTATGTTTATTTCTTGTCTTTTTTATTCTTTGTCAATTAAGTTTCTTAGGTCTAATTAATCTTTAGTGTTAGATTTATTTCCCTCTCTCCCCTCATACCTGCAAACTGTTTCTAATCAGAAACAGTACTGATCCTTGTTCAGTAATCAATACACCCAGTTTGTGCACAACTTATTCTCTGTTATTCCCTGCTGATTCCTCCCTTCACACCCTGTTATTTGCCCTGGTTCTTCCCAGGTTCCCTGTTGTCTTTTTGCTTGGATTTATGATTTTTGTTCTGCTCTGGCTCCCTGTGATTTGTGGATGTTTATCCATCATTTATGCAAAGTCTTTCTGCATATGGATCCACCATCAAAACATACATCATGACAAAAAGGGCAGAATTTACTTTTTCTAGGCACATTTATAGCACAATCAAGTAACTATGTTACCTTCAGTTGTGGAAATGCTGTAGGTATACAGCGTTTTAAAAATAGAAATCTGACTTTGCAATTCAACAACTCTATCTCTTTAAGAACTGTTTTTACCAGAGTTTCACTGAGAAGTAGCTCGTATAATGAGATGAGCTGATGCGCAGTTCCACCGGGTGTTTGCTAACTGGTGCTGGCTAGTCTGAAGGAGCTGAGCAGGGGAGCATTTTAGGTCTAGTATCTAAGTATATGTGAAATAAAATGAAACTAACTTTTAAGTAATTAATTCCTTAATATTGATGAACTATGACTAGTTCCACTGGCAGATTATTTCACCGTACAAAATATTTTTCTCATTTTATAAGTTATGTAATAAAAATTTTTCATCAATATTAATAGATTATAGACTTAAAACAAGCTCTGAAACTCCTGTTATGATCGTCAGAAGTGATGATGATCTGCTCTTCGTTTCTGCTCTTATTTACGCCTCTGAGATTTGGGGTCATAGTTCAAGCATTATCTGAGCTTTTTAGATGCTAATCAGCTGTAAAAAGCACAACACCTTGTTGCCACAGTTATTATGCATCACAGCAACTGTCCAAAAGTAAGAAATTATAAGAGAGAACGTTACAGAAATATGCGAGGCAAAGCAACGTTTTCTCTGTCATGTAATAGAAACGTTGGTTGAAAGCTTAGCAGACAGTGATATATGAGTAAGAAAGAGACGAGGAATAGAAGTCTCAATATAACCTCCTTGCTGCTTGCTGGAAAACAAAAGAAGCGCCGACTGAGCGCCTTCACAGTGTGTATTCTGTCATCATCTGCTGTATCGCAGCATTATTTTCAGGAGCTGGCAAACATCCCTCTGTTTCAACTTCATATAGACTTAGAGATGAGGACGGCTGCCTGGTCCAGTCCAGATCCTTCCAAAGGGTTCTTCAGTATTCCTACTGTTACATTTTACTGTAAATCACTTTAGATGGCAAACATAAGCAGAGTTTAAAGCCAAAGTTTGAGTTAAAAAGCCTCTGGATGATGAATAATGAGGTGAAGGGTGCTGTTTGTGTTCCAGAGGGGTCTCCGTTCAGCTGGTGGCTCGGCGGGCCCGGTACCGGACTGGTCCAGACCTACTGGGGAGGAGCTCATCCAGGCAGCCAGCAGTGTGCCTGCGGCCTGCAGGGCGACTGCGTGGATCCACAGCTTTACTGCAACTGTGACGCCGACCGGATGGAGTGGTACTAACAACCTTTAACACAAAAAAGTGGCACATTCTGTAGAAACTTTATGTAACAATTTTTTAAAAATTACATATTTTTTAAATAAATAAATAAAAAATTAATTAATTAAAGTAAAACATTTATAGTTTGCAGAATTTGCTAAATTTTTCTGCAACCTTTTAAGGGTTTTATTATATTAAAATGTTTGTAATTTATAAAATTATAACATTCTTAATATTAGAATTTAATTATTTATGTTGTAATTCCATCCATCCATCCATTGTCCGTTCACCCTTTGTCCCTAATGGGGTCGGGAGGGTTGCTGGCGCCCATCTCCAGCTACATTCCGGGCGAGAGGCGGGGTACACCCTGGACAGGTCGCCAGTCTGTCGCAGGGCAACACAGAGACATACAGGACAAACAACCATGCACACACACACTCACACCTAGGGAGAATTTAGAGAAACCAATTGACCTGACAGTCATGTTTTTGGACCGTGGGAGGAAGCCGGAGTACCCGGAGAGAACCCACGCATGCACAGGGAGAACATGCAAACTCCATGCAGAAAGACCCCGGCCGGGAATCGAACCCAGGACCTTCTTGCTGCAAGGCAACAGTGCTACCAACTGCGCCACTGTGCAGCCCTGTTGTAATTCAATTTTTTTAAAATATATGTTTAATAAACATAATTAAATTTTTCTTCCTCTATGTTTTATTGCCTGAAATGTTTTAGTGCTCAACCCTTTGTGTTTTTATCTTAACATTAATACAACAAAGAGCTTGAATATCTTTTAGATTAACTGGTCAATAATTAGTTGGAAAATGTGCTTAATAAGATATTTTATTTAGTGAATTTGAACTAGACGAAGCTAAAACTGACACTTGAGCAGTTCTGAGTAGAATATATTTAAATAAATATATTTTTTGTACAGTTTTGACTTAATTACTGCTCTCACTGTGTTTTTGAGTCTGTATGCTCCAGTTAACGATTAACCGATCACTAAATTAGTTGACATTACAGTCCAAATAATTGCCCCTTTTATTAGTAGAGTCATATTTCTCCTACCATACTTCACTATAAAACCTGTCCTGCTCTCAGGTAGATTCTCACCTGACACCTGAACACAGGTGTAAATGCACAGAGCCGCTTGCTCGGCTGAGACGGAGAATTAACTGTCAGATCTGACTCAATCTGGCTGGCTAGTGAGATTGTCATCCTTAGGAGAAAAAGCTGAATAAAAAGCCAAATCAAGCTGTTGCTGCTGTAGTTTTGTTCAAACTAATTAGACTAATTAGGAAACATGTGAAAGCATGAGACAGTAATTTATCCTGCGGCTTCATTTCATTTTACTCCCATCTTCCTGCTTCTCATCTCCTCTTTTGTTCCTCCATGTTTGACTCATTTTTTCTTTAATCTTTTACTTTTCCAACATCTCCCTTTGTCATCATGCTTTCATGCCTTCATCTCTTTTTACCTAATTTAGCATTTCTCTCTCTTATTTCCATCAGTTCTTGTGATTTATATTCTATACAGGTGCTCGAAATCCCTTGAAAATGCCTGAATTTCATCCTATCTGATCTTTTTCTCCTATTCCTCTCAAAGGAGCGAAGATTCGGGTTTTATTTCCCATAAGGAGAGCCTGCCGGTCCGATCGCTGGTGCTCGGGGACGTTCAGAGGCCCGGTTCAGAAGCTGCTTACAGGGTGGGGTCGCTCCAGTGTCATGGCGACAGTAAGTCAATCACTGGTTTAATCACTGGTATTATAGCTTTTTGGCATCCCATTTAAGTTTAATGTTCTGTCTTGTGAATTTACTGGGGGAGTAATTAATTGTCTGGACAAAAATACAGAGTCATATAAAACACCATACAGCCAACAATTGAGAAAAACATTACATTTTGATAAGTGCCATCATCAAACTCTTCAAATATGTTGGTCAATGTTTCATTTATTATTAATCAAAAGCAACTCTAAACAGGTCAGTTTTTAGTCTTGATCTAAAGAAAGTCAGTGTTTCAGCTGTTTTGCTGTTTTCTGGAAGTTTATTCCAGATTGATGGTGCATAGAAGCTGAATGCTGCTTCTCCATGTTTGGTTCTGGTTTTGGATGCAGAGCAGAACCAGAAGACCTGAGAGGTCTGGAAGGTTGATACAACAACAGATCTTTAATGTATTGTGGTGCTAAGACGGCCAGTGATTTATAAACTAACAACAGTATTTTAAAGTCCATTTTCTGAACTACAGAGAGCCAGGGGAAGGACTTTAAAACTGCGTTATGTGCTCTATCTTCCTGGTTTTAGTCAGAACGCCAGCAGCAGCGTTATGGAACTGATTGATTTTTTAGTCAGACCTGTGAAGACACTGTTGCAGTAATCAATACGACTAAAGATAAGCACATGGATGAGTTTCTCTAGATCTCGCTGAGACATTAGTCCTCTAATTCTGGAGATGTTCTTCAGCTGATAGAAGGCCGACTTTGTAACTGTTTTAATGTGGCTCAGATGGTTCTGACCAGAACATGAGCCTTAATGTTCTGGCATGAAGGTACAGTAGGTATCATGTTGGATCAGATGAAAACCTGATCCCTAGTTTCCGGCTGTAATAAAATCTGAATAATTATCAATGTAACTCTGAGCTATTTTGTCAGATATGGCTGCTCTGTTGGTAGTTGTGTGATAGCCATATTTCTGTTCCACAGAAAACTTCTGGAACGCGGCATTTTTCGACCAGGAGACGTCGTACCTCCACTTTCCCACCTTCCACGGAGAGCTGAGCGCAGACGTCTCTTTCTTCTTTAAGACCACTGCTTCCTTCGGGGTGTTCTTGGAAAACCTGGGCATCAAAGACTTCATACGCATCGAGTTGAGCTGTGAGTGCGGCAGAAGCCCGAGGGCACGGATTTGACGCGGATTAGGATGATGTGCCAGTAAAACCTGGAAGCTTTAATCTGCTCACACCCAGGGAATGCAGTGTGGTTGGAAAAATCCTGCAGAGAAGGAAATGTTGTTTTTTGATTTGAAATTCCCTGAATGAGACGGACTAAGGGGCCTGGACTTTATTTGGGCTCTTTTAATTGAGATTGATTTGAGATTGTGAAATCTATCCGGTGAAATCTACCAGCTGCTGTGGTTCTCTTTCTCACTGCACTGCATTGAAAAACCTGTTCCCTTCCTCACCTGTGGGGGCGCTGCACCAAGACACTGACGGAAGCAACACAAAAACCTCTGTAGAAGACACTGCGCGCAACTTCTCAAAATGTAAACAAAAATCTGAATAGCATCAGATTTTGTCTTTGCTAAAAGACAAAATGAGCCTTTTCTGCCGCTAGCGTTAGACTTACGGGTTGTTTTGGTTGTATTTACCCAGAATTCCCTCTTCTGTAGTCCAATTTCTGCTCTTGGAGCAGGAACTTAGACTTAGACTTAGACTTAGACTGACTTTATTGTCATTTTGCATGCACAGGGTGTATACAGAACGAAATTTCGTTGCATACGGCTCAGGACAATGTTTTGAGCTTTCAATGTTGTGAGGTTACTCCAGAATAAAATAAAATACAGTATAAAATATGAATATAAATATAAATATAGAATATAAAGTGCAGGAATGACAGTAAAATATAAGTTATTTAGCTCTGTACATGTGCAAGGTATAAAGTGGAGACCAGATTTTAAGTGCAGTCCAGTTAAGAGTTCAGCAATCTGATGGCAAGTGGGAAAAAGCTGTTTCGGAACCTGGTGGACCTGCACCGGATGCTGCGGAACCTCTTTCCAGAGGTGTGAATGTGCAATCTAACTCTGTTGTGGACCAATAAATAAGGTTTCATTTTGGTTAAAGTAAACTCTGGTGCAGTCTGAATGCGTATGTGAATGCCAAGTGGACTGGAGATCACTCCAAAAGCAGGAAGTGCACTACAGTGAAGGGCATTCTGGGTAAATTCAACCAAAACAACCATGAGAGTCTAGCGCTAGCGGGAGAAATGACTCTTGGCCTTTTGAGAATAGCCACGAAAATCTGATGCTGCATTTTTGTTTATGTTTTGTGAAGAAGAAAGTTGTGCTAAGTATCTTATTCTGAGGCTTTCCTTCAGTTATTTTTGGTGCAGCGCCCCCAAAGGAGAGGAGGGGAACAGGTTTTTCAAAGTGTTTAGTTCTTTTGACAGGACATTGTGAAACAAACCGCAGCAGCTGAAAATATAACAAATGTTGCAACTTTTGTCCCCAATTGAACCAAATCTACTGGACTATCACGTGTGAAAACACCCTAAATAAAACCCATGTGGTCAAGTAATCTTTCTGTAGATCTCAGCTGAAGTAGAAGATGGATACCTTTGTTTTCACATAGACTTAAATAATTCAAGCCATTATTTCTTGTAATTTTGATGATAGTGGCTTGAAATTTAGTGTGTAAAAGTTATATCGAATTCATAGAAAGTTGAGTGGAAGGAGAACTCTGGTAGGAAAAGATGCAAGAACAAAGGTAACCACAACCATGAAACATGCAAACTCCATGCAGAAAGATTCAGTCCCAGGACTTTCTTACTGCAAGGCAACAATGCTGCCAACTGTTCAGCTCTTAGAAGTGATTCACAAGGGGAAAACATTGGGCCCATGTTTCATTATTGTTTTTCGTTTTTAGCTCATTATGTGAACCTTTTAATCTGTTGCTTATGGCGGCACCTCCTGACTAGGCGTATTATTTGTCCCTGCTAGTGTTCTGCATTTCTTTCCTTTTAGATTCCCTCTGTCTCTGTTCTCAGTTATTCACTCAGCTGCTCTCACTCTATCTCGGTCCATTAATCATCTCTCCTCAGGATAAATTGCCCTCTGGTTCATTCAGTCTCTGCTAGTTCCTTCTCTTACTCTCACTTCACTCTCTGTTCTCTTTCATGTCTTGTATTGTTGGATTTCATCTAATAGTTTTACTTTTGGAGGTCAGGATAACAGTAGTATGTGTAGAATACTTTTATTTAACAAAATTACTTGATTTCAATCATGAGTTATTGTCACAAATTGTTCTATTACAGCAAAGAATATTAGAATAAATGTATTTTATGTCTCTGCTGCTGATAAAAATGAAGGAATTAGATCAGCATTTCCTAGATTTGTTAAATTTAAACTGTTTATGTGACTGTAAAGTGACTATTTTAACATCTAATTTAAAATAAAAACATTAAGTATTGTGCCAAATTATAATAAATAACACTTATCAAATAATTATTTAATTGTGTCATTAATCTAGTAGAACTGGATATAAAAAAGAATTGATTGAATATAGAATTAATTACATGTGCTTCAGTTAAACATATTGATCTAATTTGAAAATCTAGTTTTAATTATTTTATGATTTAATACATTATTTCATGTTCCTGAAAAAGTTAGAACCAACCAATCAGAGCCAAGAGGCGGGCATTACTGCTGTCAATCACCCTCCATGTGGCGCAGCTTTTTATGAGTACCAATTAGCATAGCCAATGACGACAATGATGAAACGGGTTTTCTGTGACAGTAAGTTGTTTTTCTGCCATTAGCACATTTAGCAGCGAGTACATGAAATTGATTGACAGCACTAAGACCGTCCTCCTGGTTTTTATTGGTTGTTTTTGGAGCATTTCTTTAGATTATCTGTCTCATATTATACTGCCACAACACGGCGACAGTTTTGACAAAAATGTAAAACACATATTCTTTATGAACGTTACGTACTGCAGTTTTAATGCGGGATTCCACAGGGTTCAGTTCCTGAGCCTCTGCTTCTTTGCGTCTTTAGCTTTAACATCTCTTTTTTTCATTATCATTTCAGCTTCCACTCAGGTTGTTTTCTCCTTCGATGTTGGAAACGGCCCACTGGAGGTTAGCGTTGAGTCGAGTTACCCGCTCAACGACGACCGGTGGCATCGCATCCGAGCCGAGCGGAACGTGAAGGAGGCGTCGCTCCGTCTGGACGACCTTCCAGTCGCCACCCAGGAGGCTCCAGCTGACGGACACATCCACCTGCAGCTCAACAGCCAGCTCTTTATAGGTGAGGACGGCTCGTTTGTCCCCTCATTTCTCTTCCTCAGCTGTAGTGTCTGTGGCTTTTGATCTCTTTATCCTTTAATTCTCTCGAGCTTTTCACCATCTCATATCTCTCCACTGAACGCTTCCTGGATATAAATCTAATCTACTGTTTATTTTCTCACACAATATCTTCTGTGATCTCCAGGAAATTTGAGGTTCACCACATCTGCTGAAAGCTTTTAGCCTGTTTTTCCCAACACTAAATCTCTCTGTTTCACATACATGTTAACGGCAGGAGTCACTTTATGAAAAAATCCCTTGTACCATGTAGAACAGATCAGCTTCATGGCAGTTCATGCAAAGACTTTTCTAAAACAAACCGACTGGTTTTACCAAGTTTTCAAATGTTTGTTGTATATTTAAGGTCACTTTGGTTACTCAGATGTGGAAAGTTAATTTTTTGTAGTTAATAAGGCACTGGTTTATTTTAAAGGGTTCCTATTATGAAAAATTCACGTTTTGCATGATTTTGTACTTCCGTTTGGGTCTATGCTGCTTCTAAAACCAGCCTAAGCGTCGTAAGAGAACACCCAGCCAGTTTTTGGCAAAATGTTAACATAACTTAAACATAAGATAATGTTTTTGGCAGCATACCTTGCTAAAAATCCAATATAAGTTAACCATAGGTCACAAGCCAGCAGCTACTGCCCTTCACCTAGTGACCCCAGCGAACTTTCGGCCGTTACCTAGCAACCCAAGGAACTCTAGCACTACTAATCAGCTGGTTTTATTGCTGATGCAATTCTTTTCTAAATACTTTTAAAAAATATTTATTAATATCAATAGTTACAGTTGGTAGAAAGGAAAAGTACTTCCGGTAACAATATTTGATGTTTACTGTATAGTATAATATAAAAAACTGAAAAGATGTGAAGAGATTATAACATGATAAATATGTATATTTTTATTTTATTCTTAGTCTTTCCAGGTCAGATGCAGCTCTGTTTTTCTTTTGCTGGGTTAACAGATGTAAGCGTCCGCAGAGCCGTTAACCCTGCACACACTTACGAACAGATGGAGCCCGAAAAAAATTTACTGAAACCAGAAGAAATTAGCATCAGTGTTGTAAACAAGCAGACGCTGCAATTAAATTATTAACTTGTTACCCGAGGCTACCACACTGAAGTTAACCCTAATCACTCCTCCTTATGTTATTCTAAGTACAATAGCTGGGCTAATACGAGATTGTTTGGGTTTCATTTTATTACATTCCTACTTCACCAAAAGTTGTTCAATTCTCAACTTATAAGTATTTGAGTTGATAATTTTATCACATTCTCATATGTTCACATAAGATTATTTAAAATTATTACAGGCTAATAATAAAGTTTAGTAAAATGGTCTGAACTTTACTTATACTGCACTCTTAAGGGCAAACTCAGTTCCTAAAATTTGGTTAAATGCCTGAAAATCCCTTCTGTTTTGCTTGTGAGAAGAACACTGCATAACGTTTTACAGCTCACTCATTAGCAGTGGTTAAGACAGTGCTGAGAATGCTGGGAAATTGAGTCCAGATAAACATTAAGACATATGGAGGCCCTGTATATGGAGTGCTTTGCTAAAATATTCTCTCCACTTGATTTTATTTCTCATTTTGTCACTTTGGAACTACAAATTTCAGTACATATTGTAAGGGTTGGTTCTCTTACATTTAAAGGAAATTGGTTACACTGGATTTTATTTAGGGGTATCATAATAAAAGGGTCTACATATCTTTGATTTACTTCTCAGATTTTTATTTGAACTAATTTATTGCTTAAAAACTTTGCTAGATTTTGTGTTGGTTTGTCACCTGTCATACTAAAGGAAATGGTTTGAATACTTTTGTAGGGCACAATAAGAAAGAGACAGTAGTTTCTGACCACAAAAACTTTATAATACTATAATAATATATAATAATAATAATATAATATGTTGTCAATTGTATTATTCTGTTAAATCTCATCACAGTAATCTTAAAGATAAGTTTTAAAAAAAACAAATCTAAGTGATCAATATTTCCAAATTTCAAGTCAGAAAACTTGGATAAATGGAGAAACTAATTGTTTTTTAAGTGTTCTTATTGTTTTCTTTAAATGAAGACCACTGAACATTTCCTGTATTGTAACTTTGGAGCAAATCCCCTCCCAAAAAATTAAAACATAAGTGGCACCTTGCGTGGTTTCACAAAATGTTTTCAAACACACAAACCGCAGTCTAAACCAAAATCTCCTAAACTTTTCTGAAATAACTTAGTTTATGATTCACCAAAAAAAGATTCACATCGAATGAACTGTCCTGCTAAAGAAGCCACTCCTGGGAGAACAGGCATTTCTCTCTGTGCAGCTAATTAATCTGCAGGCTGTTCCTCCCCACTGACATGAGTTATGTAAAACTAAACGTTGGGTTATTTAAGTTTGGTCTCCTTAATGCTGTTGTTTAAATATATTTCAGTACATGAATTGTATTTACAAGACTGCAAACTATTCCATTGTTTGAGTTATAAGATGCTGTGTCTTCTTGTGTTTATTCATCAGCTGTATTTATAGGCCGTAATCCTGCTCTGTTTTACATGGCAGTGTAGTCTATTGTTTTGATTAATAAGCCGTGTTATTGCCTTGCATGGATTCAGAACCGACATTGCACCGCTGCTTCTGATTGGTGCTAAAATCTGCCGCAGTAAGAAATGAGCTCAGTGTTGTTTCCACTGTGAAGCTTTCCAGACAATCCTCCAGCTTTGTTTTGGTGTTTTAAAATGTTTTTATAAAGTTTATGCTCTTTAAAAAAAATAAACAGCATCAAATTCTGGGAATCTTAAGCTTAAAATACTGAAAAACATCTAGTAATTGTTTATTTAATCGATTAGTCAGACAATTAATCAGTTAATTGACTAAAAATTGGCACAATTTACAGAATTTTTATTTAATCACTTTAGCATTTTTATACAATATTATAAGTATATTAAAAATGCACATACACGGATATGGTGCAACCTGATCACAGTTTTTAATCACGTCATTTTCAGAGTCTGTAATTAATTTATTAATCGCAAAGAATCACATTTTAATCAAAAACTGTATATCATAAAAATAAACTACATTTTCAATTCTAAGGCAGTTTTTGCTCTCAAATTATTGAATAAGTAGACATATGAGCTCAACAACATAGATAGTTATTGTTTTTAATCTTTTGTTTATGTTATTCAGCCATCAGATTGGTGCACAGTGTTATTAATCAGCTGGTTATTTTCTTCTCTGGATATCTACCAACTTTAGTTTCATCCTTCATAATAACAGATGTGCTCCCACTGCAGACACGGTTATCTCTGTCTGTCCAGAACTGCAGCTTTGATCACTCACAGACGTTTTATCTGTATTTTCTTCACTCCTTTCTCTGCTTTGCTTTATTCCCACAATGCTTCTTGGCTTTAAATTCCTTCTTTTAGTTGCATATTCACAATTGTCGCTGTCATTTTCATTTTACCAACAGATATTTGGTTAGATCGTCCGGTAATGTGTGCAGACTGACTGAGATCGTTGGCGGTGCGTTTAATCACACGTTTATCCTTTCGGCTCTGCTAAAAGATTCTTTACTGACAGAAAATGAGATGAGATATTTCTTGGTTCTTGAACATTAACAAGGTCAAGTGAAGAGTTTCTGAGGCTTCAAAGCCTTGCAGTTTCCTCGAGTGGATTGTTGTATGAAATATGAGCAGCTGTGTTAAAAGGTATGTGGTTATTGATGAAATTGCACACGTTCAACAAAAACACAGCTGTGATCTGATGCTAACTACAATCATCTGCAGACATCTGATATGTTCAGCCTCAGGGTTGATTTTCAATGATTTTTTATATCTCAGCTTCATGGTTTTTCCTTGTGAAATCTAAAATAAATCATTTAAATGTAAAAGGCACTCCAAGGCAATTAGCCAGCCATGTGCACAGAAATTAATTTGCACAGAAAAAATATGTAAAACAGAACAAAGATTGCTGTCATTCCCTCACTTTTCCTACTGATGCACTAGAAATTTCATCTTAATGTAGAAATCCACCCGTATAAGCAATAAATGAACCTCAGGTTGATGTTTTATGGTCCTAAAAGCTGAAAAAGTCATATGATAATGTAAATGTATATCAGAGGACTTGTTTATTAAATCTTCCTTTTTAATTTCTACATTAGGTAAAACATCTATGAGGCATAAAGGGGCGATATTACACATTTTCCAACCACTAAGTGCCATGTTGTAGCACAATCAAGTAACAATATTACCTTCAGTTGTTGTAGAAATATATGCTAAACATAATTTTAAAGAAATTTGACTTTGCAATTTAGCGCCTAGAAATTGGGCCTCTGTCTCTTTAAGAAGCTCTTACTCATCAGAACATTGTTTCTCCATTCTTTGTAGAAATAAATGTTTAGTCATCTTGAATGGTTGCCACAAAAAATTTTAAGATTCCTAAAACATGCATGAAAGAATCAAGACAAAAATCCAGTTATGTTTTTTGATCAGGAAATAACATTACAACAAAGATAACAAAAATATATAAAACATAAAGCCTTCCCTTAAAAAATTTAAAGGTTCATTTGCAGCCATTAAACCACTTATGTGTAGTTAAAATTTGTCTAGCTGTGTCTCCATTGACTATAAAATTGCCCCAATTTGAATTTTAAGAAAGATTCTCTTGTAAAAGTCTTAAACTTTCACAAAAATATGTTTTATTACATATTTGTTAAAACTATTGCGACAGTATAATAGGAGAGAGATAATCTGTGAAAAAATTTGTCTCCTCCTCCTTTTCCCTGAGCTGCAATGGACCTTTCCAAGCTCCGCCCACAACCGACCCACGTGACCTGAAGTCTCAAACAAAGCCTCGCGGCTCGTTGTTTCTATGTAAACATGACTCGATTAGTGCATCATTTCTACCGGATTTTCACAATATATCAGCTACTACAATGGACAGAGGAACTAACAAGTTCATGTCATCATCTGGGAGGAGGTTACTGGTTTCTCAGTCACAAGCTGGTTGCAAACCTGAGGCCAGCAGGTGTCAGTCAGTTATGGTAGATCTGATATTTGGTTTGATGACCTCAATATGAGAAGCTACAGACTGATGGGAGGAACCAAAGAGCTCTGGAAAGGTAAAGGCAAATCTTCTGAAGTTGGGATATAATTAATTTAATTTCACATAATTACCTCGGTAGAAGCCTTTTGTTTGTTATAATTTTATGAAATATATTTGTTCTATGTGATGTTTGTTGTGAATGACGTAAACTCACAAACGAACGAGGTAATTAGTCCAACGTTTAGAAACTACAGCGGCTGTAATGCGCCACAGCAAAGGTAAACAAAGGTAAAATAACCCGAACAGGTGATCAACTCAAAACCACTCCTACCTTTTTACTGTTTCTCTCTCTTTGTAGTTTAAGCACACCTGTTACCGTGGCAACCGCCTGCGCCCCGCAAGACCAGCAAAGACGTTAAAAACATAACATTCAGTCCGTTATGATATCAAGTTTCCAGGCTTGATATTTATTTCTCAATTATTAATCAGCGCTTCCCTGAACACAGCGATGGTTGATTGACTAGCTGTACTTGATGCTAACGTGGCTAACACGAGTTAACAGTTTAGTCCAAAGCCTTTTCTGCTAAAATAAAATCTTTAGTGTATGTCAGATACAGACACATTGCATATTGATCTGTTTAGCTAACGTAAGACTGTGTAGCAGACAGGCTTCAAGGTGTAGAAGTTGAATCAGTTCTACCTTTATGCTGTACTTAGCTAACAGGAAGCTAATTGTGTTTGTGAGACGGCCGCGCACGTGACCACGTAGAATGGGCATCAGCCAATGAAAAGCGGCCCCTCTGGTAAGGTCCATTGCCATCTGCATGAGAATGGGGGCAGGGAGGTAATTAATCAAAAATCCATCTGATTTTTGATTAATTACTGCATGGACGAACATATTCACCTGTGGTTTTAATTACATTCATTTAATGGCAGTTTCAAAATTGTTTTTTTCCCAACGTTAACAGAATATCGAAAAAGTTTTGCGCATATTTGTGTTGTGTTGTTTCAGCAAGACCATAAAAACATTATTTTTAAACATCTAAATGAAAAGTTTAAATTCATTTAAAACCCTTTAAAGCCAGATTGTTTTTTTGTTTTTTTTATATCCTGGTACGTTAAACCCTAGAATTGAAAGAAATGTTTCATTAAATCTGTAAATATGAATTTTTTTGCATGTGTTAGGAACTGTGTTAGTTGCTCTTCTGGGAACAGTGGAAGTGAACAGGTGAATTTGCAGCTTAATTATCTGAATAATTATGCAGAAAGCTGGATAACGGTAGCTGTGATTCTGACACTGATGAAATTCTGTTGATATTTGCATAAAAAGCCTGATTGGTGCACGTTAAAGAGGATCAGTGTCACAATGATTTATCTTTCCATGCATTAATGCTGGTCATTTTGTAATAAACTGCTTTCATTGTGTTTTCTCAGACTAGATGTTGAAGGAGGTTTTCTGTCTGGGGTTTTGCTGCTTTAATAATTTATGAGTAATATCAGAGCGCACACTGTGGGAGAGTCACTCTGTGATTTATTGGTGTGAAAATAAGAAGCTGTCATGTTGAACCTCAGGGAGCAAACAGCTGCTTCATGAGTTTGTACTTCGAGGACAATAAAAGCTTCAGCTCCTGATCTCTGCTTTGAAAGGTTGCCATGTTTGAACAACAACAGAAACCCATCTGAATGAAAAGGAAAACTTCCTCACTTTTCTGATTGCTACATTTTCAGCTGCAAAAGTTTTCCTCTGAGCAAAATGAAACTTTTTGAGTCGCTTTTGCAAACAAAGCAGAAACAAAATCTGCTTCTTTTTGCATTTATTGGCGAATCTGTGAAAGTTTGCTGCTTCTTTGAATGTGCTCAAATAAAACCAAGGGGACATTTTCATTTTATTCACTTGCATAACATGCAGTATTATCCAAAACTCTTCAACCATTACCGTCTTATTTTGCTTGTAAGACTTTCTTTTAGGCTTATTAAAAGTCTCTTAATGTTTTGGGGAGTTTTCCTTACAGTTTTCTTTATCTCTGTTTTTAATCATACAGCCAATCAGCTGCAAGGAAAATAAATGCAGCTCTTGGATTGGCTGCTTTGCGAACACTAGCCAATAGCGTGTCAACAGCTTTCCGTCTAAGTAGTTCAACTTTATACTCTGTAGCTGTGTTTCTATTCCTAATTTGCGCAAAAAATTTGTCAATATTCCACTACTGTTGAAAACACAAGTTCATAATTGCTGTGTTTTTAGTAAATAAGAAATGTGATTAAAATCATTGAATAAGTTTGTTCACGTGATAAATTATTAAAAACCATGCCACAATATTGTCCTCCAACTACTTCCTGTTGCCTACTTCTTTGTGGTTTGCGTCAGCGGCAACATCTGGTTGTCGATCATCTGGCTTGAGTGTTTCCATTGCAGCTTTTCGAACCAATTTCGATACGGCCAAAATAACACCTCCTACTATCAAGAAAACATTTTATCAACATTCCCTTAAGCAAATTTTTTTTTGCTTAAGGGAAAAAATTTATTTCATATATTTTTTGAAATATCAAATTGTGCAATTATCTTGTCGATGGGACTGCAACTTATGAAAAAGATCTATGAATAGGCAAATTTACCAAAAATAATTTTGAATTAAATTCCACAGAAACATCTGAGAAAAGACGTTAGTTCGCTGAATCTTTAATTTCAACAACCTGTAGTTTTATTTTCTGAATATTTTTTGTTTTCAGGAGGCACGGCGTCCAGGCAGAGGGGTTTCAGAGGCTGCATCCGCGCTCTGCAGCTGAACGGTGTTACTCTGGACCTGGAGGAAAGGGCAAAGATCACGCCCGGCGTTCGGCCCGGCTGCCCGGGTCACTGCAGCAGCTACGGCTCGCTGTGCCAGAACCAGGGCCGCTGTGTGGAGAGAGCCGCTGGGTTCCACTGCGACTGCAGCCTGTCAGCTTACACTGGAGTCTTCTGCCAAACTGGTATAAATCTATGTATAAATAATAAGTGCAGATAATGCTTTGGACATGTGATATCTGTGCTAAAGTACATGTACTCCCTTGCAAATCTGCTATATTTATTTATATGAGATATTTTCAGGTACATGGCCCCAAGCAAAGCTTGGCTGTCACAGTCATATTCAATAAATTAGAAAATGCATTCTGGTGAGGCTAATTTTGTCAGATTAAAATTTTGAAAATTATTTTTAAGCAGGTCTTAAACATACTTCTCATTAAGCCCGCTTGTCTGTATTAAAATGTCTTTTTTTCCTTAGGAAATATTATAATTCATTAGCTTTAAGCTGAAAATCATAAATGCAGCTAATTAGCTGATCTGCAAATAGCAGAGCTAATTTTTCATTTAGCTCTTTAGCGCATATGCTAACTTTGAAAACATAAAGTGCTAATTTATTTGGCTGTTTTGTAAACTGTCAGTTGAATAAACTTCAACATTTGCATTGATGTTTTGGTTATCATCTGTTAAGAACTCATCAAGTAGTTAGATGTTTTATATTCATCCTCTTATTTTGAAGGGAGTGAAGAATGCTAATGCAGCAGTTCCATTTCCTCTCCTCATGTTCTTTCCCCATCATTCCCATCCAATAACTTCATTTCAAAAAAGAAACATGCATGAACAAATTAAAACAGGGACAGTAGAAAACATGATATAAACATGATTACATGTACATTATAAAGTCAAAATGACATTGGTACTCGAGGGTTGTAGTCTTTCAAAGGCAGGTATGATTTGAATTGAAGTTAGCGCTTTAGCATTAGCTTCTGCTAAATACTGTGTAAATGTTGCACTTTACTATTAGAAGTAATTTTTATGATGAGCGCAACTAACTTTTTATTTAGCCGCACCCCCAGCAGATCATAACTAATTGTAATAAAGACTTGAAATCAGTAATCTGTGTTTAAACAATTTATGTTTTACTTAGTGATGAAGTTACTGAGATAAATGAGCTTTTTGATAATAACCTAATTGATTTATTTATTTTGCACTAATTTGGCATTTATCTCCTGAGAAAAAAAAGTCATAAAATCCCTCTTAAAGCTTCCTTAAATGTGTCAACTCCCCACCTGTAAAGCCGAATGAATTAACACAGATTCTCTGAATAGAAGAAACGTGTGAAAACCATAAAGATGTGAAACCAACCAACTGGTTTCGGTTGGAGCTGATAGAACAGATTTTATATTCACAGAACAGATTTTTGGTCGACTTCACCTCTGTTTCAGAAGGTGGGTGGTGGTGCGTCTCTGCTGCTTCACCCACTGAGAGCAAAGAGAATAACAATGCATTGTTATTCTGACCGTCCGTAAGTCCTTTAACTGGAGAGTTGAGCCGTCTCTGCGCTTTGAAAGGACCCTCTTAACCCCCCGCCCACCGACTATTGACATGCTGATACACACCCAGTGTGAGTCACACTGACGCACTCACTGCTTAATATTTCACACAGAAAACACAGTTTTATGCTTAAAAAGCTTTCAAATAGCCTTAAGAAAACTTTTCTTTCACTCAACAGTCACACGTCGTATTCCTACAAGCTGCGTTAAACTGCTTAAACTATTTTGACTTTTTGTCAAATATACATGTTTCAGATCATCAAACTGAATTTTATATCAGACTAAGACAAGTCGTGTAAATTTAATGGGTAGTTTTTATGCAATGGTTTCATTTTACATTACTAAGGGCAAAAATATATCAATCAAACCCTACTGACCTGTTTTACTTCCCTGAAAACATGATATAAACATGATTACATGTACATTATAAAGTCAAAATGACATCTTAGCACAGGATCTATGGGGATACAAGACTTGTTTATCATATTTTGTGCACAAAATCATTCTTGGATGAAGTGATTTTAGTCAGTTCTGCTGATTTTGAGATGTTCTTGGGTCTCTATCACCTTAGATCCAAATAAATTGCTGCTGGCCACGCCCCCTAACTCAACGTTTGCACTCGTATGTGAAAATGGCTGTACATGTACACGACAGTGCATGTTAGAAAAGCAGAAGTGGAGCTTTCTGCACATAAACAAGAATGCAGAAAACAGTTTCTAGAGGCTACATGTCTGCAGCCATTTTCAAGTGCATGTGTAAAAATTGTGTATTTATATCTAGTATCTAGAAACTGCTTTCTGCATTCTTGTTGGTTGTGCAGAGGGCTCAAGTTCTGCTTTTCTAACAAGTATGGGTGTATAGTTTCAAATCTGCTTGCAGCCATATTCAAGTGTCAGTGTAAACGTTGAACATGGACGTAATTAATTAATTTCATACTGTATTCTGTTCACTGATTTTAAAGGGATTATTTTTAAACTAAATGTTGGTTTTATACTTCGATTTTATTTCGACCTATATCTGCAGGCCCCAGTGTCCTTATTTTAGACATGGAAGTCTGAAGAAAATATGATTGCAATATCATATTTCATATATTAAAACAACTGAATCCACATGGTACCGACTCCACATGTATTAAAGGGTCTTGTATTAAGTCATCCCTAGCAAGCGCGAGAGAGGTTTTTAAAAATCTAATAAACAACATGACCTTTTTAGTTAATTTACGTTTAATTACTGCCTGGCCAGAACTGTAAATTAGAGGCTGAATAACAGCACTGAACAATGAGTCAGAGACACTGAGGTTATTAAACCTGTTCTCAAAATGTCAGCAATACCTCAGCTAAACGTTTTGCAGGAGGAACGCCACTTCTGAAAATCCTGGAAAATTAACTTTTCTCCTATTAGTTAAGAGAGAAATTGATAAAAATCTAAATTAAATTTGACCTGTTACAAGTTAGGATGCGTCTTTGATCGATACAAAACATGTTCATTACACTTTTTGGATGAAATCATTCTTAGATAATGAGATTTTTGTGACCTTTAAGTAAAATCAGCCAGAACCCAATACGTAGCCAAGACAAATGACCCGTTTTATTAGAAATAATGAGATGGTGTTGAAGGGGTTCCGCAGGCTGTGGTTACACTGGTGGGTCAGGAATGGGGAATCCACAGGGGCCGAGAATCCAGCCTTGGGAAGGTTGGGTGGGTGGAGAATGGGACAAATATCCAACCAGAGGCTCAGTAGTCAAAACGGCCCAGGGTCAGGCAAGGAAAATCCGATATTCAATAAACTGGAGGCAGGGTCAGAGGCAGGCAAGGTTCAGCAACAGGAGGTCAGAAACTCTTCTCAAAGTTGTAAGGACTAGGCAAAAGCAGTGGTCAAAAACAGGCAGGATCAGAAAACCAGAAACTCCTCGGACTTGAATCAGGGCTTGAGAGCTGTGACGGGGCAACAGACAATCTCGCACTGAGCTGGTGACAGGCTGCTGTTTAAATAGAGAGCAGCACAGTACAGGTGAGGATAATGAGTAATCAGCCTGAGGGAGGGAAAGTAAGCAGCACAGTTACACTCACACGTGAAAATGTCTGCAAACAGACACACAATTATACAACGGTACGTCTTTGAAAAGCAGTAGTGGAGCCTCCTGCACGACCAACAAGAATGCAGTAAACGATTCCTGAATGGTAAGTCAACAACAAAACACTTGTCATTTCCAGCGGCATATGTATTGGTAAAACGTGCTTGAGCTCAACTTGGGTTGCTAGGTAACGGGCGGAACTCCACTGTACTGGGGTTGCTAGGTAACCACTCAGTGTGACTTAACAATTGGGAGGTTTTCGAAAATGCCACTAAACAGCTGGATTTATATTTTTAGATGTTTAGGATGTTTTTTTAGAAGCCATTGAGACCCAAAAGAAGTATAAAAACCTCCAAATTGTGAATTTTGCATAATAGGTCCCCTTTAAACATCAAACATTAAATCTTTGTATGTTGAAATAAAATCTGACATTAAGCTGGCTGTTTTTCTGTGGGGCATCAGGAAACCAGACGCCTCCCTCTGAAGGGATCTCCTCTCTCTTTTCCAGAGGTGTCAGCCGACTTTAAATCTGGGACGTCGATCAGCTACGCCTTCAAAGAGCCCGACGAGCTGAGCAGAAACAGCAGCGACCTGCCCTCCTCCATCTACTCTGACCCGCTTCCCAGAGGAGAAAACGTCTCTCTGAGCTTCAGGACGACTCAGAGTCCGGCGCTGCTGCTCCACGTCAGCAACCACTTCAACGAGTATCTAGCTCTGCTCATCAACAGGCACGGTAAGGGTCAGGAGGTCATTCCAACAGAGGGCCACGGTCGAATGTAAAGGATAAATTATACAAAATACAGTTATACAGTGAATAAATTGTTACATCATAAATTAAATAATTTTTTTCTAAATATTTAAATATTTAAACATATTCTTCATTAAATTTCTTAAGCAGTAAATAAAATTTTGGACAAAATCTAATTAAAGAATGTTATTGGAAAGTCTGAAGGATTTTCTTCATGTTGTTTTCATTACTTTTGACTCTATAAGTGAGTTTTCATTCTGGAGAATGAAATAAATGAATAACTTATTCAGAAATAATTCGTAAACTTCAAGTTCTGTAAAAGTAACCTGTAAATACTTGTTTTTGCTCTTTTTTGTAATTTTCTTTCCTTTGTAACGTTCTGATAGTAACCTGTAAGTTTTAGAAAGCAATTGTTTAGTTCACATATTTCATAGAAACGGTTTTTGTTCTTTTTTTCTTGAAGTCAAGTGCTGTAGAAAAGAGAAGCCACTTAAAGAAACGACTGGAAACTTGTTTTATCTGTAAAATATGTCCAGAAGTTCAACTTCAGCCTTTCATTATTCAGGAGTCTAACGCGGATGGCAGTTTGCAGCTTCATTTGCTGTTAATAGATTTTTTTCCTGCTGTTAATCACTTAAGGAAGCTGATAGGAAGTGAGGCATTACGATTTTGTGCTGACATCCTAAAAGTAAAACAACCAATTAGGAGTTTTTTTCTTGTTTTGCCTTCAGATAACCAAGACTCCAGATAAAAACACTGGAGCTCAAACACAAGAGTTTTACTGATTATCTATTCATTTTAAATTAATGTAGCAGCATCAGGTAGGTTGATCATTATCTAATACTTTTCAGGCAGAGAACCACTTAACCCATTTAACAAACAATAACACAACATTTTCACATATACAACCTGAAGTTAGAATATTACTCTCTTAATGCGCTTATTGTTGTTTTTTTATTTGTTCATCCTAAAGAGAACGGTGATGCTGCTTGGTAAATGTGACCGGCTGCAACAAAACCATGAACAAGTCTGGGACGTTTACAGATTCTGAAAGTTTTTAATTCTAAGATTTCCAATGATGTCAAACACATGGAAATCAAAAAAAGAAGTTGTGCTGTGTGCATTATTAATGTTTTAGGACTATTTGCACAGTAAAAGAAAGGTAAACTTGACTGGCTTTGGCAGAAACAAAAATCTTCTGCTCTTTTAAATATAAAAATTATCCACACATTTCTGTCAATTGCATTTAATCACCAATTAAATCACTTTGAATTAGATAAAAATAACAATAGGTCCGAACACGTGATCAGCACGTGCTGATTATGCTTTCTTATAAGCAAGAAAAGTTGTAAAAAACTAAAGAACAGTTCTCACCAACTGAGACTCGTTCAAAAGAATCGAATTGTTCATGAACGACAAAGCAAAACTCTCAGCAGGTCTGAAATGGTTTCCTCCGATCTTATAAGTAATTCTGACTTTGTTTTCTTTCCGTTTTCTTTGGAATGACCCAGTTCTAACCTAGCTATCCATTATTATTATTAACCACAGCCATTTCGTAATCAGCCATTTATTTGCCTCATTTTGAGCTCAAGTCACGACAAATAAATTGTCATTTACATGCAGTCCCATGCTGACCACTAGGGGCAGTTTGAGAAAGACTGTTGTAGAGAAATATTCTCTTGAAAGTATTTGGTTTCAGCTAAAGCTCTCAGTAATGACCAAAGTGTTTTTGTTAAATCTCCTCTTTAGAAGAAATAAATCCACTCTGATATTGAGAGGGAATTATCCTCCTAATCCAGCAGTTATCAAACAAATTAAACACATAATCCTAGTCTGTTGGCGAAAAGACTCAAAAAACAACAAGGCCGCCTTCTCACAGAAGAGAAAACATCTCTGGTTTTGGAGATTTAAATAGTTTCTTTGTTTTGTCTTGCTTGTGAAGATGAGCTG
Source organism: Xiphophorus couchianus (assembly GCF_001444195.1). NCBI lineage: Eukaryota > Metazoa > Chordata > Actinopteri > Cyprinodontiformes > Poeciliidae > Xiphophorus > Xiphophorus couchianus. The sequence goes on from NC_040233.1 coordinate 25,440,964, forward strand.
GAGCTGAGGTACAAGCTTGACAGCGGCAGAGCTGCAGAGGTGCTGAGGAGCAGCATGAGGGGGCTGGCCAACGGGCTGCTGCACGCCGTTACCATCAGGAGGTCGGCCGACTCTGTGTCCATGCAGGTAAAACCGCCTCATTAGTGTGTAACGCACAAACACCGAGCAGCACCTGGATCCCCGTAGAGCTTCCTCTCTTTCTGCTTCTACGCCACAAACTCTGCAAAACACATCAAAGCTTCGCTGAGATAATTTACCCGGAAACCAGAAGTTGGACTAGATCAAAGGTCTGCAACCGGCGTCTCTTTGGACCTTCCACAATGGCTTCTAAAAACAAAATTATAAAAACTAACTAGTGTTTTAAAAAAAAAAAGGTTGGTATCATGTAAAACAGATATTTTATTAGCTTTACATCATGTTATATTATTACGTCAAAAACATAGCTGCAGAGGGCAGCATAGTATTAGCTGTTATTTAAAAATAATATGTATGTTATTGTTGTTGTTGAACATATGAAGAAGTGCTAAAAATCTTGGTTCATCTCAGCTTTCCAAAGTAAAATATCTGGAAAGTTTTTACACTTGGATGAGGTAATTTTCTTTATGCATTTCACACGATAAACTACCGGATTACTGAGGCAAAGGATGGAAAAGATGTATTATGGCGCAACATGTTTTTTAATGACTTATCACATGAAGTAAATTTCCGTTCTGTTTTTAACATTCAGATGAGGTGGAGGACGAATCGTTGTTAACGAGATATAAGGCTAATTAATGTTAAACCTGTTCAGCCTTCGTTTGGCAGTGAGATTCATATCTCAAGGACACTTAAAATTATGCAAAAGTCCAACGAAGAACCAAGGTGCGTTTTATTCCTGAAGCTCCGCTCAGTACTAACGTGTCACTTCCTGGAAGAAACTCCGACAGAGCAGCCGAAAGCCATGAAATATGAAGCTTCCTAATCATATCTGGGCTTACTGAATCACAGATCTTGTTAACAACCTCGGATGATATACGAGGGGAAATGCATCTAAGCAGCAGCCAGTGTGTGTGTGTAATTATAAACATAGTGAGATAAATAAGAAGGTGACCTCGTCTTGCTCTGGTGCAGCCTCCTGATTCATGCCGTTTGTAAGGAATCGGTGAAATATGAGCCCCTTCTTATCCGTTTATATCATTGTGAATTGTTTTTATCTTTAGTGTTCTGCAATAGAAAGCAGGAGGCTTGAAGTGATTGTGGAGAAAATTATCTCCTACAGCAGATTTACTTTTAAATCTCCTCATGTTTGAGGTGTTTTTCTCTCCTTTCAGATAAAAATGATCTTCAACCTTTTTCTTTACCATAAATACTGAGCATTATTCTTTTTATTTTCCATCAGGTCGATGATAACGCCAGAGAGGACTTCAACCTGAGCTTCGCTAGAGAACTTGGCAGGCTCAGGTCTCTCGTTCTGGGCCGAGTGCCGGGTAAGTCAGGATGGATGAAGATCCATTTGGTTAAAAAACACTTTGACTCGTTAGCTCAAACTCTGGGCTGCTTGGCCTTGTTTTTCTCTCAGCTCTGAGAGGTAAATATATACGTTACCAGCAGGACTAATCCAGATGATTTGAGAGAAAAGTTTGAGGTTGAAACAAAAAGTGAAGATAAATCCACCCACACAAATTCATTTTCTATGAGTTTTGTGTTTGCTTCTAGATTCTTTCTGCTGAGCAATGAAACGCAGATTCTAGTATAATTTTAGACTTTTGTTGCCTAAATCCACTAAAAGTTTTCAACCTCATTCTGCAGCAAATTATCCTTTTTAGATTTTTCTTCCAAAAAGCCAAACTGTGTTATATTTTAAAATAGTATTTTGAGAGTTTCTTTTTCTATTAGCTATTTCTTAAAATTGTTTATAGTCCACTTTTTTGTTACTAAATATTACAGCATACACACAACTAGTGGAACTGCATATCTGCTGAGTTCATTATATGAGCTACTTCTCAATGAAACACTGGTAAAAATGTAGTTAGATGGTTAATGTGATGATTTTCTAAAGGTGGAGTTTCAGAATGATTTGGAGTTTTTAAATTGGGTCAAATTTCTTTTAAATCATATTTGATTTTTGTAGTTGTTACAATATGTCTGAAAAATACATTATACTGCCTCTTTAATGGAAACGCTGCAATTGTGTTTTTAGACATCAGCTGAAAAATCGATACAATTTTGCGCACATTTGTAGCGAGTGACAGATCTAATGATATTTTGTAGATAATCTGCCTGCACAGCACTTTCGCCACCCCAGCTGGTATAAATTTTATCTCCTCTGATGTAAAGTTCCTCCGAGCTCAGTGCTGTCCGTAGGGTTTAACCGCCTTCATGTCAAAATGTGACCCACAATCCCCTCTATCGAACCAGAGCGGGTGCAAAGTCAAATCGGAATCAGAAAAAGCAGCGGCGAAGTGGATTTCCCGTCGCTTCCCCCCAGCCTCGTCATCTATCAGGCTAACTAATGGAGCCAGAAGGAACACAGGGAGGCTGGGAGAGACGTGATGTAGCGAGCAGAGCAACAGCTGAAAGACGGCTGTAATGTTTCCTCATCAACATGCAGATGTGTTCAGGTAACAGTCAGCTCTCAGTCATCTGATGCAGCTGTTTGTGTCGGCTTTAGCAGCTGCTGTTTACGCTGCAGTGAGGAGTTCAGATGAGTGATGGAGAGGATGGAGTCGGTGGAATTAACAGATAAAGGCAGAGAGGGAAGATTTGTCCCAAGGAGTGATGGATGCAGATGTTAAAGCTGCATATTTGGCAGCTTGTCAGCTGGATTGAATGTTTTTATGAGCTGAAGTGAGTAATAACACGAAGCAATGAGCTTTGGTGACAGCCTAATGTTTGTGCGTATCATGATTAACAAGACCAAAGGGGTATTCAAACAACCTTTTTGAATTCTCTGTCTAAAAAAAAAAGATGCATTCAGACCTGAACCTTCAGAGACACATAAAGACGGTTACAGAATCAGCCTTCTATCAACAGAAACAAAACTAATGTTATTATCTTTGGACCTAAGAACAATCTAGAGTCAAACAGCTTCAGTTATTACAACTAGAAACTAGAGATCAGGCTGAAATCTAGGTGTAGTGATGGACTCAGACCTGAACCTTCAGAGCCATATAAAGACAGTTACAAAGTCGGCCTTCTATCACCTGAAGAACATCTCCAGGATTAGAGGACTAAAGTCTCAGAAAGATCTAGAGAAACTCATCCATGTGTTTATCTTTAGTTGCATTGATTACTGCAACAGTGTCTTCACGGGTCTGACTGAAAAATCAATCAGATCCATAACGCTGCTGCTGGCGTTCTGACTAAAACCAGGAAGACATCACCCAGTTTTAAAGTCCTTACACTGGCTCCCTGTTGCTCAGAGAATAGACTTTAAAATACTGTTGTTAGTTTACAAATCACTGAACGGCTTAGCACCACAATAAATTAAAGATCTGCTGTTGTTGTATCAACCTTCCAGACCTCTCGGGTTCTGGTTCTGCTCTGCATCTCCAGAACCAGAACCAAACATGGAGAAGCAGCATTCAGCTTCTATGCACCACAAATTTGGAATAGACATCCAGAAAACTGCAAAACAGCCGAAACACTGAGTTCATCTAGATCAAGGCTAAAAACCCACCAGGTTTGAGTTTTGATGACAATTATAGAAAATTGATCAACATATATGATGATTGTAACGATGGCACTCATGTAAAGCACTTTGAACTGCATTGTTGCTGAAATGTTCTACACAAATAAACTTGATTGACTGATTCTCAGATTCGGACTCCTTGGATCCGGACCTGGCCCGGCTCGGCGCGCTCGGCTTCGCCGGCTGTCTTTCTGTGGTTCGGTATAACTCCGTCAGCCCTCTGAAAGCGGCTCTGCTCCACCCAGACACCAGCCCAGTCGTCGTCCTCGGACCTTTGGTCCGGTCCAACTGCGGCTCGTCGGCTTCAGCCAATCCCTACTCAGCTGAGAACACGCACCACCTGTCAGGTAAAGTGTGACTTCAGTGTTATCACCTGCAAATAGCTAAAATCTCTAAAATACTTATGACTGCCCCCTCTCTCTCGCTAAATAAAGGCCACTAGAGCCAACACGGCCTTTAATAAACAAAACTCTATCCAGTCCCTCCAGTTTTTCCCAGTTCCTCCATCATGGAAATTCATGAAAAATCAATATATCTCATTTTTTCAAGCTAATTCACAATTGTAAGTTTACTGTAAATTTTCTGTAAAAACTGTCGAAATCATCGGATTTAAGTGGTGCAAACTCCCACCTGCAGGTGGCAGCATTTCTTTCTTCTACCACACTGCTGCCTCAGCCGTACTTGAAGTCAAGTTTGTGATCAATGTGGAGAGTCAGAAAAATCGAGCTACTTAAGTACTTAGTAAAATAAATATGATGGTGTATCCAGTCTGTCTGCTTGTTACTTTTTCAAGCTATTTTTTTCTACATGCAGGTTTTAGAAGAAAAAAATATTGCAAATTTTCATGCAAATATTTGTAAAGTAACGGCATTCTGATTGCTAAATAAATCACAAATAAATTGCGAAATCCTGGAGGGAACGATTATCATACAAGAGAAACTTTATGCTCACAAACAACATCCACAGTCATCTCTACGGTCTGGCTGTTGACTCCAAACATTGCATGAGCTGTGTCATAAACAATTATTATATGACCGTGGAGAAACAAACATTTTGCACAGAGAAACTTTTATTTTGCCGAGTGAGAAGGTACTCATGAAATTTACATTTGTGAGTTTTTCCAACTCTTACTGCAGAGAGAATCTGGCATGAAAGTTAAAATGCTCACTCTGTCTTTTTCTGTGTCCTAATAAGTGACCATACACCATTTTCTATCAGGAAATTGTGTCTTAAAATATCTTATCTGCTTTGGGAAACAATAGAAAGTTGGATTGTGACGTTTATGTTTTATACAAGCAACATCAAATGTTTTCTGGTTCCAGTTGAAACCAGTTAGAATGACAAATTAGATTTTCCCCTGCCTGATTTAATGTACTTTAATGTTCAGAGTATTTCATTTTCTCAAATGCCTGCATTTAAATTGTCTTCTTTCTGTTTATGTTAAAAATAACCCTAAATGACGGATCGATCTGTGTATAAACGACGTGTCTTTGGACAGGGTTCTGTTAAACAGCAGATGGGCCTCAGTAGGATCTCAATGGAGAGTTTTTATCCTCAGGCCGCAACTGTAAATATGATTCAAAAACAAGCACAGGCCCTTTTTCCTTGTTATATATTGCCCAGCCTTACGCTCTCTTGATTCACAGATGGTGTTTAGGTTATCAGCAGATGGGCAATACATTAATATTTACTGAGGAAACAACAAAACAAATGTTTCTTAGACAATATTTTCATCGTCTTCTTAGAGATTGTTCTGCTCTGATCCCAAAAGGTTTGAGATTTTCAGGCTTGGAATGATTTTTAACTAGACGCACACACTTCAATGTATTTAAAACGTTCTTTAATCGACACAGGATTATAATTATACAGGATGTAAATACAGTAACTATAAAACGTATTTACAGCCACTGAAGGGCTTTATCCTTTCTACTGTTTTTACAGATCTATTACGATCAACAATATTTGGCATTAATACACACACTGGAAACCATCTTAGCAATAGAATAGAATAGAATAGAATAGAATAGAATAGAATAGAATAGAATAGAATAGCCGCTGCCCAAACGGACAATAAATATACATGCAATTCATATACACATCTAGAAATGTAGACGATGTACACAACAGTTTAGAAAACAACAGAACACCAAAGTTATTTCACACCTTCCAGATCTCAACATATTGAATCAAAACATATTAAAGTTTAGATTCAGAAGTTAATATCTACGGTTTTTCTTCTCTCTGTTCTTGGAGCTACAGCCAATCAGCACAAAGGCAAATGAAACGCTCTATAAATAAAGTGACTAATTTAAAGTCAAGTTCCTCAAGAAAATCTGTAAATATATAAATGCAACTAGACGGGGATCAACTGTATTTAAAATTATTTTTACTTATAAGCCGGTAGTTTTTTTATTAAGTTCTTGTTTGCCTTTATGTTGCGGTTTTAGTAGCATAATCTGGACCTGTGATCATCACTTCTGCTGGCATTTCTTTGTCCTGCTCTTATTCTCATTAAAAATTCTCTCTTTTGTAGATCTCTAAATCTTGTTTCTTCTAACTCTTCTTTAATGCCTTTCTGCCTTCCCTCTCTGTTGCAGACCAGTCTGGTTCTGTTGGTTCTGGTCAGCCTCTGGTGAACGCCATGAAGTCGGACTCGGCATTAATCGGAGGTAGGTTCTCCATAAACTATAAAACTTTCCCCACAGCGGTGATAGAGAGAAATATTCCATCAGAAATGCATTTAATTTCTCCTCCTCTGCCTCGGTTGGTACCATGACCGCGCGAATCGAGTCACTTAAAATCCACTAAATCTTTGCGACTTTGGCACTCGACACACAAAGAGCTCAAAACTAATTAAAGCTGAGCTGACTGGAGAAACTTCTTTCTTTTCCTCTGTTATCTTCAAATGTTTCAGGGCTTTAAAACCAAAGATACTGAGAGAAATTGATTTCAGACGTATTCTGGAATTCCAATTAATATAAACTTGGAGAAATGAGTGAACTGAAGGGCCTGACTTACAGTTAGCTGAAGAAACAGACTGCAGGGCAAAAGGAGACGATTTGACCACGACATGCTGAGACCACACTGCTAGATTCACGGAGAATCAGCCGAGTTCAGGCGATTTTTACATTTTATGCGTTTGGAGAATAATTGCCTGCCCTCTCTTTAACCTCAACGTATCTCACTTTTCTTTCTTTGAAAGTTTAATTGACCACAAAAAAGATTACAAGGCATTCATACTCATGATGTGGAGTTAGTGTTCAGTGTGTGGAAATGTCAGAAAGATTTCTTCTTTTCAAGTGTTTTTTCACACATAAATACTTCAAATTATCAATTATTCTAGTAATCTACTGATATTCTGACGATTAATTGATTAATCGAATAAAAACTCATTCCGTTTTCTACTTACGCTAGTAGGAATATATAAAGAGTAAAAAATTGTAATAGAAGAAAATTCTGCGTAAAAAGCAAAAATACTTCAAATCATCAAACAATTATTCTAGTAATCGAGTAATCTATTGACAATTGATTAATTGAATTGGTAGCTATTTTGGTAGTAAAATAAATTTAAAACAGAGGTAAGAAAAATTAATAAGGAGATATTTTATTCCTTTGAATGCAAAAAAAACTATTGAAACATCACTTTAAGACGCAAGTTTGAAGTATGAAAAAACTTTTTTTAAGTGTGAATGGTAACCTTTATAAGACCAAACATACTACATAAAAAATAACAACAAACTTGCTATACCGGTGCTTGAAGTCCTTGAAAATGCTTGAATTTCAGGTGCAAAGTTAATAATTTCTTTGTGGTCTCACATTAACATTTACTTTCATATTTCATAAATCAGAATATATTTTCAGACGAGGCTCGTTGATTTTCATTTTTCATGTTAAAATGTCACAGAGGGATTCTTATCGATATTGGAACCGGTATTCCTATCAGTTCCATCCCCGTCCATAAATGATGAAGGATTTTTGACGGTTCTGTCTGTCTGGGCTGCACAACCCAAACATCGTCTCTGTGTTTGCGAATGCTCTCTACCCCGCAGGTGTCATAGCGGTCGCCATCTTTGTGATCGTTACCGTCTTCGCCATAACCGCCAGATTCCTCTACAGGAGAAAAGAGACGTATCGGAGTCGTGAGGTCAAGGCGGCCAAACAGGAAGAGAGCCAAGATTTCCACTACAACAACCAGACTGACGGCCAGAAAAACGTCTCTGGTGAAAACTCAAAGGAGTTTTTCATGTGAGCGGAGGCCGGCTGGGACGATGCGCTGGTGTTCATCCAGGAGGAGGCTGCGGACAGAACCGCGCCTCCGGACTTCACGCTGCACTACGAGCCAGTTACTCTCTTCCATGGATGCAAAAATGGACTCGGAAAAACATGGAACAGCACACAGTCTTGACCTTTACTGTATATTGTGTAAATATGGAGCAGAGGTGTTCAAATCCTTGTTTAAGCAACTGTAAATATTAAAAATGTAAATGTGAACATTGGTGAAAGGTGGTTTTATGGATTGTTTTAACTTTGAGTTTGTAATGTTCCTGATGTACGACGGAGCGTTAAGGCCATGCTACAAAATAAAAACATATACAGTTACGAGAATAAAGTCAGAAAACTGAAATGTATGAAAAGAAAGTTATAACATTTAGACTTTATTCTTGAAATATTATGACTTCATTCTTCAATTATTTTGACTTTATTCTCTGATTATTTTGTATTAAATAATTTGTTTATATCAGTGTATTTTGTTTTTTACATAGAAGTAATTTTATGACTTTAATCTCCAAAAATGATTTGATTGTGCATTATTTGACTTGTTTGTCACACTGTCAAAAATAATTTCATTTAAGAAAAGGAACTTTGCGACAAATTATTTCAACTTTATCCTTGTATTATTTCCACTTATATAATTTGTATATCTTACAGTGGAAAACATTTTAAATAAAAAAAACAGTAATTTTATGTATTTATTCTTGTAATATTACACCTTTCTAAACTTTGACTTGTTTAAAACACAATGGAAGAATAAAAATAATTTTGACATTCTCAAAATATTTCAACTTTATTCTCAAATTATGATGATTTTATCCTTTTAATTTCATTTTTAAATTTAATCTTAGTGTGGCCTTAATACTCCGTCGTAGTCATGGCATTTTTTCTGTAGGAAAAGAATGAATGTTTGCGTACGTAAAGGGATTTTTTTTCTTTAATCGGTTTCTCGAGGAGTTCGTCTGAGCTGCTGTTTGCTCAAATGCAAACCTTTTTATCGTGTGTGCTGCTTTGTGGAACAACAATGTCAACTCTTCAAATGTTTTGAACCCTGTTTGAATATCTTAAGAGAACATTTGGGGTTGTGTTGAGTAATTACGAATAGTCACTACTTTACCTGCAGTAGTCAGCGGTCAGCATGAGCTAGGTTTAGAGATTCAGGGCACATTGCAAAAACACAAAATCTTACCAAGTATTTTTTTTATCTAGTTTCTAGTGAGAATATGTTAGTACGCTTAAAATAAGACAGAACTAACAGCTTGTTTTAAGTAAATAATTCCTTAATATTGATTATTGCATTTACAACATGGAAAAAATATGTTGTTTAACAGAATTTAGCAAAAACATTAAATTGAACATCAAGACCTGCTGAGTTAACCTGAGAGTAGCCGTTAGCTTGAATCGATGTAGCTCTTAGCTTCCCTGTGAGTAGCTGTTAGCTTGGTTCCAAATAGCTGCTAACATTACTAGCACATGAGAATTTAACATTGTGGCGGCCGACTGCAGGTAGGATACTTTCTGCTCATTACTAACTCAGCAACCCCACTTCAACTATCAAATTATATCTTTAAGATTTCTTGAATCACCTATCCATTAAGAAATCTGAGCAAAAGATCAAACAAACATGTTTCTTTAGGCAACATTTCGAAATGCAGAAATATTTCCCTTTCTTTTTATCAGGCCAAAGGAGGATTTTAAAAACGCACAAAAAAATTTATGTTATCAAAACTGTACATTAATTTAATAAAAGTCTCATCATGAGGTCACTAGGAGATCAGTGGGAGTCTGGTGTCTGTTTTTTATCCATCATTTGTTTTTGCTTTTTGTGCAGATCACAATTTCACTAATTATTTTCCAAATTATATCCAAGAAAGAAAACATTTAAAACACTAAATATCATTAGCAAAAAGCTAATGGTAATTCCTGTTACAGAAAACAAGTGGAAATGATTACATGTTGGATTTTAGCCATAAAATATTAAAGAATCCCTAATTATTTTTTAATTAATTTAACAAAAAACTGAAGCTGTGCTCAAACGTTTAGTTCACCTCTAACCTTAACTTCCAATTCACAGACTGAAACTTGTAGATCTGTGAGCAAATCATAGTGCAGTTACATTCGCCTCCATATTTTATGTTTTAATGTCAAAGAAACTTGAAAGTAATAATTTGGTTGCTACTTGTTGCCACACGTGTTGTGTGTTGACCGTTCAGATCACTAATGGACGCACTTCCTTGTTCTTTTCCAGATATTAAAAACAGAAAGTAGTGCATGGAGTTGAGCGTGAACCAGATGAGCAGGATCCAAGGTGCAGAAACTCAGGTAGATAAGAAACAAAGAGAGCAAATTCAAAGTTTTTAACAGATACAGATATTTTAACACGCAAAATGTCATTTTTGTGAATAGGAGTAAAATCTTTTACCACTTTGCAGAAAAGGATCCAAGACTACTTGAACATTTTGGCCTAAATATGTTGTAATTTTATGTTGTGATCTACTGTTTACAATATTAGCTGGAGCTAACAGCATTAGCAGGAGCTAACAGCATTAGAAGTAGCTAACACAAAATCTAAACAAATAGGAAGATAATAAATGGATGTTTTACAGGGACCACGAAGCATCTTTTTATTTTTAACACACCATTCTAATATATTTGAGGAAATGTTTTGATTTTTACTGTAAACAGCTTGAGTTAAAAACTGAAGCTAGTTGCAGCAAACAACAATCTCCTTCTATGTTAGCATTTCCAAACACCAGCTTTTTCGGCAAAATGTCTTGTCTTCCTCCATTTGATCGCTGTCTTCTTCATTTCCTCTTGCCTTCTATTTGAACGCGCTCCGATTCAAATTTTATTACTTTTATTGGGCAATAATTACTGTTCTGGTTGGATGAAGCTAGGGCTGTAGCACCTAGCATATGTCATCTACCCAGAATGCCTTGCAGCGTAAACAATTAAAAATTTTATTTACATTAATAAAAACTAAACAGCCTACTGCATTTTTATTGTATTGTTTTTACACCTGAAATAAATGTTTTCAGATAAAGTCTGTTGCTATCGCTAATTGTAGCTCCCTTTAGCATAGCGTCCTTTAGTAATATGTGGAATATGTAGTTAATATATCAAAATTGGATCTATGTTTTATACTCAGATGTTCAGAATGTTATTAGAAACACATGGATAAATCTAGATTAATATTGAAATTTGTTTGATAACAGAGAGCAAATACTTTTCAGAAAACAGCTTAAGCTAGCACTAGCTTAGCAATGAGACAATTTTGTTGGGGAAAATCTTTGCCGTTATATAGAGTATTATTTCTGGACTAAATTAGCACTTTCCACATAAAAAACTAAACTCCTGGGGTTTTTATTATTTCTACCCTGGTGAGTCGTCCTTGTTTGCCAAAACTGCCATTTTATGCAGATGATAGTGAGATCTGAAACATGAATGAATCACAGCATCTTTCACATTCACATCAATAAAGGTTGGGAGTTTTTTAATTACTTTCCTTGGAAACTTTTTAAAAATATCTTTACTTGATGTTTTTTATACAAACAGTAGTGAGATCAAGAGCAGTGGGCCTGGAGGAGGAAGAGGTCTTTAAAGAAAAAACATTTCTAAGGATCGTTCAGCCAGAAAATCTCCATAAAATACCAACACATTAGATAGTTCTTCTAACTGAAGTCGGCACATGAATTAAACATTTTCGTAAGTGATTTTCTTCCAGCGACTTTTTGCTGCTGTGCTGTTTTTTTTTTCAGTTATCAAAAGGCATCTTCAAAGTCCTTCTCTCTCCAATCATGCAAATGAGCAAAACGGACATTTGTTTTGAGGGTACTGCGCTTTTCTTCGGCTATTTGTGAATATATTTTCTTATAAGTAAGGGTTTGTTTTCCTTTTTTTTTATTTTTTAGCTTTTTAGGAACTCCTTGCACAGGATGTTCGTTCTGTTGTGATTTTCTTCGCCTCTGCGCCTGCAGGGAGCTTCACATTCAGGCCTGCTAATGGCTCTGAAGAGCAAAGCTTTTAACACTGACAGCTGACTGCATGCAGAGCTGGTTAATGTGCTTCTGAACCCCTAATCTACTTCAATCTTGACAGGTGGTTTGTTTGCTCTCGTGATGAAATGAGACAGGACGATAACCAGAAAGGCTTTCTGAAGCAATCATGGTACAACAAGGAAAAAAACGTGATGAAAAATGAGGAAATGTGACTTAACTCCACCAGCTGAGAATCACACTCTAATGACAAACGTTGGTAAATCCATAAAGTGAATAATTCATGTCGCAGTTTGAGTTTTTACCACTGCAGATTTGGTATGATTTGTCTTTTTTTCAGAGTTTGATCTTTAAAGAAGAGAATATTTTACTGTCTCTGTCAGTTCCACCAAAGATTTATCACATATGAGTCAATCAAATTTTATTTGTATAGCACATTTCAGCAGCAAGGCATTTCAAAGAGCTTTACATCATGTCAAACGCAGAAACATAAAGTCATCAAGTGGGGGGTTCTTGCTTTTGCATCCATAAAAGGTTTACCGGTTGCACTCCTACTGTGTTATATGGAACGAATTACCTACTGGTATTTTTACTCCCACAAATGAGTCAAACTCAAGGTTTGAGGGCCAAATCTGGCCCGCCATAACCTTTTATGTGTCCCTGTAGACTCATAAAAGATAACAGTTGTTCTTATCAAACAAAAGCAGATTTTATCTGTTTACTGTCAAACTACATCAGTCAGTCGCATGGTAAAAAAAAGTGATGCAAAATCAACAAAATTCAATACTTTTTCACGCTAATGCGTAACTGTTGGTTTGTTGCACATTTTCTGCAAAAATTGTCAAAAAATATCGCATCAAAGTGATGCTGACTCCCACCTACAGGTGGCAGTGTTTCTTCATCTACTGCCTCAGCCTTACTAGATGTCAAGTTATATTCTGTAACAGTTTCTGTTACAAATGTCCGCAAAGTTTTGTCAATGCCCAGCTAATGTACATTTCTATTAAATAAGAAATGCAATTAAAATCACAAAGATTAAATTTGTTCATGCGGTAAGTCGTTAAAAAACATGCAACTCTTTTATCCTCAAGCTACTTCCTGTCATCTTCTTTGTAGCTTCTTCCAGTAGTAACATCCGGGTTTTGATCATGCGACTCGTGTGATGTGGAAAACGTTTTTCCATTGTGCAAAATAAACCAATTTTGATTCAATCATAAAACCAATTGACGTGTTTCCATTAAATGAATTTATTTTCAAAATGTCAAATTGCGCAATTATATAGTCAATCGAAACACAGCTTGTGATTGTTATGGAGAGTAACAAAAAGTCACATTTACTGCCATATATAAGGAAAAACATGGCAAAATATTTCTAAGTTAGCGTCACAAAATCAATGATTTTGACTACAAAAATAATCACAAATAGTGGAGGGACTGATCAATGTGAAAAGATTATTAGATATTATTATTATTGAGTATTATTTAGTTTTAAGTAGTACTTATCAAATTCTGACGCAACTTTTGATTAATATTTTAACAATTTAATGAGTTTTATCAGCACATTCTGGCTCAACTGGTCCTTTGAGAGCATTCATGAAAATGAGTTTCAGACCAAATATTGTAATCTACTCTATTTCTAAACTTATTTGCTGGTTTGTGTTCAATTTGAGTGACAAGATAATGCTAAAAAGCTCTTTATTTGGACACCATTGAAGAAAACAAAAAGATAAGACATTCCACTGTTGGGAATTGTAAGTTTTTCCCATCAAAGTTTCACCTTTTGCATTGATAGCAGCTATTTAGCCTCCGCAGACGAAAAACACAAGACATAGAAATTAAGTTCAAGGTAAAACACTTGAACCAATGAGCTCTTTGGTTAACTAGTTAAATGAGCCTGATGTTCGTTTAAGTCTGATCCCCATTTACTTACTTTCACATTTACAGTATGTGAATGTGAAAGTACACATTTACAGTATGTGTTCCTTCCAGTCGTACCGTCGGAGGAAGCACATCCTTCAGTGCTGACATTTCTGACGGCTGTTAACATCCCAGAGATGAGAGGAAAGATGTAGATGCGCCGCGTTGAGGAGCAGTGGGTGTCGGAGTGATTCTCTGTGAAGAGCCACTTATCCTCTCTGCCTGTTTTAATGTTCAGACGCCTGAGGATACGAGATGATTCACTAATCCCCACTCAGTTTATCTAAATCTCACTGGATGAGATCAGAGACCAGATGTGAGGATGATAACTGGCTTCTTAAGCATATGTGGAAATATCATTACGATCAGATAAACTCTGATTTTTGGACTCATTTGTGTTGAGTGCAGCAAACAGAAGCGGAAAATATTCTGAAAATGCTGATGTTTCATCTGCAGCTGAAACATGACACAGAGTTTTATGTTTCTCATTGATTCATGAAGAGACTTTATTGCTACGTCTTTGTTCCTCTGACATTCTGCAAACTCTGCACCATGTTCTCTATATACATATATGCCGTTGTGTTCATTTGTGTGATCAAAAGTAGCATTTATCCTATATTAAGATGATTTATGTCTATCACTAAATCAAATTGCACTCTTTCATACCGTTATTCTTCAATCTCTTGTTGATAAAATATGTTGTTTCGTAATTCTCAGGGTGATTTCACACCTGATAGTTCAGTGGACTCAGTTTGATTGGAACCAAAATTGCAACATTTGTTACATTTTAAGCTGCTGAGGCATCAAACAAACCAAACCCTTTGGAAAACCTGTTCCCCTCCTCGCCTGTGGGGGCACTACACCTAAAACTAGTGAAGGAAATGACATGAACACCTCTGAAGAAGACACTGAGTGCACTTTTTTCTTCACAAAATCTAAACAAAAAGTGGAGTAGCAATCAGATTTTAGCGATTGTAGAATTTCTCTTCTGTCTTTTGCTAAAAATCACGAGTCATTTCTCCTGCTAGCGCTAGGCTAGCATGTTTGTTTTGGTTGTATTTACCCAGATTGCTTTGCGTTACAATTCACTTCCTGCTTTTGCAGCGGTCTCCAGTCCGCTCTGGGAAATCAGCCCTAATTCATCAAATGAGAGGAACTGGGAATTCACACAAGCCCTGTTTTGCCCACTTTAGTCCGACTCTAGTTGGTTTGCCTACAAAGTTTGGTTCATTTGGTTTGAATGCATATGTGAACGCCAAGCTGTCAGCTATCCACACCAGAGACCATCAATGTTCAAATTCCTCTTCTCTATAACATCTACAACACACCCATAATGGCTGCTGAAAAAGACAAAGTGTTTTGTTGTTGACTTATCATCCAGAAACCCCTTTCTGTATTCTTGTTGGATGTGCAGGAGGCTCCAATTCTGCTTTTCAAAGATCTGTGGTTTTATAATTGTGCATCTGTTTGCAGCTTACTTAGATTTAAAGTGACAAGACTCCATAAAACCGCTGAAAATAAGAATTATTTTATGAAAAACATTTAATAAACATGTTTAGTCCTGTCCTAATCTATTCAAGGAAGCATAACAGGTGCTTTAAATAGGCCGCCCCAGATTCTTCTGAGTGAGAAAGATCACATGTGAATCAGCTGCAGCTCATTAATTGCAACACTGGAGCTTTGGGAGTAACTGCTGATTGACGAAATCTCTTCCTGGGCCAAACAAGCTACTTATAGCTATTCAGATGACTGGCTGTTCATCCATTCAATGGTGTTTAATTGAAATTACACCAGTGATGTTTCTGGATGACGTGCATGAGCAACAACCCAGCTGCTTGCATCTTCCTGTATGACAGGATGGCCTTTTAATTACAGCAGCCTCGCCTTTCCTGCCTCAGCTTCCCTCATTACCATGCAGATCCATCTCTGTAAACCCATCCTCACCTCTCTATTACCTGAGCAGATACTAATACAGCTGGATGTGGTGGTAATTACAGTGCAGGCTGCTGTTTACATGGCTGTCCAGGCGTGGAGGTGAACAACGCAGAGATTTACGGCAGGAAAATGACCCAAATGCCATAAGGTGGAAAGACCAGAAGCAGAACATACGGGTAAAGATGAAAGAACAGGATGAATGTTTCCTGTATGGCATTTAAAGAGAGAATTTATGGAAATTGACTTTTGATCATGTTAAAATATTAATACCTACTCAAAAAGAAACCAACAGTGTTGATTTGACTCATTCATGCACATTTAAGTTTATTTCTTTATTTATTTTGGCCATTTTTAATCTTTACATATACAAGCCAGAAAAAAAAGACAGAAAATGGTTTGTCATAACAACTATTCATGATACCTTGATGTATGCGTATACAAAGCTCCGCCCATTTACCCAAAGCTCCGCCCATTTACCCAAAGCTCCGCCCTTTTATCCAAAGCTCTGCCTTCACTACAAACCACAAAATCTTAAGTATTTTGTCTAGTTTCTACTGCAAATATCTTTCCACATTTGAAATGAAACAAAACTAACATGCAAGTAAATCTTCAGAAAGATATAGTATCTTGTTTTAAGTAAATAACTTCTTAATATTGATTAAAAAACATGTCACTAAACAGAATTACAAATCGGAAAAACACACCTACATATTCAAAACATTACAAATTAAGAAAATGCGACAGCATTGTTGACTTTTTCAATTTATAGTTGTGTTTAGTGATTTGCACTATGCAGATGTCACTGCAGATGTCTTGCTCCATATATGTTGGTTGTACAAGATCCAGATCTCATAATTATGAGATAAGGTGTATTGTTTTCTTTTTCTTCTTTGTTGAATGCAATAAACTTCCGTAGTTTTTGGTTTTGGTGAAAAAAGGGTTAATGCAGAAAAGGGGAAATGGAAATTTACAGAATACGTACTGACGTAGGGAAATTTCCTCTCCACTGGTTGGTCTGTGCCTTACCAGAGCCACGGAACTCCATGCTACTTCCTGTTTGTTACAGTCATAGCGTGGCATCACATTTTAGCCTGGTTGGTTTGCTTCAAACCAGTAGAAGGAAACACCAATTTACATTCTATATGTGCAAAATTTTAAAAGTTCACTCAAATGACCTTTCGAATAACTGAGCTTCACTTTTGCAGTAAGTGACAAAGTTGGAGGCAGAGAATTAATAATCTTTGCTCCAGTTTGGATCCTTATTGCAGATAACGATGCGCCTCCTGAGGGACCAAATCCATCTTTACCTCAGAGAAAAATAACATTTTGGACTCTTCTCACCAGCTCATTTTTAGAATATCGCTGCACACCTGCAAAGCGTTTGTCATCTTCCTACTGGCTATAAATACAGCCAGGCTCCTTTGTTCTGTGACAGTTTGTGCCGGTTTGTGTCGGGCCTGTTTCCTGCAGGATCCTGGGATTTGGATGTTTGGACAAGCTGCCATCGCAGCTCTTTGAATCTGTTGTACGCAAACAGTTTTATTTACTTATCGTCGTCCTTCAGTGTGCGAGTCTGTTTGGGTTATTTTTTCATTTCCTCCATTACAGCAGCAACAATTCCCAAAGAAAGAGAGGTGAAGCTGACCCAACAAAGTAGAAAGGGTTGACTTTTTAATGTGTTTTTGTTTCTTACTCAAGTAAGATGTTTTTTATCGTTTTGTTTGGTGTGATTGCAAATTGCACTCATCATCCTTTCCTGTAGTTGCTGGAAACAGCTTGTATCTGCAGAAAGCAGATACTGTCAACACCAGGAAAATGCTTGTCTTCTTGCAGCAGAAAACTTTCTAAAAATTTTAATTTCCTGACTTTGAAGTTATTTTCTAACCCATAAAACTTTGAGTTTATTTCCACATCCAGCTCACCATTTATGTTTTGAAGCCTAGACAGCAAATAATCAGTGATGGGCACACTTCTGCTAATCCGCTAATAGCAGGGCTAATTTTTGGATTAGCGCCTTAGCTAACTTTGAAAACTTTTAGCACACTTAGCTTTCACTTCCTCTCCTCACCTTCTCTCTTTCTTTTCTCTACCTTTATTTCAAACAAGAAACGTACAGAAACAAAATTAAACAGAGAACAAAATATAAGCATAAAAATAATATGTAAGGGCATTAGAGAACATAAATTATTATTAAATTAATGCCTTAGGGTTGTAGTCTTTTAAGGGCTGATATCATTTGAATTGAAAGCAGTGCTTTAGCATTAGCTTCTGCTAAATTCCATGTAGCTTGTAGCTACATGTAGCAACAAGGTGTAGCATGTGTACACCATGTTCACATGTACAAGTTATTTTATAATATTAGGAGAATAAAAATGAGAAAATAAAGTTGTTTTAATGAGAAAAAGGCTTGGATAATTAAATTTTTTGTTAGTTTTATGGCGTTCACATAAAATTATTACTTCATTCTCCTAATATAACAACTGTATTCTTATATTATTTCAACTTTATTGTCATATGACTTTATTCTCCTATTACTACAACTGTATTATTGTAACATAACTTTATTTTCATAAAAAAGAAAAGATAAATCTGACTTTTCTGGACTCAAATACAACTTTTGAGTTAGCAGAACTGAAAATTTTGAGCAGAACTTTCTTAATAGTAAAACAAAGATCTATGGAGTCAGGCTAACTGACGGTGCCTTCATTTTTACAACAGCATTTCTCTCCACAAAGAAGAGTTTATGATATACACATATCATAAACATCACAGTATTATCACAGGTATTTCATTTCAGCATTTGGTGATGGAAACCAATATTATTTTCCCAAACGCGACCTCTGATTTGACCACAGAAGGCATGACCTCTGACTTTCCGTGTGAGCTTTTACCTGATGGAGTAATTGAGTGGAGCTGCTGTGGTTTCTTCCTTCAGCGATACGGTTTCTGGTTGGATTTCAGCAGCAGGCTGTTGATCCAGTTTCTGAAGCCCAGGGGGTTCAATATCGATCAGGATCAGGCTGCAGCCTCGAACGTCCAACTATGGATTTACAGACCGTCAACGTTACCCCAAAGATGGGTCAACTTTCTGTCCTAAAGAGCTGGCAACGCTGTCTGCGTCACGTGAATGGCCTGCTCTCTACTCCTTCCCATAGTGTCGTATAGAAATACGTAAATTAGCAACCAGAATGGAGAACTGGGCGATCAATAGATTTTATTGATTGAATTTTTGGTTTTTGAAGATTTCATTTTTGGAAAACCTTTTTTTTTCACGAATGAACTCCGTGGGTTTCATAGTTCAGAGTGATGTCAGCGCCCAGGGCGGCCATCTTGTTTCACAATTGTGTTTTACAGCTTATATTTATTTGGGTTTTGAATTCAGAACAACTGCGACTAAATATTAGTGTTAGACTAAGATTTTTTTCTTCTTTTTTTTTTTTTTTTTTTTACAAAAATAGCCATAATGTCACAAGAATAATGTAATATGGCAATAAAATTAAAATAATACAAGAATAAAGTCATAATATGAGGAGAATTAAGTAATTATTTTATGTGAACCCCCAATCAAGCTGCTTTCTCATTAAAATAACTTTTTCTTCTTTCTTCTTCATTCTGCTAATATTATGACAATGATCTCTTAATTAATCAATATTACTCCATCTTACAACTCACAGAAGGGACGACTGAAATAAAAGCCAGTTTTTGAAAATATTTTTTTATCATTTGCAACTTTTTTTTATGAAAGAAAGCGATAAATTCCGATTTGCTATAAATTTGTTTTTATTTTTGTCGTCCATCCAGCCGTACTAGAACGCTACAGATTCAATGTTTCTAGATGTAAGACAGGATAAGTAAATTATATGTTCCTAAAATTCTCAGTTGTTGCACCTGTGATTTAAAATAAATGAAAATATTGTGTTTTTCTCCTTTGTTTATTATTTTGCCCTTTGGAAAACCTCCTGCAATGGAAGATTAATGTTTTAAGGTTTATACATCTTTACCAGAGGTGCTCATGAATAGGAAGGCTGCTGTATAATTTTTTTATTTTAGTACATTTGAGGATTTGTTCCTTTTTTGAAGCCGGCAGCAGTATAACACCTTTCCAGCTCAAACCGTAGCAATAAAAATCCCAGACTTCCTGTATATTTTAAATCTTCTGCTGCTGCGTTATCATGATTTGATGCAACCTGAATAAATCTCCTCACCTGCCTATACGCCAATTTCTCCATGTTTTCCCTAAACGAGTTGGAGCGTTCGGTGACATGCAGCGCGCGTCGCCACACCAACTCTTTATGAGAGTGACACCGGCCCACATAATTATCCCAGTGGGACGCCTCCATTTCCCTGCAGGTATCACCCGAAATGTCCCATTACTGTAAATATCATGAAGCTTTTTCCAGCTAAACACTCTCATTTACCCTGTGGCACACCTGCCATTACCCTCGCCCACAAACTGACATTTACAGAAGCTCTTTATTCATTATCTCGCAGAGGGAAATGGGGAGCTATTTTCTGCCCAGCTGAGGCCTTTTCTTTCTTTTTCTTTCTTTCTTATCCTTCAAATTACCGTCGTACATCCTGAGCTTCGTGTTACGGCTCCGTCTCGCTGTCAACTTTCTCTGAGCTGCCTGAGCACAGGCTGCTACGGCGGCTTACCAGGGCAATTCTAGATAAAAAAATTTTAAGGAAGGAGGAGTAAATTTCTGCCAAAAACAAATCTGGATTTTTGACATTGATCTCTGGACTTTTCCAGAAGAAAAACTAGGAAATTTCAGAATATGAAAAATGGAAAATTTGTGAGAGAAAAAGTTGGAATATTGAGATTAGACTCAGAAAATTTCTAGAAAAGACAAAAATAAATTTATTTTAAAATTCAAAGATTTACTAATAAAAAAGTAGGAAATTTGTGATAAAACTCAGAAATTTCTGAGGTTTTTCTAGAAAATTTCTGAGTTAGAAAAGTCAAACATCTGTGAGAAGAAAATTCTGAAATATTGAGTTTAATCTCAGAAACTTTCTAGAAAAAAAAAAAAAAATTCAGAGTTTCAAAGTAAAAAATAACGTAGAAAATGTGTGATCAGACATAGGAATTTTGTTGAAAAAACTTAGAAATTTCTGGTTTTCAAAAGTAAAAAATTTGACATTTGAAATGCAAAAGCTCCAGAAAGTTGAAAATTTCAACTTTTAATAATTCCTGAGATTAATCACAAAACTTCTTAGTTTTCCGTCTCAGATGTTCCACTTCAGAAATTCAACAAATGTCCTAGAAATTTTCTAAGATTAATCTCTTAAATTTCTGATTTTTTTTTTCTAACAAATTTGTGACTTTTCAGACTCAGAAATTCCCAAGTTCTTTTACTAGAAATTTTCTGTGATTAGTCGTCAAATTTCTGAGATTTGTCTGGCAAAGTTTCAACTTTTCAAACTCAGAAATTTAAAAGTTTTTTCTAGAAAATTTCTGAGATCAATCTCAAAATTTCAGTTTTCTCCTTTCTGTTTATAATGGCCCTAATGCACCTTTGTAAGCTGCTGATATTGTCCGATTCATCTGTTTATTTATATTTTTAATCCCGGCGGAATGTAAGAGAGGTGATGAGGAAGTTATTCTGACATTCTTGTGTTTTCCTTGTGATGCACGGAGAACCGTTTCAATGAGCCGAGGTTCACGGAAATACACAAATCTCCTCTCACCTTTCCCTGTTGTGACAGTTGGATTTATTCTCCGAACCGACGGATACGTAAAGTAGGTTATAGTCAGCTGTAGCCAGAATCATTAGTGTAAGCCGGGCCTGCTGATGCTTTAAAAGGGCAATATATTCACCCTGCAACGAGGCAAGAGAAATGTTTTCCAGCTATAATTTAAAGCCATGTCTGCTAAAGGGCACATGAATAATGCATCCGTAAAGAGATCTATTTAAGCTGAGATAGGGGTTTCTGTATTTATTTGTTTTGCTTACAGAGAGCAGCACGGCCGACTTCCAAATGCTGTTTAATTTTCTCCAACAGGCGGATTTTACAGTTTAAAAATAGTTACCGTTTCTTAGTTTTATTTTATTTTGCTGTTTGAGTCGCAGTGAGAGAGCAGCTTTGATTAAAGTCGGTGCAAATTAAAGTGACTCAGCGTGCAGAAAAAACAGAATTGTGTTTAATGCTGAATCAGGAAAGATGTTTGATACAAGCTGCAAAGATTAAACCTTCAATGTGTTTAATTTGATTTCTATGTAATAAACACAACATATTTACAGCGGTTTGCACATTTCTGCTTTTACGCTAATAGCAGAGCTATTTTTACACTTAGCACTTTTGCTAAACATTTAGCGCACTTAGCTTCACCTATATGAATATTTCCAGATAAATTGTAAAAATGCTAATTTACTTAGCAGAGCCAGTTTTTGAATTAGTGCTTTAGCTAACTTTGAACATGTTTAGCACTCTTAGTTTCCTCTACATTAATTTTTCTGAATTAAGAGCGCTAAATGTTTTGAAAGTTAGCAAAAACTCTAAACAAAGAAATTAGTTCTGCTGTTAGCGTATTAGCATGAGAGCGCTGACAACTGCTCAGTATAAATGCTGCTTTTTGGATAAGCAGGGATGCAATAGTTTTGTGTCTTAGTTTAGTTTTACTTCATTGTGACTTCTGGTTTATTCAGTTAGTTTTTATTCGTTTTTAGAATGTGTTTGCTAGTTTTTATTAGTTACGTATTGTTTTGTTCTAGTTTAATCCTTCTTATTAAAATGAGTTCAATAATTTTCATTTGCATGATTTATCATTTTCCTCTTTCTACCAAAAACTGGATATTAAAAGTCTTCAGTCTGGTGAAGCCTAGCTCTTTATTTTGAAGGATAATTTTGTTTACAGACTTCATAACTTATTTTAGTTATTGTTTTTGTTCTTTTGTTTATTTATTTGGATATTTAAAATGTTTATTGATAGTTGGGAATGTGTTCTGGCATTATTATTACCATTATATTACTAGAAAATGGTTTCAAAACAACAATATTATCGTTTCAGACAATTTAATGTCCAGCAACCATGTGTCTCTTTCCTTAGTCTCATCCTCTGCTTTGCCTGAAATCTCTCCGAAATCTAGTTAAAGTTTGTGGCTACAACATGATAAATTGTCCAAGAAAAGAGTTGAAAGAGTAAAACAACTTTTAAAAGCCTCTATAGTTGCTCTGAAATGCCAAAGGCGGATAAGGTGAACCTCAAGATCCTGATTGAAATTCAAGAGTCTTGTGAGAAATCCTCCGCCGTACCGGTGACAAATTGAAACTTAAAGAGAGGAAAGGAAAACAGCTGTGATTGAGCATTGCGTCCGGTGCAGACGGTGTTTTTTATTCGCCTCTCGTCCCGTAAGTTTCACTCACTTCCTCCCTCCGATCAGACGAGCTGGTATTTAAACCGCAGAACTCACTCTGAATGTTTTAGTCACGCAGTGAAACTACTCCACCTGAAAGCAGCATCCATGTTCCTGCCCATCCGGTCGGAGCGGCTGTTAAAGTTCAGCCCCGCCGCCGCGATGCTGTCCATGTCCCAAGGTCAGGGCCGCGGTGATGGATTACCGCTCCGCGCGGCTCTGGACTCTGTTGGACAGAGACGGATTTGGGTGAATACGGGAGAAATTGTGATTTTTCTGCAGACGGTTTCTCTTGTGAGGATCAAGGAGCGTGAATGAAAAATGACCTGCGTGTTTTTTCCCCGAGTGTGACAATAAACAACAATCAGAATCACTTGGATCAGTTTTTACATGGAAGAAACAAGAGTTTATCATCTTTTTTGGACATTTTTGCAGATAATTTATAAGGCCAACAAAGCAGCAGTTTTGGACGTTTTCCTGAATCGGTTTTCTGTATGTAGCTGTATCAGGTTCAAAAATGGCAAATAATCCTGTATTAAAGGTGATCTATTAGGCAAAATTTACATTTTGTATGTTTTTGTTCTTCCTTTTGAGTTTCTTCTACTTCTAAAAAAAAAAAAAACAGTCAAAACACTTTAAAAAAAACACCTGGCTGTTTTTTTGGCAATAAATCAATGTTTTTTGGTGTCTGGAAAATTAGCTGTTTCAAAAACTTCCAGATTGTTGAGTTACTCTGCACTGTTACCTGGCAACCCCTTGAGCTCAGCCCCGTTGCCTAGCAACCAAGTTGAGTTCCAGGACGTTTGGTCAGCTAGTTTTACCGCTGTATGTGCTGCACAATGGCTGCTGGAAAAGACGAGTGTTTTGTTATCGACTTACCATCCAGAAACCTCTTGCTGCATTCTTGTTGATTGTGCTTTTCTACGGAAGCCCATTTTTGCCATGAAATGCAACATATAATGGGAAACACAGCAATTAAAAAAAAAAAAAGATTTTCAAAATCAAGTAATGATTATTAGGTTCAAAGTCACAATTACAAGTTTTAATATAATAAATACAAGAATAGTAATCACAATTTTGAGTTTGAAAGTCATAACTATGAGTTTTAGTCATTACAAGATTTTAAAAACTAGAAATAGAAAGTCGTTTCTCTAAGGAGGCTTGTCTGCGTTATTAGACAACTGGGATCAAATTGGAATTGACTTTGAATCTTCACATTTGTTGTGAATTGGCACCATAGAAATAAACTGATCTGCACTGCAAAAACACAAAATCTTAACAAGTTTTTTTGTCTAGTTTCTAGTGTAAATATCTGAGTTCACTTGAAATAAGACAAAACTAACTTAGAAGTAAATTACAGCAATAAATAGAAGCTTGTTTTAGGTCATTCATTCTTTAATACTGATGACAAACTACTGGTTCCACTGGTTGGTTGATTATTCCATTTATAACATGGAAAAAATGTCGTTATAAATGAAATAAACTGCCAATGTAACTGGTAATTTTTCATCAATATTAAGGAATGAATTTATGAAATCAACCGAGTCCAAAATTAAACTCTTGATGATGTTTTACCTTTCAGATGGCCGCTGTGTTCTCCCTCTCAAGCCCATTTAAATATCCTTATTTTTATCTCCAGTCCTGGAGATTTGTTGATCTAATTATCTGCCGTACCATAGGAACGGCAGCTTTGCCCCCAGTGTGACCCATTGGAGCCTCACAGATCCTGGATAATCCACCTGCCTGAACGCCACGATCTGCCTGTTTGTTCAGCAGAGGCATAAAAACTACAGATTTGCCACCTCGGGGTATTTCTTCCCTGTGGTGCAGGAATGACAGCTTTATCTTTATTGTATAAATTCACAATCAAGCAACACATGAAACGACTTCAGACTTCCTGCGGTTATTTCCTGACTGGATGAAGTTGCTCTGGGAGGAAGAAGTGTGTCAGGAGGAAACCTGCACTCAGCATTCTGCAGGATTCTGATTATAATGTCAGAACTGTCAGAACCAACTTAAAAGACAATACTCTGTTTTTCTGGGGGGCTTTTGTTTTTTTGGGTTTTTTTGGCTTGAACTTTGCAAAATCTCCACGTTTGTTGGCTTATTTTCATTTGTTTGTGTTCTTTTACAGTATGCAGCTGTCAGATTTGCAACAAAGCGAGTTTTTCTTTGTTCAGACAAGCAGCTTCTGTCAGATGAGAGACCGCACGGTGCTTCAAGTTCAAAACAACCTTGGGTTTCAAACACAGCTCTTCTTTTTGAACCAAATTCAGCAGCTTTCTTCATCCGTTGCTTCAACAATCTGACACTGATCAACTCTGAGACTCCATGTACCACATGGAAATAGTTTATCTGTAAATGCTTAAGTTTAAGCTAGTTAAGTTAAGTAAACAAGCAATGTTTACTTAATGTTTAGTGTTTTTACATCTTTTTTGGATCAAGAAATGTCCTTACTGGCTTAATTTCATACTTTACTGTAAGTTCATGCATTTCAAACCTGTACAACAAACCATCTTTGTAGTTAAAGATGTTCATTATTTATGGAAGTAATCATAATCATTTATATTATTATTGTACGTTAGGCTTATTACTCTGAAGAAATATGACATCAGTGGCCGACACCTGCTACTAATGTAGAACTAATGTTTATCATAAGTGCTTTAGCACTTATGATAAACATTAGTTCTGCTATTGCTAATGTGCTACACTAACCTAATATTTAGCAGAAGCTAATGCTAAAGCGCTAACTTCAATTTAATTTATTGTATTTGTGTTCATATTTTGTTCTCTACTGTCCGTTCTTTATTTTTTTCTGGTATGTTGATTGGAATAAAGTTTTTAGGTAATTAAAAAAAAGAACAGGAAGAGAGAAAATGGAACTGCCCTTCAAAATAAGAGCATTAATATAAACATGAGGAATTCTTAATGGTAGATAACCAAAACTTCAACACTTTTGTAAACTTTCAGTACAATAAACTGCCAAATAAATAAAATTTAGAATTTATTTAGGTGAAGCGAAGTGTGCTAAATGTTTTCAAAGTTAGCTAGAGAGCTAAACAAAACATTAGTATGTTCGCATAAGCTCATTAGTGGAAGTTTGTTCACCATTTACAATAATTTTCCACATAAAACTAATGAATTAGGAAATTAAGACCAATAAAAAAATATTTTTTGTTTGAAATAAAGTTATTGAGGGGAAAAAGACACAACATGAGTAGAGAAAATGGAACTGTTTCACCCACTTCAAAATAAGAGCATGACTATAAATATCTACAGTAAGTACTTGAAGAACCCTTAGCACTCCCACATTAGCAGAAGTTTCCAAACACTTCGTACTGAAAATAAAAGCAACTCTTGCTGCTTTCAGTTTAAAAAACATTTCATTCATTCATCTCATCCAAACTGAAAACATTTCCACTAATAAAATAAAACGTTTTTCCATCAAACTTCTCCGTCTTTGTTCTCTGGCAGCTTTGAGCAGAAAAGTAGCAACTCCATTTTACTGTCGGCTTCTCGTGTTCAGCTACGTGTCTGCCGAGTGAACGCCTGCACAACGAGTCCGGCTGCATCATCATCCTCCCAATTATTGAATCGGTCCCGCTGCCGTCTGACTGTCAGCCTCTGTCTCTGGAGCTCTTCATCGCTTCTCATCGCTCTTCATCGCTCCTCATCGCTCCTCAGAGCCTCCACAGCAGAAAAGTGGCTGAAAGATCAGAAGTGGAGGAATATTAAAAAAAAATTTTACAAAGGGAGCTGTTGAAGAGGATGCTATCCATCCTGCAAACGTTGTGTTGTATAGATGAGCGCAGAACCTTTTCATCAGAATCAGATTCTTCACATGCTGCAGCTTTCAAAAACTTTCTCTGTAGTTTTTTTTTTATTCTGCAGGAGAGGAATTGATGTGAAAGCCGATGTGAAGTCTTTCCTGTGTGGGTGACTGCATTCAGTGAACTGATTTCTATCTGAGATGTTCGAGGCGGTTTCCTGTGTACCAGATCTATTTCATATTATGAAGCAGTGAAAGCATATTATGTCGCTAAATTGAGCTTTTTAAACTCAGTAATTTACGCCTTAAAGGTGCAGTATTATGTGTTTTACAAGCACTTATTTATACCATAAGTAACTATGTTACCCTCAGTTGTTATAAAAATGCTATTTATGTCAAACATAACTTAAAATAAATCTGACTTTGTGATTTAACATTTTAAAATTGAGCCTCTGTCTCTTTAAAAACTCTTTCTGAAACTTCGCCTTGAGGAAGTCGTCACAACATGGCTCCTCTTTTAACACTTCAGCCATGTTTTTACCAGCTGAGAAGTATAATGAGTTCAGCAGATGAACAGTTTCACCAGGTCTTTGCTAGTTGCTGCTGGGGGAGGAGCTTTGTCCTCGAAGGCGGAGCTAGGTCCACCCAGGCGTTTTGAACAGCTGAATGGTTGCCATGGAGATTAAAGCATTTCTCAAACTTGCAGAAAGGAATCAAAGCAACACTTCAGGTATGTTTTTGATGAGGGAATAATATTATTTAATAATGTAAAGTTCAAAAAAGTAAATTTTACACAATACTGCCCGTTTTGCAGTTTTTAAGTGACAAAATGTGACTTTTGGCACAGTTTTCATATAATTTAGCACCTTTGTAACTTGCTGACATGCTAAAAGCGGAGCCTCCTATTGAGAGTGAGTTTTATTTTTTGCCTTTTGTGGCTGTAGCACATTGTGTTTTTCAAATTATACTAATTTCTCCAATCCTGATAACTTCCCTGTTTGTTTGCATCAAACATTTTACCTGATAACCTTCTGGGAGATTTTCAGAGCAGCTGATAATAAATGAATTACTGCCATCTGTAGTCGTCGCTCCTCTAAAATTCAGCTTCTCAAAGCGTCTTCCAGAAACGAACCGCGGCGTCACTCTTAATCATTGCGTTATGCGCTGACATGTTAGCGGGAAATGATCGGCCCAGTCGGTGAGAATTAATGCAGATCTGCTCTCATCCATTTTCTCCCTCTGGAGATGAGGAAGCGATGATTGCATTCTGTCCGAAAATTTTATGTAGATTAAAGAAAAATGCTGATTTCTGAAAGATTATTGAAAGTGGCGTGTCAATAAAACAACGGCTGGTTGGAAACTTCATTTCAGCTGCAGTCCTGTTCTTCCAGTTGGCCGCGCCGCAGTAACTGCGGCCTTGATTGTGCGCAGAACAGCTAATTAGGGCCGAGTGGGAGTGGATTTGTGTTCTTGGCGAGCGATGAGACGGGACCACTCGCAGAAGGTGGAAGACAGATTACCCATGAGCCTCTAGGGCCCGGCAGAGGCATGCGGGCGGAGCCGTGGGTGGTCAGCGGCTCCACACGGTAACAGGCTGCGAGCCGAACGGCCTTCTGGGAAAAGACGGCAACAGAAACCGCAGCATGAATGGGAAGTGTTCAAACTCGTGATTTATGTCGCTTTGTGTTGTTTTCGCATCAAGCCGGGATATAAAAGTAAATGATATAGTAAGAGAATAAGGAAAAACGGCTGTCGTTGTGAGAGCATTATTGACAAAGAGCAAATGGAGGTGCAGACTCATTTGTTCAGCCTTTTTGTTTTTGCTGCAGAGAAATGAGAAGGAATCACAATTCAGGCAGGAATGACCGAACAGGGACGGAGCTGAGAGGAAGCGAAGCTCCTGGGAAATGGAAATAATAAAAGCACTTCACCTGGAAAAAGTCCTGGATTGATTGTCTTTGGTTGCAGTGATGACTGTGTGGATAAACACAGAGGCTTCTGAGTGAGGAGGATGGAAAAACTCCACCGGTGCAGCAGGATACACGGCAACGGTTCATTTATTTCAGGAATATTTTTTAATAAATCTGGCATTATTTTGCTGAAATGCAATAAAATAGTGAAAAACATGGAACATTCTCTGCCTATTTATTTTGAGAGTGATTATGTTAAATCTGTGGTTTAATATAGTTACCGAGTTACCAATTGTTCATCTCTTGTTGCCTTCATACAGGCAAATACAACCATATCCTATTTTTTTTCCATGTTGCGACCCAGATCTGACTTTTTCACGGCAGTTTGACTGAAAAAATTTTTCAAGCCCCAAAAATCCAATTTGTGCCACTTACAGATGCCAGTATCCTAGCCAGTATTTTCAAAATGTCTGAGTCTCCAAAAAAAAATTTTTGAAGTTAAAAATTCCAATATTTTGCCTCAAAATAAATAATTATCTTTCTTTAGCCTGTTAACTAGTTTGGAGGCAAATATTTAGTCAGCAAGATAAATATTTAGCTTCAAATTAAATACTTAGCTTTTTTAGCTAGCTAACTAAATATTTAGTCTTGAGCTAAATATTGAATTTGCTAACTAATTATGTTTTGGTCTAAATATTTAGCTCCAAACACCAAATATCTACCAAGCAAGTTATATACTTAGTTTGCAAACTAAATAATTAAAAAAACAAAGTAAATATTAACATCTGCTTGAAATATTTAGTTTGAAGCTAAACATTTAAATGTTTTGCCTCAAATTACATAAACCTTTGTAGCTTGCTAACTAAATATTTGTTTGACCTTATTGTACAAAATTCCTACTTTGCACATTTTTGTAATTCCATTTGGGTTCTTACTCCTAAAAAAGCATAAGTTGAAAAAAAGAAAGGCACCCAGCCATTTTTTTGCAATTTGTTTATGTTTTTTGGTCTCTGGAAAATGAGCCGTTACCTAGCAACCCCAGAGGAGTTCCGCCCGTAACCTAGCAACCGCGGCGGAGCTTCAGCATGTTTGGCTAGCTTGCTTCACCACTGTCTAATCCTGCTGGAAAAGACAAGTGTTTTGTAGCTGACTTGTTATTCACAAACCACTTGTGTTCTTGATGGTTGTGCAGGAGGCTCCACTTCTGCTTTTCAAAAATTTGGTTGTATAATTGTGCATCTGTTTGCAGCCATTTTTACATGTGAGCGTAAACGTTGAGTTGGGGAACGTTGGGTCCAGCCAGCAGCAGCTAAAATCTCATTATCTACGGATAATTTTGTGCAGAAAATGATATGAATGTTTTGTTTAGGCCATAGATCTATCCTAACCTTTGCAAGGAAGCATAATATGTCACCTTTTAATATCCAAGAAGGTGAATACTTCTCATCTGCACTGTATCCTTTAAAATTAAAATCTAAAATAAAGAAAATGTTTAAATTTGTTCACTGATAGAAATGATTTCTCTGGTTTCTCGACTCTTTGGTAAAATAGAAAGTCACCCTGGGCCTAAAATAGAAACCTGAGCTACAGATGGGACGCCTCGGCTGCAACTCCGCTTCACTTATTTTCCTCCTCAGGCTGCTGCAGGTTGCTGATAGCAGGTCTTCAGTCAGAGATGTTTTTATCATCAGGCAGATGAATGAACAGACTGTGACTGAAGCTGCATCGGCCCGTTTTCTCTTTGTAAGCCTTCACCTTGCTGACAGAAGAAAAGGAAACCTAAAATACACATGTGGGTGTCTGAGAACCTTGAAAACACAAATAAACTCCAGCTCTCCACCTCTGTAGAAGCGAATATGAATCCTTACATCTTCATCATTTAGGCAGAGCTTTGTTTTAACTGGGAAATACAAACCTTTACTCTACAATAAGTGGGTAAAAATGACACTTAAAACAAATTAATTTCTTCAATCAGGGCACAAGATTTTAAGACGCAAAAGAAAAACCAAAACTATTTTGTTTTCCTTTGTCTTTATTCGCATTTAGTACTTTAATGTGGTGAATAAGCATCACTAATTTGGAAGAAACTTCTGGAAAACTGCTGGAACAGTAGTTGTATTTCCATTAACCATATAATTGCACAAAGTGTTTATGCCAACAAGAAGTCAACAAAATCGTCCTGAGAGTTTATGTGGTCGTGTCAGCCTTTGTAGTTTAAAGATATTTTTACGGAACTAATTTGGGGCAAAATTGAAAAGGACAAAAAAAATTTAAACTGAAAAAAAATTTTTTTTTTCAAAACTGCTTTTCAGATTCAAGGGTGGGTTTTTTTTCAGTTCCATTTTCTTTGTTTCGAATAAAACTTTATGGCCTCAATTTAGCTCCATATATTTTGTCCTTATCCTATCTGACTTTTGAAATCCTCTGACATTGGTTCACCTGAAAGTTCAAAGTTCACCAACCAGAAACCTAAAGGGTTTGTTGTTCAAACCCAAAAAAACTCTGTATTTTGGGGAAATCTTGCACTGAAACTTTTGCTTCTCCTTTTTTTTCCTTCTTAATCTCCTTGGTTTTTCACTAGACATCTCTAAGCTGGCAAAGACAATTTTCTATAGACACAGTTTTCTCAAAGACAAAAAAAGGACCTTTTCTGACCTTCAGTTGATTAATGAAATGTTTTTCTTTCAGGGCGTTGAATGTCAGATCTAAATCTCTCTTTGACTCTTGGTAAGTTGGTGATATTTTATAACTATTAAGAAACACAACTAAAGTGTGAAGATGTTCATTTGTCCTGATTTCAGCTCAAAATTACAATACAACAAAGAGTAACAATAGTTTTGAAGGCAAAAACACTAAAAGGTCGTACTAACTGCAGAAACTTACATATGGAATGTCAAATTAAATATTTTATAGAAATCTAAACATCAGACTTTGTTGTAGTTAAACAAAATTCTTTCCTGCCCTGAAAGACAAACAAACTACCTCTGCCAGGAGTGGGATTCAAACCCACGTGAGCTGTTGCCCATTGGATCTTAAGTCTAACACCTTAACCACTCAGCCATCCTGGTTCCTGTTCTGCTTCAAACTCACGTTGAACTGTTTTATATACGTGTTCTTAGAAGGTTGAATCAGTGCTATTTGTGGATCAATTATGGCAAAATCTCTAAGCGCATCTGATAGAAGCGATTAGAAAATATCTAAACTCATATGAAGAAAGAGAAAGCCCAGCTCCTGGGTAAGGATGAGACATATACACCATACTTGGGTGTATAAACAACAATGCATTGTAGAAGCTGAGCATCTAAGCCTTCACCGTCAGATTAAGATATAGTTTGCCTATGAAGACTCTACCAGGAGTGGGGTTCAAACCCACAAAGGTTTGAACTTAAGATCCCATTGGATCTTAAGTTCAACGCCTTAACCACTGGGGCATCCTGGTTTGTACACGTTTAAATTTTGGATAGCTGGTGGACAAGATTAGAAAATATAGAACCTTGAATGATACATCCATGAGGGAATATGAGGACTTTCAGAAAACAAAAAGTATGTGAGAGGAAATTGCTCAGACTCTAAGTACAGATGAGGCACAATGTGTTGAAATAGTTATACTACAGGAATTTGTCACAAATATAGAAACTCCTGAGTGATTTCATTGCCTAGAAAGCTCAACAGTGAAACCTCAACCATCCACAAGTCTGATAAAACTTGCCCAATACCTCCACGTATGTGGAAGACAGGGATGGAAGTGACTTTTCAGCAAATAAGTTGTGTTCTGAGAGTCGGGCTTTCAGAGAACAAAAAGTACGTGGAGGAGAACCGTAATAAACTGGTGAGTGGTTTCATACCGAAGTGCATAGTCACCATGAAATCTGATCCAGCCACAATACCTCAAAGTACCTGGAAGTTAGGAGTATAAGTTATTGGTCATGATTCACAGTTTCCATCAGTAGTTAACTTGTATTTTGACCATAAATTCTTTTGATGGAGACTAACTAAGTTACCTCTACCAGGAGTGGGGTTCGAACCCACGTGGGCTGGTGCCCATTGGATCTTAAGTCCAACGCCTTAACCACTCGGCCATCCTGGTTTGTCCGCAGTTGCTTGCTCACATTGAACCATTTTTGTAATTGACTCAGTTATATTTTGGAGAGCTTATGGAAAAGATTAGAAAATATGGAACCTTGCATGAGAAAATATGAGGACTTTCAGATAACAAAAAGCAAGGGGGAGGAAATTGCTCAGACAGGTTAAGGATGTGTTGAAACAGTCATATTATGGGTATTTGTCAATATAGAAAACTGGTGAGCAAGGTCAGCAATGAATTTCATCTACAGCAGGGGTGTTAAACTCCAGTCCTCAAGAGCCGCAGTCCTGCAACTTTTAGATGTGTCTCTGCTGCATCACACCTGAATAGAATAATTAGGTCATTAGCAAGGCTCTGGAGAACTGATCTACAGAAGGAGGAGGTAATTAAGCCATTTCATTCCAGTGTTTTGCACATCTAAAAACTGCAGGACACTGCAGTTTGACACTTGTGATCTACAGGCTCAGAGAACATGCACAATACCTCCAAGTGCCTGGGAGTTACGAGTGTAAGTCTATTTGTCATGATTCATGGTTTCCTTGAGTACTTAACTTGTATTTTTGTGCATATTTTGACCAGGAACACTCATGAATTAAATATTTATCCTCTACCAGCAGTGGGATATAAACCCATGTGGGCTGGCTCCCATTGGATGTTAAGTCCAATACCGTAACCACTCGGCCATCCTAGTGGATGGCATTGTTTAAGGCATCAATCTCATTCCTGAGTCTTCAAGAGCTCTAGAGAAAAAGCCTCCATGATGTCCCAGAAGATCCAATAACCTGAGTCCAATGTACTCTGACAATCCCCTTACCTTGACTCCCATATTTTATGTATAAACATGACTGATTTTGCCTGCATTTAATTAATATACACTTAAAAAAAACAAGAAAAAAAACAGCATGTGAAGATGGCTTAAGGAAGTAAATAGATGAAGGAAAATTCCCCGAAAAGCAGGAAGCTGTCAAGGTGAGGATGAGCAACATGTTTTACTTCTCTGTGTTAGCTTCCCATCGGATCTTCATCCATCTTTTTTTTCTCTTTTCCGCCTCAAAGGCTAGATTCCCTCGTGACGTTGCTGCTGCTACAATTCTCTCCACTTCCCTGTTCGGTCCATGGAGATGCTGAAAAGCTGAATATTTCTCTTTAACCTGAGCTTGATTCTGATGTGCCAATGTGTCCTTTCCAGTCTCTGCTCCCTGATATCACCTCCTAAAGCTTTTTCATGTCTCACCACTGCAACGCAAAATAAATTATCTTCCGGTTGTGTTGCTCAACGCCTTCGGGACGGACTGAAACAAGAAACCCTCTCATCCGACAAAAGTGGCTGACCTCATTGCTGTTCTTGTTGATTCCAGCTTTAAAATCAGGTGGAAAAACTGAACCCAGAAGAATTGAGGCTGTTATAGCAGCAGATTGAAGGTTTGTTTTTTATTACACTCTGGGAACTTTGATAAGAACTTTGCCCCAGAGGTTGAATCCTACCAGCATTGTTGATCTTCAGTGTTTCCACTGGATAAAAACACCAGAGATTCCAGTTTTACTTTGTTTGCTGAGAAGAAGCAAAGGTTTACAGCATGTTTCGGCCTAAAGCTCTGCTGTATTTTCAACACTACAGAGCTGCCTATATATTTGTATCAAATTATGTCAAATAAAAAAGAGAAATAGCTTTTTAGCTATTTAGTCTGAGCTTTTGAAGTGGTTTTAATATCATCTCTTTGTTTAATGCAGCAACAAAACACAATATGTTTTCTTGTTGCACAGATCAATAGAATGTTAGTGATTAATAAATGAACTGGCACAGGAGCCCTTGATTGTGTCTTTAGTAGATTTATTCTATATTCACTGAACATGTTCTGCATTTTTGCATTCATACCAGGATGATGTGATTCTTTCCTCAGGCTATTAAAAAAATTCACTGGCTGAAGTATGCAAACAATTTCAGAGGCATAATTAACATGCTGATTTTGTTTTGTTTGTAGCATTCAGGACGAAAATGTGCTATTAGCATTCATTTTTGCTCGGCGTTAGCAGTGATGCTGCAACAATAAGTAGGAATAGACAGCATGCGAAATGAACAAATCCTAACATTTCAAGCTAAAGTAAAATTGTTAGTCTATTGTATATTTTCTGCAAAAATGGCCAAAAACATTGAGTTTAAGTGACTTCTAGATCCTACCTGCAGGTGGCAGGTCAGCCTTACTTGATGCCCAAGTTGTAGTCTGTGATCAATATGGTAAATAACCAAAATTTAGATATTTAAGTTTTTAAAGAATGAAAGTAGCACCACAAGGCAAGCAAAAAATCACAACAAAAATCTAAGATCAAATGTTTTGGGGAATGTAAAGCAAGAAAAGCAAAACTCCCAACTTACCGGTTTGTCAAATCTCATCAATGGTCATAATAGTGACCAAAAAATAGCAATTTCCTTGTTACCAACTGCTTAAATAAGCTTTTTCTTCTTCAGCTTGAGCCTTTTAAAGATGGCTGACCTCCGCCTTATCTCCCGCTACCTCCTTTGTCCCTCAGGAGGTTTTCCAGTCATGCCTCACGGAGCCTGAGGCAAAACAGAACTTGCTGAAGGTAAGAGATATTTCTTTTTGCATGGGAATGTTTTGAGATCTTCTTGAATCAGCCGGAGAGAGGAATGTGTGCGTTTCCCATCTGAACCTGATCTTATATAGGTAACTTTGGTCGCCAGCAACGTGTTGTTTATAACTTTAATTGTTTTTACAATACTGGCTTGTTTGCGTGAACAAAAGGTTGTAAATGTTCCTGTTTTGTATGAATAAAAATACGTTTATTCACATACACACCCGGTGGAGAAAGCTGGACTCATAATCTTATCTTCCCAACAGACAAAGCTGATTTGAGAATCTGAGGCATTAATTTGCTAATTTTGCAGTCTTTTCCAAACACCATCAAGCGTTACATATAGTCACCATGTCCTCAGTTGTGCTGTGGTGTGTTTGCCTCATGGGATCCACTTGTAAAAATTTTGTTTTCTAAATGCCACAGAGCTGAATGTCCCATCAGGGAACAATAAAACTGATTTCAAAAGCAAACGAAACAGCCTCACGCTGCTGAAGAAAATTAACAGTCCCACCAGGGTCACTTTGGCCCGGTCACGGATACGCTGCTGGAAACTTTGTCGTGTCTCAAACATTGTCTCGGGGATTCATGGGATGTGTGAAAT
This sequence comes from Xiphophorus couchianus, assembly GCF_001444195.1. NCBI lineage: Eukaryota > Metazoa > Chordata > Actinopteri > Cyprinodontiformes > Poeciliidae > Xiphophorus > Xiphophorus couchianus. The sequence goes on from NC_040233.1 coordinate 25,477,069, forward strand.
TTTAAGTTAGAAGACGCAAAATTGCCGTCAGCGGTGATGACAAACTGCCTCAGAGACTCCAAACAACTCAAACAATCTGATCTGGACAGTAGGGAGACCAGAGAATCACATCGAAGCGGAGAAACTCTGGCGGCGAATTCCCTCTGTCTGACCTGCAGAGTCACGGGTCAATGAGTGAGATGGCGCTGTGGCTGAGGAAAATCAAAACAGAGTTTGAAATGTTTTCAAGGAACTCTGCAGCAAACTGTCAAACAATGATTAGTTTTGCTGCCTGAAGTGCAAGGCAGAGTGACCAGACAGCTGAGTAGTAAAACTGCAAATGTTGGCGATTGTCTGTAGATGGTAAGATATGGAACTCCAACTGGTTCAGGAGAAACGAAATGGTGGATAGACGGATAAGGTCTGGAGTCGGTGTGTTTTAACCTCTAAAATAGAGAGTTGTTACTGATTTGTATTGCCAGTAGTAGTTAGCACAACAATCCCACTGGTTTAACAACTTTTAGCTAGAATGTCTTCAACTGCATTGATGGTATTTCCAAATTCCAGTTCCAATTGTAGTTAGACGATTCAAAGCATAATTGTTAAGGGTAGACCAACCTAACAGTTAGCAAAACAAGCCAATAATAGTGTATTTATCAAAATGTTATACAACCTTTTGATCACTAATGTCACATACTCATAAGAGAAATTGTAGTGTATTAGCTAAAAAGTATCAGGGGACAAAATCTATCAACAAAAAGTGTTTATTTTTGTACCTTTTACTATATTTTATACATGTTAACAGTCATTTAGCATTTTTACTTGATATAGCTTATGAAGCTCTATATTGGGATACATTTAACTAACTCCTCTTTTGTCAATCTGAAGTGATTTGAAGTAGTTAAGTTAATTAATGTTATTGTATACGGTCATAATGTCAGATTATTATATCTTTTTTGCCTTAAACAAAATGCAATTATGTAGAACCTGTTGAAAAGAAAAAAATATGTTGTCAATGATTCAATTTTTGAGTGCATATGTTCTTGTTTTTCTCTACATTCTATGCATTACTGAAGGTACACTGAAGAAATCAAACAGTACCGTATATTTAAAAATATATATTTTGTAGTTTCTATCTAAAATAAGCTAGAAGATAGCTATCATAGATTTAGTTATATGGCAGATGCTCCCAACAAAAGTAATTACATTTTAAATTTGGAAATTCAGCCTTTAGATAACAGATGAGTTATCTAAAGGCTGAATGAACAATGAATGAGTATTTGAATTATTCCCAAATCTTTATTGTTGTTTATTATTATTATATTTTGTAAATTTTATTTCTGAAGCACACCGTTTTTTTCCCTTTTGGTTTTAATATTTTTTGAATGTATTTATTCTGAAGGTTTTTTTTTTACACTTTTATTGAAGAACAATACATTACAACATTGTTCTAAAGTAGGACAAAAAGTACATTTATGATTGCAACTTTTAAACTTACATAAACATGTTTCTACAGACATAAATGTACTTCCGTATAAATGCTATTGGAGAGAAGTAAATTATTAAGGCAGTGTGAAATTATTAAAAGAAAAAGAAGAAAATAAAGAATTATTCTGAGTGATTTTTTTCACTTTTATCTCAAGCAGTAAGAGTTTTAAAATTGTTTTAATGGCGGAGCTTCCGTCCTCACCTCCCACTGAACTGTTAGCTATAATCTTTCACAGCTGCGGTAAGTGAAACCCACCCACTCCCACGCTTTCCATCGTATTCAAAATCCTTTTTTTTGTGAATAATTTTTCGCCCGAGCAAATTGAAAAGTATTTGCTGAGCTAACAGACGAAGCGGACGTTAGCAACAGGCGTTAGCTACTGCTAACAAACTGACGCAGCTAATTAACAAGCTAACATGAATGGCGAAGTTCCGTTAATGGAGGAAGATGTACTGAAGTTCTTGCTCAGCAAGTACTTTTACTTTGAGACACTGTTAAAATGTATAATAAAAAATGTATGTCTAATGTTCGTTTTATATTTTAATCGTCCCGTTGGCCATAAAGTGTCTAAAAGGTGTTTAAACATGCAGGTTAAAACATCATATTTGCATTTTTCTGTAAAACGTAATTATCAGTATCGTAGAAATATAATTTGTTAAATGTCTAGCATGTTTTGTTTTTAAAAAAACAAAACGAATAATAAATATAAGATTTTTAGATTTGACTTTCAGCATTGTGATTATGGGAATTTCGACTCTTCTGAGATCCGGGTCATTTGGCTCTGCTCACCTGAAAGAACCGGCTGTTACTACTGTTGATTTTATATGAGCAAAATAAAAGATCTCATTAATAGTAAGGAGAAATAAATTTCTCACTGCATCTAAACAATCTGACAGCAATATGAATACAGTTGAAACCAGTTATTTATGTTACAGTTTTCTTATTATAGCCATAAATTAACAAGTTAAGCTCTTTTTCTGGACTGTGATCATTAAAATTCTAAATTTGTTTTTGTGACAGGCCTACTCATCTTTTCTAAGAGTAGGCCTGTCATGCTCCATAGAGCATGATCTCTATGGAGATCATGCTTCTTTAAATTATTCAAATGTTGTGTTAGTTGTGCTGATAAAAGTTTTACATTTAAAAATCTCTCGTGGCCCTCAGCTACTTTCTACTTGACAGTTTTCACTGTTATCAAAGTATTAAATTTCCCTGCTTTACATCTGACAGGTTTACTTATTTTTTGCAGAGCTGTGAGGAAATAAATCCCTGCAGGACCGTTGTTGGTGAGTTAGATTTCAAACTCACCATTTCTGTTTCTTTTTGTCGTATTAAATAAGCGTCTGAGTCGGTGTTGCTCAATGTTTTCTTCAGTAACTCGTCTTTCCTGCGGCTACTATGGGATGTTTGGCGCCACCCAACCCAACAAACTTTTGATCGCTTCAATAATTCAATAGGTTCACTACAAGTTCAAACTGGAAACGGGTTTTTCTAAATCGAGGTGCATCGGGCAAATTGCTCATAACACATGAATTAGAAGTGGGAAACTTGATTTATTTTAAATTAAAGCCTCGATAGAAATCGGTGTTTTACTCTGAACGGGTAATGAAGTAGAACAACAGGAAACTGCAGCACTCAGTGAGCCGTCATGGTTTTGTTAAATGATTCAAATAAACTGCATGTTGCTTTAGAGCTGCTCTATAGCAGGAAGCAGGTATCCGAGTTAAAACAGCAAGATTCAGATGTTTTCTGTTGGAAAATATTATTATTTCTACAGCTAAAGCTAAATAGATAAGAATATCTGGGAAAATGTTATTTATTTCTGTAGTTCAGCTTTAAAAGAGAAATTCCCATATTTTACAGATTCATTCCACACACTGGCATTTTTCAGTCATTTATTTCTGTTTATTTTGATGAATCTCACTTGCTGAAATTTTGTTTGTATACTGTACACAGTAATAATGAGTAAAGTAGAATATAAATCCATATGAGTCACATTAAAAGTACTATCTAAAATAACATGAATACTTTCACTTAATCCCATATTTCTGTTTTTAAAAGTACTTTTTTATTAGTTTGATATAATATTCCAGTTTTAAAATAATGATTATGAAAACTAAAAGTATCAACTTTGTCTAATTAGTCTATATAATGTTTATATGTTGGTGATGGAGTTAGTAAAATAAATAGGATTTTCAATAATAATAATTCTAACTCTTTGAAAGGGTCTATAGTGTAGAAGTATTACAAATAATTAAATTATTGAACTAAATTAGTCATCAAGTTAAAGCTATTTGCATTAATTTAATCTCAGAATTCTGACTGTAATCAAATTCTGACTTTTTTTCTTGGATTTTTAACTTTTTTTCTCAGAATTCTGAAAAATTGTGACTTTTTTCTTTTGAACGTTGAGCTAATTTCGTAATATTTCCATATGTTTTATTTTGTTTCTGATGTTTTCTGGTGTTTCTTATTTAGAAATCATTAAATAAGATGGTAATCTCAAAATTCTGACAAATTTTGACCTTAGCCTCAAATCTTTGATTTTTTTTCCTGAGAATTTTTACTCTAATCTCAAATTTCTGCCTTTTTTCCTCAGAAAAAAGTCTTGTTTTTTCAGTGGCCTTAATTCTTTCTGTAATTTAAAAGAAAAAAAGCACTTTTTTTTCCCAGTGCCAAACAATTTTTAGCATTAAGTTTGGATACTGAAAAAGAAAATGTGAAATACTTCATGAAAAATGTCGTCCACATTGTCCACGTCAGCCTGTTCTTGTCTCAGAAACTGTTTCTAAGAACTTTTATAATTTAAGAGGAAATTTATTCAAAGCAGTTCGACTTTTTTTCTTTTTCCTGACGGAGACGAAAAAATGACATGTAAGTCAGGAGCTTTTCAGCAGAGCATCAAGATGAAGGAACGACTGCGATTAGGAAAACTTTCTATTTTCACATATTTTTATAATTATTAATCGATCAATAAGCCAATATTTTTAATTTTGCGTTTTGCTGCTATTGCAGCTTTACACGCTTTACATTTTATCCATTTGTCTTCGCAAAACTGTTCAAGCTCGATCAGGTTTGATGTAGGGCATCTGTAAACATCAGTTTTCAAACTTTGGTACATATTCTCAGTTGGATTAAGTTCTTTACTTTGGCTAGGCCATTCTAACCATACAGTTATGTTTGCTGGAAGGTGAACCTCCACACCAGTCTCTAACTGGTTTTCTCCATTTTCTCATCAACTATGACCAGCTTCCTTGATTGATGTGCAGATTGATCAAAGGGAACAATCTGCAAATGCCCAGTGGCGCCACCAGAAAATTTACCTAAAGCTGTTTGAACCAAGCCAGTAAAAACTTTCAGAGGGCACAGCAGAATAAATGAATAAAAAATAAATAAATCATTAATTTTTTTTATATAATAAAAAATGCATATTTTATTTTTATTCAATAAAAAAATACATTTTGTTGAATGTATTTTGAAATGTAATAACATTTAATTAATTATTTTTAATATAGAATTAATTTAGATTTTATTATTATTTTTTTTAAATCTTTTTAGGAAATACATATATAGACATTTATTAGATTTTATATTTATGTCTTGATGGAAGAAAATGACTGTATTTCTCTATGATCATGATTTTCTAGGGTAGTTAACATTTTTCAAAGGGGGTCGTGGTCCCTCTTGATCCCCCGTTTAGGGTTGGCACTGCCAATACCTTTATTCCTGATGTCAAGTATTGATTTCTTTCATTAAATTCATACAGTTTTCATGTACAAATTGCTTTAAATCACCTTAAGGCAGTAAACTCTTGACATAGATCGGCCTCTAATTTAAATATTCAGGTTCAAAACTTTAACAGTGGCTAATTGGATGAAGTCCCGCCGCTGTTTCATGATAAATATTTGTGTCTTTAAAGACCAAACTGTGTCGTTCTGATGAGTTCGTTTCTTCCGGCGTTCCCAGAGGAAGGGAAACATCTCGATGACTTTTCTTTTCTTCTTGGACGATTCCTGGCACAAGACAATCTCGGGCTGCTACTTTTACAGTCCTGATGCGATCATTGTAAAATTGATTTGAGTCTCTGCAGAACAATAACAATGCAAACATACATATAGACTGACAGCTTGATTAGCTAGCAGCGGCAGTGTCGCTCCCCCATCTCATCTTGTCCTTTAAAGAAAGGACCATTATGGCGACGGCTCAGGCTGTCGGATCAGCACAGAGCGCGTTTCCACCGGGATTATTCAGAGGGAAGGAAGAGAAATAAACAGGTTTATTACGGACTGGGCTGTCAGTGATCCACATATCCTATAAATGGGATGTGAGGAGCTGGAGGATTCTGATAAAGGTAATAACACAACTACAGTCTAAGCCGAAGGCGTATGCATGAGATGGTAAAACTCGTTCCCAAAGCAGGGTGAGCAATCTGCGGGGGGCTCCAGGGAATGCGCTTCCTGCACATTCGAATGCCGACTGTACTCGCTCCTGCAGAGCAAATTCATGCTGCAGGGACACACCGAGACCGACAGGAAAACACGTCAGAGCCGCGTGAAGCTGTGATCTTCAACCAGGTTTTGGATACATCACATTAGAAAAGGTTTGACGGAAACGGCAAAATTAGAAATAAGTTCCTCAATTTTCCCCCCCAAAAATTAGACGTTTTTGTTTGGCTTTTCCGAAAAAGAGTTAAAGCGCCAAAACGGAGATTAAAACACCTTCTGAAACAATTAATCGTGATTAATCGATCATTGCAATAATTGTCAACTATTTTTGTAATCTTTTAATCGTTAACTACAACATATAGACTCTACAAAGGTCATTTGCTGAAAGAGCAACACACTCAGAGCAATAAATAAGCCAAAAATATACAAGTTTTTCATTTAATTTATTTATTAAATTTCATTTAATAGTGGTATGTTCTGCTGAGTATCCACGGACCAAAAAAGACCTGATTACTGGTCAAAGTTGTATCATTCGAAGGGCCACACATGGCCCCCGCGCCACACTTTGAACACCCCTGACTTGGCCTGTTCATTATAAGTAACAGCTCCAGCTTTGCCTCTGTTTCTGAGCTTTTATTGCGTGGCTGCAGAGCGTCGCTCCGTCGTAATGATGAAGAAGTTACAGATATTACGAGCTGCTCTGGATGACTCCATCAGCGTGACGCCGGTAGTTTAGACGGAGCGGCGGTGATGCGGGCGGAGACACAAACAGAGACGGATACAGACGGAGCGGAGCCGGAGGGGGGAGCGCTGAACTCGGAGCAGCCTCACGGGGGCCGTGACAGACAAACTGCTCCTCTCTGCATGGCTGCTTTAATGACAGGCAGCAAACTCATTCAGCAGGACAAACAAATCACCGAGAAGAGCCGCAGCGCCATGCTCACACAGGCAAACACTGCCCCCTGCTGGCCAGACTGAAACTCTTTGATTTAAAAGAGAAGGGGGCACTGGTTGGATTTGATTTTATGGGATTTAAGTAAACTTTACATTTCTTATTTTTGGCATGATTTTACACAAAGTTTTTCCTTTCTTTTTGTGATTTATTTCTGTACTCTGAAACAGGTGTCATTTGTTTCAGTGCCTGTCAGCTCAGAATGACAAGCCACCAGGACTCTTGTAGTTAGCTAAAACAAACAAAATAACGAAACTGAAATTGAGAAAACATTCATTAACTGAAATAAATAAAGGGGGAAAACTACAACTATGTGTGCATTTATAAATCCAAACATACTGAAAAGTAGGGTTTGAACTAGGACTGGAACTTTGGTTTGAAGTGAGGTTGGGATTAGGGTATTATGGAGGGTTGGAACTAGGGTTGCAATGTTAGAGTTGGGGTTGAAATAGGGTTGGAAAGAGGTTTTATGAGGGTTGGAATTAAGATTAGAACTAAGGTTGAAACTGGGATTAGAAATAGGGTTAGAAAGTGTTGGAACTAGGATTGGAACTGGAACGAGGGTTGGGTTAGTTCCAACCCTAGTTTCAACCTTGCAGTTAGGGTTAGTGTTTGGGTTGGAAGCAGGGTTGTAATTAGTTGAAGGATCGGTCTACATTCAAAGGCTGAATGAGGTTTGTAACTGAGAGTAAGTTTAAATATTTACCTGTGAAAGAGTACAATGTTTTCAGCAGAATTACGCAAAAATTATGAGATGTTCCATTTCTTTCAGTGGTACCCAAGATGATCACAAAAAGCTGAATATTTCATAAACTGTAGAAGATGGCAAGGCCAAAACACATAGCCGTAATGTTCTGAATGAGCAGAATATGGTTGGAAAAGCACAAAGTATGCAGAAGTAAGGCGGTGAAAAGTGTACAGAAAAAAAGTGGAGGAACTCAAGAGTGTAAATGCTTTACAATATTCACAGTGGTAACTAACAAAAAATAGCAAACACGCTCCAAAAACTAATTACAACGTTCTAAATTATATAAACAAAAACTGAAGTATAACAAAGAATCCAAAAGTTCTTCATTATTCCACTGGGACCTCAGAGGTATAAAATAAGCTTTAATTACAACTTGTTAGCACAGCTTTGTTGTTTTGATGAACCCGATTGCCGTCAATGCTGAACCTGTAGTTGTTTGTGGGGGCAGTTGCATCGGTTACCATGGAGACAGACAAAAGTCATTGTTTCGGCCCGTCCTCGACCTTCTCTGGTCTGTAATTGGGCTGAAGAGAACAAAGAGGACGTAATGAGACGTTTACAGACAACTGGCACAGACATCACATTAAGAGTTGTTTGGTTTGTTCAGAGTTCCTGCAGTCTGGAAAATCCTGACAAGTTTAGAAAAAGAAAAACAGTCTGGAAAGTAGTTTCACCTCCATCCAGTCGTTTGTCAATCATCCATCCATCCATCCAGCTCCGTCTGTATTTATGCTCTCAAACGCTGCAGACAAACTGGGTGATAAATGTTTTGCTCTGGTCTTGTTATAAGTAGAGTCAGTCTGTAATGTCATTATAATTATAAATTGATTTTAAACACTTGTGTATTTTGTTTTGTCTCTAAAAGTCCCAAATATATATTTTCATTTAGAACAACTTTAGTTTTACCAACTTGGTTAAATTGTAATTCAGTTTGAAGTCATAAAATTAAGCATAAAATGTTTAGCAAAACTTTCCGAAGTTTATTTTGAAGACTTAGATCATTTTTGGGTTCTACTGTATTAAGGCAAGACTAAGATAATTTTGTTTTTTGAAATTACAAGAATAGTCATATTACCATAATAAAGTCGTAATAATGAGACTAAAGTGATATGACAAGAATTAAGTGGTAATATGAGAATAGTCATAATGTTTCCAGTAAAGTAGAAAGATAACCAGAAGAATAAAGTCATAATAACAAGAATAAAGTTGTAATTTATATTTTCATATCAGTTTTACAAACAACAAAATATATATTTTTTTACACATTAGCATCAAATTATTATCAGGACTTGGAAACGATTGTGGAAATCATTTCAAAGAAAGAACTACATGGACTTTCCCATGTTTGGTCAGATCTTCATATTTAAGATTTTTTTTAATTAAATACATTTTTGTTCTATTAATTTTACATTTTTCAGTAAATATTGTATCTTTATTCTGTTGTTATGACTTTATTTTCATAGTCTGGTTTTAATAATTTGCCGTGAGACTGAAGGCCATTTAAGAAGGGAGATAAACGTGCGATGTTTGAAGAAGCATAGTGTTCTAGAAATACTTTTAAACCATAAATACCTCATATTAAGGATGAATATTTTCATTTTTGCGCCGTCTCCCTCCAGCATAGTAATTTAACACGCCTGCTTCTTTATTAGCCTCTGATTCAGTTTTTAAAAAAAGATTATTTATTTCAGTTCCCACTTTTATCCTCATTAATGTGTTTTTTATTTCATGCAAATGCAGCCGTCAGCAAACTGGTGAAAATCTATAATAGCTGCAGCAGAAAATTACTGTAGAACAGGTTAATTTGCACAGAAATGCCCCACAGTTCATATTAACTGCCTCAATGTGCAACACTGCTTTGGGTTATGAACGCTCACTTTCATTAGCTGCAGATTACAACAGCAGTTTCCATAAAAGCAGCCTCACCTCTGGGGGATGAGCGTTCAATAGCTTTTCCAACAAATCTGCTGATTTAAGGTAGAAAGCGTCGGATTGTAAAGCTCTGATGCTGCTGCGTGTCGCTGTGTCCCATCAGGCCGTCCGCCTGTACTGACACAATCGTCGCTTCGCATCAAAATCACTCACAGCAGCGATTTCCCATTCATCTCAGTGAAAAAATGTCAGATTTCACAGATTAATGTTTTTTTATGGAGGACGGTTTAATTTACAGAATGTTTTCCACTTTTTAACTTGTCACAAACTGAAGCAACATAAACAGTAAAATGTCTGTTTTCAATGTTTTCAGGCTTTTTGATGATTTTCAGGAGCGTTCCCTTCATTGAGGCTCCATCCATCCATCCATCCATCCATCCATCCATCTGCTTCCGCTTATCCCGGGTCGGGTCGCGGGGGTAGCAGCTTCAGAAGGGAGGCCCAGACTTCCCTCTCCCCAGCCACTTCTTCTAGCTCCTCCGGGGGAATCCCGAGGCGTTCCCAGGCCAGCCGAGAGACATAGTCCCTCCAGCGTGTCCTGGGTCTTCCCCAGGGCCTCCTCCCGGTGGGACGTGCCCGGAACACCTCACCAGGGAGGCGTCCAGGAGGCATCCTGGCCAGATGCCCGAGCCACCTCAGCTGGCTCCTCTCGATGTGAAGGAGCAGCGGCTCTACTCTGAGTCCCTCCCGGATGACTGAGCTTCTCACCCTATCTCTAAGGGAGAGCCCAGCCACCCTACGGAGAAAACCCATTTCGGCCACTTGTATCCGCGATCTCGTTCTTTCGGTCACGACCCAAAGCTCATGACCATAGATGAGGGTGGGAACGTAGATCGACCGGTAAATCGAGAGCTTCGCTTTTTGGCTCAGCTCTCTCTTCACCACGACGGACCGGTACAACACCCACTTAACGGCAGACGCTGCACCAATCCGCCTGTCGATCTCCCGCTCCCTTCTTCCCCCATTCGTGAACAAGATCCCGAGATACTTGAACTCCTCCACTTGGGGCAGGACAAACCCCCTGACCCGGAGAAGGCACTCTACCCTTTTCCGGCTCAAGACCATTGAGGCTGTGAAGTAAAAATTTAGTACCTCTGTTCAAATCTAACAAGCATTTTATATTAGTGCTGCAACTAATGATAATTTTAATTATTGATATTTCTGCCAATTAATTGGATAAAACAACTGGCACATTCTGCAGATTTTTCATTTAAAACACCATCATTGGTAGCAAAGAAGCTAACAAATATTTCTAATCTAAACCGTTTCTACTTGACATAACATCAATATAAAGTAGGAATAATCTGGTGATTTTGTTTCAGATTAACCAGTAATAATTAATTGCTTAATGGGTGATTTTTTTTAAAGCAGAATTTGAACCTGCTAAATCTAAAATTGTCTCTTGAGCAGTTTCAGTTAGAACATATCTACAAAGGGTTTTTTCCCCATTAAATGTATTTTTGTACAGCTTTGGCTTAATTACTTCTCTTATTTGTTCTTTCAGTAAATTGTCCTTTTTTTAGGAATATATTCCTAACTAATAGATAAATAAATTAGTTGCCAATTATTTCAATAATCAATTCATCGTGATTAATCTGATTAATCGTTTCAGCAACATTTTATGTTGAGAAAAATTATGGCCTAACAGCCCACATGCTACTGCAGCATTTAGCTAATGTTAGCATTTTAGCTTAGATCTGGAGACCTTGTCTGTATGAATGCTATTTGGGTTTTTACTATTTACTGTTCTTGTTTTAATGCAAAAGAAAATATTCCAACATTATTTTATTGAGCCATGGCTTGTATGTGAAACCTTATTGATTGGTGTAACAGTTAATCATTATTATTATTTGTTACAGATTGAAGGACAATGGCCAATGTTTTCCATGGACAGGACTCTGATTGAAGGTAAATTTATTCAGTCACGTCATAAATGAGCAGCTGGTTCATTTAAAACACCCAAAGAAAGTTAGTGGGAAAAATTTAAATAATTATTTAGTTCAACACAGTAGAAGCTGCGTTTAAAATGAACAGAGTGAATTTCACATCACTTAAAATAGTTTATTTCTACGCAAATCAGTGAAAATATAGTAAATAACTGAGCAAATTAGTCTTTTGTTGTGTATAAAACATATTGAATGGTGACTATTAAATGGGAGCCATTGTGAAGTTTACTTTGTAAGTTTAAGAAAATCGTTATAGTGCGATTGTTGCGTTACCATAGCTACGATCCGATGTGATAAGTTTAATTGAATACTGAATCATTTTAAAGAATTATAGTTACCACAAATTTGAACCAGAAGTGAGCCACACCACTGAACCGCCATGTTGGTAGGCAAGCACAGCGCAAAGTATAGATAACAATGGCTTCAAGACCAACAAAAAGAAACTAGAGTACTCAAAAATTGTAATCGGGTAATAGTTGTTTATATGAGCGCTAGTTCTAAGCTTGACTTGTGTATTGTTGTCATAGCAACTGTCATGACAGTTACAGATTCCTACCAAGATGGCTGTCAGCTACATGAGAACAATGTAGACATAATAACTTCATCACCTGCTACAGAAACTCCTACTGCCAGTGCATTTATTACTGGCATAGAGAATTATAATATTTATTGAGACAGCACACGAGGAATCAGTTTTAAAGAAAAAAACACTTTAATAGGTGAAACAACAGAAGAAATAATTACAGGAGTGTCAGACGTCCATGTAACAGTCACTGGTCTGATCTCCAGTCATATGAACGATTTGGAAAATGTAAATATACTCTGGCAATAATCTGAATGATCAAATTGTCAACATGGTTTTACTTCAGGAATTAAAGCTTTTGGGAAACGTAAACACATTCCACTGTCTTTAGGGAAAGTGTTTATACTTTGCTAATTTAAAAACATTTTACAGAAGCATTATGAACATCTAGAACCTGAACTGTCAATATTATATAAATATATCTATTTATTGTGGCAACTATTGTTCACAAGTTTTATCTCAGTAAAACTGAAATGTAGTGGATTACTAATGTACTCTGTTTATTAACTATAAACTCTATGTAACAAAGGAAAAAGTCCCCAGTAACAGAAAAATGAAACAGAAATTCACAGCTTTAGACTAAACACCCTGAACAACACACATCAAAACTTAAACCGTTTCACAGTTTGATCCCTTAAAGATAATTTTAACTCAAACATTAATACTAAATAATATAAAACCTGCTTCATGTTTTACTTTTACTGCCATGTTTTATTATCCAAATATGATCCAATTACCTTTTCAACATTAGTATCATCTTCTTAAAAAAGATGAAGGTAAATTATCTCTTAACTTGTTAAAAGTAAGTGAAAAATATCCAAAGCTACTCACCATAATTTAAAGCTTTCTTGTAATTGTTTCTAAGGCTCGTTAAACTGCTACACTGTAGTTTTATTGCTGAAATACACAAACGTTTTGGGTTATTTTTAGCTCTTTGAATCCCCACCAGCGATATTAAACCCATCACCAGTTTGTCTGAGAACAACTCCAGAAATCAGAGTAACCAAGGATGAAAAAAGGCACATCTTGAGTTTTCAGGTCCAAAGATGCATCTGTTGGTGTGTGAGGAGAAAATCCTGGAAGGAAACCAGAAAAATGGTTAAAAATATTAAAGCTTCCAGTGATATCTGGGAAAAAAAAGAAAAGAAATACTGGATATTTATCCTCACTTCCATCTTAAGCTGTAAAAGTCTGGATAATGATACTCACCAAGATTATTCAGTTTTTCTGCTTTTTGTGGGATTTTTTTTTTTCTGGAAATGTGACAAAAGCAGAATAATTTGTTAAAGAGAGCAGATGATGGAGGCTTTCATAAATACCAATCCATATGTTACTCTTGCAACATTTGGATTATTTAGCTTTCAAAACAACATGAATTTTATAGTAAAAATGTCTGCAGCATCTGTTGTATTGTAATTTTACATCGATTGGATAATGAATACTCAACAGAAGATACTATTTTCAAAAAATATATTCAACTGTTGAACAACCAACTAACTGCCGTTTTATCTCAACTTTTTTGAGGATTATGGAGACAGCTGACATAAACTGTGTGGAAAAAATGTTTTCATTTCACATCAATTTGAAAGGATATTAAATAGATTTATAAACACAAAAACAAAGTATATTATATCTATAATTTCAGTATGTTTTAGTTTTAAACACACAATATAGTTCCAGTTAGTTATAGTTTATCCACATTAATAACGTTTTGTATTGATTTCAGTTTACAAAAATGTTTTCAGTCCCTTTGAGCCGAAAAATTAACTGAGATGAAAAGACTTCTGGGTCTGCTGTTAGATAATAAACTTTTTTTTTCTGATAAATTGTCTTAATAAAAAGTTGCTGCAGAGCGTTGCCACCATAAAATTCTCAAACAGAAAAAAAGTCGCTAGATTTGCCACCAGTTGGGTTAATTTGATTAAAAGTCGCCAGAGATTTCTGGAACGTAAATAAATATAGCGCCAAAGTTGTTGAGTTGGCAGCAGTGCTTCTTTTATTTTGGCCACGCCCCTCAGTGGCTCTTGGCTCCGCCCACTTTGAAGGAATGTTGCTAAATTTATCAGGTGGGCGGAGTTATGCCTTCACTTTAAGGTTAATGATAGTAAACATCATGATTCTCTAATTTTAAGTGAAAGCATTGATACTTCAATAACCGTCCAATTGTCTTCCAAATTTTGAGTGAATTTTTAAAAACAAAATGCAAATTACACACATTTCCATCTACTGATTGGGAGAGAATCAAGAACAGTTTTTGTTTTTTTTCTCCAGATACTGACGTTATGTATGGCTGTAAAGAAATGGAGGTAGCGGCTGCAAATTAGCAAGACAACAATTTGGATTTTTTGGAGTTTTGTGCCTCTGGTAAGGCACAGACCAACCAGTGGATGGGAAAGTTCGATGAACCCTTTTCCATCTCCCCTTCAGCGCATTACCTCCGGAGCAGCTTCTGGTTTCATCTTCAACGTTTCCTTCTCTGTGGATATTTTTTATAAAAAATGGCTTAAAAAACAAATCAGTAAAGTTTTTAAACGGAAACTCTAGTAAAGTGAATCTTACTCTTCTTCTTTGCAGGTGGAAGTTGGGTCACAGCAGCAGGAGGTGAGATTTCTCCCGTCTTTACTTTCTTCTTCTTAGGTTCTTTAGAGATTGTGGATTGGTCCTCAGGAGCCTCCAGGATGTTCTTGACTGATTTCTTCTTCTTCTTCTTCCACAGAAGCTGGTTTTCCTTCGATGAATTTTCTTCTTGTTCTGCGTTTATTTGCGTCTTTAGCGACTTCACACTTTGTTTTTGCTTTTGTCTGGAAATAAACATCATAAATGCTGTTTTATTATTTCTCAGGTAAGAGAGAGATTATGAGGTTTAAAAGCAAACAAACCTTTTCCTTGCTGCGACGATCCGGTTGGTACTCTGGGCGTTCTGCGTCATCCTCATCACTTTCTTGCAAAGCTGTAACCTCCTCTTCTTGCTCAGCATCCTCCTCTGAAATCTCCTTTTCTTCTTTCCAGACGAGAGCAGAGACGAGTCTAAAACATTTTCAGATGGAAATTTACTTTATCTGCACCAACAGGAAGATTTTAACTTCCTGTTTCTACTCACCAGTTGTGGCGTTCATCTCCTCTTTCTCGCCCTCTGTTGGTGCATCTTTAAACTGCAGCTCCTCCCTTTTTCTCTTCTTCTGTTCTGACAGATTCCCTTCATCCATTCCTTTCATCTTAGCCTCATCTATCAGTTTTTTCTTCTTTTTTCCTGTGTTTTCTAAAGGAAACACAACCTCCTCTTGTTTTTGCTCCATCTCTTTTCTCTCTCTTTTCCTCTTCTTTTCTTCCTTCTTTGGTGAAACAACTTCAGACTCTTCCTCCGCCTCCGTTTTATCCTCCTCTTCTCTATTCTTTCTACTCTTCTTTTTCTTCTTTTTTGTCCGGCTGGTCAGCGCATCTCTGTCAGTCGTCTGTGTTTCTGCGATCTCCACCTGAAATGTCTCATCAGAACTTTTTTTGGACTTCTTCTTCTTCTTCTTCTTCTTGGGAGTGATGGAGTCGCCACAGATTACTACTGGTTCCTGATTGGCTGATTTGTCGCCGCCCTTCTGGATTTTGATAATAATGCAGTCGTCTTCATCTTCTGCAGCTTCTTCTTTTTCCAAGAAAACATGAAAGGAGCTTTTGTTATTGGAGACATTTATCTATAAATTACTTCATGTTACGTTTTCACAGGTTCTGGCGACTTTCTAAAGCCTCATGGATATTTTTGACATGAAAAAGCACCAGGAATTAAGAATAGTTTTGTTTTTACGCCACTGTTCAGACACTATTTTCTCCTTTTGTTCCAGACAAGCAACCTTATAAATCCCAAAAAGAGCCATAAAATCTTAATGACCCTTTAAATTTACATTTATGAAGCTTTTGTGTTGGTTTTAAGTATTTGTGACAACAAATGTCAAACTTCTTTCTTATAGTTGCCATCTTGTTTTGAAATGCCAATGTAAAAATAGTATGACAATAAATGCTAAAACCAGACTCCTGTTGGTTCTTTACTGACTTCCCGTTGTGCATTAGGCCCGGACTACGAGGTTTGTTCATATTCTCAGAATAAACCTTTTCTCATCAAGAGATGAACAATCAAGGAACCAGAGGTCCAGTGTTGACCAAAACCATTGGTTTTTTTGGGGGGCTTCTCTCTTACCAGTTTTGCTTGAATTAGTACATAAAGAATATTTAAGTTACCTTTAGCTGGTGGATCAGCACCGTTTTGGTCCTCTGTAGCCGCCTTCAGCTCGTCTTCTGGCTTCGACTCTGACCGAGACTCTTCGTCTTCGGTCCACTGATGAAACACAGATTATCATGCAGCTCTAAAACCAACGTGTTTAAACAACAGATGGTAAAAATGCAGCTTTTTATTACCTCAGTTTTCATCTCCAGTGGATTTTTCAAATCTGCATCTGAAAAAGATTTTTAAAAGACTTAAAAACCAGGTTATAAAATCTACCACTTCACCAGAAAACGATTTACTTTTAAAATTATTCAGCCACACAACCAGAAGCTTCAATCTACGGTGGACCTGCATGCCATCTTCAAAGCTCAGAAATTTCAATGATTTTTCTAGAATTTTTTTTTAGATTAATCTCAAAATTTCAGTGGGTTTTTTTGGGGGCAAAAACATACTTTTTTCTCTCCTTTTATCTACAATGGCCCTAATGTGCCGTCATAACATGGTAGCGCCTGCAACTGAAAAGTTAAAGTGGTGTTTGGATGCGAAGCGATGTTTCCAAGACGTTCTACGAACAACGGCTCCATGTTGGATTCCCGACTTCTTCGACTTGGAACGATTTTAGCACAGAGTTCGATTTTGAGGTAAAAGCAACAGCAACAAGATCTAGAGAAACGAGTTGCCTTGACTAACAATATCTGGATCCTCTGCAGTTTTGGTCTGGATTATAATTTTCATTGCTTTTTGTTTTGCCACAGTAATGTTTTTCATTGTCGTTTCATGTTTTCATGGCTTTGAATTGTCGTGTTGCTGAAATGTACTGAACAAACTTTTCTCTCACGTCACAATTAACCATTGCGTTGTGTTGGTTGAATTACAGACCAAAGTTTATAGTCAGAACATGGAAAAATGTTTAAAGGATACAAGTTTTTAAACGTTGCTGACCTCATTTAAGGACAGCCAGCGGCGGACAATTGAGCCCAACTCAACAGAACCGTAACAATGGAGAGATACTGGTAAAAACAGACAAACTGGACAATTTAGTTTGTATGAGTGCCAATTAGGGACATTTTGTCCCCATAAAGACACCGATTAAGGAGGTTTCAGCAGATGAGACTGTGAGGGATTATAAAAACAACCAACACAGAGAAACGACCCGCTCCTTTGAGAAGTTACGCAATGTTTCTGTCACTCTGTAGGCGTTTCTGCTTCACGGTTTGGTGATAAATGCGAATACCAAGAGGTAAAATAAAAGATCCTGCTTCATGTCTTCCTGTGATTTTTCTTCCGTTTTCCTCCCGTAAAAATCAAACTTCTGAACTTTACCAGCTGGAGATGGAGTGAAGCCAAAGAAAAGAAAAGGGAAAATATGTTTTCTTCCCCTGTCTGGAGTAAACCGCTCTCTAATTGTTTATACACTGCCGTTTGTCCAGACGATCATTCTTTACAAAATAAAAGCTCAAATCCGTGTCGCATCTTAAAGGCTGAATCGATTAGTCGATTATTTAAGTAACTGTCATCTAATTTAGTGATTGATTAATGGTTAACTGGAGCACAGACTCAAAAAGGTATTTGCTGAAAGAGCAACACAGAGCAGAAATTTAGCCAAAACTGGACAAAATATGTAAATTTAGTATTTGAAATAAAAAATACGGTCTAACAGAAACTCCCATAGTATGGCAGTATTAACTTCACCTGACTCAGATTTTGAAAAAAAAAATCTATTAAGCCCCTTTTGGTTTCCAGTTATTAATAAATTAATTCAAAAGTAACCAACAGATCAGCCCATCACTGTTTTGATCCGAGATCAAGAACATATTAATGCTGTAAGCATTTTTAGCTGCAGATTAATATTTTACAACAAATAATGAAGCGTCACTGAAACAATGCTGTGTTAATTTTCTTATGTAACAAAGAAATTTAATCTTTTAATGTTTTCTGATGTCTAATAAAGACTTGTGTGGTTAAGTGAAAAATCTGCTAAATGTGGTCATTTTTATCCGATTAATTGATTAATCATCAGAAAAAATGATAATCAATTACAAAAATAATATTTAGCTGCAGCTCTAGTTTAAGTGGGTATTTTGTGAAACAAAGTGAGAAGCGTGTGAAGTGCCAAAACTTTCTCCAGCTGAACAGAAACAAAACTGAAGTTATTATTTTTGGACCTAACGAGGAACGATCTAGAGTTATAGATCTAGAGTTATAGATCTAGAGTCAACGCACAGCTTCAGTTATTACAACTGAAAACCAGCCATCAGGCCCGAAACCTGGGAGTAGTGATGGACTCTGACCTGAACCTCCAGAGCCACATAAAGACAGTTACAAAGTCGGCCTTCTATCACCTGAAGAACATTTCCAGGATTAAAGGACTAATGTCTCAGCCAGATCTAGAGAAACTCATCCATGCCTTCATCTTCAGTCGTATTGATTATTGCAACAGCGTCTTCACAGGTCTGTCCAACAAATCAATCAAAGCATTTGAAACGTAATCAATTACGAATTTAATGATGACACTTGACTTAATGTCATGTTTTGATTGTTGATCCTGTTGCATGACTTTGTGTTTGTTGAAATGCCTTGCTGCTAAAATGTGCTACACAAATAAAATTTGATTTGATGGATTGAAGTGTTAAGAGTTTAGATTGTATAAATCTCCACAGCGTTGCCTTGAAAAATGCTCAACTTAATGAGATTTTATGTAACCAATCAATAGTAGTAATTAATAATCACAATTAATTAATTGTGATTATTAATTCATTGTGATTATTAATTGATTGTATTTTCTTAATGCATGTCTAATATTGTATTAAAAGTTTAAATATTTAAATAAAAAATCTTTATCTGATTAATTGTAAAAATAAACGATTACTAAAATAATTGTTAGTTGCAGCCCTATTACAAAGTAGAAATTAATTGCGAAAAGGTGGTTTTGTACTCTGATACCCCTAAATAAATTCCAAAATGCCTCTAATTAGTAAATAATCCACCTGACACTCAGCATTTAACACAGTGTGAAACATGGTGGCGGCAGCATCATGCTGTGGGAATGCTTTTCTGCAGGAGGTACTTGTCAGAGTTGATCAGAAAGTGGAAGCATATAAATACAACTACACTGAAATTATCTAAATTACATAATATCATTGTTTTAAGAATGACCTAGTCAAAGTCCAGACCTAAATCCAATTGCAAATTAAAGATTTGATCGATGTGTGTAAACATGAGGTTGTATGAACCATGATGGGTCTGAGAAGCCTTGAACATGCCGTGCATCACAGAATCAGGTGACCTCGTTGTGGTACCTGGAGGGGGCGGAGCCTCTCCGGGGGCGTCGTCAACGGAGACGGACTCGGCCTGAACGGGTCTCTGCAGGGAGATTCAACATGTCAGCGCCAGACCTGAAGAGTTTGAGTCAGATGTTTGTTTTTCCTGTCGTACCTCTGCAGCTGCGTGCTCCTCCTCGTCTTCCTCTTCCTCTTCCTCCACTTCCTCCTCTTCCTCCTCCTCCTCTTCCTCCTCCTCCTCTTCCTCAGCTGCGGCCGTCTCCTCATAGGAGCGGACCGCGGCTCCTTGAACAGCATCGATCGGTTCTGGAGTTTCCTCTGTGACTTCGGGGGAGTTTCTGGCAGCTTGACGATCCTGCAGGAAAACAAAAAAACTCAGATTGGATTTCAAAACGCAGCTTCCTGTTCAGACAAAGTAAAAGCTGCTCAATAATTCAGCCTCTGGTCAATTTTGCTGCTCATGATTTTTGTTTTTTATTAAATTAAATTTTAAAATTAAAAATTTTATGCCTCAAATTTACAGGGTTTCTATATTAGATTGTTGTTTTTTTCCAGAATTATACCAAATGTTTAACTTTGAAATGTAAAATAAAGTTCAATGCGAATTTATGGCAAATTTTCTGCAGTAGTAAAAGATTCAATGGACGGACGGATGAGTTAAAGTTCTATTCAGGAACCACCAACCTGCTCCTCCTCTTCACCACCTCCTTGCTGCTCCTCTTCATCACATCCTTGCTGCTCCTCTTCGTCACTCTCAGAGGTTCTGGTTCCAGTCCGTCGGGTCGGGGCGGGGTCGCCCTGAACGGGTCCAGATGTCCCGTCAGAACCGGAGGAGACGCAGCTTTTCCCCTCAGCTGGAACCGGCTGCAACATAAATAGGAGAGAATAAAAGCAAACAGGAAGTAAACAGGAAGTGATTCACAGCTGGAATGAGTTCCTTTCCTGTTGCTGTTTATCCAACAGCTAAACTTTAATTCACAAATATAAACGAACCAGGAGATTTTATTATTATTCTAACTTAGAGCCAAACTCTGTTTAGTTCTGCAGCAGAGAGTTAGTGCTAACCGATCTCCATGCTGGAGAAGATTTAGTTATTTAAGAATTTTATCTATAGTTAATCTCAACATTTATTCCTGAATAGATTAACTGGCTTCTGTTCTGAGTTACTCAATGGAAGAGATGAAGCAAAGGAAACCAAACAAGAGAGAGCAGCTACAATTACAACTAGGAAAGTTAGAGTTGTGTATTAATTAGGGCTGAACAAAATGGCGGACAAATATATCACAATATCAGCATTTCATATGAACTGATATTGATAATTATTGATTAGTTTTAAATATCTGAAATATTGCCAAACTGTTGATGTGACATCTCCTGTTTTATCCAGTTTTCACTCCACACTGTTTTTTTTTTTTAATTAATTTTTTAAGTGGAAAAACCTGAAACTGCTCCTGCGCCAGTTACTAGGTAGGTTGTTGCTAGGTAACCACAGAGTGAGAGAGTGAGTTGATTCCACCAATCTTACTTAGTTTGGTAAAGAAATTCTTAATACTGATTACAAAGTACTAGCTCCACTTTTTCACTTATAATATTGGAAACATATATTTTTTCACAGGTAAATAATTTCACTAGAACATTTTCATGAAAATGAAGGAACATTTGAGTTAAAACAAGCTCTTACTGAAAAGTTAATACCAGACTTACTGTCTTTGGTTGTAGCTAAAGATCCTCAGAATGTTTTGCTAACAGGAAAACACTTGATGGTATAAATTTCTACATCTTTATAAATCAATACCAGAAGCTTTGTGTATTTTGCAGGTTTCGCCCTGTGGATGTTTGGCTTTATTTGAAGAAAAAACGGAAGCAACTTCATTATTACAGTGGCTGGACAGCAGATATGCGTCTGTTTTCATTACAGCTTTCTGCTGCAACAATGTGCTGAACTTACAGATATTTCCTCACTGACTTAATTCTGGCTTGTTTGGATTAAAGGCAGTTTCATTCTGGTGATAAAGTATTTATGAAGGTTGTGAAAAGATTTTCTGTAAATGTTTGATTTGTCAGTGTGAGTTTAAAAGTGTTTCACCAGTTAATGACTGAAACTCCTTCCTTCTGTCCAACAATCAAATAAACTGAGTTTGATTGTTGCTGAAATGCGTAATACTAATAATCCTTATTGATAAAATAATAGATAACCAATAAGTAATTAATGAGAAAGAACATAATTCGTTTTCCAGAGGGATGGATGGATGGATGGATGGATGGATGGGTCGGTGGGTGGGTGGATGGGTGGGTGGATGGATGGATGGATGGATGGATGGATGGATGGATGGATGGATGGGTGGGTGGGTGGGTGGATGGATGGATGGATGGATGGATGGATGGATGGGTGGGTGGGTGGGTGGGTGGATGGATGGATGGATGGATGGGTGGGTGGGTGGGTGGGTGGATGGATGGATGGATGGATGGGTCGGTGGGTGGGTGGATGGATGGATGGATGGATGGATGGATGGATGGATGGGTGGGTGGGTGGGTGGGTGGATGGATGGATGGGTGGGTGGGTGGATGGATGGATGGATGGATGGGTGGGTGGGTGGGTGGGTGGATGGATGGATGGATGGATGGGTCGGTGGGTGGGTGGGTGGATGGATGGATGGATGGATGGATGGATGGATGGGTGGGTGGGTGGGTGGGTGGATGGATGGATGGGTGGGTGGGTGGGTGGGTGGGTGGATGGATGGATGGATGGATGGATGGGTGGGTGGGTGGGTGGGTGGATGGATGGATGGATGGATGGGTCGGTGGGTGGGTGGGTGGATGGATGGATGGATGGATGGATGGATGGATGGGTGGGTGGGTGGGTGGGTGGATGGATGGATGGGTGGGTGGGTGGGTGGGTGGGTGGATGGATGGATGGATGGATGGATGGATGGGTGATGTCATTAGATGTTTTCGTTTTCAACTGCTGTGTTGAAAAAAATCTATTTTATTTCTTTATCGACGCTTCAGACCTCTGTTTCTCTCCTTGTTTCCTCTTCCTGTTCGGTGCCGTTTGATTTCCCAGTCTGGGTTTCATCAGCGGCGTCCCGGCGTTCAGAATCGTCCTCCGGTTTCGTCTCTGCAGTGGACGGCGCGGCGACCTCCATCTTACACTCTGCAAGAATGAATCCCAGTAAAAACTGAAACCAGTTCTATGATCCAGTAAATAAAAACAGAAACGCACCAGTCAGAGTTCTGTCGTCTGAAATCTTCTCTCCTCCGTTGAGTTCGACGCCTGCAGCCTCGTCTTGCTTCGTGATTCCCGTCTTCAAGCCGATTCCTGGCTGGTTGGCGCGCTGAGCCAGAGAGCAAAGCCTGCACAGCGGATCAGACATTTTCATTTAAACTGCAACAGGAAGAAAATCTCATAAAATCTGAAATTAATAAGAGAATAAAAATAAATGAGGTTAAAATCAGGAATCTTTGCATTTGGGTAATATCTGACAGAAATATTAATATTCTCCCAGGATGCAGAATTCAATCCACCATGCTATTCAATTTTTGCTCATATTTTTTGACATGTTTCCAGATGTGGTTTGTGGATTGAATTATGAGATTGAAAAAGAGCAGTAAGTGTGAAAATGTCTCTTACCACTGAGACCAGTTGAGGAATGATAATGGTGGAAAATAAAATGGTTTGTTCAGTTTTTACGTTGTGTGCATTAACTTACTTCATCCATCCAGTGTAGATGTCATGAAGGTTTAAGTTCTCCATTGGCATCTCCACCTACACACACAAAAAAACAAAATTAACTAACGAATATTTGAGTAATCGATTATTCTAATGATTAATCGATTAATAAGACTTTTTTAATGACACATTCTGAAAAATTTTTATTTAAGCCTTCTTTGTACAATATTATTAATACATTAAAAGAAACACATAAATATTTAAATTCATTTTTTAAATGAGAAAATAAAAATTTTATTTCCTAATATACAACAACACATCATATCTTTAGTGAACGCTTGATCATTTTTAGCAAAAGATGCAGCTGCAGCTAAAAACGTATTCTGACATGATCTGGTGACTATTTTTTTATTAACCAATTAATAATTTGATAGTAAAAGATGAGAACAGGAGATTTTGTTTTATGAAAATATGAACCAGGTGAATTTATAACTACTCCACATGGGTTTGGGGTGGAACATATTTACAGACAAAGATTGTTTTTTATCATATGACATAAATGAATATATTGTCTTATTTACTGCTGTGACGGTGTCGTTCTTTCAGAAAATGCCCTTTTTTTGTTAACGATTAATCGATTGCTAAATGAGTTGACGATCATTTCAAAAACTGCATCGCGTCAGCTCAAACATTTTTTAATGACATTTATTGAATCTACTTAATAAAAATGACACAGGTGATGAAACTGCAACAAAAGAAGCGTGAGTTTTAGATTCAAGAGTGTACATGTGGAATAATAACATGTGGAATAATAACATGTGGAATATTAACATGTTGAATATTAACATGTTGAATATTAACATGTTGAATATTAACATGTGGAATAATAACATGTGGAATATTAACATGTTGAATATTAACATGTTGAATATTAACATGTGGAATAATAACATGTGGAATATTAACATGTTGAATATTAACATGTTGAATATTAACATGTGGAATAATAACATGTGGAATATTAACATGTTGAATATTAACATGTGGAATAATAACATGTGGAATAATAACATGTGGAATATTAACATGTGGAATAATAACATGTGGAATATTAACATGTTGAATAATAACATGTGGAATATTAACATGTGGAATAATAACATGTGGAATAATAACATGTGGAATAATAACATGTTGAATATTAACATGTTGAATATTAACATGTGGAATAATAACATGTGGAATAATAACATGTGGAATATTAACATGTTGAATAATAACATGTGGAATAATAACATGTGGAATATTAACATGTTGAATAATAACATGCGGAATAATAACATGTGGAATATTAACATGTTGAATAATAACATGTGGAATAATAACATGTGGAATATTAACATGTTGAATAATAACATGTGGAATAATAACATGTGGAATATTAACATGTTGAATAATAACATGTGGAATAATAACATGTGGAATATTAACATGTGGAATAATAACATGTGGAATATTAACATGTTGAATAATAACATGTGGAATAATAACATGTGGAATATTAACATGTTGAATAATAACATGTGGAATAATAACATGTGAAATATTAACATGTTGAATAATAACATGTGGAATAATAACATGTGAAATATTAACATGTGGAATAATAACATGTGGAATAATAACATGTGGAATAATAACATTTGGTTTAAAGATTATTGACACTGCTGTGAATCTGTTGGACTTTTTTTCACTGATATTTTTAGGATTCTGAAACGTGAAGCTGGTTGGTGACCAAAGATTAAGTTTCCTCCAGGCGTAAACAGAAAAAGTGCAGTAAAAAAAAAATAATGTAAATAACGGAGCGTTTAAATGCTGAGGACAGATTTAGTTCGGTAATGTTGAAGCGAGCAGCCAGCTGAATGTGAGGAGAGGCTGGAAATGCAGCGTGTGAGCAGCTGCAGCTCCGGTAACATTCTGTTCTCTGGCTCGGCCTGAACCAGGAGCCGCAGGCTGCAGAGCCGCTTCCTGACGGCAGAAACCTGCTGCAGCCGCATCCCACCGATCCTATTATATAACCTGCATGACGCGCATGTCAGCTCATAAAACACCAACAAAACGCCCGCTGTGGTCACATTTAACCCGAATTCAGCAACAGAAACCCCAGTTGGTGTTGGTGAGCTTAAATGAGGAGGACCCGGAGCAAGTTCTCACCTGAGTGACGTGTGGCTCCAGCAGCTCGGCGGCCTCTCGGTAGCCGCTCACCTGCAGGTGTTGCTGGATTAAAACCAGCAGCGCGGCGTCCTGCTCCGACTCCATGGTGGGAAAACAGGCAGGCAGAAAATACAGCCGCAAAATCCACCCAGGAATTAATAACACTTCACTTCATGCTTGCTATCCAGCGGCAGCACGTGTGCGGGACGACTCCTACCTCGAACTGCATCATGGGAAGTGGAGTCCTGTTTCCTAAGGGAAGATTACAAAACATTTTCATGGCGTTACGAAGCAAAACTGATTTTCTGCTAAAATGTTGTTGCCGATAAAATGTCATAAGAAAGTACATTTTAGATCTAATGAATAAGCTAATATAAAATAAATATTTTAGATGTATTCCATAATTAGTTTCTGCATTCATCTCTCATTGTAAATATTAAATAAATGAAGAAATAGAAGTTTAAAATGTATTAGTTATTTGCCAAAACATGTATAGCATTATTTTTTCACTGAAATGAATCTCTAATCGCTTGAATAACAACAATATAGTATGAGAAGAGCAGGAAACCATCAAATCTACCTCTTCCTTTTGAAATAAATGTAAAATTGTATGCCAACCGGCATGATTTTTATAGTTTTGCTTTTTATTGTTTGAAATCAAAAAATTTATTTAAAAATAAATAAATTATGCATCTAAATCAAAGTATGGCCCGTGGGCCAAATTTGGCACCACAACAATTTAAAAATAATAGAAATTTGGTTTGCTAGAGCAGGCAAACATATGCAGACACTTTGTTTTTAATTAGTGCAAAATTATAACAAATGAATTAAAATCTTCTTATACTGGAGAATTTTGATGTTATAGAAGGTTTTCATCTTTTAACAGTCACACTTTTTACACGTCATTTATTCAAAAAAGTCAAAACTTAATTGTTTAATTAATTGTTTAATTAAATTATTGCATGTTTAGTTCATTGTTGTTTATTCTTATTTCATGATTTCGTTGTGAAACTGTTACAGAAATTCTATTTTTATTTTCTATTTTTAATTCTAGTTTTGGCCCTAAAGTAATTTCTGACTTGTGACAAAAAGTGGCAGCATCATGCTGTGGGAATCCTGGTAAAGTCTAATCTTGGACAAAATCCTTTTGGAAACTGTAGGAAACTTGAGAGAAATAAAAATGTACAATTAGACCTACACAGAGTTTGGTAGTAACTACATGTACTTGAGTAACGTTTTAGAAAAAAGTTAATATTTTTACTAAGCTGTACTTTCTACTTTTACTTGAAGTATTGCTGCTTTTTAGTAAACAAACTTGTTTTAATCGAAAGAAAATCACCAGACACAGACACACACCTGCGTTAAAGTTATTTTGTAATTAAGTTACTTACATGAATTATTTTAATGTAGGTCTTTAAAACACCAAAATGTTTTAAAGACATTCTGATGATGTAATTTTTAAATATTAAATGATTGAGTCAACTTTTTACCGCATACTTTTGTACTCCTACTTGAGTAATTTCCCTTTTTACTTGAGTAAAAACAGGTTAAAATTAACTCATTAATCTGTTTTCCAGATAAGGTTGTTGCTGATTTCTGGAAATCTAAAAGAGCGCCCGCACAAATATCTCATAACATCAAAGCTAAGATGAAGAATGAGAGAAATAAAAACTTCTAAAAATGTTATGTGAATTTAAGAACAATCAGTTCACTACCAGATAATCAGAGATTTACAACACCTCTAAGAACAAGAGCTGCTGCAGACAGGCCGGCCCAGGGCATAAGCAAACTAAGCAGCCGCTTAGGGCCCCAGGGCCACTAAGAGGCCCCTCAGTGGAGTTGATTTTTTTTTTTGTAATAATTTCTGTCATTATAATATCAAAAACACACAATTTCACAATGAAGTGATTTGTTTTTACAATAATACATATTTGGTCATGTATGTAGAAATTATTATTTTATTTGAAAAACAAAACAAATAAATTGGTGCTGGGGGCCCCCTGGTGGCTGCGGTAGGTACTGCATGCTTCGGCGGTAACACGAGCTGCCGTGCAATGAGCGTCCAAACGTCCAAAGCTCCAGTCTGAAGTTAAATAAGCAAAACAGTGTCTCAAAAAAGGAAAAGAAAAAAGCCAAGATAAAGGTTTGTTTTAATGTGCCTTGGTAATGTGATGTAATGTAAAAGATTTGTAAAGCTGCTAATAGAAAATTAGCTTGAACAGCCCAGTTCAACAGCCAAACATTTATACTAGGGTCTTTGTGTTTGTGTGAAATTGAGTTTAAACTTTAAAATGTTGCTAAATATAGTAAGAAAGTGGCTGAGTTGGCAACAGTGAGGTGGATATTGTTAACTATAAACGTTCAGACGTGACCTGGTGGGCCGGTCAGTCAGTCAAACCTCTCACTGTGAGGACAGAGGCTGATTTTTAAAACTTTGCTGACAAAGATAAGATTAGGGGATAAGATCAGCTTCACATGTAAGTATCAGCAGATCACGATGCCCCAAAATTAAGGAAATCGGCATCCAGAAATCAGCTGGCCAATAAATGTATCCTATATTATACATGTAATGTAAGCAGCGCTGCCAGAGAAGCAATAAGTTTATAGCAGGTGTGTGACTGATCTAATGATCAGACTGCTGGTTGCAGCCGTTCCACATTGTTAGCAGAATTAGAGGGCCTCAAAACCAAATTTTGCTCCGGGCCCCATGGAGGCTTGGACCGGCCCTGGCTGCAGAGTATTCCTCAGCATCATTTAATCATATAAACTCAAGGAAATAAAAACAATTCATAACAAGTTTCTTACTCAGCGCCAGTGATTCAGGCTGTAATGAATCGTTTCCAGGCTCTGCAACAGAAAAATAAATGATTTCCATTTATTTTAGAAACGACTGGACGAGTCAGATGTGAAATATTTCGCTCATGTATATATTCATAACTTGTAGAATGTGCGTTGTTTTCCTGGAGTTATTGCTGAATAAATATTCTGCATGTTTTTCATTACTGCATTGAAAGTTGCGTAAAGCAGCAGGAACATTCCTGGATTCCTCCGGAGCGCCAGCTGGCTCCCCTCCCTCCCCGGCAGCCCGGACTCCCCGCCGGCGAACCGGGCGGCTCAACGTGTCCCCGCCGGTTCATGTCACAAAAAGTGACAAAACCCACAACATAACAAGCACATGACGTAACAAACAAACAAACAACCACAACAAAAAAAAACAGTAATAAAAGTAAAAGTAACGTTGTTGTTGGTAAACGGTCCGTCTCGTAAAGTTACACAAAATGGCGGATGTGTAGTAGCGTATCCTTCAAATTAGAGCAGTAAAAGTGTATAAAAACTATTTCATTGAAACAAGTCACGTATAACCTAAATTAACACGTTTAAGATATGCTGTTTGAATACAGTTTTATTATTTATTTTGGGGGAAATCATGGTTTCTCGAAGGGCTGGATTCCTCAGTTAGCGGTCAACTGCTGATGTCACAAACAACATGAATGGATTTTGCGCAATATAAATCTAAAAATAAACTTAATACAGTCATATTTTTATTTAAAAAGTATCTAAAACTGATTACTGCTTTAATGTTTAATCTAAAACATAAATAAATATATATTTTCTGAACTTTGTCTATCCATGCGTAGCCTAGCTTATCTGCCTAGCTAGTTCTACACAGGCTAATTTCTGACTGCTACCATAAAATAGAAATCAAATTTATTTCTATGGGAGCAGAGAGTGGACATTTTCCCCATATGCTTTTTCCAGATGGTTTTCTCAAGAGAAATTAATTTTCCAATGAATTTCTCAAGATTAACTTGTTCTCTCCAGAAAATCATGCGTTCTTAGCTTCTGTATATTTCAATTGATCTTGTTCCAGTTTAACCAACCAAAACCAACGTTAACTCAAGCCAAGTTTAAAAACCCAACTAACCAGGACAATGAGATCCTGATCCCTTTATTCAACAATCATTGAGAGAAGGGTCGAATGTACCCATTTAAATCCAATTCAATCCAAATCTTCATAAAATACAGTCAAATTCAGTTGATTAGATACTAATTAGTGACGGGTTAAATCTGAAAAAAAAAAAAAAAACACTGCAGAAATACAATTTAATTACGTGAGACTGAATTATTTTTTTTTTGCAAACTGCCTCTAGATGACATTTGTTGTGAATTGGCGCCAGTTCAAATAAACTGAATTGAATTCAATTCATATTGAGTAGGAATACAGTCACACTGTAAAGAAACCAACACTTTTAATGATAACTAACCTCCACTTGAGCCACGGTTAGCATGAGCAATAGCCATCAGAAGACAGGAAGCAACCTGAAAAAACAGTAAATAACTGGGTCAGAGTTTTTCCAATAGAAAGGACAAAAAAAACCTATTTAGATATTACTGTTGCTTGGATGGTAGGTTGGTTTGAAGGTTAGTAGGTTGGTTGGTTGGTTGGTAGGTTGGCTTACTGGTTGATTGATTAGATATGGATTCTTGTTTTTTAATTTAATTAGCAGCAAGTGGTTCATTGCCATTGAAAGGTTCTCGCCATCAGCGGATGAGTTTATTGAGTGAAGAAACTCCAGAAAGTGCTGCACCATATCTGGTGACCAGCATATTCTGTGACCACCGTATACCATGACTGTTGGAGGTGCTGTTGCAGTTTTATGCCGTTCTTTGCCATACCTCGGCCTAATGCAAAATGAAGAATAAAGAAAAAGCCTAACAAAGAATGAAAGGTAACATCATAGCCACTAATTGTGACTATTATGGAAATATAAATGGCAACAGAATATAATAGCTCTTATTGGATATTGTTGTTACCACACTGTAAGATAAGTTACCTTAACTGTTTCAGAGCTCTGAAACAGTTCTTATACCTTTAATAAAATTGACTTTTTATTTTTAAGACGAAGGTGTGTTAGCAGAAACAGCTTAGTTTAAATATTTAGTTTACACAATATCTGCTAAGAGCTAACATGTGACTATCTAGATTTCCATAATAGTCCAAATATTAGTGGTAACATGTTACATTCTTATATTTTTCCTTTGGTATGGCTAAGTAGGGTGTAAAACTGCTACAGCGCCTCCTATGGTCACAGAATATGGCGTAGCACCTGCAGACAGAGTGGGTGTTTTATTTTGAAAGTCCGTCCCGGTACCGTGACGGTGTCAGAGGGAAACTTAGCGTCCGCGCCGCCGCGTTTCATCGGCATCCAGGACGCGCAGTCCGAGGGAAGGAAGGAGGTTTGGGGGGAAACTTTGGGACATGCGGCGTTTTCTGCAAACTTGTCGCCAACTAAACCGCATCGGAGCAGAAAGAGGAGCAGAGATGTAGACTGACGTGAAGAGCCGTTCATTCCTATTGATCCGTTATCGAGGTATTGATTTAGGCCTGATTTTAACATCACATTGCATGAAAAGACAAAAACAAATTATGTTTAGAGGCTTATTTGTCCTGAAAAGTGAACCTTTAAATTTTCTTAAACTCGTTATAACTAGCTTGTTACTGCATTATTAGTGTTTCTGACCTAATTTTAAACAGGAATAACCAGGTAATTAACTAAAAGAAAACAGGATAACTGCGTTCATCCAAGAGGAATTAGTGGATTTAGAGCCGTCACAGGAAGTTAGTTATACCCAGCACACTAACACAGTCAGGGGGAAATATGTGCTCCAGTAACTCAGTAGGAACCAGTTCAGTAAGGTCTCCGAGGCAGCTGCTTCTCATCATGTTGTTTCTTTATACAAGCTAAAACATGTCCAATATTAGATCGATTACTGCTTTTTTTCTTTTTATTTCATAAGTCATGTCAGTTTAGGGTAAAAACATAAACTTCTCCAGGAGAAAGACTTCATTGTAGCATTTTAAATGGTTTTGATCAGTAAATCACCAGCTTTTCTGGAGGTCTGACAGAGTTTTCCTTGTTTTTTGGCTTGTTTTCTGAACGCAGCTTAAGTGGAGAAGTGAAGAACAAAAGGGGAAAGAGTCCAGATAAATATCTTTTATCTGGACTGAAACAGTTTAGAAGAACAAAAACATATTTTCTTCATAAAGGCCACAAGCTTAAAGTCAGACCTCAATGCAAACAATAACTTTACAGCTAAAGCAAGCTGCATCGCCACAATTATATAGAAAACTTCAGTCAATGCCAGTTTTCTTAGTTGAGTGTCCAACTTTTAGACCTTGCAAAAGTTTACAGACTGCTAGAAGTTTTATGCATTTTAATAAAAAAATCACTGTGTTTTTGTAAGATTTTGTAAAATAAACCAATGAAGATCAGCGAGTTTTAATACAATTGTGTGAAAACTTTCCTGAGACATAGACGAGGGAATCGACCCAAAATTTCAATACTGGATCATTATTATTAGATTGATGCTTTAGTTTTTTAGTTTCAGAACCTTCTTCAAATTTTCTCTTATTCTTATAGTTTCTTAAATCTCAAATCTATTGCAAAAGTTTTTCTTTGTTTTTTGACCATTTTTAGTTTATTAATAATCTCAAACTAAGTAAAATATTACAAAAAGCACCTTTGAACATCAATTTTCCACTTTTTCCATGGAGTTTTATTATACTTATTAGACAGAATCCTTTTACAATGGTAAATGTGAAGATCTCAACAACAAGTATCTTTTAATAATGGTCTTATTTTCAATTTGATCATAAATAAGTTCATTTTAGTAAGTTCAAATAAATGTTTTTTTTATTAAGTTACTGAACTCTGCTAAAAAGTCACAAATGTTTTCAAAGAATGACTCAAATCCTGTTTTATTGGGGAGATTTTTCTTTTAACAAGTCTACGTATAGTGCAAAAAAAAAAAACCCTTCTGAGCAGGTTCAACCTCTGCCCTAACATTGGTTACCTAGCAACGACCTGCTGAGTAACAAGCAGTTTCAAGTTCCGCCCTAACATCGGTTACCTAGCAACGACCCGATGAGTAACTTGCGCAGCAGCAGTTTAAGGTTTTTCCACTTTGCCTCATAACTGCTTAAAAATAAAAATGGCACAAAGTGAAGACTGGACAAAACAGGAAATGTTACGCCACCAGTCTGGCAGTTTTACAGATATAAAAACTTGATTAATTATCGATATTGGCTGATATGAAACGTTTATATTATGACGTTTTTCAGCCGGGTCATCCAGCCCTAGTTTTACCTGTAAACCTTAAAAAATATGATTATGGTGACATTTTTCTTATAAAAAATGAGTGTTTATAACTTGGAGTGTTTTTAACTGCAAACATTTTACTGTTTGATCTCAGATATATTATAGGTATGTTTACATTACAACTCAACAAATCAGTTTCACTTCTTTAATATGTTTTAAATTCAATCCAGCTGCATAATCCCAGCAACTGGTAAAAGAGTTGTGTTGAAATCCTTCAAACTGACCTTTTTCTGCTCTCTCTGCCACAGTTAATATTTTCATGCACTTTATTGGAGTTGTTCCTCAGCTCCAGCTTCATAAAGGCTTTTAAAGCCCTCCTCCAGCAGATGGATGCGTTTCAGATCACAGCTTCAGCCAAGTTGGCGAGTCAATCCCAAATATGGTTTTATGATCTACGCTCCGTCCTGCATGCTCGTGTGAAACCGTTCCCACTCAGACATTTTTCAGCCCTGTTCGTCTTTTCTCCATCTTTCTGGTGTCGTTTGAGATTGTTTTGTCCTGTTTTGCGTTTCCTGTAGGAGCCGTAACGATGCGGGCAGCTGCAACTGTGCTGAGCGTTTTCCTCAGCTTGGACTTCCTGTCAGCTCAGTCCCAGACAGACCGCATAAACAGCAGCAACGCTGAGACTGGTGAGACTGGGAGGAAGAATCAGCCGCACATCATCTTTATTCTGATCGACGACCAAGTGAGTTTCTGGAAGAAAGTTTGATTTATTCACCTTCCAAGCAAATTTTTGCTATAATTTAATAGTCAACATATTATGACAGTAACATAATATGTTACTGTAACAAGTCTGTTAGTGTTCAGCAAGTTCTTTTTCTACTGCAAAACCCAACATTGTACCAAGTATTTTTGGTTTGGTTTCTAGTCCAAGTATCTTAAACTAATTTATACAAAAATGTCAACAGTTCGCAGACATAAAGTTAGCATCCTGGAGAACCACGTTAGGCTGTTTATCTGTAAAAACAAAATGTTGATTTGGGGTTTAAAATACAAGTATTTTTGGTTTATTTTCTAGTGCAAATGTCTTAGTACTTGAAATAAAACAAAACTAATTTACAAGTAATTTTTCAACAAGATATAGTAGTTTGTTTTAAGTCAACAATCCCTCAGTATTGGTACAAAAAGAACTAGTTACTCTGGCAGATTATTTGACTACTAACATGGGGAAAATGTCTTGAAAGTGAAATAATCTGCCACATTAACTAGAACTTTTTAAAATTTAATATTAAGGAATATTTTTACTCTAAAGGTATATTGTTGAAAAGTTACTTTTAAGTTAGTAGTCCTGAAATAGGACAAATTAAGATATTTGCACTAGAAACTAGACTAAAAATACTTGCTAAGATTTTGAGTCTTTAAAATGTAAATTAAACTAACACCCAAATCTTATTTATTTATTTTTTTTGCAGATAAATTGTTTAAATCGGTTCTTAAGGTTACTGACTTTACTATGTCTGTGCAAATTGTGACAATTTTTTGTGTAAATAAATTTAACTCTGCAATATTTGGAATAAACCTGTCTCAGCGCTGCCCCCTTTGGGTAAAATTGAAGCTAGTGCAGTTGAATTGTCCTGTTGGTTTCAGCAGTAAAGTTTGGTTAGCATTAAAACACAAAGCAAATATAAAGAAATGAGCTGGTTTTAAATGTTTGCACAAGTAATAAATAAAAAATGTTTCCTGACTGCCGAGGTCAATAAAATGTTGATGTGGTCACATTAAAGGGCAGAGAAATAAACAAAACATTTAAATAAAGTACAATTTGGATAAAACTCATAGTAAGCGCAGCGACTGCAGAAGAATAAAGCAGAACTCAATCTGTGTCAGGGCTACAACGACATCGGCTACCACAACCCCAACATCATGACCCCAACTCTGGACAAACTGGCAGCAGAGGGCGTGATACTGGAGAACTACTACGTTCAACCGATCTGCACGCCGTCACGGAGCCAGCTGATGACCGGCAGGTAAACGCAGCGCTTCGACAGCCGGTTACCTTTTAAAAACCGTTATTCTGGATCCACTGAATTCATTCTCACCCTACAACAGACCGTCAGTTTGATTAGGGCTGAAACAATTTGTCGTGATTTATTGTGATTAGTCGACTAATTTAGGAATCGATTAATCCTTAACTGAAATATATAGACTTTAAAACGATCTATGCTGAAATAGCAACATGCACGGAGCTGCAATTAAACCAAAACTGTACAAAAGCATAAACATTTTCCATTTAATAATAAAAACAACTAAAATCTCCTGTTGAGAACATTTTGCAATCCAGTTATTAATCAGTTAATGCAATAAATATTCAATTAATCTGCCAACGATCAAGTGTTCAATAAATGGCATGATTACTTTATAATCATAAGTGAAAATTTTATATAAAATATGTATATAATGTCTATTATACATATTTTATATAATAGACATTATATATAATATAAGCATCGTATTTAAATACAACCTAAAACTTAAATAAGTAAATAAAATAACAAATGTATACATGGAAATATGTTAATTTATAATTAAATCTGTAAATGAGTCCAGAGAAAATTTAGATTTAAAGATGCTCATTCTTGCTATTGTTTTCTAAATCTGATAATATATTTATATTAATGTTTGGTTAGAATAAAAACAACAAACTATCAACTCAAATAAACTAGCATTCTCTCCAATGGCCAGCAGGGGGAGACAAGCCAGCTAAAAGAAGATTAAGATGTCATCCATGAATAACAGATAAAATAAAAACATGAAGATTAAAGCATTTTATGGTTAATTTGTTAGCTTTGAACGTTTCTGGAAGGAGTTTAACATGAAACTGGAAGTGAAAGATTTAGTGACATCTAGTGGCTCAAATGTCAAACTGCAGCCATCTGAACTCAAAATATGTTTTTTATGTATCAAACACATGTAAAGCCGACTGTTTACCGTCAGTCGTCGCTATAATTCTGACGTTATTCATGCAGCTGTTATTCATCCTGCAGATTAGTTACAGCTGTGCTCAGATATGAGTCGCTCTAATGTTTAACAGCTGCTTCAGAGAAAACAACTGATAGCTGCTGAGTCCGAGGCTCTGCCTCAAACGTGATTAATGTTGTTTTACTTTGAGGGATGACGACAGATCTTGTTTTTCTTGAGATATCAGATCCACACAGGATTGCAGCACTCCATCATCAGACCCAGGCAGCCCAGCTGTTTGCCCTCACACCTGGACACGCTGCCTGAGAGGCTCCGCCAGGCCGGGTACGCCACACACATGGTGGGCAAGTGGCACCTGGGCTTCTACAGGTGAGTCTAAGGACGCCTCTACATTTCTATACAGAACAAGAAATTATATAGTATCTGGAGGCGTTAGAGAACATGTAAGCTGTAATGTCAAAATTTAATTGGTGCTCAAGGGCTGAGGTTTTTAAAGGGCAGATATTACTATTAAAGTTAGTGCTTTAGCATTAGGTTCTGCTAAACACAGTGCTGGTGTAGAGCTTTAGCATTAGCTTCCACTTAAGACCATAATGGTGAAGGGCTTTAGCTTTAATTTGTGCTGAACACTGTGCTGGTGTAGGGTTTTAGCATTAGCTCCCGCTAAACACCATGCTACTGTAGGGCTTTTGAGTGAGCAGAACTAATGTTTATGATTGGTGCTTTAGGGTTAGCACATGTACCTTTTTAGCTAGTGTTCGACCTTGATGTCAGTTACTGGTCATAATGTCTAAAAAATGTTTCCTACATAGAGTCGGTTTGGATCCCTTCTTTTCTCAAAATGGGATGGAAAATCATTATTTGGAAATATTTAAGTGTGACCAAAAAATGTAGAACAAATCAGTAAGAGGGTACTTGGCTAGCTCTGATTGGCCAGTACAGCAGCTGGTTACCATGGAGACGGAATGCAGGCTAGCAGAGCGACGTTGCTTATCAAGCAGCCGCATTGGAAACTGAGGTCCTGCTTCCTAAAGTGACCCAATATCTGCAGGAAGTGGAGGCGGATCAATCAATCCAAATCATCAATACCAAGTCGGTATCAGTGCTGCAGTTTCTCAAATATGCTTAGATATCCTCTCAAATCATAATAGCGCTTTATTTAGAAAACAATACACAAAAAATTGTTGTTGAGACCAGTTTAGGTTTTAACAAAATAATTAAAAGGAAAAACTACAAAAATGCCTAAAGATCAGAAGTAAATAAAAAGTATCGGTAAATCTGGTCCTGATATCTGGTATCGGATCGATGCCACATTACGCAGTATCTCTCTCCTCTAGCAGGAATATTCAGCTTCATCTGTGTCTTCTGAACAAGATAAACACAATTTTAATCTGTCTAATACAATTAATGACAGTAAATTCCTTGTTACTTGTTCTTCAGGAAGGCCTGCCTGCCCACCAGAAAAGGTTTTGACTCTTTCTTTGGTTCGTTAACAGGAAGTGTGGATTATTACAGGTTAGTATAACTTTACACATTACCTTAGTCTGTCATTCGCCGGGTTAGTTTTTTAAACTTCTCTGTCTGCTGTCCAGCTATCGGTCCTGTGACGGCCCTGGTTTGTGTGGCTACGACCTGCATGAAAATGAGAGCGTCGCGTGGGGCCAGGAGGGAAAATACTCCACGACGCTGTTCACCCAGAGAGCCAGGAAGATCCTGGAGAGCCGCAGCCCGACGGACGGGCCGCTCTTCCTGATGCTGTCCCTCCAGGTATCAGGATGTCTGTGCAACGTGACATTAAGGTGGAGTTCTAGTTTATGCCTGGATGGAAGGACACAGAGTTCATTAAAGTGTTTCTGAACATCTGAAACCCATTTAGAGATTTGTTTTCCACATTCAAACATCTGCAGAATTAAAACCAGACACAGGAAGAGTAATTTAAGATTACATTTGTTTATATATAGTTTATTTTCACTATACTGGCTGGCTGTAACTGGACAGGCCTTGAGAAATGTGCATCTTGACAAAAGACTTGAAACTTACTTGGATGCCTCAGATTAAATATATTAGAAATACATTTGCTAAGACTAAATATAACTTAGGAGGTTTGTTAACATGCAAAAGAGAAAAGCAAACTAAAATCTAGATGTGTTTCAGTTATCGATATGAAACTGGAATGCATAGTTCCCTCAAGCCTGAACTGGAAGTGATCCACGCCACTGAACCACCAT
The DNA here is from genome assembly GCF_001444195.1 of Xiphophorus couchianus. NCBI lineage: Eukaryota > Metazoa > Chordata > Actinopteri > Cyprinodontiformes > Poeciliidae > Xiphophorus > Xiphophorus couchianus. Next base: position 25,514,828 of record NC_040233.1, read on the forward strand.
CTTGGTAGGCAAGCGCAACAAAAACCAATAAAAAGAAAGTATATCAACACTGTTGACCAAAGTGTATGAACAATATCACTGCTGTCAGGATCAACCCGTATGATGCAGAGAATCTGGCTTCTTTATTGCTGTCATAGCAACTCCTCAACGGTCAAGACAGTTAGTTATAGATACCTACCAAGATGGCTGTCAGCTACAAAGTTCCAGGAAGTGAGACGTCACATGAAAACTATGCACTGTATAATGATCTCTTTTTGGTGAGCTTTAAAAAGAGCCTAAAAATGTCAAATTATAAAAGCGTATACCGTTATGTACACACACACACATATATATGTATATATACCATAAAGAATTTTTTTTGTAAACTATTGGTTTGTAAAATAGTGTTTTACTTTGTTTTCTTCTTTGTAATGTTAATTTACCAAAATAAAGTTAGTCTGAATCTGAAAAGACTTGATTTTTTTTTCCTCCAGGCAGTTCACACTCCTCTGCAGCCTCCCAAGTCCTACATCTACCCCTACCACAACATGGCCAACGTCGCCAGGCGGAAGTTCGCCGCCATGGTTTCCACGGTGGACGAAGCCGTCCGAAATGTGACCTACGCCCTCAGGAAGTACGGCTACTACAGGAACAGTGTGATCATCTACTCCACTGACAATGGAGCCCAGCCTTTCACTGGAGGGAGCAACTGGCCGCTACGAGGCAGGAAGGTAAACAATGAAGTACTTTATTTTAATCCAAGCAATTTACTGTGTAAGTAGCAAATATACTAAGATCAATTTTAAATCTCCTAAAAACATTGGCACACTAGCTGCATTTCCATTGCAAATGTGTGTAAAACACACAGCACCATCATCCTCCTATCACTTCCTGTCGTCCTTTACGTCGTTTCTGCCAGTGGTAACATCCAGTTGTTAATCACGTGACTCACGATGCAAAAAAAAAAATTTTCCATTTTTCAAAATACACTATTCTTGATATGGACAAATAATGACGTCATCCTAGTGCAAAAACCTTCTATCGAAAAGTTTTTTCAAAATTGGTGTTTCCATCAAGCGAATTTTAATTTGCGCACGATCTGACGTGGAAATGCAACTAATGCAATTCCATTACAAATGTGTGCAAAACTCTTTCAATATTCCACTAATGTCGAAAAACCACAGTGCTTCCATTAAAGATACTCAACGTGAATGTGAGTGTTGCCCTGTGACAGACAGGCGACCTGTCCAGGGTTTCCCCCGCCTCTCGCCCGGAACTTCAGCTGGAGAGGCACCAGCACCTCCCCACCCCACTAGGGACAAGGGTGTAAAGAAAATGGATGGATGGATGGATGGAACGTGAATGAGTTTGTTCAGGAAATAAATAATTAAAAAACATGCACTGCTACCATTCCCCTACGACTTCCTATCATCTTCTTTGTCATTTCTGCCAGAAGTAACATTCATTCCTATCTTCAGTGCTTCATCTTTTTTCGTTCTTCCATCCTTCAAACCTCATTTTTCCCTGTGTCCTTTCTTTGTTCCGCTTCTATAGAAATATTGTGGAGAACTTTGTTATTTTAGATTTTAAAATTAACCCAAAGCACTCTGGAAACACGACTTTGGTTAAATCTGGAATTTTCACAGCTTAAAATTTGCGTATTTTTGACTTTTGAGTGTAAATTAATAAATAAAATACCGTTTTTAGTGTACATTTCCCCTAACAGCATCAGTGCATTACGAGCTCTTCCAGGTAAACATGGCGGTTTGTTTGCAGGGCACGTATTGGGAGGGCGGGGTGCGTGGCGTGGCGTTTGTCCACAGCCCGCTGCTGAAGCGAAGGAGGCGGGTCTCCAGAGCTCTGCTCCACATCACGGACTGGTTCCCCACACTGGTAGGACTGGCCGGCGGCAACATAACCCAGGTCAGTCGTCCAACACTCATGGTTTTATTTGGAAGCTAAATGTATTTTATTTTATTTATGGGTTATTTATATGCTCTCACTGACTGCTTTGTTCTTTTAATTGAAACCAGATTTTTATGTTAAGCATGATATGAGAAAATAAGGGGCACACAGAGATTTTCTTTAATTATGTGAATAAAGTTGTAATATTAGTGGGAAAATTGTGCAATATAATAGAAGAAGAAAGCTGTAAAATAACTGGAAAAAAGTTGTTTTAATGAAAGCAAAGCTCTAATTGAGTTATAAAGATTTTATGTGATCAGCTTGTCAAGTTTCTTTGAAATAAACTGAAAATAATTTCATGCTGATGCATTGAAGTATTTTCCTGTCTGTAAAACCAGCACCGAAGTTTAACTTAAACTTTCCTTAATAACTGTGTGAGAGTTATCATAGAATTACTACTTTTTCTGGTAATATGAATTTATTCTTGTATTATTTTGACTTCATTGTTGGACGACTTTTGTTCTCGTATTTTTATAAGATTGTTCTCATATTTGTACGACTTTATTTTCATTTTGTTTTACTTCACCTTTAATTTTGTTTTATCACGACTTTATTCACGTATCATTTCGACTTCAATGTCGTACAAAATTAATCTCGTATTTTTACGACTATTTCCATATTATTACAACTTTATTCTCGTATTGTTTTTACTTCATTGTTGTTCAATTTTATTCTCGTATTATTACAAATTTATTGTCATTATTATGACTTTAGTCTCGTACTATTTCAACTTCATTGTCGTACAAATCTATTTCTGTTATTACGACTTTGTTCTTGTAATATTTTGGCTTTATTCTCATAATTAAATTTTTTTCTTAGCCTGGCCCATAGTGACTGTACAGTGCTGGACAAAAAATGTGTGTATATGCAATAAGTGCGTCTCTAAATCGTTGTTGAAATTTGCATTTAACTAAATGAATCCCGGCCACAGGAATGAGGGAGTTTCCTGCATAAACCTTTGCTTGTGTGTGTTTGTGGCTCAGAGCCAAGGTCTGGACGGGTTTGACGTTTGGCCCGCCATCAGCGAGGGGAAGGAGTCTCCACGAAAAGAGATTCTCCACAACATCGACCCGCTGCACAAACATCCGACTGAAACCAAGAGCCGGGACGACAAGCCCAGAAAGAAAGCAGCTGCAAGTACGACGGACGGGAATTGGAACGAAAAGAGAATCGACTCAATTCACACTCATTCAAGGCTGAAATGATTAATCGGATTAATTGATTAAAAGCGTCCAAATCTGCTTTTAATTGCTTTGTTACAACTTGGCTAAATACAACAAGCGTCTTCAAGTGAACGGTGACCTAGATCCTGTTTTCATTTATTTCAATTTTGTTCAATTGAGTCCAAAATAATAAGCAAACTGGTTTAGGGCCGAAACAATTAATCGGATTTAGTAATCGATTAATTGTTAGCTGAAGTATACAGACTCCAAAAAATTGCCAATTTGTAAAAAATAAAACATATTCAGAGCATTAATTAAACCAAAACTGGCTATAAAATTGTATAGCCTAAAATATAATAATAATATAGCATACCTTTAGTGAATTTGGACTGGATGAAACTAAAACTTTGTCAGTTGAGGAGTTCTGGGTAAAACATATTTACAGACAAGGAAGAGCTTTTTATCTTTTTTTTTTTTTTTACATTTTAGATATAAAACTCTTCTTTGTCTGTAAATATGTTTTACCCAGAACTCCTCAACTGACAAAGTTTTAGTTTCATCCAGTCCAAACTCACTAAAGGAATGCTATATTATTATATTTTAGGCAATACAATTTTAAAAAAGGAATTAAATTATTTGTTTATTAGCATATTTAATGTATTTCTAATACTGTATTAAAAAAAGCTTATGAGATTAAATGAAAAATTTGTAAAATGAGCCATTTTTTTAACCGATTAATCGTCAGAATAATTGATTGCTAAAATAGTTGCAGCCCTATATCCGTTAATTTATTTCTTAAAATGCTGTTTTCCTTAACTGGTTTGTTCATGTTTTATTTCTTTTGATTTGGCAGAAATCCCGTCCAAAGGAGGTGCGTTGCAAAACCCGAAGAAGCAGAAGAAAGTTCTGAAGCAGAAACTGGATAAAAAGTCTGGATTCAAGTTAAAAACCACCAAGAAACCTCAGATTTTTTCCCATGAGGCTGCAAAGAAATCCAAGCCTGTTCCCAAGCTGAAGCTGAAGTCTGGCCCAAAGACGAAACCAGAACCCGAGCTGCAGCCTGGAATCCAGTCCGGCGGCGCTCCATCTGGCGCTTTCCACCGCAAATCCAAAACCAAATCCAAGAGAACCACGTCACAGAACCACAACCAGTCCCAGTCCAGACCGGCTCACACCAAACCAAAGAAACTGCTCAAAGAGCAGCTAACGCCAAAACCCAAGCAGACCTTCGTCCAGAACCAGAACACATCTCAGTCTGGAACCTCCACACCGTCTCCGCTGTGGGACACGTCTGTCCAGGCCGCCATCCGGGTCGGAGATTGGAAGCTGCTGACTGGAGATCCGGGTCACGGAGACTGGGTCCCTCCACAGGTATCGAGAAAAGTTCTTAGGCTGTTTTAACACCTAATGGTCCGGTAGACCAGGTTCGATTTGGAACCAGAACTGCAACATTTATTACATTTTCATCGCAGTGAGTCAAACCAACCAAATAATTTGAAAAACCTGTTCCCCTCCTCGCCTGTGGGGGCGCTGCACCAAGAACCACAGAAGGAAAAGACAAAAAAAGAAGAGCAACTTGATTCAGCGTCAGATTTTAGCGGTTGTGGCATTTCTCTTTTGCCGTTGCTAAAAGACCATGAGTAATTTCTCCCACTAGTGCTAGGCTGTCACATTTGTTTTAGTTGTATTTACCCAGAATGCCCTGCGTTGTAGTTCACTTCCTACTTTTGAGAGTAGTCTACGGTCCGCTTGGCATTAACATATTCACTCGAATTGGATCAGAGTTCACTTCAACTAAACCGCAGTTTGTAGGCGGACCAGAGTTCGTTGTTTTGGTTCATGTTAGAGTTTGATTATGCGTTCACATCTACCCAAAATGAACCGGACTTTCTAGGTGTGTTCAATGTCTGGTGGCCATTTGCTGCCACTGGACTGATTTCGTCAAGAATAAATTAAATAAATTAAGTCCAAACTACTTACAAAAATGTTAGCTACACAAAGTGATAATCTCTTCCGAGATTTCTGGTTTCTTTCTGTTGTCATGGTAACTAGAACCACACCTACTCTTTGACTTATTCTCTAAAGTAAGTGTCGCTGCACCTAAATGTTCAATTAAAGTCCGATTAAAGCGGATTAAACAGAGCTGTTGTGAATCCACATTTAAAATATTCCGTCTTATTTCTACAAAACAAGCTAAAACATTCCCAATCGCTGACCCGCAGATGCTTCCCACTCTTCCCGGCCGCTGGTGGAACCTGGAGCGTTCCTCCTCGCCGCTCTCCAAGCCGCCCAGCCCGAAGAGCGTCTGGCTCTTCAACATCGCAACCGACCCGTTCGAGCGGCGGGACCTGGCGGACCGGAGGCCAGACGTGGTCCAGCAGCTGCTGGAGCGGCTCGCCCACTACAACCGGACCGCCGTGCCGGTGTACTTCCCCCCCGACGACCCGCGGGCCAACCCGAACCGGCACGGTCGGGCCTGGGCGCCCTGGGCAGACGGAGAGGAGGAGGCGAAATACCAGGGAGTTTATAAGAAAGGTAAGAACGCCAAGAAGAAGAGGAAGAAGAAGAAGTGCCGGCTGTGCAAGCTGAAGTCGTTCTTCCTCAAACTGAACACGGGGATGATGTCCAACGGCATCTGAGGGCCTGAAGTAACACCAGAGACTCTGATTTATAGTTGTTATTCAAAATGTCTGATATTTTATGTCCAGGATGGATTAAAAATAAGATGATTTGGCCATTTGGACCTTTAAAACGTTGGTTCACTCACATATCTGAGCTTAATAGACGGTTTAATGTTTCACATATAAATAGAAAATCCTCAAGTTTATTTACCTCTGTCAATCAGATTAAAATGTGTGAAATATTTCAAACATTTATTTCTGTTTATCATGATTACAAACCCAAAAAATTTGTTTCTCAGAAAATTTTAACCAATTTGAAACGTCAGCCTCCTGAAACGTACATCCAATTACAGCATTTGGTTGGGACAGAAAACAGTTGTGGACACACGTTAGCTAATGTGCTAGTAGCAGAGCTAACTTTTTATTTTAGAGGTTTGGCTAACTTTGAAAACATTTAGCAAACATTTATATTAATGCTCTTATTTTGAAGTGTTTACGCAGCAGTTCTGTTTCCTCTCCTCCTACAATAACTATTTCAAAGAAAAAACACAGAAACAAAAAACATGGACGAAGTCGACGTGGAACAAACTAACTCACTCACTCTTTGGTTACCTAGCAACGACCTGCTGGGTAATGAGCAGTTTCAAGTTCCGCCCAACTTCGGTTACCTAGCAACAAGCTGTTGAGTAACTGGCGCAGCAGCAGTTTAATGTTTCATCACTCTGCCTGCTTAAAACTGCTTAAAAATAAATAACGGCGTGGAGAGAAAACTAGATAAAACAGGAAAGGTCACACCACAATATGGCAATATTTCAGATATTTAAAACAAAAAAACTAATCAATAACTATCTACATCGACTGATATGACACGATTATATCGTGATACGTTTTTCAGACATATCGTCCAGCTCTAAGTAGAATAAATAATTAGTTGTGTGAATTGGTCCTTTGGATATTGAAAACTACCTTTTAGTCTTGAAGATATTTTCTAATGTTTATATTATAATTTTATCTTATAAAATGTTTTTTTTTTAATGTATCGCTCGTTTTGTTTTGATCAGTAACTTAAAACCCAACAGAGTTTGTGGTTCACGAACTGACACTGTGTGGTACCGACGTGTGTTTTGACACCAAATTCAACTGAGTAATGATGTTTACCTGAACCAGAAGGTCACGAATTCAAGCAGTTTTGTTTATTTTTGCACATTTCATTCCTCCCCTCCGACCAGGAGTGAATTTAGGTTCATTTTTTATATCTGGATTCTGGTTTTAATCGTTGTTCACCATAAGAAGCCTGGCTGTTGTTCTCCATGTATGCATGCTCAGACTTTACAGCTGAATGTTCGTCTCGGTTCTGAAAGCTGAATCAGATGTTTACATGTGCAATGTTTAACCAACGCTCATTTTAAGGTTTTCTCCTTATTCATCTTTAAAAACTTCAACAGATTTTTTTTTGTGGATATTGTAGTTGTCTAAATGTATCAACTAAAATTAATTGCAACTATGAATTTTTAATTTAAAATCTATGACTCTGAACAACAGAAACTGTCATTTAATCTTGTTTTCCTGAATGTTTTCAGCGTATAAAAGCCTGAAATTATTCATTACCAACCATCAATGCATCTGTTGGCTAATTTATTAAAACTGAATGCAGTTTATGAATTGAATATGATGTTTAAAAGGCAATAGAAGGTTTGTGAGCAGTAAAAATAAATAAATATAATTTAAATTTTATTTCTATCGCTGTTTTTGGAGTGGAAGTTACAGAAGTCTATGATGGAGAAGATCCAGAAAATTTAAAAAGTCGAAAATTGTCGACTTTTGGAATTTCCAGGTTTTACCTGTAACATTTCTGAGACTGATTTAAAAATGTATGTTTTTTTATTTTATCATTTTGTTACATTTGGAGCTCAGAAATTTACAATTTATTTTTCAAAAAAATTTTTTTTCAATTTTTCAAGGTCAGAAATTACAACACTTTTTCTAGAAAATTTCTGAGCAATCTCAAAATTTTTCCCTGAATGTTAGAAAAATCCAACTTTTTTCTAGAAGATTTCTGAGTTTTTTGTGGCACATTTTCAACATTTTCAGGTAAGAAATTTCAAGGCTTTTTGCAAGAAAATTTTTGAAATTAATCTAAGAATTTCTGAGTTTTTGTCTATCAAATTTTCAGCTTCCACCTTTTTTTTCTACAATAGTTTTGAGGTTTTTTAGCAAAGTTTCCACTTTTCAAGATCAGAAATTCCTTGTTTTCTTCTAGAAAATATCTGAGATTAATCTAAAAGTTTCTGAATGTTTGGGAGAATTTTACTCCCTTTTTTCATCTACAATGGCCCTAATTTAAATATTGAAAAGTTTAGCAGGAAGGATGGAAAACTTATGCATCCAGATGTGCATCTGCTGAAAATACTGACTCAAAGAGGGTGAATTTAATTTTTTTTTTTATTAAAGTGTCATGAGTTTGTAGAAAGTACCTTCCACTTAAACATTTAAGGTTTTCTTTAAATTATTTTTCTGTCAAAAAAGTCAGATTTTGTTGATCATTGCTGATTTGTAGGAGTAAAACCAGTGAAGGCGTGAATGCTCTCTGTGGCAGAGCCAGCTTTAGTGAAGTTTGAGCCGCCAGCAGAGCGGGAAGTGAAGGTGAAGTGTTGATCAGAGCCTCTTTGAAGGTTTTCCGTCTTCTGAAGACACCTAGCCTCTAAATATTTCACAGTATTTGCTCAACAAGAGAAAAAAAGGCTGTAGCTGCTTCCTGACGGAAAGATTGCATGCATGTTTGATTTCTCCACCCTCTGTAAATAAAGTTTTATTTGGGTTTTACGCCGTTTTTTAACAGTAACCTGCAGTGACTTCACAGTAAAAATAAGGAATAAAACTACTAGTTAGTTTTATTTTAAAATAAGGATCTATGATGTCAGAACAATGGAAATAAAAACTTATCATCAGAATGTTTCTATGTGGCTGGCTCTTATGTATTTTAGTTATTTTTATCCTGCAACAAAATACTAACATGCAGCGACGTATTCAGGTCATGATACAGAGACGGAAAAAAAGGAGTAGATTCCTGCCAAAAAACTCAAAAACGTGCTAGGAAAATAATCTGAAATTGTGAGATTAATCACAGAAACACTCAAAAATTTCTGAGCTCCAGAAGTCAAAAATCTGCTAGAAATAAACTAAGAAATTTTGAGATTATTTTTAGGAAAAACAATGAACTTTCTGAGTTTGAAAAGTCAAAAAATTGCTAGAAACAACTCAGGATGTTTGAGATTAATCTAAAACATTTCTATAAGAAACACAAACATTTTTACAGAATTTTTCTGAGTTCTTTGGCGAACATTTATTTACAAGTCAAATGTTGAGTTTTGTGCACAGCTCTGGTTTAACCACTAGGTGGTGCCAGAGACTAATAATGCGAACTCAGTGAAGTCACAACAAACACACGCCCGCGTACGCACACACACCGACACACACAAGTGAAACAGGATTTTCCACGCTTGCTGATGCCTCGCTGCTTCATGGAGGAATAATTTGGTGTTTCTTTTATCCCTGAACAAATCTGGAATCATGTAATCCTCTGGGATTAAAATCCTATAAATCGCAGAGCAGTCTGGCTCCTGATGCACTCAGCTGATGGTCGCGGTCTTTCTTTAGGGAAAAAAAAGGTTTTATTAAACTATTTAGACCTTTACGTTGTGATTAACACACATATCGAGTTTATTACGGTAATTTAAAACAGAAACTAACATGATTTTTCATCCGACCACCTGATACAAGTTAAATATTTCCTCCAATTAAAGAAGCTGAAGTTAGCATCTTAACACGTAGATCTATAAATAAAAGGCTCCATTCTTGTATGAATCTTATTAGTTTTCATAAAACAGACTCTCTATAATTTGAATGCTAATGCTGTTAAACATTTAGGTTTGTATAGGCAATTTCCCAGGGCGATATTAGAAAAGGGAGTTTGAGGGTGGTAGGTGAAAAGTGGAGTTAAAGCTGCAGCGTGTCACTTTTACAAAAATGTTTTTTCCATGTTGATTAAAACTGTCACCATGTTGTGGCAATTTGTTATGAGACAGATAATCTGTGAAGACATTGATCTCCACCTCCTTACTGAGCTGTCTGAAGAAATGCACCGCTCCCGACCAAAAACAACCAATCAGAGGGAGGAGGCAGATCTTAGTGCTGTCAATCAACCTTGTGAAACCCTGTGCTACAAAAAAAACCCAACTCACCATTACAGGAAAGCCGTTTATCTGCCGTCATCAGTGGCTATGCTAATTAGACTTAGCATTGGTGGTAGGCTATGTTGTGCTGAACACAAGAGTGATTGACACCGCTAAGACCGGCCTCCTGGCTCTGATTGGCTGTTTCTGGTTAGCACTAGTTAGCATTTTTTCACAGATTCTCTGTCTTGTATTAAACAACATGATGATAATTTTAACAAATATCTAGAAAATAACATTTTTATAAAAGTTACGTACTGCAGCTTTAATGCCGTATTCAACTCAATTTTAGTCCCATCTGAGCTCCTAAAGCTCTGAATAATTTAGATATTGACTGGTCAGAGCTAAATTATACACATGATAAATAACATTTCTGGGTTGTATTTCTTCCTTTTAAGGAATCGCTGCCCTGTTTTCCAAGTCAGACCCAAATATTTCTAAATCTGACTCAGTGGTTTAAACGAGGCCGTAAACCGAACCCAGTTTGTTTGGACTTGATGTTCTTCTCACATATTGGGATCTTTGTTTTGTTTCTTCTTCCACGCCCAGAGCCGCTGGGTCCCACCGACGTAACGCAGAGTCGTGTCGCCGATAATCCCGCCTCCATCCTGCCGGGCCTCCGGGGAGTCTGGGCAGAGCGAGCCGGAGAACGGGGGCGGCTGCTGTGAAATCACGGTTCTCTCCGCTCAGAGGGTTTCTTTTCATTTTCTTCACACAGTTTCTGCTGACACAGGAAAAAACTCATAATTAAATTTTGTTCTACAGAAGCTTCAGTCTCAGCATAACTTTCTATTCTTTACTACATATAAAAAAGAGAGAGCAGCTCTGGATCCTGAATTCTGATACTCTGACTTTCACATTTTGCCTTTTTGTTTTTATAACATTCATGAAATTTAGTTTTTATCTTCTTGCTGTTACTTTCCTTTTTCTGCTGCGGATCATTTTAGTTTTCTCTTTAAACCATTGAACATTTAGTTTCCCTTTGGTATTAATATATATTTTTTAATTTGCTCTTCAGTGCTGTTGGGATAAGATTTGTATTTTTCTGCTGATTTCACATCTGTTTGATGCAAACCCCTAAAAAATCTGAAATATCTGACTTTACAAAGGAAACCAACTCATTTAATCATAAGTTTTGTTTTCTTGAGGAAGATTTATTGGGACGAGCTTCTAAAAATCAAAAATACTCAATGTCTGTGAAACAATTTCACATTAAATATCATTTTAGATTAACAGACTTTAACTTTACTGTTTAGACTGAACATGGGATCAACATGAACTGATCATTTTTCGTGTTTTTATTTGTTTAAATAAGTAATTTGTTGCTTCAGTGGCGAATAAGAGCACAGGAAATGATGCTTTGCTATTTTGCTTTTGTCTACAACAGTAAATTAATTGCAGGTACTTCCTGTTACTACTGGTTCACTAATGTGAAACAAAATAAGCGTATTTGCACTACCATATGAATCCATTCTGTATATTCACTACAAAAACACAATCTAACCAAGTATTTTTGTCGTTTCTACCTCAAATATCTTAGTACACTTGGAATAACACAAAACTAGCTTACAAGTAAATTTACAGCAAGACATATGAGCTTGTTTTAAATAAAACATTCCTTAATACTGATGAAAAAGTACTGTAACATAGGAAAAATGCCTTTATTTCTTTAAAAAAAATCTGGCAAAAATATCTGCACTAGAAACTACACCAAAAATGGTTCAAATACATGTAAATATTGCTCCTTTAATCTTTTTTTGTTTTTATATGCCACAAGTGCCTGAAAACAAAGAAACTACTAATTATTTGGCCACAAAAATGTTGAAACCATTTTCAATTCTCCTTTTTTGTTGGTGTTTTATATTAAATTCCTAGTAAAATGTATTGCATTTTGCTTATAACATGAAATTTTTTTAAACTGGTGAAGGATTTTGAAAAGATTTGGTAAACAGCACAAATAATCATTATGTCTAATATTAAAACGAAGACATACAGTTATTACAACCAATAACATTCGTGCCTTTATCTCAATGTCCTGGAAGGTTTTTGAAGTACTGATCTATTTGGGTACTTTATTTCAAAATGAAGGCATCAAACCACAGACAGCCAGTCAAAGTGATCAGCAGGCGACCTTCATCTTCCCCTCTTCGCCCTCTGACTCATCAGCTGTAATGAGGCTCCCAGTCCGCCATGTCTGCTGTTCATTAGCTTCTGTCTGGGCCATAAACGAAGATCCAAAGGATAAAGTCAGCGCTTAGATAATGAGACCGGATCCGGAGAGCGTCCTCATGTCCTTTAGCTTTGAACTCAACCTCGCACAAAGCAAAGACCAATGTCACCAAATCCCTGCATCTACAAACGCACACTAAACACCGGCGCTAATGAACACGGCGCCTCTTTACGTCTACAGAGCTGATTTATTGGAAAGCTTTCAAATGATGTGAACAGTTGGCAAACACACCATCATGACGGAAACAAAGTGAATAGTTTTAAACTGTAGGGGATTGTTGGGCTTCATTTTTTCATATTTAAGAAATTAGTGTGTAGCTTTGTATACTTTAAATCATTTCAGAACCAGGTCAAGACCAGGTAATCTCATGATTTATATGTTTATATGATTCCTTGAACAGGTTATGATAGGTCAACGAGTTACACAAAACATGATTTCACAAAATCATTCTTAGATAATGAAATTTCATTCTGGTCAGTTCTGCATTTTTAGCTGTTTTAGGGCGTTTTGTCACTTTAAATCCACATAAGCTGCTGCTGGCCACGCCCCTCAACTCAACATTTACACTCATGAAAATTATGGCAAAAAGATGCATAATTATACAACTGTATATCTTTGAAAAGCATTAGTAGAGCATCCTATACAACCAAGAATAATGGAGCATGTGGTTTCTGGACGGTAAATCAATAACCAAACAATTGTCCCATTAATTGCGACTCAACTTCTGGGAGGCTTTTGAAATTGATCATTTTCTACAAAAATAAAAACATTAACTTATTTCCTATAAATGACTTTGTGTTTTTTTTATTTTCTTTTAGTGCTTTGGCTGTTTTTAGAAGCAGCAGAAACCCAAATTGTAGCATAAAAACCTGCAAGATATGAATTTTGTAAAGTAGGTCCCTTTAAAATCCTGGTTTGCTGAAACTGGACGGCTACTTGGATGGACTTCCTGTTTGGGACCAACTGCGGCTCACTAATTACAACTGATTTTGGCCAAACCAGATGGGAATCCGGTGCGGGGTTTTATTTTAAATGGGTTAGATTATAATTTATTTATTTATTTTTTTTTACAGATTTGTTCTGCATCAAACCTGAACACACAACTACAGTCATTTCAAAATATTGGGACGCAATATGAGGCTCTTCCTCTCATGGCTCATTGTAAAAAGCTAACATGAGCTAACTTTGTAGCTATGTTGCTATAGGACAAACTGACCACTTCTTACTTTACTTACTTTCTTCTACTCTCCAGTTGCTGTTATTTCGACTGTTACCTTTATGTTTTCTCTTTTCGCCTCTCAATAAAAGCTGCATCTGGTCTGGCGTTCTGTTTAGTTGATACTGGTAGAAACATGCAGCAAAGAGAATTTTGACAAATGTTATATTTTCCAGGTTGAACTGGATCTTGTTTTTATTAATCTTTTTGATTGAAGTGCGACATTTTTGGACAATTTTTCCTTCTGGTTTTAAATGCTGCGTAGAGGCATTTTGTAACAACATGGCGCAGCTGATTAGCATCTCAATAGCTCATAAAATACCTGAACTAAATCCGAAATCCCAGAGGAGTTGAAGAGACTTTATGGATGCAGAGACGGAGGAAGTTCAAACCTTTATCATCGGTCGTATTCCGACTTCCTGACTTTCAGCAACTTCCTGAACGACAGCAAAAGCAAATGAGCTGGATTAGCAGTGCTAGCTAACAGACAATGGCGTCGTCCAGGACGTTGGAGCTGTTAGCATGTACAGCAAGTCTTTGGTCTGAAGCTGCTGCGTTTCCATTACAAATGTGCGCAAAACTTAAGTCGGAAAAAAAAATAGTTTCGTAATTACAGGGTTTCCTTTATAAAAAACAAACCCCAATTAAAATTACACGTGAATGAATTTATTTACGTAATAAGTCAACAAACATAACCGACACGATCCTCCAGCTACTTCCGGTCGCTTTCTTCGTGGTTTCCGCCGGCGGCAACATCCGCCAGTTCACGTCACCGGGTGGGGCGAGGGGAGAGTCTACTGCAGTTTTACGAAAAGAAAAAAGTCATCCTAGCCCCAAAACTTTATTAATCCAAGTTTGCATTAAGCTAATTAATATTCAAAATATCAAATTGCGCAGTTACACATTCAATGGGAATAACCGGAAATCCTGCTGTCATCCACAAGGACTCTTAAGATAAATAATTTAATTACACTTTGGGATAAAGTTGTTTTTTTGGTCCTTTACTTAATTGAGAAGGAATAGTATCTTCCACCATGAAAACTCTGCAGTCACATTGAAAATTATTCAATTAGCATTGAATAATTTTAGCTAGTTGCTACTTTCCTTATGAACTCCAATGGAAGCAGCAGGGGTGTATTTACTTTTCCAAATTTAACAAGCTTCCCAAACTTGGAGGTAATTTACAGCAACAATTAGAGACGAACTGTAGACGACAAAAAACAAACGACACATGCTGGTCGAAACACATAATGCCCTGGATTTTTATTTCATTTTGTGACATTTCAAAAGGATTTCTTTTGTTCGTGTGTGTGGTGGTTGAGTCTACAAAACAACAAACGGAAAACAAAGAGTCATGAATCAAACTGGGAAACTGGAATGGTCATTGGGATAGTGGTACAGACAAAGAAAAACTACAAGTAGCCTTGTTCAGTACCAAACTCTTCACAGAAGAGAGCACTTTTTTTTTTTAGGTTTTTATTTTTTCCCAAATGAAGGCACCCGATAACATGTGGTTCATGGCCTTGCAGCCTTCAGGATAGCTTTTTTCTTTTTTAAAGTAGAGAAAACGTCTATTTTTTTCAATTCATACATGTTTGTTATTACATAGAGGCTGGAATGATAAATGTCAGTTACTGCATTTTTTTACTCCTTTATATATAGATATATATATATATTTTGTTTAGAGCAACAAGTAACAAAAGAATGAAGTTTTTCCATGAGCAAATTTAAAATAAAAAAAGGGAGGGTGATACAAAAATATTTATTTAAAAAACACAATGAGATGGAGGAAAAACAATGAAAAATGAGGCTGTTTAGTGAAAACCAAATGGTAAAATTATACAAAAGCAGCATCAGTCAATTAAAAAAAACAAATCATATAGTGCTTAGATACTTCAGAAGCAGCAAAGACTTCTGGGAAAGTCTTCATCCCAATTGTTTTGTTACTTGTCTCAGGAATAAAAAAATTTATGGAAGAACTTTATGGAGGAGCTGATGCCAAACAAAGGCCTCGCCTACCGGCCTGCGACGCCGCGGACTCAACACGACAAATGTGGTGGAACAAAAGAAACAGGTTCAATATTTAAAAAAAAAAAATATGTAGATGTATCTAAATGTAGCAAAACACCGACTACAGCTTGGGGGCACCGGTGAGAGGTACAGTGTATTTAAAATTTAGCAGAAAAAAAAAGAAAAAAATGACATGAATGGCGGGGAGAGGGAAGGTGGGGAGAAATAACTTTTTGTAAACACGGCACAATAAATAGATCCAACAGCAGGTTCTGCACCATGCATGTGATGACATACATTTTTCTGTGGTACAACTTTCACTCGTTATTTTTGCACCAGTTGCAGTTTGTCGTTTTCTCTTTTAATCTTTTTTTTCTTTTTAACTTTGTATCGAGTGCAAAACATCACAAATGAAGAATTCTGTATTCAAGTAATGTTATATACAAGAACGAGGGGCGGTGGTGGGGGGTATTTTGGGGCATTTAAAGGTGGGGCAGGGGTATTTATTACAAATATGCTGTACTGTACATATAATTGCCATATTAAGAATTTACAGACGATCTCTTATTAAGAAACGGGGGGAATTATCTGAGGGGAGAAGAAAATTTGTACGAGACGAGCATTGCAATTAAGTCCCAAAACGGTTGCCGTGGAAACCCAACCTTGCCGTGCTCATTCAGCCACCACTTGCATTCACGACTAAACAAAATGATGCATAGCACCTTAAAAAAAAAACAACAAAAAAACAAAGAGGAAATAAAAAGCTGAGGGAAGAAAACGGCGCCGCCGCCAGGTGAGGTTCCCCTCGCAGCCGGCGGCGGAGGCTACGTGACTTCCATGGCCACTGTGTTCTCTGACAGACTGTTCAGCGCTGGCTTGTCTTGCTCCAGATTCTCCCTGAAACGGGACAAAGGAAGGCAGAGGAGCACCGTTAGCTTTCAGGGTTTTAAGGTTTATTTGTTAAAGTGACACAAACATCAGGAAAAGTTTCAGTTAATTCCAGAATGAACTTTCTCAGCTTCTCATGCAGAATATATAAATGTTTCACCTCAATATTTAGTTCAACAAACAGCATTAATGATTAATGTTTATGGTAGAAATACAGGCTTCAACAATTATTTTTGTTTTTACTTTGATTTGAACTGATCTAAACCGTCTTTGGGAAGTTGCTTGTCGCAGTAGAGATGCACAACAGAAACCGGCTCATTGCTTAAAACAAGACAAAATGACTTGTTTTGGGTCCAACAACAAATTGAACCACTTGACTGATTTTTGCAGTTTCAATTAGCAAAAAGCAGTATAAATCTGTCCAAATGCATTACTACTTCAGCTGGTGGAACATGGCTTAAAAATACAATTTTTTTAACACCAGATTCAATTTAAAAATATTTTGTTTTTTTTAAATTGGATTACTTGCTTTTTAAAACAAAAAATACAAATGGCAGAATATATTTACAGAAAACAGCTTTAATCATCCCTTCTGTGAATTGTATGACAGTATTTAGACCAGGCTACAAAATCTTTTAATGTAACAAATTTATTCTGGTAATAACTCTTTATCCTCCCATTATTTCAACTTTATTGTCATGCAACTTAAGTTATTTATAAACCCAAGATCTTAGGTATTTTATTAGTATACGGTTTATATTGTTTTTATATATATATATAATTGGGTATATTTTGTTATGCTGCAGTAACGAGTAAATCCACTGTGGGATTAATAAAGAACTAATCTGTTCTATTCCCAGAGCTAAACATGGAGAAAAAACAGTCTGTTTTTATGCTCCTCTAATCTGAAACAAATATCCAGAAAACTGCAAAACTGCAGAAACACTGAGCTCCTCTAATCAAAGCTAAAATCTAATTTAACAGTTGCCTTTAATTAGTAACAACATTCTGTCTTTTTTGGTTCTTGATTGACATTTTGCTGTTTGATTTAGACCTGTTGCAATAAGCAATAAATGAATCCCATAATGAATTAAAACAAATTCAATAATTTTCATTTGCATGATTTACTGGTTTTATTTTCCTTCTTTCTACCTAAAGCTGGACGATAAAAATCTTCTGGTTTGGTGCTTTAGCCTCAACTAACCATTTTTGGAAGAACAATTTTGTTTACAGAGACTTCATAATTCATCTTATTTGTTGCTTCTGTTGTTCAGTGTATTTTGGATATGTAAAATTTGTTACAATGTTAAGCTTATTTATCTTTGAGAATGTTTTTGATTGCATTATTATTACCAATATATTACTTTAAAATGGCCTCAAAAACAACATTGCTGTCTACTGTAATAATTCATCGTCCAGTAAAATTTATTGTGACAAATCTGCTCTACTTCTAGAAATTTAAAAACATTTAAATTCAGCCTTCAGCTAAAATTGACCAAATCTGAAATAAAGAAAAGAAAGTTACAAAAATGTGAAAAGAAAAAAAAAAAAAAATAATCAGTGCATCTCAAGTTTGCAGATTGTAAAATAATTTAAAGAACAAAAGGTGTTTTCCTCACCTGGGCACCTTGTCCAGCGGGGAGGTGGAGGAGGCGGCCACCTTGGGTTTCTGACAGTTGGCGGTTGCCGCGTGTGCGAGCTTTAAGGCGGATGTCGACATGGTGGCGCTCAGCGTCCGCGGCGCGTGGATGCGCTTGCCGGTGGGGATCGCCAAACGGAGGCTGTTGTTTCCCAGCAGGATCTGAGTGGCGTTGGCGGGGGGGTGGGCTGTGCCGTTGTTGTTACTGGTGGCAGAGCCGAGGGCGGTGGAGCAGGGGTGGAGCAAGGCGGACGTCGGGGTGGCGCTGGGAGTAGCCGGGGCGGCGGGGGACGGGGACGCTGTGCTCGAGAGCGACAAGCCCTTGTAGACACCTGAGGTTGGGGTAAAAACGGGTGGTGGTGGGAGGGGCAGGAAGGCAACAAGGTGAGGGAGGAAGGGTTTGGAGATGGAAGTTGAAATTATCGACCGTCTTTTAGGGGAAAATGAAATAAATTCTACTTTTTAAAATGTTTTCAAAGGGGCCAGAAAACTGCAAAATACAAATTTAAAAAATTACTTTAGGAACACTTTACTGTGTTTGCGTATTTAAAAAGGGACCAATCTGGGTCTCTGCCATTTTAATGTTCATGCACAAGATTTTCTGGCTGTTGAAATCTCTCAAGTTCATGATTTCACATCAAAAATACAAAATCTTACCAAGTATTT
Organism: Xiphophorus couchianus; assembly: GCF_001444195.1. Lineage (NCBI taxonomy): Eukaryota > Metazoa > Chordata > Actinopteri > Cyprinodontiformes > Poeciliidae > Xiphophorus > Xiphophorus couchianus. Next base: position 25,533,437 of record NC_040233.1, read on the forward strand.
TGTCTAATTTCCAGTGCAAATATCTCAGTACACCTCAAATAAGAAAAACTGACTTACAAGTAACTTTTCAGCAAGAAATATGAACTTATTTTACATCAATAAATCCTTAGTATTCATGGGCAAAATGTCTAGTTATAAGTGAAATAATCTGCCAATGAAATAAGTCCTTTTTTAATCAATATTAATGCATTATTGACTGTGAATAAGCTCTTCTATCTTGCTGAAAAGTTACCAGTAAATTAGTTTGATCTTATTTCAAGTGTATTAAGATATGTGAAGTATAAACTAGACCGAAAAATTTTGTGTTTTTGCAGTGTTATTGTTTTCCAAAAAGTCAAAATACTTTTTTTCTGTTCTGATAATCTACCAACCTGCATGTTCATTTTTATTTGAACTTTATACATGCGATCTCATTTACAAGAGACTGGTTTTGCTTAAAAAAAAGGGGGGGGGGAGGGGGGGGCTGAGATGATTAATCAATAATTGAAATAATAGCCAACTAACTTAGTAATCAATTAATCGTTAACTGTAGTAACCACCAGTTGAAAGACCACCAGTCGGAGCAGTAATTATGCCAAATTGTACAAAAATACATGTTGCAATTTTTTTTTATTTGTCTGCACGTTTGTTCAACCCAGAACTCCTCAAGTGGAAGTTTTAGCTTCACTTAATTCAATTTCTGTCAAGAAAATCTCTTATTAAGCACATTCTGCAAACCAATTATTAATCAAGTAATCAACAGATCAGAACTAAACTGTAGTGACGTTCAGCTAAGCAGATACGACTGAGCTTTTTAAAACTTTACAATAGATCATCAGTACTTCACTGAAGGAGTGCTAAATTAGTTAGTAAAACATTGATTCTTATTTTTAAAAGAATTTATTATTTATTTGCATCTTTTAATGCATTTCTAATATAGTTTAAAAAAGGCTTAAATAAAAAATGTGCAGAATGTGCCAGTTTTTTAAATCAATTAATCGTCAGAACAATCGATTAATCAATAACTACAATAATCATTACAATACAAGTAATTATGAAACTTTACTAAATTAAATAAGTTATTACAATATGTTTGCTAAAAATGAGCAGAATAAGATGTTTTTAGTGTCTGCTCACAAAAATAAAAACTGAAATTTGTCATTTGAGCAGTTGACTAGAAAACCCAGAAAAGCACTGATTTGTTAAGCGTGGTGAGGATTTTAAAAGAGAAAACTTACTTATGTCACCATCTATAAAATATTTTTTTGTAGTAAAAGTCCAGATTTAAGCAAGCAATAAAGGTTGCTTCTTGCTTCTCATCAGAATCCCAAATAAAGGAAGGCTTGGGGTCTCATAAATTTTAGTTTTCTGCTTTTATTTGATCTTTGGGGAAATTTTAGGCGTTTCATCCAGCGACACTCTAGGGTGGAGCGTTTGTGTCGTCGGCTGTACCTGAGGAGAGGACGCCATTGACTCCGCCTCCCAGGGCCAGCTCGTCCTTGGTTTTCAGAGCCAGCAGTTGTTCTGCGGAGACGAGGGCCGAGGCGGCGAAGTGAGCGCTGGCTTCGTCCAGCGTGTTCGCCAGACTCTGTGTGAGGAAGAGAAGAAGAGTTTAGGAGAAACCCAACGACTGAGCCCATGGCGGCCGCATGGCGGCGGCCTACCGACCTGTGTGCTGTTGGCAGTGCTGTTGGCTTGGTGCTGCTGCTGGATCTGCTCCAGCTGCTGCTTGTGCATCAGAGACAGCTGCTCCTGATGCTGCTGGTACTGTTCTGCTGTGAACGCTGAGACAGAGGAGAAAGTTAGCCATCTGGGAAAAACACACGTCTTTATACCACACTGAGATAAAATACTGCTGTACACCAATCCGGGTTACTTTGAAAGAAAAAAAGCTTCATGAAACACCGACTGCTGATTCTGGTTGTACGAAAGTAAAAAATCAAAGATGAATAGGAGGATTAACATGTTCACAACTTCATTTAGATATTTGACATGAAATGATTAATCGGATTACTTGTGATAGTTATTAATTCAGCAGCTGCAGGTACAACTGCTAGAAATAAGAGTAAAAAGAGACTCAACTTTTTTTTTATACTCGTTTAAAACTAAAACGATTAATCATGATTTATCAACTGTTGAATTAATCTGCAACAAAAATAATTGACTAATTATTAATGGAGTTTACAGACTCAGAAAAAGACGATTTGCTGAAAAAACAGAAATTAAGCCAAGACTGCACCAAAAAATATACATTTAAACTTGACTTTTATCCACAGTCAGTTTGGAGAAAAACAAACTAACAGCAACTCGGCAAACGCCTCAGTGTAAAAACATTGCAGAAATCACAAAAGGAAGAAAAAAGTAGATTGAGTTCTGAATTTGCCATTGGTTAGTTTAGATTTTGAAACATTAATCATCTCAAAACTTTTTGCTTCAGTCTGATTTTAATACTTTCCAACAAACAGAAAATGAAAAAGAAAGACCTATGCTCTCGTAATATGGTGGGAAAACAACCGTCCAACCTTTTCATTTAACTTGGGAAATGTGTCAAATATTTGCAGTGGATCCCAGTTTTAGTCCCTTTAAAAACATCTGTAACTGCCTATTTTTACAGGTCAAACACCAAACATGTCTTAGTGATATTACATATATACATACGCATGTATGCAATACGTACATACATACATACGTACGTATGTATTACATACACACGTATGTATGTATGTATTACATACACATTTACATATGTATGTATGTATGTATGTATGCATGTAATATGTACATACACACACTTTTCATTGTTTGGGAATGAAAAGCTGTGAAACCAAACTGGTTCTCAAAACAACCAGGTAAACATCAGGTGAGAACTTTAATGCGTTTGGATCAAATCTGCGTCACTTCATTTATCTCTTAGCGTTTCTAAGCAATCAGTTGGATTTCCCAGTGTGTGCAAACAGAACCAGAGTCGACTTGCGGGTGAAACCAGAACCTGTTCAGATGTAACAGCACATCTGGTGTAAAGCTAAAGCTAATCTTCAGAAGCAGGAATTCAATCACATCCAAGTCAGGAAAAAAAACATTAAAATCCTGCTGCTAGTAAAACATCAGCATTTTCCGCCTGACTCTTGGTTTTTGCCTCGAGTCTTTTGTTTTTTCACTTTTTATTGATTTCAAAGTCTTGTTTCTCATGTTATGGAATAAAGCGGCTTCATGCTTCTCTGAAATATTGATTTCCTCTGTCCCCTGCTGACCCATAAGTTTTCTATTCCACAGCATCTGAGACTACTAGTCCCTCTATTCTCCTAGTCAAACATCTGATAACATCTTCAGCATATCAAATTCCTCCAATCTAAAGTTTTTCCAGTTAACTCTGCACCGCTGTAGCGCAGCCTTCAGCAGAAGAAATCTGTTAATTTGACTCATGCCTGGGCATTTTCATTACCCAGGCATTACAGCTTCACACAGTTTGTGAAGCTGTGTTTGTGCAGCTTCACAAACATAATCAATAACCAAAAGCAGGTAAAACAATGTTTGCACCACCATCAGACCAGCTGCACCTGAATGCCTTCAGAGTGCAGCGTTTAGCCTGTGAGTCAACACAGCAACAGATCCAGAGTGCGTCATGAATTTATTCATCACATCCAGGTTTAATTGACACCTCTGGGATTGGGAGGGGAGCTCAAACTTAAAAACAAGAACCAATCCTTCACAAAGTAAATGGCAGGAGTCGAAGCCATTTGGTTCTGTAAACAAATGCACAATTAAAGCAGATGCAGTAACATTGTTAAAATAACTGATATTGTTATATGACTGACACTGGAAGAATGAATTATTCAGATACTTGAGACAAAATCAATACAACCCGACTCATTTGTCCTTGCACAAATAGTCACACTTCTTCAACAACAGCTTTTCACAGCTGATTAAACCAAAGAGCTGCTCCAAGTTTAAAAATAACATGGAAAAAATCTCCAGAAAAAAATCGTGAGTAACACTTTTTGGACAAGCAGGAAAAGAAAAAAGTTATTTTGGGATAAGTGGGGTTCCCCAAGGTTCATTCCTGGAGCCACTACATGTTTCCACTAGCTTCCACTAGTGAACCTTCAGAGCCGCACAAAGACTGTTACAAAGTCGGCCTTCTATCAGATGAAAGACATTTCCAGGATAAAAGGACTAATCCCCCAACAAGAGAAACTCATCCATGGTTTATTTTTAGTCACATTTATTACTGCAACAGTGTCTTCACAGGTCTGCCTACACTGCAGCTAACTAATGCTAGTTAGCATAGCCACTGATGATGGCAGATAAACAGCTTTCCTGTAACAGCTAGTTGATTCTCTGCAATCTAGCAGTGAGTACATGAGGTTGATTGATAGCGCTAAGACCCTTCTCCTGGCTCTGATTGGTTGATTTTGGTTGGAGTGATGCATTTCTTCAGATAGCAACAGCAGCTCTGGTGTTTTTCACAGATTTGTCTGTGAATAATCTGTGCATTGATTTATCGGCACTAATTTCCTCAACTTTGGGAAATTGGTCATTGGCTGATACTTCCACGTCAAGCAGACCTTATCCACCGATCTCATCTACCTCAGCTCTAAAAATCAGCCTCTGGGCCTCTGTGGTGGTGCAGGGGGTTAGCACGCCCCACGTTTGGAGGCCTTAGTCCTCGACGCGGACGTCGCGGGTTCGACTCCCGGTCCCGGCGACCTTTGCCGCATGTTTTTCCCTCTCTCCCCGCCCTCTTTCCTGTCTACTGTCAGAAAAAATATGAGCCACTAGCGCCGCAAAAACTCTTTGGAGAAAAAAAGTGAAAAAAAAAAAATCAGCTTCTGTCCTCTGTTCTGCAGTGAGAGTTTTGTCTGACAGACCTGACCTGACCCACCAGGTCATGTTTGCACTTAATAATCACACCACTGTTACCAACTCAGCAACTTTCTTGGCAACATTTCAAACAAAATTGGTATTAGCAAAAATCAGAATCGGCAGAGCAGGCAGTTTAAAGATTGGAAAACTGCCATCAGTGCAACTCTATAATCCGTCATGACATGGTGAGAGTTTCAACAAATATGTTTAAAAAATTTTTTAATAAAAGTTACACACTGCAGCTTTAAAGAACCCTCTGAGGCTACTTACCAGCAACGGGTGTGGGAGGAGGGACCACCCTGGCCGGGCGCTGCGATCCGAACGGTCGTCGGCCAGCTGAGGCGGCGAGCGGGCGCTTCACGCCTCGACTGATCCTCCTGAACAGCGGCTGGGCGTTGTCCAGCTCGTGTAGTGGTAGTGTCCGAGGTCTGAAGTGCCTCCAGCGGCACGACTTTATATTAGACAGTATCTGGCTGAGGTCCGAGGAGGGGGGCGGCGCCGAGGGGGGGGAACTTCTGTCTGAGGTATTCGTTTCTGAGGTACCGGCGAGCGCGTCGGGAGCCGGCGAGTGTGAAGTCGCAGAGGGAGGCGGAGAGGCGGGCGGCGGCAGGTCGGGCGTCTCCGGGTCCAGTTGGTGGAACGAGTCATCGTGGTCCGTATGCGCCCGGTCCAGCAACACCCTGCAGGCCCACAAGAACCAGTCAGGAAAAACTTCTTTTAATTAAATCAATGTCAACAGTTCATATAACTAAAAAATAAAATAAAATAAGGAATCAGAATAATGTCTGCCCTCTATTCACATAAAAATAAAATTAGCTTCTCAGCTCAGAAAACTATTACAGACCAGCACCGGTAGGAAAGTTTGGACCAATATCAGTGTTGCTGTTATGGCAGAAAACTGACATTTTATATATTTCACTTTGATAAATTTGGAAAAAAGAAAAACCTCCAGAAACAAGATAAAAATAAATATCGGTTGTTTGTGTCGGCTCAGTTTTATTTATCGAACCGATACCGATGTTAATGCCGATATAATGTGCTTCCCTATTAGACATATTTCAAATACTCAAACAAAATAAACAAATTCAACACCACATCGCTTTATGATGATGATTTTCAAGTTAATTTTAAATCCAGAAATATTAAGATTGTTAAAGAAAAACATTTAATTTAAATGCATCTTTCTGAAGCAATGTTTTCTTATTAATTTCAGTTCCTTGTAAGTTATATTTGCTTTCTCTTTTTCCAAATCTGATGGGTAAAAATAATTATCTTAATAATTTTAAGATGTTTAACTATCAAACCATGACATTTCAAGAAGTTTAACTGTGTAAATATTGGGTTTTTGTTATTTCTGTATCCACTTACAGTAATAAACGGCTTTCTTCTGAAAAAAATCAAAATGTAATCTATATACGTTTTACAGGTATTAACCCAAACTTCCACACAGAATGTAAAATATGGAACAATCATTGAGTTATACAAGTTATAGTTTAACTACATAAGATTTCCATGACATTTCTTTTTCTGTATCTCCACTCTAACGTGATTGTGTTTCAGAAAAAATGTCGTCGTGAAGCAGAACCGACCTGCCGCCTCGTCCCACGCGCCGCCGCGCCATGCCCAGGCAGCGGCGTGGAACCGTCAGCGTAGTGAGGCTGTAGCGGAAGCGCGCTTCGGCCAAGCCGCCGTCCCACGCGCCGCTCCACGGCCAGCTGCCCACCAAGTCCGGACGGGCCTGGACACACAGAACAGCAGCGGTCAGCCTGACCCGACCGTGAAGGGAACCACGTCTGCTGCCGATAAAAACCTCGACTGCAGGCTAACAACCAATAACGCATCGTTTAACAGTTTTTCACACAGTAAAATTCAAGCACATTTCAAGAGTTTTCAAGGTAAGTTTTCTGACTTTTCCAGCACCTCATCCTGGAGATGAAAACACAACAAAAGAACTAAAAAAAAAATAGATTATTTAAATTCACAATCACATTCCTGAAAGTCAATTTTTTTATGTATTTTTGTCTAAAACATCGCTTGGCAAAAAATGACTTAAGCCATCATGTTAGGAAAATGATGAAATATTATTTATTACTGTTAATAGTTTTTGTGTTGTTATTCTACACTCTACAGGAGGCACAGGGTAAGCTTAATATACGGCAAAATTTTATTTTGAAATGTTCCGAAACAGCTTTTTCCCACTTGCCATCAGACTGCTGAACTCTTAACTGGACTGCACTCAAAAACTGGTCTCCACTTCATACCTTGCACATGTACAGAGCTAAATAACTCCTATTTTACTGTCAGTCCTGCACTTTATATTTTATATTCATATTTTATACTGTATTTTATTTTATTCTGGAGTAACCTCACAACATTGGAACCTCAAAACATTGTCCTGAGCCGTATGCAACGAAATTTCGTTCTGTATACACCCTGTGCATGCAAAATGACAATAAAGTCAGTCTAAGTCTAACACCTTATACACCTTATTGGTAAAAGGAACAAAATAAAATCCTGAAATTTCACTAATTTTTTTTACGTTTAACAGATGATCAATTAGTCATTGAGAAATTAGATATAATAAATACTCATTACTTTGAAACAATCCAAATAAACTTTTCTGCTTGAATTATACAGAGAAAGTCACAAAACAGAATCTATAAAATTTGTTCTCTCTCCGTTTTCTGGTGTTTTGCAAATAAAAATAACTTAAAGTATACAAGTAATTTTAAACTGAATTAACTTTAGGTAGGAGAAATAAATGTGTTTCTGTCTTTATTACAAAAATATCTGGTTTCAACTCAACATTTTCCAAATTTTGTGTTTTAATCAAAAGTTCAATTGCACTTTATTACCAATCTGTGCAGTTTGAATATCAAGTACTTTCCAAACCTTGAAAGCACCTCATTGAAATTCAATTCCAGGATTTCCAACACCTGTTTTAAACGCGGTTTGTTCAAAGCTTGAGTTAAAAGTTTGAGGCTTACGGCGTAGTACTGGCAGCCGGCTCTCCTGCGAAACGCGTACGCTCCGTCAGGGTCGTTCTCCTCCTCCGCTTCCGAAGAGCCTGAGTGGAGCTGTGGGCAGAAGAGGTCAAAGGTCAGGGTTCCAGTCAAGTTCAAGGATAACAAGTGCATTCACCATGAAGTTGTCACTCTCAGAAGTGCAGAGATTTAAACTGAAACTGCACCAGAGAGAAGATGGGAATGATTTCTGACAGTTTGTTTTTGTGTTTAAACTAAACCCAATAATGTGGAGGTTCATCTTTCCTTCATTAATACGAAAATAAACCAAGATTAAAAGCGAGATTCAGGGCTTCTGTTCATTTTTATTAAATGTTGCCTGACAGCAAAAGAACTACGAGAAAAAAACTACATAGATGAATGAATTTTAGCATTTTTAAGAATGTGTCAACATCCTGACAGTTCTTTTTTCCAAATTTGGAAACGGAGATATTTTCTCACACTTTAGTTTATAGAGCAAATATCTTAGTACATGTGAAATAAGACAGAACTAACTTTTCATCAAGTAATGGGAGCTTGTTTCAAGTACAAAATTTTACATTGATGAAAAAGTACTAGTTCAATTGGCAGATTATTTCACTTGTAATTTTTCATCAATATTACTTTTTTAAAAACTTTTACTTAGAACATGCTCCCAATACTTGCTGAAAAGTTACTTTTAAGTTAGTTTTGTCTTATTTCACATGTACTAAGATATTTGCCCTATAAACTAAACCAAAATTATTTGGTAAGATTTTGTGTTTTTGCAGTGCAGACCTCGAGAAACTTAAATCAAACTCCCTCGTTTGATCGCTGACGATGAGCTAACCCGTTAGCGCCTTACCTGGGAGTAGGGCTCGTCGTCAGAGCTGGGGAAGTCGTACTGGTTCAGGTCCTTGGCGTTGAACACGACCGGACCCGCGTGGTGGGCCGTTCCCGACGACAACGGCAACATCTTCGGCTTCTTCTCGTATCTCCTCTTCGGCCGCTGGGGTTCTGCCTTCTCGGGCTGCGAGAGCAAAGCGTTAGTACGACAACGTTCTGGCACCGCTAAGGCTAACGCCACGTTCCTGACAGCAGCTTCACCTTGGACTTGTAGTCCTTGGAGTCCAGATGGTCCTGGTGTCGGTACTGATTGGTGAGCGGAACCAGGGGGATGATCTGCGGCCTCACCAGCGCCCGCTCAGCCAGAACCTCCGCCATTATTTCTCCACCAAAGTCCGACATGGAGTTTCTGGAGACGGAAATGAAAGCATCAGTACAGAGTTTCCACTCTGGAATATTTCAGAGTTTGAACACTTTTCAGTAAAATTCAAGAACTTTTCCAGGACCACGCTTTGGAGATAAAAACAATACAAATGAACTAAAACTAAGAAAAGAGTTTCAGTACACCTTTATATATATTATAATATATATATACACCTTTATATATCTTATTTAGTACAGTAAATTCTTTTTGTAGTTTTACTATTTTATATCTGACAGCAGGAACAAAATTTTATGTTTTGAAGTGTTTCTCACTCACCCTGCACACCTGACTGATCCAAGAACGAAACACTAATTTAACAAAAAAAATTTCAAAAATGTTGTTTAATGTTTAAAATGTTAGGTAATCAAAAGAGTTTCCAAAATTCAAAATACTTAATTGATCCAAAAGGGAAACTAAATGTTGTGGTAACTCATTAATTCAAATCCGTCTAATCTGTTATGACATTTAAATAAAAAGCTATTGGGAATAATAAACTCGCATAGCACTGAAACAATTCAAAGAAACTATATTCCGGTAACTGACCTTCATTGTCAAATTAAATTATAACATATCGTCACTTTCCTAAAATAACTGCCCAAGTCATCTTTTACCAAAAGATGAATTAAGCAAAAAACAAAAAAAACAAGAAAATTTACACAATACACAAAGAAAGTTACAAACAAAATCTCTAAAAGTGTCCTTGCCAAGTTTTCTGGCTTTTAACAAATATAAACTTTAGTGATTCTAACTAAACTAAAACAAGAAAAAACAAAACTAATGTCAGTCTTTTTATTAGGTATATGAAAATATCTGGTTTTAACTGTAAATAATGTTTTCAACAAACGGTTTGTATTTTATTATTTGAGTGTCAAGCACTTTATGCAGAAATCAAGCACCTTCCAAACACCTGACTGGAATTTATAGGAACTCAGCTTGTTGCTTCGGTTCCGTTTGGGAAGCAGAACTTTGGGTCTGCAGCGGGACTCACCGCTTTTCGACGATCTCCAGCGTGAGGTGCAGCAGCTCCCTCTTGCTCTTCTCTCTCCTCTTGATCATCTCCAGAATGGTGACGGCCCGGCTCAGGTCCCTGCGGAGCTTCAGCATCTTCTCGTACGACGCCTCGTCGTTCTTACGGTTCTGAGCGAGGAAAGGGAGACGCTGCTTTAGACAAACGACCCAGCCGTCAGGAGTTTGAACGCTTGTGAAAAGGATTAAAGGCTCATGTTTGATTCATGGCCCTCAATTAGCATTTAAGGCTCTGATAAATAAATGAACAAAACCACGAAGGTCTGATGACAAAAACATGGAAGCTGAGGCCTCAGACTGTTAACTTTCTGTATATAAATACTCAAAATGACTATTTCAGCTTGGATTTGTGGACAAATGTCAGTCACTTACAGAATAAAGAAAAAATTCAATAAAAAACTTGCATAAATATATATTTAAAAAAAAAAAAAGCAACCAGTAATTTAAGGAGTTTTTATATTTTCTAGAACTGATTGGTCAAAAGTTACTTTTAAAACAATTGTCATTTTACCAACTCAATAACTGACTATTTTAGCAACATTTCAGATAAAAAAACAAATTGAATAGCTTTTTTTTAAATCAGTTATCGGCCAGAATTGGAGCGCCTCTATTATAAACCCAACATGACTAACTATTTTATCCAAAAAAAATTTTATTGAACAAAAATTTGTATTTCACTGCATGTTTAGTCTCATTTAAATTCAACTTCTAATTTCTAATAAAATCTGTCTCAGTTTTCCACAAACCAAACAGAATTGTAATTTCGTTTTATAATTAAATTCATTCATCAAAGCCTTGTTCAAAACTGAAAACCTTTTAAACCATGAATGGAAATGTATTTCTCGATTTCTCTGTCGCAGAGGGAACAAAAGCTGACATTTAAATCTCACATTTTCTATGTTTAAGGATAAAACTAAAGCTGTAAGTTTTTCCATCTTATGTCTGCTTTATTTGTTCACATAAACAAACCGTAACACTTAAATCACATCCAGATGTCTCATAACTGAATTAAAACGACTAATCAGACAGAAAAGAAAATCACCTCTGATGCTGCTTTTGAATAACAGCCTAACTGGTTCATTAGAAAACTATTGTGATAAAAACTCAAACTGGATTAAAATGCTTCAAAAAAACAATAATATGAGCCACAGAGTCGGTCTTCTACATTAATCAGTAATTTAATGTGACCTAAACTATTAGATTTAAAGTCACTGCAGGTCCGATCCACTAACCAGCATTTCAGACGTTGAAACAGGAGTGTCCAAAGTCTGGTTCAGGGGCCATTTGCAGCCCTTGGAATACTTATTCATGGCCCCCCATTCTAAAATCCAAAAACTGTGAAAATTTGGTTCTCAGTTCATTCATTTAATACAGAAGAACAAAATTTAGAATATTTTAAGGGGAGATTTTTACTGAAATTTTAAAAATAGAAAACATTAGGTAAAACAAAGTTTTGACTTTTACCAGACACATTTTTCCCAATTTTTTTAGATTTTATTTGAAGGGAATGTGAAGTTGGATCACAAACATGCAGCAACATTTACTAAGGTAAAACGGAAGTGAATCTCTTCATTAAGATTGGCAACTTTTTCAAATGACTCCCCAATTTATTCTACAGAGATGAGAACAGACAAAATATTTTACTTAAAAAATAAAACACATATTTGGAAAATCTATGTTTGTCTTTAGTAAAGACAATTTTAAGTTTACAGATCTCTTTTCTACAAAAGTCTAAATATGTTGTTTTGTCAAAAATACTTTAGTTTATTACTGAACAACTAAAAGTTAATTAAACTTTTTTTAAAAAGGGGAATATTTTTGTATTTTTGATTATAAAATAAAAACTGTGGCTCATGAATACTTTATATTTGGCACATTTGGCTACAGGTTTGAACACTGTCTATATCTCGAACCGTCAGGAAACATGTTAGTCAAAAGTTTCATGACTGACAGCAAGTTTCCCAGCAGAGTATAATCCACGTGTGTCTATTTTTAGCTTTTCACGCAAAGGTAAGAGTTCATTGTGCCAACGTCAGAGCTGAAGTATGCAGAACATTTACGTCCCTGCAGCCTGGATCCACCCAATCTGTTCACGCTTCACAAAAAGAATGAGGAGGAAACAGAAAAGAAAAAATAAATCCAAGCAGGTGGAACTAAGTGCCTGTTTGTTCACAATAAAACACCTTCATGACTCAACAGCTTATGCAGTAAAAAAAAACCCTAAAAGATGGAAAAACTTGCTGAAAACAAGTGCAGGGTTTTGGGAAACGAACCTTCCTGGTCTGCATCTTCTCGGTGCGCCGTCGGAACGCCACGTACGGGTCGCCGGTGCTTGAGCCGTCCCGCTTCTCCTGCTTGACGGTGGGGATCAGGGAGTTGGCCTTGCTGTTTTTCCTCTTGCGGCTCCAATAGTCGAACACCTCCTTGATGAGCTCGTCGTCTTCCTTCAGCAGCAGCTTGGCTTCGGGGAGACTCACCGCCTGGGAGCAGAAAACACACAAAAAACCCCCGACTCAGATCGCTGAATCTTTAGCGGCTTCCAGCTGCGGCGGTAAAATCTGACCTGCTGTCCGCTGCCTTTCTCCAGCCGGTCGATCATTTCTTCAAACTGAAGGCAGCTGATCTCCATCTTCTTCTTTAGCTTGTTGACGAAGGCCTCGTCGTCCGTGTCCAGGTCGTAGTCTGGCTGCTCCGTGTCCAAGCTGAAAGCTGAAAAAAAATATATATATATATATCAAACACGATTTTATGGACATTAAAAAAAGGTTGTGAAAATTCCAACAATATTTCAGTCATTAAGCCGAACAAAAACAAACAGTAGCTCACAATAAAATGCAGTCAGTCTACTGGGCCAGACTAAGAAAAAAACGTAAGAGAATAAAGTGATAATATTGAGAGAGAAAAAAGTTGTACGAGAAATTAAATCATGCAAGAATAAAATCAGTGTCACAAGTAGTAAAAAAATAAAATATAATCGGAGAAAAAACTGACAACACAAGAATAAAGTCATAACAGAATAAAGTCATAAGACAAAAAGTCTTAATATGAGAATAAAATCACAATATTTCCAGAAACAAAACATTAACATTAGTTGATTGAAGTTGTAATTTTACATAAACTGATACAAACAATTAAGAGATGCACAGATATGAAAATTTGGGCGGATATCAATATCCGCTATTAATACGCCAGTTATGGCCAATTTACTGGTATTGTGTACATTTCACTACCGTTTTGACACCTTAAAAAAAAAACAAAAAAAAAAAAAAAACAAAACACTCAACCAAAAACAAACAGCAACAAGATAAAAAATAAATACTGGTTGTTCTTAACGGCCCAGTTTTATTCCTCAGTCCGATATAAATATCGGTCGATGCCGACGTTAGTGCAGATATACCATACATCCCTACAAAAATTTTTTTATTAAATGTGGAAACGTTTGTGACGATTAAACTTTGCCATCGGTTTTACAAATGGAAAATACTTCAACATTAAATCATCATCAGACTTTGACACAATAGTGCAAACAACTGCATCCATTTCAAAGAAAGAATCCCAGACTTAATCTTGATAACCATTGAAACTTTGCTTTTATTAAAACAACTTTAATTTAGTCATTTTGATATTTTAGAACATTTTTCTGCATTAATTTCTCAGATAATTCCTCATCCAGGCCAATTATAACAGGCCGACTCAAACCGTTTTAAACAACCACCTTCAAATATCCAAAACATTATAAAGAAACCAGGAAGCATTGTGCTATGAGGTCAAACTAAGTACAGGCAGCAGCTCCATTCATCAGAAACAGAGCAGCACAAGGAGACCAAAACAACTGGGACATGCCGGACATCATAGTCTGGATGATCATCAGGCTTAATTACACAAACTTTGACCTTTTGGATAAATGAAGGATTAATTCCTGCAGCTAATGAAAAGCAGCACTGCGTTTATCTATTAAAATGTTTTTAGACAGTTTGCCAAATGTAATTCATTTTTTTCTTACTGAACCCCCAGCAGATTATTCACCTCAGATCTGAAGCTTCAGAAACAGATTTAATCAATATTATTGATTAAAAAACTGGAGAGAATATCTCCTCCGACTCTTCTAGAATGCATTTTGTGCCGTTAGAAAGTCAGGTGAGAGATAATAAACTGATTCAGATCAATAAACATCATAAAAACTTGATCAAATCTCTGACAGAAACATATCGTCTCAGAATAAGAACAGATAAACAAAATGGCTTCAAAACGAACATTTAATCTCATTCAAATCAGACACTTTCAATTAAAAGCAGCAGCTGTTACTGAAAAAAACTCCAGATTAATCATTTTTGATCTTCAGAATGATGAGGATTTCCTTCAGGTTTGGGAGAAACCTGCAGCAGCTGTGAGATGGACCAAATGTTTTATTTTCACCTCCAGCGGCTGCGGAGTTTGAAGAACAGCAAATTGCTTTTCTTTGAGAAACAATCGTGAAAACCACCAGTGACACAGAAACGCAGAGCGATCTGGCAAACGCATTTCCTCTGAGGTTACAGGGCGAGGAAATCTCCCCGACAATCTGCAGCTAACCAGTACTTTAGTTAACCATTAACTGGATTCAAAAAGCTGGCACATCCTCAAGATTTCTCACATTAGAAATGCATTAAAAGATCCAAATAAATTCCTTTTTTAGTGAAGACAGACATTTAATTGACTCAAATGCAGCAACACAGAATCCATTTAGTGTTTAGTTGATCATTTGTAGAAAATGATGCATCTAAAGCTAAAATAATACAACATGCAAAAAGCTCAACTTAAATAAATGTTGCTGCAGCATAAATAGTCCCAGAAGTTATTGTGATAATATTGTTGTTTTGAGACAATTTGAAAGTAATATAATGGTAATAATAATGTAAGAAAGATCGATAAACTTTAAATTCTACATTTAACACTGGAACTGGAAGACATTTAAATAGCCAAAATAAATAAAAACAACAATTAGAATGAATTATGAAGTCTCTGTAAACAAAATTGTCCTTCAGAAAAAAGATTTAGAATATAAATTATGCAAATGGAAATTTTTGAGCTGTTTTAATTTAACCTGGGTTTAGTTGATTTATTGCGACAGGCCTCTGTAGGTCGGATCAGTTGATTATTTTGTGGATTACTGATGAATAATTGGAGAGCAAAACGTGCCAACTAGATTATTTTTATTACAGAATTTGAACCAAGTGAAGATAAAACTGCCACTAGAGTTTTAAGTTAACATATTAACAGAAAAAAGTTGTTTTTTGTCTCCAACTGTGTGAGGCTGCAGATGGATACGTATCCGATTTAGTTCCACATATGGAAGTGACTGATCGGGTTTTTTGGTGGTGAAAAGATCAGAATCGGGCCGTTCAAAAAACAAATATTGGTGAACGTAGCCTATTTCTGGCCTGGGAACAAACAACACAATGAACTATAATGCAGGTAATTTTTTTTTTTTTAAATAGACATGTTTTAAAACATAAACAGAATTATACTTTTAAATCCATTATTTTCAATTAGATTCAAAACAACTGCCTCTATTAAATTCCAATTGTATTTTTTAGTAGTTTTGAATTTCTGCTAACTCTGTTCTTTCAGCTAATGAACTTTTGAGTCTGTATACTCCAGTTACCGATTAATCAATTACTAAATTAGTTAATTAATGAAAGTAATCACGATTAATTGGATTAATTGTTTCGGCCGTGAGAACGTGACAACTCCGTAAAAATCTCCAAGTAAATGTCTGAAGGCCTTTATTTGTAAAACACATGATTACTTTATTGACTATAATTTGTTGGGCTATGAAACAGGAGACTCACGCTGTATGTGAATGAGCTGCTTTGGCATTTTGTAGTCGCCGGGATAGAGGGAGTCGTAGTAGGTGATGTTGCTCTCCGCCTCGGGGACCGGGATGACCATGTTGTCCCGCTTCTCGCCGTAAACCTGCTGCGCCGAGATGGCCCGCTGGAGATGGTGTTCCTGTGGAGAGAGAGAGACAATAAAGAGGCTGCTGCAAAAAAATAAAAATCAGCTAAACGCAGTCGGTTCAGAACGATCTTAGATACTAAAGTATCTGATCGCAACTGTACAATGTATGTTTAAAGAAAGGAATCGATTTCCAACCTACATTCACAAAATGTTTTGTGACAGAGACAGAGTTTAGAATTTAAGACAAGAAAATATTTTTTAAAAATTTATTAAAGTAACCAAAAAAAGAAGGTTTTTGTATATCAATGTGTGGAGTAGATTTATAGCTTGGAATCTTAAACGAAGTGCAAATATAAACTATCTTAAAAATGGTTCAAATGGAGCTTATTGGAAAATATGTTGAATATATGCAAAAATGTTATTGTTGATTTTAAAAATGTATAAATAATTGTCCATTTAAGGATCAGAATGTGAGGTTTATGTGTCAGTGTAAGAATAATTTAAAAGTTCATCTGGTGTTTGGAGATTTAAAAGCTGCAGTAAGTTGATGAGTATGAGAGGGGCAGGAAATCATAACATCTTGCATCTTGCAATTATTTTCTGTTTTTACTTTTCGTCTATTTGAAATAAGTTTTAAGGAGAAACCAAAACAGTGCTGGACGGAAACATTTCCTGCTCCTTACCAATAAAAAAACAAAAAACCTCCTCACCCCCCACTTCAGTGGATTCTTCGGTTTCTCCCTGAAAAGTCCCATCATGTGGGATCCTGTGATCTGCTCTCCTACCCATTTAATTCTCCAAAACATAATCGTCTTTTTCAGCTTCTCCATACCAATAACCAAAAGCGTCCGACAAACATATCAACCGAGATTCGCAGAGTTAAAGCAACATTTTCTCCTTTATGTTGCAGGTCAAATATTAAAAACTAAGAGCTCCCACTATTTCTGATATGAAAACAAACAGCAGCGTGTGTTTACTGTGGTTAATGAAAAGACAGAAGTTTGTTAAATTAGTGGCCCTCAAAAATTTAATCAAATTAATTGTGGTTTCTGTCATTAATGGACAAGATAACCAACATTTTCAATTCAGAAACCCTTTCTGTGGGGCGTGCTGTGGTGGCGCAGGGGGTTAGCACGCCCCACGTTTGGAGGCCTTAGTCCTCGACGCGGACGTCGCGGGTTCGAGTCCCGATCCCGACGACCTTTACCGCATGTCTTCCCCCCTCTCCTCACCCTCCTTCCTGTCTGCCTACTGTGGAAAAAATACGAGCCACTAGCGCTGCAAAAAAAACTCTTTGAAGAAAAAAAAAAACGAAACCCTTTCTGTTGCTAAATTACTGAATAAATATACATATGAACTGAATAATTTTTTTTTAATCAGTTTTTTTTTTTTAGATTATTCAACCATCAGATTGATGCAAAGTTTTTCACGAACCCCTGATCAGTCATGGATCTTTAAAAAATAAGGATTGTGGATGCTAACATTAGCGTATCCAGAGGTGGGCAACTCCAGGCCTCGAGGGGAACTTCCTCTCCTGCAACTTTTAGATGTATCTCTACTTTCACACACCTGAGTCAAATAATGAGGTCATTAGCAGGACTCTGGAGAACTTGACTGCACTTAGGAGGTGATTCAGCTGTTGGATTCAAGTGTGTTTGATCAGGGAGACATCTAAGAGTTGCAGATGGCCCTCGAGGACCAGGATTGCCCACCCCTGGCGTATGAGCTGCTGCAGCATGTTTAGCATTGCGATGCTAGTTTAGGTATGAATAGCTTCACTAAGTTAGCTCCTTTGAGCACAGCAATAGTCTTTCCCAAAGTCCCATCAAATAAATTTTTAAGCAGAAATTAACCCTCAGTGGGTCAAAAGAACTGGCTTTGCTATCCATCCATCTCATTGGTGGTGCATCAGATTTACGGGTGTACCAGAAACACAATAGAAAGGTTCCGTCTGGGACATTTTGTATGTAAAAAAAAAAAAGGAAAAAAAAGTTAAATCTATGTAATTAATTAAAAAACAAACATGTTAAAGTCCGGACTCTAGTTTAAAAGTATACCTCTGTTTATCCACTGAAATCTAATTTCCTATTGGACTCAAAACAACCTGCAGAACAGTTTACTCTCTTGTGCATTGAACAAGAAGGTTAAATCATAAACCACAAGCCAGAATCAGCCAGGAAAACCTGGTCAGTGCATCTGTTGTTCAGTAAGGACACATCTAACTTAGTTCAAAATGCTTTGACATAAATTCTGATTATTTTACTTATAATATGGAAAAAATGTCTTGCTATAAGTGAAATAATCTGCCAATGGAACTAGTAATTTTCAAAACAAGCTCCTATATCTTGCTGAAAAGTTAATTGTAAGTTAGTTTAGTCTTATTTTAAGTGTGCTACGATATTTGCACCAGAAACTAGAACAAAATTACTTGGTAAGAGTTTGTGTTTTTGTAGTGTGCCATTCTAAAACTGTGATAAAGGACCGCTCTAAAATATTGTGATGGCTGAAAAGGGCCCCAGGGCCACATTTTGGACACCCTGACCTAGAGAGAACAAATGTGGAGGGAAAGTCCGGAGTGTTTTCCCTCCATAACTGCCTATCATTTGGCTCATCTAGCTGCCACCTGCTGCTGGGCGCTCAGAGGGAAACGGCCGGCTGGTTTAAACGCTTCCAGTCGGGTTTAACCGCTGAGCCTTTAACTCCGGCTGGCTGTCTGCCAGCAGACTGAGCCGCCTACAGAGTCCGCTGGGAGGAGGTGTGTCTGTTTGCCCTGAGGCAGACCCAGACAAAGGCATTCGAGGCACAGGAAGTTGGGAGAGAATGAGTCGGCGTTTAACAGGGGGTATCAGAGTTCGACCAGTTCATGAAACACTGCCATGCTAACGTCAGAGTTAAGTAGAAATTCAACTTGGCCTGTCATGATCAATTGTCCCAGAAGTTATTGCGATAAACAATAATGTTGAGACCATTTTCAAGTAATATAATGGCATAAAAATGCAAGAAAACATTCTCAAATACCAATTAACTTTATATGAGGATTTAACACTGGAACTGGAAAACATTTTAAACATCCAAAATAAATGAACAAAACGGCAATAAAATTGTCCTTCCAAAAACGGGCCGGTTAAGACCAAAACACCAGACTGAAGACTTTTGCCATCCAGTTTTTGGTAGAAAGAAATGGATAAAAGAAAAAAGCAAACTGTGCAAATGGAAATTGAGCTTGTTTTAATTTATCACTGAATTATTCCTCATTGTAAAAGGTCTAAGTTCAAGGCAGCTTGAGCAATGTAAGGTTACCACTTTCTGCATCAAGGAACAACGCAGCACATAACTCGCAGGTCTCAAACTCCAGTCCTTGAGGGTCAGTGTCCTGCAGTTTTTAGATGTGCCACAGGAACAAAACACTAGAATGAAATGGCTTCATCACCTCCTTGTGTAGATCAGTTCTCCAGAGCCCTGCTAATGACCTAATTATTCTATACAGGTGTGGTGCAGCAGAGGCACATCTAAACGTTGCAGGACAGTGGTCCTTGAGGACTGGAGTTTAACACCCCTGACATAACTGAACATCAACTGTACTTTTTTGTTTGCTCTCAAGATAAAAGCAGAACCAGTTGGTGGAGTGTTTTGCTGGTTCTGAGTTTTTATTTGGCTTTAATTTTACTAAACCTGTTCTCTCACACACACACAGCCTTTCTGTAAGGAAGCAGAATCTCAGCTTCTGAGTTTGAAGCTTCAGCACCAACTTCCTAACACAACTTCCACCCTGCTAAATAGATAAAGTGGGATGTTGGGAAATATGATGTAAAACATCCGTCATACAGAAACTAAAACACCACCCATTACTCTGTTTAAAGCAACGCTGCTTTAACCCCTTAATGTCCAAATTTATATTAAATTTTACACCCCCCAAAAAATAAATTACATGTACTAGTGCTTATCATCCAAGAATTTTGTTCTCAACCCATGCTGTGACGGGGGTGAGGAATAGGAATAATATATATATAGACACACACACTCACACACACACACACACACTTTTGTTGCCAGTGTCTCAAATACAGCTAAATACTGAAAAATCCCTTTATTGTGCTGTAACAGAAGCTTTTATCATGATAAAAACAAATACTGTATTAGAATATGTATTTATGCAAATACTGATGAATAAATTATTTACTTATTTTGTATATTTTTATAATCCTTTGATTCAAAGTTGCGTAGCCAAAATACACAGAATTTACTATTCTACAAATGACATTAGATGAAACTTGCTTGTATTGGCGAAGCAAAGCAGCAATTTTCTGCTGCAGTCATTTCAGAGGTTTGGAACAGGCAACCCTTGTTTTGACATGGGAAGGTTAAAAATGCATCAGTATTAAATTAGCCACTATGCCGTCTGACTGGAAAACCTTTATTTCCTTGGGAGAAATAATTTACTGAACTTTAGCGCCCGGTTGAACTGCAAGATAGAGTAAAAATTAAACTTCTTAAATGCTTAAATGTAGCAGAATAAAAACTTTAGAGCAATTTTTAACCAAATGTGAGAAAAGTGCTTTACAAAAGGTCAAAATACATTCAAAAATCTAGAATCGTCAGTATAAACAGTATAACAGTATAAATGTGCAATAATTCCTAGAAGCTAAACTAGAAGAGAAGCAAGATTTTGGTTTTTGCACAGACTAATCTCAGGGGTTTTCATTTTGTTTGGCATTTGAGAAAGTGTACTTGTATTTTCTATGAATCACATTCAGTCTTCCAAAAAGCTGAAGCTTCACAGATTAAAATAAATTGAGAAAATCAAAAGGTTTTAAAGTGACTGGAGTTTGAGCAATAATCAAAGCTTAGAAGTAGCAACAAAAAGGATTCCTGTTCTACATATTAAATGGACCAATTCTCAATAAAAACCCTAATAAACGCAGTCTGAAACGCTGCACATGTGTAACATCTGCAGTCACAGCTGGATTGTCCCATCTAAGCTCTCTGGTTTAGTTAAGTGAGTAAAGCCCCATTACGTTGGAGTAAACCCTTTAAGGATTATCGGTTCTGATCCGAGCTCAGTTAATGAGCATGCTCAACCAGCACGCACAGACACAACAACAAAAAAACTGACCATTCAGACTCCATCTCTGATTTACCAGCATTTAAAACCCACACTAGAAAAAAAGACTGTTTTATTTTATTAGGATACACAGGTCAGAATTATTTTACACAATTTATAATGAAAAACTGTTGGTCAAGTAGTTTCACATCAGGAAGTAGCAAAGCCTGACAAACCGGTATTAATGTTGGCCATTTTTTAAAGCATCAGTAACGGTCCGATAAGTACGACTCAGCCGATAATGTTTATTTGCGATTGCGTTTCGAGACAGATGGGCGACCATATATTTGGTAAAGCAACAGTGCAGTAATGCGACGCAAAATTGGGTGGTGGTCATCGTCACTGTTAAAATATCGGCCTAAATTTTCATATCATACTGTAACGTTACCATATAGAAACGTATAATACATCAAATTATGCTGTTTTTAACAGCCAACAACATAAAACCATGTTAAAGGATCTGATATACACTAAATAGTAGGATTGAGACCAACGAAACGGAAGAATGTTTGTACTGGACTCAAATAGGTGAATCCATGTGCTGCTTGGTTTAATGGGCCAAAAATAATGGCCGTTCTCTGTTCTAGGTACGTAACTTTATGAACAATTTGCTCACAGCCTCCCCTCTGTTCTCTGCTATGCTACAGCTAGTCCTGCACACCAGAGCCTGCCATGAATGCTAAGGCTAACTAGCATAGCCACTGATTATGGCGGATTAGCAGTTTTCCTGCAATGCCAAGGTGCTTAGCAGCACGTACACTAGCCTGATTGATAGCGCTTTGACCCTCTCCTTTGCTCTATCTATTTCTAAACAGAGCGGCTCATTTCTGCAGATGGCAGTAGGAACACTGGGAGGCAGCGGAGACAGATTTTTTTCACAGATCTGTCTCATGACAGTTTTAATAAATGCATAAATATTTTTGCTAAGGTCAAATAGTGATGCTTTAAACGGTGTGCTGCTGTGAGACGGCTATGTTCTTCTGCAAATGCGTTACCTTTAGGGTTAAATGTTCAGACGTCTGACTGTGGTTGAATTCAGTAGTATGAACAACCAAAACCGGATCTCAGCAATAATAATGGTAATAATTTAAAAGGGACTTGACCTTTTGACCTGCGGTGTGAACGTAGCCAAGGTGCATCAATGTACATGCTGCCCGGTGATGCAGAACAGTAGGAATTCGGTTTTAATGCAGCTGATTAGCAGGAAGAAATCTGAGCTTTCAGTATTTAATCACAGATCAGAGTCAAACGAGACAAAATTAGTTGGTTCCAATCTCTGGGCAATAGGAACAGCTGGCTAAGGTATTTAGCCAGCTGTATGGATTTCCGTCATTTTTGATTCCCACACCAGATTTAGATCCTTAGTGAAGGAAACGCTAAATAAAACTTAGCAAGACTAATGTGGACATCACAGGGAAAGGGAGGAGAGGAGAGACAAAAAGACTGAGAAAAACATGTTTTCTGCTGTAACATCCATGCTCATGCTATTGCATAACTTTAATATTCCCATCCTAATTCCCTCCAGTCGACACCCAACCCATCAGCTTCTTCCTCTCCTAATTTCATAAACCCAAACCCACCGGCAGCCAAACCTCATCAAAAAACATGTTTGTTTACTTTCCGTCTGTGGGCCGATGATAAATACACTGAGGTGTATCAGCTCGCCAACAGTCCTGCTGTCTCACACGCAGGAGTTCAAATATAGCTCCTAAAATGAGCGCCATCAATCACCACCAGAAATGCTGAGCAAGCCAACGCCGCCATCCCCCTTTGAGTCTCTTCCACAGGGAGAGTAAACCGCTCCTCAGTTGGGTGGGGGGGGGGAATAATGCTTGAGCACAGAAACTGTTCAAGGCACTGAGCAGGAATGAAAGCTTTCATTTAAGCTATGGATGAAAGATGAATGAAAATGGCCGACAGTTTGAATGAATAGCAGATACTTTGGACAGGTGATCCACCCCTTCCCAGTGAGGTCACGCAGCGAGGAGCTGGGAGCCAGCCAGCATGTTTCTGTGTTTGGCAGCGAGGCAAACACAGCAGACGCCCGTGGGTTTCCCAGCAGGCCTGCAGACGCTGACCTCACTCTCAACCTAACGTAAATACAAGACAAAGTGGCTGACCCAAAACAAACAGGCCGCACGTGCTGCTGCTGGGAACCCAGCGCCGCAAAACAACACGCCGCCTGGAAGCTACAAACGCACACGTGGTTCCACCACAACGCCGGCCCAGAAAGGGAGAGGAGGGTTTATGGAAACTGATTCAACGATACGCGGACGATAAAAGCTTTCTATTGGCTGAGAAACAGGAAGTGTGCAGACCACTTAACACCAAGTCGGTTAGGAGACGCAAGTAACTAGAACAACCTCAAAACCAAACAATAAAAGACCTCAGGACGAGCAAGAGACAAACTCAAAATAATAATAAAAGGTTCAAATGAAATGGATTAAGACCAAAATGTTTCGACCCGCCTGGTTAATTTTACTATAAACATCACTGAATGAGAGAAATAGATCTGTCATGATAACTTTTGATGAACGATAAATTGTCCAGGACATTGCGATAAACGATAATATTGTTGTTTTGAGCATTTTCAACTACGACAACAGTAATGGGATAACGATGCAAGAAACATTCTCAGAGACCAATAAACCTTAAATTTCTGATAAACAATTAACCCTGGAACATGGAATTTTAAATATCCAAAACAAAATAAAACAAATAAAATTAACTATGAAATCTCTAAATGAAATTGTCCTTCAAACATAAATTAAATTTTTTTTTAAAATGGCTCGAGACCAAAGCACCAGACTGTAGACTTTTGTCATTCAATTTTGGTAGAAAGAGAGAAAAGAAAAACCGATAATGCAAATGGAAACTGAGCTTGTTTTAAATGATCATGCGATTAATTGCTTAATGCAACAGGGCTACTCAGGACAACTTAAAGACAAACTCAAAAAAAAAAAAATCTTTAAATAAAACAGTTTAGTTTTGCAAGGGGTTAATTCTACGTTAAACATTTAGCTGAATCAGACCAAGGAATAATGCTTAAAAAAATAGAACCACAAGCTCAAATGAACCCGTTTGATATTTAACCAAAAATACCAACTCATCTTTTCTGAAAAGAAAACTGCACTTCCATTTTTCTTGTTCCAGGGTTTTAATGCATCTTTTTCTCCCAGATATGTAAATTTTCAACCAATTTTGTTTCATTTGAACGCCAGATATCAATATAAAGTTGCAGAGATAACCGTCAGGTGATGAAGATTTGTAAATACTTAAGCTGCAAACAGCAGGACAAAATAGTGCAGACAGTAAGCAAAACAGAAAGGCCAACATTTTCAACTTCAACCGAGGACGTTTTTACTTGTAATAACTGCACAGTGTTTTCTGTTATAGTCTTGTACAGTATATTACTACTACTACTATTGTTGTTACAACATTGTTTTTACAACCAAGAACTTGTTTTTTGTTAACCTTTACACCTGATGCTGCTGCTACACCTAAATTTTTCCTTTGGCTGCTTCTATTCTGTTAACTGGGAATCTTTTTAATAGAGATAAATGGAGAAAGAAAAACAAGAAATCACCCGTGGGAGTAGGACAATCAAGTGTAGGACAAAAAGAACAAATATTATTCTTATCCAGATTTGAAAAACATCCAGACTTTTAAAGACTTTGAAACACTTTAACATAAAACAAATAGTCCGTAGATTGCTCAGATTTACACATTTCCCCGACTGTTTTTAATAAGTTTTTAGATATTTCAGGACAAGTTATTTACTTTGAAAATGGTTGTATTTGTTTTGTCTTCTCAATGTTCCAATCAACGTGAACCAAAACAAAGAATATTAAAACTGATTTTTGAGACATCTGAACGGATTCCATCCAGCTAATATTTCTAATTTTGATTACCGGTATTTTAAATCAGCACCAGGTGACTTTCCCATCTACCATTTTGTAGCTACTGCTTTTTTTTTACTCTTGGTGTTTAGATGATTGGGATGTATTATTTATATAATAATAAGCACACATCTCTCAGAATTTACCTGTACATTGTTAAGTGTTAATATTACACACATTTCCATTGATTTTGGTTCTGATACATCCTGATGCCGACTGATAAAATGACCGATAAGGACCGCAGTCTGATTGTAGATGTTCACTTTAACCACAAAACAAGTATAAAGGCAAGTCTAAGAAATTAATTTAGTTGAATCTGGAGCAACAATCTCTCATATTACAAGTTAACTAGTTCAAAGAGAAATTAAAAACAAGAAGGTCTTCAAAAAACTACAAATAATGTAACCCATGTCTAATTTGAGTCCTGTTGTGGCCACTTACTGCAATAATTTGTTATAAAAAAAACCTCAACTATCAAGAAAAAATAAAATGATGTTTAAATAGAGGGATTTTTATTTTTTCTTTATGGGTGTAAAATTAAGGGATGAGGGCTGCATCATATAGGAAAACATGTTATAATAATTCAATGATTAATTCAATGATTAATCAATTACCATGTTTACGTTCCAAAATAAGACTGAATGAAACTTCTGCTTTGCTTTCACTAGTGAATATAGTAATTGTCGTTTTATTTTTTTAATTTACATTTGTAAGGTTCTGACTGCAAGCAATAATGGATTTGTAGCGAAAAGGAATGAAATCTTTACGTGATTGTCATTACAGTACAAGAGTAAATATTGGGAAGAAAAACTAAAAACTCTTGTTTTAGCAAATTTGCACATCAACGAGAAAACTTTATAAACAAAGTAAAATCTAAATGTCAAACTTAAAAAAAAAAAATTCTGTCTGAGTAAATTGAATAGGGAAAAAAGGTGGAAACTCAAAAAATATTTTTTTTCCTCTATGTATGAAAATAAAAACAGAACTATGTATCCCATCCAAAACAAATATCCAGGGTAATCTGAAGTAGGAACAACTACTACAATTCAAAGCACATTCTTAATAAAATCTGACACAGAAATTAATTAGCTGCTCCCAAATTATTATGTTAATAGATTTGTTACACAATCAGATGTTCCAGCTGAAAAGCGCAGAGTTTTGTAAGTGACAGGTACTCTCCCTACACACTGTCCTGATGTCCTCCGGAGGGCCACATGTCACCCGTGTGCCCGCCTTCTGTGCCATCTGGCACACTGAACCCCTGACACCAAACACAGGCTCCAAAGGAGAAAAAAGAATGCACTGGACTGAAATAAGTGTATGATGCAGCCCAATTTTCTCAGCATTTTAAGGAAAAGTGTGGCAAAGTAGAGAAATGTCCTGAATTAAAAAAATATTTAAGAAAAATGCACCTCATCCACACAAAAATGAATCCAAAACATTTCCCCAACTAAATACAAAAGCACAGCTTCCCAGTAAAACTAGCTTGTCCTCCCAGTGACTTGTAGTGCAAACACATTGAAGAGAAATCCCTTCTTGTGAATGAGATACACATATCTGACAGCTGCACATGCTTGGTGACACCTCCTAATGTATTTACCGTTCAAACAAGAGCTGAAACATCACACAGAAAGCAAAAAACAACAACATGGACGTCAACAACAAGACATAGCAATTCTGATCAAATCATTCCAGCTCACTAATGTTAACCTGCATTCTACTAAAATAAGAAAATAAACAATTCTGATCTCAACAGTCTTCTTTTGCTAACACACGGCAGCATTGTTGACATTTCTGCAAACTGATCTGAGAGCAGCAGCGCCCCCTTGCCTCAGCGCTCTGCTATTACGCCAACACAAGGGCCCCCTTCCTCACGCAAGACACAAAATGTCGGCATTGCTCAAGTCACATGACCCCCTTTGTACTCAGAAACCCATCTCATGCATAAATAAACCGGTAAAACACGGCAATTTTAGCAAATACAGACTCCTTGTGTTTTAATTTCCCCAAAACATCCGTCCATGTCTAGCGAACGAGCCGTTAACTGCTCCAAACCGTCGTGTTTCTCCTGAGAAAATTGGCGGCCATTTTGTGAAAGCTTGCGCAGGAAAAAAAGAGGGGCGCCTCTGATCGCTTAAAAATAAAACAAAGCTCAAAACTTCACATTTTCAAACCGTTAAAACATTACCGATTCCTCTTCTTTCTCCATCCCCGTCGGCATCTGCGGCACAGCCCGGTTAATGGATGCATATTCGTGTAGGTCGGGTAAATCCTCACAACGGAAGACGGGTAGTGGCTTGGAAGCGTCCAGCGCCCGTGCCCGAAACGACAATTTACTCATTTTTTCACAATTCCAGATGCAATATAAATCTATCCGATCTCCTAATGTTCACAACGGCACCGAGTGGAGCTTTCATTGATGTTTCTGTGCGGTTAGTCTCTAACGTTCGGAAGGTTCTAGCTTGTATTTAGGGCGTCGCCAGCGGAGCTGGGGGAAGGCCCGGATCTCGGTCGCTCTCTCTCGGACTGTTTTTTTCCGACGCTCCGCTCCCTATCGGTGGTTCAGTGCGCCATGGACAACATGGCGGACATTTAAAAACTCTTTTGCTCTGTTTCGCTCGGAGCGGTCCAACCCCCAGTTCGTGGACCGACCATTCCCACACGGTCCCGAGCGCTTGCGCGTTGCCGGGGTTGGGGGAAGGGGGTATTTGTTGCAAATCAACTCCGCTCCACACATCCACATCAATTATTGAAATAAACATTAGACATGGCCGAAATACGTAGTATGATACGGAATAATGAAAATAAATAAAAAACGATTCAATTTATTTTCAAAAATAGGATAAAACGCTAGAAAAATATTAAATATAGTCTAAATGAAACTTTTAGATTACAAAAAAAATTACCAGCAGAAAATATAAAATATAAAAAGCGTACAATAAAACAAAAAATATGTAATAAAGAAATGGCCAAGATGGAAGAGACGTAAACATAAAAAAGTTAAACCATTTTATATGAACATAAAAAAGTAAATGCATGGTCGAAACGTAAAAAACAAATATCTAAAGATATATAAAAGTCATAAATAAATACCACAGTAAACTCACAAACCACAAAAACTACTAATATACGTATGTATGAACAAAACATGTAAATAAAATACCAGGTTTAAAAAAGTGGCACAACTGACCGAATATTCCAAACCAATCCAACTAATATGAACAATAAATAATTAAAAAATGAAAAACAACACAGTTGTGTAAGTGATCGTTCAATTATTATAAAAACAAATTCAGGTTTCTGTATCACTTCTAGAAATAATTCCTCTTTGTTTTGCACTTTTATTCTCAATTCCTTACATTTAGATATATTAATTCCTCCTATCAGTATACAGTTAAAATAATTTATACATGATAAAACTACTCATAATACTTAATATTTTATTCAACCCATATTTCAAAGTTATGCAATGCAGTAATTTTGAGCAAAACTAAATCAACTCCACCTAGAAAATAAGGCTGTTTATTGCTTTTTTAATTTTATTTGGTGTGAAAACAAGAAAAACATGACTAACTACCATCCCACCCATTGAACACCAAGGATGCAGTCGTTGCTGGATGAGCAGGAAAAACTGTTCAGTTCCACTGAACCTCATCAGCAGTGATGCCACAACTAACTGGCACATAAAAAAGAGTCACAGCGTGCACAATGCTGCCTCCGTCTGGAAGAACAGGGACATGCATGTGCACAAAACACAACATGGATCAAGTTTTAAGAGTATTTGCTTCGAAAAAGATGCCCTACTTCATTTGGTAATATTCCTAAAATTCACAGAATAATATTAAATTTCCACTAAAGCGCCTTACCTGTTGATGCTGTGGTCATCCTGGGTCCAAGCAGAGAATAAAGGTTTTTATTTTCATTCTTAAACCCATAACTTCCACAAAGATGATCTGGAAACAAACAGAAGAGCTGAAATTTTAAAATCTGAAAGCAAATAAAAGAAAAGTCAGGACAAAACTGATGGAGAAAATTAGGTTTAGCAGAAGTTTGCTCATGTAAGGCTGCCGATAAGACGGATCTGCACACCAGCTGATGGTGATTGTTGGGCTTGTGCAAGCACACCTGGTGCTGCTCAGGTGTAGAAATAAAAGAAATAACTTAATTTTACCAATAGTCAGATTGCCCAGAGTAAAGCTACATAGTTACAGGGATGAAACGATTAATCGAATTAATCCTGATGAATCAATTACTGAAATATTTGTCAACTATTTTAGTGAAAAATTAACTGCTAACTCCTGTACAAAAGGCAATTTAGGCCAAATATTTGAATTTTGCATTTAAGACTAGAATAAACTTCTTTATCTGTAAATATGTTTATCCCGGAACTCCTTAAGTGGCAGTTGTAGATTCACCTGATTAAATTATGTAAATAAAATAAAAACCCCAATTAGACACCCTTTTCTATTCAATTATTATTTGGTTAATCCAACAAATAATTGATAAATAATCTCTACGCTGTATTGATGCAAAGTCAAGCAAAAAGAGTTATGTTAAAAGTATTTTACCTGCAAATGATTAGGCAAGAAAATTTATATCTTTTTATAAAAGTCTTAAGTGGTTTAGTGAAAATTCAGCAGAATATGGCTACTTTCATCCGATTAATTGATTAAACAGAATAGTTGATAGATTAATCAATTAAAATAATCATTAGCGGCTGTCCTACACAGCTTGTCAGCAAATTATTAATTCAATCGTAAATGAAACCAGCAGGAGTTTGACACTTTTTATTCAAACCTGCTGCATGATGCAAAAATATTCCCACCTATTATAAGACAAAGTTTCTTAAAAGTTATTTTGTGTCTGCAGAAGTTTCTCAGCTGGAAAATACATTTCTAACCCAGAAAGTGAGACAGCTGCTTCTCTTTTCCCAGCACGTCTGAAGTTTTAAATGTTCGCCAGAAAACATGATAATTAAATGAATAGCAGAGATGAATCTCTCAATAAAACACCAGATGCATCGCATAGACCACATGTTGCAAATCAGCCTCTCGGTGTCTTTGGAAATACTCCTTAAAAATAATTGTTTATTAGCATATGGACAGGATGCAGATGATGGGAGTTTCTGTTGCTATTCTGCTTGCTTCTCCAAGATCAAACTAATTTAATCCAGATTAGGGCTGGACGATATGGCTAAAAAACTTATAATACAAGCGTTTCATACCAGTCAATGTTCATGGGTATAGATCAGATTTTAGTTTTAAATTTCTGAGATACAACCAGACTGTTGGTGTGATTTTTCTTCTTTTGTCCAGTTTTCACTGGACGCTGTTTTTTTGTTGTTTTTTTAGGCAGTAATGAGACACAGTGGAGAAACCTGAAACTGCTACTGCGCAAGTTACTCAACAGGTTGTTGCTAGGTAACCACAGAATGACTGAGTTGCTAGGTAACCAAAGAATGAGTGAGTAAGTTGATTCCACCAACCTAGTTTAGCTAGCTGTTAAGAGGTTGAGCAGATAAAGTCTTTCCTCTGCCTACATCTCCCAGAATGCTGTGTGGCTCTGAATCAACATTCAGTGAATTTTCTACATTCTAAATATTCTCAGATGCATTATCTACTCTATTGATATTGATCACATGACTACCGCTATTGATTTATTGTCCAGCCATAATCCAGATCGAGTAGTCTTCAAATGAAATCAAATTAATCTAAGAACAACTGCCTTTGGCCACATAACAAATTACAACAATAATTCAAATGTTAAAAAAAACAATTGCAAACGCATTACAAGGCAAAAAAAAATTAAAATAAAAACCATAATTAGGAAGCCCAACAAATTCAACTTTCATACTGTATTAATGCTAAATTCCTGTGTTCAGAACTGGGAAATCCTGACATTCCAGTCAGAAAAATCTACTTTAAGTGGACTTTCCAAGGGAAAAGTGGGAGCAACTTGGCTTTACATTTCAATATGGCCGCCCCTTAAATCAACAGTAGAAAGATGAAGTGAAAACGTGTTTATTTTACAACATAAACATGTAAGGGTGTATTTTAAATCAATGTTACATGTTCCGCCTGCAGCTTCAAACTGGACAAATTAAACAAAAGTGTTTGTTTATGGAAAGTAACGCTTAAAATGATTCTAAGAACTATTGTAAACAATGTTTATGGGCGTCGCAATGTTGAAATTCAAACTTCTTAACTAGAAAGCTCAGAGTTTCCACTTCCTGAGTAACAGGAACGCAGCATGAAAGCCGTCAAGTAAAAATTTATTTTTAAGAAGAAAAACTTAAAAACACTAAAGTCTGTCTCGAACACATGAAGGTCAATATGAATGTCAGAGGTTTGCTGTGGCTTTTTCTTCAACAGCCTTACAGCTAACTGCTGCATTCAAAATGAAGCCTGGATGACTTATAGCTTCCATCAGTTTCTAAGTGACCAGCATGAGGAATAATGGGTGCAATTTGGAGGTGTGCATGCTTCATTTTAGCTCATAGGCCTGTAGATATTTCAGTATACAGGAGGCTTGGTTTGTGGCAGGATATAAATGCATCACAGCATTGACAACTTCTGACTTTTAAAACGCATTTTAGGATTCTTTTAATTAATTTTTTTTAAATTCACTTAATGGAAACAATTTTGCAAAAATTCTCATTTTTCATCAAATAATTTTGGCACTAGGATGAGGTTGTTTTTTTGAGCAAATTGAAATTGGTTTATTTTGCAAAACTGAATTGGAAACATTTTTCACATCACATGAGTCACATGATCATCAACCAGATGTGATTACTGGCAAAAACCACGAAGAAGAAGACAGGAAGTAGTCAAAAGTTGATGGTACAGCATGTTTGTTTTTTTAATGTCTTATCGTGTGAACAAATTTACTGACGTCTGATTTAAAATCTGAGTTGCGAAACTGTTTTTTTGACAAAGTATCTTCAGTCAGAGGCTTCTTCAATCTGCTGTAATACAGACTGCTAGAGGAGATCCTTTCTGCCATCAGCTTCTACAACTCTTTGAATTTATTACAAAATATTCAGTTAAATTTCTTCAGTTTAAAACGATTAAAGTTAGTCATTTTAGCTGAATGACAGAACTGTTCCAAATAAATTTTTCTAAATTTCACCAAAGGTTGTATGTTATTCACAATATTTCAGCTAAACCTGCCACAATAAGTAATAAAATAATTAATTGCATGATAAATTAAAATAAATGTAATAATGTCCAGTTGTATGATTTATTGTTTTTCTCTTTTGTCTCTTTTTGCCAAAAACTGGATGATGAAAGTCTTCAGTCTGACTAGCACTTTTTTAAAAGGATAATTTTGTTTACAGAGACTTCATAATTAATTTTATTTCTGTTTTGCTCATTGATTTTGAATATTTAAAATCTCTCCCAGCTCCTGTGCTAAATGTTCATTAGAATTTAAAGTTTATTGATCTTTGAGATTGTGTTCTTACCATTATTATTATTATATTACTTTAAAATGCTCTGAAAATAACAATATTATTGTTAATCGCAATAACTTCTGGGACAATTTATCATCCAGCAAAATCTGTTATTGTGACAGGGCTAATTTCAGCTCTTAAAATGTTTTACCTGTCTGAATTCTCATGTGATTTTGGTGTCTTTTGATGCCATCAGATGTTTTAAATGAAACGGTGTATAAACATTTGAAATGTTTATGATTGAAGACATTATTTTGGAGTGAAAACAGAGCTTGCACGCTTCCAGCTGACACACACAAGTGCAATGTGGGTGGGGTTTGTCCCACAATAGGGAAAGAGTTCAGAAAATCACAGGAAAGACCTGGAAAACTCAGCTTTTCAGCTCTGCTAAATGAGCAGATGTCTTCAGTTCTGGTCGGTTTTGGGGTTTTGTTTAAATTAACGGTGACATTTAAAGATGCAGATGTGGAGCCAGATTGATCCTCCACCTGTTTTCATGAAGATGGGTTTGTGTTGGTTAGATAATATTTGCAGTGAATGATCCAGGCCGAGCAGTTCCAGGGCAGACCACAGGGATAGCCTGGCACTGTTCAGTCACACACCCAAAGCTGCATATGATCCAGCAGAAAAATGTTCCAGATTATCCTGCCATCAGCATAAAAGCTCCTCAAAAGAAGATGGTGTAATAAAAAAAAACAGACATCCTTTAACTGTCTCCTTCAACTGAGGTTTACTCATGAAAAATCTAACAAATCAAATTACATTCGGATATATATTATTATTTCAATATGTATTTATACATTTTTAAAATATCTGGATCCATCTTTTGGGGTTTTGGTGGCTTTAGGAACCGAAAAACTGAGTATGGACTTGCAGTTTTACTGTTGAATTGCATCCAGCTGACCAGCCAGGAATTTGATTGCGTGTATGAAATCATCTGATGCCAGAAAACACACTAATCACGACGGGCCTCTTTATTTTGGCCATCAGAGTTAAAAACATGGCAGGAAAATACTCACCGAATGGATCTGTGTGGAAACGTGGAAGCCTTCGGGACAGATGGGGAAAATTTCTGCAAGTTTAACCAGAAGAAGAAGAAAAACCCGAGGGAGAGACGACAGAGAACACGACGCAAGCGAGCCACAGAGGGAGTTAACGTCAACGTTAGCCACCGCTGGTTCTACTTAGTTTCACGAACAGAACCAACCGGTGAGAAGCGGCCGGTTCCCGTTCAACATCCGGGCCGTCCAACGGCGCCTTTCAGTCGGTAAAAGTCCGTATTTTCCTTCCGTTGGTCGAAACTAGGGAGCTGGAAAGCAAAGTGCTACTGTTGGGGGTTAACAACTTTGCTGTGAAACACGCCATCTGATTGGCTAGCCGAAGCCACCAATCACCTGTAGAGAGGCTCCACAGGGGCTGAAACGAAACGTGATTGGCTGGCGCAGACACGAAATACAACGGAGATCCGGAACGCACGTTAACGTCGCCGCCATATTGCGAGGGGCATTTTTTCAGAAAAGTTCTTTATGAAGGTAAAGATAATGATGTTCGAAATAAAAATCTTTTAACGAATAAAATTTTACCGTCATTATTTATATACTTTTATTAATTATAATAAATTATGAATAATTGGCAAATATTTCTTTAAATATGACAGGTTATTTTTGGAAAAAAATATTTCTATAATTTTTTATTACCATACTTTTTGTTTTTACTATTTTAGGAAATATTACTACTATTACTTTAGTAAAAAGTCTACATACCCACTTTAAGTAATGTCACTGAACAAGCAGTGATATTTTAAACAAAAATGATATTTTAATTTATTTGATTTAGTCTCTTTCAATATCCCACGTTTCAAACTTAAGGCCCGGGGGCCAAATCTGGCCCACTGTAGCTTTTTACATGGCCCTGTAATCTAGACAACCTTCAACATAAGAGTTGTGTTATTAAATATTATTTTATCAATCAAATCAAACCAGTTTTTATCTGTAATTTGCCAAATTACATCAAACTGAAAAAAAATTCAACATTAATTCATTTTAAGACCTACTTATCAAATGCAGAGACAGTTATTTATTAATATTTTAACAGTTTGTTTTTTTCAAAACATTTTGCCACAACTGACCCCTTGAATGGTTTCTCACGACCCCCTTCAGGTCCCTGACCCACACTTTAAGAACCTGAAATTTATCAAAAAGTACCAAACCAAAAGTTTGTTTACATCCCAGTAAAGAACACAATCAGACGCTACGTTGGGGTGGTTTGAGTTATTTAATAAATAATTTGAGAAAACCGCTTTGCCTAGATGTGTAAAAGAAGGCACTTAAAAAAATGGCGTCAGTTTTCTGTCAGAACAGAAAAAATAGTTTTCATCAAAACTCCAGTTTTCTGCAGTTTTAACATTTGATTGAGACAAAAAGTTTAAAAATCCTTTAAATTTTAAGTGGTGATCTTTAAAAAAAAACAAAAAAACCCAAACAAGGTGTGTATTTGGTGCTGCTGCAGATGAAGGACCTGAGTGAGCTTTAAATTAAGCAAAATGAGACCTGAAAGAGTAAAGCTGTAAACTGACGTCCTTTCAGCCAGAGAGAAGAGAAAAACGATTCTGAATGATTGTTCAGCTGCAGATATATGGCTTTACAGAACCCAAAACACACTGTACACATTTCAGTTCCAACATGGAGGATTGAAAACAGCTCCAGAGATCCAAAGACCTTTGGTCCGACGGCTGATAGGTATTAAAAACATTGATTCCTGATTACCTCCTGCTGAACAAAGCGAACCAGATGAATGGAAAGTCCAGTTATAAAAAAACAATCTCCCAAAAATCCAAAATAAAGCAAAGGAAATAAAAACAAGTTAGCAAAAACAGAAAGTGGCAGTCATTTCATACGACGACAAACAGCAAACGTTGTCTAAAACCCCCGCTCCGCTCGCCTTGGCCCGTTTTCCTCTCCATGTACAGTGTCGTCACAAAAGGAGAAAGAAGCAACATCATTTCCCCTCGTACTTTGGGTTCACCACGGTTGTTACGGCGCTTTTGTAGATGGGATTCTCACCCTGAAAACAAAACAAACAAAAAAAAAAACAGAAGAAAAAGTTTATTTTTTGCTTGCAAGTCCCTTCCACTAAGTGGCAGCACTGAAAGGAGAAGACAAAGCCACTCCCTCCTCACAGAAGAGAAAGAAAAGCTCCAAATGTTCTCATCTACCTCCATGTTTCTACTGTTTTCATTCAGATTTACCAACAAAGAAGACACACAGAGTATTTAGAGCACAACTAAATCCTGAGCGGACATATTTAACAGGTTTAACAATATAAAGTTTTGTAAGGGAATTTCAGCTATGACTGTTTTTAACATCTAGTGAGTAAAATAGTTCAAGCTCAGTCAGATTGGATGGAGAGTAAAATGTTTTTCCAAGTCCAGCAATAGATTTAGGTATGAAAAAAAGTAAAAACAACAAAAAATAATTTAAGAAAAAGTTAAAATACACACAAAAAGAGTAAAAAATATTTAGATATTTCAATAAGTAAAAAATAAAATATAGTAAAATAAAAATGCCAAAAATACACAAAACAAAAAAGTAAAAGACATACAAATAGAAAAAATACAGGTGTGCCGTGGTGGCGTAGCGGTTAGCGCGACCCACATTTGGAGGCCTCAAGTCCTCGACGCGGGTTCGACTCCCGGACCCGGCGACGTTTACCACATGTCTTCCCCCCTCTCCTTCCCCCTTTCCTGTCAGCCTACTTCATGAAAAAGGGACTCTAGAGCCCACAAAAGACCCCCTGGAGGGGTAAAAAAAGAAAGAAAAATAGAAAAAATACACATATAACAAAAGAAAATACAAAAGTCTCCACAAAAATAAAAAAGTACAAAAAAGGAAAAATAGTTTTAAAGAAAGAAAAAATAAATATAACAAGTTAAAAAAATACACAGAAAAGTAAAAAAAAAAAACACATCCAAAATAAAAAGGTAAAAAAAACCTTTAAAAAAAAACACAAATATGAAATAAAAAATATTTACAAAAGGAAAAAAAGATAAAAATACAA
Organism: Xiphophorus couchianus; assembly: GCF_001444195.1. NCBI lineage: Eukaryota > Metazoa > Chordata > Actinopteri > Cyprinodontiformes > Poeciliidae > Xiphophorus > Xiphophorus couchianus. The sequence goes on from NC_040233.1 coordinate 25,570,002, forward strand.
AAAAAAAGTAGAAATGGTAAAAATTTAATAGGATTATTTTTTAAAGGATTTAGACTTTGGCTGGATTTTTCTAACACACGATTATGCTTTGATCCAAGCCTGGTTGTAAAAGCTGCTTCAGGTCGTTTTGAAGCTGAACCTCTCAAGTCATTTGCATTAGCAGCTAGCAGTTTTTACTCCAGGAATCTCCTTTAATTACCTCCATCCATCTGTTTTCTCTATATTAGTGGCACTCTTTACACAAAGTTTGTGTAAGATTCAAGTTGTTTCATTCTCTGACCTCACAAAGCAACAAAAACATCCAGATTAGAGTTGCTAATAAACTGACGTAGCATTACTGAAGATACGGGCTAAAACCTGTTAAATAGAGCCTTTAGCAGCTTTAAGCTAACAGCTACAGTTAAGGTTTAACTCCTGCAGAGCGGTTTAAGCGACTGACCGTGTCCCAGATGGCGTTCATCTTCTCCTTCTCAAACTTGGCGAACTCCCTGCGGTCATGGATGATCATGAGCAGCTTCCAGATGAGCAGCAGCGCCAAGCCAATCATCACGATGCCGGCGACCACGCCCGCCACGATGGGGATGATGTCAGGGCTGGACGGGCACTCTGAGGCGGAAAACACCAACACACTCAGGGACGGATGGACAGATGGATGGATGGATGAGAAATGGCCAGAACCATCCGGACCCATCCGGACCCAGCCAGCCTGACCTACCGGGCTTCTCCACCACGTAGACCTCGTTGGTGTTGTTCCTGACGGCGAAGGAGAAGTAGAAGGAGCAGTCGTTCTCGTCGCGCTCCTTGCAGATGACCTGGGGGAAGGTCTGGTCGTTGGGCTGCGGCAGCTGGCCCTGGTCCTGGACCCGGAACAGACGGAAGTTCTTACACTCATCCTTACACACGTCCTTCTTCACTCCGGTCTGGAAGGTCAGACACTCAACGCAGTCCCTGAGGAGAGACGGCTGATCAGACTCACGAATATCCAAAAAAGTGCAACACTAAAAAACATGACACCGACTAACAGAAAAGAAAAGCTGGGCTAAATTTCTGAAAGAGTTCTGACTCACTTGTGCTCCGTGCAGACACCTGGACAGGTGGGGCAGGCCTCGCAGGTCGGCCCCTGAAATTTGGAGTCGGTGCATTTGCAGCCGCCGCATTCGCACTCGCCGCGTCCGTTGCAGATCTGGCCGTTGCTGGCGACGCAGGTGGAGGTGTCCATGGAGCAGTCGCAGGCGCTGCCGGTGTAGTTGGCGTCGCAGATGCACTTTCTGCACTCACAACGTCCGTGACCTGGACACAAACAGCAGCAACCGAATTACTGCAGCGTAAACGACGGCCTGATGGTTTATTCTGCTGGAAGCACACGACTGAGTCCAGGCAATGCATGTTAAACTAATCTACTGTTACCAAGTTAGAACCTGAAAAAGCTTTAAACAAATCCATGATGTGCTAAACTCTAAATGGGTCATTTATTTTATTTATTCATGATTACATGTTTGAATGTTAGCAATGAGGATGTGCGTTAGCAAAAATAATGGTTGATATTCTTCATTTCTCTCTAGTGTAAAGGTGTTAAAATAATTTCTAAGGGGCATGGCAAACGATTAATCAATTATTCCAACGATTAATCGGATACAAGAGCTAACGATTAATCAATTATTCTGATGATTAAATGCAATAATGCTTTATTATTTGGAGCAAAAAATGCATTTACGGTTAAAATTACTTCTAACATCAACATGTGAAAAGCTGTTGGTTATTTTTTCAATTACTAATCCATTAATAAAGATGTTAATGTTAATAAATACGACGGTGTGTTACGGCCATTGCAGACAGAAAAAAGGGAGAAGTAAATTTCTGCCAGAAAACTCAGAAATTCAAACGTCAAACGCTGATAAATTTACTCCTTTTTAATAACTACAAAGTCCCTATTATGCCGCTGTTAATAGAAGATTTTCTTTCTTTTTTGCTAAAGCTAAAACTGCTAATTCTGAGTAGAAGATATTTACAGACGAAGGGTTTTATTCCATCTAAAGTGCCAAATATCCATATGGCTTCATTACTGGTTCATTTCAGCAAATGGCCTTCACTTTGCTGGATTGTGTGATTAATAAGTAGATTAATTTCTTTTGGCTCCCACTCATTTTTCCACTTCTAGCACCATGTAGCTTGAATGTTGCTAAAGAAATTATAAAGCTGAGAAATATACATAAAGCAAAATATATTGACTTTAAATGTAGTGATAATGATACTTAACATTTATCGACTGCAATGACAAAAGTGTTTGCTCTTTATAGATTTTTTCAGCGTTCCTCTTGTCACCATTAGAAGGCAGCCTTATAAAATCCAACAGCAGTTTTTAAATGATGCAGGTAAATCATTTGTTCCTGACCTCCGCAGAGCTTGTTGTTGGAGCGGTCGCAGTTGAAGTTGTCGCATTCGCAGAACTGGCCGCTGTACGCCTCTGCAGGATTATCCCGCTTCCTGCACTCACAGGTACCGCAGACGCAGTCGCCGTTGTTGCTGCAGATGTCCGTGCCGTTGTCTTTCCTGCAGTTGGCGTCCAGATCCTCGGTCCGGACGTCGTCCTTGCTGCACTCGCACGTCTGCCCGATGCGTCCTTCGTTGCACCTGAAACACAACGTGAAGTTCAGTTGATACTTAATAAAAAATGTTATCACAAAATAATTCTTAAACAATGAGATTTTAGTCTGCTCATTTCTGACTATTCTGAAATGTTTTAGGGTCTCCATCTCTTTAAATCCAAATGAGCTGCTGCTGGCCACGCCCCCCAACTCAACGTTTACACTCCCATGTGAAAATGGCTGCAAACAGATGTGTAATTATACATCTTTGAAAAGTATAAATGGAGCCTCCTGCACAACCAACAAGAATGCAGCAAGTGGTTTCTGGATGGCAAGTCAACAACGAAGCCAGTCGTAACAATCAATCAATTAATCAATGAATCCCATGGTGAATTAAAATGAGCTTGATTTGGTAGATTTGAAGAAGGTAGGGGGGCTGACTTCACTCAGGTGAATGAAAGCACAAAAAAACATGCAAACGGTGAACTTTGCATAATATGTCGCCCAGAAGAGTCGAAGTTGTTGTTTTGAAATATTCTGCGAAGGAAAGGAGGAGGAGAACGTCTTACTTGCAGGATCCACATTGATAGCTGCCGCTGCCTGCAGAACACCGCTGACTGTTGGGCTCTCCTTTCGTCGCACAGTCACAGTCGCAGATGTAATCCAGAATCACGGTCACCTCCTCCCTGAAGCCCTGAGGTTTGATAGTGAACACCTCCGGATTCCCATTAGATGGACACTTCTGGCTTTCTACAGTAATGTCGAAACGCACCTGGATAACCAGAGGAAAGTATTAAAGTTGACACAGATTTCAGGATATTCCAGGATATTCCAGGGTTTTCAGTGTTACCTCGTCCCCGATGGAGATGTTGACGCACTTATTCCCGTTCTCTCCTGTATTGACCACATTGTCCTTGCAGATGGACTTGTAGGAAATAGAAGCTCCTGCTGGCCGCTTCGGGTTTTCAAGAACAACCTCAGAGGACAAAGACTGTCAAAAGAGGAAGAATTTAAAAAAAAGAGGAAAATAAATTAATCTTTCCTGGATTTAATGGCTGGTGTCACATGTTTTCTCTTGTCCTATTGATTACTTGTTTTATTGTCTCTAAAAACCTGCTTGAAATAAATTAAATAATCGTGATACAACAAATTAACTAAAGTGTGAAAAAACTAAAACTACTACTATAACAAGTAAAAACTAAAAAAAATCAACTTCAATTAAAGTCACAAAGAAGCAAAACTATAATGAAAAACCCAGAACCTGTTACAACTTGTGGGCATCGGTTCTTACGTTGTAAGCATCAATGATGAGCTTCATCACGTTGTTGGAGTCGGCGGACAGCGTCCCAACAGCCGACTTAGGAATGAGGTTTTTGAGTTCCTGTAAGAGGACGAAAGGTCAGAGGAGGCAGGTCTGATAAACGGGTCCTAGTCAAAGTAAAACAGCTGATAGTTCACCTTGTAAACCGACTGGAACTCCTCAGTCACAGCAAAGATGGTTTGGATGTTGTGTTCGCTTAGTTTCTGAACCAGGTGAGCGATGGAGGGATAGTCCTGCAACACGGATGTTAATATTCAGGGCGGCATGTCAGAGAGGAGAGATGTGGGATTTAAATGAACCCGCTTACGTAGTAGTGGCTCATGGTGTACATGTTGTTCTCCAGGTGACACTTCCCGTCGTTGGGCAGGACGATCCCGCCCAGCTTCCCGTCTCCAGCGAAGTGGAAGCCGGCGTCGGTGGAGAACACGAGCAGACGGGTGACGTTCCTCCAGCCGATCTGATCCTGGGTTCAAAACGAAGAAACTCCTCTGGTTAAAGCACAACGTGACGATAAATCAATGTTATTGATTAACCCAAATTTTGTTTGTTGGATTTCCATAGCTCAGAGTGATGTCAGCGCCCGGGGCGGCCATCTTGTTTGGCAAGCACGTTTCACAGCTTCTTTTTATTTAGCGTTTGAATTCAACATAAAGTCATAAGAATACAGTTGTAGAACTACAAGAATGAGGTCATATGACAAAGTCAAAATAATATAAAAATACAGTGTTAATAATGCCAAAATAAAGGCCTACTTGCAGAATAATAGTCCACCAAGTAGTGAAATTTCATTGATTTTAAGTCGCTATGACGATATTATTGTAAATAAACAAAAATTATCCTAGCCTGGTCCTAGTGCTCCATCTTATAACGCACTGAAAGAATGAGTGAAATAAAAGCCACATTTTGAAAATGTTTTCTGTCATCTGTAATTAATTTTTTTAGAAAAGAAAGTGAGAAAAAAAATGGTAACATGTTATTTGACGCATAAGACTCGCATAACACTGTCATAAACATGAAGGAGTCTTCAGAAATTTTTAGGACTGTTGTCATGAAGTGTCATTTGGTAATAATGACACTTTAATCAAAGTTGCATTGACAGATTTTATCTGAAAGCAGCATCGCCCGGCCGTACTAGTGAGTCGCTCACCTGGCACACGGCCACCTGCATGATGGCGTCGAAGCCGCCCTCTGGGGAGTCCAGGTTGCCGGAGATCTGCTGCTGGCTGACGAGCCGGTTGAATTCCTCTCCGTTCTCGGTCAGTTTCAGGACGTTCTTGTAGCTGAAGGGGCTGGTGCAGTTCTCGCTGCCTTGGCAGGGGTTCAGCAGCCTGGCCGGGGTGGTGCTGATGTAAGGCATGACCGTCTTCTCCACAAACGAACCGAAACCTAAAGGGAGTTTAAGAAAAGATGATTACTAAAGCAAGAGTTTCAGATTTATTTAGCTATAACGGTCTTTCTCAAACGCCCCCTAGTGGTTAGCGAGGTACATAAAGGATTTTGTGTAAAAATAATAATGAAAACGTGGCTTAAGTCCGGGGTCACTTAAAAAAAAGCTGAAGATATCGGTGGAAAGAAAACAACAGGACTACTTGTATGATACTACTTATATTTAACTTCCCTTTGGGATTATATTTAGATATTTTATATAATTAATTATTAATATATTATTCATCTCAAAACAATATTTAGTGCAATAATTACTGACAATTTATTGTCTAGCTAAATTTGTTATCTTGACCGGCCTGAGCACATCACGGTCTTTTAACAGTTTTTTATGTCCGCTGTATTAAATACTGACTGAATAAACTGAAAATTGCGTGTTCCAATGAGCTTTATTAAGGTAATAACTCAAGAAGCTTTCCAGGTGTTACTATTTCTAAACAGAACCACATAAAGTGCATTTTACATCCTACACCGGGTTCTGTTTGGCCCGTTTTGCTTTGCTGTTCTGGGATGCCTCCGCCATGTTTATTTCTGCATCAACTGGCTCCACTTAAGGATGAGCATCAGCGCTTGCTTCAGTTTATAAATATAGATATAATAAACAAAGGTAGTATTGAGCAGTTTTTCTATTTTCTTGTTGCTTTTCCAGGAAAAGAATAAGATTTACTAGAATTAGTAAAGTTTTTAGATTTATTTCTCTTCTTATTCGATTGGAAACTTTGTGATTTCTTTAAATATTTTGTGATGCATCATTGTTTTTCTCTCTTTCAAAACCTAAAAATAGAAAACATGGTAGTACAGTACAAATAAATTAAACTATAAATATTTAAAAACTTAAAAACTTGGGGCAAAATCTGTTCTTTGAATTTTAAACATTTCAAACCGCTGATCTAACCAGACGTTATTAGTAGATTGAAACTGATTTTAATCCAATAAACCATTAATTAGTTGTTGCCTCTCTTCTTAGAACAGATCTGACACTTTTTATCAGCGGAGGAACCTCGACTGTTTTCCACTCACCGATTTTGAAGTCTGAGGTGATTTTCTTCATTTCCCTCATGAGGTCAGTGCCAAGTTTCTTAACATTTTCCAAGTCGTCTCTCATGGAGAAGGAGAGATCCATAAGGTAGTACAGATCTATGGGGTAATCCTCCGCACGCTTAAATTTCAGACTAAAGGTTTGCGGTTCACCTAAAACACAAAAAGAAAAAAAGCAGCTGAGAACGCACAGAAAATCGGTTCCTCCCACCTCAAAACCCCAACATGTAACAACGGTCACAGATTTCTGGATTTCATTATGAAAACGGGAGAAAATCTTTACCAGATCTGAGTTTGAGTGTGAGATTCTGAGGCTGGATCTGGGTGATCTGCTCAGGCTTCAGTTTCACAGGTCCGTCGTTGCGAGCTGTGACCGGTGTGTCCTTGTTAATGATAATTTTTCCACGCGGGTTTTCAACTTGCTGACACTTTCTTTCCTTCAGGACTTCAAGGTCGTCACAGCGGGCCGACTTGGGCGAACCAACGGTTAGAAAGTTCTGCAAAAAAGCAAACACGCCATCAGAGGAATATTCAAGAGACGAATCGGGCAACAAAAACCAAGCCGTCTCTGGAGAATGTACTCTGCAAGAACACGGTTTCCTCAGAACACGCAGAAAAAGTCACCTGCTGTTGCAGTAGCACAATCTCAGAAACATTTCTTAATTTAAGGACGTTTGTATTTGCACAAACTCAACGACTCCACAAAGAAACTGACCGCAAAAGACCACTCCAAAAAAAAAGAATGTAGTGGGATATAGTAAAAAAAGAAATTCAATTTCAATTTGTTCCATTTTTAAGTAACTTTTTGCACTAAAAATCCACAAAAACAAGATCTGAATAAAAACTGCTGTAGAGAAGGAGATGCTGCAAAACTGACATAGTGCAACCAGAGTCAGGGTTAATAGCCACATGTTCCTCAAAAGAAGGGATTGCTGCAAACTTAATTGATGCGAACAACCATCCACCGTCACCACATGCTTCTCCACAAAGGGAACTGCAGCAAATTTAACCGCAGAGGTACAATCGAACATCAGCTGTTAAGAATTGGGACATATAAATAAACTGAATTTGAATGAATAAAAAAACATTTGGAGTACAAACTAGGCAGCTATAATTAATCTGTTGTATATGAACTGTTGCGGTGCATCTGGACTAAAGAGGAACAGGAAGAAACTGCAGAATGGTGCGTAATGGATGCCACAAGCCTAACACTCAGAGGAAGAACATGAGACAAGGAACAAAAACCTGCTCTGACTTCATTCTTTCAGTAATTATAGTCAAGATCTTCTGTTTTTCCTTCTGTACAAAAAGCATAGAATTACATCAACAAAAGACAGTAAAAATAGCCTAAATGTGTATTCTTCTGGTTGGGATTCTTAATATAAATTGACCGTCGCTTTAGATGAATAAACATTTTAGTAAAAACAACAGAATTTTATGCGGTGAAAATCCAATCTCATTTCCGTTGAGGGCAAAACAAGATCCAACAAGCGTCACAGATGTTAAAAACTATTTTAAACAAGTGTTAACCTGCCCTGACATGCAGGTTAATGCTGGCCAAGACAAAATGGAGGTTGAGATGACAAACACAGATGTCATAAAGAGAATGAAGAGCCGACGGCGTGCTGCTGCAAGTACCAAACCGCAGTACCCCGAAAGATTGTGCAGTTTAGTTCCTAAGAACATGATGTTGGATTTTATCAGAAACTGAGTCAGAGCCAAAATCAGCCGGCTCACTCTGATTAAAAACAACTGAAAAATAATTAGGGCTGCAACAGACAGTTATTCTGATGATTAATCAAATATTCTGATATTAATATGATTAATCAGATTAAAAATTGGCATAGTCTCCAGATTTTTCAATTGACCACTTTCTTTAGAGTTCATCATTTGTAGCAAAGATACTTACATCGTCAAGATTTTAACGTTCTGCTCAACTAAACATCAATAAAGTGCAGGGCTCATCTGTTGACTAATTTTTTGATTAATCGATTAAATTAATTATTTTGATAGCAAAAGTTCTGGGTGTTAACAGACAAAGAATTTTTTTTCATCCTAAATGCAACATCGTGTAAATGTTTACTTTAATTGCAGATTTGAGTGTGCTGTTCTTTGAGCAAGTTGACTTTTTTAAGTACCTATACTCCAATTAATGATTAATTGATTATTAACTCAGTTGAAGGTTGTTTCAATAACCGATCAATTGTTTCTGCCCTAACTGCATCTGATATTGTTCTTTCTATGACTAATTAAAAGGATTGTGACCAAATAAATGTTAAATTTAAACAACAAAACTGTTCTGTACCTTTTCTATTTTAGCTTGACGTTTGAACTTGTCTTAAATTGCTGTTTTTGTTTTTCTTTTAAAAAAACATTTTATGCACAAAATGATGCCTCTTAAAAAGCATCTAAGAGGGCGTGCCATGGCGGTGGAGGGGTTAGCCTGACCCACATTCAGAGGCAACGTAGCCTCGACGCGGCTGTCGCGGGTTCGACTCCCGGACCCGATGACGTTTACTGCATGTCTTCCCCCCTCTCCTTCCCCCTTTCCTGTCAGCCTACTATCATATAAGGGACACTAGAACCCACAAAAAGACCCCTTGCGGGGCGATAAAAAAAAAAAAAGCATCTAAGAAGCCAACAAAGATATTTCATGAATGCGTTTTCTTCAGGTTTTAGTGACAGAACTCACTTCATCCGTGCACCATCCACACTTTTCAGAGACCTGGATGCATTCCCCACATGACTGCGCGTTCGCCTTGATGCATATGCTGCCATCTGAAAGAGAAAAGTTGCTCTGAGCCTCAGCGAACAAGACATTTTCCACTAGCTCACTGATTCGAACCAGCTGCTGCCTGACAGAGAAGAAGAAACCCCGTCCCAGCTTAGAAAAGTGAGTCATGATGGGAAATGTTTCAGGCAGCGGACCAACTGATGAGGTAATGCTGGAGAGAAGAAAAATAAAAAAAATCTTTAACGTTTTCAGTTCTTTTCCCTGTTTTTTCACCCCAGAATCAAATGGTTCGTTAGCAGAATATTATTTTCTGCTGAAGTAGTCGGATCATTTAAATCAGCTGTGTTGGAGTGAAAACTCATCTAAAACTGGCAGGATGCCATCCCTCGAGGACTGGAGCCTTAAACTGTTACCCAAATTATTAAACCGTTATTGAAAATGTGAAATCTCCCAACAGCTATTTCACATTTTAATGCAACAAAGCCACAAACTTTAATGTATTTATTGTATTTTTATTGAAAGGTGAAGGAAAGATTAGGCATTTTCATAAAAACTAGGGCTGAAAAACTTTCATATCAGTCGATATCGATAATTATTGATTAGTTTTTCTGTTTAAAATATCTGACATACTGCCAAACCGGTGGTGTTCCTGTTTCATCAAGAGTTCTCACTCCATGCCGTTGTTTATTTTTAAGCAGTTATGAGGAACAGTGGAGAAACCTTAAACCGCTGCTGCGTCAGTTACTCAGCAAGGCGTTGCTAGGCAACCGAAAAGTGAGTGAGTTGCTAGGTAACCAAAGAGCGAGCGAGCCGATTCTTGCTTAGCTAGCAGTGAGGGGTTGAGCAGCTAAAGTCTTTTCTCTGACTATGTCAATAAATGTTTATAGATGGTTGTAGCATTGAAAATTTTTTTATTTGGTTGTAAATAAATAAATATCTTGAAAATGGGTCAATGAACGCGGCGGCGCCGGTTAATATTTACCAGCTGGTATTTGTGCTTCTTACCTTGCTGAGCCGAGCTGCCTCTGATGACCACTGATAAAACCGCTATAAAAAGCAACTGGAGATTCATCTGTGAGAGAGAAAAAGGTAAATATAAATGAGTAAAAACAAGGAGATCAACATTTTCTGAAGAAGTATCTCATTTTAATGACCTTCAAGTGGGATTTGTAGTAAAACATACATGTTTTATTCAGATTAATGCCTAAAATTAACAGTGTAGTTTCTGGATTTGTTGTGGTTGCAGATTTTCTGTGACCCTGAACGAATTGTAACACAAATATCACATTTAAGAGGCACATGCAAGCTGTTATCACACCATCTGTGTGTGTGCAAACACCAGAAACAAAGCGTCACCCTTCAAGCTGCATATGCTTTGTTCATGTTATATAAACCTTGAAACATTTAAATAAAGTACTGCAGCACAAAAAAAAAAAATGACGAGAAGGCCATCGCCATCAAAACTGACTGGGACACAAATAATTGAAAGTAAAAAAGGAATAAAAACCAGAAACTCCAAACAGAGCGACTTCTAGGAGACTTTATTTCTGTGCTCTAGTTTAATTAAGCAGCCATTAATAGTAGTAACTGCAAGTTGTTTCTCCGCCATTAGGTAATTTAGCAGTGAGTACATGGGGTTGATTGACAGCATTGTTTTTGTTGTTACCTGCCTGTTCGTGAGTGGAATAATCTCTACAGCTTTCACACCTCTGCTTGGTAAATTAAAGGAAAGTCTGACACCTGGTTTCAAAAACAGATTCCGGTCACTGGTGTCACGTAAATTACGCAACAAAAGCGTTAAGATTTAAATTAATAGTGGCTGAAAGCTGATGAAGAAAGTCAGCATTTTCATTCCGCTGAAAATGAGATGCAATCAAAGTTTGTAGGCAACTTTCAGGGACTTAATTTACCAAGCCTACAGCATTGAACTCAGAAATGTTGACGCGTTTTGCTGTGGGCATGGAGTTCAGGTACAGACTCATCACTGCTGTGGCAAATTATCATCCAAACAAGCACCAACAGAGCAAAACACAGACGGAGGAGGAGCGCAGCCCCAGGACATGCTGTCCAACCGAGTCGAGCAGCAGACGTGCAAAGACTGCAGCAGATGTGCAGCAGCTTTCATGAGAAACAGTGAAGAAACAGCCACGGCTCTTTAGAGATGCAGGTTTCAGACTGCAACAAGGAGAGCTTATGAGACCAGTTAGATGTTTATGTGGCCGTGTTTAATCAGGCAGCCGTCGTACGATTCCTTGATAAAAGGTAGAGGAACCGTGTTAATTTACCCTGCAGGAAATATTCGGTTTCTAACAGCCGAGTCAACTCAGGCTGTTGGTTACTGAGCAAATCAATGGATCCATCTCAACAAAAGAAAAAAAAATAAAAGTAAGACCAGTAGTTGATTGTGACAAACTGCAGAAAGTGATTTAACCCACCGGAGAGCTTTTAAATTCCTCCAGAGAGTGCCGGTTGGTTAGGTATCAAAATCAATCAATCAAATTTTATTTGTATAGCACATTTCAGCAGCAAGGCATTTCAAAGTGCTTTACATCATTACAAACACAGAAACACAATGCAAGATAGAATCAATAATCAAAACATGACATTAAGTCAAGTTCCATCAGTAAATTTGTAATTGATTACATTTCAAATACAATTCTAAACAGGTGGGTTTTTAGTTGAGATTTAAAGGAAGTCAGTGTTTCAGCTGTTTTACAGTTTTCTGGAAGTTTGTTCCAAATTTGTGGTGCATAGATGCTGAAAGCTGCTTCTTCTCGTTTGGTTCTGGTTCTGGGGATGCAGAGCAGACCAGAACCAGAACCTGAGGGGTCTGGAAGGTTGATACAATAAAAGCAGATCTTTAATGTATTGTGGTGCTAAGCCATCCCATCCATCCATCCATTTTCCGTTCACCCTTTGTCCCTAATGGGGTCGGGAGGGTTGCTGGTGCCCATCTCCAGCTACGTTCCGGGCGAGAGGCGGGGTACACCCTGGACAGGTCGCCAGTCTGTCGCAGGGCAACACAGAGACATACAGGACAAACAACCATGCACACACACACTCACACCTAGGGAGAATTTAGAGAAACCAATTGACCTGACAGTCATGTTTTTGGACTGTGGGAGGAAGCCGGAGTACCCGGAGAGAACCCACGCATGCACAGGGAGAACATGCAAACTCCATGCAGAAAGACCCCGGCCGGGAATCGAACCCAGGACCTTCTTGCTGCAAGGCAACAGTGCTACCAACTGCGCCACTGTGCAGCCCCGGTGCTAAGCCGTTCAGTGATTTATAAACTAACAACAGTATTTTAAAGTCTATTCTTTGAGCTACAGGGAGCCAGTAGAGGGACTTTAAAACTGGTGTTATGTGCTCTATCTTCCTGGTTTTAGTCAGAACGCCAGCAGCAGCATTCTGGATCAGCTGCAGCTGTTTGATTGATTTGTTGGACAGACCTGTGAAGACGCTGTTGCAATAATCAATACAACTGAAGATAAACGCAGGGATGAGTTTCTCTAGATCTGGCTGAGACATTAGTCCTTTAATCCTGGAAATGTTCTTCATGTGATGATAGAAGGCCGACTTTGTGAAAAAACGAATGTTCTTAGGCAAAAAATAAATAAAAAAATCTCCTGACTTTTTTCTCACCATAATAAACAAATACAAGCTCCAAACCTGAACACGATTAAAGGACAAAAGCTGCAAAAGTGATGGCATTTGCAATTTAAAAAATGTGACAAACAAAGTGAAATTAAAAAAATCAAAGCTAAGCTGTGACAATGGAGGCGTTGTTTCAGGGCAGTGTGCAACATATGCAACAAAAAGCATAATTAAATTCAAACCAACCCCAGCTGTGGAGAATTTCTACACCATTAACGCTCCACCCCAGCATTCCCACAGACTGGCTTTGTTTGCTGCCCAGGGATTTGAGCCGACGCTGGGCTGCAGATTGCAGAGCGATGACTGACTGACTGAGGCATTCAGAGCCGCCGTTAGCTGGAGGGAAACCATCGACCCAAAGAGTCCAGCAGAATAAAACCAATTAGAAAAATACCTTGACGAGAATAAAATCAGGAACAGAAACCAACTTTGTCCTGAAATCTAATGATCTGAACAATTTTTGTAATTTAGATCAAATTTTTGGACAGTTGGAGGCTTTTTCCAGCTAATACAGATGTTAGGTTTTATTTGACATTTGACCCGCCTATTCTGGGCAATTATAGAAATTATACGATGGTTGTAATTTGTAAAATCACCCTAGCCTCTATCCGATTTTCTTAATTTTAAAAAATGAATCTGCTTTCTGAAGCATTTTTAAACCCAGAATAGTGATGTCTTACTTTTAAAGCTTGTATTTAATAGGAATAAATATTTAAAAGTTTGATTTTTCACCTGATTTTTCTATAACACATGGAAATTAGTTGATTCTGGACTGATTGTATTTAGCTCTACTAACGAAGAAAAAGACAAATAATTAATATAATTCAGTTTTCTGCGATGACATTTAAAGAAAAAAAAATACTGTAAATACAGGGTTGTCCAAAGTGTGGCCTGTGGGCCATTTGTGCCCTTAGAATGATTTTAGGCGGTCCCATTAACAGTACAAACGGAGCTGATGCTGATAAACACTTTTGGTAATTTTTTAAAGGAAAAACACTGAAAAACATCAAAAGAGAGCAAAATATATAATCTATTCTGCATCCCTGGATCTATAAAATGAAACTCAGGGTAAGTATCATATATAATATTTAGAGAAACATGAGTAGAATATGATAATTATGACTTTGCATTGTCAGACAGACACACTGCTCATCATCACAGCCTTTAATTACAGTCAGAGGCGAGAAGTCACGCCTCTCAGCTGGAGACACACAAAGGTGTAAATATAGGAGAAAGACTCATGATAAAATGAAATGAAAAAACTAAATTTCACCTTTGGAGCCAATTTTAGTGAGAAAACAAAACCTTTTTAGTTATGAAGAGGAAGTTGGCTTGCTTGCGGTAATAAAATAAACTTGATTTTTGGCTCAGAAAGTTTGGTAATCTCACAGCTAGTCGTTAAAAAAAATGGAACTGAAACCAAATATTACCCAAGATTTTTGAAAATCTTTAAGAATTTGCAAAGAAATCAAAAATGGAATTTAGAAACATTTAAATTCAAGTTCAATTATGTAGAAATGTAATTCCACTTATTTCAATCAGCGATGATTAGAGATAAACCAATAAGACAATTTGATCAAATGTCAATTGCCAATATTAATATTGCGAGGAAAAAAGGAAAGAAAAAGAATAAACACAGATAGAAAGAAAGAAAAAAATACAGATAGAAAGAGGGAAAGGAACAAGAAAAATAAACAGGACTAAAGAAAAAGGAAAATACAAAAGACAAAGAGGTAAAACACAAGTAAGATAGAAAAAGAAAGAAAAGATAAAAAATAAAAGAAAGGACAACAAAGCCAGAAAAAAGATTAAATAAAAAAAAAGAACCAAAGAGAGAAAGAAGGGAAGAAGAAACAGAAAATAAATGAAGCAAAAACAAAGAAAGAAAAAGACAAAAACAAGCAAAGAACCAAAAAATAAAAAATAAACAGATGTTAATGCATTTACACATCAAGCAGATGAAGTAAAATATATATTAAAAATTTGCACAAAATACAAAATATTTCCATACATAATAAACCTCTCTGTTGTATTATTAGCAGTTTGTTTATTTAAACACAAGCCATGAGTAAACTGACTCTAGCTGGTATAAAACCATTATTTTCTTCAGAACACCTCGTGGTGTTGAGGGTTGTTTTCTTTTGTTTTTTTTAATCAAAATGTTTTTTGTCCTTGATCCAAAACTTCATGAGGTTTCAAATATTTCTTTTTTTTCCTCAGCAATAAAATCAGGATCTAGGTCAGTCTAAATCCAAAAACACCTGGTGTACTTAGCTAAGTTTTAATACGGCGACTGAAGCAGATTTTGTCTGCATTGAGGTTTACTTTAGAGTACAAGTCAGTGAGTAGATGTGGTCCTTGTTACCATGACAACAAACAGGAAACCAGAAAGTCTGTAAAAGATAACACCTAAAATTAATGTTTGTTGATTGTTAAAAGTTGTAGTTTTGTCCTAATTTATAGGGGGCCATAAAGAATCAGTCCAGCGGTCAAAACATGGCCCCCAAGCCCCACTTTGAGCACCCTTCCTTTACGTTAACATGCAGCTTGGCGTGAACAGAAACAAAGTGTTTTCATTTAGAGGTCTGATGTGCAGCCAGTGTGTTTTTATTGAATAAAAGAGCTGGATTAGCTCAGCAGATTTCCTGACCTTTCTCTAACTTGTTGCACCAAAAGTTGGTAGTCATCCGGGTGAAGACTGAAGGGTCAAAGTTCAAGCTCTAACAACGTCTTCCCCATATGATTGAGTTTATGGTAAATGTGACCAGACCTCAAGGGCACCTGCAGAAACTACTTCCTGCTAAAAGTCTTCGAACCAAACAACAAACTGAGGTGTGTGTAGAACGGTCCACTCTGACACCAGGAGACGCAGAAACAGCGCATTCACATGTGAAGCGTTAACCTTTGCACATGCATGCATCCTGCAAGAGAAAACGTAAATAGAGGCAGCAGCTTGCTGGTGCCTCTGTGGTTGCTACGCTCTGAGGATCAAAGGTTAACCACATGGTGTTACTGATGGCATCTGTTCTCATGAAAACAGAACTGCACCAAAACCACTTCCACACCACTGCAGGTCACATCAACACGCCGACACGATGAGGTACGCCGGCCCTTTAATGCAACTTCTCCTTCCTATAACTACACATGCATGACTTTAAAAGTACACCACTCTCTTTGCACCAATAGTGCCAAAAATGTCCAACTGAGAGCATTAAGGGCCACATTCATTTCTTAAGACTTTTGTTGTTTTTATGTCTTTGAATATATATTAAATAGATGATAATAAAGCACAGTAGTCCACTTTTTGTAGAAAAGGAATCTGTAAATCATTGCTGATGTAAACTATAGACAGGGTCTTACACAGTTGCTGTTTTAGAAATATTTTGTATATATTCTTTTGTTTTTTAAACATTGTTT
The DNA here is from genome assembly GCF_001444195.1 of Xiphophorus couchianus. Lineage (NCBI taxonomy): Eukaryota > Metazoa > Chordata > Actinopteri > Cyprinodontiformes > Poeciliidae > Xiphophorus > Xiphophorus couchianus. The sequence continues at coordinate 25,586,200 of NC_040233.1, forward strand.
AAATAAAAATACTTTCCTAATTACATAAATATCTTTAGAAATAGAAAATAAATCATGAATTTGCTAAATTTTTTTAATTGTGCACTACAAAAAAACAAAATCTAACCAAGTATTTTTGGTCTAGTTTCTAGTGTAAATATCTTAATACCAGGGGTGCACTGGTTTATCGGTGCCGATTTCCTTAATTTTGGGAGATCAGTGAACAGCCGATTTTTACATGTGAAGCCGATCTTATCCACCGATGTCATCAACCTCTGCAAAGGTCTAAAAATCAACCGCTGTGCTTTTCTTTTCTCCTGTGAGAGGTTTGACTGACAAACCGGCCAACCAGGTCATGTCTGGACATTTACAGTCAACAATAATCTCCTCATTTTTGCCAATTCAGCAACTTTCTTGATATATTAAGCAACATTTCAGACAAAAAACTGTTATCAGCCAAAATCGGATTCTGTAAGCGAGGCTTTTTAAAAGATCGGCCAGAAAACTGCAATCGGTTCATCCCTACTTGAAATAACTTAAGACAGAAAAAACTAACCTCTAAATAACTTTTCAGCAACATATAGGAGCTTATATTACATAAATAATTCCTTAATTTTGAGGAAAAATGACTTGTTCCACCTGTAGATAATTTCACTTATAACACAGGAAACATGTTAAGTAAAATAATCTGCCAGTGGAATTGGTTATTTTTTAATTACCATTAGAGATGCACCGATAAACACGGAAATCTTTAGTTTGACCTGCCTTGACTGGTGAACTCCATACCTCAGACCTACCAGACCGCAGTGAAAAACACTCTTCAGAGAAAGGTTGGGTTTAGTTTTGCACTTCCTTGAAATGAATTTGTCCATTTTCTTTGTCTTAGGTACTTTAACCTGAGCAAAAACAGGAGAAGTATTGGTCAAACTCCTCGGAAAGTGTAAAAATGTTAAACAACTCTTATTTTTTGTGGATTACTTCTCATTTAAGCTCATATTTCATCCCGAATCACGTTAATAAAACATGAGCGCCCTTCCTCTCTTCTCATCCATTTGGTTTGCCCCCATGGTTGTCCAATCCGCCCAGACCTGCCTCTGACCGAGAGTTTGTTTCTGGTCCTTTGGTTACATAAACGCCCCAACTTGACCCTTTGTCCGTTTCCTTCACTGGATCAAACTCCAGCCTATTGTTAACCCCAAGGAATCTGTAGAAGGACCAGGAATTTCCCTTTGCGTTTCACTGAGTACAGAAGAGCTGTTACAGATATAAAGGCAGAAGCTATGGAGATCATGTAGAGAAGACGTTCACCTGACTAAAATGGTTATTTTCAGCAAACTGAAGTAGCAAAGAGGATCAATCAAGACTCAATGCTCAGCCTCACAGCTAAAAGGGCGTTTATCGTATCATTTATCATGATTTTGATTTATTGTTGTCACGATAAGTTCCAATATGTAGTTCTCATGTGACGTCACACTTCAGTAAACTTTGTAATGAACAGCCATCTTGGTAGGCAGTTACTATGGCAACAATAAACAAGCCACAAGCTTAGAACTAGAACTTATGCTTTTCATTTCATCCGTCTTATTTTATACTGTAGCGACATGATAGTTTTAGCAAATATGTAGAAAAAAGAACAACTTTAATCATAAAACGTTACATAATGTAGCTTTAAACATGTACAAAAAGTTTCTTCAATCATAAGTGGTGCTCTTTCACTTTGTACATCTTACAAAGTTGGATTTTCCTCCAATATTTTAGATTTTTAGTCACTAGAAATACCGAATCCCAAAGATAAGAACTCCAAAGACAACAGATTACAGGGACGTGGTTATATAATCCTCCATATTGTAGCCAGAACACCTCAGAGATTAAATTAGAAGTCAACTTAAGAAGAAAGGGAGAATTTCTCACTGAACGTCTCTGCCATCATAGGAAGAAAATCCTAAACTCCCAGCTGTAATTAGAGGGATGAGGGAATGCATTCCAGCGCAACGTCACAGAAACTGCAACCAGAACCAAGAAAAATCTCTCCCTTGACTTTTTAAACAAACTGAAATCACAAAAAAGGACAAATTTACTGAATAAATAATGAGAAAAGAACAGGACTTGTTGGTTCAGGAAGACGTTTTACTTGTAATCTTCTTCATAGAAGGCGACACAAACAGTCAGATGGTTGCTGTAGTTTAATTCGAGTCAGTAGTGACTCATGGGTGACGGGTCTGGGGTGAAGGTTCGGCGTTGAGTAACGTAGAACGACCCTGTAACCTGCTCCGGATGGCGCTCCCTGTTTACACCGCACAATAACGTCGCTAAGGGAAGTGACTCAGTAGTCTGCAGCCCTTCCTTATGTCTGCAATTAGCAGCCCTGATCCGTACAAAAGAAGAGCAAGTTGTCACTGCAGAGCCAAGATATACACTTTCACAGATTAGCAGATTTATACTCTGCGGGATCAGATTTCTCGTTAATCCTCCAGAGAGAAAACAACAGCCTGCAGGCTACGAATCTTTTCCAGGAAGACAATGAAAGACAAGACCAGACCTGTTAGCATACCTGAGCTCCACGTTTTATCACAGCTCTGGGCAAGACTCAACAAGAGCCACTAAAGATCTGGTTAACCAGATGAGTAAGATGTTCTGGACTCAAAGCTTATACAGTCCACGAGTTCGTTTTAAAGGGGCAGCATCGCATAAAATCAACTTTTTAAAGTTATCCCCTCATCAAAAACACACCTGCAGTGTTGCCTTGAATCTTTCATGCATGTTGAAAAGTAATTTAATTTCCATGTCAACCATTCAGATGTGCAAAACATATTTCCATATTTGTGCTGTCAATCAATCTCATGTACTTGCTGCCCAATGTGCTAATGGCAGAGAAACAACTTACAGTTGCAGGAAAACTTTTTATTGGTGGCCATGCTAACTAGCTGTAGCACTGAAAACACAGTATGTTACCAGCAGCATAGCAGAGAGGAAGGGTGAGAACATGAGGTTGATTGACAGCACTATGACCCGCCTCCTGGCTCTGATCGGTTGTTTCTAGTTAGCACTAGAGAAGCAGAAGAGCTTAATTTTTTCACAGATTTTCTGTCTCATACCATACTGTCAAAAAATAGTGACAGTTTCAAGAATACTTTCACGATATAAAAAAATATTTATCACAACTTTAATAAAGTGAAACTTCAAATATAATCTAAAATAAAATTAGGAAATTACAAGACTGCAACATCTGCTTTTACATGAATAACTACCTTGCTATTTATTACACGAGCAAGATAAAAACAAAAGTCTCACCAGTCAGTTTTCTGTTGAGTTTTCATTAACCAATCTATATATACATATTCACAATACAATACCTGTTTGAATTCTGCTACTAAAAATTAACCAAGGTATAAAAAACTAAAACTGCTACTATAATAAAACTAAACAACATTTAACCAATAATAACTAATAAAAACTAGCAAACTCACTATAACAACTAATTAAAACCAATCAAATTAGACAAAATGTCACAACCCAGTAAGACCAAACAAAAACAGAAAACCTTTAGTTCAAACAGGAACAAGAATGTTTTAAACCGTTTTGCCCAACAACAAAAATCAGGTTCTATAGTGAAAATGTTGCCTTTAATTATAAATGTGGACAACAAAACGCAAACGAATTAGCCTCGACAATGACCTATGACCCAAAGACATCATACATAATGACAACAAAATCTGAGGGTTATAGGCCCGTAGATATAAACTAAGTTCTGCAAAAAAAACCTCGTTCGCCATTTTTTCTTTTCTTGCTGCATTACAGCGCATGCATTGCCACATGTTGAATACTAAATGTTTAGCGCCACCAACAGGTTTGGAGGAGTAAAAAACAGCATTTTGGTCCATTTTCTGTGTTTTTCCTGTAGATGAAAACATTTCTGAAAACAGTTCTGTTTGGACCTGGGCGCCCCATGAACGTGGCGCCCTGGGCAAAAAGTCACATCTCTTACAAAAGAGAACGTCACTTCTCAAACCTCTTTAATTAATAAAAGGTCTATACTTTTTTTTAGCATACAGAACTTCTAAGCTGAGATTTGCAACATTTTAAATACAACTGAGTAGATAAGGTTGTATAAAAATAAGGATAAAAATCGTGTAAAATGATACCAAGAATGAAAAAACAACATAATATGTCATTCAGATCTAATCAGAATGTTTTAGATAGTAATAAACCAACAGAATAAACGCGAGAAGTGATCGATAACTTTGTCTTTTGTTTTCATTTCGTCCCAGCCGCCAGAGGACTGCCCTGCTTGGCCGCACAAAGCGGCTACTTCTGGCCTACTTTCCTTACAAACCCCAAACTCGGATTAATTCCCAGCCTTTACTCAGCTTTAAACACAAAAGCCGTTTAAACCCCGCTCTGTTTGATGTGTGTTGAAAACAACCAGCCACTTTTCGACCGCTAACTAGCCTGTCGTTGATCCACACCCAGAAGTTCTGCGCCTGAAGACAAATATTCGTTACTTTCTTCCCTTTTCTTTCTTTCTTGACGCTCACATTGTTTGTTTGTTTGTTTGTTTTAAGTAGCTGTAATCGAGGCAGAGCTGGATAAATTTAAATTAAAACAACATTACTTACCTTAAGTCGTTGCCTGACGGGGTGTTTGTTGTTGGATCAGAGCAACATTGGGTCCAGAAAGTGTCTCTTTTTTAACGGATCCTGGAGAAAAAACTAGCTAAAACTGTTATCTGGGTTCGCTTTGTTTGAGCACCGTGCAGGTGAACAATTTGGGGGTAAAAAACACAGGAGCAACTAAACTCTTTTCATTCGTTATAAATGAAGTAAATGAGGATCCAGAATCAGGCTGGGACACGTTGTTCGTCCCAGTATAACACTGGTGGGGCTTTTTCTATTGCCTCACTTCAACAAACCCATCATTCTGAATCTAACCCCGCCCACACCGGAAGTAAAGCGGCAAACTGCGTTAAAAAGAACAAACACACCAGAAGAATGAACCCTCGCTCACCTCGGATGTGGACAAAACTGTTTTTATGAGCATGCGCAGAAAACCCAGCTTTAAATCTTCACATTTCTCCTGCAAATACTGAAGTATTTTCAACAGTACTACACATTAACTCAGTAATGCTACCTTTAATAACGTATTGATGAATAAAATACAAAACCGATAAGAGGAAGTTGAAAAGTGATTCTATAATTTCAGATACATTTAATGTACAGAGTAACTATTTTTGGTCAGCTTTATTAAAATATTTTATTATTATTATATAAGTAAATTCAAAATTTTGTGGATAATAATATTTAACAAGTTACATTTATTTTCCTTTTATAAGTTGAAAAAACACAACTTCTTGTTATCAGAGTTGGTTGCTGTTTTGTTGTTTCCCCCCCAACATGAAACAAGAACCAAAAACATATTTTTGAATGGCATCATTTAAATTATTTGATTATACTTTTCAGTAATGCATTTAATAATCTTGTCTGTTCTGTTACACCAGGGGTCAGCTCTGTTTATGGATTATTTTCACAATAAAGAAGAAAACTGTTGTCTTGAGGATAATTAATAATAATAATCTAGCCTGTTAGAAAGTCTGCCAAATATTGTTTATATTGTCCTTAACAGAGTTAAGTCATACAACAAATACAATCTGAATTGTGTATGTATAGTCCCATAAATCTCACTATAACTACATAAATCCTCTTTATTATAGTACAATCACCTACGTTTATTTTTTAAACTATCCTAACTGTGCATTTTCCAAAGCAGAATACTTTTCTACATGAAATAAATAAAGTCAGAAAACTTTAATAAAAGTGTAATCTGTACTTTCTTTTATTAGCCGTTTAATAATCAAAAGAAAAGTGTTGCATTATAAATATAAAACACTGTAGAAAACTGTTGTAGCATAACTTCTCACCAGCAGCTGTTGTTTCCAGCTGGCACATTATTTCCATTATACATCTTCTGTGATTTATATCTGATAATTCGCTGTAGGTTTTACACAAAATAGAGTCCCTAAAACATGAACGTTTTTCAAGAAGAAAAGAAAAACAATCCTTGTGTTGGTTTGAAATCCATTACAATCCTAAAATTCCTCACTAATAATCAAGAGGTCAAAGATCAAGAAGCAATTTTGACACTTAAAGAATAGTTATCTGTTGAGATCAGATGATTAAATTAAAAATGAAACCCTCAAGCCACTTTTAAGGCGGCTGCATTGCAACACAGTGGATTCTTGCGACATAAACACTAAGATGAAATATCTATGAGAAATCGTACTGAGGTCAGAAACCTCAACCAAGCAGAAGCTGGTGTGACTGAAGTTCACACCAGACTCAGAACAGGTTGAAGACCACACTATCTCAGGTATATTTTTGTACACTTTGAGTCATCCATCTTTATGTTTTCCTTTTGGCATTTTTGTAAACTTTTTATGTAAAAAACCCCAAAAATAGTCCAAAAGAAACTGAAATGATCAAGACAGCCTTCAAGAATTTAGTGTTGTCCAAAACTTTTGTACATTACTGTCAATTAATTTAAAAATAATAAGAAAAAAGGTAGCTTTGATACGGCAATGTTGCATTTTATATTGCAACACTGCCACCTTGTGGCCAAAGAGGCAAACAGCAGGCGATTCATTTGACAGCCGTTTGTAAAATTAAACAGAACCTATGAATTATAACAGTTAAAAACATATATAAATGTTGGCAAAAATTACACAGGAGGCCATGTACATTAATAAATTTATCTAAAATATACGTTAAAATGTAATACTTGTAAAGAAAACACCGATATGATCCTTTTACCTACAGAACGGCAACAGGAAAAAAAGGGGGAGGAGCTGTCAGTTACTGGTTGCCATGGTAACCGCAACATACCATAACTTATGTAGCAATAAATATGAGAAAATTATTTTTTTAATTAAACAAAATATGTTTGAAGAATAAATAAAAATTTTTGGACAAACTTCACATCTTTAATGTCAAAATAAAACTCTGTTACACTTATAAAAAATATATTCATGAAAAACAATTTAATTGAAGAAAAATATAAAGGAGAATATTATAAGTAAAAATAGCTGGATTGTACCTGATTTAAACAATTAAACAAAAGCTGAATTAAAATGTATCTCCAAATACAACCCAATCAGATTTAATCCAAACTGGACTGTACCTGATTGAATTAAATTTGACTGGGTTGTATTTGGAGATAAATTTTAATTCAGCTTTTGTTTAATTTCTTGTTTTGGGAAGAAATACCACATTAAGTTAGTCAAACAAATAAAGTAATCTGAATTTTTGTTGGAAAGGGATGTGTAAATTATTGTACATTCAAAACTTTAAAAAGTTTTGAGAGTTTGCCTAAATAAAAAAAGCATTCAGTTTTTAAATTTATTTCAATCTTGACTGAAAAAAATGATTTAAGTAAAGATTTGGTAAATTCTGAGCAATAAAAACAGGATTAGTTTGTATTGAAGACAATGTTTTTCTATTGCTATGAAGGAGAAAGAGGTAAATGTGGTGAGAGAGCTATTTTTCTATTTACAGCACAGACTTTCAACAGATGTACTTCATAATTATGCAATTAGTAATACTTAACAAAACCTGGCAGGATACATTAAAAATGCAATCTAGGACCAAATGTGAGGTGATAGAGAGCATAATTTTGATGTTTCTGACTAAAATCATGCTGTTAAACACCATCTGTTTTCATAAAACTGCAGTTTTAATTAGCACTAGTGTAGAGTGCACCTGTAGCTAAAGCCATGATGAACAGAAAGTGCACCCCCTTTAATGGTTTTTAGTGTGTATTTTTATTTTAATTCTATAATAAGCAACAATATGGTGTCGGTGTGGCAATATTTTTTATGTACTTGAGGTTAGATTTTAGTTTCAATGGTGGCTAAACCAGATCATTCATTTTGTGAACCAAAGAACTGATCATGGAAATTTTCTTTTGATTAGCATAAGCCTAAATTTAAGACAACAATAGTTACAACAGTTAACAGTAATGTTAACTGTTAGCAGTTATTGTTAGTATGCTAACAATAACTGCTAACAGGAATCAAAGCATGTTAAGTGAAAAAGACTTTCACCGTCCTATTCTTTTACTCTCACAAGGGACAACTATTTATTTATTTTTGTCATTGCTAATGGCTAACTCTTTATGCTAACAGTAACGGCTAATATTAGCGTACACATGCTAAAATAGAAGTTATAATAAAAGGTATTGTCTAACCTCAATTTACCTGCCTTTAATGTATTAAGTGATAATTAGTGAATGATCACAGCTGAAAATTAAAACACTACAAATTAAATAGCATGCTAACAGTAACAGCAACCAAAATTAGCATTATCATGCTAACATCATAGAAGTACAATGTATTGCGCAAACTGTGTCAACCGCTTAGATTTGGAGATGGAAATTTAAGCAACAACAACTGGAAACGATTAAGAAAAACAACAAAACACACTATAGGGGTGTGCAGTGGTGGCGTAGGGGATGGTGCCGCATGTTTACAGGCCTTGAGTCCTCGTCGCGAGTTCGATTCCCGGACCCGACGATATTTGCTGCATGTCTTTCCCCCTTTCCTGTCAGCCTACTTTCATATAAGGGACATTAGAGCCCACAAAAGACCCCCCGGAGGGGTAAAAAAAAAAAAAAACACACTGTAAAAACAACATTGGTCTCTGCAAACATTCTTATGCTAGCATAAGCTAACACATTTTTACTATATAGTGTTTGGTAGTTAGTGAAAGGATGGGTAGTTCCAGAAATTACATTTTTGGGTAAAATTTAAAAAATAAAACAGACCAGAGCAAGTTTTATTTAAAACATTTATTTGACCCAATTCTTTGGAATGTAATAGTCAGTGATGAGAGTCCGAAACAACAGAGATGGATGAGTCGGGTGCGGAGCAGAAAGTCAAAGTACAAACAATACTTTAAGTCACATAAGGCCTCACAGCTTTCTGATTCTTTTTACTTCCTTGTTTTTCTTTGTTTTTTTTAGACAAGAAAACTACAGAAACGGTACAGAAAATAAAACGCTTTCTCTTGTCATCCAAAGAAAAACAGAAGAAAACAATGGCACGTACATCAGTGACGGTACAAAAAACACAAGGTGATATTATACCAAGTAAATAAAATTGTTACTCGTATATAAGCTTTTTCGAGAATGAAAAACATCTCTGTAAATTGTACAATTCAGAATTATACCATGGCTGTCTAAAACCATGTTAAAAAGAAGCAACAATAACACTGTCCTCTCCGTCTTTCCTCCTCTCTTTTCATAAATCAACATCATAAACACATAGATTTTTTCTTTTTTAAATATATCAGTGCAACATTTGTTTTCTGGACGAGTGCTGCAGCATCCTTTTTCTTTAGAAGAGTCCGGCTGAAAGATCAGACATTCCTATAGAAAAGGAGAAAAGACTTTACGCATCTGTTTCTCCCAAACGTTTCAAATGATGATGTGTATTTATCATTTATATCTGCTCATGAACACAAACAAGCTGTTGAAACAGTTTTTCTCCCAGAGTTTTCTTTCAATTGTAAAGCAACATTCCCTATGTTGGTTTAGAAAGATATGAATGCACTAAAGTAAAAAAAAAAAAGGCTTAAACAAAATGAAATTATTTGCTCAGCTGAGATAAAACTAAAACACATTCAGGATTTTCTTTTGCAACTAAATGGAAATGTTCATATCTGTTCTTTGGAGAAGGAAATGATCAACTTTTCTCACAAGGAGTATATCTTCCCTAAATCTTCAAAAATGATCATCTGTCATATCAAAAATTAAGAAAAATTATCCCTGTAATGAAGAAGAACTTTTCCAAAATCATCTGAAATTATGTCACTGAAGAAACAAAAACACAGAAATTCGTCCTTCAGGTGATTCTGAATCCCAATGAATCCAGGCTTGAAGGGATTTTTGGTGCCTCTAGTAGCTGAGTTTCCATTGATCATGGAATTACTAAAATAAATTTGCTTAATGGGAACACGCTAATTTTGAAAAAAGAAATTGGGTTTTCAGCAGTATCTGAATTGGTGTATTTCACAAAACTGCAATGGAAACACTTTATTTGCATTATAGAAGTTTCTATCCAGCTGCTTATTTGTAGGCATTAGCCTCCTTAGACAATGTAACCATCAAGATACTTGAACTGCTCTGCTTAAGGCAGCAAATGGTGCCCAATGCAGAAAAACAATGAGAAGCAAAGCCTCAGGCTCTGAATAGTAGACTCTTCTTAATGTAAAGACTAATGGCTTAATGATGCTAATAGCATCATATCATCTGCAAAAACGCAAAGATGAGACCCAGAGGTCCCCACAGCAGATAACCTTCTCTCCATAATGCGCCTCTGCCTTGTTTCCACTGAGCAGAATGGCACACATCGGTGTAGATTGGTACACCATTTTGTCTGTTTACATTGTAAAAATAGAACCGACTCATACTGGACTATTCCTGGGCCGCCTGCAGTTGTAGGTCCGTAGGACAATGGTACGTTACAGTTAGGTTGGCGATACCGGCATCAGGCAACACAGTTCACTGATTGGGGGACAGAAAAGCATCACTGCTTCTGACAGGCACGAGACGTTTGTTGTCCTACTAGTAGGACGATACGTTAGATGTTAACCCCGCCTGTCCAGTAAGAGTCCAACTGGCAGTGGAAACGGTCTCTTGAGTCCCAGATGTTCCCAAACCAGGTAACCTACTCTTCTTAATAGACCTTTTCCTCGTTTCTACTGAGAGATATGGGGCGAGTCGGTGTGGTTTGGTTTGATATTTTATGTCTGCTTCCATTGTAAAAGTGGCCCATACAGCCGACCTGTACCCATTCCTGGGTTCCCTTCAGTTGTAGGTCCATAGGACAATGGAACGGTACGGTGAGGGTCAGGGATCAAATGTACTCAACAACCCAATCTACTTTGGAAAGGAGAAAAGATGGCCAGGAGGAAACGCTAACCCAGAGACAATGTTTGACAATCAATTTGAAGTCGCTCTACTGTTGGAACAAAAAAAACTATTTCCAAGAAATCAATGGGAACTGGTTAAAATTCAAGCACGAGACATCACCATGTCACCATGTCAGACATTTGGCTTTAATCCAGTGAGAGTCCAACTGGTGGTGGAAACGCTCTCTTGAATACGGCGAACCATAAAACAGAAAACTGCACAGACAACAGGATCTGTGGCCAGAGGCAGTTGTAATGCCAACAATGCAGACAAAAGCTCTTGTTTTGGATTTAAAGGACTGGGCCGCCCATAAAAAGCAAACCTGGCATTCTGTATTCCAACAAGATTCATCAAAGGGACATATTTAAGCGCTCTTTTGATCCATGAAACACAAATGGACTGGACAACCCAATCAACTTTGTGAAGGTAAAAATGGGCAGCAGGAAAGTCTAAAACAACAACAATTTCCCAGAAAACAATGGAAACTAGTTAAAATTCAGCATCTGTACTGCAAATTAAAACTATAAATCAAAGTTATTTACCTTTCTGAAAAGAATGTTAACTCTAATGTGTTGTTTCATTGCCTCCTATTAGGTCTTCAAGCCTATAACCAGAGGTTCTGCAGCTAGCTTGCATTGCGGCGGCCATGTTGTTACATACAAGTCCATGTAGTTTGTATTCTGGTACCTCAACATTACATTCTCACAAGATGAATACTTGGAGGCAGTTTAACAACGTGTCCAGCCAGATCCAAGTGTAATCAATGAAACCCCTTTGACTTTCTGTCACTGTAGCTGCTGAGGTTGTGTGTTTTTACCCTGTTAAGACATAAATTCCCTTTCATTGGTGCGTTTTCTCCTCTGAATCACCAGGGATGGTAAACATCCTTCAGCGACTGGTGTGATTTGAAACAGAAAGGATACTGCAGCACTGGCGTCTTCCTCTATAGAAAAGGGCGCTCAAATATATATTAAAACCTATGTACAATACGTTGGATGTGTCATGTGCCATGAATATGAGGCATTCAGGGCTCCTACACATTTACCATATTGGGAATTTTCATAGTTTTCTTCAGTTCTGCGAATATAAACCTGGAACTCAACAGCTGAGTGAATGCCAGGGTAACCAGATGCTGTTTTATGGTAAAATTACAGCAATAAAAAGATGCTGCTTTACAGACACAGTCTGGAAACCTTTCCCTGTAGTTTGTATAGGAACCCTGGAAAGAATGCCAGCCGATGGGAAAACAACCAGCAGAAAACAAGGCAACAGAAAAACAGGAAAAAAAAGGCACTGTCGGAGCAGGTCAGTGGTCCTGCGTCAAGATCACACACACACACACACACACGGTTTGTATAGTCAGACACACCTCAGATGCAGATGTATATGAGTGAGACGTCCACACACACTTCCACTCGCGTTAAGCTAGCTTTGCTCATTCTTCAAAACATTTGAACGAAAAGACGAGAAAAACAACAAACAGAAACATTAAATCTTTCTGCAAAAGTTCACTAATGATACTTTCGTCTGAATTGGTCTCAACACCAGCATGTGATTACGTGAAATCAACAAAGCACGCCAAAAAACAAAGAGAATCCTTAGTTTTCTTCTTTTTTGCTGTACATGTTCTTTATACACAGTGCCCCCTACAGGTGAGTCCCTTCCACCAACGCTCCTGAGAAATAAAAATGAAATCGGCTCACTGTTAGCCCACCCTGCTGTCCCATTAGTGGTGTCAGCCCCGTGATTGGCTGCTTGTAACATGTCCGCTAGCGGAGCTGCCAAAGCTCCGGCCCCTGCGCCTTCGGGCTCACGCCTCTGAGTAGTTGCTTGTCTGTCCGTTTATCTTGTCCTTCTTTAGCTTGACGCCGTCCACCAGCTCAAAGTTATAGTTCTCCAGGGCGGATAAGTTCCTGTCGGTCATGCTGCCCTGCGAGCAAGCGCAGTACAGCACGACGCCGCAGATGGCGCCCAGGAAGACGCCCAGAGCCGACATGGCGATGATGGTGATGAGGATGGGGTCTATCGTCTTCAGCATGTTGCCCGGCCTGCCGAGTTCACCCGTTTCCTGAGAGAGGGAGTCCATGGCTGCAAGGGACAAGAAAACGTTCAAATTAGATGGTTGAGATCAGGAAATATTTTCAACTAACTCAGTATTTAACTGAGATGGGTATTAACTGGTTACATGGAGAAGCAGCATTCAGCTTCTATGCACCACATATCTGGAACAAACTTCCAGAAAATTACAAAACAGCTGAAACACTGAATCCTTTAAATCAAGACTAAAGCCCCATCTGTCTAGAGTTGCTTTTAAAACATTATAAAAGAAACAATGATCAACATTTTGAGAACGGTTCTTCTACACCAACAATGTCTGCACTAATATGGTTGCTTTTTCTTCATTACAGGACAAACTGGCTCTTTCTAATTTCATTCATTTGCTTAATCTTCTTCCAGCCTCTCCCTCAGGCTGACTTTCCTGTTCAAACATGCCTTGAAGCTGGGAGGAACCAGCGGCTGAAGGTGAAACCTGATTAGCTGAAGCCTCTGCACTGAGGTGTGAATCACAGATCAGAGCTCAAACCGGTTGCTGTTTTCAGTAAACTCACACAGCTACTGTGACTGAGAGCCAGAATGGAGCACAATCATCTGGCTCAACAAACCTTATGCTGTTCGATCTGTCTGGATCTACTGAAGGATCCGGTGGCTATTGCCTGTGGACACAACTACTGTATGAACTGTATCAAAACCCACTGGGATGAAGAGGATGAGAAAGGAATCCACAGTTGTCCACAGTGCAGGGAGACATTCACACCGAGGCCTGCGCTAAAGAAGAACACCATGCTAGCAGCTTTAGTGGAGCAGATGAAGAAGACTGGACTCCAAGCAGCTCCTGCTGATCACCGCTATGCTGGACCTGAAGATGTAGGATGTGATTTCTGCACTGAGAGAAAACTGAAAGCCATCAAGTCCTGTTTAGTCTGTCTGGCCTCTTACTGCGAGAAACACCTTCAGCCTCATTACGATGTGGCTCCTTTAAAGAAACACAAGCTGGTGGAGCCGTCCAAGAACCTCCAGGAGAACATCTGCTCTGAGCATGATAAGCTGTTGGAGATCTTCTGTCGCACTGATCAGAAGTTTATCTGTTATCTCTGCTCTGTGGATGAACATAAAGGCCATGACACAGTGTCAGCTGCAGCAGGAAGAGCTGAGAGGCAGAGAGAGCTGGAGGAGAGACGAGGAAACATCCAGCAGAGAATCCAGGACAGAGAGAAAGATGTGAAGCTGCTTCAACAGGAGGTGGAGGCCATCAATCACTCTGCTGATAAAGCAGTGGAGGACAGTGAAACCATCATCACCAAGCTGATCCGTCTCCTCCGGAAAAGAAGATCTGATGTGAAGCAGCAGATCAGATCCCAGCAGGAAACTGAAGTGAGTCGAGTCAAAGATGTTCAGGAGAAGCTGGAGCAGGAGATCACTGAGCTGAAGAGGAAAGACGCTGAGCTGGAGCAGCTCTCACACACAGAGGATCACAACCAGTTTCTCCTCAACTACCCCTCACTGCCAGCACTCAGTGAGTCTACACACTCATCCAGCATCAACATCCGTCCTCTGAGACACTTTGAGGACGTGGCAGCAGCTGTGTCAGAGCTCAGAGAGAAACTACAGGACGTCCTGAGAGACTCATGGACAAACATCTCACTGATGGTCACTAAGGTGGATGTTCTACTGTCAGAACCAGAACCAAAGAGCAGAGCTGGATTCTTAAAATATTCATGTGAAATCACACTGGATCCAAACACAGCACAAACGCGGCTGAAATTATCAGAGGGGAACAGGAAGGTGAGACTGATGGGTCAATCTCAGTCTTATCCTAGACATCCAGACAGATTCACTCATTGGCATCAGGTTCTGAGTAGAGAGAGTCTGACTGGACGTTGTTACTGGGAGGTGGAGTACAGCGGATTAGTAAACATAGCAGTTACATATAAGAATATCTGCAGAGAAGGAAGAGGGAATGAATGTTTCTTTGGAAATAATGACAAATCTTGGGCTTTAAATTGTAATGGTTCTAGTTTTGGTCACAACACCATCTGGACCTTCATCTCAGGTCCAGTTTCCTCCAGAGTCGGAGTGTACCTGGATCACAGAGCAGGTATTCTGTCCTTCTACAGCGTCTCTGAAACCATGACTCTGATCCACAGAGTCCAGACCAGATTCACTGAACCGCTGCTGGCTGGACTTAATGTTTATAACGGTGGAGGTTCTGCAGAGTTCTGTAAACCCAACTAGAGTCTCTCTCATCTCTGATTCTTGATTAGGGTTCATTCTGCTGTTATGTTCTTTATTTTTCTGGTTTAAATGTAGATTTCTGTGTTCCAGGAGCCATAAAAGAAAACATCAGCAGCGTTTTCTTTTATTCTTACATGACACAGAAATATTTCTCCACATGAACATCTAAACTTCTCTGGGCTCCAATCAGTTTGGTTTAATATTTCTATTGATGTATTTCAATGTTGTTGTTCTCGCTTAAATCAGTTGAAATTTAAGTGAACTTACTTCTGGTTTTTTATTGTGATTCAATGAAAAAAGTGAAACTACCATCGACTCAAAACTGATGCTTGTTTTCTTATACATCTTTATATGTAGATAAGACAAATAAATGTTTTGTTTTCTTCAATAAAACAACTTAATTACAAAGAATTTTTTATTTGTTTTTCTTCATTTTTACAATAAATTATGAGATTTGTCGCCTAAAGTGCAGAAACATTTTCTTCAGAAGGTCTCAGGTGATGGTGGAGAAGATCAGACCAAGATCTAATGTATACAGCAACAGTTTTACATATCGGATGGATGGATGGATGGATGGATGGATGGATGGATGGATGGATGGCAATGAGGGGCACCAGGACATTTCCCAGTGGGCGGGTTATAGGCCCGCTCAGAACCGTTTTGGGGTTCTGACCCAAAGGTTCGGTTTGGTTCGGCTTTGATACAAAACGATCCATTCTGTTTGTGTGTCTCACTCTGGTATCTGCTGACTAAAACTCCCACAGGTTACCCAGGTCCCTCTTGAAAATGAGATCTAGATCTCAACGGGGTTTACCTGGTTAAAAAGAGGAATAATGAAAATGAATGAACAGACGCACCATGTTGTCCACGTTGCAATATTTCCCAGGTTCTGGTGTTGGTGTCACTACAGCCTGTTTCCAACTGTTAGGTAATGTTCCACATTCCCATACTTTATTGTACAACTGAATTTCAATTCAATTCAGCTTGTTTGTTTATATTGCACCAATTCACAACAAATCACCAGGGAACTTTACAAAAATAACTAATTTAAATTCAGTCACTCCTGCATATTCCAACTGATCGTAGTTATCAAACAGTACAATACGCTAAATTAATTATGCTAAGTAGTTTAAAAGTTTATATCTAAAGATATAAGAAAAGAAAAATCCAATAAGATTAACTTTTAATGTTCCCTAGGTACACTTATAATATATCAGATTTAATCAATTCCTGGAGTTGACATCTTAATCTTTCTTAAAGAATGTCGTAACAATTTAAAAATTCATAATAATGACATTATCTCTCTTAGTGTTGCATTATTTCCTTAATTTTTATTAAAGTTGCTACTCTACATTGCTCATTAATATTATTTGTACGATGTATTTTGGAAAACGTCAGCACTAACATTGTAGATATTGTTCATTACAGGACAACCTGATTCTTCTCATATCATTCATTTGATTAATCATTCTCCAGATTCTCCCTCAGGCTCACACTCCTCCCATCTTCCTGTTCAAACACGCCTTAAAGCTTTGAGGAACCAGCAGCAGAAGGTGAAAGCTGATTGGCTGCAGCCAGTGAGTCATAGATGAGAGTTCAAACATGTTTCTGTTTTCAGGAAATAAAACTCATACAGTCTTTGAGACTGAGAGCAGAAATGGAGCAGCAGGCAGTTCAGTTGGATAGAGAAACTTTTTTCTGTTCGATCTGTCTGGATCTACTGAAGGATCCGGTGGCTATTGCCTGTGGACACAACTACTGTATGAACTGTATCAAAACCCACTGGGATGAAGAGGATGAGAAAGGAATCCACAGTTGTCCACAGTGCAGGGAGACATTCATACCGAGGCCTGTACTAAACAAGAACACCATGCTAGCAGCTTTAGTGGAGCAGATGAAGAAGACTGGACTCCAAGCAGCTCCTGCTGATCACCGCTATGCTGGACCTGAAGATGTAGGATGTGATTTCTGTACTGGAAGAAAACTGAAAGCCATCAAGTCCTGTTTAGTCTGTCTGGCCTCTTACTGCGAGAAACACCTTCAGCCTCATTATGATCTTGCTCCTTTAAAGAAACACAAGCTGGTGGAGCCGTCCAAGAACCTCCAGGAGAACATCTGCTCTAAGCATGATAAAGTGACTGATATCTTCTGCCGCACTGATCAGAAGTGTATCTGTTATCTCTGCTCTGTGGATGAACATAAAGGCCATGACACAGTGTCAGCTGCAGCAGAAATAGCTGAGAGGCAGAGAGAGCTGGAGGAGAGACGAGGAAACATCCAGCAGAGAATCCAGGACAGAGAGAAAGATGTGAAGCTGCTTCAACAGGAGGTGGAGGCCATCAATCACTCTGCTGATAAAGCAGTGGAGGACAGTGAAACCATCATCACCAAGCTGATCCGTCTCCTCCGGAAAAGAAGATCTGATGTGAAGCAGCAGATCAGATCCCAGCAGGAAACTGAAGTGAGTCGAGTCAAAGATGTTCAGGAGAAGCTGGAGCAGGAGATCACTGAGCTGAAGAGGAAAGACGCTGAGCTGGAGCAGCTCTCACACACAGAGGATCACAACCAGTTTCTCCTCAACTACCCCTCACTGCCAGCACTCAGTGAGTCTACACACTCATCCAGCATCAACATCCGTCCTCTGAGACACTTTGAGGACGTGGCAGCAGCTGTGTCAGAGCTCAGAGAGAAACTACAGGACGTCCTGAGAGACTCATGGACAAACATCTCACTGATGGTCACTAAGGTGGATGTTCTACTGTCAGAACCAGAACCAAAGAGCAGAGCTGGATTCTTAAAATATTCTTGTGAAATCACTTTGGATCCAAACACAGCACAAACACAGCTGGCACTATCAGAGGGGAACAGGAAGGTGAGACTGATGGGTCAATCTCAGTCTTATCCTAGACATCCAGACAGATTCACTCATTACTATCAGGTTCTGAGTAGAGAGAGTCTGACTGGACGTTGTTACTGGGAGGTGGAGTGGAGTGGAGGACCAACTATCATAGGAGTCGCATACAAGAATATCAGCAGAGTAGGAATAGGAAAGGAATGTTTAATTGGAGATAATGGCAAATCGTGGGCATTAAATTGTCATGATTCTAAATTTGGTCACAACAACATCTGGACCTCCATCTCAGGTCCAGTTTTCTCCAGAGTCGGAGTGTACCTGGATCACAGAGCAGGTATTCTGTCCTTCTACAGCGTCTCTGACACCATGACTCTGATCCACAGAATCCAGACCACATTCACTGAACCGCTGCTGGCTGGACTTTATATTTATAAAACTGGATGTTCTGCAGAGTTCTGTAAACCCAACTAGATTTTCTCTCTGATTGTTGATTAGGGTTCATTATTCTGATTGTTCATTAGGGTTGATTATTCTGTTCTACAGTTTTGTTTCTGATTTTTCGGGTTTAAATGTATTTCTCTCAGTCAAGGAGCCATAAAGGAAACCACTGCTGACATTTTCTTTTATTCTAATATGACATAAGTATTTCTCCACAAGAAAATCTAAATGCTTCTGGGATCTAGTAGTTTTTCTGTAATATTTCTGTTGAGCTATTAGGATGTTCTTGTTGTTTAAATCAGTTGAGATTGAAATGAACTGAACTTACTTCATGTTGGCTCCTTTATCGTATTTCAAAGAAGAAAGTGAAACTACCATAAACTTAGAACTAATGCTGTTTTCTTATAAATCTTTATATCAATATCAGTAAAATAAATTTCTGCTGTTGTGTCTCTTTGGCTTTCTTCAATAAAACAACTTGATTAAAAAGACATTTTGACTTATTTTTCTTAATTTTTACAAGTTTTTTTTTTACAAGTCTTATCGTCTAAAGTGCAGAAACATTTCCTTCAGCAGGTCTCAGGTGATGCTGGAGAAGAAAAGATCCACATCTAATGTATACAGCAACAATCGGACCTGAGTTAAAATTGATTACATTTATCTTTAAGATCAAGTTCCCATCCTGGAAAGTTGTGCCAGTTTATGCCGGGATGGATGATTGGATGTATGACTGCATGAATGTATGGATGGATGAGAGACGACTGGTTGGTTGATTGATGGATGGATGGATAAGAAGATATACAAATGGATAGTTAGATGGATGGACCAATCATTTGGACCAATCATTGAATGGTTGATTTTGTTGTTGGATGGAAATCTGAATAAATTGGTGGCATTAACTAGCGGTTTGATTGATGAATGGAAGAATAGAAGACTTGGGAGATTGGTTTGTTGTTCTGGATGGATAGTAAGAAGAATGGATGAATTGATGGAGGGACGGAAAAATGGATGAATGGTTGGATGGAAGAATCATTGATTAGATAGAATCACTAAAGAAAAATCTTAAAACTTTGGCAGAAAACATGGAGACCTATTGATCAAAGGAATATGGAAAGAAATAAGAAATGACTCAAAACTTTGGCCCAATCCTGTCTATTGAATAAGGAGCGTACACAAGGTCATTACAATGAAAAATATTATATATATGAACGTTTGCTGAGACTCTGCAAAGACGTTCTTGGTTAAAAAGAATATATTTTATTAACAAATGTGTCAAAATAAACATTAGCAGGATGTAAAATACGCATCACTTACGTAGCATTAAGATCTTTGTGGGCGGAGATGTTGGAGCTTCTGGATCTGGAGACAAAAACAAGAATTAAGAACAAGTTAATTCACTTCCTGAAGGTTTATTTCACCTTAATATTGCTAACTTATTATAAATGCAAACCCTTGCAGTCCTGAATGTTGAGCCCGTCCATGATTTGGATGTCGTCCACCGCTATGTGGCCTGTGGTGCGTCTGTTTCCGATTCCCTCCACCAACACCTGGAAACAGCAGCAAACAGGAAGCTCAAACAACAAGTAAACAAGCTTCTTAAATGGTGTCTAATGGCCTATTTAAAGAGTCACTTTGGCTGTTTATTGCATTTGGGATGTGGACGTTTTAAATTCACATTAAAGATGTCATTTTTTTCCTGGGTTTCAGCTCTTTCAACTGTTATTCATCAAATCACAGTAGAACTAACACCCAAAAAGCTTCACAAAATATTTCTTTAATCGGTTGATTATCTATACATGTACACACAAATATATAGCAGGGTTTTATTTTAATATTATAGATGTAAAGTTGGTCAAAATTGCTTTCTTTATTCTTCAGATTCATTTTGTTCAGTTAAAAAGTTATTTTCTCCTGACATTTATTGCTATAGAATTTCTGCTCTTGGCAGTTGGTGGTTACCGTAGCAACCGGTAACTGTCAGCTCCTCCCCCTTTTTCTGTTGCCGTCCTGTAACTGTGGAACGTATTATTATAATCATTAGGATCAGAACCATGAACCATTACTCTCTACTTTATATTAAGGTTATTTGTTGTATTTTATTTACTGAGTAAGGCCAGAAGCTGCTGGACTGATGATATCCAAAAACTTGATTTTTTCTTTTGTTAGAATAAATTCAAAAAATATAAATGAGACAAACATAGAAGGGTTAAAGCATCATATGCTTTACATTGTTTTAACATATATTTAAAAAAAACAAACTTCACTCTGAAGGTGTGGCGGCTTTTTATTTTCGTGATCAATTACATGTAC
The DNA here is from genome assembly GCF_001444195.1 of Xiphophorus couchianus. Lineage (NCBI taxonomy): Eukaryota > Metazoa > Chordata > Actinopteri > Cyprinodontiformes > Poeciliidae > Xiphophorus > Xiphophorus couchianus. Next base: position 25,607,033 of record NC_040233.1, read on the forward strand.
ACTGCCAAAACACAAAATCTTATCAAGTGTTTTTGGTCTAGTTTCTAGTGCAAATATTGTAATATATGTGAATTAAAACAAAACTAACTTACAAGAAACTTTTCAGCAAGACATAGGAGCTTGTTTTATAATAATAATTCCTTAATATTGGTTGAAAAAGTAAGTGAAATGTCAAAGGAACAATATATTTTTTACATATTGTAAGTTAAAATTACTTCTTCCAATGGTAGCTAATTTCTCTTATAACTAGTACATTTTCATCAATATTTAGGAATTAGTCACTAAACACAAACTCAGATTTTTTGCCGAAAAGTTACTTTTGAGTTAGTTTGGTCTTTTCTCAAGTGTACCAAGATATTTGCACTACAAACTAAATCAAAAACATGAGATAAGAGTTTGTTTTTTGCAGTGTAGAGGAAACCCTGGATGTCTGTAAAAAAGATTCGGTTAATAAATTTTGCTGCTCATGCTTGTTTCTGATTCAAATGTCAGTCCATCCATAAGTTAATTATGTTGTAACTGGCAGAAACGTTTCTGGCTGAGCCTCTTTTTGTTACCGTCAACACAAACCCGCCATTTTGAATTTTTCTCAGCTGTTATAGACGCTCCTTACTTGATAGGAGAGTCTTGTTTGAGGAAGTACGACACGGCCTTCCCTCCATCTGCTGCCCTGATGACCGCTATTTGTCCACAGGACCTGGACTTCGTCATCGTCGTCGTGGCGATAGCTGATGTGCAGCGACCCTCCACGCTCGCCAGCCATCTGGTACCAGAAGGACATGCAGAGGCTTGCGTCCGGCGTGGTGATGGATAAACTGACCAGCCGGGCCACCTTCTCCTCCCCGCTCTGCTCCTCTCCAGGCTTACTGGGTGTGATTGTGTCTGTCAGCTGCATGTAGATAAAGTTCCCTGAAGCGCCTGCAGGGGGCAGCAAAACACCAACCATGGCAGACAGAGATGAGCTTCAGAAAAGGCTCCATGAATGAAACATGCAAGTTTTTTTTCTTTCATATTTCTCAGTGAGAAAGAGGCGCTTTATAAAAAGCCCACACAGCTCTCAAGGGTGTTCTGGTCAAAGAGTCTTTTCACTTTCCGAATATCTGCCTCAAACACTCCGAAGACATCAAGGACTTCACAAGGTTTTTCAGGGAAAACAAAGGATCGGGTATCAGGAGAAAGTCAGCCCTGCCGTCACAAAGAGCTCATTTTTTTACTTGTGATCTGGTTAAGTCAAAGAATCAAGGAGAAATCATTCATTTCGGCGCTGCTGTCGCCTCCACGCAAACATCCATCAAATCCATCCAATGGAGAAGAAGGCCAGAGAGGTGAAGCATGCTGATGGATTTCTCTGTTGAGACGTTTTTCAGAAAAAAAGTCGAACACTTCAAGGTTGTTCCATCGCTTAGAGAAATGTTTAAATGCTGCAAACTTCTGAAGGTTCACTCTATTCAACATCCTGCTTATTATCAAGAGTTATAAATCTCTGGATTTCTTAAAGCTGCTTTAAAGAGACAGGAAGGAAGATTTTATAGGAAAATCTCTTATTGTGGAAGTTATTGTCGTCATATGTAATTTATGATCACTATATTATCATAAATAACTTCAACTGATTTTAACCAGGACAGATTTTCAATCCACACATGACTAAAATTACACATAAAGCCTAAACTATTTACATATTAAAAGGTAAAACATTTCCCATTTTATCCACAGTTTTCATTCCACACCGTCGTGTTTTATTTTTAAGCATTTGTGAGGGACGTTAGCAAAACCTTAAACTGCTGCTGCACAAGTTATTCAATAGGTTGTTGCTAGGTAACAAAAGAATGAAAGAGTTAGTTGATGCCACCAACCCAGCTTAGCTAGCTGTGAGATGTTGAGCGGCTAAAGCCTTTCCTAGACCTACATCTCCCAGAATGATGTGCGGTTCTGGATTGGAGTTCAGTGAACGTATTATCTGTTGATATTGATCATGTACAGTACAGACCAAAAGTTTGGACACACTTTCTCATTGACTTCAATGAGAAAGTGTGTCCAAACTTTTGGTCTGTACTGTATATATAATGTCAACGATTTATTGCTTAGCTCTATGAGAAGGTAACCTTTAAATTCTCAAAAGGTAACCTGTTCGCTACAGTTAAGTACGTTGTTGGTCGTGAGAAACAAAAAGTTCAGGAAATAAACCTGAAACCTTTACTGCAGGAAAACTCATATTCAAGAAAGAAAGTTCTGGAAAGGAAAACTGCCGATGTAGAACCAATGAAAGCACACTGTAAGTTCTGGAGACGTAATCTCTAAGTTCTGGAAAGCAACCTCTATTTTCAGAAAACAGTTTCAGAAAAGTATTGTTAAGTTATAGAAAGTGACACATTAAGTTCTGGAAAGTAACCTGTGAGTTAGTTACACAAAAGTACTCTGTAAGTCCTGGGAAAACAAGCTCTGGGATAGTATCATGTAGATCCCAGAAAGTAATCTACACGTTTCAGAAAACCGATAGTTGAAGAAAAGTTTGATTTAAGTTCTAGAAAGTAACGCGTAAGTCACACAGAAGTACTCTGTAGGTTCTGAGAAAACACCCTGTAAACTCTGGGATTGTTCCATATGTCAGAAAATAATCTTAAAGTTTCAAAGCGTAAGCTTTGTGTTCCAGAAAGTAAACTTTGTATTCTGGAAAGTAACTCTCGTATTGGTCGCGTTGATTATTGGTCAATTGATTACTTTGAAAACGTAATTTTTACACCAACATTCTATCATGATCACACCACCAATGAGAAGTTTTAAAGATTTAATTGAATGTGAATAGTTAATCATTTCACCGCAGAAAAAATGATTCAAATAAATCATTAAAAACCTAAAATTATTACTATATTTGAGTATAACTCCTGACCAGAGCTGCTTTTATGTGACGACAGAAAAGTAATGGTGTTGTTTTCCTCCTGCATTGGGAATGAAATGTGTTATTTAAAGATTTTATGAACATGCTTTGCTCAGCAGAGTCCCAAGGTTTGTTTCATCCTGGAATAAACTTTATTATTATTATTTATGTGTGGCCTACCTGTGTGGTCGAGCGTCGGGCCTCTGTGGACAGCCGGAGCCTCGCTGCTCTGGATGAACCACTCGGCTCCTGAGCCGCTGTCCTTGGTCCAACCGCACAACGACGAGAAGTCGAAGTTACAGGCAAACCAAACGTAAGCTGGAAGACAAAACAACTTTTTTGAGAACAAAAAAAATTACAGCCAACGTTTGAATCTAAACATTGACCTGATTACTCAGGCCTGTCATAAATTTGCTGGATGATAGAAGTTATTGCAACAAATGATAACATTGTTGTTTTGAGACCATTTTTAATGGCATAATAATGGAAGAACCCATTCTCAAAGATAATAAATTTTAAATTCTAATGAACATTTAACACTGAAACTGGAAGACATTTTAAATATCCAAAATAAATAAGCACAAAAACAACAAATAAAATGAATTGCGACGCCTCTGTAAACAAAATTGTTCTTCAAAAAAGGCCAGACTGAAAACTTCTATCATTGAGTTTTTGGTAAATAAATGGAAATAATTGAGCTTGTTTTAACTTATCATATAATTAATAGATTTTTTGCAATATAGTCGAACTTTTTGCCATGTTGGCCAAAATTGTAGACACAAAAGAAGTTGTGGTCCAAAGAAAACAACCTAAAATCAAGCAAGTAAAGTAGCTGGATGTTTATTGTAGATCTAAAGTTGAAAGGATTCAGTCTGTTAGGGTCCTAGTACATAGAACAAACAAACTAAACTTCCACTAAAAACTCAGAAATGTTGTGATCAATTTCAGAATTTTCTGAGTTTTTTGCTGAAATGTACAACTTACTACTACTTTATTTTTTCAGGTTTGCAGTATTAGAAGAAAGACATCTAGTTTTAAATTTCTTTTGGGCTTGATTGAATAAATTTATTTTCAGTAATACGAACAGGATTTGGGTTGCTTTCTTTCAAAACGCTTGATATATTTAGCCGTTGACTTTTCAGTAAAAGTCTCTGGATAAACTTGGCTTTACCTTTTGTTAAAACTTAGTTATAAGTAGACACTTTATGTCATACTTTACATTTTCCTATGTAAGACAATTATGTTGGTAACCATTTTTACCCTGGTTACAAATTAAATAGGTACAAATTGCATCTATTGGTCAAATTTGTATCATGTTTACATTTCAGTTTTGGCCCGCACAAAATTAGCCCAAGAGCCACAAAAAGCCCCTGGGCCACACTTTGAAAACCCCTGATTTATTGCTTATTGCGTACCTTTAATATAATCTCTGATAAAGAGAAAATGAACAGTTTTGTTGTTGAACTTCACTTTCTTTTTGTTGGTTTTCAAACATTTAAAATGCACCAAAGCTTTGAGGAAACACCAAGTGATCTTCATAAAGAACAGCTCTGATAGAAAACCTTAAGGAGTTGATTATCCTTCAGCTGAATCCCAAGTATTTTATTAACTAATGAGCTTCCTCTCTCAAGCAAAGCTCCCCCATCTGCTCCAGTAAAACCTTACAGGAAGCCAAGGCAGGAATTACTAGAAGCTTCCTGGAGCCAAGCATCATATAGTAACTTTATAAAGTTGAATACTCCAATCTCACGCTGTGTTTACCAACTCGTTTAATTCTCTCAGGATTTTGTGGCATCTCTATTAAAAACACATGTACTCAGTTGTGTGTATTTATTCTCCAGAAGAAACGCTCCAACCAGCGACGGGTGTTGCAAGATGCCGCCATATTTGAAACAGGTTGAAAACCTCCAAATTGATCCGGTTTTGCTATTTTATGTGTCTATGAGGAATCCTGTGTCTTTTAAGCTTCATGTAATGTCTCGACTAACTGCTGGATGGTTTGAAAACTGAATTTGACTTGGTTGCTAGTTCATTGCTAAGCTAAAATATAAATGTTCTCTGGGGTAAAATGGTAGCCATACATAAAATAAAACTACAAACTAGGGAGTTTGTAGTTTTATTAGTTAATCTGCTAACTAAAAACTTACTTGCGCTAACCCTAAAGCACAAATAATAGTTCTGCTAACGCTAAAGTGCTGCACCATCGTCAAATTTAGTGGAGCTAATGCTAAAGCGCTAACTTCAATTCAAATTACATCTGCCTGTGAAAGACTGCAACCTTGATATAACGTGTTCAGTCCTTTTTAGTCACAATGTAACATTGAGGATATGGAGATGCTTCAGTCTTGTGTTTTTTATTAACATTGGTTTTCTACTGCCATGCTCTAACCTACCCATCATCGCCCAGGCAACCGTTACTATAGCAACTGTGATCATTCTAAATATGTAACACCTTGAGCAGCAATTTAATTTTGAGATTTTAATTTACATGTTCTAAAATTCCCTTAGATGTTGTATTTATGTTTCTCCACTGTCTTGTGTTATATTTGCCCCTGTTGGCTTCTTGTCTGAAATAAAGTTATTTTGGGGAGGGTTGGTTTGGGGTGCTAATCTAATGCCGCAGAGTTAGATTAGCTAATAGCAGCGGTAGCTAGTCTACCACAGCAATCACTTATTAATAATCTCAAAATAAACACCAAGCCTAAAAACATAACTGGGTGTTCTGTTCTTAATGTTCAGTTCAGTTGTTGAATCCTGTTTCAAAAAGTGGCGTTGTTGTCTGTTGCTATGGCAACCAGTCTGTGTGTAGCGTAGCTGACACAGGGAGTGAGAAATATGCGGTTTTCTGGATTATTTTCTGTTTTGTGGTGGCGAACTGCACTGAATTAATAATACCTACATGTTTCAGGTTTCATTTTGTCAACATAAACGTTCGACAGCGGCAGCGCAGCTGGTAAATAAAAAAAAAAAAGCCTTTTAGCCGTCCAGCGTTGTGCGCAGGCGCAAAATTTCCTTGTTGTTGAAATGTGCTTTACAAATAACCTTGACTTGACATTTTCTACTCCCTAAAGTTTCTAAGTTATGAAAAGTAAACGGTAATCTAAAGTGTGTCGCTACCAGAGAAACAAAGCACCACCTTTAGGAAGATTCCCCAAATAAAAAGAGTGACAACTGACTGGGATCATGTTGGGTTCATGCATACGTTTGGGGTCAGAGGGACGGGAGAAATCTCTGTCCGTTGCTGCTCTGGCAGTGGACAGGCGCCAGCAGTTTAACCGCAGCATTCAGATGCATTCAGAAGTCTGTGTGAACTGGACATGTTTTTTTTTACAGGCTAATAGGATGCAGAGACGACTGTGGAGCTGCACTGGCAGACCCCAAACTGCCTTCGTGTGATGCTTCAGCTCGGCTAATTGAGACCCAGGAGGCTTTTATTCTTTCTCTCCAGGAGAAATCCTCCCTTCATTCTTCTCTTTTATTACAACTCTCCCCTTTTTTCTTTCTGTTTGTCTTTTCCTCCAGTCCGGCTTTTATAACTTAACTTTTCCCACTAAATTCTTTCAGTTTAGGCCACAAAATGTGGTGTATTCAAGGGAGATGAGGACTTTTACAAGGTTCTACCGTGGTTAAATGTACGTATTTCTGCAGTTTATTAACATTTTCACTCTGCCAGTTTTTCTTCCTTTGTTACATTAGCTCTGATTTGTTTTTTTGTTGACTTTTGTTCAGAATTTTTTGGATTAACAATCATTTTTGGACAAATGTTTCCCAATGGTTTTGGGTGCTGTGCAGCTGGAAGGATATTTGCTCCATCTTTATTTTGTATTTTTTTTAATCTTTGAACTGTTTCTAGTATACGTAGCCATGGCAACAGGGTGTTTTTACAACAGCTGATTAGCATCTACAATAATTAAATATAACTTGAACTATGAGCAAAGAGCAGAGAGAGAAGAGGAAGGAAGAGGAAGTTCAAACCAGCTCTAACATCCTTCATATCCCCTACTCCAACATCTCTCATATGAAGCATTTCCTTAATCAACAAACTTATAATATAAGACAAATAAATCTAAACATGTTTAGTGATTAAATTAATTTTGCAAACCTTTGAGAATCATAAACTTTGAGCAGATTTCGTCATTTAATATATATATATTTTTAGCTTTCGTTAAAAAATGATGTAACTCGACCTTCGATGTGACAGATTTTATAGGACAGACTTTGTAAACATGGGGGACGTTCTGGAGAATATCCTCACCTGGAATGTCAACCTTGGGGTTGGGGGTCATGACGACTCCTGTTACACACAGATGGGACAGTTAGGGTTAGGTCAAAGGTCAGAAAGGCACGTCCCAACCACACACGTCAACCCAAACACAAAATACTTGTGTCTTAACAAAAAAACCAAACATAATAATTCAGTTTTCTAATAAAAGCCTCTAATACTTAATTGTCAGAATAATCTGATAGTTAAATTAATAATTTAGCCCAAAATACATTTTTTCAACTGAAATATGTGTTGCTCAATATGCTGTTCAAAAATATATAAGATGCAGGTTTTCCTTCATAATTTGAGGCTTAAAGGAAACATTTAAGTCAAAGTCAGAGCTTGATTTTATAGTTATTTATTTACATAATAACATATACATTATTTATCTAGCGCCAACTCACAACAAATGTCGTCTAAACGCACTTAAAAACAAATTAAATCATTCATACATTCCAATTCATCATAGTTATCAAACAGAACAAAAAGCTCAATTAATTATTCAATTAATTATTTAAGTTATTAGAGAGAAATAAAAATCTGCAACTATTTAAAGGAGCAGCTCTAAAAGGGAACGTTTTGTTTTTAAAAAAAAATTATAATTACTGAACTTTTTCAAATGTGAAAAATAGAAAACATAGATTTAAACAAACATTGAACATCCCCAACCCCCAACCAACACTCAGGATAGAAAATAAAATAACATAAAATTAAATAAAATTCAGCTAAAAAATGAAAATAAAGACAGTAATAATAATAAAAAAAGAACACGTTAAAAATAAAGTACAAATGCTAAAAGTACTAAAAAACTAATGTAGTATCGCTCTTTTAAATATTAGGTATATAAATTAATATGAATATTATTAATACTCCATTCCACTGATTCGTTTCAGTTGGTTACGTTTCTAAAATTGCATGAATGTGTCCCATGTTTCCTCTGACCACGCATGTTTATGTCTCCGTGTCATCTTACCAAAACGTTCATCGTAGACCAGAGTGGTCTCCGTTTCCTCGTCGGAGTCCTGCTCCCGTTCCAGGCACTCCGGACACGACATGCTGGTGGGAAGCGTGGTCGGCGCTGCGGTGGTGCCACCAAACGTGGTCATGGGCAGCGTGGTGGACGGCGCGGTGCTGCTGGGAGGCCCTGTCGTGGTTTTCTCTGGAAAAACAAATAAAAAAGATTCACCTGGTTCAAATGACATAAAAACTCCTTTTAAGCATCTTTGGCCATTCAATTATTAGTTGATGAATAAAAGAATAACCAGCAGATTAGCCCTAAACTGTACTGATGTTAAGTAAAGCAGGAAAGACTGAAGTTTTCATATGTAAATGTCAGTTTTTTAGCTGCAGATGCATCTTCTGCAAGCGTTCACTAAAGATAAGCTACATTATTGCATTTTAGACAATAAAATATTTATTTTCTTATTAAAAAAATAATAATTTGTTTATTTGTATCTTAATGTATTTTTAATATTGATGGCAATATAATGTGTTGTTGACACATGGAAGGGAACATGGTTGAAGTTAGCGCTTTAGCATTAGCGGAGCTAATGTTTATAGTTAGTGCTTTAGGGTTAGCTCATTAGTTAGCGGTGGTTTTTAGGTACCTCTAAATTACAAATTTACATCTATGCTCTAGAATGTAAGTTCCTGCAAACCGTTTAGGGTTAAAAATGTGATATATGAGCTCAAGAACACGTAAGATGCAGAATGTATGCGGTGAGTTCTGGTAAAGTATTGGGAAAGTTCTAGAAGGTAACATGTCATGTCAAAATCATCAGGTCAAAAGTACTTCCGGGCCATGAAAATAATTTAAAAAAATTAAAAAGTCAGATTTTTATTTTCTTTGTAGGAAAGAGATGTTAGACCCAATACTGGGATAACTAGGATTTTGCAAATTGGCTAGATTATAAGAAAGATTTCTAGTATTCAAATTCTTTCAGGCTGAGTTGAACAAATTGATTCTCAATAAAAACAATTTCTGTCACTTTCTTTCCCAAGCGGTTCCTATATTTAAGTGAGTTTAACAAATTAAATAAAAGCTGATTTGGGTGCAGAAAACTTATCAGTAAAAGTCTCTGGATTGATTTGGTTCTACTTATTATAATAGTTTGTGATATATCTAATATTTTCCATTGCAAGAAAACCAAAACCAGTAATAATTTTTGCCAAATTTAAAATAAAAAGAAAATGTCCTCTGAAGATGTTCAGAGTTAGTTAAATTGACCCCAGAATGGTTCAGAAAATTACAAAGTTTTCCCGAACTCAAGTAAGTTTTCTCTTCTTTTGCAAATAAAATCCATGTTTTATGGTAATAAAATCAACCAAGCTTGAACAACAACGACAACAACAACAGGCCCCGGATCCCAGATGGTTGAGACGTAATTAAAGCGTGTTTGTGACATCCTGAGTGGGATGGATGGAGGTTTGTTCTCACAGCAGCGAGGATGATTTAACTTTCAACCAATCTGCAGGCGCATCACGAAGCTCGTTAAGCTTCCTTCTGCTCCGCGCGTTCTTCTTGTGTTTTCGGTGAAAACAGAAACGCGAGCGAGCGATCTCACATTTTAGATTTTAGTTCCAAAGAGTTTTCGTTTTTTAACAGCTTGGAAGAGTTTTTTCCAACTCAGACTGATTTCTTATCCTCTTTCTGCTGTTCTGCTCTCTTTCACCCGCATATAAAACATATCTCATCTGCTTTTGGCTGCTTCCTATCAGTCTCCCTGCAGGGCAACCAGATCCTCCACTTCCTGCCTTCATCTGTTCCCCGCTCTCCTCCTGTGAGAGGTCGCGCCCTGCCTTCCCTCCCGTTGTCCCTGCAGCTCCGAACAACTGGAGCAGCAGCAGCGCAGAGACAAAACCGCTCAGCTCAAACCTCGAAGGAGCCAGCAAAACAAAAACCAACAGCAAGTTCATGCAAAGTTATCCAAAATGAAAAAAGAATATTCTAGTTAATTATGAGTAAATACAATATTACCTTCACAGTTAGTATTAGTGTTAGTATTACTTTAGCAGCAAGACTGACAGACAGCAGAAACTTTAGTAGGTTTTTGGATGGATGGATGGATGGATGGATGGATGGATGGATGGATGGATGGATGGATGGTTGGATGTTCATATGGTTGGATGTATGTTCAGTTGGTTGGATGTTCATATGGTTGGATGGATGTTGAGATGGTTGGTTGGATGTTCAGATGGTTGGATGGATGTTCAGATGGTTGGTTGGATGTTCAGATGGTTGGATGGATGTTCAGATGGTTGGTTGGATGTTCAGATGGTTGGATGGATGTTCAGATGGTTGGATGGATGTTCAGATGGTTGGATGGATGTTCAGATGGTTGGTTGGATGTTGAGATGGTTGGATGGATGTTCAGATGGTTGGTTGGATGTTCAGATGGTTGGATGACTCAGACTGACCTTCCTGTTCGCAGCCCAGCAGCTCCAGTCGGAGGCCGATGCCCTCTGCTGTCGCTCTCTCTGGGTAAATTCGGATGAACCGGGTCAGAAGCGGGCTGAGTGACCTCATCTCTGGGGTTTCATGGTTCTGGTTCCCAATGAAGATCTAGAGAAACACAGAACCAGGTCAGGTTCTATAGCAGATCAGGTTCTACATCAGGTTCTACAGGCAATCAGTCATTCATCATTCCTCAGAGTAGAGGCGACAACCAACCATCCATCAATCCATCATCCATCCAACCAATCAACCAACCAACCCATCCATCTATTCATCCAACTGTCAATCCAATCATCATTCTAAGCAACCAACCAACCAACCATCCATCAATCCATCAATCCATCATCCATCCATCCAACCCACCCACCCACCCACCCACCCACCCATCCGTCCATCCATCCACCCACCCACCCACCCACCCATCCGTCCGTCCGTCCATCCATCCATCCATCCATCCATCCATCCATCCATCCATCCATCCATCCATCCATCCATCCATCCATCCATCCATTTCCTCAGAAACAGATGGATTCCCAGAGTATTTCCTGTTTAGATTTCTCCAGTTACCCCATTGTCGTGTACTGGCTGAAGTTGTCCTGAAAACCTTTAAGCCCAGCCAGAAACTGAATCTAAAGTCCAAACCGTTCACTCCCTCTCATGTCGATGAGCAGCCGCTGTTCTCAGACCTGCTCCAAGATGGCGCCGCTTGCATCCAGAACCATTTTGTATGGCGTTTCATGTTTCGTCTTTTGCTTCAGCAACAATTCTTCCCCATCGCTCTAAGCTTTCCTCTTTTACCCAGAAGCAGCAGCTGACACGCTGAGCGCCAGCTGCAATCAGAACAGTTGTGTTTTAAATCAGCGTGAGCGAGCTAACCTTCGGCCTGGTGGTGTTCTCCTCCTTAACGACCGTCCAGTTTTCACCGTCCAGGCTGTGGCCGACCTTGAACCTCTTCATGTAAACGTTGCGGTCGTGGTGTTTTCCTCCCTGGATCACCACACCGCTCAGTATCTTGTCCTGGCCCAGATCCACCTGCAAGGAAGTAAATGTAATGATTACACACTATCGTAGGATTATATGCATGTAAAATACAACCTGACCCAGACCGCAGTGACTGTTGGTCACTTCTAATGTGGGAGCTACTGAAGAGGAGTCACTTTAATTCACACACATTTAGATTTTCTTTTGCTGTTTTAGAAATGCATCCAAAAATATCTTAAAAGTAACTAATTATGCTTCCTTGAACAGGTTAGCATTGGTCTTTGGGATAAATAAAACATATTAATGACTTTTTTTTTTTTTTAACAAAAATGTGATCTCTCCTCTTTTCTGTTAATTTTGGGTTTTTTTTCCAGAATTTGCTGTTTTAGGGCTTCTGTCACTTTTATGCAAAAAAGCTGCTGCTGGCCACATCCCCAAACTCAACATTTAAACTTTATACATGTGAAAGTGGGTTAGGGTTAGGGTTATCTTTAACCCCGAGTCAGACCCAGAAGCAGAAGAAGAAAGTTGGATACATCAGAAATTATTCAGTAATTGTGTTTCCATCTCTTCTTTAGTGTTTTAAACTCTTTATCCGAAAGGATAAAAAAGACCTCAAACTGTTGCATTGAATTTATGAATTTATCTCAGACATTTTACCATGAGAAAAAAACATCTATAAAAGTAGCACCTACATATTTTCAAGTTTAAATGACAATAAAATACCAACCAACCATGTATACTTATAATCAAATACACGACTTATTTGGTGAAAAGGAGCATAAAGAAGATTAACGTTTCCATCATGTAGTTCATGACATGAATAAGATCATTACAAAACATTTTTACAAAATTGAGGAAGTCATTTCTAACATTGTTATTTCCTTCAACCTTTTCTAATGCCATACTTCCAAAAAGGTGCCAAAAATCTGCAAATAAAAAAAAGGTTTACACATAAAGCTCTGGGAGAATGTTGCACATTCAACATGTTGTTCGCTGCAGCCAACAAGAAAAAACATTTATCTCTTCCAGAAGCCAGTAAAGCAAATACAGTCACTTCATTATTCAATTAATAATAAAGTGACTGGAGTTTCGCTTGGGTTGCTAGGCAATGGTGTGGGTTCCATTGGGGTTGCTAGGTAACCGGGCAATGCCTTGTCGATTCTGATTTAATAATTGAGTTTTCTTTTTAAACTGTTCCTTTTCCAGACATCAAAAACAAACTTATTGCCAGAAAATGGCTGGATGAGTTTGGTTTAGTGTTTGGACTTTTTCTCAAAGCAGTTGAGACCCAAATGGTATTAAAAAACTCACAAAAAGTTAATTTTACATAATAGATTCCCTTTAATCCACTTCATAAATTGTACAAATACTCATATCTCAGACCATTCAGAGGTTTTGCCAGGTAATCGAAGTCGGCTGAGCTGCAGACTCACCTGCAGCCACTCGTTCTTGAAGGGCTGCTTGGACTGCTGCCCGGTCCATCCCGACCTGCCCGTCAATAACCGGACGTTCTCGGCCACCCAGCCCCGGTCGGCGAAGGACGAAGCGTTGATTTGAGGGTCAGAGATCAGCCCTGACACCATGCCTAACATCGACGAGCACGGGTAGTCTGAAAACAGAGGAAGCAGAGGTCAGGGAATTTAAATAGGAACCAAAAACACAAAACTGATCAGGAATTTCCACAATGGATTCATTCAAATTGATGAAGTAAACTCAAACTCTAAATATGATCTTTTAACAAGGTAACAAGCAATTCTTCTAAAATGTATGGTATTAAGTTGGTCAGTTTATCGGTGGAATGACTGGAGAAAACTTTGATTAAAAGTTCAACCTTTATTTAGCTTAAATTATATTTTTAATGCTCATTCCCAGACATTGAAATAGTTTTCATGATCTGTTTTACTTTCTTATTGCCTATTGGAATATTTATAGATTAGATCTTAGGATGATTTATCATTTTCAGATTTTGTCAAATTGTAAATCCTTTTTTGAAATTTCATTATCGCCACTTCAAAATATGCAATATCTCGTTGGTAAGGAAATAAATCCTCCCTCAGGCAAATTTTTATACAGATTTGAAACAAGTTAGTGTTTAATAAGACTTACATAAATACATTAACATAATTAAATATAGTTTAGAAAAGCTTATAAATCCTAAGGAAAGTCCAATACTGTTAAGAAGGATTTGACATAAGAAGTCAAAATGAAATGAAATAATCTTACTTTAAAATATTTTCTACAAAAATATATTAAATAAATTTTCTATTTCTTATTTTACTGAATTATGTAAAGTTGTAAGGAAGGAAGTAAGGAAAAGTACAATATTTTTATCTGGCAGATGCCAAACACTGTTAAGCTGGATGTGACATAATAACTCTGTGCAAATAATCAAAATACAGTGAAATAATCTTACTTTAAAATATTTTCTGTAATATTTAAACTTATAGGAGCTACAACAGCAATTCAACAAGGTAATTCAAATAGTTAGACCCTATGATTGTTGATTTGTCTGCAGAACCAGAGCTAGGGGTACAAAATGTCCTCTCTAGTGGAGAATAACTTAAATGTATTCATAGCCCGGTCCAGAGCAGCCAGATCTCCACTCAGCTGTAACAACTTCACAGAGCTCCTTCTGAGAGTTTCACATCAGAGACGAGGAATAATGTCTGAGGATGATTAATGAGCCAGAATGATCCCGCACAGCTTTACTGTAATGAATAATTGTGTCCTTCATTAGGGAGGTTTTGCTCTCTTTGGAAGTAATAATTATTTAAAATCAACAGAAAGCAGTGGGAGTGTAGCTCCCCAAATGATAACCGGATAAGGTTGATACATGATGTGCAGAAAAACCGGCAAAAAATATGTTTATGGGAAAGTCAGAAGTGAAAAAACAAATCAAAACAAGCACGGATGTCAGTGTATGAGGAAAAACATGCAGAATGAGGCTGAATCAGTGGGTTTAACAGATAAACATGGAGTTCTGCCTCACACCTGATATTCTGCAGCCGTAGACCTCAAAGCGCATGCTGATGCCTTGCTCCCAGGTAAGCGGGCGGATACGAACGAATCGGGTCAGAGTCGGTTTGGGGAGGAAGGCACGGACTTCATCTGTTGGATTGTGGTTCCCCAGAAAGATCTGGAAATAAGAAGAATAAAAAAATTGTTTCTGTTTTTGTTAATGGAGTCTTTATTGCTAAAAGATCTTAGAAAACCAACTAAATATTGTGACAGAAAAAGTTTGAATTGAGCTGATTATCATAAAGTGTTCAAAGGCTGGCATTTTAACAGGCTGATAACATATAAAGTATAAAATAAAAACTAGTTAGCTACCTAGCTAGCCATCTAGCTAGTTAGCGTATGTACAAGCTAGATATTAGCAGCTAATTAGCAGTAATCTGAAGTCTCAGAAAGAAATGAAGACTTAGATAAAATCAAAGATTAATAAAAGTATTTAAGGCCAACTTACATTTTTAAAAATGAATTTAAGATATTTCAAGAACTTAATTTTAGATCAGTACTATTACTACAAAATAATATAAAAAATAATAATAATGGTTATTATTATTATTGTTGTCAGAATTTTCAGACAACATTTAGGCTAAACTCACAATAACAAGCTTCCCATACAGTCTGTAATTTATTTTAATCATTTTCCAGGCCTGGATAAAAAAAGTGGAAAAATTATCTGAAAAAACATTTCAGTTTCCAGACTTTATTTTTCTAGAAAGACAAATATTTTCTAAAAACGCTCTGTTGTCCAAATTAATCACTCTTTAAACGGCATATTTTATATTTTTTGATTTGCGACATTTGCATTTATACCAACAATATTTGTGTTTTTTAGTTGCTTTCTGTCATTTCATTTGGTCTGCAAGAAAAGGTCACCAAATCTGTAAGAGTGATATTTTGCAAAACAAAATAAATGCATCAAAATCCAC
Organism: Xiphophorus couchianus; assembly: GCF_001444195.1. NCBI lineage: Eukaryota > Metazoa > Chordata > Actinopteri > Cyprinodontiformes > Poeciliidae > Xiphophorus > Xiphophorus couchianus. The sequence goes on from NC_040233.1 coordinate 25,622,548, forward strand.
AATGTTGGGTTTATGGAAGCAAACTGACAACGAGACCTGAGAGATACAAGCCTTTTCAAGGTAAATACCAAAGACAATAACACGTATCCAGACAGTGAATTAAAACAGTGAAATAGTTGATCTTTGCCTTTTGTTTCGAGCCCTCCTTCACTGTGATCCAGTCCTCTCCGTTGGTGCTCAGGTCCACTTTGTAGGAGCGGACGTAGTAATGCTTCTTGGTCTCTATTGAAATGGCTCCCTGGGTCCCGATGCTGGAGACGTACCTGAGGAAGCCCAGGTCGACCTGCAGACACAGAAAACAACAACAGGTCAGTAAAATGGCTTCCAGGAAGGTTTTGTTTAGGTCAGTAAAGCCTGATACATGTATTCTTATTTTTATAAAGTTGATTCATTCCTCGTTTCTGCCTATTTGTAGATTTCTTTCTGGAACGTAATTACAAATTGCTTGCCGGAAATCTGTTTATTCGTGTTTTTTTTAACTGAGCTTATCTAAAATATTTTTAAAAGAATGCAGATTGGGAAGCTAAAATACTTAGTCACAATGCTAGTTGACGTGCTAATGCTAATGGCTGATGTTAGCAAACCAGCCAATCCAGGAGCGCCATTTATTTTCCTCGTCACCGATTGGTTCGTTAACTATGCTGAGATTCATCCATAATTCAACATATGGTTTAGTTTTATTAAACTAACTAATGCAGTAATAGTTTTAGTTTTTTCATACTTTGGTTAATCTGTAGGAGCAGAATTCAAAAGGTCAAAGTGTTTTATTGTGATTATGTGTAGATTATTGAAAAAATTACTAATTCCATTGGCAGATTACCTAACCTTTAACAAGATGTTTTTCCTGTGGTATAACTTATGATATAAGTGAAATGATCTATGAATTAAGTGATTTTTCATCTATATTAAAGAGTTAAAATAAACTCCTAATAAATTACTTGTAAGTTACTTTTATTTTATTTCAAGTGTACTTGAAGTAAGACTTGATAATATTTGACAAAATTTTCTTAAGAGACTTCATTATTCAAGTGCAAGACAAAGTATTTTTCTTTAATAACAATGTTTAATCCCAAAAAAGTTCAAATAAATATTTACCTGTCACTAAAACAACAACGGTGCAAGACCCTGTTTATATTTTAGAGTTTTAAGAAATATTCACTGCTCTCAACATGAACATTTTTGGCACTAATGGAAAAAGTTTGGACACTCATGTGTTTGGGTAAAAAGCACAAATAAAGTCACTAGATAGACATCACAAGACTCTTCAGGCAGCCTTAAAATAGAAAAGAAATTCAATTACAGCTGATTTGATTTTCCTTTACTGCAAGTCAGCTAAAGTCGAACACAGTCAAACTTAATTACTTTTATATTTCTAATAGCAAATTGTGATCTTTTTTTCTGTCTTACATACTCAAAAAAAAACAACAAAAAAAACACGTCTCTTTATCTGTAAGTCCCAGTATCAGAATCACATTCTTTTGAAACAGTTTTCCTTTTATAATCATGAAACTGTGATCAGAGTAGATAAAATAAAATGTGTGGAGTGTGAGTGCTGTTTAATCTGAAAAGGAGGAAGTTCAAACCGTCTTTACCCAGAAAGCAACAGTGAAAAGATTAATAAGCTGATTGTTATCAAAGAGTAGCAGAGATAGCAAAAAGCCTTACAGTCTGTATGCTGTTAAAGGGGAAATATTATGCAAAATTCACGTCTTGAATGTTTTTGTACTTACTTTCTACTGCTCATAAAAACAACCCAAGCTCTTAAAAAAAAACCATCCAACCAGTTTTTGGCAATAAGTTAATGTTTTTGGTGTCCAGAAAATGATTAAGTCATATTCATTGGCACTGTGTCGTTACCTAGCAACCTCAGCCCCGTCACCTAGCAACCTCAGCTGAGCTCCACCATGTTTGAGCCGCTGGTTTTCTTGTTGACTTATCATCCAGAAACCACTTGCGGCATTCTTGTTGTTTGTGCAGCAGGCTCCACTTCTGCTTTTCAAAGACATATGGCTGTATAATTGTGCATCTTTTTGCAGCCATTTTCATATGTGAGTCCCAAATGTTGAGTTTGGGGGACCTGGCCAGCAGCGGCTTATTGAGATTTAAAACAGCAAGACGCCCAAAAACAGCTAGAAACTCGGAACTGAGCAGACTAAAATCTCAAACGTAAAGAACATGTATCGCTCATAAACCTATCCCAACTTGTTCAAGGAAGTATAAGAGGTCACCTTTAACAATTAGTAGGGGCTATCTAAACTGAAAATGGTTTAAAGTTGTTCTGCATCACAGGATTTCCCTTTGAATCAACCATGCAATCTATGACGCTACTCTCAGTTCGACTTCCATTACAATCCTGTTTGTTGAGTTTGAGCATTATGAGGCCAGAATAGGCGCTCTGCTTCAGCGTGTGGGACAACCGCCGCATGCAGCGTGTAATTATACAACCGAAGAGAAGCTGCTCTACATGGGAAGGCCCCACAGGGCGGGTGCTGACTGCTCCTGCCGAAGCTTTTTCAGGAAAGGAGCAGGAAATAGCACGCCACAGGTCTCTGCGGGATCCGTGATTGACAGGGAGACCCCTGGGAAATCATGTTGCGTGGGATCGCTCTCCGCCGCTCCCACGTCTGTACTCATCTAAATTCCCACGAGATGCAACACTTGTTTGCACTGAGCCCATATGAAAAGGTCGCATGTAGGAAAAATTTCTGCGTTGCTCATTAAAGACTAAAAAACGATGCCTTTTAAGTTAAATCATGTTTATTTGTAACTCAGCGTCGCCTTCAAAGAGAAGTAAAATCAAGACATCATTTTTACTACATAGTCTGGAAGATTTGGTTCGATTGGGGACAAAAACTGCAATATTTTGCTACATTTTTACGGCACTGTGTCAAACAAACAAAACCCTTTGTGAAACTTGTTCCCCTCCTTGCCTCTGGGGGCGCTGCACCAAGAACCACTGAAGGAAATGACATATAAATCTCAAAAGAAGGGGCAGAGCACAACTTCTATCTTCACAAAATGTAAACAAAAATGGAGTAGCGTCAGATTTTATCGGTTGTAGGATTTCTCTTTTGTCTTTAGTAAAAACCATGAGCCGTTTCTGCCGCTAGCGCTAGTTAGCCTGTTTGTTTTGGTTGTATTCACCCAGAATGCCCTGTGCTGTAGTCCACTTCCTGCTTTTGGAGCGGACTCTGGTCTGCTTGTCGTTCATATGAATTCGAACCACACCAGAGTTCACTTCCACCAAAATGAGGCCGAGGTTTGTAGGTGAACTAGTTTGTTTTTTGGTCTGCAAAAGGCCACAATCAAATCAAATTTTGGTGCTGGTAATACAGCAAATATGTCTTTAAGCCATCAGCTGTCTGACTACTGACCAGAAATCATTGTTTTGACCAACTGTTGGATATCATTGTAATTGAAATTATTGTAATTATTATAATGCCACCTGAAGTCGGCTTTAGTTATGCTAGCTCCTATGTAGCTAGGATGTCTAGATACACAGACATAGCTACATAGGAGCTGGTCACTACATAGTAGCTAGTACCCATAGTTATGGAAATACTAGCTACATAGTCATAGCAACCATATCTAAGTAGCCAGCATGACTAGCTACATTGGAGCTAGCAGATATTGCTAGAAATTGTTAACTTGACCATTTACAATAATTTACCAGTTACTTTAAGTTAGTATTTGTATTTTCTCTCACCATTTGATGTTTCTTTTTTTTTTAAAGTCAAGCTGGAAGTTTGATGTTAAATCTACATGGAAAAGGAAATGCAGATATTTACTGTTATATTTGCTGACACTTTCTTCCTGATGTTTGGTAACATCAATAAACCGTGGCTCAAACAAATCATGAACAACAATTTCAGTTAAAGGTTTCCACAACAGATTTAGTCCAGTAGGGGAAGCTACACAGTCATGTTAGAGCATCTTCAACTCAAATCCACTTCTAAACTAATTAAACAATTCAACTGAATGAGTGTTTAAATAGCCGCAAATTGAAGGAGGAAGTAGGTCAGACAGTCAGTTTCACATTTAAATACGTAACACACAAAAAGTCAGGAAAACTTGACGTAATTATAGATGAAAACATTCATATTATCCAATATTTAAATGAAAAATGAGTTGATGATTAAGTTCAAATACAGCAAAAGGAGGCTAACGTATGAGGTCCAGCCTCCAGAGATTAAAGTAACAGCGCAGACTGACTGGGTTTTCCTTTTGAAACAGGAAAACTCTCAGTGTTTACAGTTATCCTTTGGCTCATTGTTCCATTTTCCACACTTTCTCCATCAACTGGCTGAAGGTAATTGGCCTTCCATCTCCTAATTGCTCAGCGACTGGCACTGCCAACTATTTATAACAGAGAAATACTCTCACTTGGAACTTTTTAATGAAGGAAAACAAACTGCAAGACGGGAACATAACTCGTTTAAATTTGGCAAATTAGGATTAAACTTTAATGATGCCACCACCTTCCAAATGGGACTTAGCTATAATAAAAAATAAAACCCTTAATTACCCCATTTTTATCTGGGGGTTCAGCACTCGCTGAGTTTCTCTGTGCTTTTATTCAGTTACACCACAAATTGGACTTCACCAGTTATTTTCGGAAATTAGTAATGATAGTATTTCTCATTAATCTTCTCCGAAGTAAAGAAGCATTTTGGAGGCCTAAACATATCTGAAAACAAAACAAATGATGCACACGCCTCAATTATTAGTGAAATGTATGTATTTAAATGGACCTGAAAAGCTTCCACTGGCCTATCTCAAATATTGTAATGTAGCCTAGACATTTGAAAATTGGTACACAAAAATAACTCTCGAAAAGAAGAACAAAAAAAACTATCAGTCCAAAAAAACAACAATAGTCGGCCATTTTATGTCAATGGTAGTTTGGTAAAAATCAACCCCTGTTCTATTTGCTTCGTATAGTGGGTTTGGACTGTTGGCTATTGATAAATGATTGCTTCCTGTTGAAGTTTTAAATCTGATTTCACTCAATCGCTAACGTTTGGCCGTGGTGTTTGTAACGAACAGCTTTGTTCACTGCCTCAGCTGCCATTGCTGAAACTACAACCAGATTACAGACTACAATTCTAACACAGAAAATCAACATTTTTGATCCCAACTCATCCTTTTGTTTTAATTCAACTGAAGTAATCAAGCTGAATGGGAGAAATCCTAGATGGAAAAGTGAAGGGAGATGAGAATCAAGCAGAATTGCGTACAGACTCTTTGGTTTTTCATCCAAAATGGAGAGCAACTTAACCAGAACTGGTTTGTTTCAGGAAGTGTTTTCCTTGATGAACCTCATGCTTCATATGCATCGTGAATCTGAAAAAATAAACGGTTTACTGGAGTTCCACAAGGTTCTGTGCTAGGTCCAACGATCTTTACATTACATTATACTTGATTAATTAAACTGAATCAAAATTTTAAAATTTTAAAGTTATTGCTAAATAATGTTAAATATTCAGGAATATTGAATAATTGCAAGATAATCCCATTTATCTTGCGAACCATGAGGTTTTCATGGTGTCCTTTAGTGTGATCAACCTGTTTTAACAAGTTTCTCCTGATATTTTCCAGGTTCATAAGTAAACATGGAGAAATCTGCTCCGGGTCGGGCAACTCTTTAAAGTTCTCTGCAGGAACTTCATCCGTATTGTTTCCCGGAGCCCCGACGTTGACAATGCACCTCAGGCAGACAAAGCCTAATGCGTTCTCCAGATGTAAACAACCCAGCGCTTCCTGATGGTGTCAGCGTAATCCTGAAGTCAAATGAGAGACGTCTCTATAAATACCTGAAACTCAAGGAAGGAAGCATTTCCTGGTTCCACATCGCTGCTCAAAAAACACTATCAACTAGTCCAATTTTATTTTCAGAGACTTTATAATTGACTTTGTTTATTGTTTCTGTTGTTTGGTTTATTTTGATTATTTAAAATATCTTCCAGTTCCAGTGTTAACTGTTCATTACAATTTAAAGTTTACTGATATTTGAGAACGTGTTGTTGCCTTATTATTACCATTATACTAATTGAAAATGCTCTCAAAACAACAATATTATCATTTATTGTAATAACTTCTGGGACAATTTATTGTGCAGGAAAATTTGTTATTGGAACATTTCATCTAGTATTATTGGTTAAATATTGTTCAGTTTTAGTTTTTATTAGTAGTTTTTTCATACGTTGGTTAATGTTTAGGTATTGTATTGCGATTATGTTTACATCGATTGGATAATAAATACTTGACAGAAGATTCAATTATTGTTGAACAACAACTGACTGTACCAACTTTTACTGTCGCATTTTGAGACATATGGAGCGCCGTAATTTGCCGAAAACCGACGTAAACTAATTAACAGATTCAAAAACTAATAATATTATATCTACGTATAATTTGTTATGGATATAATATTAATTTTATAATATTTTATAAAACACACATAATTTGTGTGTTTTAGTTATTTTTATAAGTTCACTGCAAAAACACAAAATTATTCCAAGTATTTTTGGTCTAATTTCTAGTGCAAATATCTTAGTACACTTGAAATAAGACAAAACTAACTTGCAAGTAACTTTTCAGAGAGAAATACGAGCTAAAGTTCTTAATGTTGCTGAAAAAGTGCTTGTTTCATTGGCAGACAATTTCACTTATAACAAGATATTTTTCCATGTTATAAGAAAACAATCTGCCTGTAGAAGTAGAAGCTTTTCATCAAGATTATGGAGTTATTGGTTTAAAAGAAGCTCCTATATCTTGCTGAAAAGTTGCTTATAAGGTAGATTTTTTAAACTCAAATGTACTAAGATATTTGCAGTAGAAACTGGACTAAAAATACTGGGTAAGAGTTTGAGTTTTTGCAGTGTTGTAATTTTCCCACATTAACTAATATTTTATGTATTTCAGTAAAAGTGTTCTCTAATTTTCAGTTTTTCACTAGTTTTAGTTAACTGTAACTGTTGAGCTGAACCAAAGCTTCTCTGATTTTTAATGTCTAAACATAAGAGCTCATAATTTTATTGCAAATTTTCAGCATGCAGTTGAAATGAGTCACTGCTATGAGAAATATGATTACAGAGTCACAATAAAGCCAGATAATGAGCCGACTGTCTGCCTCCAAGCAGACGGCCAGCGGGACGCTTCACCCAGCAGTAACCTGAAAATAGTATCGATAAAATATACATGGCTGTAAATAATTAATAAAGCTGCCTGCAGTGGAGGGGACAGGCATGCAGGAATTAACCGAGTCATAATTTTCATCTTAAATAAGACGAATCCAAAGCCACAGGCGGAGAGACGCGGTGTGGAGCTGGATCGCAGCACACTTAATCAAATAAAATGGAAAATCCTCTTCATGAAAAAACCTCCAGTCATTACTCTGGAGGCTCAATGAGGCAGAGCAACAGGCCCGGTTCAGAGGGACATAAATCACACGGCCAGATGTAGCCGCGCCGCTGTTTCTTAAGGAGAAGCTGCCAGAAAGAGGCTTTCATGAACAGCAGAGATAAACAGAGATGATTTCATGCAGCAATCAGGACGTGATTTCATTTTTTAAACAATAGGTTTGTAGATCTTGTGACCAGATGAACTGAATTTGAAGCTGGAGGGCAGAAAAACATTTTGCTGTTTACCGAGAGTCTTACCTCCTCTCTCAAACTTTGGATACAGTCAGAAAATAATCATTAAACTTGTTTTATTTCAGTTCTGTCACAGAAATATGGCAGACGCTGCATTTCCTTCACAAATGTGCACAAATTTTTGTTGATATTCTGCTAATGTTGAAATTGGAATGTTTCCATTGAATAAGAAATTAAATTAAAATCACACCTGAATAAGTTTGTTCACGTGATATAAATATCAGATATATTCATAATCAGCGAATCAGAGGAGACGTTGGTCTCTTATTTACATCTGGGAGCAGATATGTATGCATTTAGAGAAACTGTAGTTGTAGCTAAGGACTCAACTTTTAATGAACTGTGATGCTGTGAGAGGCTAACTGTCTGAAAACACCAAAAACTAACCACGAAGAAGACCATTTCCTGTCATCTTTGTTGTAGTTTCTGCCAGTAGCAACACCTGACTGTCCGGTGGACTCGGCTCGATTCGGGACCAAAACTGCAACATTTGTTACAATTTCAGCTGCTGCGGTTCTCTTTCACTCTGCACTGAGTCAAAAGAACTAAATTAATTTAAAATCCTGTTCCCCTCCTCGCCTGTGGGGGCACTGCACCAAGAACCACTGAAAGAAACAACATGAAAACCTCTGAAGACACTGAGTGCAGTTTCCTTCTTCACAAAATATAAACAGAAATGGAACGGCGTCAGATCTTAGCGGTTGTACAATTTCTCTTTTGTCTTTAATAAAAATCCACAAGTCATTTCTCCTGCTAGCACTAGGCTAGCGTGTTTGTTTTGGTTACATTTTCCCAGAATGCCCTGCTCTTCCTACTTTTGGAGTGGTGTCGGATTCACTTGGCGTTCACATATGCATTCAAGTTCGCTTCTTTGGTTCTCATCAGAGTTCGATCACAGATTCAAACGTCAACAAATGAACTGAACTTTCCAGTAAAATGAACTGGAGTTCTAAAGCGAACAAAACAGGATCAGTGTGAATCCAAATCAAAGAAGATTGGATTCGATCCAATGGGTTTACCAAAACTGATTTTCAATGTCTTTCTTTCCGCTAAATTTGGGTCAGATCAGAATAAAAAGCAAAATTTCAAAATATTTTCTTCTGCCAAATAAAAATATTTCTAACCTTAAATACCCAGAAGAAAGTGGTTGATTGTAAGTTTAATTTATCCTGATGCATATTCAAAAAGAGAATGTTTTCCATATGAGTGCAAATAGGGTTTGGATATAAATATATATACAGCAAAAAAAGGAGCAATTGTTTGGGAAAATACATAAATGTTGTGATCCTGTTACCAAACTGAATGCTTCAATCCTGGGGTCAAAGTTGAGTTTGTGGAGTTTGAACAGCATGTTTAAAAAAATCCTCTTTAGAAATCAAAGTAAAAATCAAGCGAAAATAAAATGTAAACATAGTTAAAGTCAGGTTGTATTTCCAATTAAATATAATTAAAACATCATATGAACTACATATGCAGTCGATATTTTCTCACGGCTCTTTCCTCACATTTTAAGAACTGACCGAGTCCATAATTAACCTTTTCTTTAACCCGAACCGAGACTTTGTCATCACCCACTGTGAATGCACACTGGAGTTTAACAACTATCTAAATAAAGTATAAATTAGAAACGGGAACAGGAAACTACCGGAGGGTCTAATGAACGTCCACACCTCTAACATTTCTGCTGAAACATTAATTGCTTTTGCAGAGCGGCCCAGTTATTGATCCAAGTTTCTTTGTCAACTTTACCGTCTCATTAGTTGTGTCCTCATTATTTCAGCACTTCAAAATAATTTTATTCAAAATGGCCACATTTTTAATGCCGTTGGTGACCTTCGTGTAAAACCAGCGGTTTCCACCCAGCGCGTGAACCCATTAACCCCAATTAAATCTCCGTCCTTCATTTCCTGATATCCCAGAAGCCCCGGCGGTAAAAAACGTCCCCAGACAGACAATAGAAAGCCACAGTTACTAATCCGTCGCTGTGGCAGCGTTCCTGTCTACTTCCTGTTGTAACTCTCACAGGAGGGAAGTGGAGGTCTGCTCCTGCAGCAGAGGGCATTGTGGGATTTCCTCTATGAGTTCCTGTCCTGGACAATGGGTCGGCACTGGACACCAGCCACACACGTCCATACTGGTTTGATAATTCAGACTGAATCCAGTTGTTTTCTTGACCCACAGGAGAAGCAAACACGCCTGTTTGGGCTCGTAAATTAAATTATGGGTAACAGAGTTTATGTAAATATCTAAAGATTTGAGCAGCTTGAATCATGGGGCTGAATCTGAATTAACTGTTTCTGCTTCCTATGGTTTTAGCTTAATTTTCTTTTTAGAGGCTTTAAAAACAAAAAAACGTGTATTTACGCCATGCTTAACTCATGAGTAACTTTGTTTAGTTTAAGAGCACAATGTGCTGGCACAGAAACCACCTGAAGCCTGAACTTAAACCAAATTTATTTTAAAACAAATGAAGAGTAGAAATAAAACAGTGCCAAGTGGAACTTAAAAAGTTAAACTAAAATACAGTTTCACTAGTTCACAGCTTCAGTTAACTGCAATTTCTGGAAAAGAGATAAAATAAAATAAAATATATAAATAAACCAAAAGAGTTTAAGTTATCTCAAAAGTCTTGAGTTAAAATAAGATTATGTTGATGTCCATAATTAATGGACATTTTTATTTTCACTGACTCGAACAAGAAGACCCCTCAAAATCAAGTCATGTTTGAACATGCAAGCACTTAGCATCGTTAGCTTCCAACCTACTTTGTAGCATGGCTAAAGGAAGGCTAGCTGCTACCTAAAGATTTGATTATAAGACCAAAACTTACATTGTTGAAGAACAAATCTCTAAATAACTTTTACTGTTTCATTTAATCTCCATTATGACAAGAAAAAGCTTACCTGTGTAGCTGCTAGCCTGTGTTTACACACAGCTAATTATTGCTAACAGTGAAGCAAACATTTGCTTTAACAGAATAATTCACAAATTGGATATTATAGTTGGAGCTCAGTCTGTTGACATCTCCAACTAGGGCAAGAATAGCGAACTGAACAAGTCATATACACTGTATATAATAATTAAATAAAAAACATTAAAGATATAGCTATTAAGCTATATTTTAGCATACATAAAAGGCTAACTGCCAGCTAGACAAACATAATACTTTTCTTATTTCATTCTGTATTTTAATAAACATTCACTCTTCTCTGTATTTCCCGCTAGCTCCAGCATCATGATTATATGTGGATGAATTTGAGTGAAAAAACAGTAGGAGCCTACATTTTAGCATCATTATGAACAACGTAGCTGCTAGATAAATCAATTTCAATACACAAATATACACCATTATATTTTTGTTCTCTTATATTTCAGTATTTAAATCTATAAAGATTTTAACTTTCACCTTTTCAGTTCCCTAAAACAATTTCCAATTAATTGTAGTTGAATTTTTTGTTGTGTTTTCGTCCTGCAGCTGAATCCCAGCCTGGAAGAAGTCTGCATGTTTTCTCTGTGTGTGTGTGTGTGTGGGTTCTCCCCAGGTACTCCGACTTCCTCCCACGTCCCAAATATATGCATGTTAGATTAATTAGTCTCTCTAAGTGCGCCTCAGGCCTGAGTGTGTGTATGGGTGTTTGTCCTGTGTGTGTCTGCCTGTGGTGGCCTGGAGAACCGTACAGGGTGTACCCGGTGTGGACAGGCGGCCAGTCGCCACATAAACATAATGAATGGATGGATGGAGAGTTAAATGGAGATGCAGCCATGAGAATAACTAATCTAAGTGGAAAGAAGAGCTCAAACTAGCACTGCAGATACTTTAGACGACGTGCAAATAAAGTTTATTTACTGTATTTATTTACATTTTTAATATTGCTTATGATTTGTTTTGGTTTAAACATCTAAACTATGAAAAATATTAATTGGTTACCTTCTTTCAGGTTCTCGCTGCAACTTTTTAACCTTTTGACCAAACCACCTCTAAAATCATCTTTTTTTAAAAACATAAAGTTGTCAAACTCAGTTTTTTTAGCCTTCATTAGTGTTCAGATGAGTAAATGTTTCCACTTTAAGCTATACACGAATGTTTTATAAATGTTTAAAGTCTACATTTAGTGGCTGAAGGCCGTTACATCAGATTTCAGAACGAGGCAGGAAACTGTGCAGCAGAAGCAGATGTAAATAATTAATTCATGTTGGCTTTTTTCCCCGTCTACCATCACTATAACGTGTGTAGAAGTGGTACAAATGAGTGAGCAATATTCAGAGCAGATGTGAGCGAGTTCTCGGTGGCGCTGTGAAAGGCAAACAGAGGAGCAATGTTTTTCCGCTGGGAAATCGGAGGCTTTTATTTTGAGCTCAGACTCTGGAAGTGAGGATTAAAGTGACATAACCTCCAACTGCTTCACTTGGAAAAAAACATCATGTGCTAAAAAAGGGCACAAACAGTGTGTTCAATGCATGCAAAGCTGATTTATTTACTAACATGTTTTTATCTTTATATTCCCAACTTAAAAGCCGCAGTTTGAAGCTATGACTGAAACGATTAATCGGATTAATTCAAATTCAAATATGCTTTATTGATCCCACAGGGAAATTAAATGTCAGGTTAATAAAAGAGTTATTGGAGGTGGTGATGGAAAGATCATGTAGCGGTCTGAATTTAAATTATAGATTCATTCAATTCTAGATTAATCACGATTAATCGATTATTTATATAATCGTCAACTAATTTAGTGATTGATTAATTGTTAACTGGAGTTTACAGACTCAAAAATATATACCGTACATTTTACATTTAAGATATGATAAAAAATTTCTTTGTAGGTATATTCAACCCTGAACTCCTGAAGTAACATAGTTTTAGCTTCACTTGCTTCAAATTCTGAAAATATAAAACAAATTGAGTTTATATCCAATAAATAATAATCAGATTATTCATACACTGCATTGATGTTGAATCAAGCAGAAAGTTGAGCTTTTCTCTAGTATGTTTTAAATGCAGATTGATCTTTCGCTACAAATAACCAACTGTTCACTAAAGCTGTTGTTTCTGCATTTTTGGCAATAAAATGTGTATTTTCTTATTTAAAAAATTATTCAATTGCATATTTTCACCTTTTAATACATTTCCAATATTGTATAAAAAGGTTTAAGCGGTGTAATGACAAGTATCCAAAATGTACCAATTTTTAAAATTTGATTAATTGATTAATCGTCAGAATAGAATAATCAAATTAGTCGTTAGTTGCAGCTCTATTTGAGACCGTTATTAGGAGGTGTCTGACCTGAATCCATTCCCTGATGGTGTCGTCTGACGGAGTCCAGCCGTTCTCCTGGTAGTTGAGCCGGGAGCGTTCTGGGGACCAGTTGGAGTTATACTGGGAGGACGCCCTGATCAGGTCTGAGGGGATTTCCCCAGACTCCATGCCCAGTGGCTCCATACAGGCAAAATCTGAGAAACACAGAGGGAGGCTATTACAAGACGCAAATAAACAAATAATTCAATTCATTTTTAACAAGAAAGTAAATATTTTATTGCCTAAGATGTAATAGCAGGATTTCTTCAGTGAACGATTTGTGCCAATTACTGCTCTGAGCATGTTGGTATTTCAGCAAAAGGCCTTTTTTGAGTCTATATACAGCAGGTAGCAATTAACTGATTACTAAATCAGTTGGCGATTATTTATTTATTTATTTTTTTACCCCTGCAGGGGGTCTTTTGTGGCTCTAGTGTCCCTTATATGACAGTAGGCTGACAGGAAACGGGGAAGGAGAGGGGGGAAGACATGCGGCAAATATCGTCGGGTCCTGGAGTCGAACCCGCAACGGCCACGTCGAGGACTCAAGGCCTCCAAATATGGGTCGTGCTAACCGCTACGCCACCACGCCACGCCCCAGTTGGCGATTATTTTAATAGTTGATTAATCATGATTAATCTGATTAATTGTTTCAGACCTAATCAATAATAATTGTTATTCCAGCAAATGGCCTTTTCTGAGTCTATGTAGGGCAGTTAACGATTAATCAATTACTAAATTAAATTATTTCAATAATTGATTAATCATTCTTCATTGAGTCACATAAATAATCCATTATTATTTGTTATTTCAGCAAATGGTCTTTTTTGGGATTGTATTATGCGAGTTAGCAATTAGCCAATGACAAAATTAAATTATTATATTGATTAATCACAATTAATCAATTATTATTTGTTATTTCTACAAATAGCCTCTTGAGTCTATATACAGCAGTTAACGATGAATAAAATACTACATTAGTTGACAACTGTTTAAAAATCAATTAATCACGATTAATGTTGTTGCAGGTAATTACCTTTTGTTGCCAGTTAAGAATTAATCAAATACTAAATTAGTTGATGATTATTTCAATAATCGATTAATCATGATTAATCGTTTCAGATGTAATAGTTTTAATACTTTAATGTGGTGATTTTGATGAGTTTCTGCATGTTTGTGTCGTCGTTTTAGCTAATCTGACACTAACTTTAAGAGAAAGCATGTCAAACTTTAAACAAATCTTTAAACGAGACGCAGCTCTGCATCTGAGACTCTTTTCTGTCACCGCAGAAGAACCTTGGGAAGGAAAAGGGAGGAAGACACAAAAGGAAGTGTGAGTGTTTCTGAGTGGGAGACACAATGTCTGCAAACGTGACACAAACACTTTGCATCAATTCCTGAGTTTCACAAACAAAACGTGGGCAGAAGTTTGTCTCACCAAACTTGTTATTTTGGTAAATCGATATTTATCCATCTCTTCCATGTCCAGGCAGGACGCTGATATCCCAGAACAAAGAAATAAATCCTGCAGTCGCTTCAAAGTCCTCCCAGTCCTCCCAGTCCTCCCCCCAGTAAAATCAGTTTTGTTTGACGTGAATGTTTCCCCAGAGCGCCAACGTCAGACACCATGGGACCCAACATTCCTGAACCGGGTCAGCGCCGGCGACAACCAAAGGGTTAAAAACGCCTTTTAGACCTCTACAGGAATCCCAGCTATGCAGAAAACTGGCAACTTCTGTCAGGGACCAGAAGGAATAAAATCCCCAGAAAGCAACTTTAACAGAATCGGAGATTCCTGATAAAAGTCTGGTGTGAAATCGGTCAAACAGATTGCTTAGCAGCAGAAGATAAGAGCTGAAAATGGGTCACATGATAAAAAAACGAGCTATCTGCTCCAAAAGTTGCTTCTTCTGTTCTTTCTGTTGCTTAAAGACTGAAGATGTTTTTGTTGTTTTTCATGATTTTTATTTTATTATCTTGCTCTTTCGTTTTCTCACTTTTATTCTCTCTGCTCAGGTAAATTTTTCAGCTCAGTTGGTTGATATTCTGACCAGTTTAACCTGATTTCTCAGAAGCTTCACTACCAATAAATCCAGCTGTGCTTTGTTTCTGTAAAACTACTTTGTTTCATCCTTGTTAAATACATTTTGGTATATTTATTTACACATTTTCTGACCAGTAAATCTAGTTTATATCAATCCATCTTACTGAAGCTGATTCAGGATCCTAAATAATTCTTGAAACAATAAACTGAGTGATGCTACTGCTGGAATCTAATCCCTTTTTATTGGTAATTAACAGAACTTGGAGTCATCATATAAAAGACATTCAGTGACGTTTTTTTATTGAGATATAAATGTTATAATACTTTAAACAGGAGAAATATCTTTTGCTTTGATTCCATTAATGAGTTGCATGACTTATTAATAATTTAAATACTAGATAACATTTCATTGCGTGCTCAGTTAGAGCTGAGAAATGTGTCAGGTTGCAGGAACAGAGGTGTTAAAGCAGTGAGTCAAAACAAATCACACATTATTTACGCAACCTGCAGGCTCCACTGGCTGAAAGTGTTTATTTACCAAGAACAAATGAACTCTGACCTGCGGCAAATATTACTATTATGAGAACTAAAAAGTTCATATGACATGCAGAAGTTTTGATTTTAGAGAGATTGTTACAAAATATTCAATGATGTTTGAACAATGTTGAAGTGAAATCAGTTTTTTTTAGTTTCATATTTATATTTAAATATTAGTTATTTGATGATTAAAATTATTATTTTGTCATCGCGATAAATAAGAGCGGGCTCATATTAACAATCGTTTACTTCTAGATAGATTATACAAATAGCTAATTAGCTAGACATACAGGTAGCTAGATAGACAGACAACATGCTAGATAGATAGCTAATTAGCTAGCAGAAAAGGTAGCTATATAACTTGCCAAATAGCTAGCTATCAAGCTAGATAGACAGTGACATAGATAGCTAAAATAGCTATCTAATTAGCTAGATTACTAATTAGCTTGCTAGATAGACAAATAAACAGGACGATTGCTAGATACCTAGCTAATTACCTAGCTAAACAAATAGCCAGATAGCTATCAAGATAAATCAATCTATAATGATAATATATAGCAATATTAGCCTAAATTTAAGACTTTTGTTTACATTTTTTAAGATAAAAAGCCCTTTTTAAAACTGAATAGAAATATTAAAGAAATAACAAAATCCCAGCAAGTCGAAAGTTACTACTGTAACTACGGTTCTATGAATCCCGGGTGACCGCCAGAGGCGGTGCTTCAAGCACTGAATGATCATTCTTGCGCATGCGCAGGTCGAGTACTAATGACAACAAAGTCACCTGTGACCTGCCGGGGACCCACGTGACTCTATATAGTCACGTGGCACCCGGCAATCAATCCCTCAATCTTCTCGCGAAAGCAGAGATTCCGAGGGACCAAGCACTCTGGCGGTCATCCGGGATTCATAGAACCGTAGTTACGGTAGTAACTTTCGTTCTATTTCATCCCTACTGACCGCCAGAGGCGGTGCTTCAAGCACTGGATGACTCATATCAACAAGGTCACGAGGAATCAGCAACAAGGAACAGCGACTACACCACCCACCTAATGTGATGTAGAGGCATGCTGCTCCAAAATTCCTTGAAGCGGATGGGGCGCAGCCACATTCACCCTGTAGAACCGAGTAAAGGTACTAGGTGATTTCCAGGAGGCCGCACGGCATATAACATCCAATGGCACCCCAGTCATGGCAGCAAACGACGTCGACATGCCCCTTGTAGAGTGGCACTTCACTCCTGCCGGCAGTGGCCGGTCCTGCAAGGCATAAGCCTTGGAGATCAAATCCACAACCCAGTGTGCAAGTCGCTGCTTGGAAAGTGCCTGCCCTTTCCGTGAGCCAGCGTAGCAAACAAAAAGGCTATTTGTCTTTCGGAAGGATGCCGTGGCATTGATATACGTCTCAAGGGCACGAACAGGACACAGTGGTTCAGAGGGGCTTCCGGTGTCAAGCCGAGCAAGATGGAGCGGCTGGGTACTGCCAGCCGCCAGTGATACCTTAGGAATAAATGCTACGTCAGACCACAGTGTAACACCTGAGCCATCAGGATTATCGAGAGAGCCTGTAATTCCCCCACACGTTTTGCAGAAACCATAGCTAAAAGGAACGCCGTCTTCAGTGAGAGCCATTTGAGGTCTGCCGATGCCAGGGGCTCAAATGGGAGGGACCGAAGAGCCTCAAGCACAAGAGAAAGGTCCCATGCCGGTGCCACAGGGCGGTTGGGTGGGTGCAAACGCCGAGCACCCCTTAAAAACAGTACAACATCTTTGTCTCGGCCCACAGAAAAACCATTCAGCCCAACATGCCAACAGGAAATGGCAGCCACATACACCTTTAAGGTAGATGGAGACCGTCCTTGATCCAGCAATGCCTGCAGGAAGGCCAGTATGTCAGAAACTGAACACTGCACCGGGTCCTGCCCTCTATCACGGCACCAGGTCGCAAAGACCGTCCACTTGTTAGCATAGACAGCTCGCGTGGACGGTGCCCATGCATTAGCCATTGTATGCCCTATGGACCCAGAGAAGGTGGACCCCGGCCCTGCAGGGGCCAAATCCAGAGCTGGAGCCGGTCCGGTTCGGGGTGCAAAATCTGACCCCCCACCTGGGAAAGAAGATCTCTCCTGGAGGGGAGACGCATTGGCGAGCCGGAGCTGAGCTCGCACAGTAGAGGAAACCAAGTCCTCGCTGGCCAGTAGGGGGCCACCAGCAGAACCCTGTGCCTCTCCTGACGCACCCTGAGGAGAGTCTGAAAAAGGAGGCTGAATGGCGGAAAGGCATAAAGGAGGGCCCGGGGCCAGTCGTGTGCCAGGGCATCGCGGCCCAGAGGGCTGGTGATGTCCAATGAGAACCAAAGGGGACAGTGAAATGCGTCCCTTGAGGCAAAGAGGTCCACGGCCGCCCTGCCAAAGACCTTCCAGATGCGCTCCACTACCTCTTGGTGAAGCTTCCACTCCCCTGGAAGCGGCTTCTGACGGGATAGAAATTCTGCTGGCACATTCTCCGGCCCTGGTATGTAGGCTGCTCTGAGGCTGGCTATGCATGGAGCTGCCCAGGTCAGAAGCCGTCGAGTCAAGCACAACAGTTTCCTTGACCTGGTTCCCCCCTGGTGGTTGATGTGAAAAACCACTGTGGTGTTGTCTGACCTCACCAGCACATGCTTCCCCTGCAAGCCTGGAAGAAAGCTCTGAAGAGCCAGAAAGACAGCCTGTAACTCTAGGACATTGATGTGTTCCCTGCTCTGCCGCTGGGACCATGTCCCCTGTGCCATTTGACCCCGCCAAGTCGCACCCCAGCCCGTGGAGGATGCATCCGTAAACACAACTTCCCGACGACACGGGAGGGAACCGAGCGGGACCCCTGTGGTCATAAACAACCTCACCCTCTATTGGGACAGAGACTGAAGACACTGAGGCCCCACCCGAAGTCTTCGGAGACGATGAGTGTTCCGTGCGGGATCCAGATTCAAGCTGTTCAACCACATCTGGAGGGGCCGCAATGACAGCAGCCCCAAGGGCACTACGGCAGACGCAGCTGTGAGCATGCCCAAAAGTCGAAGATACCGCACAAGAGGCAGTGCCATGCTGCGCCCGAATTCCGGGAGCATGCTCAATATACTGTCCACCCGCTGGGGTGACGGGCAAGCAGTCATTGAGATGGAATCCATGGCAATGCCCAGGAAGACAGTCTCCTGTGAGGGAGTCAGAGTGCTTTTCTCCATGTTCACCTGCAAGCCCAAGCATCCCACATGATGGAGCACTAACCGAGTATCCCGAACCGCCTGGTCCCGTGTCGCGGCACAAATGAGCCAGTCGTCCAGATATGGGAGGATCCTCAATCCTTGTGCCTGCAGAGGAGAGAGGGCCGCTGCAACACATCGCGTGAACACCCTGGGAGACAGTGAAAGTCCGAACGGGAGGACCCTGAACTGGAAATGCCTCCCCTGAAAAGCAAAACGAAGAAACCGCCAATGGGGCGGAGCGATTGGGACGTGAAAATAAGCATCCCTGAGATCTATGGAAGTGAACCAATCGCCCGGGGAAATCGCCTGCAACACTTCCTTGGTGGTCAGCATATGACAGGGCATGACCTTCAAGTACACATTCAGGCCTCTGAGGTCCAAGACTGGACGCAGGCCCCCGGTCTTCTTCGGAACCAGAAAATACATGGAATAAAAGCCCCCTGGATCCAGCAGGGGGTCCACAGGCACTATAGCACCCTTGGCCAGCAAGGTGCAGATTTCTTGGTTCAGTGCCTGTGCCTTCACCGGGTCGCGGATCACAGTCATCCTGACCCGGCCAGGGATAGGTGGCCGGCGGCGGAATTGAAGACGGTACCCCCGGGACAGGGTGGACAACACCCACAAGTCCGGGGTGTGGGCAGCCCAGAAGCTGAGCTGTCCCGGGGAAAAATAACCGACCGCCGGCCCTAAGGCATCATCTGCGGGCCCCCCGGCCCTTCGAAGGCCCGGGAGGACGTCGGCCAGACTGCGCGGCTCGAAAGGGATGAAAGGACCTTGTCCCAGCTTGGTCTCGAGCTCTGTTTCTCCGATCTGGAGCAGGTCTCTGGACCGATCTCTGACCTGGTACCAGCCCCTGGGGCTCAGTGGAAGAAGGAGAAGGCCCTGAGGACCTCCGTGAAGGACCCGCAGCCGCCCAGGTGCTGACTGGCTGGCGATCATGTCTGTGAAGCCCTGCCAGCTGTTGCCTCGTTCTAGAAGCCTGAGCTGTACGGTCCAAGGCGTCCAGTGCCGCAGAACCAAAAAGTTCCCCCGGAACCACAGGCAGGGCCCGGAGGGTCCTCCTACAAGGCTCAGTAAGTGGTGACTGCGCCAACCAGACCTGGCGGCGAGCGTGAACCAGTGTGGATAGTGTGCGTCCAAGTTCCCTCGTCATAAGAGCAAAGGCCTGCAGAGATGCATCAACCAGGCCTTGCGTGGCATGATCCAGTGGAACAGATTCCAAGGAGGAAGACAGGGCCAGCATAAGATGGGATAGAGAGTTCCCAATCCGGCCCATGCGGGCCCCAGAGTCATAGGCCTTGCAGAGAAGGTCATCGGTAATACGGCACTGAGGACGCGGACAACGGGCATTGGGCCGCAAAGCCTCATCAGGTGGGATAATAAGAGAGGCAATGCCTGGTTCCACCGCTGGCATCTGCCCCAAGCCAACCTTGGGTGCCTCCTGCATAGCTGCCAGGACCCTGCCATCCGTCGTCAGACGTGAAAGCGCCTTGGTGTCTGACCAGCAAGCATGGAGTTCCCGCACATACTCCGCCGAGGGAGGAACCATAAAGGCAGTCTCTGACCTACTGCGCTTAAAGAAGGCGCTGGAAGCCGTAGGCTGGGCCTGAGGAACACTAATCTGTAAACGGGCAAGAGCCGTTCGAATAGCGGATGTCACAGATTCCGCCGTATCCTCCTGGGAGGCAATGGAGTCCGACCCAGAGGCCCCGGAGCCCAGCTCCGGCAGGTCCTCACAGAAATGGGTGCCAGAGGCCGCCACAGAAACAGCATCATCGGCATTGACTGACATTTCATCCTGCTCGGAAGGGAGAGCCGGGCCGCGATCATCAGCAGTCTGAAAGGACTGGAGGAGGGCTTTCATTTGGGCCAGCTCAGTAGTGAGATGATCCACTCTCGTGGACAACCTCCCTGCATCGGTCCGTCTGGCTCGCTTTGTCGGTACCGAAGGTGCAGCCACAGTAGACCGTTTGCACATCGCTTTCCCCATCGGCAAATGAGTACGCGGCGCAGCGCCCGCCCAGTCGGTAGGCTGCTCCAGCGCAGCCAACCGATCCAGTCTGACTGACCGGGGCATGACGCAACAGTTGGGGCAAGCGTTATCTGACAGCGCCTCCCGGAGATGTTCCACACCGAGGCAGGAGGGACACAAGTCATGCCCGTCGTCGGGCTGAAGTGGAGCCAGACAGGTCGAGCAGCATAAATTATTCAGCATCATACTGCTGAAAGGCGTGATTAGCCCGCCACCAACAAGAAGTCAACACGAGCAGAAAACGCTAACGGCGACTACGTTGTAGAAAACCCCCCGTAGAGGTTCCAAACTCAGCATGAGCAGAACGCCACTAGCAAATCAATAGTCAACCAAAGATGAACTCAGCACGAGCAGAGACGCCACTGGTGAGTCAGATAAACAACAGCAAAGTAAAATGGACTCAGCACGAGCAGAAAACGCTACTGGTGAGTGTAGATAAACAAACTGTAGAAGAACTCAACGCGAGCAGAAACGCTACTGGTGAGTGTAGATAAACAAACTGAAAACTCAGCGCGAGCAGAAACGCTACTGTGAGTCAAAAGAGCCACAAAAGAGGCAAATCAAAGCGAACAGTAAACTACTGCTGAGAAAAGAACAAAAACTTACCAGTCACCGCGGATCTGGTAAGGTGAAAGCAGCTTGTGCAGCCCCTGGAGGGCGAGACTTACCCGCAGCTCCGACCAAACCCGGTCACGGGGCTACCAGCAACAAGCAGCTAGGAAATTAGTGGTATACACAGAAGCAACCGGCTTCACACGACCACACACCTGTCCTCAACACACCTGCGCGCGAGAAGAAAAAAAGGGATTGATTGCCGGGTGCCACGTGACTATATAGAGTCACGTGGGTCCCCAGCAGGTCACAGGTGACTTTGTTGTCATTAGTACTCGACCTGCGCATGCGCAAGAATGATCATTCAGTGCTTGAAGCACCGCCTCTGGCGGTCAGTAGGGATGAAATAGAACCAACATTATTGTTGTATTTAAGAAACAATCTTTAACAACGTCCGTAAAAAGTGTTAGCGTCTCACCGTCGTCCTGGAGCCCAGCGGGCGGCTCCCTCTCTCGGATGGTGTAGTTGGCCGTGAAGCCCTCTTTGGCGATGGCGCTGTCGGTGGTGATGGTCATGGACAGGATGCCCGTGTGGGAGATGATCCGACCCGGCGACTTGTGGCCGCAGTACCTGCCGATGTGAGGACCCACTGAGGAAGAGGAAGAACGAGACAGTCAGCTTCATCAGCACTTTCCATCTTATTCACACCATCTTACATTTTCATACGGCTGCGAACACGCCATGGTTATTAGCTTCCATTTATAAGAGGAGAAGTTTTGTCATGAATTGTTGGGATTAAATAGAATCAGGTTTCAAAACAGTATATATGTTAGGGACTGTATTTCTAACATTTACTTTGTTGCTTACTAATATCAAAAATAAGATTTCTTTACATATATGAATGATGGCAAGGTAATTGATAAGTCTGTAGATTAAAGTGCAGATAATAAGGTTAGAGTTGTAGAGCATGATGGCTTCAGTCAATATTTAAATGTATCTTTTAAATATTCCTGTTCATATATGGTCGTCCAGAAGGGTCAACAAAACAAACGCTAGCCAGTTTAGCATGAATTCTGTTTTAACAAAACTTTTCCTTGTGGTTTGTTACTGTTGCTTTGTCTGTTTTGTTGGGTTTTTGTTGTTGTACCATGACTGTTGTTGCCTGGAGAATTTTTGTTGTTTTGTTATGGATCTCGTTGTGTTGTGGATTTTTCTGTTGAGTTGTGGATTTTGTTGAGTTGTGACTTTTGTTGAGTTTTATTGATCCATTTTTCCATTTTGGCTTTGTGACATTTTTGCTGTTGCATTGTGGTCTTTTTTTTTTTTTTTTTTTTGCATTTTGTTGACCCTTCTGGGCTACCGTACTAACCTCCCTGTTAAACATTTCCTACTGTTGATGTACGACTTATCTTTCTGATTCAATTATTTCAGCTTTAACTTTGGTCTTTGCTCTATTTTCACACTTTGATTACTTCATAATTTCTTATGTTTCTACAAATTAAATATAGCTTTTAAAACTAATCAGAGAAAAGGCCATTTTAATATTACAAAGTAGCATTAATATTGTTATAAATGACCAACTTTATGTTCCTACTCTGGAACTGTCTCGTTAAATGAACTGCAGCCATTTTTTTTTAGATTTCTCTCCATAATGCAATTCCTTGACAAATGGTGAGCTGGTAATTAAGTGTCATTAATTATCTGAAAGCGTACCGAGTGAAAAATCAATACCGTTTTCATGAAGTAACAAATGCATTCGGTCCTTCTTATGAATACCAAAGCAAATTGGTGAAAGTAATTCTGCTGTGCACCAGGCGGATCATTTTAAACCGAGATAAACACAAAAACTGATGTGAGCATTTGTTATTCAGGGAATTAACCCGTCGGGAAAATAAATATCTAAAAGTGAGGAGAAATTTCTTCTTCTTTCATTAAAAGCACAGAGAGACATGCCGTTTTATATCTAATGACATTTAGAGTCCCCAGCCGGTCACACATTTTAGCTTTTTTCTTATCTCCAACTCGCAAAAATGAAGCTTGTGGTGCTGCCTGGTGGAGATACTGTATCTCCTCTTACATGATACAAAAATATATTCTTTTAATTCAGCTTAGAGGTAAAAAGCTAAAAAATAAAAAAAAGAGACATGAAGCACTTGCACAGGAATGCTGAGCTGCAGTAATCTGATGGATTATGTTTATCAGTTACAGTCTGAAGCAGGTAGTCGGCGATCTGTGACGGATTACGTTTGGAGCCATTTCAGCCTTATCGCAGGACGTGTACTGGAAATGGTTTTTACTCCAAAGCCGTCGGCTGATGAAATCACACCTAAAATAACGAGGAGAAAAAAAACCATCCTGCAGGCAACGTGGAGCCTCACACAAACTGGATAGAGAGAGAAGAAGAAACTAAACCTGAGCGTTTTTAGTAATAGTAATGCAGCGTAAAAACCTGACGTTGAACTACAGTTCAAATAAACTGTATCTGTATAGATAGAAAGCCAAGGACAAAACAGGTGTCAGCCATTGTACAGATCAGAGCGGTAAAACTAGCTGACCAAACGCTGGAATTCCGCTTGGGTTGCTAGGTAACGGGGCTGGGCAAGGCTGAGGTTGCTAGGTAACGGGGTTTGGCTTAGCTGGGGTTACCAGGTGACAATTTGTTACATTTGGATTTGTTGATTTTGTGTGGATTTGCAGATTTGTGAAAAACTGGAGGGACTAACTGATGTAATTTGGAGTTTAAAAGGCCACATGAAGAGCTATGGCGGGCCGGATTTGGCCCCTGCGCCTCGAGTTTGACACATGCTTTAAATCAAGGCTAAAACCCATGTTTTTAGAGTTGCTTTTGATTCATAATAAATGGAACATTAAGCCATATTTAATGTGAATTTGACGAAATGTAATGATGTTTTATGTTTTCATGATGTAAAGCTCTTTGAACTGCCTCAATGCTGAAATGTGCCACAGAAATAAACTTGACTGATCAAATGAAAACCTTGGAAGCTGCAGATGTCTGTAAGTCTGATTAAGTTGACTGAATTTTAATTAAAGGGAGCAAGTTGAAAGGAAATGAGATCAATGCATGTCGGAGTGAACCCTCCTGCAGAGACGCTCCCTTATCTTCCCTGACAAACACGTTTGGCTCAATCAAACCCACAAACGCTCTTGAGCACAGATGCACCTGAACGCGCGCCGACACGGATCGTTTGACAGGAAGAGTCCTGGCAGGTTGGCGCCGCTTTAAAGTGCGTGTCAGTTTCTGTGTACCTGAGCCAGTCCCTCATGTTCCCGAGCCAGTAATCGGGGAGAAAAGGCTCTCTGGGCGCCGCGGACCAGGCGCCCGGCCCAGGTTTGCAGCTCTGGCGATTATCGGCGCGCCGTACGGCTAATTAGGCAACAATGGAGGCAGAGACGAGCCGTCCAAGCTGGAGGAGGGGGAGTGTGAACAGGTTGCGTCTCCGTCATTCATGTGCCGGTTTTCCAGACGCGGTTGGTGAAGGAACAATGAGCGAGCTGCGTGGGAGTCTCTCCTCCGCTGTCAGTACATCCAGATGCCATTTGTGCAAAGAAGAATTGGTTTGGAGTCAAACAGGACAATCATTACCTGCTGGATGATTCTGTTTATTACTCATTTTATCGGCTCCACTGAGTTGGAGCTCCTATTTAGTCCCATTTAATCAAACTTTAGTCCGTTTGCCTTGATCAGGGCTGGCCAAACTTTTTGCCATTAGTGCCAAAAATGTCCAATTGAGAGCAGTTTTTATTTCTTAAGACTTTTGCTGTTTTTATGTCTTCAATTATATACTAAATAGTAAAATAGTCTAAGTTTCGTAGAAAAAGAATCTGTAAATCTGTAAACAGATGCACTGCTGCTGTTTTAATAACATTTTATTGTCCTCGTCTGTTTTTTTAAAAACATTGCTATTTAAAGAAAAATACCTTGTCTTGTATCTAAATAAATAAACGTTTTAAGATTTTATTTGTCTGTAGGAGTTAAATTCATCGGTTAAATTAGTTCACTTGAGATAAGACAAAACTAACTTACAAGTAATTTTTAGCAACATATAAGACATTTTTATGTAAGTAATTCCTTAATATTTATTTTTTTAAAACTTGTCCCACTCGTAGATTATTTCAGTTATAACGTGGAAAAAATGTTTGGTTGGTTATAAGTGAAATAATCTGTCAGTGAACTGGTCGTTTTCCATAAATATTAAGGAAATATTGACTTAGAAACAAGCTCAGATTTCATGCTGAAAAGTTTTGTCTTATTTCAAGTGAATTAAGATATTTGCACTGAAAACTAGACAAAAAAAAAAAAATAGTTGGTAAGATTTTGTTTTTTTGCAGTGTGGACCAAAGGGCCAAACAATGTTATGCAGAGGACTGCAAATAAACTATAAACTCAACATTTCTTGAAAATATTGCTCAAAATTCATGTTCAAAGTAAATTCATAAAAAAATAAATGTTCTCTGTTCAAAATGTAAAAATTTGGAGTTAAATTTATTGGGGAACTAGTTTAATTTTTACACAATCATCATTAAAAATTTGAAATTTTTGCATTAAAATCACATCAGAGGTAAACTAGTCTTTTCATGTTTCTTGCTCAACATTTGAACATGAAACATGAAAAGTGAATTTTCAGTGTTTTTCAAAAATCTCATTTTTGAAAAGTGAATTAGTTCAATAATCTTGCAGTTCAAAATTAATAATCTCAAAGCTATTCAAAGAGAATCTAGTCCAATTAATGTATGGTTGTAGTTTAAACTCTTTCGTTAACGGAGCGTCTGGTTCTGGTTCCTCACCGGCGGGGAAGCCGTCCCAAACCTCCAGCCAGTCGTAGCGGCAGACGGCGCCGGCCGGAGGCGTGGTGTCGGGCTCCATGTTGAAGCTGTAGAACTCCACCGTGATCTCCGCCATCTTGGGGGCGAATATCATGAAGGTGCACTCCAGGTTGTTGGGGTATTTCTCGGGAAAACCCGGCGTCTCGATGACGCCGCTGGGAGCCGTGAAGTTCCGGGAGCATTCTGGACCTGAAGGCGACACAGATGAGGAGTCAGAACTTATCCGAAGCTGAAACGTTCAGAAATAAAACCAGTTCAGTGAATTCACGTTTCCTATTCACAATTTGAAAATTTTCATTAAAACTGCAGTATATAACTTTTACAAAATATATACATATATTTTTACATATCTGTTGAATAAAATATGAAAAGTTAATCTGGGGGACTAGATGGAAACCAACTAGAAACAACCAATCAGAGCCAGGAGGCGGGTCTAAGCACTGTCAAGCTCATCCTTCTTCCCTTCCACCCCTTTGCTCTGTGCTAAGCTACAGCTAGCATAGTTTGATTTGAATGCTAAGGCTAGTTAGCATAACCATCGATGACAGCAGATAAACTGTATTCCTGTAACTGTGAATTGTTTCTTCTCCATTAACATTTAGCAACGTGTACATGAGATTGATTGACAGCGCTAAGACCCTTCTCCTAGCTCTGATTGGTTGTTGGGGACAGCAATAGTAGCTCTGGGAGATCGATTTTTTGACAGATTAACAAATTATCTTTTTTAATCGATTATCTGTTTACAAATGTTAAATAATGCAGCTTTAAATTCACATGGAAAGTGAACTAGTTCATTTTTTCCCCCTGTTAAACATTTAAAGAAAGTGAAAAAGTTCGTCTCAGATCCTCCTCTATACTACACAGTACATCCCAGGTGCACAAAAAAGCGTAATCATAGATCATTCCTCCCAGCAGCTGCTAAAATTCTTAAATAAAATATAATATAATAATCACTGCTCTCAACAAATTGCTTGTGTTTTCAGGTTTTACTCATTTGAAATAACATTTCTGCTGTTTGCACAGTTTTGTTTTCACTTCTTGCATTAAGAAATGCATATTTTGCACATTTTTTTTGGACTGCAGTTCAATATTTTTGACAACTTCACACATTTTATGTAGAAATGTTGCCCTTGCTGTACAGTATGATATTCTAAATTTAATTTTGATGTGAAAGTATGTGCCTCGATTGTAACATCTGAATGAGGAGTTGTTTCTTTGTCTTTCCCATTTTCAAGATGTTTAACAGAAATGAAAATGGTAATATCGTAACTAGACTCTGATTTTAATGTGAATTACTTAAAAAACTGCTGTATTTCAGATTTTTCCCCCAAACCTAAATATATAAACACATGTATCAGAGGCTGCTTTTGTATATATATAATTTTTTTATTTCCTGTGAAACATTTTGTTGCTGCAATAAAACAGATTTTCTTAGATTTAATTAGACATTAGCCCGTGCCCAGTTTGGCTCGTATTTACTGGCGGTTTCAGGCAGTTTGAAAGTGTCAACATGAAGCAACGAGACAAAAACTCAGACAAGCACACAGACACAGAAATCCATGTAATTATTTACTCAGAAAATCTGTTTCACATGTTATTTTTCTAACACGACAAACAATTAGATAATAATCTTATCATCGGCTTTCTGTCAGAACTCCAGTATTCTGGGTTTCTTTTTGGTTTGATTATATTATTCTGCAAAAATACAGAATTTTGTAACCAGAATTTAATTATTACTAAGCAATTATTAAACAGAATGGAATATACTTTATTGATCATAAAGAGGAAATTACTTATTTTCTGACAAGCATCCAAAGTGTTAAATATTGGTAAATACAAATATAACCATGAGCAATATAAAACTTATTTTAAAAATATGTACATAAATGTGGTATTTTAAGTCATTTAAATATGACTAATAATAAAATAAATAAATAAATACATAAATAGACAAATTAATAAGAATGCACATTGAAATTTTATTAATCTATAAATAAATCAATAAATGCTTTATTTGGTAAGAGAAATATAAGAAATAAGGCAGAAAAACATTCAAAACTGTTTTGTTATCTACCGAGAGAAATTCTTGGTTAATTATCTGTAAATATCAGCCACATGTAAATCTTGTAAATTTTTAACCACAGTGACGTTTTCAGTGAATAGTGTTCATTTCTCTCCATGGAAAAGCTCAATATATTATGTTTATTCTTTATTTAAAAGCATTAAAGACTCAGATTTTGCTGATTTCTATCTGTTTCTGTTTTAAAACACAAGTTTTTGCTTGAAAGTCGAGGTTTTATTCCTCCAAACCAACATCTTCCTTCCTGTTGGTCAGATCTGGACATTTAACAGTTTTCCCAACAGATCTGTGGCTCGTCCAAATGACTTTCAGTAAATCTGCAGTCGGGCAGCTGTGTTTTATCACTGCGTGTCCATTCACGCTTTTATTCAACTCTCTGAAGAAAAGCAAAATGGTTCAGAGACGTTTCATGGTTGTTTTTAGCTTGGCTGGCCACTAAAATAGCTCCTGTTTGTTCTGAGATACACAAAGAGTCACGAAGACATTTAAAATTCATTAAAGCTACAAATTCTGCAAATTTAAGTCATTAGATGACAGAAAAGACAAACAGAAACATGTAAGACATGGAGGATAATCAAAACAAGAAAGGTTCTGCTTTTGATTTTCACCCAGAGAAAAGAGACAACTTATCTGCCCTCAGATGTCTGGAAAAATATCTTTAGCTTGATCTTTTAAAATCTTCAAAAACTCTGAACGTTTAAAGGAATCAACTCAGAATCAAAGTAAAGAAACCCAAAAGGTGCAGAACAGAGACTCTTTGTGCTGATAAAAGTTAAAAAACAGGTAAAAATAAATCAGCTCCTGCAGAGAAACAGTTTTTTATCTGCTAAATTCTCCACCAAACAGTTTGAAAAAATACATTTATCTTATATTTAGAAAAACTCTTAAATCAGAAAGTCAACGTGAAGAGTCAGGTCAGGTCATATTGCAGAAATGCTGCATGATTATATGATTCAATAGATCCTAGACTAGGGGTGTTCAAAGTGCGGCCTGTGGGCCATTTGTGGCCCTTGGACTGATTTTGTGAGGCCCCCCACTGTCATTCACAAATGATACGAATTTGGCCCATAGATGCAGATGGAGACTTTTGATTTGTAATCATGGTAAAAATTGTTACCAACATAATTTTCTTATGCAGGAAAATGAAAGTACAACGCAAATTATCCATCCTTTAACAAAAGAAAAAAATACGTTTATCCAGAGACTTTTACTAAAAAGCCAACTTTTCTGCCCAAATCTTTAAACTTGGATAAATATAGCAAACGTTTCGAAAGAAAGTGACCCAAATCCTGTTCATATTACTCAAAATAAATTTATTCAATCGAACCTAAAAAAAACAACTGTGAAAACTAGATGTATTTCTTTTAATACAGAAAACCCAAGTAGTTTGAAAAGCAATAAATTTCAGCCAAAAACTCAGAAATTTTGTGATTCTTTTGACGGAAATTTACAACTTACTACTAATTAATTTTGCAGGTTTGCTGTATTTAAAAATGTTCAGTTTTCAGTTTCTTTGGACTCAATTGAATAAATTTGTTTTCAGTAACAAGAACCAGATTTGGGTCACTTTGTTTCAAAGCGTTTGCTATATTTATGTTTAAGAACAAATAAAACCGATCTGGGTGAAGCAAAGCTAAAACTAAAAAGACGAATAATTTGTGTGGTACTTTACGTTTTCCTGTGTAGGAAAATTATGTTGGAAACAATGTTTTAAGTCTCCATCTGCGTCTACGGGCCAAATTTATATAATGTTTTAATTGCAGTGGTGCCACACAAAATCAGTCCAAGGGCCACAAATGGCACCCGGGCCACACTTTGAACACCCCTGGTGTAGTTGTTATAAACTGCTACCAATCCTGTGTTTACACAAATTAGCTGTTTTGATCATAAACTCACTTCATGAAATAACGGATGAACATGTAAACAGAGGCAGCAGACATTTTTCCTTTTTTTTGATTGTTTTTTTTTTTCTAGAAGCCTGCGTCGCCTCTCATCCGTCATCGGCGCCCGCGGCCCGCACCTAGACGTGAGCGATGTCACGAGACAGAGAGCGATGTTGGGGAAACGGCGTCGACACGAGGCGCGTTCGAGGGCGAAGCATCGCTCCGAGGCAGAGGCTGCGCGTGTGAAAGTTACCGTGTTGGAGGAGGAAGAGGAGCGTTTCTCATGATGCCGGGTCCAGATGGGACATGAAGCGAGACGCACACACACACACCGCTGAGGACCCCTTGCTGTTGACACAGGTGGCGTCATTAATGGGTGACATGATAAATGATGAGGAGGGACGGGAGGTGAAGCATGTTTCGATTCGGAGAGAGTCTGAGAAACACGCAGCTGGGGCCGAGAAAGGAGGGAAAATCAGCGCAGATTTGCCAAACCAAATTTTTTAAAAGATCAATTTTACACAAAAGCTAAATAAATATTATATAAGAATTTAAAGCTGCAGTATGTAGCTTTTATAAAACTCATGTAATTGTCCAGCAACATATCGGTTCTTGTTTTAAGTAAATAATTCCTTAATATTGGTTAAAAAGTACTAGGTCCACTTATTATTTCGCAATCAACTGGCACTGCACCGTTACCTAGCAACGCCAGCCAAGTGCAGGCCGTTACCTAGCAACCAAGTTTTAGTTCCGCTGGCAGAGCAACACAGGAAAATGTCTTGTCATAACTGAAATAATCTGCCAGTGCAACTAGTACTTTTCAATCAGTATTAATTAATTATTGACTTAAAACAAGCTCCTGTATCTTGCTGAAAAGTTACTTTTAAGTTAGAATACTTGAATTGAGACAAAACTAAGATATTTTCACTAGAAACTAGACCAAACGTACTTGGTAAAATTTTGTTTCTATGATGTAGACCGCATTAAAGCCGCATCATGAACTTTTATTAAACTTACAGGTAAATTTTCACAAGATATAGGAGCCTGTTTAAAGTCAATAATTACTTCATATTAACAAAAAAGTTCTAGCTCCACTGGCAGATTATTTAACTTAAAACTAGACATTTTCCCCACATGATAAGTGAAATAATCTAGCTAGTAATTTTTCATCAATAATAAGGAATTATTTGCTTAAAACAGGGTCTTATGTTGCTGATAAACTACTTGTAAGTTAGTTCTGTCATGTTCCAAGTGTAATAAGATATTTACATTATAAACTAGACCAAACATACTAGGTAAGATTATGTGTTTTTACAGTGTAGACCACATTAAAGCTGCAGTTTGTAAGTTTTACAAAACTTACAAGTAACTTTTAAGCAAAATGCAGAAGCTTATATTATATTAATAAATTATCAGATCATATATTTTGACTTTATCACCAGATAATAAAAATTTTCATCACCATCCCTTATTTTGATTATAAGAAAATATGTAATATTTTAAACTAATCACATCAAATTGTATTTATTCCCACGGTTCTTATGGTTCTTGCAGCTGCATATTCCTTGAAAATGGTCTCAAAGCAACAATATTATTGTTTATCACAATTTACCACGCAACAAATTTTGTTATTGTGACAGGCCTAGACGACGCCATTCAATCAGCAATGGCTTTAAAATGATCTCACAAAAAACAGAGACATGTGTTTTTGGTTAAAAACCAACATCTAATGTAGAGTTGGGACCAGTATAGTCCCAGTATGATGGGGAGAAATGTCCCACTTGGCTTTATAAATGAAATCTTCGCTGTGGTCAGAAGAAAGGGTGGAGCGACGCAACCCAACGCTGCTGCAAAACGCTCATTACCGCCGCCATCTTTAAGCGCAGCGGAGCGTGTCGTCTGGACGAGCGTCGCAGCGCTTCAGGCTGTGTTTAGGGGTTTCATGTCGTAATAACAGGCAGGGAAGTGAGGGCTGAAGCCACAAACTGATGCACAGAAATGCAGAAAGGAAGGTGGGGAAAGATTGCAACACGACTCACTTCTGGTTCTGGTTCTTAGAAATCGGCTGTAAATCAGGAAGAAACGGTTTTCTGCATCCACAACTATCGAAGCAACTTCCTCATGCTGCGGTTTGCTTTTTCCGATGGGGAAGCAACACCACCCTCCCTCTCTAACTCTAAAAAAACAGCTCAGCATGACCACAATGACTTCATTGTGAACATTTATTAAACAAATGTTGACTTTTTTGCATTGAGTATTTTCATCCTCAATGCAAAAAAGCAACAAATAAATGAGTAAATTAGTCCAGACAGAGTTTACTGTAACATCACCTTAATAAAAAAAAGACCAGGGTTCCTAATTTAAATATTTTGGATCCAACATTAATTACCCTGAAATAATACTAATTTGCTATGAAACTAATTAGATGCTTTGGATCCATTTACACAAGGAATACTTAATTTAATTCCCAGTATAATGAATTGAATTTGAACGATAATATGTTGGATTGAATTAAAATATTTTGCACTGCACTTGACAGTTTAAAGGTTAAAATCTGAATAAAAGGGGTGAAACTGATATATATATTTCACATTTGACTTTTTTAATTAGATTTCAGTCAGTATCTGATTTTATTTGACTAACTAGCTTTAAAAAAGAACTACCTTTTGAATTCAAATTGAAAATTTGGATTTTGAAACGGTTAAATTGACTAAAACTATAACCTGTTATTGGTTTGGTTGTATATTAGAGCTATATAAATATGTTTACATTTTTTTTAAACATCCAAAACCAAACAAATTTCAGACAGAAACAAATCAAATTACCAAAATGAACCAGGAACTCGGCCAAAATGTGGCTCCATATGTAGGTTAAACAGGCATAAATTAACTAAATTAATGTTTTTTCAGTAATCTTTTGATGGGTCCTAGTGGCACCACTGGGTTTACTGTTCAGAATAATATCCCAGATCAAAAGACAAATCACAACGAGAGTCACAATGCCACAGAGAGAGAAAGCTGGCGACTGAATTTAAAGCCTATTTGTAAGCAGAGCAGCGGCTCCATTTAGCAGCCGGTTACAGTTTGCTGCTCCGACTGTAATGGATTTTAAATGTGGCGAGAAGAAAAGGCAGCAGCATGGCAGGGGGATTACCTGAGTGAGAACAAGTGCTGTTTTTAACTTGTTAGGAGGTGGAGGACCCATACTGAGGCCAACACACACACACACACACACGCCGACGGAAACACACACTTGTGTCCCAGTTTCGTTTCTCTATGCCACAGCATCCGTCTCATCTGCAGGTCACCCCTGTTGCCTCCAAGGACAAACAGCCCATTAGCTAAATGAGCCTGAGGTCCCACACACCTGTCTGTTACTCAGACACAAAGGGACAAAGAAAGGCCGACAAATGCAAACAGAAACAAAAAACACCAGGCGGAAAACAGAGCTGGACACTCAGTGTTCAGGAGATGTTAGCATAGATAAATCCTACAGCTTGTTGCTGCTCTAAAAGATTTTTATGACATTATAAGTGTAAGGTTTCTCAAAATTGTAAAAGTGTAAAGTTTATTCTTCAAATACGTTTCGTCTTTTATGCAAGTTGTTTTCTCCTCACTTTTATTGCTACATAAGTTACGTTATGCTGCGGTTTTCAGTTGGTGGTTACCATAGCAACCAGTATGTATCAGGATCACACTGCAAAAACACAAAATCCTACTAAGTATTTGGTAGGATTTTCAGCAGAGCTCCAGCACGTTTGGTCAGCTGGTTTTACTGCTGCGCTGTACAATGGCTGCTGGAAGAGACAAGTGTTTCGTTTTTGAATTACCATCCAGAAACAACTTCCTGCATTCTTGTTCATTGTGAAGGAGGCACTATTAACGCTTTTCAAAGATGTACAGTTGTGTAATTGTGCATCTGTTTGCAGAAATGTTCGCGTGTGAGTGTAAACGTTGAGTTGGGTTTGTGGCCAGCAGCAGATTATTTAAGTTTAACGTGACAGATGGCCTAAAACAGCTCATTCTGAACTGAACAGACTAAAATCTCATTATCTGAGAATGATTTTGTGTAAAAAAAAAGTAATGACCTGTTCAGGGAAGCCTAATAGGTCACCTTTATAAGTTATCAATATATCTCTAATTCAGGCATCAAATATCTAAATTTGTCTCTAAACAGTCGTTGATCAAAGCTAATACTAATAAGCTCTGCGTATAAACGCTTCCTTACAAATCTGCATTTACAGAACTGTAACCCAGACTTTCTAATGTCATCCTGACCTCCATCAGTCCGAACGGTGCTGTGCAGAAATTTGTTTTCAGTTCACAGAGCAGTAAAGCCGCGACTCCCAAAATACCCACATAGGGACAGACGAGGACCTGCCTATCTGTTTATCACAGCAATCTGTAACCTGCGTTCGCAGGGGATTGTTATTTCTGGGAGACACATGAACGCTTGTTGCTCTCTGGGGAGCTAACATTAGAAAAATGAGGAGGACTCTCATGCAAGCTCCGTTTTCATCTGATTTATGTCCAGCCTCCCCCTTAGAGTGAAAAAATGAAGTGGCCACAGGAGATTCTCTGTTATTGGAGGCTCAAATAAAGCCAGGAGGGAAGAGAAAACACAAATGTAGGACAGAGAGATCGGGGTTCCTCCCAGCGCTGGAAGTGTTTATGTAGGTCTGTCCTGATACGTCCTGCTCCACCGGGACGCTGACTGTTTAGCTGGCAGTCCAGAGGTCAGTGTACCAGAGGCTCCACTCTGACCAAGGACGTCAAACAGAAGGATATTTATAAACCACGCTTTCCCACATTGGTAAAAACAGAACCAGAAGTTCCCCTTTTCAAATGGTCACTGGTATCGGCTTTGCTGCTTTAGAGGTCATTGATGTGTAATTGTCTTCAAAAAGTCTCCTTTAGTTTGATAAAATAGAGTTAATAATCAGTTTAAACCAACAGTTTTCTGTCCAGCAGATGGAAACACACCAATAAATTTATTCATGTCGAAATTCGCCTGACAATTGGATGGAAACTGAGGAGTAAAGATGAGCCATTCAAACCAAAAAACACTGTAATAATGTTTAATACCAGTTAAAGCACGGTGGTCTTCGATACCACTGGTACTGGTGGATTAAATCTTCAACTTCCTGTTGAAGACTTCCTGTTGACAGCTGGGCGAAACGTGAACACTGGTTGACGTTTCAGGAGTTCACTGATCACAAACATGGATCAAAATATTGGAAAAAGCAGCCACTTTCCAAAGTCTAGACCTCAACATTGGAGAAAATGTGATTATTTTGTTGAAAAACTGGATCTGTACCAGGAAACCATCAAGATTTATGCCAGAAGCTTGGAAATGACAAACAAAACATCTGTGATTGAGGTACAGTTCGCCAAGTGACACTTAACCCAATATTGTGGGTCTGTGTGTATATTTGAGTCTGTTTGTATAAGTTTAGGATAAACTATAGTGAATAAATTACATAGAGAGGGAAAGGGTCTTGTTTTAGTTGGGGGATTTA
The DNA here is from genome assembly GCF_001444195.1 of Xiphophorus couchianus. Taxonomy (NCBI): domain Eukaryota; kingdom Metazoa; phylum Chordata; class Actinopteri; order Cyprinodontiformes; family Poeciliidae; genus Xiphophorus; species Xiphophorus couchianus. The sequence continues at coordinate 25,658,234 of NC_040233.1, forward strand.
ATCTAGATGTGAACAAAATCAATATTTTGAGTTGCTTTTATCCATCATGAGAATGTTTTCATTACAATCACGGCTTGGATGGCACGCTATAATCTGAGCTGTCATTGACATAAAGCTGTGAATAGCAAATAATGTAGTCTGAATAAAGGCTTGGGCGAACAATAAAGCAAAGGGAACCAATGTTTTACAGATGAAGCTATTATCTGATGTCAGTAAAATTACATCTGAGACCTAATATTGAAAAATTAGGTCTCAGACTGAAAGGTAAGGTCTCAAAGATATTCTGAAAGATATTCACAGAAATCACTAAAATCAAAACTATGAGACACAAATAGGAGTATTTCTGCTCCATCTGGCCTTCTTTCTGCTGTATTTCCTAATTTATCTAAATATAAGTGTTAGAAATTACATCTAAAACTCTTCAAAGTCACAAAAAAGCAAATGTTTAGAGTTAATCATCTTCCGCTGCCTTTAGGAGAGATTGCTACCAAACAGTCAACCATTTTAAGGTTATTTATCTACATAGTAGGAATCCAAAGGTGACATAATAAAAACTAAGCTACCTGTCTTGAAGACCTCGTATCGAACTGAGAATCCCGCTCCGTGGGTTTCATAGTCAGAGACGAACTTGATGAGGAGCCGGTCGCCGCTGGAGATGATCGGCGACGGCGCGATTTTCCCGCAAAACTTCCCCACCATGGACGAAGCCTCGTCTACGCCGCCGTTGTAGACTTCCAGATAGTCATACCTTAAAAGATATTTCAATTAAAATATAGACATGATACAAAACATTTCACACCTCCAGAAAAACACAGACATGGATCAATACTGATCAGGTTTTTAAAATATGTTGAAGACACAAACAATCTTAAACACTTTTTGTGTATATTTAAACATAAAGACTTTAATGTAGAGCTGGACGAAATGGCTGAAAAATATATTATAATAAAAGGATTACATATGAGTCGATATCGACAGTTATTCATTCGTGTTTTTTTTGTTTTAAATAACTGAAATAATTCTTGTTTTATCCACAGTTTTCACTTCACGCCGTTTATTTTTTTAAATATATTTTTTTATTTTTAAGCAGCTTTGAGGCACGGTGGAAAAACATAAAACTGCTGCACCGGAACTTTCTCAACAAGTCGTTGCTCGGTAACCAGAACTTATTGAGCAGGCTGTTGCTAGGTAACCAAAGACAGAGGGAGTGAGTCAATGCCACCAGCTTAGCTTAAAAGCCGTGAGAGGTTGAGCGGCTAGTGTCTGTCACGATACATACTGGTATTTATTTATTGTGCAGTTCTGCATCAATGATAAAAAAGAAAACCATTTCTGTTGATAATTCCCTTGTAAAATAAAAACTTAAAACTATCATTAAGCAAAGTAGTTTCTTTTATGTACACACCCGTTCACAGATAAAAGAAAAACAACTGGCTGTGTGTGTGTGTGTGTGTGTGTGTGTGTGTGTGTGGATGTCTCTGCTCCACACACACCGATAAGAAAATATCAGCTCTTGCTCAAGTGAGTAAATGAAAAGCATATTAGAAAGATAACAGTATAAAAAGAGTTGGAGGGGATGACAGAGAGAACATGAGTTCCTCTTTCTCAAAGCGAGGAAGGAAGAACAAGGCAGCGATATCAGCAATGTGAAGAAAATTACTCCCACCGTGAAGTTTTATCTGTCTTCGCTGTCTGTGAGTGAACCTACTGCCACCTTTACCAACAATGATGTTTCTTTTTCAGCATGTATCTCATGTTTAAAGGAAATTCTCCGCAACATCTGGTCATAAACTAATATTACTGCCTTGTTTGTTGTTGTTTGTTCACATTTTTCAGCCAAAATGTGTTTTTACTAGATTTAAATCACCTAAAATACGATTTTAAAACCTCAAAAAAATTTCAAAATATATATCCCAAAAGTAAATAATAGAAAAATGCAGTGATTGTATGTTTGGTAGCCATAGGCTACGAATGATGTTTCTGAAAATAAAAACTTAAAAGTATTGTCAAGTTTCTTGATCTTTGATACATTTCTGATGAAAATGAATTAAAGCAGTATCAGTTTTCAGCTCAAATGGAAAACTTTCACTAAAGGCTAATCACTATCATGCTAAAAGCTAACACCAGTCAAGCTAACTGTTAGTTCTTATTAAACAAGTAATCTGTGTAACCAGGTAACCACTACTCAAAGTAAAGGTAACTGCCAATTAGAGTCAAACTAAGTAGCAATAAGAGTGAGGCTAACAGCTAATCAGAGCTAAAGAAAAAAAATAGTTACTGAATGTCAAGCTAACAGCTGATCAAAATTAAAAAGACAGCTAATCACAATAAAGCTAAAAACTAATTCAACAATTAATGTCACACTCAGTTTTTCAGCATAAAGTTAGCAGTTATTCATTCTCAAGCTAAGTCCATCTTACTTAAGCTAAAAGCTAAACAAGTCTACATAGCAATTAATCATAATCAGTCTAGCTTTTAATTAAGCAAATCTCTAGGTAGAAAACATGTCAACAGCTACCTAGTCAAGCTAACAGCTAATCAGTATCGAGGTAACAGTTTATCATTAAGCTAACCACTGCTTGGAGTGATGATAGCAGCCAATCATAGTTAAGCCAACAGTTATTGATTTGTAGCTAAAAAACAACAAACATCAGAAGTAGTGTCATTCCCTCTGGCACCTGTAGCACAGATTAGATGCATTTTGCTAAAACAGAAAACAGGGGAACAAAAAGCTAATTCTAGCCAAGCTAATCAGAATTGAGCTAAAAGTCCGTCAAAGTCAAGCAAAGAGCTTATCATACTTAGCTAATTAGAGTCATGCTAACAGCCATAACTAAAATAATTGTAAATGACAGTCAAGCTAACAGGTAGACATAATAAAGTTCATAGCTAATAATCCCAAAGCTAATGGCTAATTAGTGTCAAGCTGAAAAGGAAAACACATTAGGAGCAACGTGATGTCCAGTGGCGTCTGTTATCCAGGTTCCATTACGCTAAAGTGGGAGCGATAACAGGATTCCAGATGATCAGATGATGTTATCAGAAGCATTAACACTGCAAAAAAAAACAACTAAGACGGAAAAAAAAAATCAAGATTACCATTGATCAGCATTAAGCTATAAATCCATAATGTAACAACAGAGCAGAAAATATCCAGCGAACACACTCTGACTTTTTACCTGCAGAGTTATGAATAAATTATGCATTTCCATCAGTTTAAATCATAATCTCTGTCTAAAGTCAAATACAATTCCTTCAAGACTGGAGAATATAATGCAGTAAAACAAAAATGTTGACTTTTTAAAGAAAAATATTTAAAGCCAGAAAAACTGCCACACGATTTCCTTCAACATCAATTAACCAAAATATCAACAGACAACAGACATAATAACAAGGTTTACTGGTTATTGAACTCCATGTTACAATAGAGCTACAAATTGTAAATAACAATAAAGGTGAAAATCTTCAAAATGGTACAAAATAAACCAAGAATTCACTGATTTATTAAAAAAATCAGAAATGAAAGCTGACATTTGTAACAGCAGAAGCTGCTTCAGAACTAAGACTTCACACTTTGCTGAGAATCCCCAGCAGCTTTGGGATCACCCTTTTAAGACCGAGTTTGACCTTTAACCTTTGTGACAAGAAGCATGGTAGAATATCAAAATATTTCCTCAGCTTGAAGGTCTCAGGCTCTCGGGTAAAAATCTGGAGAATTAAAGGAATGTGTGACTAATGAGACCAATTTATGAGGAAACATCAAATCTGAAACCAGTCAATAGCTAATTTATTATTTTTATGTTACACAAAAACTTGAGCCACTTTCAGAAAAAAATTATTCTTCATTTTATATCAAAATGGTGTGAAAAGACGAGTATTTTCTTTCCAACTCCATAAGAAAAAAAAATTAGCTAGTGATGGTGTAAAAAAACACGTGACATGAGTCTAAATGTGTCACTCTTCAGAATTGTGCTTGTATACTGGAATCACACTTTCACTGTGATGTCACAGTTGGTTTTTATTTACCTATCTTTATTCAATTGAAATGATCAACTCACCATCTGAGAAGGAGATTTTTAATGCTCTAAACGTAGGTAATGCTGTCAGCTTCGCTTTCAGTTTCTAGCATCATGCATTCTGAGGTGAGTAAAACATCTACATCAGTGTTTTTCAAGGTGTTAGAGGGAAAAAGAGAAAAACCTTTTTTTTTATTTATCATGTGATTAATTGATTTATAGTTATTGTAAATATAACAAGTTATTTATTTATGAGTAAAGTATCAAACGGAGTTGTGTTTAAACCTGTAAACCAGTGTCTGTTAGGCAGCTCAGGGCATAAACATGTAAAAATGGGTAAAACGTCCGCCGCAGGAGAATGAAATCGGCTCATTTTCTGCTTCTGCGTTTGGTTCTTGTTGTGTCTGCTTTAAAGCCCCCGGTGAGAAATGGATTTACACGCTCAGCTGTAAAGCGTTAGCGTCAACGGCCATGTTTAGGTGATTTCATTCATAGCTTCCAGACTTCTCATCCCTCTCCTCCAGCTTCTCGTAAAGTACGACCGGTAAGGAGGGAGAGGCGTGATCAGCTGCATGCAGATGGCTGCACTCACTCAGTCAGGCGGTGTTTACACAGACAGGCCGTTTAATGAAGTGGCTCTGTCTCTTCACTCTCTAGTTAAACAGAGGCTTTCAGTCCGCAGCCCTTCACATCTCCCCATTAACCACAGAGGCTGTTCATGCCCTGCAAAGGCAGCTGTCCGTAGAAAATGCCTTGCTCAAGGGGGAAACAGTCATCCGTCCATCTGGAAGCCCAGGGCAGATGCTTAAATTAACATTTTATGCTATTTAGTAGCCTCTCTTCCTCACAGTGAGCAACAGACGCAATTTGGACGTCATAAAGTTGTCATGAATGCCGCTAACACTAGAAAATATTTAAAATTCAATAATCAAGTAGAAATTTTGTTTAAACTCCAGGCAGTATAATCAATTTTAGCTCTGATAAAGACGTTGATCCTAAAACAACTTAACGTAACCAGTAGCTAATTGATTAAGCTAACTGCTCATCATATTCAAGCTAGCTGCTGAGTCAAGCTACCAACAGATCACGTTCAATTCAAATTCAAAAATGCTTTATTGATAAAAAAGGGAAATCAAAGCCAGCCAAAAAGAAAATATTCAGGCTAATAACTAATCTGAGGAAAACTAACTAGCTTAGATTCAAAGCTAAAAGCTAGACACTCAAGCTAAACCCTAACTAGAGACAAGCTAACAGCTAATAACACTCAAGCTAAGATCTACTCAGACTCAAGCAAACAGTTAAAACACTCAAGCTAATTCCTAATTACAGACAAGCTAATAGCTAATTAAACAGTCAAGCTAACAGCAAATAACAGAGAACCTAACAGATTTTTACACTCAAGCTAACAACATATTAGGCTCAAGAAAACATCTAAACACTCCTAATTACAGACAAGCTAACAGCTAACTGCTCTCAAGGAAACGTCTAAACAGTCAAGCTAATCTGAAATTAGAAACAAACTGATCAATCAAGTTTATTTGTATAGCACATTACTGCAATAAGGCAGTTCAAAGTGCTTAACCACTAATTAGAGACAAGCTAAAAGCTAATTAGACTCAAGCTAAGCTCCACTCCAACTCAAGCTAACAGCTGAACTGTTATGCTATTCCCTAATTAGACCCAAATTAACAGCTAAGATATACTCATACTCAAGCTAACCCCTAATTAAATACAGGCTAACAGCCAATTGGACTCAAGCTAACAGTTAAACAGTTTAGTTAACCACTAGTTAGATTAAAGCTACCAGCTAATCTGAGTCAAGCTAACAACTAATCATAAGTGATTATGATTAGTTGAATCATTTTCCACCAGCCAGTTACTTGTACTCAATCTACCAACTGAAGCTAACAGGTTGAGTTGTTCAACCTGTTAGCTTCAGAGTTTAACTCCCGGATAACTCAGTAACTGGACGTCACTCTGAGAAAAACAGGAGTTTTAGAGAGTTAAAAAGACTCAATAATGAAAACAATCAGACTAATTTGATTTGAAAGTTTTAGTTTTTGCAGCTAAATCTATTCTGAATTTGTGAATTCATCAGATTTCTTTGTACTTATTCCTCCATTTTACCGGATTACTGCCTCAGTTTCTGTCCCATCAGAAGATTCTGCTTTCTATTTGTGTGGCTTCTTAATTTCCTCCAGGAAGTTAATAAACTTCATCTTCTTGTTAGCTTTTGGTTTCCCCATCTTTAACAATTTACCACAAAACTCTGAAAACATCAATTATAATTTTTTTTTAAACTGAGTAGTAAGGAAACGATGAATTCTGCTCAAAGAAAGTAGAAAATTACCAAAAATAAAAACAGAAAGGTTGCAGGTTAGTCAGGGTAAAAGCGAATTATCCCTGGGAGTAGTGAGTAAACTATCACTAAACACAGCAATGATTCTTACTGCTAAATTTAACGCATCCCACTTTAAATAGATCCGACCCAAATGGAAGCAGGGAGTTTCTTTTCTTCCCACCTCCTTCCCACTTCAGAGTGGCGGGCTGTAAGCGAACACCCTGATCTGCTCGTATATTACAGCTCATTAACATGCCACGCCGTGCTGCGATGCAATCCCCTGCGGCCGGCTTCTTACGGCACATCTGGAAGGCATCGCAGAGGAATTTACGGGCCGGGTTCGGAGACGTTTGCCTCCTGCAAAGCGAAGCCGGAGCTGGAAGTGATTCATGGTGTCTGCGGACACCGGCCCAATTTTTTTAATCAATCTGTTTCTTAATGTCAGTAAAAACACAGCCGGCTCTCATCCTTCCTCTTCTTACCAAAAGCTTCAGCAGGACTGAGATTCTGGTGAGAAAAGTCGGAACAAACAGAGACAGCGGTTCTGAAAATTCCTGGCCAGAGCCGGCCAAAGCCTTTTTGGGGCCCAAGGCAGATTTTAATTTGGGACCCCCAAACTATACAAACATTTAATTTTTGCTTTGTTCACACAATGAAAATTTTTCACCTCCAAATTTTGATTCTCCCGCAAAATAATTTTTATTTCCAAAAGTGTTAATCATTTTTCCACCAAATTTAGACTTTTTTATATCCACCAAATTTTTACTCCTTTCACCAAATTTTAACTTTGTTTCCACAAAATTCTAGTTTTTCACTGCGGACAAGTTGGAATACGGGCTTTGCGTTTCAAGATGGCCGCTCCTCGCACCAACAGTAGTAAGGTGTGGTGGAAACATGTTTATTTTAAAAGTTAAATGTGTAAAATTTTGTTTTTAATCACTCTTAAATTTAATACCTGTAACTTTAAACCGAAAAAATGACAAGAGGTGTTTGCTTATGAAACAGGAAAGCTTAAAATTATGTTTATAAAAACTTCTTCGAACAATGTTTGCGTTGTGAGGCCTGGACAATACATTGTCTGAGAAGTTATAGCGATAAATGATAATATTGCTGTTTTTAGACGATTTTCAAGTCATATAATGGTATCATAATGCAAGAACACATTCTGGGAGATCAATAAACTTTTAATTTTAATTTAACACTGGAACTGGACAATATTTTAAATATCCAAAACAAAAACAACAAATAAAATGAATTATAAAGTCTCTAAATAAAATTATTCTTAAAAAAAACGCCAAACTGAAAACTTTTGTCATCCAGTTTCTGGAGGAAAGAGAAAAACAATACAAATTACTGAGCTTGTTTTAATTCGTCACAGCGTTGTAACAATGTTATCCATGACTGCATGTGGGAGTCAGAAGGTAAACGAACCTTTTGACTCGGCCCTTTCTTCCCTTCTCAATATTTACCCAGAAAAAGTCTGGCTTCAGAAACGCTGAGCGATCTGAAACAGCTGAGAAATGTGGCAGCTCATAAAACCCGCCAACGAGAAAGTCTGAGGTCCATTTGATGCGTGCATTCCTTTGCCGCGGTTTTTTGGTCACATCCTGGCGACTTAAATTAGCGCTCAGAACTTCAAGAGGGCTCGATCAAAACGAAGCCCTTCGCACAAACACTCCCAGACAAGCAGATTTTATGTCTTTATCTCTGACTCAGTCTGACTCGCTAACCTGAACCCACTTCAACCCACTTTCATCTCAGAGCAAGCGAAGCCGCCACAATGCGACCAAGGAGCAGCTTTTCGTCAGCACACAGTTACACAGAAGGCCGCAGCGTTTAGCCGCTGTAAAACACGAGGAGTTTCTGTCAGACGGCAGATAAACGCAGGCCTGTCGTCTTCGGAGCGCTGCAGATGGCGTCTTTATGTGTGCTTAGAGTTGGAAATACCCAGCGAAGCCTCCTGCTTTTACACTCTTTTCACACTTCCCCTGTTTTCGACCTAAAATAGCCTCTCGCTAAATGACTCACACGGCTGAGTAATTCATATTCTGTCACAGACAAACGTTGTTTTAGTTGTTTCTCTGCTCATGTGATGAAGTACTTTTTCGCAGATTCTGTGAAAGCTGACAAAAATGTATCCAAAACATTTCTGTTGTGTTAGCATATCAGTGAAAACTCACTGATTTTGGTGAATTTGGAAGATTTGGTGGAAATTTCAGGCACTTAAACGTCACAATGGAAGATTAATCTTTAAGTAAAAGGGATAAAAACCACATTTAATGTAGTTTAGAAGAACAACAGTGTGTATTTTTGTCTAGTTTCTAAAGAAAATATCTCTGTATATTTGAATTAAGACTACATTAATTTACAATAACTTATTAGCAAGCTACAGGATCTTATTTTAGGTAAACAATTAACTAATATTGATGAAAAGTTGGAGTTCCAATGGCAGATTACTTCACTTTTAAGAAAAATGTCTTTTAAGTAAAATAATCTACTTTTTTCACTAATATTAAGAATTAATTGACCTGAAACAAGCTCCTATATCTTGCTAAACTCAACAAAAATGCTTGGTAAGATTTTTTGTTTTTGCAGTAAAGCAAGTCAGTTGGTAAGTTTAAAAAAATAATAAAAAAAATACAAATTTGTACAACTGGACTCCTGAGGTGACCAGCACTAACCACAAATAGCTAAAAACAAAAACACTCATTATTTTAATAGTTAATGCACATGAAAATGTAATGTTATAAATGAAAACCGCTTTTGGACAAACCCAGAAGCTACAAACTTACTTATTTTTGCTTTTGCGGGTTCAACCAATCAACTCCAAAGAAAAAGAATGGTGCTCCGGGATTGGCTGCTTTGCTAACGTTAGCCAGTAGCAGGTCAAGTAGCTTTTCACGCTGAATTTTCTTTTGGGGTACACCGATAAATTGGGCCCGATTTCCTTCATTTTTGGCGATCGGATGAAACTCGCATGAGAAACTGATCATATCTACTTCAGCTAAGGTCTAAAAATCAGATTATGTCCTCGTTTGCTTTGCCGTGAGAGACAGACAAACCTGCCCACCATGTCACGTCTCAAACCAACTTACTGCTGCTAAACAAAAAAATTTATATCTGACAAAATCTAAATCTTAAAGATCGGTGGTGGACCAGGAAACTGCAGTCGGTGAAACACTATTGGGAATAATTTAGATACGCTCAAACTACGACTGTCCAATGTGTTACATGATTTGTGTGAATGTGATTTTATGGTTTTTATTCTAAGAATAATCCTGATAGAGGCACTCTGCGGTTGTTTCTCTTATTTTATGGTTATAAAACAGCTTTACAACAAATAAAATTCAAAAACCAAGAATGCTTGGCATTAAAATAAACCATCTGATTTTTGATTCATGCCAAATTTTCTTTCTCTTGCTTAAAGCAAAAATCTTGGGTAGACTTCTATGAAACTAAGAAATAAAGAATATATCATAACAGAAAGAATACCGACAAAAATCCTCTTCAACTTCAAAAATAGCTTCAGGAATCTACATTTTTGTTAGATATGCAAGAATAGAAGTACAGAGAGCCACAAAGTGCTGCTTCAAGCACAATCATGTAGCTTGGAGGATGTGGAAAAGTAAAAATAAAAAGCGCAATTCATGCCAGTTTTCACCAAAATATTAGCTAATTCACTCTTTTTAAATTATATTAGTTATACTAAAAAAACAACAATTATTTCTGTCAATAAAGTGATCATATTCACAGTGAAATGTAATTTTCTAATAGCTCACGCCTTAAAAAAACGCCACATGATACTCTGGAGTAAAAGCTGCCAGTACAAAACATTTTCCTTCAAAGAAACCCGCAGGAATCGCACAGAACCAGCTACAAACAAATAAACCAGGCCAAGCAGCAGGAGCAAGAACGAACTCATCCTTCACCTTCAAGCCGAGACACGAACGAACTGTCTCGGCAATTTGTTTCCCGGCAATCCTGCCGGGAAATTAAAACCACGGCAAAAAAACTGCAGAAATTTGTTCCCGTTTGAAGAGTTTTAATCCCTGAGACAGACGAGGAAAAGGGGAAACGGCGCTTCCACCCCCTGCTTTCCTAGACGGTTCAGGGAGCTTGAAGGATGAAATGAGATTTTATGGAGTTAGAAGTGAAATATTATGCTTCCTCTGGCAGGCTAGAATCTATGGGCTATACAAAACACGTTCATCACATTTCAACACAAGATTTATAAATCAGTAGATTATCCACTGATTTAAATTGAAAATATACATTTAGAATTAATATTTAAACCAAAAAACGTTGGGGTCCGAATAGAAAACCAAGTGGTTTTTTGTTAATTTAGCAGTTGGGCTGATTTTAGAAACAGCAGAAACCCACGAGGGTCACAAAAATGTGACAAATATGAATTTTGCATAATAGGTCCCCTTTAAATCACTATCAGATTATTTATAACCTGAACTGGTAAAACCAGCTGACCAAATGCTGGAGCTCAGCTTGGGTTGCCAGGTAACGGTACAGTGTCCGTCGAATAAGTTTTTGAAATGGCTCATTTTCCAGACACTAGAAAACATCAAGTTATTGCCAAAAACAGGTTGGTGTTTTTTATTTAGAGCTTGGACTGTATTTAGAAGTAGCTGAGATTCTAATGGAAATACAAAAACGTGCAAAAATGTGAATTTTGCTTCAAAAGCAGAAAAAGCAGTAGTGGAAAACTTTGTTGGTTGACGACCGATGGTTTTCTTCTTGCTGTACAGAAAAATGGCTGACAATCTGATCACTTTAATCGAAAGTGCCACATCCCGACTCAGGCTGGGTAACCCGACTCTTAGGAAAACACAGAAAGCTGTCTGGATCCTGAGCAAAGCAAAAACCTTTCAGGCAGCACCTGAGAGGTTTGGGAGGAAAATGGCGCTTTGTCAACAGACACTCAATCCACACCTCTCTTAAGTGAGCTAAGGCCAAAGCAATAAACACAACGTCACTTCCAATATGCTGTGACACGTGCGGGTCTCCGACAATATTCACAGCCAGGCTTAAATGCAGGAGACTTCCTCCCTGAAAACATTTGTCTTTAATTATCCCACTGTGTTCAGGAGCAAACTTTGAAACTCCAGCAGGGAGAATCGCTGACAGACGGACAGAGAGGAGGGTTTGGAGGCTGAGAAACATGAGAAAAATGTAACCGCCTGCTGGTGTTTGGACTTAATGACAAACATTTGAAAAATAAACCTAGTTATATGTAAATGAGTCCATTTGAGGAATTAGATTTTCAATCATACAGACATAAACACCCAAATTATTCTTGTTTTCTTTAAGGAATCCCACTTCTGGAGCTCCAAGCTAACAATTTACCATCATAATTGACACGCTGGGAACAGATTTTATAGGAATGGCATGTGATTGATTTAAGGTTATGAAGCCTATATTCTCACGAGGAACAAAAGATATCCCCCTTATGGTGAAATCTGTTAACACCAACACAGCATTTCTCAAAATGAAGGCGTTCATTTGCAGCTCAGATGTTCTCCGTAGGGATGGCGTTTCAGCAGAGTGACGACTTTCTGTTATCTATCATCCTTATGTGAACCATAAAAAGCGCCAGAACAAATTTCCGTCCAGTTTCTCCCTTCAACACTCATGAAGACGAATGTTTTAATTTCCTCAAAGCCTGATGAGCTCCAGTAATTCAGTAGCCTGATTCATTATTAACTGAAAAGTTGGAATAATAAAGTTTTAATGACATGAAATACTTCAGAGTACAGAGCGCTAATGGTAGCTATAGCCCAAACATTTATGCATCTGATATAAATCCACTCCATCTTTCGTTTCATCTTATCTGGGTTCACTGGGACAACTGGTCCAAGATTCCTCCACCCAGCAATGATCTCCATCTACGCAGACTCCAAGGCCTTTCCAATCGATGTCTAGCTCCCATTGCAGGGTTTCCCCCAGTGCATTATAAGCCTGGCGGGCCACCAGGCTTCATTGTGTCCCCACCAGGCTAAACGTTACTTATTTATTTAAGTCTTTTTAAAATGTTTGCATTTTTTAAGACCTTATAGTTGGTGTCCAGGTATTAATCTTCCAATCTTTCAATAACACATAATTATTAAGTTTTAAGATCTATAAGAGGTGCTAAAATCCCAAGTTCAGATTTCCATGATTAGTTGAAACTGTTTTTCTATTCTAAAGAGGGCTGAGACGTCTCTTTTCTTCAGCCAAATTTGGCTCTTTGTGTATGAAAATAATTTTCCTGGTGCTTTCTGCAACACCTTTTGATGTGTTTTGGGTTGTCATGGGTTTTTCCCAACTCTGTGGGAGTAACAACACAACAAAAATCAAAGCTGGAACTGAAAACAAATGGAAAACAAATGTACAGTTTTAAGTATGTTTCAGTGCTTCTCCATTGGCATCCCTTAGTGAAAGCCCAAAGTGTTGGGTTGACCTCAGAGACGTGGGTCACCAGACTGAGTATATTCCAGCATCTATGCTTTTAATATCTGTTTATGCCTCCTACATGTTTATCCGTCTCATCTTTCCACTGGATCCATGTGAATAATATTCGGTTTCTACAGCTGGAGGTCAGTCGGTGGCCTTTCTTACCCAGACAGACGTTCTTTCACAAGCCCAGCCACAGAAAGGCTTTATTGTCCGTCTCTGGCTACTGAACAACCGCCGCTCCGCTCCACTGAGGGAAGAGCTTCCTGTCACACATGTAAGGAAGGACAGAGCCTCCCAGGCTGCTCATCCTCCAACAAGGAGGTCGGGACGCAGCTTAACCTGCTGATTGACCTCCGACCCCTCGGTATCCTGACAGTGACCTCATGTTAGGCTGCCATCTTGTTTCCATGGAGGATTTGAATGGGAGTTGGATCAAACCGAGTGAGGTTCGGTCACGGTTTTCTGAGATCAGATGTAGGTTGTTAAAGCTCATAAAAGAAGATTTTATATTGAGTTCATCAGAACAGGAAATAGATTTTTACCACAAAATCAAAAGAAATGTGGTTTTCTTTTTGAACAAGTGTGCATAAGTCTGACATAACATGTCATGAAGGAATCTTAAGAATGTTTGTTTTTTCATTAAGTGTCATTTGGTAAATAATGACACTTTTAATGCAAAGTTGATACTTTTAATGCAACTTTCCATTGCATCAAAATGTCATTATTTGGTTATAATTATTATTATTATTTACTAAATAATGGCATTTTATTATTTGGTAAATAATAATGCAAATAATCCAAAGTTGACACTTTTAATGTAGCATTTAGAGGAACTTTGCATTAAAAGCATCATTATTTACCAAATAAAAATTCATGACAACAGCTGAAAGCTTTCATGAAGACTCCTTCATGTTCAGATGTTTATATCATGTTTACGACAGTGTTGTGTCAGTCTTATGCACACCCCTTCAAATAAATGTTACTAAATTTTGTCTTGGGAGGAATTGCATAACGGCTTTTCTTCCATAAAGTCTGTGAGACGGTTTCCGTTGTGGTCCGAATTCACCTCCAGTTACCAACGTTGGAGCTCCAGCCTGTTTGGGCCTGAGCTCCGTCATGAGTCCAGCTGTTCGTCCTGACATAAGTCCCTTTGTCACAGCTGGGGGTGGGCAGACATCTGGACTGCATCAGCGACGCAGGCTGTAAATCCTGGGATTGCCGCTGATGTGTGACGTTGCTGAATGAGTTTCCCAGCAAACCATGTTCTCGTTAATCTGCTCGTTAAGAGTCAGATCTGCTGCGTGTGAAATGCTGCTCAATGGACCCAAAATTCACTGCAAAAACACAAAATATTACCAAGTATTTTTGGTCCAGTTTCTACTGCTAATATCTTATTACACTTGAACATTTCAGTAACATTTCAGCAAGTTATAGAAGCTTGTTTTAGGTCAATAATTTCTTGAAAGTGCTTGTTCCATTGGCAGATTATTTCACTTATAAAATGGGAAAAAAAACTTCCTGTTATAAACAAAACAATCTGCTCGTGGAACAAGAACTTTTCTGTCAAAATTAAGGAATTATTGACTCATAAGCTGAAAAGAAGTTACTTGTAAGTCAGTTTTATCTTATTTCATGTGTTTTAAAATATTTGCACTAGAAGGTAGGCCAAAAATATTTGGTAAGATTTTGTGTATTTGTGATTTTATTGCTTATTTCCAGGTGTGTGGGCTTTTATTTTGGTAACTGTGCATCATTTTTCCCAGATGTGCGAATGGATTCACATAGTTTGCGGCCGTAATTGTTTGAAAAGCAATTCTAAACAATATTCCTTTAAATAAGAGAAACAAAAGCAGGATTTATATGTTCCTCTTCCTCCCATTGGACAAATATTTGCTGCTGATAGAGAAGAGGCAGCTGGTGAAAGTCTTTGTGCTCCAGCGTTTTCCCACTGTTCTGACTCTGATCTGGGGAATTTCATAATTACATTTGCTCCTAAACTCAATTTCAGCTTCAAGTCTGGAAACTAAACACAACAAGCATAAAGAATAGTTATTGTCATTGTTGTCTCGCATAGTAGTGCTGAAAAAGGCATGTAGCAATTTAAATTGCATCAATATGGCAGCAACAAAGTGTTTTTTAGGAGTTGATGAATCATTTCCAAAGGTTGTTGTCATACATTCATGTTTATGATGAAACATGAATGGCCCCCGGGCCGCATATTGGACACCAGTAATAGATCTACTGGTGCTTTGGTTATACTGGAAGCAATATGGCGGCTGCGTTCATGTGTCTTTTGACAGACAGAACCAGAACTCTGGCTGCAAAGAAGTCTAAAGTTCACCTTCATTTGTCAAACTCAGCAGAGGAAGGCAGAGCATATGGTGAACAGACGAGAAAAAGGAAAAAAGAAGAGAGGGATGACAACAGGACAAGTGCAGATGGAGTTCAGAGCGAGAATAAAGAAACGTGTCAGAAGAGCCCGAGGCAGCAGGAGAAACAGTGCGAGGACTGTCCCAGAGGTCAGAGGTCAGACTGACCACAACAACCCTGACAGACAGAAAGCTTAAAGTCTGGCTCCTCTAACCGCTTTAGGCCTCAGTTCTCTACACTTCAATTCAGAGTGAAGAATGATTCTCCATCCGGTTCCTACAAACACTGATCGTCACCGTAGGACCAGAAACTTCTGGAGACACCGAGCGCAACTTTTAACGGTTTTAAGATTTCTCTTTTGTCTTTGGTTAAAGACAAAAGAGCCGTTTCTCATTCTAGCGCTAGGCTAGCATGTTTGTTTTAGTTGTATTTACCCAGAATGCCCTGCGCTGTAGTCCACTTCCTGCTTTTGGAGCAATCGCCAGTCCGCTTTGCGTTCACATACGAATTCAAACAGATTTTACTTCAACCGAACCGAACCGAGGCAGACAGACAGACATCCAACCATCTATCCATCCATCCATCCATCCATCCATCCATCCATCCATCCATCCATCCGTCCGTCCATCCATCCATGTCACAACATCCAACAGTAATGGTATACCATCCATCCGACGATTAATCCATCCATCATATACCATCCATCCATCCATTCATGCATCCATGCCTCTCTCCCTCCCCACAATCTTTTTTTCTGGCATTCATGGGTCTTTGACCCAAAACTTATTTTCTTCCACATCGTCTGGAGGAATAATCGATCGATTAGTCTCTGTTTTTGTCTTCCTAACGTCAATCCTTTAACCCATCCTGCCTTTATTTAATCAGTCCTCACATCAAACGTTACATTTTTCTGGACTGGTTTCCATTTGGACACTTAACCCCATCACTCAAAAACCCATCAGCCACTCATCTGTCGATCCATTAATCTAATTTCATCATCCATTCATCATTTTCATTCATTTATCCTCAGCAGGTTTATTCAATAACAATCAACCTGCTGCCATCCATCCATTAAATAAATACAAATCTATGGTCAACATCTTTAGATTACCGACTGTCACAACTCAACACAAAAAATATGCAACATACTCTAAATCAGGGACGTCTAAAGTGCGGCTCGAGGGCCATCTGTGGCCCTTGGACTGATTTTGTGCGGTCCTCAACTGCAACACAAAAATAATTCTAATTTGGCCCATGGATGCAGATGGGAGACTTTTAATTTGTAATCAGGGTAAAAACTGTTACCAAACTAATTTTTTACACAGGAAAATGCGAAGTACAAAATAAAGTTTGTGTAATTTTATAACAAAGTTTTAACAAAAAGTAAAACAAAGTTTATTCAGAGACTTTTCCTAAATAAAATCAGGTTTTATTCTTTATTAAACCTGGTTAAATATAACAAGAGTTTGGAAAGAAAGTGACCCAGTTCCTGTTCTTATTACTGAAAATAAATTTTGTCAATTGAGCCCAAAGAAAACTGCAAAAATAAAAGTATTAAGTAGTACATTTCTGCTAAAAAACTATTTTTTGAGACTAATCTAAGAAATTTCCTCACAGCATTTCTAGAAAAATTTATTCAAAAAATAAAATTTTTAGCTTCATGTGAAAAAATTCTACAAAAAAAAAAAAAAACTTTCTGAAATTCAAATGTCAAAATTTTTTGTATATTTTTCAGGAATTTCAAAACAAATCACAAATTTTTAGAGTTTTTGGTGGAAATATACAAATTATTTTGTCTCTGCAACGGCTGTCGTAAAGATTCAGTTCAAGTTTTGGATCTACAATAAACACATATCCAGCTACTTTATTTTCATGATTTTAGTTTTTGTTTTTGGCCTGTGACTATTTTTCAGTCTACAATTTTGGCCATAAGTTTGTACATCCCAGCTGTAGATGAATGAATAAAAATACGTTGATCTCCCATTGTACCAGCAGAGACCGGCTGTGAATCAAACCGCGAAGATGTGTGCATGCAAACATCCTGGCCTGTTTCCAGCTCATGTCACGCTTTAGGACATCGGCTGGTCTTGTGACTCAGTCTCAGCTCCAGGAAACGGTTTCAGTAAGGAGTGACTGGCTCCATTACACTCTTGCAGAGATGATATCAGATGATGTGTTTCAGGGAATTTTCCTGGAGCAATAAAATCTTGAATTAACGTCACACAACTAGCAATACAACCGGGATTAAAGTGATAGTTCTAAGAAGGAATAGGTTGATTTAGCTTTAAATTTCCCTCTTGGTGCATGAATCTGAATGTGCAGACTGTGCAGACTCTCGCTGTGCGAACACCAAGCATACTGTAAGTGACAGAAACTTTGAGCTGCCAGGAAAGCGTGAGCCTGAGAGAGAAGAGTTGAGCTGCAGCTGTGTGGGAGGGAAACGGGTTGGCCAGCTCCTAAAGAGAGACGTCCCAAAATTATCCGGGCCGCCGACGCATGTTCCCCGCCCGTAACTCGACTTGGATTTTTCCCGCTCTCTGCAGGGATTCACTTCGACAACTATTTCCGTGGCAGACGTGAAAGAAGACTCGATCTGGCCGTCGCTCCGGAAACGACGAGAGAAAATGACGCTCGGTGTGGGATTATGAAGGATTCATGAAACAAAATCAGAAACTTATTGACATGAAGAAGTGATTCTAAGTTTGTTGATCATTTCAGTAACCAGTACTGAAAAAGTTGCAACTTTTTATCAAAAACACCTATAATTAGTTTGATTTTTACTTTAAAACTTTTCTTTTATTGAAATAAAGGAGGCTACCTAATAGTGATGCTGTTCTGATTCTTACAGTTGTTTGGTGTTTAGCTGCTGACTTGTTCAGGGCTAAAATAAAGCAAAATATAGAAAAGTTTTCAATATCAGAAGCAAAATTATACGCAGGATTCCTAGTAAATCTGGAAAATAATAACCAAATAATGAACTATTTCATCACAGTGGTAAAACGTTATTTGCGCTAACCCTAAAGAACATGAAGCAAATGCTAAAGCACTAGCTTCAACTCAAATTATATCTGCCCTTGAAAGACTACAACAGATTTAGACATTATAATTTACATGTTCTACAATCTAAACTATGGAACATTATCCAGTTCTCTACTGTCGGTGGTTCATGTTATTCGTGTATGTTTCTTGTTTTAAATAATTTTGGGGGGAAGAGAAAACATGAAGAGAGGAAATGGAGATGCTGCGTAAACAGTTTTAGCCCACTTCAAAATAAGAGCATGAATTTAAACGTCAAGCTAAATAACCAAAACTTCAACACAAATGTTCAACTTTAAAAGTTTACAAAACAGCCAAGAAAATTAGCGCTTTAGAAAAAATTAACTTAGGTTTTTCAAAGCTAGCAAAAGTGCCAAGCTAAAAATTAGCCCTGGCTAATCAACAATGTTCACCCTGGTTACATGTCACATACTATTTATCTAAGATCTACCATTAATCCATGAAAACTGTCAAGTATTTTAGCAACAAATGTCTAGAAATCCTGTTTTTAAGGGTGAAACTTAAATTTAATGTTGCAGATTGACAACAACTGAATTAAAGATCAGTTTTCCAAACCCGAACGTCAAAGTGTCACTCTGACAATAAATAAATATTTATGTCCAAGCAGTGTTGTAGGAGCAAATGGTAATAACTTAATAAAGTGACTAACACACTGAAACCAGATGCAGCCTGGAGGAGACGGACACTGGTTTAAGTCTTCGAATAAAACTAAAACTACTCTGATCTAAATGATAACAGCTGCTTTAGGATGACTGCCTCATCAGTTTATGAGGCTTTAAATGTTAAACTTTGTTGTTTTCTCTAATTAAGGTGATGGTTTTTTCCTCCAACCTGCTGGCAGAAACAAACAAAAACATTTCCAGTGTAATAAATGTGGTATTTTGGCCATATTTGAATAAAATACACAATTAGTACATTGTTTATTTTGGAGGAAATCCTTAATATTTTGCTGCTTTAGGAACTATTTGGTTAGATTTTTGTGTTTGATAAAGAATTGGAGCTTTTCTTGCTAACATGTAAGGTGGTGTTGATAGTTTTTCACACTTTCTGAAGGTGTTTAATTAAAATTTTCCCATTTTTATTTGGTTAACTGACCATTTTTAATGGAAAGGAGAGATAAGTTAAGTCTGCCATCCAAACCATGCAAACATAACATTTTCAATTAAACCAAGGCAATTTGGTTGAATCTAAAACTATACATAGGCCTGTCATAATAAACCAATTTAATAATAAATTAAAGTAAGCTTGATAGTTTCCATTCTGATGATTCATATTTTTTAAAAAGTAATTTTGTGTAGAGACTAAACGGTTCATTTCATTTATTTTGTTGTTTTTCATTGTTTTATTTATTAATTTTGGAAATTTAAATGGTTTTCCAGTTCCAGTGTAAAGTTTATTGATCTTTGAGAGGGTAAACTTGCATTATTACACCGTTATTTACATTACTTGGTGTCAAAACGATAAAATCATCACAATAATTTCAGGGAAAAGCTAAATTTGTTATTATAAGAAGCCTAACTTTACATAAAAATACACAAATAAGACGATTCCTGAGGACATATTAGCTGGAGACCTTCAGAAAACAAGCACGACTTCTGAAAAACTCCAATTAAAAGTCTCGTTTCCGTTAAGTTCAGAACACTAGTTATTAAAACGCAGATATGAATCTCAGGAAATTTTTGAGCAGGAATGCCGTCTCGCCAAAACGCTCAAGGCCTCCCTCGGCGAGTACATTTGAGTCGTTCCCAAAAACAACATCGCTCCTGCCAAGCCCAAGACTTACGAGCTACACCCGACCATCATCCAACACAAACTCTCACAGCAAATAATGAAACCGATCGAGCGGAGCGGAGGCCCTCCAGGCAACAGCCAAATGACTTGTTGCGGTGGCTGCTGGGTGGCCAGGCTGTTTGATTCCTGCAAGTCTCAGAGTGGAAACGATGCCACCGTCCACTGCAGGAAGGACAATCAGGCGTCAACAGCGTCGCAACTTCAGAAAACGCTTCTTTTTTCTCCCCTCTGCTATTTATAAGCTAGTAATTATCCGTCAGGAAATCTTTAATTTGGAAATAATTAACTTAACCAGCAGCGTTTCCCAAAAACAAACCCGTTCCAGATGCATTTTCCCCAACGCAGACAGAAGACGTGCAACCCAGTGAAGGACACACGATATCCAGTATCTGTCCGAGCACTAATGGTTTATTAGTCCCTTGGTGCTGAAATGTGATCCGATAGTATTGGACGTAACCTCCTGCCCCACATCTGTGAGGCAGAGCTGGACAGCAAGCAGAGATTTACACCAGAGGCGTTTACTGAGCTTTTACAAAGGAGATGCTATAAAAACACACATGATGAGCACAACAAGCGAACGTTCGCCATGTCAACCAGGGGGACTGTGGCACCCTGCAGGTCCGGTTCTGGGCTTTCAAACACCATTCAACAAACATGCAGCCAAAAAGAAAACCTTACCATACAAATCAAGATCATAAACGCTCTTAAAGGGCCGGTTGTGCCAGAATGTATTGACAAAACTTGATCACAAACTGTTAAAGTATCAATGAATCCTTAAAATTACATAATATTACTGAACATCTTTTCAGTCCCTCCAGGATTTCATGATTCTTTTTGTGATTTTTTGCAATAAAAATCAAAGTGTTTGTGGTGCTAATCTGGAAAGATTTACAATATTTGTGCTCATTTATGTGAGTAAAAGGGACTTTTTACTACTCGTTGTTTAGATCATGGACTATAATCTGACATCAATTAAAGCTGAGGAAACCGTTTAGTTAAAGAAAGAAAAGCTTTTCACAATTTTTGAGAAAAATCTGCAATAAACTCCCAATTATGTATCCCAAAAAAGTGTGGGGTTTTGTTGATTTTCTGTGAATTTCCATGATAAATCTCAGGAAACTGGAGGGAATGATTGGTATATTTGGCAGTAAACAGATGAAAACTGCATTGATTTGATTGATAACATGATATTTAAGCACATTTAGTGTTTAGTCTAGAACCCAGAGAGCCACATAAAATGCTATGGCGGGCCGGATTTGGCCCACAGGCCTTGAGTTTGAAGCATGTGCAATAAATGGTACATCTGAGGAAAGTCACTGTGTCAAATTAAAAATCAGGATGATATCTAACGGTGTTCCTCCTGGATGTTTCTTTAGCCCCTGATTTATTTGATCATTTTATAAACAAGTCTGGACTAAATACAAATTAATATCTCGTCCCAAAGAAATAAAATATTATGTGTTTTGTTTTCATTGTGACTACAGAAAGAGTAATTTAACATAAATACCTGCGATGATGATCACCTCAGCCTGTGATCTTGTTGGAAACTTGATGTCTATATCTTAAAAAATTATAGTTTTTTTCAATTTGTCTGGATTTTTGTGTTTATTCCCAGCAACAAGTTATGTCTTTCTCCTTCTTCAAACTTTTGCCTTAAAGTGAAAGTCTGCCCTCGAGTAAAAGCCACTGAATGTTTGTGGTTCTGTTTACTATGAAATGTAATTAAATGGCTGCTTCCATAATTAGAAAACTTTAATTTGTATCTTTTTTGAAAGACAGTGAACTCTTAACTGAAAGATTTTTTTTTAGCCTCATCAACCTCAAATCAAATCTGGAAAAACAAGTTTGTGCCATTTTTGTTTTGTGGTCGGAGGCCAGATAAATTCAGTTCATGGGCCACAAGTGGCCCACGGGCCCCACTTTGGACACCCCTTCTCATTGAAATAAAAGAAACATGCAGGAATAACATCTCTGTCATGTTGTTTGATAAAAAGTGGGTTATTTAAAAGGTTACATTTAACATCTTTAGTTCTGTTTTTACTTATTTGCAATAATTTGTTAAGCAATGATCCTTTCACATTTCATTCACAAAATGACAAAAGAAAAATCCAGTTACTTTATCTGTGCAGACAGTTTTCAGGTAGTAAAATAAATCCACACAACAGATGAAAATCATCATCTTCGTTCCTGCAGGGAGAAAACTGAACTCCATCAACCAGAGCTGCAGCAAACGGCTTTCTGCTGCCGAACCTTCTTCCTTATCAAGAACGAAACCCATCAAACTCCATTTCCTCTGAGATCACCTCCGTCTGAGAGCAGAGCCTCTTCACCAACAGAGGGCAGAGTTTGCCTCTGTATCCAGGCAGGATTGAGTGGAGAGAGAAAGTGAGGAAGAGTGAAAAGAGAGAGAGACGGGGTTCTTACTTGCAGTCTCGGTCCTCCAGGTCAAAATGTGGGTTGAAGTTGATGAGGATTTTCTGCCCGGGCTCCGGTGCGGTTATGACCCACACGCAGAGCTGGGAGGGCGGGTAGGCGCCGGGGTAACCCGGGGAGGTCAGGTAGTTCGCCGAGTGGATCATGATCTCTCCGCCGCATCTATCTGCACCACAAAGGAAGGCGGGAAGTGATTACAAAGGATGTAAAAAATGACAGCAGAATCCAGAAAGAAAGTGGTGGTTTTATGGGTGATAGGGCTCTTCACTCAGGGGGCAGCTCTATCAGAGGGCGGCACCAGTACCACGTGACTTTTCTATTCAAGCCAATTTGTAGTGAGCTGCCTCCTGAGTGTAAACAGTCAGAAAACATGGCTGGACATGAAGAAGAATGCATGAATTAAAGGGTCGTTTCACTGTTTTTAAATGACAAAATCTGGAAATCTCTTTAAACCACAGTTTGAAATTTAAAAATACTTATTCTTTTCACATTTGGACCAAGTTTGATTAAAAGAAGCAGAAAAAACATCCTGGAGTGGGTGATGATTCTACTGTAGTTCTGGATAAATTAACAATTTAAACGATTAAATATGACATAATAACAGTTTTCTCCACTCTTTTTTCCGACCTTTAACATCTTGGACACAACCATCTGTGTCTCCATCCAACAGGCTGAATATTTCACATGCATGTAACTGAGAGGGCGCAGGAGGGGTCGCACAATGCGCCTTTTTCTTCCAAGAAAAAACGTTTTCCAACTTTCCTGCCGGGTATTTCAGAAGAAATGTGCGACACAAAGTGAAGCCGAGTCGCATCCGCGCCATAAGGTGTGATCGCGCTTTTCAAGGTGAGGAGCAGCAAAACGGGCGGCGCGATAAAATTAAATTTTCTCTGAGTGGTTTATGAAATTGCTTGTTGCCTGGAGATCATGCTTCAGCGGGTTTGGATGGAAATAAAACTAAATTCTTTAGATATCTTTACCATTTTAAACCATTCTCACTTGATTATTAATTTGTTATTTCTTCACTTTTGTTTCATCCTACGCTTGTTTGGTTTTTGTTTTTTCCCCTCATCTGTGAATAAATTAAAAACAAATCGATTCTGGTTCCACTGCAGGAAAGCCAGGTGGGAGCCAACAATGCTGATAACAACATGCAATAAAATAAAATAAAATAAATACGGGTCAATAATAAATGCTGTAATGTCAACCTACCAATGTAAGTGAACGGAGACACCGAGATGATTTGGGTGAAAAGGAACAATAGAAATCCACAGCGCATCCTTAGATTATGGCACCACATCGATAATAAGATAAACCAACCAAAAACAAGACCAAAGAAGAAGAGGAGAGAATCAGAAATAACGGATATTCTCTCAGAGTAAGGGATCTGGTGGTTGTAGAGTCCCCAGCATCCTGCGTTTCACAGGCAACAACTTGGCATCTCCTGGAAGAAAATAATCCAAACGCCAAAAAAAAAAAAAAAAAGAAACAAGAAGCAAAAACCAAAATCCAGTGGCAAAAAGTGGCACCGCTGCGCTCCCGATCTGACACCCGGCAGAAATGATTCACATACTTCCAAAAGGAGGAATAAAAATAAATAAATAACGCCACAAAAATCAGGGTTCAGCCGAAAAATACCCCGGAGCTCTCCTGCTGTGGACTCCGTGCGGTTCGAGTCCAGCTTCTCTCTCTGCGTGTCTGCTCGCAGCTGAACTGTCAGGAACACGCAGTCTGGTTGTGAGGAGGCAGAAACGGCGGAATTTCCACTCCCCCTAAAGATAATAATAAGAAAAATCCCTGCTCCGAGACAACAGCAACAAGCGATCGCTGCAGAGGAGGGCTGGAGCAAACTGACACCGGTGCGCCCTCTGTGCGCTCCCGACTCGCGTGTGCGGGGCTGGAGGAGGAAGAGGAGGAGGAAGAGGAGGAGGAGGTGGCTCACGCAAACTCATGATGGTATGCGGCTCCGTGACACAATCAGATGTGGACAGTAAGATTGAAGCAGATGAATTTGTTCCCGCTGAAAGGACACGCACGCCTGTTGTCACGATGATCACATTAAATGCTCGTTTAAATCCTTTTTAAATGTCACAAAAGTTGTTCTGAAAGAAGTCTATTATATTTTATGTTTTAAATGAACATGTTTTCGATGACAGCACTAGGACGGAGTCATGAGGCAATAAAAAAAATACGAGATTAGTCATACAATTCCGGGAATAAAGTCATAATACACGAATAAGTCTGAACATTTTGAGAATAAAGTATTACGAGAATAAAATAGGATAAAGTCGTAGGAAATAGTCATTATAAAAGTCGTAAAAGTACCACAATAAAGTCTTAGGCTACAAGACTAACATGACATGACTATGTCATGTATTACAGAATAAAATCATAAGGTTGCGTGAATAAAGTCAGAATAAAGTCGTAATATTTTGACTTTATTATTGTACAAATTTATTCTCGAAATATTATTACTTTTTATTGTCTTTTTATTACTTTTTATTGTCTTTTTGTTACTTTTTATTGTCTTAGTCTCTGTCGTAGACCTGCCATTTCGATCATTCAGCTATTTTTGGAAATGTGCTCACGAAATTTGTCACCAGTTTAGTTAAGCTGCTATTAGTTAGCATAGCAAGCAGTGAAACGGAAGTGCGCTCAAACACCGGAAGTGTGCTCCATATTTACTTCCGCGTTCGAAAATACGGTGGCTAACTTATTTTCAAGAGCTACTTTTAATGTGACATTTCCCATCCTCATGAGTCTTTAATTTAATCAATTTGTTTTATTTTTTGTAACACCTCCATTGTAAACAAATTTTACAAGCTAGCATTAGCGCAGAAGCACAGCAGCCACATAACCAGCTTAAACATAAACCCCACTGGTGTTTATGTTTAAGCTGGTTTATGTTGTACAGTGGACCCCTGCCTATTCTGAATCAGTATTCACTATGTTGTTGATTTTATGTGTAACATATAGAGAGAATACTAAAAACAGATAAAGCTGAGCTTCTGGCTTTTCTTCTTCGGTATGAAAGGTAGCATTAGCACCAACATTATTATTAAGCTAACAAAGTAAAAACTGAAAGTTTTTGTTAACTGAAATAAATAGAATCAGTAATTAATGGGAGAAAACGTAACTGTAACTATATAGTGTGTTTATAAAACAAAACATGCTGTAATTATATACATAATATCCTTTGTTTTTGTGCTCATGATTCTCTTTATTAGCCTTTCGAACCGATGTGAAATTAATTTTTCCCTCCACACAAGCAGTTTACATCAGCTGTCGGTAAATTACACTTGTCCACAAAATGGCGGCAGCAAAAAGTGGGAGAAAACACCAGAGTCAGTTGGTTGTTCAACATAAACTGAATAAATCTTTGAAAATCTTTAATTGAGTATTCATTACCCAATCGATGTATAATCACAATACTTTGACCTTTTTGAATTCTGCTCCTAAATAATAAACAAATAATAAACAAATAAAATCCACTTCTTCTTTTGGTTTACATACAAGTTAGGGTTATCCCTCCAGTACAGCCAGCTCTTACAGGAGTATAGAACAGCAAGATTTTAAAGAGCTAATTAAGCAAAGGTTTCACAAGTTGAAGGTTTGCTGTTAGTTTGCGTTTTATTGATTACTGTGTCAATTATTTGACACAGTAAAATAATTACTGTGATTTGGTGTAATTTACTGTTGCCATCAACTTTGCTTTAATACTGGCAATTCTTATGGAATATGATAAAAGTCAGAATAGATTTACAAAAATTGTAATAACACTGTCCTGTTTACAAAATTATCTGACATAAATATCACTGTATATGATCTAAAAACTAGTTTCCTGCCATTTACTACATAAAAGAGTTTCTCATCCACTTCCTGTGTGCCATTTTTTTCATCAGATTACTAAAAAGCAGCAGCGAATCCTGAAAAGGAGATTAGCGGTTTGTCATATTAGCTGACAAACTTCTGCAATCTGGGTCAAATCAAACCTCCCTTTTCCATTCATTTTATCGTAGGTAATGCAAACGACTGCATAAACATAAAATAAGCAAAATGAAAGCCGTAAACAATGGCTGTATTTTTTATTCATGACCTCAGTCTGTCTAAAATCCCCTCTGCATGGTAAACACAAGACTTTAGCGCCTCTAATTAACAAAAGCTTCCTTGTTCAGCGCATCTCTAGTGCCAAATAAAGATAAAATTGTGACTATAAAACACTTTTTTAATCTTGTAAATTGTGATTCGGTGTAATTAATTTAAGCTAGGCTGGTCAACCTTCAAGTCTGTTTGCGTTTTGTGAATAAGAGATGTTCACTTTCAGTTCGCCCGTTAATCTCTGCAACAGTTGCTCAGATTAAGGTCAACATCTCAGAGGATTTATACTTCTACAATGAAAGTAAAATAAAACTAGTAAATTACTTTCTAATTTAAACAGTAGCCAGAAGAAAAAAAAAACCACACACACACACACACACACCAGTGCGTCTGAGTATTTTCAGCTCCGTAAGCTGGATATTTACCAAATAAAAGCAATGAGAACAGGAGCAGAGATTTACCTTCAGGCCAGCAGCTGGGCTATAAAAATTTAACACTTAAAAAAACAAACACAGATGAGAAAACACACAGTCACATTGAATACAGAAGCATAAAAATATCAGCACACCGCTGCTCCAAACACTGAAAATAAATAAAAATAAAGATGATAGATTCCTTTAGAATAGAATTCAACTTTATTGTCATTGCACTGTCACAAGTACAAGCAACGAGATGTAAATATTTAAATTGAAATCACTGTACTTCAATCTTTAAATATATTAACAGTTACACCTCTTTTGGTGATAATTATGACGTATAAACTACACTGAAATGAGATCAGCTGTAAAAATGTTCCTTTTAAGATCTATTTTGATTAGTGAGATGATTTATACGCAACAATTGTATTTTAATGCAGCTTAATTTATGCAAACTGTTCTTCTTTTTACAAGAATATCTTAAGTACAGGGCTTACACATAATGAAAACCTAAAATTTAATTTGTTGGAAAATAAGACTTAGAAATAAACACTTTTAGTAAAGAAGTGTAACTTTTTGAATTGAATTGCTGTAATAAAATGACCTTCTTTAACACTTTATTTTAGCATGTCTCCAATGGAGGTTATACAGCAATATGTGCACCACTGGTTTAATCAGACTGTCAGAAATGTCAATGTCAGATTTATTTATTTCCATATTTAAAAACAACAGCAGCAGCAGCTGACCAAAGCACTTCACAATTTACACCAACCATCATAACAAAAACAAAGACTAAAACAATAAAATAAAACATAAAGATATTTAACAGCAAACAGAAAACAAGTTGAATAAATAAATCAAATAAAACAGCAACTCAAGCTGTATTAAAAGTATAAAGTGTCTTATGGTACCAACAGCCTTAAGATGTGTGGTGGCCATCTTGGATACTGAACTCAGCATCTGACTGTATTTAAAACAGGAAGTCTGAAAAACACACACTTATCCCTAAAACATGCTTTATTCCCACCTTACCTCATTCCTTTTAAATGACACAACATGACATCATGGTCTGATGCTGAACTGGGATTAAAATAGAGCAAAAAAGCAGCAAAAACTCAAAAAGGAAAACTTTAAAGAGGCAGTATTATGCCTTTTCCAGGCACAAAGAGCCATTTTAAAGCACAATTAAATAACAAAGTTACCTTCAGTTTGTAAAAACATGCTGCATATCAAATATGACTTAAAAGAAATTAGTTTTTATAATGCAGCACTTTGAAATTGGGCCTCTGTTTCTTTAAAAACTAATTTTCTTTCTGAAAATCCGCCTTCAGGAAGTCATCACAACATGGCTCCTCCATTAACCCTTTGACAACATTTTTACAAGCTTAACACTGAGGAGTAGCTCCTATATTGAGCTCAGCAGATATGCAGTTGCACCAGGTGTTTGCTAATTGCTGCTGGCTAGTCTGAAGGAGCTGAGTAGGGGAGGAGCTGCGTCCTCGAAGGTGGAGCTAAGGCCACCCAGGCGTTTTGCACAGCTGAATGGTTGCCATGGAGATTAAAGGATTTCTCAAACATGAATGAAAGAATCAAAGCAACACTCCAGGTGTGTTGTCTTTGAGGGAATAACATTATTTAATGATGTAAAGTAAAAAAAAAAAAGAACTCCTTTAAAGAACAACAAACCAACTTCAAAGAAAATAAAAAACGTCTTGTTCTTAGGAAGGAAAATATAAAAAATGAGAGATACGCCACATAAACTGAACCGGATAACCACAGAAAGAGAGAATTATGAAGTGGATGACTGGAGATGAAAGCAGCGTAAAGACCAACCAATGAGCCGCTGACTTTCCCTGGCATAGCAACTCGCTAACTATCCTCTCAAACAGTTTGTATTACAATCCGAAAATCCCAACAGACTTTAATGCTTTCGCTCCAATGTGATTCAGAATCCAGTATTGGTCCGCAGATTATTTTTCCACACAGTGGAAGATGATATAAAAACGGTTGGCAGCGACGCAGGCCCCCCGATTCTGCCAAACATGACAGCGGAGCCATCAGTCACTAAGTCAGTGTTATTTCTGCAAAGCCAGAACAGAACTTCAGCTTTTCAAGACTGATTACTACTATTTGCCTTTCTGTTGACGGATCATATTTTTGTTATCGGCATCTTGACATTTTCACATTTCATGCAAAGCACTTCCATTAATTCGCAGTCATTAAACAGCCTGATAAATTACTCTATGTTTACGATCATTAATCATCAGAAGTTTGTTTTGTTTGCTCTTCTTTTTTAGGTCAGAGTGGAAAATATTAGGCTGCAAACAGATGTTGAGTCAAATTCAGCGTCTCTGTTGTGAAAGATGTTTTTGATTTTAATGGGACTTCACGGTTTAATTTACATACTTATTTGTGACTCAATAGGAAACATTTTCAGTCAGAAAACTGAATTTGATGACAGAATCAATTGGAAAAATGTGCGAATTTAAAAGACTTTTCTTGAGGTGACAAGTTAATGAGTGCAGCATCTCAGTTTTTACTCGGGATGAAACTGCAGAAAAACATTTTTATCACATCTGTTGGTGCCTGCAGTTGAGCTTCCATTACAAATGTTCGTAAAACTTTGTTGTTATTCCGCGAATGTAAAAAAAAACTATTTTGCAATTTCGATGTTTCCATTAAATAAGAAACAATTAAAATTAAAGTTTGTTTATGTGATAAGTCAGTAAAAAACATGCCCCTGTATGTAGTATGACCCTCCAACTACTTCCTGTTGTCTTCTTCGTGGTTTGCGCCAGTGGCAACATCCAGCTTAAAATATGGCCAAACAAAAAAAAATCCATCTTGTCATCTTATGTCCAAAACTTTTAAATCAATAAACAAGTTTTCAAAATTTTCAATTAAAGGGGCAGTACAACGCATTTTCCAGGCACACAGTGCCATTTTATAACACAATTAAGTAACTATCTTACATTCAGTTGGTATAAAAATGCTACAAATATTAAATATGCCTTAAAATAAATTTAATTTTGTAATTTAATGACTGAAAATTGGGTCTATGTCTCTTTAAAAACTCCTGCTCTTTCTGAAACTCCGCCTCCTCCATTAACCCTTTAATAACATTTTTACCAGCGTTTCAGTGAGAAGTAGCTCCTATAATGAGCTCAGTAGTTCCACCAGGTGTTTGCTAATTGCTGCTGGCTAGTCTGAAGGAGCTGATTGAGGGAGGAGCTGCGTCCTCGAAGGTGGAGCTAAGGCCACCCAGGCGTTTTGCACAGCTGAATGGTTGCCATGGAGACTAAAGGATTTCTCCAGGTATGTTTTTGATGAGGGAGCAACATTATTTAATGATGTAAAGTAAAAAAAAATATGTCATAACACTGCCCCTTTAAGCAAATTTATATTTAAAATGTAAAATTGCGCAGTTACATGGTGAAAGGAAACGCAGCTTGTGACTCGTCTTTTTATCTTCTAACCAATATCATCTTCCTCCTAGATATACATATATGGAGAGTGCTCTCATGAAGTGCAGTAAAAAGCCACTTAAACATCCATAATATTCACAGCCTTTAAAAGGGCCGAATAAAATGAAAGTGGGAATTTGCAAAGAGGGCAGAGACGACGAGTGAGTGAACGCATGAAGGCTGGGAAGTGCTAGAAAAACTATTATGGATCCTCATGAGGCGTCAGCATGCAGAGGCGCCACACGCCCACACACCTGCAGGCGCATGCAGGTAACGTCTGTGGAATGATGGAGGCGGGACCGCCTTTCCACAGCGACACGGACAGACCTCAGTAATTACAGGACATGCAGACAGGGATCCATTCCCTGTTGAGGTGAGTTTACAGCAACAGCAAGCTTCTGAATCACTTTGTAATTTAATCCAATACACATTTTCTATCAATCTATGTTAACTTTGGCATTTTTCATAGATTCAGAACAACATGAATGTGTTTTTTCTGATAAGCTGCTGGTAACTAATTTACTTTAATTTGAAATCATATTGCTAAATTTTCAGCTGTTTGAGTAAACAAAACTCTCTACACCCAAATAACAGAGTTAAGTGCTTTAACGTGGGGGTATTACATATTTTCCAGGCACATAGTTCAATTTCATAGCTCATTCAAGTAACTGTTACTATGTCACTCTGAAAATGAGTGTAAAAGCACCACAAGACCAAAGAAAAACTTTAAAAGCTTCAGAAAGCGTCAAGAACTATTGACCAAAACCAAGTTGAAAGAAAAAAACTGGGGAAAATGACAGACTGACTCTCAAGATGTTCCCTTTGTGCCTGATTCACATGTCAGGAGTTTAAAAATGTCGGGTGATTCTCAAAACCTGAGACTCTTACAAGGTATTTTAGGTGCAAACGTATTTGTGGATTGTAACTGAAAAGTTGAAGTGGCAGAGGAAAATACTACAGGTTTGTAATTATATATTTCCTTTTTCACAAATACAAAGCATCAGCTTCACCTTTTTGAATCCGTAAGACACAAATCGTGTTCTCTGAGTCGCACTTTAAGAAAAATGTTACATTTACAGTCTTTCCCAAAATTATCCAAACCAAATGGTGGCAAATAAAGAGTCACATGATCAACAAATGGATGTTACTACTGAAGGAAACGACAACGAAGACAACAGGAAGTGGAGGGAGAATGATGGTGCGATATGGTTTTTTTAAGGATTTATCTTGTGAGCAAACTTATTTACGCGTGATTTTAAATGTGATTCTAATTTAATGGAAATACCCCATTAGCTAGATTGTGTTTTTTCTACATTAGCAGCATAGAAACAAAATTTGGCAAACATTTGTAATGGGAATGCAGCTAGCATTATGAAGTTTGATAAAAGTACATTTCAGTGCTTTTATTGGATCTGGAGCACCTGAACATCATAAAAACAAATCTGATATGTCAGGCTTTGTCCTACAATGTGCACCAGAAACAAAGAGATTTTAAATCCAAGACGGGAAATCTCATAAAACCTCTCGAGGTGAAACCGAAGTTCAGAGAAAACAAACATGGCTCACAAAAAGGAAGCAATGGTTATAGTTTGTGGACTATTTTTACCAAAGAAAAAACACAAAAAACGGTGTACCATGGTTGTTTTGTCTTCTGTTGTTTGGATTCTGCCTCCATGTTTTTGTCACTTTGCTTTCTGATTGGCTACATGTCACATTCATGTTGTTCATTTTCAACATGTTAAATATCCCTAATCATTCTTTCCACAAGAGGAATATCCGCTAAGATTATCCTCATAGACATCACAATAATCAGAGCGTCCTCAAGGGAATAATCAGAACACAATTCAGCAGTGAAATCTTGTAAATCTCAGCTTTAAAGAATATTTTCTAAAGTTTCCAGACTTTTTTCCACCAAACGCTCGTGTGCAGACGCTTCTAAACATGCACACTTAATTCAACCCCAATCTGAACGGATATCTTCACACAACATGAGGTCACGACGCGGATAAGATCTCACCGCCTGGGACCGAAACAAATGGCCTTGTCTGTTCACACAGCAGGAACAAGCTTCTATTTTCACCCTGTTTTAGAGCCACTGTCTGCATCTGCCTTGACCTCTTCAAAAGACCAAATGAAGGAACAACATGATCCATACTGGCCAGAAAAACGCCTTGTTTGTCAGGATTCAGGCTGTGATGATTACTGCGAGTATGAAGGAGAGGATAGAAAAAGAGCAGCGGGTAAAGCTTGATCTGTTCTGCTGCTAGCTTGGCCCACGTCTTTTTTTAATATGCCTGAAAACAATACATGACATGAGGTTCGCTTTATGTTATGAATTTTAAACGTTTGCCTCAAAACAAAACCGCAGGGATGACTCATCCACATGGTCTGTGAATACTTAGAGAAAAATCACATTTTCCCACCTTTTGAAATCCATTCAGCACTCTTTGCTGTGATTGTTTCGCTCCAGCTCAACAGCTGACTCGAGCTAATTTGTAATTGAAGATATTAGTTTAGCATAGGTGCATTTAATAAGAAAACTAGTGTCAAATATTTTAACAAAATTAATGCTGACATTAATGCTCACAGAAAACTATATAAAAAACTTGTATCATTTGGCAGATTGCACACTGAATTAAATTGAAAACATATAATTGGAAATGAAGGTATTAAAATTAACATTTAAACACAAAAATGTTGAAGTCTGAATATAAAACCAAGTGGAACGCCTGAAGTTAAAAATCTGAATATCACAAGAAATCTCATTCCAGTTATAATGTTGGATAGGATATTGCCTATAAAGAACATATTCATGTTTAGTTGTTTTAATCTTCTCACTTTAAATCCAAATAAGATGTTCAACGTTTACACTCACAAGTGAAAATGGCTGCCAAGAAATGTACAATAAAACAACTGTAGATCTCTGAAAAGCATGAGTAGAGCCTTCTGCACAACCAGCAAGAATGCAAAAAGTTGTTTCTGAATGGTAAGTCAACAACAAAACATTTGTCCTTTCCAGCAGCCATTGTACAGCGGATAAAGCGGTAAAACTAGCTGACCAAACATGCTCAGCCTGGGTTGCTAGGCAACGGCGCAGTGCCTGTCAAATGTGACTCAACAACTGGGAAGTTTGTGAAACGCCTCAATTTCCGGACGCCACAAAACATCAATTTATTGGCGAAAAAGGGCAGGGTGTTTTTATTAGCAGCTTAGATCCAAAATGGAAGAACAAAAACATGCAAAAAGTAAAATTTGCAGAATAGGGCCCCTTTCTAAAACTTAACCAAAGAGATAAAACTGTAAAAACTAACATTTTCAAATGAGCAACGGCAATTTTCAGGTGTAATACAGATTTTCCGCTTAAAAGAAGTCTTAAAAAGATTTACAATCACAAATACCATGAACAGAAAGAGGAAAAACGAAAACCATAAGACACCTTTTACTCTGTTATAATTTAAAGATTTATTGCTGACAAGGTCATCCACTGAAATGTTATTGCGAAGTACTAAAAATAATAAAATGGAGGCAATAAAGGACACTGCTGGCTCGTTTACGGAGAAGCACCGCAGTTTGCCACTGAAATGCAGCTGCTCACTGTGACATGTGGTAACTATTACCATGATTTGTGTACAAGCCTTTTGACCTGTGAGCTCAAGTGAAAATCTCTTATAAATATGAGCTCAAACTGGGGAAACTTCGGCTCCTACTTTCAATAAAACTATAAAACTCACAGCAGTTCAGAACTTTCTGTGAAATGTTCAAGGTTGCCGTATAAAATCAGATTTCTGTCAAGCCGATCCTCATTCGTTGTGAGTCATGTCTGAGTCAGAAACGGCTGAAAGTCGTACCTTTTGTGCCTGTGAGCAGGAACCGAGCTTCATTACTCAGTAAGTCTGAGCAGCGGCACAACAGTGAGTCAGTGTTGATCCCACAACGTCCAACCAGATGAATTAGGCAACAGTTTGACTGAATCTGATTAATTTCTTCAAGGTTCTGCATTTTAAAAGGTAAAGGCAACAATGTAAGTCATAAATACGTATATTAGATATGCTATAAATCATCATAAGCAACATCTTTACCTTGCTAGCACTGAGTTGGACCCCTTTTATCTTCATTTTTCTTGAGCCCTTATGGCATAGAGTCCATTCTTTAGAGATCTTGAACCATTTTGACGTTTATTTTCACAACCAGCAGACAAATCTCCCATTCTAGCACATCCAACAGGATTTCTACTGGACTGAGATCTGATGAAACCACTGGAGAGAAGTGGACTTAGACAGTTTGAGTTGGTTTGGCCTTCATCAAACATTGCTCTATCATGTTGGGAGTCTGAAAATGGGAACACGGTGGTTATAGAAGGATGAACATGGACACAAATATGCCGTTTTCCCACTTTAGACTGAGTTCAGTTGGAGACCAAAATGTAACATTTGTTACATTTTCAGCTGCTGTGGTTCTCGTTCTCACTGCACTGTGAAAAATACAACCAAACCCTTTGGAAAACCTGTTCCCCTCCTCACCTGCGGGGGGCGCTGCACCAAGAACCACCGAAGCAAATGACACTAAAGCCTCTGAAAAAGACTTCGTTCTTCCAAAATAGAAACAAAAAATGGAGTGGCGTCAGATTTTAGCGGTTTAGCTTGTCATTGGTAAAAAAAACCACGATCCATTTCTCCCGCTAGAGTTCGACTCTCGTGTTTTGATTGTATTTACCCAGAATGCCCTGCACTGTAAGTCCACTTCCTGCTTTTGGAGCGGTCTCTGGTCCGCTCATATGCATTCAAACCGCATCAGAGTTCACTTTCACCAAACCCAGACCAGTACATTTTTTATTGTAACGTAAACAGTCTTTATTATGGTCAAATAGACAAGAACATTTTGTATGTTTTTAAATTAACCAACTCAGTAGCACATTCCTTTGGACTGTTGTACACTACATGTTGAAATGTTGCCCTTGCTGCGCAGCCTTTTTATTCCTTACTTTGTTTTTACATATTTTATATTCTTTGTGTGATTCTTTTTGCTTTGATTGCCTGTCACTTTGCTGCTGTTGCACTGAAATGTCCTCATTGTAGGACAATAAAGGATTTTTCTATTTTATCTGTTAAACCCCCACCTGCAGCTTGAAAAAGGGAAGGATATTTTTATTATATTATATTAAGGACATTTTCAGCTAAAGATGACTGATGAATCAGCTTTCACATGCATAAATAAGGTTTTAAAATATATGGACACCAACACAAAATCAGTAGTTATAAAATAAAATAAGAATTATACACGGTCTTAAGTGTGTTTTGGCCCAAAAGCTACAAATAAAACCATTTGTTTTTCAGCTCAAAAGTGTTCCTTTGTTTAGGTTGTATTGTTTTAACACAGTGTAAGTTCTTTTAAATGATCTTTTCAAAGAGCTGGATTTACAACTTGTCTGTCATCCACTTGTGTTCTTCATGTTTGCCCAGAGCGATGTTTGCTTCGCTTAATTTTGGGGACAACTGTTCAGCATTTTCCACTTCCATGCTCTTGTGTTGGCACAGTCGTCAGCGGTTCAGCCTCGCTTGGCACCGAGAAACCACCGTGGGGAGGCTCTCGGTGCCGCTGCCAGAATCTGACACTTCCAGGCAATCCACTACTTTGTCAAGTATGAAGAGCTGCTCGTCAAAAAATGGAAAACTGAAACGTCCAACAGAATCCATGTCTGTGAGGAGGAGGAGGATGAATCCGGGTGGAGTTATATCACTACAGATTCACAAACATCGGTCTTAAAGTGTGTTCAAAAAATGCTTATATTGTATGTTATAAACCAAAACAGACTCTTAGTAGTGCATTTTAAATTAGTTCACTCCATACGTTGTAGAGAGGAAACTGAGATTTGTTCATTTCAAACACCATTTCGTTCTCTTTTAGAGAATATCAGGTAAATATAGCAACATATTTATGTAGTAGTTTTCTAAATGGAGCTATAATTAAGCAGTAAATCTATTTTAGAAAAATTAATTTTTTGTCCTCTCCCATTCATGCAAAAGTCACTTTGCATCTGCATTGTTTCTGGATGGTAACTCAACAAAAGACATGTCTTTTCCAGCAGCCATTGTACAGCAAAACCAGTGCGGGGCAGAGTACACAAAAATTGCACTGAAGTGAGAGCAGCAGTATTTTAACATATTTTTAATTAAGTAAAAGTAAAAAGTAGCCATTCAGGAAATTACTGAAGAGTAAAAAAGTATTTGGTAAAAAGTTGATTCAAGTACTGAGTAACTGGTCAATAATATAGTCAGACCAAATTATAAAGTTAAGTGAAAATGTGGGAATTTTAAGGACAAAATTGACAATAATTCATGTAAGTAATAAAAAACAAAACCAGGCAAAAGACATTTCAGTTTCTTTCAACAAAAGAACTTTTTAAATTTTAAACAAACTTTTGGTTAAAACACGTTTGTTCTTCATTCAGTTCATTAATGAATGATGAGTGGGTACAGAATCCAGAAATTTTACTCAAGACTAGCGATACTTTATAACAAAATTACTTAAGTAAAAGAAAAAGTACAGCGCAGTAAAACTACTCCTAAAAGTACATTTACCTAAGTAAATGTAACTCGTTACTACCCAAGTTTGAGTAAAATCAGCAAAAAACCAGCTGACCAAATATGCTGGAACTCTGATTGGGTTTCTAGGTAACGGTACCTGCTCATTTGTACATTCCGGAAGTTTCTGACATGGGTCATTTTCAAGACACCAAAAAATAGTAACTTTAAACGCTTTGGCTGTTTTCAGAAGCAGTAGAAACACAAATTGAAGTATATACTGTATATACTTACATGTTTATATATATAAGAAACATGTAAAATGTCCTCTTCAAGTTCAAATGGCAAAACAACTGTGCCTAATACAACTCAACAGTAAGTGGCAGATTTAACCAATTAGTAACACACTAACCAAGATGTATCTAACTTGGCACTTGGGAGCGGGTGGAAACGTGAGAGCGTCATGACCCAAAGGTCACAGAAAGTGTGGTCAGTGACCCGGAGTGAGAGGCAGGGAGCAACCAGACTGTGGTGATCGTGTTGTGTCAACAAACATTTGGGTTAAATTTAAGACCTTGCTTTGGTTTGAAGTTTCGCAATGGGTCAGGCCAGCATCTGAAGGTTAGGCCCATTTTTAAAGAAAATTAAAGAAAGTCAGAGCGTTATGAGGTGATGCAGCCTTTATGTTTGACAGATCTTTCATTAGAGGAAACCTGAAATAACAGACGCAGCGAGACGTTGAGGATTGTGTTTGCAAACTGGAATGTAAGGGAGTGTATGTGACGGAGATATGTCATGCTGAAACTTTTAAGATAGTGCAAAGTGTGAGAGAAAGAGCGTCTGTGTTTGTTAGATAAGACTTTTACAGAACTTGCTGCAATTGGTCCCAGGATTTTTCAGCAGAACTGCTACAGGAGGTCATAGAGCGGCGAGGTCGCGTCCGTTGACTCCCGAGAACCCGAGCGGTTAATTATTACCGGAGGTCAAGTCCTGACCAATTGTCAGTTTTATTAAATGTTCAAACAGAGCATTCACTGCCACTATGGAGGGGTTATTTATTTTCCTTTAATGTTTGAAAAGAGTCAACTACTCCACATGGCCAGAACAATACTTCTCATTGTAGATTATTTTATGGGAGAAATAGCTTTTTAGAACAGCTGGAAACCTATAAGTAATTATGGGAAACCATTACTGCAATAAAATCCTTGAACTTATAGACACATTGCAGTATGACGTCTTGCCCCCCATATCCCTGCTGGAAGGCTGCTAGCTGACAAAGACTACCATTGGTTTTAGCTATTGTCAACATAATGCGCTAAATCTTAAATCTTTGCGTGATATATAAAAGAAAGAGGGATGCAGTGGCTTGCTACTAATTGTAAACACTACAACAACTACTTGAGATCAGGAAAAAAGTTTTAATAAAAAAAAAATAGCGAGGGAGAAGGAAGTAGGTTAGCTATGCTAGCTTGACTTTGACAACTTTAACATGTAGATGTGCTGCAGAATTCGGTCCGTTTTGGTCCAGTTAAAAAATGGGAAACGTACACACCAACTCTCATAGACTATCAGTAGAGCAGATGTTCAAATTTGCCAATTTATTATCTACCATATAAATAGCCAATCTACCACAGCAATCTCTTATTAATAATGGCATTAATAATCACAAAATAAATATTAAACCTGAAAACATAAAACGGTAATCCAATGAATGTTCTGTTCTTCATGTGGGAAATGTCCAAGTGTTTTTATGTTTTGAATCCTGATATATTATTGCAGTTGTTGTTGGTTTCTATAACAATTCGCAGCTGAAGAACTCAAGTTCTTCAGCTTATAGTTCTTCGAGTTTTTGTCAATGTTTTTTCTGCATTATTATTACCCTGCCTGTGGCACACTGCACTAAATTAATAACACCTACAGTACAGACCAAACGTTTGGACACACCTTCTCATTGAATTCAATTAGAAAGTGTGCCCAAACGTTTGGTCTGTACTGTACATCTCCAGTTTTCATTTAATTAATATTGTTCTATCACTGCAGCTCGACTATGGATGACAAATAAAAGTCATATTTCTGACTTCCGGCGTTGATCGTTAAAACATATTTGTTCTTTATTCAGTGAATTTACTCACAGAGGGTAGAGAATCCAGAAATTTTACTCAAGTAAGAGTAGCAATACTTCATAATAAAATTACTTAAGTAAAAGTAAACAGTACAGTTTAGTAAAGCTACTCCTAAAAGTAATTGTTTTCCAAAAGTTTTTCGAGTAAATGTAATTGAGTAAATGTAACTAGTTATGACCCAAGTCGACCAACATGCTGGAGCTCTGATTAGGTTGCTAGGTAACGGGCTGGGCTTTGCTGGGGTTGCTAGGTAACGGCGCAGTGCTGCTCATTTGTACATTCCGGAAGTTTCTGCCAACAGGTCATTTTCAAGACACCAAAATATAGTAACTTTAAGCACTTTGGCTGTTTTCCAGAAGCAGTAGAAAGTCATATCAAAGTATTAAAAAAAAACAAAAAAAAAAAAAACAGGCAAAATGTTGATGCGCAAAATTTCTGGATGTAAACAATAACATTGTGGCAATTTAACAGTTTAAAACAAATTTGTTCTGATCTTTTTTCTTCTCTTTTACGACTCCTATATGGCCCAGATAAAAGCAAAATGAATATATAGTCATATAAAGACGAGCTGTGATTCGGTATAAGAAGCGGGAGGTTCGTTGAAGCCATTGTGTCGGTAGCAGAAAGCCGAACAGCATACGTGTAACATCAGAGCAGGCTGGCAGCATGTGAACACGCAGCC
Source organism: Xiphophorus couchianus (assembly GCF_001444195.1). Lineage (NCBI taxonomy): Eukaryota > Metazoa > Chordata > Actinopteri > Cyprinodontiformes > Poeciliidae > Xiphophorus > Xiphophorus couchianus. Next base: position 25,697,990 of record NC_040233.1, read on the forward strand.
TTCTTTGTGGGATTTCTTGTGTCTGATAATGTGGATCAAAGATTGGATGCTAGCTAAGCTGCTTACGTGCCAACCATTGTATTAACATAATCTGCTTTTTCATTTGCAATGGCACGGGAGCGGAGGAAAAGAGCAACAAAGAAGAGGAAGACTTTTTTATTTTACACCTTCACTTGAAAACTTATTGTTTGAGATCCTGAGAAGTATTTTTTTTATAAACTCAGAGGATTAAGAAGTAATTGTGAAAGTGACACAAATGTGTTTGTGGGTTTTGCATTTAATGGGCATGTTTATAGTAAACTGAAGAAGAAACAAGGAGATTTCATAAGTTTGAATGGTATTTAGCAGTAAATACACTTGTGATCTTTCGCTAGTGTTTATTTTCTATTTTACTCGCTCAATAATAAAAAAACAACTTTATTGATCTTGCCATTACCACTGTAATACTTGAAAATGTGCTCAAAACAGTTGTATTGTTTATTGCAATAATTTCTGGGACAATTTATTTGTTATCATAACAAGCCTAGTTATAACATAAACCAAAAGCTAATAAATTGGCCTATTTTCAAGTCATATATTGATAATGGTATAATAATGCAAGAACACATTTCAAAGGTATATAGACTTCAAATTCCAATGTACATTTTAAAATGTCTTCCACTGGAACTGGAAGACATTTTAAATCCAAAATAAACTAATAGTAGGGCTAGTTGAGACCAAAGCCCCAGACTGAAGACTTTTATCATCCAGTTTTTGGTAGAAACACAAAGAGAAAAGAGAAAACAATAAATAATCCAAATGGAAATTATCAATGCAATTAATTGATTAATTTATTTATTGCTTATTACAACAGGCCTAGAAATAAAGTGGTGCATAATGATTTAATATGCATCTGGTTACTCTACATAGTTATTTCACATCAGTTTTAATTAGAAGTAGAAAATATAAAGCATTTAAAACACCGACTGTGCATCAGCTTCTGTTCTTATAACCCCGTTTAAACCAAATTTAACTGGCGCCATCAACCAAAATGGCACCATTTGCCACACTGATGTGGGTATACGTCAAAATCTCAAAAAAACGTCAAAATCAGCATATCCCAGTGTAACACTCCCATTACCAGTAACCCCAGTGAGCGTTGTGCATCACCAGCCCCACCATCACTGTATTTACATTAGCTAAAACAAATGACTCCAATCCACAGTCCCTAAATCACCAAGAGCAGCCTGACAACATGTTCAATTTTCCAGCTGCCTCGCCTCATTTTTATTCTGTGTGTAGCGTCCAGAGTCAGGGAGCAGCGCGCGGTTCGCAGAGGAAGAGTGCAGAGGCCAGCGACGGTTTAAAGCCCCATGCATCTTTCCTGTCTGCTGGTTACCCAGTCGATGGTTCACTGGGCCGTGAAGGAGCCGATTTGTTGTCCGCCCCGAGACGAGATCCGGACTCAGAAAGCCGCCAAGCTCCAAGAAATAAAACATGATCCGTCTTAACAAGTAATTTAGTACAGTACAGGGCAGGTTTGTCGTGAAAAGAGGGAAGGAAATGCATATTTCGGGGTGTTAAAAGCTTTCAGGGTTAAAAGAGGACCATGAAAATTGCTTGATTTCCAACCCTTTTTTGTAGGTTTGATATCTACGGTATGCAGTTACCATTAGGATTGCTTGAAGATTGGGTTTGTTTATAACTACTATTAAAAAAGGATTATAGGATTTAGGGCTTTGCAGTTTTTTATGGTTGCTACATACAGCTGGAAAGACACCAGAAGTCTGAAATGTGACAAGAACTTTGCCAAAAAAATAGCTGAGCATAGCTTTTGCACATTGAAAGATACTAATATTTTTTAAAATATGTACTATATTGTATATATGTTTACATTAAAAACATGACGCAAGTTGTTCATGTACATCTGCAGTGATTTTTTCAACAAACCCTGAAATCAAATTCAGTATTTGCTTTATTTTCCCTTCAATTAAAGCAGTTGATTTGCTCTTTTAGCTGATGGTAATTTGCAAATTACAACCTGAAATTGTGATTAAACAGAGACAAATAGTCTTTCACAAAAAAAGGATTAAACCTTTAAGAGAAAATGTAATGTTCTGTCCTTTGTAGAGACTTAAAATAACAGATGGATGAATGTTAAAATAGTGGAAACAGACAAGACGATACATCTTTGGCAACAAGATCTTAAAATATAAAAACATAAAAAGCCAGAGATATTTAAGAAACCATAAGCTGAGAACTTTAATAAATGTCAGTTTCAAACTAAATATTTAGCTAGCAAGACAAATATTTAGTTTGAAACTAAATATGTGAGCAAGCTAAATATTTAGCTCTGCACTAGTTAAATTTTAGTTAGTTCTGAGCTAGCTAAAAGAGTTTATAAAGAGGTTTGCAAAACGCAGCTTTTATTTTGGTAGTCTACTTCCATTTCTTAGCAAGTCAATTTGAATATTATCTAAATATTTAATTTGAAGCTAAACACTCAGCTAACTATTTAGGTAACTACATAGTATGCTTGGTATTTAGTTTGAAGGCAAATATTTAGCTGCAAATTAAACAGTTAGCTTGCCAACTACCTAGCTTGCAAAATAAATATTTAGTTTGAAACTGCGCTATTCATAAATGAATAACACGGTGAAAATATGATGTTAGAACATGTTTCTTCTTCGCTTATGACTAGTTATAAAACTCAAACTGTTGAAGTTTGAGTTTTACACAAACATCACACAAATGTTGCAATCAACATTTGTGTGCCGTGTAACTCAAAAAGAGTTACAGAAATAAACATTTTAATGGTATCCTCATCTACCAGGCTGCAGCTCCGCAAACCGATGGATGGATGGACAATTCTGGAGCAGAACGCACATTTTTCAGGAAGCTGTAATAACCCCAAACACTGAGAGCGAATCATTATATCGGCTGATATTTAGCCTCTAACCACTTTCACTATGAACCCGTCCATCCGCCCAGTCAAAGCCCGCTGATGTAGAAACAGAAACGCAGCTGATGCTCTTGGTGTCATCTCCTCTGCTGAAAAAAACGGCAGAATGACTCATTCAGAAAGTAGTGAGTCTCTCAGCAGAGACACTGTCACTGCAGCGCATTGATTACTCGCTCAGACCAGACGACAGTTTACAGGCCAATCAATAGTTTGTGTAAATTTTAGTCAAATGAATGAAGGCAGCTGCTTTTTCTGTCACTCTTGGAGTTTAGGGAATCCATCCGCACGCTGACACACCAATCTATGACCTTTTGCATCATGTGAAACAGGTCAGCTTTACATTAAAAAGAACCACAAGGACATCAAACCCTGAACTGTGTCAACTCAGCAGAACTCTCTGCAGAACTCATTCATCTGGAGCTGAAACTGCAAATTCCTCCATTAACTCCTGAAATCGTGGCTTCGGCTCCAACAGGTGCCGAACAGGCTCCGCCGTTTTATGCGTCAGCCTCGTCAGGATTTGATTTATGGGCTGGAAACGACTCCCGAGCAGATTTTTAAATTCCCAGCAGAGAAATTAAACTTCATAACGAGATGACTTTCCTCAGACTCACTGTTCTCTCGGTCTGATTTACAGTTTATAAAGAAATATTTCTATGTAACAGGTGTCCTTGCAGCTTGAACAATGGTTGCCTAGCAATGCTGATTAAATAGAAAATCTGCTGTAGGCAAGGTGAGCGCTCGTCTGTGCTGTGGTGGTATGACACAACTCAGTTTGTGTTTAAATTGCTCCTCTGAGTGGTTTCTTCTCCACAGTGATGGCTTGTAACGCACATTAACAACATTCAAACGTGATTTCACCGCAACAATGTCACATTAACAGCATGTTGGAACGTTTTTTTTATGGCAGATTAAAAACAAAACAAGATACGGTTCTAATTTCACAGTTTTTGGGATAAAACAAAAACAATCGAACATTCTGACGATTAATCGGATAAAAAATTTGCACATTCTGAAGATTTATCAGTTAAACACTAAACATTTTTATATATTAGAAATACAAAAGATACAAATTAGCTCTACATCCTTGAGCAAATGAAGAAAGTGTTTTATTAAAGGAATTCATGTTTTACTGTGCCATAAAGATTTTATGATGTCCTGATTTAATGATGTATTTATGTTAGTTGTGTTACTACCCCCACGCCACTAGAGGCAGTAGCAGTCCCCAAAAGATGCAACTAAGGACCAGATTTAGAAGGACATAGAAAGCTACAGAGTTTATGACCAACTGTGAGCTTTGCTTAAGTAGAAGTTCAAATGCATTCTGAGAGTGAACTTTCTTCCTAAAGTTGAAAATGTCACAGATCTCAAAAGAAAATAAAAACGGGAGACAGCAGATAATATAGGACAAAGCTTCCCCTTCATTTCCGGAATGGAACCGTCCATATAGTTTTAGCAATGGCAGCGGAGGAAATGAAAGAAGACGTTCAGTCCGTGTTGGCTACACCTCTAAATACTGAATAAATATTAACCGCCATCGGTTCGGATCGGTACTTCTCTCTTAGCGGTGGCGAATGGTTGTTTACAGAGCACGTAATTTCCGGTAAGCTTCATAGCGTCTAACTGGCGCATTACCTACATCACGGGCAAACATTAGGGTAAAATTTAAAACCTAAATAGAGTCTCCAGTAAGCCAAAATACTCAAAACACCTAAACAGTTTTCTTTCGATGCAGAAAACCATCAAAACTACACACCAAGACACCCCATGCAGTTACCAGCAGTCAGATAAAACAGGAGACAATTTCGCCAACTAAACTAATAACTAAAGTAAACAAATTTCAAGCAGAAAAAAAAAAAGTATACTTACATTATAAGAGCGGCGGAAGCCATTTTCTGCTACGTTGAAGCTGTTTCAGGGCACTGAGCCACACGAAGGACAGAAAGTAACTAGCTAAGCTACGAGGGAGTGGAAATACAAAACAAACGGGTGCATCATGGGTAATGTAGTGCAAAATGAGGGGAGGACATTTAACAACCGTTAAATGGCGCTGCAACAAAAATGGAGCATCGTCAGATTTTAGCTTTTTCTTTGGTAAAGGACAACGAGACATTACTCCTGCAAGCGCCCAACTAGCTTGTTTGTTTTGATTATATTTACCCAGAATTCCTTAGGCTCTCGATCGCATCTCCTTATTTAACAATCTTTGTCTGTTTCGCGTTCAGAGCTATACATACATATTATACAAGCAGGCTGATTATGATCTTTGGTACAGGTTTATAGATATTTAGAATACAAACAGAAACAGTATTTACCAAAGTTAAATACTATCAAAATTAAACTACATGTATAGACAAACAATTTAGAGACAGGCAGGGGGGAAAAAGCAACTAAAAATACAGAGATCTAATATCTAACAGCAATAAAAGACAAACAGCAAAGACTTGTAGATTAGTGTAACTGGGTCTATATTGTTGTATATTTTCACAAAATGTTTTCTTTAATTTATTTGCCCTCTTATACTTGTCTGTCTTTGTGTTCCTCTGTGTCTGCTATGAGGGGTTTGGTCCTCCAGCTCCGCCCTACTTTCTTCTTCTTTTGTTCAGGGTCCTCCAGCACCATTATAAATGTTAAGTTGTTCATTTCCTCTTCCCTTTTGTTAATCGTTCCACTGGGAAGAGGCAAGTTTTATAATCTATTGTAATCCTTTCATTTATATTGTCCAAATGTTTATTTTTTTTCTTCTGTATTAATGTTAGGTTAATATTTTCATTCGAGTTGCTATTATGCATTTATAAGATTTGATGCATGCTAACATTATGATTTTGTATAGATCGGGTTGGAGAACTGGAGCACATGCTACGTGCTAATGCTAATATCTCCCGATTGACAGGTATGTTAGCGCGCCCTTTTGTTAATCGTTCCACTGGGAAGAGATCGGGTTGGAGAACTGGAGCACATGCTACGTGCTAATGCTAATATCTCCCGATTGACAGGTATGTTAGCGCGCCCTTTTGTTAATCGTTCCACTGGGAAGAGATCGGGTTGGAGAACTGGAGCACATGCTACGTGCTAATGCTAATATCTCCCGATTGACAGGCTGAATAAACGGAGTCCGCCTCCAAACCCAGACTCGGTGTTTTTATGGTTTGTCCTATAAACACACAACGCAGAAGTCCACCGGTCACATTAGCATTAATTAAAGCCCATTTTTAGTGACTATCGGTGTGACTAAATTGAAAACAAAAGACTGCAGAGCAATGTTTGAACAGGAAGTGTTTAGGTTTACTTGTGTGTGTGTGTGTCTGCGTTTTAGGATGCCCTGGGCGCTGCTGTTGGGACTGAAGCCAGACGGTTTACAGTCTGAAATTTGATGAAGTCTGTTGTGTTTTATATGCACAATACATTATGAATGAGGCCCACCTTCTGCCAAAGGGATGAAATATACAGGGAGGCACTGGACGGAGCTACAAAGACTCATTGATCATTATGGATGCTGAAGCATTATTCTGATTCTTTGATTTAAAGTTCTAAGATCGAACACAATTTAATTTCCGAAAATTAAATTTCCAAACCAACCGGACCACCTCTGTGAAAAAGTACAGCTGCGTCATAAACCTAATTAATGCTTGTGTCACATTTGGCAGAAACAACTGCCAGAAAGGATTTGTGTAAAAACGATAGCAAGTCTTTCATGGTTGCTGGGAAGGAATCGGACCCTGCCGCAATTTCTGTATCAAATTCCAGTCTGGACTTGAATTGGGTCACTTCAAAACCTTCCTTTTGTTTGTTTTAAACCATTCAGAGGTTTACTTGTTGACTTCTGGTTATCTTCAGTGAGGCTGTTGATTCATTCTTGGAGTAATTTTAGGGCGTAGTCCGGTAGACTCGGCTTGATTGGGAACCGAAGTGGCAACATTTGTTACATTTCCAACTGCTGTGGTTCTCTTTCACACTGCAAACCCTTTGAAATACTTGTGGTGGCGCTGCACCAAGAACCACTGAAGGAAACAACATGAAATCCTATGAAGAACACGCTGAGACCAACTTCCTTCACAAAATGTAAACAAAAATGGAGACTTTAGTGGTTGTTGGATTTCTCTTTTGTCTTTCGCACTAGAGTAGCGCGTTTGCTTTGGTTGTACTTCACCCAAAATGCCCGGTGCTGTAGTCCACTTCCTGCTTTTGAAGCGTTTGCTGGTCTGCTTGGCGTTCACATTAGCATTAAAATATAATTCACTTCAAATGAACCAAGACTGAGGTTTTTATGCAGTCCAGTTCACAGTTTTTGGTCTGCATGAGAGTTCGGCTATATATTCAAACATCCCCAATTAAAACAGACTTTCTAGCCAAAAAAACTTAAGTTTGATTAAAAAAGCTGCATTTATGGATATTGGCTCCCAACATGAAACATCCCCTGATCCTTTCCATTTGGTTTTCTCAATAGCTGTGTTTCCGTTACAAATGTACTCAAAACCTTGTACATTTTTCGCTAATGTAAAATAAAAAACAATTTTGAAAATTTTCAACCTTTCAAACTCAGAAATTTTCATGTTTTTTTTCTAGAAAATTTCTGAGATTATTAAAAAAAAATAAAAATCCCTAGTAAATCTTCAACTTTTGAAACTCAAAAATTTCAACATTTTTTTAGAAAATTTCTGCAATTGATCAAATGTTTTTAGGTATTTTTTCTAGAAAACGTTAAACTTTTGAAACTCAGAAATTTCACAATTTTTCCTAGAAAACTTCTGATTATTAAAAGAAATAAAATGTTTTGGCTGACATTTACTCCTCTTTTTTAAATATAACAATGCCTTTGCCCTGCTGTATGGCGCCGACTCACACAGCAGAATCTGATCCAACTTCAGCTCCGTAAAATCTCTGCAGACCTTAACCCAAATTGATTTGTAAACAGAAAAACAAACCACATATGTGCTGCAGTTGAAACATTTTTCTCCAGAACATTTGGTTGTTGCACAAACACAGAGACAACATTAAAATGTTTATCTTATTTCTTATGGGAGCCATTTATGGCTCCTTCTCTGTGACCTGAACTGATTTAGAGTTTAGCGTTGAAACACTTCATCTGAGCATCTTAAAGTCCGGCCTCGCTCCTCCCCGAGGTCTCGCTTCCTCCCATTCCCACAGACGTCTCCTTCAATGATACGCTATTGATTTATTGCCCAGCGGATGACAGGGACGGAGCGAGGCGCGCTGAATGAGAGACAGTAATATCAAACTGTGGAGCAGAGGCTGAAAATGAAAGATTTTATTAATGTCGCTGAAATATTTGCTGTTGTCCAGCTGTCATCGGCGAAGCTTGATCGACTGTTCAGACTCCACCTACAACTTGACATAACAAAGGTCTGATTTTATAGCTGTGGAAGAGACAAAAGAGCAAATAAATGATGTTTGATATATACTAGGACAACCTGCACATTACACTGCAAAAACAGAATCTTAAGTATTTTTGGTCTGATTTCATACATAAGACAAAACTATCTTACAAATAAGGTATAGGAAGTTGTTTTAAGTTAATAATTTCTTAATATTGATGGAAAAAAGTACTAGTTCCATTATCTTATTCATAACAAGACATTCTTCCCATGTTATTAGTGAAATAATCTGCCTTTTCATCAATATAAAGGAATTATTAACTTAAAACAATGACCAATGTCTTACTTGTTCAAGTATACAAAGATATTTGTAGTAGAAACTAGACTTTGTGAGATTTTGTGTTTTTTCTTTTAATAAAATGACAAATTTTTTTTTCCACATTAAACTTTAAGACCAAGTTGTATAATGACACACTGAGAAATATGTAAACCTTTCTAAGCTCCAAACATCATAATTATCTCAAAAATGAATATTCCACAGCGATCAGAGTCTTTAAACCAAGAAAAATGGGTCTCCTGTCAATCCTGAAAACTCAATATCATGTTAATATCATTATGAACCCTATTTGGTTTGATTTACAGGAGCCTCCTCTAATCTAATCCCACCTGCAGTTAATTATTTTGGTTTCAGCAGGTGTACAAACATCTCAAGAGTCAACTGGTGCAATCTCTGTATGGGTTTTAAAACATGAGTCCTATGGTGGAGCATATCATCCAAAAATAGAATATCCAGATAATTTTACAAAGTATTTTTGGTCTATTTTCTACTGCAAATATCGTTGTATACTTGAAATAATACAAGTAAACAACCCAAAGTCACGCGAAGGGCAAAAAACTTGCTAACGTTGACTTGCTTTGGTTTTAGCTATTAAGTTGTCAATATAACGCGCTAAACCTTAAGTGTATGTGTGATATATAAAGGAAAAAGGTACATATAATTGTCAATACTTTGACAATTAGAAAACAAGTTCAGAACAAAGTTTTAATTAAGAAAAATAATGATGAAGAGGGAAGAATGTCAGTTTTGCTAGCTTGACTATGGCAACCGTAGCATGTAGATGTGCTATGGATTTCTGTGTGTTTCGGTCCAGTTAAAAAACAACAAAAAAAGAGCAACTAAGCATCAGCTCTGACAGATCATCAGTAGAGCAGGAGTTTAAATTAGCAAATCAACCACCACTGTGTTAGCTTGGCTAATAGCAGCGGCAGCTAATCTACCACAGTGATCACTTAATAATCTCAAAATGAACATCAAGCCTGAAAACATAAAACTGTAACAGACTGAATGTTGTGTTCTTTGTGTGGGAAATGTTTACGTATTGAATCCTGATAAATATAGTGGAGCTGTTGCCAGTCAGTTGCTATGGAAACGGGTCTGTGTGCATGTGGGCGACTCAGAGAGCGAGAAAAAGGAAGAGTAAGTGGTTTTGAATTGTTCTCCAACAGTTTTTCTGTGTTATTTCGTGCTCTGCTGCAGCACAGAGCACTAAACTAATAATACCTTCTTCTCTCATACGCAAAATTTCAGGATGTAAACAATAACATGCAACGTGTCTACAGGAGCTTGTATTAAGACAATAATTCATTAATACTGATGAAAAAGTAGTAGTTCCTCTGGTGGATTATTCCACTTATTACATGACATTTTCCCATTTTATAGGTGAAACAATCCGCCAGTGGAAATGGTTCTATTTCATTAAAATTAAGGCATTATTGACTCAAAAGAAGCTCCTACATTTTGCTACTTGTAAAAGTTTTGTCATATTTAAAGTGTATTAAGAGAAACTATACCAAAATACCTGGTAAGATTTTGTCTTTTTGTAGTGTTGTTCACCAATTTAGTTTTATTTTTCAAAATAAATTTTGTCACATATTTATCTTTTTCTCAGGCTCTCCAGATATTCATGCTGAAACATTTCAGCGAAAGCAACTTCAGCAGCAGCATAATGGCGGATCCTGTGTCTGTTCCTCCAACACAAACGCAGAACAACCTCCCTCGACACGCCAAACAGCTCATCTGTCTCAGGGAGTCCAACACAAAATTAGGGCCACTCTCTGCTCTCTGTTTCCAAGGCAACCGCTACGGCGGCCGGCAGAGTGGCCGCATTATTTACCTCCGCCAGCGGCTGTATAATCCTCGTCACCTGCCTGCTGCGTCGCAAACCATACCTTTGGAGAAGAACGTCCAACCCCCACGAGCAACAGGACCCCCAACGCACACACACACACACACACACAAGCACATGCACACACACACACACACACACATTTATAAACGTAATGTAAATTCGTCATGCTGTCACACACAGATGAGGAAACCTGCAGGGGAGAGAGAGCAGCAAAAATCCACCCTGCTACACACTATTGAGATAAACATGTTTGCAACCGTGTAGATCTAATTTGAAAAAAAAAATCTATGCTTTACGACAGTGAATTAGGGCCATTGTAGTTAGAAAAAAAGGAGAAATTAATTTCTGTATTTTGCAGAAAAAAACTAGGACATTTCTGAGCTCCAAAAGTTGAAAATTTATAGAAGAAAAATAAAAATATGAGATTAATCTCAGAAATTTTCTGGAGAAAAAAAAATGGAATTTTCTGAGATTCGCAAGTCAAAAATTTCCAAGACAAATTTTAATATTAATCTCAGAAAATTCAAAGATTTTTCTAGAAAATTTCTGAGTTTCAGAAGTTTAAAATTTGCAAGAAAACCCCAGAAATTTTGAGATTACTCTAGGAAATGTTCTAGAAAGATTTAGAAGATTTTTGTCTTGAAAATTTCTGCATTTCTAAGTACGAAAGTTTTCAGCTATAGACGTTTATAAATTTCTGTGTTGTTCTATAAAATTTCTGCGATTGAGCTCTAAATTTCAAAAAATTTTCTTGCAAACTTTTGACATTTCGAGTCCAGAAATGTTCTTGTTTTTTCAAGAAAATTTCTGAGATTAATTTTTTATTTTTATCTTATCTTATCTTATCTTAAATTGTCAACTTCACCAACTCGGACATGATTTTTTCTAGAAAATTTCTGCGATTGATATCACAATTTCCAAGTGTTTTCTTCTAAATTTTTGACCTCTGGAGCTCAGAAATGTTCTGTTTTTATTCTAGAAAATTACTCAGATTAACCTCAAAATTTCAGATTTTCTTTCTTGCAAATTGTTGACATTTCACACTCAGAAAATTCAACATATTTTCAATCAAATTTTAGAGCTTAATCTCTCAACTTCTGAGGGTTTCTGTGCCGACATTTAGTCCTCTTTCCTATCTACAGTGGCCCTAAAGCGGTGTTGTAATACTAACAGGAAATGTTAAATGTGAAGAACATATTTATAATAAAGCGTGTAAAACACCTTTATTCTGCACGCTGGCTTTCACAAAAACAAAATCCACACACAAAACGCCTGAGCCCCCTGTGTTCGCCCCATCAGTCAGATCCATAATTGGCCATCCATTATGCCAGAGTTCATTTGCATGGTTCCGGCTGAAGTGTTTACCAGATGTCTGTGGGTGTCGCTTACATGATTAGGCAGCAGTCCTGCTAATTTACTGGGCTGATCCTCTGGGTGCTTGTCCATCACTGGTGGAAATCAGGAAAAAAGCTACAAAAACTGCTGTTTGGTGGAGGAAATGTGATGTTTTATAATAACGATGGTCCTCTGACTAAGATTTGATTTGGCATCTTGTTGTCTCTGTAAACTGACGGCATCAAACACAAGATCAAAGTCTTTATACTGAAGATGGTTCAGGAGGATTAAGGAAGCCTGAACAGCAAAATCTGCATTTTCTTTTCAGTTTGATGATGTTCTGTATAAATTGTGCCCCACAGAGCCAGTATGACGGGTTCAGTAGGGTTGGGCATTTATTATATCGTTTATCATTTATTGTGAACATTTTTTGTCACAATAAGAATTTTGACTTATCGTCGTCTCAATAAATTTCAGATACAAACAGTAAAAAAAAGCCCAACTCATTTCCGCAAATGTTTTAAGTTCCATCATATCATTAAATTCAATCTGGAGAGACTCACACGGAGAAGAAAATAGCAGTTAAAAAGATTTAATGGTACAATTTCTTTGGCGCTCGGACCCGGCAGAAGACCGTGAGCCGAGGATCGCCGTGAGCAGGCGGTCTGCTCGGCGAGCTCGGGATAGTCTTCCCCCTGGGACCGAAACTGGTGGTGGAGCGGAGCTTGGAGAGGGAGAGCACAAGGGATCCTGGAGGACGACCCTCATGGTGAAGGTGGAGAAGGGGAGGAGGTGGGTCGAAGCACGGCTGACGAGCAGGAAGACCCAGGGTAGCTTGGACTTTTGAAGGTGTCTTTGGACGACGATTGGCTGGAGCGGCGTGAAGCTCCGGTCCGGATTGGCTGCGGTCGGGCGTAGTGATTAGATGATGTGGTGAAGCTGGTCGGGTCTCCCAGTTTGAATTTTCGCCAAGGCTCCATTTTTAAAATATATTTAAATGTAACTACATTTAAATATATGTAACTGTATATAGGCACATATTTAAACATATATATTTAAGTATATATTTAGGAAGTTAGGTACTAAGTAGTTACTACCTAACTACCACAGTTAGGTAATAACTAGTTCCATTTACTCAATTACATTTACAACAGTTTTATGTTTTAAGCTGTAAAATTGCCAGAATGGAGCAAAAAATAACAGAAACGTTGCATGTTGTTTACATCCAGAAATTTCGCACATGAACATTTTGCCCGTTTTTTATTTTTATAAAAAATAAAAAAACTGCTTCTGGAAAACAGCCAAAGTGCTTAAAGTTACTATTTTTTCACGTCTTGAAAATGACCCGTTGGCAGAAACTTCTGGAATGTACGAATGAGCAGCGCTGAGCCGTTACCTAGCAACCCCAGTAAAACCCAGCCCGTTACCTGGCAACGCAATCAGAACTCCAGCATGTTGGTCAGTTGGGTTTACTGAGACGAGGGTCGTAACATTTACTCAATTGCATTTACTTGAGTAACTTTTTGAAAAAAGTTACTTTCAGGAGTAGTTTTTCTACGCTGTACTTTTTACTTTTACTTCAGTGACTTTATTATGAAGTATCTCTGCTCTTCTTGAGTAAATGTTCTGGATTTTCTACCCACTGAATGAAAAACAAACATGTTTTAACCAAAGATTCAGACACACCTGCAGTTTTTGTTAAAGCTTCATGAGTTTTTTATTAAAAGAAACTGATTTAAAAATATATATTTTGCCTGATTGTTATTTTTTGTTACTTACATGAATTATTATCATTTTGGTCCTTAAAATACCAAAATTTCCACTTAACTTTATAATTTGGTCCATATGATAATATAAATCTTTAAATACTAAATGATTGATAATTTGATTAGTTACTCTCTACTTGAGAATACTTTTTACCAAATACTTTTTTGCTCTTGAATGATTTCTTGGACAGCTACTTACTTTTACTTGAGTAAAAATATGTTTAAGTAGTGATACTTTTACTCGAGTACAATTTTGGGTATCTCTGTGAAAATCACACTTATTTTTAAGATGCCAATTGAAAATGGGAAAGTTTTTCAGGAGGAGTATTTGTGTTGGTGGCTCCATGATTTCCATTTCATGAATTCACAGCCATGAAATCACCCAAAAATGTGTAATAAATAGTTTTTTAAAAAACATTTTATCATTATCACAATACCACCATGAAATTTACTGACAAGATTCCAAGTCCATATCGCCCATCTTTGCTGCTTAGTTCTCCAAACATGGAGCTAGATTCCAGGCATCAAGTTCGAACTAGGCTGAAAAACACGTAAAACAAAAAACTGTAATAAATGATTGACTGCACAAGATTTCCATTTTGTAAACAGGAGGCGTTTCGCTCCGTCATCCAGAGAAGACACGTTTCCATTAGAGCGCCGGTGATGGACGCCCGCACACAGAATCAGCTCATACATGTTTCCAATCATTTGTTGTGACACTTGGGTATAAACACAGGCGAAGGCACACAAGCACCTGCTGAAACATATAGAGTATGAACTCTGCAAAGTGACACATGCTCATTTGCAGCCGACTCTCGCCTGTCACAACATTACGTTTAATGGACGTCTGGCAGGGAGCTTCCCCACTTCATCCAGAAATTTCTGCAGAATAAGAGCGTCACCGACTATCCAGACAACATCCAAATAACACGCTGGGTGTCGCGCCGATCTGAAATAGCAATCAGCAGATGTAAATGTCATCGGGTTTTCAGCTTGAGGGTATTTTAATAGGAACATTCTGATCCTGGGATTTAAATCCAATATAGATGGCTTATCCAATCCCTGTATGTGCTCCAGGAGAACGGCGAGGAAGTGGTTTCAAATGCCACAGAAATGTCACAGATAATATTAAAGTACACATTTCTTACAGGGTTTGACTAACAGACATACTTTTAGTTGCATTTTCACTGTAAATGGGGAAAAAGGCTTTGAGGAATTACAGTCGTTTGGTTTTTAACTCATCCTCGCCTAATAAACTCGCTCACATTCTGTTAAAGAGGGAAAAGTTGACATAAGACATTGCAAGTACTATACATAACATTACATAACAATGTTATGTAAATTCAATATAATTATTTAAAATATATATATTTTTTAGCCAAAGTTTGTACAAAAAGTCCAAAGAGACTCTTGCTTGCTTTGAAAACAAAGATTAGACATCCATGGACCATCCTTAGCAACTAGCATGCTAATGCTAGCACACGGATGCTAGAGAAAAATGTGAAGTAAATTGTAAACTTTAGGTTTAGATTATATAAGATACCAATAACACAAACTAACGTTACAATCCTCCAGGTTGGGATGTTTGAGTCGCTCTCTGGCCTTTAGCCTCACCAGCTGCAGGCAGCGGCGTTCGCACCCCATCCTGCTCTCTGCGGTTTATTAGTAAACCGTGCAGCAGGCCGGCTGGATTAGAATTCACTTCCACCTTCGTGAAGCACAGGGAGGTTGGGCAACATGTTATTCAACTCGCCCCAGTCGCTGGCAGTGACCTGCGTCGGCTCTCTGAATTAATAAACCGTGACTTGGCTACAGTGACCCATAAATTACTCCTGTTGTTGAAGATTATCGGCTCCTTTGAAATGCACTTCTTTGAAGGCGGTGGTTAGAGGGCAGCGGTGTGACCCGAAAGTTCAAACCCTGCGACCACAAACGTGTCCGTCAAAAGTCTCCAGAACACTAAACCTGCATTCTTCCTCACTGTTGGGAGGTTTTCCTGCCTCCAGGGCAAACTGTGGAGAAAACTGAACATGCTTAAGAAATAAACAACTGGACGTTACATTAAAATGCACTGGATGTTGTGGATGTGCTGATCTCTGACTGAAATCTTAATTTGTGTTTTCATTAGTCTGTGGAAGTAAAATAATGCCTTTCATAAAACACAAAAGCCCCAGAGATTTAACTGATTCAGATGGTGGCGAGATGCACTGCTCAAGAATATAATTAAGTGTTTCATGAGGACAATCAGCATAACAATAAACTCTGAATGTCAGTTCCAGGAAACTAAAAGCTCCTGCACAAACCGATAATAGCGTCAAAATTAGGTTTTTATATTTAATGTCAGTATATTAAGAGCAACATGCACTAAAACTCTGGTTGATTTTATAAATTCATGAGGTGAATTTATAAAATTCATTTTGCTGGTCTGAAATAAAACCAGAGTAATACCACCATCAGTTTGGAGACGAGATGCTGAGGGAGGAGAACTCACTTTCTTCACTATTTCCCAGCTTCAAAGGTAAAACTAAATTACTCTTGAAGTGGAGCATCTTCTATTTGTTTCAGTGGTAAAACAAAAATATTCATTTACAAAATTATATTTCAGTAATTCAACCGATGAGACTTCAGGTTTCTGCAAAATGGAGCAGAGAAATTATCACAGTTTGTAAGGATGTTGATTTATTTTTACTTTTGCTTGTTTTGTCATTTAGTCAGAAATGCATAGTAATGTGTCAAAAATGTAATAGCAGGGAAGGCGCCAAGTAGTAAATAAATGTTTGCTGTGAAAGCAAAGTTTGCAGAATAAAATTACTTTTTTTTTCTAAGCAGCTCTCTGCAACAAACCATTCATCATGTTGGCATCTGAGTTTATTGCAAAACAGGCCCTAAAATATAAACTAAAAGTTTTTAAAAGATTCGATGAAAGTGAAAATATAATATTGGCAAGAAAATTAGAGGTGACTTAAAAAAAAAACCACAACTAGTTGTAACAATAGACTTTAAGAAACATTAATTTAATGTAAATTATGTTTAGTTTTTATAAATTTAGATCAAATATTGTCACACAGGCACTGTGTTTATGCGTTCATTTCCAAAAAAATCTAATTTTGAGATTAATCTCTGAAATTTTCTAGAAAATAAAAACAATAAACTTTAGATTATTCTCCAAAATCATCTAGAAAACAAACATATTTCTGAAAGTTGAACATTTCCTAGAATAACTCAGGAATGTTGAGATTAATCTAAAAGAAAAATTCTAGAAAAAAACTTGAATGAAAGTTTGAAATGTCGAAACTTTTCAAATTTTGGAAATTTTTAAAAATAAGTTGACTTGAAATTAAGACATTTACAGTATATATATATATGTATATATACAGTATATATATTTAATTCTCAGATTAATCTCAAAATTTCGAAGCAAAATTTCAACTTTTGGAGCTCAGAACTTTTCTTGTTTTTCTCCAGAAAATTTCTGAGATTAATCTCAACATTTCAAATTTCTTTCTAGCACATTTTTGACTTTTGAAGCTCAGAAATTTCCTATTTTTTTTCCAGAAAATGTTAAAGTTTTTTTTAGTGGAAATTTCTTCCCCCTGTGTTCATAATACGCTGGAAAATTACAAAACATTTAGGACAACATGTTCAACTGATTGTGGATCCCTTTAGGACTTTAGCACAAGACTAATACCATGCTTGTATTTCTGCTTTACAAAAACAATCAACTGGAAGCACAAACCGATTTTCTGCTGCTGTAAATTTAGTGATTCCTTGCCAGTGAGTTCAGACTTTCACAAACATCCAGAGTTTAAAGGCTGTCAGTCTAGATTCGACTCAATAGCAGCGACGCGCTCTTAAACGCACCAATAATCCAAACAAGCCGCTGTGTTTTCACACCGTCAACAGTTCACGGCAGCAAACGTTTCAGCTGTAATCCTTTTACACGCCGTATAATCCCACCCACCCTCACAGCGGAGCCGTGTCACTCAGACTTCAACTTGGACATCTGTTAACAATCCGCACAGAGAGCGACGGCCGCAGACACTTGATGGAGGAGTCCTCGACTCGACAGGAGGAGACGCTCCGGCAGACAGCGAAGTAAACAGGGCGCGGAGATGACGGACTGCCAGCAAACCTGGCCTACCACCTGCGAGCCTTCAGGCCCCCCCGCAGGGCGCGAGCTGCTGTGTGCTCATGCCAGGAGATGATAGCAGGCGGCGAGCAGACGGAGGGTGAGCGTGTGTGTGCGTGTGTGTGTGTGTGTGTGTGTGTGTGTGTGTGTGTGTTCTTGTTTTTCCCCCTGCGTGGGGACATTGGCCTGACTCTATACCTACACGTGGGGACCTATTTACCCGTGGGGACCAAATTTGAGGTCCCCACCGGCACAACCCCATTTTGTAGCATAAAATGGTGTATAAACATGCCTCGTGAAGTTTTCCAGGAAGTCCCCATGAACTTCATTTCAAGACAAAATTTGTGCGAGTGTTTAAGGCATGCGCTCATAGTGGTCACACAGAGTATTGCAGTCCCCTTTAGGCTAGGTGTTCCGGAAGTGTGCTTCACTTACTGCTCACTCACTAGTCCCCCCTATTGGTCAGAAGGAGTTTTACAATTTAATGGCCAAATTCAACTTTAACTTTAAAAATCTAACTTTTTAAACTTAATTTCTTACAGTGTGGGATTATAGAGTATTTTTTTATGTAATTTATTTTAGTTTAATTTAAAGTGAAGTTTACCAATATTTACTTTTTTATTTAATTTATTGCACTTAGCTTAGCTAAGCGCTGTGAAAACCTATTGAAACTCAAAGGCTTATTATGATTCTCCTCAGTAAATAAGCACCAATTTGGAGGCCTAAGAATATTCGAAAACTCAAACTTTGGAGACTGCCGAGGAAGATGGCAGCACGCTAAGAAAGCTCCGGAAACCGACAATTTTCTTTCACATTTATCTGGAATATACACCTCTCAATTTACCCGGATATAAATACATCTGACATGCTAAAACCTAAAGTATTTCTAAGAAGCCAGATATTAATAATTTACCGACGAAATGTCAAGCAACAACAAAGCTAACTATTTCAAAGGTGCAGTAACGAGAAGCAAGCTAGCAGCGAGGACCAGCCCCACGCCTGACAGCACTTCTGCTAACCCGTTGACAGACTTAAGCTGCACTGAAGAGAAACATACCGACCCCAACTTCATTGAAGAAATATGGAACATGAGCGCAACACTACAAATTGTTGCAGCAGATGTTGTCTCAATTAAAGAAAGAACTAAAGAGCTTAAAGACTCTGTGGAAAATATTCTAATTAGACTGGGCGAGGTTGAACAGCGGGTGTTCCTCAACAGCACTCCCTAGAAATCTTTTTTTTAAAAATCTGTCCCCAAGCATTTTTCAATCAACAATCATGAATGTCTCTTGGAGCCATGGTGCATACCCAACAAGAAGTAGGTCATTTTGGATCAAAGCTGTCATTTAGTCTTTTTTAGAAACTAAGGAAACTCCTCCTACAGATGGGAAGAGGTAGAGACGTTGAGGAGGAGGGCTCAGGGCAAGGGTAAAACATTTCACTAAAAACCACCAAAGACTATCCCTATGCCACCATCTACAAAACCAAAGAAGAGCCGAATGCCACTGCAGCAGTAATCCAGTACAGGAGACTCTTGGGTACAGGATCAAGACTACCACATAGAGTAAATACCCTCCACAGAGAAAGGAGTTGGAAACTAAAATAAAGAAAGCTCACACTAGTGTTGGTGGCTTGGTGCAGCTATAACAACTTGAAGCTCAATACCCAGAAGACAGTGGAGTTAATGGTTGGCTTTAGGAAAGTCACAAACCCATCATCCCCTCTTGTTCTCAGAGTCCTTTCCATCTCCATTTTGGACTCATCCTGCTTCCTGGACATCACCATCACCCAGGACTTCAAGTGGAAACCAACCATCAGCTCCCTTATCGTGAAGGCCCAGCACCAGATGTTCTACTTATGGCAGCTGAGAGAATTCAAACTGCCAACTGAGTGTTGGTGCAGTTTAATACAGCCATCATCAAGTCAATCCTCACTACCTCTATCACTGGGTACAATGGAGCCACAACCAGGGACAAACAGATTACAACACATTGTGTGTAGTGATGAAAAGGTGATCGGTTGCAACCGCTGACCTTTACAGGAGATTGCACGACCTAGAGTCCTTCAAGACTCTAGGTCGTGCAGGTCGGATTGCAACTGACACTTCTCACCATGGACACAGTCTGTTTAAGCTCCTCTCCTCAGGGAGAAGACTATGGTCCACCCGGACCAGAACGTCCCGCCACAAGGACAGTTTCTTTACCTCAGTCATTAGACTGTTGAACAATAGATAATTGACTCTGGCATAACACAGCCACTTTATCCACCTGCTACTCTTACTCTACTCTACTCTGTGTAATTTAATTAACAGTGTTTCAGTTTTGGTAATGGCATTTTTAAAATGTTCCTCTATTACTTGTCTTTTAAGGTATTTAAGATCTTTGCTGATTTGAGAATTATTGAAACTGCAAATTATGGGGACTGCATAAATGTTTCTTTTTAATTTATGTAGCAAGATTAATCAGTTGAAAATAAAAACATGATTTAAACAGTTGTCTTTGCTCTTCTAGACAGACAACAAACAAGCAGACATTACTCAGAACTAAATATTCATGTCTTTGATGTAGAAAAGTCCCTTCGTAAAGACTGAAACAGTAGCTAAACCAGAAATTAAATTAAAATAATTTAAAAATCCCTAAAGAGAAACTACAATGTAGTATTTCACCCCATGTTCATTAGTCAAGTCAAACAGGTCATGTTTAGGCCTGCTTCGTAGGAATGATTTCCTGAAGAGTTCTGTGTTACAATATTAAGTGCAAAAGTTTTCTGCAAAACAAAATCCTTTATTTGCTTTTCGTTTTGTGTAAAGGTTATGCAGTGTTGTCCATTTTAAGTGGCTTACCCATACAAAATTTCATATGAATAAAAATCAAATTTCAAAGATGATAGATAGACTGTTACTGTTTAGTAGGCACTGTCAGTTAGGCTGAAAATGTCTCATGCCTGGTTCCCAAAAATGTATTTGGGAGCCAGGCATGACACTTGAAGTAGATTCCTGAGGTCAAACATTGTCAATGGCCTTCAACCAACACATCAAAGATGGGCTAACCCAAGTAAGATCTCGTAGTTCCTTATATATTCTTCTTGATAGAAGAAATTATCTGTAAAAGCTAATTGAGATTTGACCAACACTCTATAAAGCACTTCATATTTATATCAATTAACAGCCTCTTGTAAATATTTCAATAACATATATGCTCAATATGATTGTACAAATTGGTATTATGTCTTTCTTAACTCCCCTCATCTTTTTCCAATGGTTTGCTCCACAAGCTCTTAAGTAGGCCATTGGTGACATTGTACCCTTTGGTCTCTCCAGGCCTGACAAGAAGATAACTGAAAGAAGGATTGGATTTGTTTGACTGACTCTGTTTAAGTTAGAGTTGTTAAAACAATAAACTGTAGCATTTTTGAACTTTTAATTCAAAGTGCTTGGTTGAAGACAAAGAATGGTTGAAGAAGAGGAATCAAGAATCAGCATGCTCCTCAAGCAGGTTGACTGGCTCACATTTATGTATTTATTTATCCACATATAGTTTTCCTTATCTACTACAGCCCTCCACCCAGCTTCTCCACAATGGAGAAACTGGGTGGAGGCCGTCTCACACACATCCTGAGATTTGATGTCCCCACCTCACCCATGCCCATCCCCCCTCAACATTCCCTCCATGGCTTGGAGGGAAACATGCTGAACTATAAAGTGTAGCATGTTTGAACTTTTAATGCAAAATGTTTGGTTGAAGATAAAGAATGGTGGGATAAGAGGAATCAGTATGCAAATTATTGTAATTTATATATTTATTAATCCACATAAAATTTCCGGATCTGCTGTAGCCCCTCCACCCACTTTCTCAGTAATGGCTGCCGTCTCACACACATCCTGAGATTTGATGTCCCCACCTCACCCATGCCCATAACTCCTCAACATTCCCTCCATGGATTGGAGGGAAACATACTGTACTATAAAGTGCCGCATGTTTGAACTTTTAATGCAAAATGTTTGGTTGAAGATAAAGAATGGTGGGACAAGAGGAATCAAGAATCAGTATGCTACTCAAGGAGGTTGGTTGACTGGCTTACAATTCTTCAGTCTCTTTCTGCAAACCTTCCTAATTTATATATTTATTTTTCCACATCCTAATTTTCTGATTTGCTATAGCTCCTCGCCAGTCTCTCTGTAATGGCTGCCATCTCACACACATCCTGAGATTTTGCGTCCCCACCTCACCCATGCCCATCCCCCCTCAACATTCCTCCATAGCTTGCTCTCAAACTTTGCAGATTTGACTGGTGTGGAACCTACAAAATGTCCATTACAAAGAATAATTTTTTCTCCTGAAGCATTACTTTGGGAGATAACACAAGTTAAGTAATTAATTTCCTAGTTTTATAACTTAATTGATGTTCGGTAGAGTTGTGACGCCAAAGTTAAGGTGTCATTAGTTATTAACACAGGGCTGGGCCGTAAGCCTCAGCTAGCTGCTTTTTGCAACCAAGCAGGAACTCCGGCCTGTGCCGGAGTCTAAATCAAGCGCTCCTTTTTTGACTGCTGCACACCTGCACCGAAGGAGGAGATTCAGACCTTCATGCTAACATCCGAGGAATGAGGAGCAATCTAGCTAAAGAAAATGGTAAGATTATTGTTATTTTAATGGACTCCCGGTTATTATCTATTATATCACTCAGTCAGATATACTTTTAAATGCTGTTTAAACGTGTTGACCTGTAAAAACTGTTTCAATTGTGTTTCACTAGGATGGCTAGCTGACATTAGCCTAGCTACAGCTAATGAGAAGCATGCATGTTTTATTTTCAATTTATTGAGGTCCAGTCTTACAGCAAATAAATAGAAATAAAAGTGACAATTAACCAAAAAAAGGATAAGTTATTAAAATATGACTGCTCACAAAAATGACTCAAATGCAAAATAAAAAAAGCTAAGTTTGAAACATGCAAACCTAATAGAGCAGAAATCATGAAATATGCAATATTTTCAGTGGCCCTGCTTGTGTGATTGAAAAGAGTAATAACTTAAGAGTAATAACTTTTTACATGTGCTCTGAATTGAGAGACGATAGACATGAGGAGCTAAAACATGAGGCAGAAGTAAATGGATGCCTTGTGCATAAAGGTTGATTCTGCTGGGAAGGGAGCCTTCAGGCCACATTACACCAGACTACATCCTTTTTAAAATAATAAAGATTGGGATTTATGGGGTTTTTGGGGGGGGTGTAGGAGTGGGGGAGGGTATATTAGGATGAATCAGGAGGTTTGAATTGGAAACTAACTTCAGCATCATAACTTTAGGTGGGGGGGATCTGTTTTGGCAAAATTAATTTCAGGCCTTTAACACTGACTTATAATCATTGAATGCTTTTTTTTTTTTCCTGGAAAATGCCAACCAGAGAAGTAGATCCAGTGATAGGAGTGACGGTGGAGTAGAGTCTACACCCAGCTGTTCCAGTTTAAAAGGTGAATTATCTCAGGGAAAGGTGCATTAGCCCACAATGTTTTTCCCACATTTAAGTTGTTTTGCATTAGTGTTTCCACTAAATCAATATAATGCGAGTTATAACTGCTCAGGTGAGAGAAGGGAGGTGTGACAAGAAGTCTATTAAAATTATAATTTTTTTAACATGATTTTAGTTGCCTAGAAGAAGCTACCACAATATCAGTTAATGTTTGATTTAAGAGTACCAAGTCAGGTTTTTCTTAAACAAAGAAAAGGCTCAGCACATCTGTCGGTGATTTTACTTGAAATGCCAGTTGTTTCTAAATGTCCAAGGAAATAGAGATTTGTGTTGGGGGGAAGCTTTGGTAGAACCCAGGTCAACTGCTTTCCTTTTTGCATTCGACCATTGTTGACTTGCTATAACTTTGATAATTTTATTTAATAACCCTTAGTCTAGTTGTTCCAATCTTGAGTATTAAATTGAAAAAGTTAGAAATTTTAAAGAATTGCTGAAATTATTGAATACTGAAGGTCGGATATTTATTTCTAATCCCAAATTTAACATTTGTAACCTAGTGATAAGACCCAAAAATATTTTGAGAAGACCAAATATAGGAGATGCAGAGCCTCTGAATTGTTTTAAGGTGATATTAACTTTTTTTCTTTTTAAATTTCAGCTACAGATGAGACATTTGGGCTTGATCCAGAGCAGAGGCAAATGGTAAGTGTGCCTATGAATAAGTTCAAAGGATGTGACAGTATTTCAGTTTCATTCTAGCTCACATGTACTCTTCATACTGCATAGCTAATTTAAATATTGTTCTAAATTAAAGTCTGGAAAAGTTGCTGCCCAGTTGTCTTCACCAATGAACATGTGCATTAGTATTTACAAATCCTACAGTGGTGAAAGTTATTTTCGCTGTAGAGAAGTGGCAAAAATGTTATGCAGAGAAATTCTTGAAAAAGATCATTTTGATATAAGCTTGTCGTATTGAGTTTGGGAGGAATGCTGTATCTTGACAATATGTCTCCATCCAAGTTGGCACCTTGTGTTTAACATGTCTGGATCATAGATGATGACTGAAATCAGGCCTGTTAAGAATTCTCAGATTTTCAAAATATTGTGAAAATGTTTTAATACCCCAGTGATTCACTTCTACTTATTTTAACTGATTATAAAGGCTGATGTCCTGCACAGATGTTTTCCTGTTCCACCACACTTGACTCAAATTAATGGATCATTAACAAATGTTTTATAACAAGCTATTGGAGAATGATTTGATTTGAATGAAGTGTGCTGTAGCAACCCCTAAACCCTGGGAGTTGCTGATTCTTGACTTAAAGTTTCACCTGGATGCATCATTCTCAATGTGGTCAGGTGCCAGTTCCATCTGGGGCCTGTGTCTCCAATTTGTTTAATTTCACAGATGTGGACATTTACAATGCTTGTTTTCTGTGTTTTATAGGATCAAACACGTCAAGCTCGTCGCCTGCAGAAACTTAAAGCCCATCACAATAAATGTGAGGCTCATCACAAGAAGCTCGTCACAAAGGCAACAAATGAAGTGAGGGAGAACACGTCTTTTCTCCATCAGAAGGGCTTAATGGTTAGTTTTGCTTCACCTTTTTCTTGATGTACCCAGAGATGAGAACTGTTAGTAAATGTACCATTGTATGTGTGGCTTGAGCTGTTTTGACAGTATTATTGTAAAAATATCAAGAAAATCTTCTTGCAAATTTCTTAATACTTACTATAATTATGTAATCAACACAAATTCATAGCTATCTTTAATGCTGGATAAAAACGTCTTTCAATTTTTAAAAGTTTTGTGAAACAAAAATACTGTCAGTTATTACAAGATTTCAAGTGTCCAACGTCACGATGCTTATCAGAGAAGAAATACATTTGGTGGTATTTGGCTGCTTTGCAAAATCATGTAACCTGAAACTTTAGACTGTGCACAGGAGCTTTCTTTGAGGGGGACTCACCTTGTCAGTCAATTCAAATTTATTTAGTGTCTATTACAATACAAGTTGTCACTAGATGCTTCCCAGAGACCCAGACATGGACTAATCAGGACTAAACCCAAAATACTCTGAAGCATTTATTATCTTCCAGTCTATGAAATTCCAATGGCCTGTCAAGTTGAAGTATAAAATAAATGTGCATAGTTTCAGTGTCATTTAATCTAAATTTAGTAGGTTAGATTAGGTGGTAATGGATACCAAAATCCAAAAGTAATTGGCCATGGTGTCTGATTTTTAACTGTCACATTTGAACACAGCAGAATATTAGCTTTAGGTATATTTGTAACAAATCTGGGTGGATCACTTCATGGTTTGTATTAAATCTGTAAGCAAGGCATTTGCTTTATTTATCCTCTCACCCACTCTATTAAGTACTGCGCTGTCATATTATACACCATGAAATGCAGAATCTCCAGTGTAATCTGAAGGAGCCTGTGCACTTTTGGTGCTGTTAATATGTGACATCTTTGGGATTTCTAAATACCTTGATTCAGTAGAAGTTAACTGTAGCTCTGTATTAAATTGTAACAGTTCATTTAGGCATGGACACATTTTAACAGTTAAACTTATAATTTTTTGGAGTCAAAACAGTCATCCGATGAGAGCGACGATACCATCATCCTTGGTCCAACACCAACTGAAGGGGACATGAGCGTGCCTGAGCTTACAAGAACTGACAGTGTGATTGTAAGTTTATTTATAAATATCATAGTCCAACCTAATGTTAAGACTCACTTAGGTTAGAAATTCTATTTTTTTGTAGTATTTAAAACCAAACTATCCAAGAACTCAGTTAGTCGCCATGTGCTGGTAAATCTGTCACTTTTTGAGGATGCTTAAAAATGTTGGAAAAACATTTGAGCTAACAAGCACCAAAAAAATTTAAAAGAAATCATACTAGTATTGGGAGTATTTCTTTTTTAATGAACTTTTTAAAACTAGTTGTACATATTTAACTTCTTCTGATTTGTTTATATGTTTGAGAAATAATCTGAAAGTAATTTCTCTCTTTTTAAAAAAAATAATTTTAGCTAAACAAACAAATGCTTTGCTACTCAGAAGCATCTCTATCAAGTTCTGACATCACTGAGGAAGAGTATGTTCCCGATTCTGAGAAATCTGAGAGTGGCAGTCTAAACGACAGTGACAGTTCAGTAGACGTTAAACAGCTCAAGAAGAGGAAGAAAAGAGCCCAGAAAAATACTTCTTCTCTGGAAGTCCAACCACTTAAGAGAATGCGTGTGACCACTTCTAGTTCCTTGACTGCAAAAGATCCTGGAGAATCTTCTTCAACTGATGCAAAAGATCCTGGAGAATCTTCTTCAACTGATGCAAAAGATCCTGGAGAATCTTCTTCAACTGATGCAAAAGATCCTGGAGAATCTTCTTCACTTGATGTGACAGTCATGACCTTGAAGAAGAAGGGAGATGGCAGTAGGGCTTACAATAAAAGGTACTTTTGTGCATTTTGTAGCAAACCTTACAGCAAAATGGCACGTCATCTAGAAGCAAAACACAGTGATACACCAGAAGTGGAAAGTGCACTGAAATGTCCCAAAGGTTCTAGAGAACGACGGCTGCAGTTGTCCTTGATAAGAAACAAAGGAAACCGTGCCCATAATAATAAAGTCATTAAAGAGGGAAAAGGAATGCTCATTCCCCGCCAACAATGCACTAAATCTGCAAAAGCTGGTGATTACTTGCATTGCATCAACTGCGAGGGTTACCTCAAGCGGAAATCCTTGTGGAGGCATATGCAGAGGTGTTATCTCAGTCAAAAAGTCAAAGGACTGAAGCCAGGAACATCTCGAGTCCAAGCCATTTGCAAATATGCAGAGCCAGTACCAGACAGCGTCAATGCACAGTTTTGGAAACTAATACATGACATGCACCATGATGATGTAGCAAAAGTTGTCCAAAGTGAGAAGTGCATCTTGAAATTTGGAGAACATTTGTTCAACAAACATGGTCAAGATGTTACAAGACACGAATACATCCGACAGAAGATGCGCGAAACCGCACGAGTTGTTCTGCAAGGGAAGAAAGATGGCAAGTTGGAGACGCTCCCAGACTTCTTTGTGCCAGCTAACTTCCCTCATGTTATAGATGCAGTTAAGAAAGTGGCTGGCTTGGATGAAAGAACAAACGTCTTCAAAACGCCATCTTTAGCACTCAAGTTGGGTCACAACCTCAAGAAAGTGGCAAATGTTCTTGAATGTGAGGCTATGATCTCAGGCGATGAGAATACCATTCACAATGTGCGAATTTTCAAACAAATCTGTGAGACCAGATGGAGCGAGTGTGTCTCTTCCCATGCTCTTAGGACTTTGAATGAGGCTAAGTGGAATGCTCCTCAGCTTATTCCCTTTGCTGAAGACGTTAGGAAAATGCACCAGTATCTTGACACAAAAAGGATGGAGTGCCAGAGGAACCTGAAGGAAGAAGCTGTAAAGAAGAACTGGGCTGAACTTGCCAAGATCACGCTTTGTGAGGTGATAATATTCAACCGGAGAAGAGAGGGAGAAGTATCCAAGATGCCACTGAACGCTTTCACCTTGAGAGATACCTCTGTCACCCATCCAGATGTGGAGCTTGCTTTGTCAGAACTTGAAAAGAAGCTGTGTAAACACTTCCAGCGAATTGAGATAAAAGGCAAACGTGGCCGAAAGGTTCCCATTCTCCTAACTCCTAATATGGCATCATCAATGGAGTTGCTTGTCCAAAATCGCCGCAATTGTGATGTATTGGATGAGAATCCATACATGTTCGGGAGACCACAGACTCTCAATCACTTCAGAGGATCGGATATTATTCGTGAGATGGCTCAAAACTGTGGAGCAAAACACCCTGGAGCATTGTCCTCAACCAAACTGAGGAAGCACATGGCCACCATGTCAAAGGTACTTAACCTAAAGGACAATGAAATGGACGACCTAGCTGACTTCCTTGGCCATGACATTAGAGTTCATCGTCAGTATTATAGATTGCCTGAAGGGACATTACAGTTGGCAAAAATCAGTAAAGTGTTGCTGGCACTAGAAAGAGGACAGCTCTCCCACTTCAAAGGACGAAATCTGGATGAAATCAGCATTGATCCACAAGGTAAATTGGTATATTTTTTTGTGAAGATTTAATTTGACCCCCTGGCATGGCACGTTCTATTTATTTTGATTTTGACTTTGTAAATAAAAAAAAAAAGATGACATCTATAAAAGTTTGAGTGTCAGACATTGACAACAGTAGGAAGAAGTAGCTCAGCAGGCATTTTTTATATTACATATTCGAATTCTTGTAGTTTTTTTGTTTGCTTGTTTTAATCTTTGGGAAATTCAATCATAATTTCCCATTGTAAATTGCTCACTTGAATGGCCATAGAACAAGGAAAAGCGCTAAGACTGTGCTGACAGCATATGCAATGCTTCATAGTTTAATATGATGGATATTTGTTACTTCATTTTCCAGAAAAAATGTCTGTGGACAGTGGATCAGACACTGAAGAAGAGGTTGACTCAGCTGAGAGGGATGCTGGTACTTCATCTTCCAGATCACCAGATATGGATGGCAACAAAAAAGTAGAAAATGGTGAGGAATCACAAATACATTGATTTCTGCCTTTTGTACAATCTGTTGTCAAGACAGCAGTGCACTTTTAGATTTGTGCTTAGGCATTTTAACTTACTCTCTAGTGTATTATATATAATATATTTCGATTACATAAAGTAGATTTTTAGAATAATTGTCAGAAAACCACAAGGTTAAGCTGTTGCCATCTTGTTTCTCACCTGGAAGTTGGAAACCAGATTTTATGACATTAAGTTGACTGACTATATCACATCCATCACTGCCAGGGATGTGGACATGTGAAAAAGTGCTTCCATGACACTTTAGTGAATTTGGGGATTATCGAATCCCCTGAAAAAACACCTCTTGGAATTATAAAAATGGTTTACTCGACATTAAGAAGTTTTTTCAAATAAGTGCCGTTTCCATTACAAGATCTTTTTTTTTTTTTTTTTTTTTTTTTTTTACATTTGATGGATAGATACAGGTCATGGAAATGAGTCTGATAGTTTCATCCATAAAAGGAGAAATGTTTTAAAAAGTGTTGCTAACAGGGCCAAACTAAATGTTGACGGTAAAAATTAGATAATTACAATACCAGCAGCTTTTGATTTAGTGCTGTTAAGAAATTAGTACAAAGTTAAACTGTTAAGCTAATTATTTGAAATGCTTGTATAAAGTAAACATACTGACTGCTTACACTGTTGAATACGCTTTTACTTAATATACCTTTGTTTAGGTCAATTTGGGGTGACCAGGAGATGCACCACTGAAGTTGGACAAAGCAATGATCTGCCCTCAGCAAAAGGTAAGAATATTTATAAGCGTGAAGAAAATGAGATTGTAGATTTCTGATAAATATTGAACCTTTAGAGGCCACTGTCCTCTATCATTACTCTTTTTCATGTATGTCATTTTTGGGTTCTGTCATTTATACAAATTTTCAATGTACTCTGTAACTGATAATTTTGTCCAAGTCAGATATATTTTGAGATTTCTTTGGTTTAACAGAGAGGTCAGATGACGAGGTACTGGCAGACATGGAAGTCTCTGGCAACTCCAACACGACTAACGGTAGTTTCTCTTCCTCCTTGGAGATTATCAATGAGCAGAAGCTTTAAAAATGTTGCCAGACACATCTTTCAAACTGAAGAATTTATCTGACTGCAAATTTTTATTATAAAGAAATTATAACCACCGGGTCTAATGTCTCAACTGAATGTTCCTCCTGCAAGCCAGGCTTGAGAACATGTAAACCTTTAGTTATTTTTTACACATTTAGTGTTCATTGAATATTTCACATTATCAGGTGTAAACCTATTTCCAATATTTCCTTAATTTTTTTATTGAACTAAACAAATGGGTAAATAATGAACATTTCACAGCACTGTCTGTGTGGTGTCAAAATTAGGCTTCCTCATTTTATAATCTCATGAGGATTACATGATATCTCAACATATAAAACTTTAGAATAGCTCAATTTTCATTTGACTGCATACCCTCAAGCAAAAGTTTGGTTTTACTTCTTCTCCCCCTTCTCTCTTATTGCCACCTTGAACTGTCTTCAAACAGCAAACTAACTAGACTGATCAAAGGTAGTTTGGGTGATTATTTTAATCTTTCTGCTTAACTGCACCTATAAAATATTTCCAAAACCTATAGTGCTAGGAGAACTTATCAGGCCCTGCGAGTTTTCCCAGTTTGGACTCTGTGACAAAGGGAGATTTAAGTTTTATCCATTAGAGAGCCCCGCTTATGTTGATGCTCTCTTAACGTAGGCTCACCGAGTCTCCAGCCACCATCAAATCACTCAAAATCTTCCTTTTGGTGAAGTGTTTTTGAAATGGATGATATTTTAAACAATTTTGTCGTATTTTTTGAACATCCCCTTGACCTTAATTATTTATGCTTGTGAAGTATTTTGTACAATTAATTCTCTCTTGTACCTGCTGATACTTCTATAAAGGATGGGGAGATTTATGTGTTCTCTCACTACCAGTTGTCAGCTTCAACAGTGACAACTATTGGAGCTGACAGCTGACCCTTAAATATGAAATAATGCTTTACTACAGCTGTAGTAAAGAAATGTTTTCATGATAGCTTTATAACTTGCTCTGTCATACAGACTGAAACATTTTTTCATTGAAGAACACTTAAAAGTGCCCCTAATTATTTTCAGGCCCACCACAAAAGAAGAGACTGAAGTGGAACCAAGAAGAAATCCAGGCAGTGGAGAAAACACTCATGGACTGTATTGACTCTGGAAAGGTTCCTGGGAAAGCCCAGTGTATGAAGTGCATTGAAACCTCACCAGTAGCCCTCAAGGACAGGACATGGCAAGGGATTAAATTCTATGTGAAAAATCGCATAGATGCATTAAAACGAGAGACTTTCAAAAGAAGGTAAGCGTTGACCTTTTTGTTACTGTGAAAGAAAACGGATCATTTGTTAGTGCCATTACCACGCCGATTCTGTTTGGAGTTTCTGCCGGTTTTGAAGTTTTGAGACAGCTGCAGTCAAGTTTTGTAATGCAAGTATGTATGCATACTGTATGTTCATGTTTATTGATACATATCAATGAATACATTTCATTTTAGTACATGCATGTTGGATTGTATGTATATTTTTTGCAACAAGATACTGTAAGTTATGCAATAAAATGGTTCACATAGAACCAGAAAATGTAGTCCATTATTGATGGTTGGCATTAAGCATGTTACCAGGCACTTAAAAATAACATTAAACAAAAACAAATCTGATATAACACAGTTTATTGACTTAAAAGAACTAGGATTGCTCATATTTGACAAACTGTGTTCCCAAAAATTACACAGTGCCACCTGGTGGTAGTTGGTGATGGACATGTCCCCACATGGAGCCAAAAACCTGACAGATTTTTGATTTTCTAAATTTGATTAATTTTTATGTTAAAGATTATATTTCATGTTCCAATATCCCTAAAAAAAATCCAAACCTAAAACCAAGCCTTTAGCTCATTTAGAAAGTTGGGTCCCCACGTGTAACCACCTAGTCACTCGCCAAAACAAGTCCTCACGTTTCGGGAAAAACAAGTATGTGTGTGTGTGTGTGTGTGTGTGTGAGAGAGAGAGGCTAAGATGAAGCTAAAGGACGTCCAGAGATACAGAATCCCTGAGAATGATGCTAACAAGGACAATGGATGAACACAAACAGCTGGGATGAATCTGATTTTCTTATACATGTGACCCACAACATAAAGGTTACAGGAGAGGATTAGAACCACTGAAGAAGAAAATTAAATGTAACTTTTTTCTCCTCAAAATTTTGACTTTTTTTTCAGAATTCTGAGAAAAAGACAGAATTTTTAAGTTGAAATCCGAATTTCGAAGAAAAAAGTCAAAATTGAGGAAAAAATTCAGAATTCTGAAAATATATTACAGAATTTGTTTTTTTTTTTACTTTGTCAGAATTCTCAACTCTGACTTTTTTCCTCAAAGTTTGGAATTGAATTTCAAAAATTCTAACTTTTCTCAGAAAAGACTGAGAAAACTTCTCTTTTTTTCTGACTAGTCAGAAATGTGACTCAGACTATTTTAGTCCGAATTTTAAAAAAAGAAATCAAAATTCACAGAAAATAAATTTGAGATTAAATCTGAATTTTGAAATTAAAATCAGAACATTAAGGGGAAAAAAATCATAATTTTGAAATTAAAGTCATCTCAGATCAAAGACAAAATGTTGAGATTTAGTCAGAATTTTGATAGAAACGTCAGAATTTTCAGAACGAAAGTCAAAATTTGTAGAAAATTTTGTCTATAAATTATACCAGAAATAATTGAAAAATATTAAAGGTGACCTATTATGCTTCCTTTCACTGCCTTGGATACTTTTATGAGTGATAAAATACAATTCATTAAATTTTTTTTGCACAAATCTCAATTTCTTACATAGTGAGATTTTACTCTGCTCAGTTCTGTCTATTTTGACCTGTTGTAAGGCGTCTTGTCACTTTAAATCCAAATAAGCTGCAGCTGGCCACTCGCCCAACTCAACGTTTACACTCACAGGTGAAAATGGCTGCAAAAAGATGCACAATTATACATCTTTGAAAATCAGAAGTGGAGCCTCCTGCGCAAACAACAAGAAAGCAGTAAGAGGTTTCTGGACAGCAAAACACTTATCTTTCCAGCAGCCATTGTAGAGCGCATACAGCAGTAAAACCAGCTGACCAAACATGCTGGAATTCAGATTGGGTTGCTAGGTAACGGGCTGGGCTTCGCCAGGGGGTTTTAAATAGGTCATTTTCCAGACACCAAAAACCCTTAAATTATTGCCTAAAAATGTCGGGGTGTTTTTCTCAAGTGCTTGGAATGTTTTTAGAGACACAAATGGAAGAACAAAAACGTAAATTTTGCGTATTAGTCCCTGTTTAGGAAGTGAGAAGATACTCACTGGATGAGTTGGAGTTTGTTGGGGTTGTACAGTTACCATCCAGCAGGAAGCTCATACATATTTTATTAGTTAAACTGGAAAAAGAGACCACGTCTAAAGTCAGGCATAAATCCAGCAAGAGCATTTTGAAGATTGCTTGAGGAGATCAATAAATATGTGTGAAAAGCACAAACACACCTGCTGCAGCCAAACGTCTAAATAAGCAGCCCTACTTGAGGATGTATGCAGATTTAATCACGCCTCTCTTCAGATCCATCAGCTCCATCTCCAAACCCTACAACATAAATTCAGTTTTCATTTCAAACCAAACTCTAATCTTCCTCCAATCCCCTTCGCAGAGGCTTCCTAAAGCACACAGATAACGAAGGTAAACACATTTTCAGCACATATGCATGCCTTCAGGTGTGCTGATAACGTGCGAGGATGCACACACCTACACATGCATCTCACCCTGAAGGGAAGCGAAAAAACAGAGTAAATCTAAGATCTACACCGTCTGGGAGATAAAATGAGATGAGGGAAACATCCTGATGATTGAAGCTGTTGATACGCTGTAGCAAACATTCTGGGTTTGAAGAAGTACAAAGTACTTATGATTGATTGCATGTTATAAGCAGAAAGAAAACGGTTGAAATGGAAATGAAATCTTTGGAAAAGGCAACAATCAAAAGGTTTTCCTGAGTGGTTAATATCTGAATCAAAGAACATCGTGAATAAATTTAGCATACATGTGAAAATATGTCACACTGAGGTGAAAACGTCCAACATGCACAGCCTTGCATTGCTGATATATTTATATCTAGTGTTTAATTATCACAAAAAGCAGCTTTTATGATTAAACAGCTTAATGGAAACTAAACTGGGATCCTTCTATAATCAATTTGTTGTCATGAAAATATTAAATTTGACATTCCTCATTAAACATCTAACATATTTAAACAACTATTTATACTTTAAACCAAATGCAATTTGGTTTCAGAAAAAAAAAAAAAAAGAAAAATTAAAAGCTGTATCTTTTTTCCAGAAAAACAATTAAAGTTACATACAGGTGGTATTGCTGACTAAATATTTAGTTTGTTAACAAAATAACTAGAGTAGCAATGTTTAGCTTCCTAACTATACATTTAATTTGGTGCCAAATATTTAGATTGCAAATTTATATTTAGTTTGAAGTTGAACATTTAGCTAGTTAATTAGTATTTAATACAAAGCAAATGTTTCTAAATAGTTAGCTTTCTAATTGGTATTTAGTATGAAGCATAATATTTAGCTCAAATTAAATATTTGAATATTAGTTTGAATCTTCAAACTAATCAGCTGAGTTTGAAGTTGAATATTTTATCTGCTAGTTAGTATTTAGCTTGAAACTAAATAATTAGCTTGTTAACCAAATATTTAGCTTGCTATTTAGTATTTAGATTGGAGCTAATTTTTCCCTCCACTACCTATTTAGCTAATTCATGTTTAGTTTCAAACTAAATATTTAGCTATTAGCTAATTTAAATCTAAATTGGCTTATTAACTGATATTTAGTTTGAGGCTCAATATTTTCCTTGCTAACTAAGTAGCTTGAAACTAGATATCTAGCTTGCTAAATAGCTAGCAAGCTACATATTTAGCTTGCTAGGTAAATATCCAGATTGTTCAGTAAACATTTAGTATTAATTTGGAGAAAGTGTTTAGCTTGCTCCTGAAATATTTGAATAAATTTGTGACCCAAAACAAACCAGGAAATCTATTACGGACTGTCTCAGAATTAAATGGAAAATCCTGGGCCTAGTCAAAGCCCACATCTTGATCTCATTGAGATGTTTTGTGTCGACTTGAAATGTAACATCAGTAATGGTGTTAAATAAGTAAATTAATGTCCTTTTTTAACGTTTAAATGTGGATAAATCACTTTAAACATTGATATGTTACCATCAAACTGAATATTTAATGGAGCTTCCTAATTTTTCCACATGGATGCAAATGAGCTTAAATGTGAGCCAACGTTTCTTTCCTCTTTACAGCAGAGGCCATGTTTGGACAGCGAAAAGTTCAGGGAGAAATACAATCCTAGAAATGACTTTTAAGCATCAAGTCTCAGCTTTAATATGCGAAGGCTAATGCTTCTAATAAAATAACCTGAACCTTCAGAGCACAAAACTATAAAGCTGTCCAAATAATTACAGCCTGCAATAATGGCTCGGTTAGATCTCTAATGGGAAATTTTCATTCCTCCTGCTGCTGACCTCCGGCTGAGAGAACCGTCGCCTTAAATTCACACCAGAGCCACTTTTAACCGCTTGCTCATAACTGACAATGACTGCTGAGGTTTTTTTTCACCCAACGGACGCAGAGAGGAAGATTTGAATCAGGAACGGCTACTAGAAGTAGCCCGACCCAAACTAAGGCAGATTTTAGAAACGGCTACTAGAGGCAGCCCGACCCAAACTAAGGCAGATTTTAGAAACGGCTACTAGAGGCAGCCCGACCCAAACTAAGGCAGATTTTAGAAACGGCTACTAGAGGCAGCCCGACCCAAACTATGGCAGATTTTAGAAACGGCTACTAGACGTAGCCCGACCCAAACTATGGCAGATTTTAGGAATGGCTACTAGAAGTAGCCCGACCCAAACGATGGCAGATTTTAGGAATGGCTACCAGAGGTAGCCCGACCCAAACGATGGCAGATTTTAGTAATGGCTACTAGAGGTAGCCCGACCCAAACTATGGCAGATTTTAGTAATGGCTACTAGAGGTAGCCCGACCCAAACTATGGCAGATTTTAGGAACAGCTACTAGAGGCAGCCCGACCCAAATGCTGGCAGATTTTAGAAACGGCTACTAGAAGTAGCCCGACCCAAACGATGGCAGATTTTAGAAACGGCTACTAGAAGTAGCCCGACCCAAATGATGACAGATTTGAGTAATGGCTACTAGAGGCCCGACCCAAACTACTGCAGATTTTAACAATCAAAGTGTGGAAGCTGCTGCTTATTTTTGTGCTGAAATAAACATAAAATGTTAAAAGTTATGTATTGATTTCTCAATTCAAACCGAACCAAACTGTAGGCAGAACTGAACTGATTCTGCCCGCTTTGGTCCCATCAGCGACAATCTGAACATTTTTGATCCTTCAGTTTGGTCAAAAATTTTATTTTATGGTCTTGAAGTCTGGAAAAGAAGGTAAACATAAAGAAAATATTTTAATTTTCAATATATAAAACCTCTCTCATCGTCTAAAAGTGCCTATGAATTTTCTTCCTTCTGTCCTTCCTAGTGTCCCTCCATCACATTTATTCCTTTTGTTCTCTTTCTGTTGAAGTGTCCTTACGTCCTTTGTTTCATCTTTCCAAGTGTCCTCCTTCCCTTCCTTCCCTCTTTCCTTCCTTCTAGGGATGCACCAATTGCATTTTTCTGGCCGATTGCCGACTATCGAATTTTTAAAAAGCCTAGCTTACCGATTCAGATTTTGGCTGATGCCAGTTTTTTGTCTGAAATGTTGCTCAATATATCAAGAGAGTTGCTGAACTGGCAACATTGGGGCGACTGTTGTTAACTGTAGCTGTGCACAATGACCCGGTCGGCCAGTTTGTCAGTAAAACCTTTGCCACAGGAGAAAAGAAAAGCACAGTGGTAGATTTATAAACCTTTGCTGAGGTCACTAACATCGGTGGATCAGATCGGCTTCAAGTGTAAAAAAGAATAGGCCGATCACGATCTCCCAAAATTAAGGAAATCGGCAAACAAGTTTTAAAAGGACTTTTAAGAATAGATATTAAGGTGTAAATAGCTAACAGTTTTTCTGTTGCTCAACCTTGACAAAATTTATCTTGATAAAAAATCCTAAAGTTTAAATAAAAAGACTTTAAACTCTGATAAAGAACCAAAAAGAGCTCAAAGTCATTTTATTCCCTCAGTTTTGTGAAAAATCCTGAATAATTGATGAGTCTGACTGAAGGTTTTCCACAGTGTTGTCATCACCAGTGAAGCGGTTGGAGGGCATAAGGGGGTAAAACCGTCTGTCACGTCCTCAGATGGAGCTGCAGCTCACCTGCCCCCATGTTTTAAAGCCTCTTTGTTGATGAGGAAACGCCATTTGACCCAGATTTGAATAAGAAAAGTATTTGTTCTAACAGGATGTCAGTAATTAGCGTCCTTTCATCTCGCTGCCACTTGCAGAGCGGAGCGTGAAAATCCGCCATCTCCCGCCACCAAACCGTGACCTTTCCAAACCCCCGAGGACCTTCAGCTGCATATCATTAAAAGGAACGCGGCCATCACTGAGCGTTTATTCTCAAATAAGAGACAGAAAACTGTCTGCCTCGTTCCCGCAGAGCAAACCTCCATACGCCTGGACAAACCCAATTAACACCGGCACTTATTAGTGGCAGCACCGAGCTTTTCTCCTCTAATTAGTCGGCGTTTGAACAAGCGTTTTCCCGACGATCTTCCTTGGTTTTGAACGTATCACAGAACGTCACGGGATCTCTGTCTTCCTCCCCGATCTTTAAATCAGCCCCGTTTATGCATGTTGATGCCAAGCTATTAATCACCAAATCATTAGCTATGCATCAATTACTCAGGATGCCCACCACGCTTTCTGACTAGAGGCTGGGCAAAGCCTGGTCCAGTGAATATTCATCAATTATCTGTTAAAAGCATTCTCCATCGCTGCATCAGAAACTCTCAATTCAATCTGGGAGAAACGCGAGCTCCTTCAAGACGTTTAGAGACACTTTTACATCGTTCGGCTGTTTCAGAATATTCACTCCAACCCAATGAACAAATAATTAATCTTTAGGTTTTTATCAGTCGCTCCAGTTCTGTCGCAATTTCACAATGGCGGAAATTCATGCAAACTCAGCAGCATTTTTTGGAAATAATGCAAAGTTGTGAGTTTATTCCACATTTCTTTGCAATAATGTAATATAGTCAAACTGCAATTGTCCAAATGTTTTTATTGGCTAAAGAACTGTAACTGTAATGAATTTATTGCAAATTTGCTGCAAAAATGTTAAAAAAACATTTGCTGAAAGCCGCAGTATGTAAATTTCATAAAGGAATTTTTTATATGCATTTGTAAAAAATGTCAAAACCGTTTAATATGAGGCAAATAATCTGTAAAAAAAACAAAAAATCAATCTCCTCCGCTCCCGTTCAAAAACAACCAATCAGAGCCAGGAGGCGGGTCTTAGTGCTGTCAATCATCTCATGTACACACTGCTAAATGTGCTAATGGCAGAGAAACAATGTACAGTTACAGGAAAACTGTTTATCCACCATTATCACTGGCCATGCTAACTAGCCTTAGCATTCATGACAGATGGGAATGAGCAGCACCACACAGAGGATGATTGACAGAGATTAGTCCCGCCTCTTGGCTCTGATTCAATGTTTCTAGTTTGTTCAGATTGTCTGTCTTATAAAAAACTGTTATAACATGGTAACAGTTTAAGCAAATGTGTAAAAAATATATTTTTTATCAAAGTTACACACTGCAGCTTTACGTGATGCTAACTCCTACCTGCAGGTGGCAGCATTTTTTTTACTTGATGTCAATTTATAGCCTGTAATCAATATGGAGAGTAACAAGAAAATGTATGACCAATCTGTCTGCTTATTATTTGATTGTTCACATCTTTTTCTTTTTGGAGGGAGTTTAATAAGGAAAAAATATAAAATTCCTTACAAAAGTAGGGCCACAATGATTCCAAAGACTCAAAAACAATCCAAAAACCTTGAAGGGACTGTCTTACTCAGAATGGGAGATTATCGTTACCATTTATCAATTTAAATTAATCGGAGCAACATAAAACTAAATGATATTTGCAAAACTCTAAAACATGGGCATCACACTGCAAAAACAAAATATTACCAGGTATTTTTATCTAGTTTCTGTCCAAATATCTTAGTACATTTGAAATAAGACAAATTAACTTAGGAGTATCTTTTCAGCAAGATATAAGAGCCTGTTTTAAGTCAAGAATTCTTTAATATTGATGAAAAATTACTTATTCCACTGGCAGATTATTTCACTTGCAATATGAGAAAAATGACTTGTAATAAGTTAAATCATCTGCCCAGCAATTATTCATCAACATTAAGCAATTATTGACTTAAAATAAGCTCATATGTTGCCAAAAAGTTAGTAAGATATTTTTTCTAGGAACAAAACTAAAATGACTTGGTAAGGTTTTGTGTTTTTGCAGTGCATCATGGCCGCTGTCCACCTCTAGTTTACCAAACTGACTTAACTTGACAAAGTTTTTGAAACAGAAACAAAGCCAAAAAAGAAAAAGAGAAAGGTCCCCATTAACTGACTTCTCCTAAAGTGACTGCCTTTGAGCAACTCCTGAGTCAGGCCCTAATTAAAGCGCTTCGTGGCTCGGCCTGTTAGCCGCGTGGCGCTAATGACCCGCTGCTTCAGATCTTCAGGCAGAACTCCTCCAGGACTCCTGCAGGAGTTCGGTCTCATGGTGCATCATGACAGAAATCACTGCGATGCCAAACCGATTGCAGTTTATGGTTGTTGGTTTCTAACTCCTTTGGAAACAAGGCCGGGATTTTTCCACAAGTAGGAGTTAAAAATTAAGAAATATTAATAAGTAAATACATTTTTCAATCAAACCGAGGTTATTTTGATTCCAGATAAACAAACACTTGAAGTAAAACATGAAATATCAACAATAACTTCATTGTTGGTCAATTGGATCTATGTGTTACGGTTCTTTAGCCAATAAAAACATTTGGACAATTACAGTTTGACTTTATTACATTGAAAATTGCAAAAATGTATTAAATTTAATTGATAAATAATTATTAATGAAATCTAATGCACTGATAATTGCTTCAACAATGTATTGATTAAGCTTCAAAATACTTATGTAACCATGTTTTTGCAGCTAGCTAAAACGTTAGCTACGCTAAACCTAAATCACTAAATCATAAATATTAGTTCTGCTAATGTTAAAGTGACAAACCAACATGTCGTATGGCGGACGCTAATGCTAAAATGCTAATGTGCCAAATTCTTTTCAAAGTTGGCAAAAATGCTGAATGGCTAAACGAAAAATTAGCACCGATATTAGCGCATTAGCCAAATAAGGTCGACCACTTTACCTCATAATTCTTACCTGAACAGATTTGTTTAAGTTAAATTGTAAATAAACTTAAATTAAAAACAAGAAAAAGTCTGGAAATGATCTATTTCTATCATTTAGAGGGCTACTATACACAATATAAGCACATACTTCATGTTAGCATTATACAACAATAACAGCAACAGGTAGCCATGTATACATGCTCATTTGATTTTAATATCTGATGTTTTCACTGTTTTCATATGGGAACAAATTAAAATCCAAATTTTTTTGGTTAAATCCAAAAGGTCTGGACATTTAGATTAACCTTAAAAGAGTTTTAAAGAACATCACAGGTCATAGTGAAAACCACAACTTCTCTGATTGTGTCCTGACTGAAAGACTGATTTGAATGTCTGAATTTGATCGTCTGACTTTTTACCTCCACAGGCTATCTGAGCCAACCGTCCTTCATGTACAGTTTAATTTCAAAATAACAAACTCTCCCTCCGTTTGATGGACGTTTAATTCTATTTTCCATCTCCTAAATCCTTTCCCGAAGCATTCAACTTAAAAATCAGGTCTGGAGTCAAAGTAATGGAGGTCTGGCGCCCGCAGGCTAACCAAAACACGAAGGAAGTTATTGTATTCGTCAAAAGGCAAAGGCTGAGAGTAAAAGCATTTTAATAAAAACCTAGGTTAGCGGACATGAAGAGAAAGTGCAATGAAAAGCTCCTCCAGATTAATTGACACTTGTGGGTCCATTAAATACTTGCAGTAGCCTGGTGTAATTTCTCTCGATCAGAGCACTCAATTCAGCGAGGTTCAAAAGCGATCATGGGAGTTAATTACGTTCAAAGGAGTGCCGCCTTTTCATCACACAAGGCTGTGAGGATTAATGGCAGGCGTCACCAAAAAAAAAAAGAAATCTAATGGAAGAGTGATTAGCATTCCCAGAAGAACGTCAAAGATTCGGCGCATTGGTTGATAATCGGAGCGCGTTGCTCTGCCTCAACTTGACACAACATGTAATTTCGTCGCAGAGGGAGACTGGATTGATCAAGAGGGTTGAATTGTCTCTAGAAACTTAATAAAAACCGTCCAGTTGTCCTTGGAACGAGTAGATTCACTACTTCCCTCTCTCTCTTTCTCTCACTGTTTTATTCTTAATGAAAACTTTTTCCTGACTTTATTATTTAATTGTTGTATTGTTGACAATAAGTAGCAAAGCGCTGCACCGTTTTCTCTTTTACATTCCTGTTTTTGTGCATTTTGTCAACAATATAACAGCTAAAACCAAAGCTAGTCATTGCTGACGAAGCAGCTGTTTGCCCTCCAGCAGGGAGATGGAGGATAGGTCTACTGGACTGTCATATGTGAAAACACCCTGAGATTGGTACAGAAAATCAAAAATAATCACCAAGTTTCTGCCATAGACGGTTTTTAGAGCTGATTAAATGTTTGAAGTTTAGATTTTAGGGTTACCTCGACTCTAAACCTCAAACAGCAGCTGGCAGCGTTTGGGTCGTATAAACCTGGTGACCGTCAGAAACGCACCAACGGGTCTCTACCAAGTCGATGTTTGTAGACGCAGCGGGCGGCGCCGGCAGCCCTCATCCAGTCCACCCCACCCAAACGTTGTTGAAGCGTTTCATTGC
The DNA here is from genome assembly GCF_001444195.1 of Xiphophorus couchianus. NCBI lineage: Eukaryota > Metazoa > Chordata > Actinopteri > Cyprinodontiformes > Poeciliidae > Xiphophorus > Xiphophorus couchianus. Next base: position 25,739,883 of record NC_040233.1, read on the forward strand.
TCCGCCTCCACCCCCTCAAAGCTCCAGGTTCATTTGATTTCAATTAATTAGCAGAAGTTCACGAGCGTGGGCCTCCTCCCTCCCTCCCCTGACAATCTAATATGCAAATGTTAATTAGGAATTGATGTATTGCAGAAGGGCTTATAGTAATGACGTCCCACAGGGGAGAAACTTCACCGGAAAATTTGGTAATCTTCACCGACAGAGTAGCGGCTGCAACACAAAGGGTCCAGAAAAAACGCCTCTGAGCCAAACATAGCAGAGATAAACAGAAACTAGAATCTGAAGCCAAACATGTTGTGAATCGCAGGCTGTTATAAATATGTTACTGAAGCGAGGAAAACAACGAATGAGAATACTAGAAGGGAATGTTTGGAAGCTTTGTGGCACATTTTATGTTAGATTATCTCAAAATACCTCTCATTTATAGCTAAAGTGTGTCGTTAAACACAATCATATTTTCTGCTGAATCATAAATTGTTCCAGAAGTTATTGAAATAAATAATATTGTTGCTTTGAGACCATTTTCGAGTAAAATAATGGTAATGGCAAAATAAAGCAAAAACACATTCTCAAAGAAGATTTTAAATATCCAAAATAAATAAAACAACAAAAACAACAAGTAAAATTAATTATGAAATCGCTGTAAAAAAAAAAAAAAAACAACAACCAGAAACCGGTAGAGACCAAAACACCAGACTGGAGACTTTTGTCATCCAGTTTTTGGTTGAAAGAGAGAAAAAAATAGAAAAGTTAAAATTAAAATATAAAATATAAATTATTGAAACTGTTTTACATTGCAATGTGATTAATTGCTTATTGTGATAAACCTAGTTAAACCCAAAAACAAAATGTTTTTGTGATTTTATTGTAAGTTTTAGGATAAGGATAGCCGACCGTATGTAAACGTAAACAACGGCTGACTCCATTATTGTTTACGTTTCTGCTATTCTGTCTGGTATTTATTATGCGAGTTCTTAAGCAGTAATAAATTATATATAATAGTGAATTTAAACTGTTTTCTTAACTTCACCTGTATTGTTTTATCTATAGAATATGGTGATGGAAAAGTTTGAAAAATGCTTGAATTTTACAGTAGAGAAAAGTGTATTAATCTTGTAAAACATGGGTGTCCAAAGTGTGGCTCAGGGGCCATTTGTGGCCCTTGTAATGATTTTGTTTGACCTTTTCACCACAAGTCAAGAATGGTAAAAATTTGGCCAATAAAACAGAAAACAACTGATGAATCGTCCAAAACAAAATCGTTATTGATGGACTTCAGAAATATTTTGTTTAATAGAGCAGGTAAAAGTTAAAAAAAAGAAGAAATATTGAATTTTCATTTGCCACTCATTTAAATTTGCCACTTTTGGCTTCCAGGGCAAAAATTTGAGAGGATAAATAATTGATAATTCATGCCGTAAACTGTGCAGATGCCAGACGCTTATGATGTTTTTGAGGAATTAGCATTTCCACATAAAGGCAGAAATATTCATGCTTTCAATGGGAAAAAATAAACATTACAACCAGCATCAGGCAATGTACAACCATTATCAGAGAAGTTTCCAGTGGTTTTCTCACATTATTTCTTTTACAAGCAATATAAAAGATGTTTTAATAAATATGCGGTCATAAAAGTACATTTTTTTTACAGCGTTTTCCATTAAGTGGGGTCATATCATCTGACCTGAAGGCAGCTACAAACTTTATTCATGTAAATACGCAGCACATGATGGTGACAGTGACTAAAAGAGGGAAATGTTCAGCAGCATGAGAAAAGAAGCCTTTGTGCATGAAGGTCAACTGAAGGACTCCGGTTTGTGGAAATAACCCTCGTCTAATTGGAAACATTATAGCCTGGGTTAAGGAAATGCCAAATTAAAAGTGGCATTAAAATACAAAAAAAGGAATTTGAGGTATTGGGCAAAAACAGCGACTGAGACTGTGCTGTTGTTCTTCGATAGAAAATCAATGAAGAAGCTCTTAGAGAGAAGATATAATGATGATGAAGAACAACCTGGAGTGAGCCGGAGCATAAACAGATAAATCACTAACAGCGCCTCTCAACGCTAACGCAGAAAACCACGACTTCCTCACAGTAATTCACTCAGCGCTTTAATAATGCCCACAAAGCATTTCTAGGGAAAAAAAATCCCCTCAAGACAAAATGTATATTTCATAAATTCATTTTATGCACAAATTACACTTCAGGCTACAAAGCATAGACTTCAATAGCATGGCATGAATATAACTGATAATTATAATTAGCATACTTTGCATATTAATCTGCAAAACCTTGAAAAATCAACGCACATTAATGGGACTCCGAGGCAAATGTTTGAGGGGATATACATTAAGAGCAAAAGTGGAAGTAGTGCTGATGTAGGAACTATTGGATCTTTCTGAGAAAAACTAAACGTGTCTTTAGCTTCTCCAGGTTCCACCAACTCAAATCTAAGACTTTTTAAGACCTTTATGAATGGATTTTAAGACGGATATCTCCACGGAAATGAAACAACAAACGATAAATCTGCACTTACCCACTGCAGATGCAAAAAGCTAGCTACCTAGTTAGCAACGTTATGTTAGCAGCTAGTTGGCGGTAGCGTCAACCGCCTCAAGTCAAACACAATGAAAACGACTTTTCAGTAGTTAAAACCGTTTAATCCGTTGTTAACATGTCGTAACCTGTTTTTCCGAGCCGCCTTTAAACACAACAGGAGCGCTAAGATGCTGGGTTCACACCTGTGTGGCAGCAAAGGAGACCTGCTGCTGTGCAGAGCTGCACAGGTGTGTTAGAATCATGGCAGCAAACCAGCAAAACGCAAAGAACTTGGCACAGTTTTTCCTCCAAACTAACCGACTGAGCTGAGTAAAGCTGCTGGATGCAGGTAATGTTAGCTAAAAGATGACTAGCTAATACCAACACAGCACCTTAAACTTGCCTATAGGCTACTGATGTTTATGTTCAAAAGTGGGCAGTACTGGTTACATTCTCTTCAGTAACTTTTTTGGAAAAAAAGGTTCTTACAAGAGTAATTTTACTGCACTGTGCCTTTTTCTTTTACTTGAGTATATTATTGTTGCTACATAGATTAATTGCTAAACTGGAGCCAAGGCTGCATTGTCTAAAGATGCTGCAAAGGGTGACAATAAATGTCATTGCTCTAATTGAAGTACTTAAACAGATCAACCCTTTGGTTTACTGAACCTTTAAATTGGTTAACTAAATGATTCGCCCGTAGTCATGAACTGGAAACCTGTGGGATCTAGACGGGATTACCGAAACAAAACTAAAACTACTGGAGATTTAAAAAGAAAAAATTAGAAAAATGAAAAATGCATCCATTAGCCTGAAACAGGGGTGACCAAAGTGTGGCCTGTGGACCTTTTGTGGCCCTTAAAATGATTTTGATTGGCCCCCGCTGACCAACTGGTAAAGATTTCATAAAAAAACATTTTTTTTATTTTAAATTCAACACATTTTGTGGCCTGCGAGTTGTTTTAACGTGCTACCGAAAAGTTTGGACACAATCAAAGTTTTTATAAAGAATTATCCACAGAGAAAAAGTTGTCCAACATCTGTACCAAATTAAAAACCATATATTTATTAATCCAATAATCTGTCGCTTTGCTGCGCTGGGAGAAAACCAGCCGAGTGAACAGAAAAGTCCTTCAGAAGCTCAATGACTTATGAGACAATAAGATGTAGAGACGGTCGGGCCGCAACAGCCGGCGTCTCATCCATCAGAGCAGTGAGTTTATAGAGGACCATAAACCATTACGCGTCATCATTCAAAGTAAATGTCACGCTGTCAGTCTGGGCAGAAGCAATATCGCCGGCTTATTGTCAAACTATTGATGGAGAGACAAACAGCACAGCAATGACTCTGCAGGAAAAACCTGGACATGAAGGAACAAGGTCACAAAGGATGGAGGCGAAGAGGAGAAGCTGCAGCGACTGATGGGCGGAGAAATTACAACGTAGCCGTGCTGAACAGCGTTTCTGATTCTGCTTAATTTGCATAATCGCACCTGTCAAGTCGTCAAGGAGAGCGGCGTCTGCGGCGGTTATTACTGGAGACGGCGCTGGAATCAGAGCGCGCTTCACTTGGTGGGTCGTTACAGCCAAACGTCTCCAATCCAGAGTTCAGCTTGTTTGTTTTTACAACATATAAAAGGGAGAAAGGTCCTTCACACCTTTTTTACCCGTCATTTAAAAACTGTTCTCAATTTAAATGAAATTTATGGAACGATGAATAAATGCAAAGCCTCAGAACATTTTTTAAATATTTCTGTGACGAACAAAAAGCTGAGAACGATGATGGTTCTATGAACGATTTGATCTTTAAAAGATGTTTTCCTCTGGTCAAATGTGACGAAAATACAATATTCCACTTCCGCTAATGCGCTAACAGTGGAGCTAATTTGTCATGTAGCGCTTTTGCTAACCTTGAAAACATTTAGCGCATTTAGATGTCGAACTTTCAGCGGAATAAAGTTCAACATCTGTGTTGAAGTTTTGGTTTTTGACTGCTGAGAATTCTTCAAGTAGTTACACATTCATAAATAAATCATAATTAAACAAATAAAGAAATGATGGACATAATAAAGAATACCAGGAAGGACACAAAGGTGGACTGGTAATTTTTAGACATTCTAATAAAGAAAAAAAATGTAAAAATATTTTTTTCTATTTGCTTCTTTACTTTTTTCAGTCTGGAAAATGGTGAAATATTTACAATTTTTTCTACTTTTCAAGCTGCAAACTCAACAGTTAAGGCTGCGGAATGTAACTTTTATGAAAAAAAAATTATTTAAATATATGTTGAATGTGTCACCATGTTGTGAAAGTTTAGTATGAGACAGATAATCTGTGAAAAATTTAGCTTCTCTGAATTCTCCCAGAGCTAAATACTGACCAATCAGAGTCAGGAGGCGGGTTTTATCACTGTCAATCACCCTATGTGAGGTGCTGCTCATTCCCACCTGTCATGAATGCTAAGGCCAGTTAGCATATCCACTGATGGCAGCGGATAAACTGTTTTCCTGTAACTGTAAGTTATTTCTCTGCCATTGGCACATTTAGCAGCGAGAACATGAGAATGATTGATAGCGCTAAGACCCGCCTCCTGGCTCTGATTGGTTATTTTTGGTCTGCCTCATAACGTACTGTCATGACATGGTGACAGTTTTGATAAATATGTAAAATATATATATAAAAGTTACATACTGCACTGCAAAAACACAAAATCAAACCAAGTGTTTTTATCTAGTTTTCAGTGCAAATATCTTAGCACACTTAAAATTAAACAAAACTAAAACTAACAAGATATGAGCTTTTTTTTTTTAACGGAATAATTCCTTAATATTGATCAAAAGTATTTATTCCATAGACAGATTATTTCATCAATAACGATACATTTTCCCCTTGTTATACCTTAAGTTAAATCAGCCAGTAATATTAAGGAATCACTGGCTCAAAACAAGCTGCTGTATGGAACTGAAGTTACCTGTAAGTTAGTTTTTTCTTATTTCAATTGTTCTAAGATATTTGCACTAGAAACCTGGTGTGATTTTGTGTTTTTGCAGTGTGTAACTTCACAGAATCACAATAATTAGCATAAAGACCAAACCTAAACGAGTGCCTATTACATCGCCGCTCCGAGAATTAATTTCCCTGTTCAGGATAAAAGGATTAAAGCAACGCCGTGGCCCTTCAGCAATCCAACCTCGGTTTTAACCAGCCGACCTCCAGCCTCAAAGCTTTCCACCTGAACCAAAGCCATAATTAAGAAAACATCTGTTGCACATCCTGCACCAGGCCACTGTCATTACATGCATATTAGGAAATTTATCGCCAAGGAAAACAGGCGGCCGGTCCGCTGGCAGACTCATCAAAGGCTCGTTCTCAGGAGACGGACCTGAAAACGCCGTCCTGATTAAGTCTCCCATGCGGCGGCGGAAACATCCCCTTCCTTCATGTCCGTCTCTCAAACGACCCGGTTCTCTTCACGCCGTTTAGTTACGTTTCATTATGCGCCTCGACAAGAACCAGAGTTGTGTTTTCGCTGCACTTTTTCTGGCTTTATGAGTCAATTAGCAGTTTAAGAAGTTACATCGGTATTGATGTTTAAGAAATGCCAGACAGTGATGCAGAATAAAGGTCTTGGAGGAAGGATTTTCACTACGGAGACAATAAAGGTGTATGACCTTTCATATGTGAATGGAGTGTGTTTTATTATCTTTCCCTGATAAGGTCACAGTTTGAGTCTCTGCTTGTAAGCAGCACATCTAGCGTGAGCCTTTAAGACCACATAGTGCAACATTTTTATCATTCCCAGATGAAAAACCTTTGGACTTTGGTGTACTGAATACTGTGAATATGCAGGTCAAAATGAAAAATGGAAAATATACAAGTAACTAAACAGGCAGCTGCTTTAATGCACTAATCATAAACATTAGTTACGCTAACGCTAAACCACTACACTGAGAGGGGATTTAGCAGAAGCTAATGCTAAAGCAGAACACCAGCATTTTATTTAGCAAAAGCTAATGCTAAAACAGAACACCAGCATTTATTTAGCAAAAGCTAATGCTAAAACAGAACACCAGCATTTATTTAGCAAAAGCTAATGCTAAAACAGAACACCAGCATTTTATTTAGCAGAAGCTAATGCTAAAACAGAACACCAGCATTTATTTAGCAAAAGCTAATGCTAAAACAGAACACCAGCATTTTATTTAGCAGAAGCTAATGCTAAAACAGAACACCAGCATTTATTTAGCAAAAGCTAATGCTAAAACAGAACACCAGCATTTTATTTAGCAGAAGCTAATGCTAAAACAGAACACCAGCATTTATTTAGCAAAAGCTAATGCTAAAACAGAACACCAGCATTTTATTTAGCAGAAGCTAATGCTAAAACAGAACACCAGCATTTATTTAGCAAAAGCTAATGCTAAAACAGAACACCAGCATTTTATTTAGCAGAAGCTAATGCTAAAACAGAACACCAGCATTTATTTAGCAAAAGCTAATGCTAAAACAGAACACCAGCATTTTATTTAGCAGAAGCTAATGCTAAAGCAGAACACCAGCATTTTATTTAGCAGAAGCTAATGCTAAAACAGAACACCAGCATTTTATTTAGCAAAAGCTAATGCTAAAACAGAACACCAGCATTTTATTTAGCAGAAGCTAATGCTAAAGCAGAACACCAGCATTTTATTTAGCAGAAGCTAATGCTAAAGCAGAACACCAACATTTTATTTAGCAGAAGCTAATGCTAAAACAGAACACCAGCATTTTATTTAGCAGAAGCTAATGCTAAAACAGAACACGAACATTTTATTTAGCAGAAGCTAATGCTAAAACAGAACACGAACATTTTATTTACCAGAAGCTAATGCTAAAACAGAACACGAACATTTTATTTACCAGAAGCTAATGCTAAAACAGAACACGAACATTTTATTTAGCAGAAGCTAATGCTAAAACAGAACACGAACATTTTATTTAGCAGAAGCTAATGCTAAAACAGAACACGAACATTTTATTTACCAGAAGCTAATGCTAAAACAGAACACGAACATTTTATTTACCAGAAGCTAATGCTAAAACAGAACACGAACATTTTATTTACCAGAAGCTAATGCTAAAACAGAACACGAACATTTTATTTAGCAGAAGCTAACGCTAAAGCAGAACACCAACATTTTATTTAGCAGAAGCTAACGCTAAAGCAGAACACCAACATTTTATTTAGCAGAAGCTAACGCTAAAGCAGAACACCAACATTTTATTTAGCAGAAGCTAACGCTAAAGCAGAACACCAACATTTTATTTAGCAGAAGCTAACGCTAAAGCAGAACACCAACATTTTATTTAGCAGAAGCTAATGACAGTGAAGTGAACTCACAGTGAAGTTGGCCGCTTTGCAAAGGCTCAATTCCTCATTTAGACAATCTTCACCCAAACAAACTTAATTCAACTGAAAGTTTACAAAACTGTCATGTAAATTGGTGCTTTAAATGTATCTGGAAAAGTTAATTTAGGGAAAGAAAGGTGTGCTGAACATTTTCCAAGTTAGCATAACCGCTAAATAAAAAAAAAGCTCCTCTATTAGCGTATAACAGACATTCCCCTAAATGAGGAATAGACAAACAGTGTAACTATTTGTATTTTCTGTGAAACTGTTCTGTTGTTCACCTGTTTGGCTGCCATCACCAGAGAAGCCAGTTGCACCTCGATCCTCTCCTCTCCCACCTCATTATCAGAAATCCATGTCGGCTCTGTCAGGTGTGAGCGTCAAGGTGTCAAACCTCGTCTGTAACGTGTCACGGCAGCTCCGAGAAATAACCAAGCTGCTGCTTCACTTTACCTGAATTGGGGATTTCACGTCGGAGTCGTGCAGAAATCAGCTTCGCATTCCTCCAACTTATGAAAAAGCGGTCCGTCTTTGGGGCTTCTTCTTTGTAAATGTCACCCTCCTTCAGACGTCCCTCAGAAAATGTCACCTCTCCACCCTTTTCATTAACTCAGCAGCTCTCCTCTCGATTATACACCATATTCCATTACAGGGATCACAAGCCGAGGGCGAGGCTCCCCCTGCCAGCCGCGGGTGATTGAGAGGCCGCGGACGGCGGCTCTGCATGTTCTGCCGTTACGGTTTGATTTTCGCTCAGCCGCTTAGACGAGATTTTTCACCATTCGCTGAAAACCTGCAAAGGGAGAATAAAAGGTTCAACTCCAGATTTTTTAAAGTGAAATTATGTAAGTCTAGACTTTTAAAGGAGAGAGAAAAATGACTTTTTCCTGTCCTGCTTCTTGAGGTTCATAGCTGGTGAGGAACTGACTTAATCATAATCAGATTTACAAATATATACCATGTTATTGTTTACATAAGGAAATTTCACGCATGCGGACAAAGCTGGAGGACAAAGATGATGCCTGGCCGCGCGGCCGCCGTACAATAATTCCGTTAACTCAATCAAACTTGGACATGTAGATGTTATTAATTTCATGCTGTGCAAAGAGAAAAATCGTTAAAGTACAACTCAAAACCACTTCTTTCTCGCTCTCTGTCTCAGCGCAGCTACGCGTTGTCATAGCAACTGTCAACAAAGTCACAAAAAAAAAACCCCTCAAATATTTCCCACACAAAAAGCAGAACATTCAGTCTGTTGGTTTCAGTCTTAATGTTTATTTTGCAATTAATAATAAGTGATTGCTGTAGTACGAGGAGAAACTATAAATATATCGCTGCACTTTACTGTATAGCTAGCTTGTTACTGTCTCTTACTCTGCAGTTGTGGAGTCACAATGTCTGAGATCTTGAGCGCCCCCTGCCATGAGGCAAGAGAACTGCCTGCCTCACCTCAAATCTGTTTTCTGCCGTTTCTGATCGCCCCTCAGCACAAGAATCACGTTACACACACAGTTGGTGACAAAAAACACTGTACATCATATACATAAGCTAAATTATGGAAAATCAGTTCATACATTAAATATTTTAGCCATTTTATTGGTGACGTACAGACAGGAGGAACATGCTGTCATAGAATAGCAGCCAGTGCAGTAAGCGAGAGGTTGATCAATCCCAGGTGAGGCTCAGCTGGCTGCTGCCTCACCGGCTTCGCTTCCGAGCATTTCAATAGGAAAATGCGAAAACTCAACAATTTTGAAGAAAAAATAATCAGAATTGGTTATGCTACATGAAAAATAGATACTTTATAGTACAAAACACAGGATGAAAATAGAAATAAATTATTTTATCATTATATATTATTTTTCCATGATGACAGGTGAGGCTCTACCTCTGCTAAATACCAAATTAATGTGGTATTTTAACTGAAGAGTTAAATACCACATTAATTTGGTATTTTAACTGAAGAAATACCACCATTAATGTGGTATTTAACTCTTCAGTTAAAATACCACATGAATGTGGTATTTAGCAGAAGTTAATGCTTAAACACTATACTAGCACTCAATAAAATTACTTTTTTAGAAGTTCTACAACTTTCTTTTAGTAATACTGCATCTTTATTCTCAAAATTACGTTTTTCTCATTGTTTAAAAAACCAAAACTTTTTGTCTTACTGTAATAATTTGTCATAGTATTTTTTATCCATCCCTAACCTTCTAGAATGTGTAAATTATATTTGGACTAATTAAATTCTTGGTAATTGTCATTAAATTAACTTTGAACCTCTTTAAGGTCTAAGTAAGATCATATATTAGCAATAATATAAAACACTGAAGGACTCTGGTGTCTCTGCATCGTTACTTTTTAACTCTGGTTGTAAAAACTACCTCAAGCGGAACATATTTTTTATTGTGGTTTAGGGGGGAAATAGTAACATTTCACCTTCTTGAAGCAATTTATATCCTTAATTCAACCGGTAGATTCAAGAGTGCTGAAGAAATGGTCGATAAGATAATGGGAAAGGAGGTCATTCGGTCTGTGTGCTCTAAATAATTAGCTAATTGGGTTGTTGAAGACAGATTCCCAATGAGAAGATCCTGAATTTAAAATCCTCAGCTGCACAGGTGAAGAAGAAGAAGAAGAAACAGGTGGGCTTCACCCATTTTCATAAATTTTAAAAAACTTTCTCTATCTAGGATCAAAGATTAAATCTAAAAAAAAGTAGTTATGTTTACATTTAGAGGTATTTATTTATAGATCACAAGTGAAATGCACAAATGGTTGAGATTTCCTTTTAGAAAGAGTTATACCTGCCAGGACTAAAGTTAGGAACCCAAACTTTTGTAATTAATATCAAAGTTTACAGGTTCACTTTAAAAAACTAATAAATAGATAAATAAATCACTGTCCAAAGTAGAAATGACTTGTAAAGGATTAGTTAACAACCTTGTAAACAATCTCTGAAGCAGAATTGTACAAGACAGGTAGGTTTTACAAAATAAAACCATTGGGTTTAGCCAATGGCGCTAAGTCAGAAATGTACGAGATATAAAAAAGAAAAAGGGATGCAGTGCTAATTGTCAACACTATGACAACTAGAAAAGGTCAAAGGGTATCACAGGTCACTGAAAAGATTTTATTAAAATAAGAGAGAGAAGCGAGTCAGTTATGCTAGCTTGACTATGACAATCGTAACATGTAGCTGTGCTGCAGAATTCTGTTTCTCTTCAGTTGAAAAAAAAAGAAAAATTAAGCTGTCAGATCATCAGTAGAGGAGGTGTTTAAATCAACCAGATTGGCGGTAAATTAATAATTGCAAAATAAGCATCCCGCCTGAAAACATAAAAACTGTGACTGACTGAACATTCTGCTCTTTATGTGGAAAATGCTTGAGTGATTTCTGGTGTTGAATTGTGATACATTAGCGGAGCCATTTTAAGTCAGTTGCTATAGCAACGGGTCTATTTGTTAGCATAGTCAAAGCAGAGAGCAAAGAAAATAAAAATACAAGTGGTTCTGAGTTGTTATTTTTTCTACATTATTTTCCCCTTTGTGCACTAAATTAATACCTTCACATCTCCTGGTTTCATTTTGTTAATGCAAAATTTTTATTGATATAGATATATGTATGTATTGTATATGTATTTATTTTTTTATCTTAGACTGAGTTCTATTAGAGTTTGAGATTTGGGGGTTTTAAAAAAAATTTTGATGTGTTTTTGCTGGAAACTGTCGGATCTGGCAACCCTGATCTATAGAGAGTCAATAAGGCAACATTTCTTAAAGTGGTTGGTGGAGTTGGTTTTTGTCTTTTGTTACAAAAAAATAAACTCCTAAAGAGTCGTCTCATCTCTTATCTTCTGTATTAATCCCGTCTTATCTGCATACATCAACCCACCTCATGTTTCATTTTAGCCGTTTTACTTTCAAACTGAAATCTGGAGACCCGATACGATACAGTCTGAAAAGTAGGTGCAGCAACGCGGAGGCTCTATATAGGCAAATTTGACGAATCTCAACGAGAGGAACATCTTCCAAATGAATACAAACGCCCAAAACAATCCTCTTAGTCCTCTCATATTACTGTCAGCTGTAAACCTTTTTACTCGACGCCCGCCATCACTCAAAGTCAAGGACAATATTTGTTGCTGCTGTCATGGAAACGGAGCAGGAAGTAGGAGTTGCACCCTTGACACCAAGCCATAAACAAGCCACCCAGGCATCTGATCCACGATGCATAATGCAGCGCTGCGTAACCCCCATCCTTCTTCACTTTCCTCTTCCTCCGTTGGTTCCCTCCATCTGCTTTAATCACAAATAGCTCTTCCCCCTTTGCCCCTCGCTCCGTCCCACATCAGTCGGAGGTGCGGAGAAAATTAGCTCCTCCGGAAAGCATGCAGGGGGGAATCAAAGTTCACGTTCGGTCACGGCGTAATTAAAGATGAAAATGCAGATTGCGACATGCAGAATGAAAATAAATTTAATTCAAGATTCCAAATTAAAATTGCCCCCAGAATCGGTCTCCTGTGGATACTTGAGCCGATCGAAGAGGCATGCAATCGTCTTAATGCGTCCGAGAGCCACAGCCGCATCGTATTTTATGATTAACTTCGGTTGTGAAAAGTTAAACCCACCTTTTGTCTAATGAACAAGGATCGAAGGCTGCATGGATCCAGGTGACAGACAGAACAGCAGCAGGTGAAACCAATTAAATCTCACGAGAGAATCACATCCACCTGCAGCACCAAGGAGAAAAAAGAAACTTCGCCGTAAAAAGAAATAAATAAATCAAGACATGTGCGTCAATGAGGCTTTTAATACTCAATAGTGACATGTTTTATTTTATTCTGCTGCCTACTGACCCTTTGCACGTGACGTCACTCTCTTCGCACTCCACCATGAGGGACGTCAATAAAAACACATGCGCTCCCGCAAAGCCTGTCAAAAACCGCACATGTGGAGCCTAGTATCGCTTTTATTTAGTTGATTTCGCATTAAAATGATCACAGAAACTGCGCGGTCAGACAAGGATGAAAACCAAACTTCTCATTTTATTTTATACCTTTTAATGAGGAAAGATGCGCGGTGGTTGACAGCAGGCAGCCCTCAGTGTAATCACGAATTTGCAGCGAACACTTTTTACAACGTTCATATAGTTCATAAATAAATATGATAAAATATTCTCCATAATACTGCTTTATGGAGAAGGTAAGCGGCTAACCATCAGTAATGGAGGCAGTGCCGCACCGCCATGTAGCCTAGCATGTATGGGGAAAAACTGGTTAGCATCTCGTCTTTTGTGCGTTTTTAAGGCCGCTGCGGTCTAAAGGGGAAATGCTGTTTATGACATAGTCATAAATCATGTGGTGTGAATTCAGGCAAAGTCGGTAATTTGATGAACACGTCAGGAGGGAGGAGGTTTGTGTGGTTTCTAAGCTAGCTACCGCCGCCTGCCTGTCAGCCCCAACCAGGCGTGTTGCGTTCAAAGACAAATTAGCTGGACTGAACTAGAAGAAGCCATGAATTAACTGATAAAAACAACTTTGGAAAACAATTTCAGTTGCTCTGTTTCGCTCCGAATGATTAAGTGACTAGTCGCAAAGGGTCAATTGTGTTTGTGACTGAACTGAAAACCAAATGTATTAGGGAAAAATATTAAAAAGCTGCAAAAACATGGTTGCATAAACACAATAACACCGCAGGCGAATGCGACCCAAGGCAGATCCTCATACATTTAAGATTTAGCAAGTCATGTTGACAACTCAACAGCTAAAACCAGAAGTAGTCATCATGAGCCAGTATCTTCTTGCCCCCCCCAGCAGGGAGAGGCTGCGATGGGTCTGTAAGTGAGGTAATCAACCACTAATCACTTATTATTAATCAATTAAAAAAAATAAAGTTTTAAAACATAAAACTGTGATGGACTGAATGTTCTGTTCTGTGTGTGGGACATTTTTGCATGCTTTAAAAAAAAATCCTGATACATTACTGGTGTTGTTGTCAGTCAGTTGCTGTGGCAACGGGTCTGTATGTAGCATAGCCATAACAGTGTTTAAACAAAAAAAAGAATACAGTGGTTTTGAGTTGTTCTTCAACGCTTTTCTGTTATTTTTCCCTTTGCTGCGGCGCGCTGCACTAAATTAATACTTACATTTCCAGGTTTCATTTAGTTAATTTCTGTAAACAATAACATTACTTTATTATTATTATATTATTTCTTAATATCTTGGATCTGTATTTTTATTGTATAAAATAAAACTAAACTAACTAGGGCTGTTGTAAACGAATATTTTAGTAATCGAATAATCTATTGATTATTCTTACAATTAATCGAGTAATCGGGTTAAAAAAATGTATAAAAATATTGGTAAATCTGGCATAACATCGCTGTTACACCGGGGAGACGACCGGTAGACCCCCGTAAGAACGGGGGGAGCAATACGGGATATTTACAGCACCTTCAGAAACTCACCTACCAGCCATGTAACACCAGGATGATTTCTGTTTGTTGAGACCGGGATGACATGAAATTTATTGTGCGGTTCGTCCGTAAAGCTACACTTACACTGTAAGCATCAACTACTCAGCCGCTCGCCGTGTTCAGTCTATCTGCTCACCTGAATAAATATTCCCGCATCGCTCTTCTCGCCGTTCGCTCTGAACCAGCAGCTCCCGGAGGAGAAAGGCTGCCGTACTCCAGGCATCGCGCCAGTCATTTTAAGGATGCCTATTGGTCCCCCAAAAATGATGAAAACCCAAGGATTATTATCAATCGATAAAATCCCCAGGGGCCGAACTTGGAAATTGGACGTTATGCTACTAACATTTAGCATTCGTCAACAACTCAGAGGCGGAAAGTCAGAGCTCCGCACACGGCCGGAACACAGAGCGCTAAATAATCAAACATAAATTAACGAAGCTTCGAGGCAGGTACATTTTCCTCGAGGAATTTTAATAATCGAGGTACTCGAATTATTTGAGGAATCGTTTCAGCCCTAAAACTAACTAGTTATTAGGTTCAATGGTGGAAGGTCCAAAGAGCCACTTGTTGCTCCAGAGCCACAGGTTGTAGACTGCAGGAATAACTCACTGAAGTAAATAACTTCACTTCCTGCTCACAAAACGCCTCATAAAAACACATTTTTATTCTTTGGTTCATCTTTTTAATTGTGTTACTTGATATTTCCAGACAGTTATGTGGAGCCCTCTGGCTGTTTTAAAGTATTTTCTGGATAAAGTTGGTGTTTCATTGAGGTTTGGATGACGGTTCTCCACTCAGGGTGACAGGTTTCACCGTCAGCTCTGCGCGGATCTCGTTACACGAAGGTTGCCTTGGTGCCCCGGTCGCCACGGCAACGCCAGATGACACAGCTCTCGCTCCCATCTGTCCCGGCCTGCAGACGCCTCGCAAACCAGAAGCAGCACAGATTGTGACTCTTGTGTGACTTCGCAGGCCCAGCGGGCCGCGGCGCTTTCTCCGGGCCTGACGGTCCTAGGTCCCATATGACCCGCGCTGGACGTGGGAAAAGCGCCGGTCGTATGAATGCTCAGTTGGGTATCTCGCAATCTGTGATGACCGCCGCATCGTTTTCAGATTGGGAGGCTTCTTTTGAACAAGTTCAACTGGAAAAATAAACGGGTTTGTTGTTAAACCCAATCAATGCAGTTGATTATAAATATAGACGCATCAAATACACAAGATCCCGCCCCAGCTTCCTGCTGGAGGGCAAAACATGTCGCCACTTCATAACTGTGGGGAACTGTTTTATTAACCAATTTAAAGGTCCTGTGTGTTTTGGTTCAGTTAAAAAACAAAAAAAAGGCGACCTACACACCAACTCTGACAGATCATCAGAAGAGCAGCTAATCAACCACCGCTGTGTTCTGACGATCACTTGGTAATCGCAAAATAAACATCAAGCCTAAAAACATAAAACTGTAACGGACTGAATGTTCTGTTCTGTGTGTGAGAAATGTTGGTGTGTTTTTGGGTGTTGAATCTTGATATGTAGCAGTGTTGTTGTGAGTTGCTACGGCAACGAATCTGTGGGTAGCGTAGACGAGACAGTGAGCAAAAAAAGTGAGTGAAGTTGTTTTTTCTGCGTTATTTTTCCCTTTTCTGTGGCACACTGCAGTAAACTAATGATACCTACGGTACATCTCCAGGTTTAATTCTGTTATTGGATTCGTTCTACAGCGCCGGCGCGGAAATCAATGCAACGTCAAAGAATCGGTTTCTGTCCTCCAGTGTTGTGCACAGACTCAAAATTTCCAGATGTAAACATTGACATGCAACATGTCTATATGTAAAATCTGGCGCCATCAACATGATTTGCTCTGGTTTTTTGGAGTTGCACAGGTTTTATGTTGTTTTGGGGCTGGAAAATGTCAGATCTGGCAACCCTGAGCGTTTCATCTACTTTACAGGTGGGAAATAAATTAACACTTTGACATAAAGGTGAGACAAGATTCATAAAGAAATGTGAGAGATATTGTTTTAGGACGACATGGAAATAACGCTCAGATTGTTTTGTATTTATACAAAAAAGAAAATTGGGCCCATTTTGCGTTGAGATTAATTTTTCATTGAAGGACATAATAATTACACTTCATGTTGTGCTCAGTGGAGCCCTCCACATTATATTCTGTTCATTAAAGAGTCTTTGGTAACATTTTTAATACGTGGTCATTATGTCAGGCATCATAGAAACACAAGAGGGTAATGAATCACAGTTTCCATCATTAGCTTGGCATGTTGTTTTACTAATTGAGTTTTAAGATGTGGATGATTTCTCACGTTTAAAAACACTTGAATGTCTCCACAAACACAAGTTGACCAAAAGGCCTTTCGTCTTTTTATAGTTTTTATATCTGCCACATCTGATTAATATTTATAAACTATATGCAATTTACATAAGATGTAAAGAGAAAAAAAAGCTGGCTCGAAAAACCTTTAAAACGAACCAGATTGCTCCACCTGAAAATTTTGGGTTTTCTCTGGGTATTCTGGTTTCCTACGATGGAATATTAGGGCCACGCTAAGGAAAAAAAAAAGATTTTAAAGTCATAAAATGAGAAGAAGGTAGTACGAGAATAAAGTCGTCGTATTTCTAGAGTCAATTTTACAACTTTATGGTAATGTTACCTTTACTATATTACAATACCATAATATTAATATTAGTCATATTACGAGAAACTTTTTTCAACTATTCTTGTACAACTTTATTTTTGCAATATTATGACTGTCCTCATAAGGTTGTGACTTTGTTCTCGTAATTTATTTTATATATTTTTTAATAGTAAGCAATACTCTGTTGTAGTTTCCTGCACAACTATTAACACATCACTGCTTTAATCAACCATCAAACATGCAAATCTTTGTTCCCTGGTAAGCAAAGCACGTGCGATGTACCTATTACTGATGTATTAAACGCATTTATAAAGCCACAACTCTCGCATTAACTACAGATTGCCACCATCAATCACTGTTAGTGCTCCTGACTGCAAAGGTCCGTCCCGTTCTCTGCATCCGATCTCTCCAGTCAACTATCTGTAAACTTACATAACCCATCTGGTCCTCAGGAGGCTGCGGCGGCCGGCTGAGATCGTATCAACGCACGGGTCAAGGAAGGCGATGACTAATTCATGAGGCTGTTTGGAGAAACCCTCATTGAAAGTCATTAGTCGCTTGTCAGCCGCGGCGCAGGCAGCAGTGGGTGTCTGGCCGTGTTGTGTGTCATGATGGGGACTTTCACAAACAAGATCTTTCTGTGCTGTTTAGACCCTGAAGTCACAAGGAAGGCAGCAGAGGTGCGGATTGATGCATCAATCTGGGCTACGGTTTCTTTTGAATGCATTTGTGTGTTATTTAAAACTCTGATAGAGATCTCAACTTTAACACGGTTCTATTCCTGCTTTAACCGATTCCTGTAGCGGCCGGTCTTGTGATGGGAAGCTACGTTCACGGTTGATTTCATGCATGTTATGTAACAGTTTTACCATTTAGAGCGATTAAGTCCCACCCTCAAACTCATCCTAGGTCACTTGACCTCATCTAAACATTTTACTCCAACGTCTGCAATTTATGCACAGAGTTCACTTATGATTCATAAAGGTTTGCTTCATAGGGGCATTTTGTTGGCAGGAACATGTTTCAGTTATACTTCCGGAATGCCGCTACCTAGCAAGCCCAGCAGAATTCCGCCCGTTACCAAGCAATCCTATCGGAATTCTGCCCGTTACCAAGCAACCCTAGCGGAATCCCACCCGTTACCAAGCAACCATAGTGGAACTCAAACTTATTCACATGTAATTTTGATTGCATTTCTTATTTAATGGAAACACTGCAATTGGAAAATTGTGTTTTTTTGACAAAGATTTGCAAACATTTGAAATGGAAGAACAGACAGTCCTATCTAATTTTTATGCAAATCTTTTGTGAAAAACAAAATGTGAATTATGTCCAAATAAGGTTTTGATTTTAACTGCATCACCAACAAGAACTATTATTTGAAACAGATTGTCCACGGGCTGGAATAACAGCCATAAATGAACTGGACAATAGATTTTACAGATAAATTTAAACCCTATTAATTATTTTTGTTAGTCTTAATTTGAGCCTGTTTTTATAAAACTGGAGTCTCTTGAGCTTTAAGATCAAATAATTACTAATGTCACTGAGCCTTTAATGAGTATTATCACAGGACATCCAAATAAAGCACAAACAACACATTTTTACAGACAGAATGCGCCTTACAACGAAAACACTTGAAGAGCTGTGTGTTTCATGCCCACCCGACTATGAAAGGACTGAAGACATCTTTCTCTCTCTCGAGGCTCTAATTAAAGTTGTCAGTAGGTGTTTGTGGCACAAGAAAAGGATTATGAGTACTGGTGCTGGGTCTCAAACTGCGCCGCCAATATGGTCCAACCACAAAGCCAGGGACTTCTGGGACCCGAGCCAGGCGCTGATAGATCCATCAACATGACGGCTTGAGTCAGTGATGATTGCTCTCCAGAGGAGCAGCTGTTGACAGGGCACTGATGCGTGGATTTTTACCACGTCTTGTTCTTCGTGTATTTACACTCAGGATCTAAACAGGTCGAAAAGAACAAGGGACTCATTATGTCTCCTAAATGCCACCGTGGGGTGGTACGGCAGCTGATCGAGTCCTTTATTAATGTACAACATGGATCTCATGTAATTTTTTAAAGTGTTCTTGATCAATACTACTTCATGAACATTTAAAGGACATGAACAGTATCTGAAACTTATGTCCTGTGGGCAGTGGTGGAGAAAGTACTCAAAAAATTTACTTAAGTAAAAGTACAAATACACAGACAAAAATGTACTCTAGTAAAAGTAAAAAAGTACTGGCTTTTAAAAATACTAACATATTAAAAGTAAAAGTACTTGCTGAATGCATTACTTAATCACTAATACAATGTTATTAAGAGTACATATTGTATTTAATTTCAATAATGTGCCATTTTAACGAAAAATGCTGCAGATAAAGCATGTTTTTATTGAGTTTACTCTCTGTAACATAGTTTAGACTTAGATATGTGATTCTGTGCATCATAATTTCAGGGAAGGAAACATCTTGTCTCCTGTCCTAACATAGCATGAACTTCACTTTTTATTGCCACTAATGGCATTTATTTTGAAAGAAATCCAACAGAAAGACGATGGAAATGAGGACATGCAACCAAGGAGCCACGTTGTAGTCAAGGCTACCTAACCAAAGAGATAAGATAAGATAAATCTTTATTGTCATTGTCACAAGGACAATGAAATTCAAAGGGTGCCATCAGTCGGTGCACATGCCCAAAAACAAAAAATAACTGTCTCACAATTCACACACAACGCAAGAATCAACAAACAACTGGCAAAAAAAAGAAAAATAAGAACAGCCACATTCTCACATAGATCATTTATGATGATTAATGTTTTTTTTTTATTGCATTTAGTTTTGTTATTGCTATCGGGTAGAAAAGAGCAAAGAGCAGCTCTGCGTTCTTGTTTTATTTATTCGCCAATTAAATAAATCTATATATTTTTTTTAATTAAATAAATATAATAATAGCTACTGCAGTGTACGCAGAGCATCACAAGAACAAAGAACGGCTCTCAGTGAGGCTTCAGTCCTATAGGACTTAGTAAAGATCCGTCCAGAAGAATCGGATCGTTCGTGAATGTTATATCACTATATAGCAGACTTTGGTCACAACGTCGTCCCATATAAGCGACACCTCAGTCAACACCTCCGCACAACTGACAACTTTTGTTAATCGCAGATGCAACATATGTGTCTCTGCACAGCTAGCTTTGCTAACATCACGTCCACAGAGCTCATCTTTCTTTAGCCTTCCTTTCCCAGTGACGCTAAACGTTGGACGAAGTTTCCACCGTCTGTGAAAGCGAAGCGCTGCTGAATTTATATGTCGCCAAATCTTATGATTTATGTAGAGGGATTTTTTTATCACTGACGATGAGACGGCCATCTTCTGCCGCTCAGAGGAAACCACTGCGCATGTGCTGGAGCTCCGCGCGCGAGTGAAACGGGGAGGCGACGGGTGACAACAGACACACGTAATTAGTACGTCACATTAATGCTTGGATTAACCACGTTAAGTCCCTGAACTTCACATTTTAACGGGGGAAAAAAGCACAAGGCGACTTGGATGTAACGAGTAACGCGACGGTTTTGTAGAAATGTAGTGAAGTTGAAAGTACAGATACTTACTGTAAAATGTAGTGGAACAAAAGTCGAAAGTATCCATTATTAAATCTACTTAAGTAAAGTACAGATACATGAAAATTGTACTTAAGTATAGTAACTTAGTATTTGTACTTCGTTACGTCCCACCATTGTCTGTGGGTGATTTTTTCCCCCACAAAATCACTACTAATTCTAAGTTAGTCTGGTCAAGTTCTTCCTATTTTGAGTTTCAGAATGAGATGTTTTAGGGCGTCTTGTCACTTTAAATCAAAATAAGCTGCTGCTGGCCACGCCCCCAACTCAACGTTTACACTCCAGCGTGAAAATGGCTGCAAACAGAAGCGCAATTATACAACTGTACATCTTTGAAAAGCATTAGTAGAGGCTCCTGCACAACAAGAATTCTGGTTCGTCAAGACGGGAATATACACTTGATTTTTTGGTGCTCACAGTGGTGAATCCAGCTGACTAAATGTGCTGGAGCTCAGCTTGAATTGCGAGAAAATGACGCAGTGCCCTTGAAATGTAACTTAAGAATTGGGAGGGTTTGGAAATGGCTCATTTTCCAGACACCAAAAAACTAACTTATTGGCAAAAACTGGCTTGGTAGTTCTTTTTAAACACTTATGCTGTTTTTAAAAGCAGCTGAGATCCAAATGGAAGTATAAAAAAATGCAAAATTAGAATATTGCATTATAGGTCACCCAGATATCCTAAGAAAAAGTAACACGCCCTGAAGCAGCAGAACACTGAGTTCCACTCCTCTGATCCCGATATACCTGCACTAGCAAAAGCAACACTTTAAAACATGACAGAATTAGATTTTCCCACAATTCTTCCTGCTTTCCTCACATTTAGACCAATGTAACAATTTTTATGTACTCACTTACATACACCTCATCTTAAATGTATAATAAGAACACCATCTTACTATGTCTGACATGGAATTAACTTTTACTTTAGGGAAAGGGGTGTCTAAAGAGTGGCTTGGGGGCCATTTGTGGCCCTTAGAACAACTCTGTGTGGCCCCTGTTTACAGTTCAAGAATACTACAAGTTTGGCTCTCCAGTGGGAACTTTAACAAGTTGTTAACACAAGAATTTCAGTGACCAATTAAAAAAAATTTTATGGTAAGGGTTTTCTTTTCATTTTAATTTACTAGTAAATAGCTATTTGGGATTATGGACACCCCTGCTTTAAGGTTTATTATCCCTCTTTTTGTGACCTTTAATCTGAGTTTTTTTTTTTTTTTTTTTTAAAGTCCTTTCTAGACAAACTGCTGTGACTTTGCTGCTTCCTCAAACAACAAGTTTTATCTCAGCTATTAGCCAAAGTTTGGTGCATGGCTGCAGAGATAGAGGAGCCACAAAGCAGTTCACAGCCCAAACTGAAAGCTCCCACTTCCTGGTGTGCCATGTGATAACATTGTCACCAAAATGCTGCCTTGAAAAGCTAATTTTAGGCAAGAAAACACAAAGATATGTGTGTGTGAACTACGTCACACACAATAGTTCACGCAAGGAAGAAGGTAAACCAGAAAAAAGCCTCACTGGGACGATGAATACTACGTTTCCTTCCTCCGAGTGCTTTGAAAGGCCGGGCTCTGGACTCACACAGACAGGAAAAGACGAGGCTGCGGCTGATAAGATGTGTTAGCCGCCGCAGAAGTAATATAAATGCACAATTCAGCAGCAATAAAAGGTTTCCTCAAAGTATAAACACAAAAAAACAACAAAATGTTATTAGGTCACTACAGCTTCCTGTTCTGATTACAAAGAAAGCACTTTTGAGTTCAGTCCTGCTAAATAAAAACTTACATACTGCAGGAAATCTGTTGTTGAATTTATTTATAATACACAAGTGACAGTCATACGTTTGACATAAGACTTAAACAACTTAATCCCCAAAGTAACAGCATACATAAGGGAAAAACAAAACTCATTTCTCAATTTCCTGCATAATGTCTCAAACTAGGTTCTTCAAAATGTACTTCCTTTGCAGTCAACGACATGATTTGAGGGTACGTCCATTTTCTTAAATCTATTGTAATTTTTAAAGAGTAACCATTTTATCCACAATTTTACAAAGAAATATTTAAGAAAAATCTGCAAATCTGCATTTGTTGTTCCGTTTTTAAACCTTCACTTGTTTCTTTATCATTTTCCGTCCTAATTTTTACCCCTTTGGAAGGTCCAAAGAGCATGCCTGGTCTAAAAACACAAATTAAAACACAATTTGTATGATTTAGTTTTATATTTTTTTGTTCATAGCTATTTGACGATTTTCACTCAAGTGATAAAAAGGTTGGACATCCAAGCCCTTCATGTTGCTAAGCAGCACAATAATGATAGATGTTAATCTGCTTGTTAACCAGTTAGCAGCAACAGCAAACAACAGAATAAAAGGCCCACTGCTTCAGCCCGACTTCAGAAGATCTTTTACCACTAGTTTATATTACTGTAATGAAGAAGTTTTTGTCTGACCCAGATTATGAGTGATACTGTTCGTCTTTTGTTCTTTTGCAGTCTCTAAATCTCAAAAGGAGGAGAAAAAAGCCCAAACTTCACCAGCGAGGTGCCAGTCCATCTGCAGCGCCGCGCAGCCTCATTTTCCCTGGTACATCGCACAGCCTGCTGATTGTGAAAGATGATGCACTCACACCCTGCTAGCAGGTTCACACAAGCCCACATGCTTAAGCCACCTTGGGCTAATTCAATTCCTCTGCCATTCCAGGGGTAATGGAGAGCGCCGGTGCCTCCCTCTGCAGTCACAGCGCAGGAAAAAAAACTGGGTCGGCAAGGCGGGGCGTCTAATTGTGGTCAGGCCAACACCCCTGTACACCCAGACTTTTCATGTGCTTTGCATCCGGTTTGGATTTATTTTATGCATCATTCACTGTAGACTGTGAAAATCAGTTTTTGGCATCTCTTAAAAAGGGACGTATTATGTAAAAGTCACATTTTGCCTGTTTGTTGACTTTCCATTTGGGTTTCTACTCCTAAAACAACAAAAACAACCACCCCGCTTTTTCTGCAACAAGTTAATGTTTCATGGTGTCTGGCAAATGAGACATTTAAAAAATCTTCCACATGTTGAGTTACAAATAGATTGCCACTGCCCCTCACCTAGCAACCCCACCAGAGTTTCCCCCGTTACCCAGCAACCCCAGCAGAGATACAGCAAGTTTGGTCAGCTGGCTTTTCTGCTGTATGTACACTTTCAAACCTGAAATAAAATTACCTGTAGGTCCTGTGTCAGGTGTTCAGGGGAAGTTCACCCAATTTTAAATTTTAATGGGACGTATCAGGCAAAAGTCACGTGTTTCACGCTTTTGTATTTCCATTTGGGTCTCTACTACTTTTAAAAACAGCATAAACGCTTAAAAAGAAAACCATCTAGTAAATTTTTTTTGGTGCCTGGAAAATTAGCCGTTTCAAAAAAATCCTGGGCACTGCACTGTTGCTTCAGGACATTTGATCAGCTGATTTTACCTCTGTACAATGGCTGCTGGACAAGACAAGTGTTTTGTTGTTGACTTGCCTTCCAGAAACCACATGATGCTTTCTTGTTGGTTGTGCAGGAGACTCCACTTCTGCTTTTCAAAGATCTATGGTTGTACAATTTGCAGCCATTTTCAAGTGCGAGTGTAAGCATTGAGGTAGGGGGCGTGGCCAGCAGCAGCTTATTTGCATTTAACGTTATAAGAGGAACATAAACAGCTCATTCTGAACTGAAAAGACTGTAATTTTATTGTCCAAGAATGATTTTGAGCAAAAAATATAATGAACTTGTTTTGTAAAGCTCAAAATGATCATAACCTGTTCAAGGAAGCATAACAGGACTTTGTTACTTAAGATAATCTACAAATCCAACTTAATTTGACCATTTTTCTACCAAAGATAAACTGGACTTCAGTTCGAAAGCAGAGAATTTATTTGGTTTCTTGTATTTTAAATCCAATTCCATGCAGTTAGTTGTGTGTTTGTCAAAGTTTTAAAGTGAGATTCTCCATAATTCATAGATGTTTGTTTGCTTCTGCCATTTATAGTGAATTTAGCTTTGGTGTTTTCCCACCTTGATTCATTTATCAGCTTCTTTCTTTTTTGGCAAAAAAAAAGTTATCTAAAGTTCAGCCTTGAAGACTCAGAATGACTTGTTTAACGTTTCCGTCACGTTGAGGTTTAATTCCCAACCATAACATCCTTCTTCCACATTTATGCATATGGATCTGTAGCCGTGAGGGTAGAATATTGTAATATTCAACTCGGCATATTTTTTGCATACTCTAAATATTCATCAAAAGTGTTTTTTTCCAGAGAATTCCTGCTATTTTCTTGAAGCGAGATGAAGAGTTTGTTATTGCACTCCACTCCAGTGAAGGAGAACAAGCCGAAATTGCAGAAATGCGATCTACTGTGAATGACTGAAATGGTGCCCGAGTGGACGTCGAGCCTCCACGGCACTAATCGTCTCTTTTTCTCTCATATACTCCGACTGAACGGCGGTGAATTTTTACAGTGTCTCTGCCTGCCTGCCAAACATTCATCTTAAGACCGAAAGTCTCAACAACTTGGCATGAAATTGCTTTTCAGCGTAAAGTCAGTTGATATCCATCCATCCATCTATTGTCTAATAAATCAATTTTAATACTAAAGTGAGGTTAAATGTACTATGTACCAAAAATAAACTGCTATTACTCTAACCATGTGTTTGTTTTCTTTGTAATTATGTTTGCCTAATGGCTAAGCTTGACTGAGGAGCTGCTAACCTGCTTGAAGGCCTTGCAATCACAACAAAGCTAATGGTATTTATCGTGTCACCTAAACCTTCATTAACAGAGGAGGCTTCTAGCAGTCAGCAAGACTGATGGACCAAGTTAATAACCTCATTAGCATACTGAATCAGTTGGAGAACAAATATTCATAAAGCCACAAATACCCTTTGGGTTGAATAGAAATCACAACAACCAGTTTGGTGCAACGTAAACAACTACTTCAATAGTTTTCTTAGGACTGAATATTTATTCAATATAACGTTATTTTGATTGGTTTGACATATTTAATTTTCTTTAATTTAGTGATCTGCGCTGCTCAAGTATGTGGCGGTCAATTGTGTTGCCTGAAAACTTTCATCTCAGATTTTTGGGTATTAAGTTAAGCTAACTTTAGGCTAGCTAGAAACACTACTTCTTCAACTGGGCTAATTTTCCTGAATAAAAAACTTTGTCTAATTTCATTGGAAATTATTTTTACCTTTATTTGTTTATGTCTTTTTAAGCAGTTTGGTTAAACAACTTCAGTGAGCTTGGGAAGTTTTGGGAGTTGAATTTTGTGGAACAATAACTGATTACAGTGCTAACTGTTTAAATCAAGCTAGGCTTTAAAAATGACTTTTTCTATCAAGCCAGAATCAACAGGTTTCAGATTTTCTAAAAGAAGAAGCCAAGTTAAATCCAACTAATAATTACTCAAATGCTTTAAAGAAAAATCTTTTTTTTTTAAATATAACCAACATCTCATATCAGATGAACCAGAAATGTTGAGTTTAGCTCTGAAAGCTATTAAAAAATAAAGCGATATCTCTTTAAAGCAGCCGTGTGACCATTACATTACAGAAATGAGCTGAAGGGGACTGACTGTAGAGAAGAGAGTGGCAGGTTTAGCATTTACAACCAGATTAGTCTCTGGAATTAGTCACGATGAGGATGAGGCTGCACGCAGCCCGAAGCCATCCATTAACTCAGTGTCACCCAGCTTCGTTCATTTTGTTGGTGTTTTTCACAGAAATAAAAACAAATATAAGATTTATGTCAAATTGTGTAATACAGGCATGTTTGTGTTCAAATAAAAAACATGTCAGGCACCAGAGTAATTCCTAATCTCACGTCCTGCTGTCAGAAGATGCACGCTATTTTCCATTTTATGATCAAGTTTGAGTTATTACCGATGATTGCATCATGTAAGGAAAGACAGCTGTACTTCTACTGTAGGAATCGCGTGACAAAGGGAAGATTTTTCCCTGTTTCTTCTTAAATCACATTGTTGCTTTGACACTGAGGCAGTCTCTCTGACTTGAGGGTTGTAATGCATTTGATGAAACTACAGAGTCATGGATAGCGGCTGCATGTTCTTCCAACAAAGCAATCATTTTAAAAACAATAATGGTGCTGATTGGGATTCCAGTTTAACACGGACAGTAAAATCATCAGATGTCAGGGGTCGGTCTTTTTCGCACAGCACTGTGCTTCGGGAGTGAACTCTGCAACATCCCAGAGAGGTTAATGGACTAATATTGGAAAGGAACAGGGAAATGTACAGTATGTGTAAAGAGCTGACACATTCTGGCTGTTTAAAGAAGCACTGGCTACATCTGGGGCTTCAAAACAGCTGAAATATGACAATACAGACACGTTGCATGTTATTGTTTACATCTGGAAATTTTGCAAATCTGCACAAGACGATTTTTTTTTACATGCCATCCACAGCTGCGTTGCTGCAGTTGAACGATTACGTTAGCAAAAAGAAACCCTGGAGAGGTCGATATTATTCATTTAGTGTGGAGAGCTACAGCAAATGGAAAAATAACGCAGAAAGGCTGTTGAATAACTCCTTTTTTCTTGCTCTTTGTGTTGTCTATGCTACACACAAATCTGTTGCTATAGCAACTTATAACAACAACAAAAACAAGCAAACATTTCCCGCCCAAATAACAGAACGTGGAGTCCGTTACAGTTCTCTAATGATGACCTGTCAGAGTTAGAGTCTGGGTCGCCTTTTTAGCTTGTAATTTAACCGAAACACCGAATTCCACAACACATCTACATGTTAAGATGGTCAAAGTCAAGCTAGCGTAACTGAGCTACTTCCCTCTATTTTTTAATTAAAACTTTTTCCTGACCTTTTCTAGTTGTCATAAAGTTGACGGTTAGTAGCAAAGCACTGTGTCCCTTTTCCTTTTATAGATCACATCCACATTTAGGATTTAGCGCATTATTTTGACAACTTCACAGCTAAAACCAATGGTAGTTGTCATCGGCGAGCAGCTTTATGGCTTTTAGCAGCGTGACGTCACATCTATTAGTGAAAACGTTTTTTCTTTCTTAATGGGCACACCAAGAAATTTAACTAACCAGAGCTGTTCACTTCGGATATCTGTCTATTGTGGAACAGTAGCCATGTTTTTGTTAACGTATTTTATGCCAATTTTTAAGTACTGCAGTAAAAAAGGTTGATGGAAATGGCAAAATTGAATAACTTCTTCAATTTGTTAAAGTTTCTATGCTCACTATTTCTTGGCTTCTCTAAAAAGTTAATGCGCTAAAAAATGGAAACATGTTTTCCAGTTCTGACGTAATGAATCGCCAAACCTTCAGCTCAGAATCTCCATTTTTCTGAGATGTTTGGTCCATGCTAGTTTACAACTGTAACTTCCTGTTTATTACAGCCATGCACATTGTCAAAATCTGATAAATTCACCTTTTTAGCTCCAAACTGCTAGATGGAAACAGGCCTAATTCACATTTTCTTTTTTGCTCAAAACTTGCATACCAGTAAGTCATAAACTACTTTAGCCTCAAACTTAAAAAAAATAGCTAGCTAAATATTTAGCTAGGAAATGCCAATATTTACCATACAAACTAAACATTTAGCATTATTATGAGCACCTGTTTGTACATGTTCATGCTGAGAGACATTAAGACGGATGTAAGAATTGGTTTGAATCAGTGAATTTTTCCTCAGGAAGTTTGAATGACGTTCCAACAGAAATCTGTTTTTGCCATAATCGTGTTTATTGAGAAAGTTGGGAGCTTTGCCCCTCAGCTGGCCTCTTATATCTGACGCTGCCTGGTGGATCTGGCGGGAAAGCTCTTCAAATACGGGAATTTTGTCTTTAATCGTTCGTCTTGGAAGCTTGAACTTCCATCTGTCACAAAAAGGCAAAGAAAACACGCACACAGCTACCTTAAATGCAGTGATAAAGTCCTATTTTTATTTCCTTCTATAAAATGCTAAGTAATCCAAATTATTGCAGTTATTTAACTTTACAAATGGCACTTCAAGAGGTCCCACATTTTGTAGAATAGTAACTGCTGCACATGAAAACATGCTCCTTAAACGTTCACACAAGCTTTGATTTGCTGCAGTTTCCCTTTCCAAACATCTTATTTAAACACCAAAACAATTTCACATCCCAGTCTGCTTCATCTCCCGTGCTGCCGCTGTTTTTCATGCTAATGCGGGAACAACACGCAGCACTTCGCCGGTGGATCCACACATAGCTTCCTGAGAACAGAAGCAGCTCAGCAGAGATGAAACGCAGGACGGTGGCGTGCGTTGTGAGCATGCATGGATTTGTTTGTGCAGGAATAAAAAGAGGATCAAGCAAGTCTGAGTGAGCGAACATCATGTTCCTGTGTTCTTCGTGTGTCTCCAGACCCTCAGCTCTAATCTATCATTCAACAAGTTCATTAGTGTGCGATTCATCAGGCATCTCTCGCCTGGGAATCGACATTAAGCAGCGCATCAACTCGCCATATGTCAAGCTCAAGCAGGACCAGACGTCTCATCCGCACTTTTAATAGCAGGAAACAGATTATTTCATGTATTTAATGGAGAAATGAAAATAAAGGCAACAGAGCAGCAAATAAAGAGACCTGAGGAATATAAACAGATTTATAACTTCATTATCAAACACATAATGTTTAAAATAATAACATGCCTGCAACATTTGGCGTCCCAGCGTCTATATGAGGATAATAAAAGGTGTTGAGGTGTGATCAACAGTTTCCAAGGTAACACATGTTTGTTCGCCTATGTGATCTGCAACTAAATTTATTTGGAGTGGATGAAATCAGCAGGCTTTTACATTATAGAGTCTGCAGGAGATGGAGCTACTTCACGGGTATAAAAACACATTTTCTTTAGCTATTATGCTAACATGAGAACCACTTCAGTATAACTATGGAGCCATTAAAGCAACAGTTTCTAAAACAAATAAGAAACTTTTAAAAAAAATATTCATCACAGTTTTTCCAATGGTTTTGAGTGCAGATCAGTAACTTGTAAAATGTTTCTATTTAAATTCAAGAGTTCAATACGATTTGAGTCTCCCACATTACATTTATAAAGAATCACCAGAAAATGTTTTGTTCAGATTCATTCTAGGAGGGCCAGGTTTTCAAGACCCTGTCCAAACTGACGACTCTGATGGCTCAAATTAGCCTCCATTCATCCATTCTTCTATTCTTCTATTGTTCTATTGTACATGTGGTCGTTGACCGTCAGGCCAGAAGGTAGGGATGTGAATAGTCCATGTTGGGGGTGGGTATCTATGATACCTACAACTAGTCAGTTTAGTTTTGAAGCATACATGAAGTGTTTTTGGAGAGATGTGACTTTTTGCAGCTGATCCATGATGTTGTGCTGCATTATCCAGGTCATTTTGCCAAATGTACATAGAGTTTGCAAAACATACAATCTGTTTCAAAAAGTATGCAAAGGTTTTTCTAAAAGAAACGAGTAATGTTTCTCTTTGAAATAAAGCTAAGAGGGTATAAAATGACGAAATTTCGTTCTGTATACACCCTGTGCATTGAAAATGACAACAAAGTCAGTCTAAGTCGAAGTCGAAGTCTAAGGAACAATTGTGCAACTGTGAGATGCGTTGAGGCCATTACCAGGGTACTTAAGGGTACTTAAGGGTACGTAGGCCATTTGGACAATCTCAGACTGAATAGGAGTGTTGTCTACGTGGACTACCTTCGGCCCTCCTAGTGTTAAAAATGTAAAATGCTGTTGTCAACATAAAACGCTAAATCTTTAATATGTGTGAGATGCAAACGAAAAAGGGATGCAGTGCCTTAATTGTCAACACGATGACAACTAGATAAGGTCAGGAAAAATTTCAATAAAAAAAAAAATAGCGAGGGAAAGGGAAGTAATTCAGTTATGCTAGCTTGACTATGAAAACCGTAACATGTATATGTACTGCGGGATTCTGTGCTTCATTTCGGCTAAAAAAAACAAAAAAAGACCCAAACACCAGCTCTGACAGATCATCAGTAGAGCAGGTTTTTTAATTTAGCTAATCAACCATCACTCTGTTAGCTTGGCTAATAGCAGCAGTAGCTCTTCTACCACAACGATCATTTATTAATAATTGTGAAATAAACATCAAGCCTAACAACACAAGACTGTTAAACATAGTATTTTTTGGTATAGAATCCTGAAACGTATGGTGGCGTTGTTGTTAGTTGCTATAGCGACAAGTCTGTGTGTAGCGTAGCAGAGACACAGATGGCAAAGAAAATAAGAATACGAGTGGTTTTGAGTTGTTGTTCAATGGTTTTTCTGTGCTATTTTACACTGCACTGATTTAATAATTCATAATAAGTGCAGTTTTATTTTGTTAACCACTTCGTTCTGCCGCGGCAGCGCGGCTACAAACGGCATGTAAAAGAATCGCCTTTCTACACTCCTGCATTGTGTGCTTGAAATATGAACAATAACATGCCATGTTTCTGCTGCTGGTTTTCTCGTTGCTATTCAGTCGGCAAGTTTCAGAAGCAAGAGAGATAACAAGAAGTTTCAAGACATTTCATATCTGTAGCTCGGTTTCATGTGGAGGTGAAAAGATGATGACTTTCTGCAGACGAGACAACCTGGGCTTGATGCCTTTGCACTTATCTCAGCTTTCTTATCAACAGAAATACTTTTATTTATTTTTTTGCAAAACGGATTTTGCTTCAGTAGCAGAGGAGCTTCAGCTAGATTACAATCAAATTAATCTTACTGCTGAGTGACTGGAAGCATAAGGTCTGCATGATGCACCGAATGTGAAAAGAGGAAATGGTGAAAGAGAGAAAGAAAGACAGGAGAGGGCAGACAGAGGGGCAATAAAACGTCAGTTAAGCCTGTCAGGAGGTTTAAATAAGTCATAAAACAGAAAGACGAAGCAGCCCGCACCTCATATTTTGGAGGAAATTAATGAAAACATTTTTTCAGACTGAGGCAGGCCAAATATTTCCATCTGTTTCCACATTTTACGCAACGCTGGCCGAGTTAAGTAGCTGCTGGTTCTAACAGACATGAAGCATATCAAATTTCATAGCAGACAACAAAAAAAAGATTTTAAAATTCTTGATTCAGTCGGGAAAATTTCACTGGTTTCTATGGGAAACGGTGAAAAAGAAGATGGAAATATCCTGATGCTCGAAGTTAGTTTTGCCCTCTGGTGAACCGAATGTTTTCATGAAACTATGAAGATGATGTGAAGGTTTTCTTTAAAAAAAAACAACCAAAAGTCATTATGTTTAATTTACCCATTTGTGTGATTTCTGCAGATGAACTCAGTTTTGAAACAAATCCTTGCCAAGATAATTAAACGTGAAGGAAGAGAAACAGAAAGCAATCTGAATGCTGCTAGATGGTTATTTAAATGATTTTAAAAACGGCCAATTTATCATTTTAATTCTTACGTTTTTCTCTGTTTACAAGCAGTACTTTCAGGGCAACAGATGAGAAAAACGGTCAATGTATTATTTGCTGCAGCGCCCCCAGAGGCGAGGAGGGGAACAGGTTTGGTTTGTTCGAGAAATAAACCGCAAATGTTGCATTATGGTTCCCATTCGAATCTAGTTTACCGGACTATTGAGTACAAAAAAATTTTAAAAAACACCCAAAGGCTCAGTCAGACTAGATGTAAAGAAGATCTGCACTTTGACTGGGCCATTTCGGCTCGTAAAACTGCTTCAATATAACCATTCAATTCTGGGTATCTCAAGGAGTGAAGGACAGCAAAGCCAAAGTAAGACTATATACTGAATTACAGAGATTATACCAAGAGATAAGACCAAGTTTTTCTGTTCAGTCAGTCATTAACCAAGATTATTTATCTCTCAGATGTTTTGAGACTGCCATTATTGATTATTGATCAAGCCTGCATGAAAAGTTGTCCCATCAAAGCTTCAGTTAATTAAAAACTATTTTGTTGATGTTTTATAGCTTCTAATTCCCGGCTGTAAACTCCACAACATCTGGATTGCTCTTTGCTGCTGTTGTGGGCATTTTCTGCCATTAATCGTGAAGAGTAGCTCAACCTGACAACTCATATCCTCTGATTTACTGCCTCAACAGATACTTTGCAGGAATATCTAACCATAGGTAACTAAATTGCACAGTAGGGTCTCATGCTAAAGCAGTGCATGACCAAGAAAACTGAAGGATTTAAATAAAATGTGTATTATCTCCTACTTGAAAGTTAATAAGCTTTCAATCTCCCTAAACTTCTTTACTTCAAGCTCAATAACGGCTCACAATGACTAATGTAATTAATGGTGTCTAAAAAGAGCCGTAAGCAATGATGCAGCGACTTAATCTGCTTTCTGCTGTCGGGCCCATATTGAATCTGTCAATCCGCCCGAATGCCACAAAAGGCTTTTGTTCAGCAGGGGGACATGAAGGATGGCGACTGTCTTTAATGTTAGCTTACACCTGAGTTAACACACGTCTGCAGCTCAAATGGGCCGAAACGCCGTCTCTGCTGCTCTATCTGGTTATTTTCTACGATTTACTGGAGAACAGTTGGAGTATTTTAAGAGTTTTTAAGGCTTTTTGCAGTAAAAACACCTTCTTTAGTCACAGTGTTGACTCGTCACGATTTTAGCTCCAGTTCGTTTTTACCTCGTTTGAGAACTGACGACCGGTTCTCAGTGGGGTTAAAACCTGCAGCGTGTCCAGACTACAAGTCAAACATCTAATAACTTTCCTCAAATCAGAACATCAGCTAGAACATCCACGGTTCAGATCGACTGAAGAAGTTGCATCCGGAGGACTTTTGACCCATTTGAGTATGCTGCAAAACGACATATGCAGCATATCAGGATGCCTCAATGTTGGTGTGTTTTAACGTTTTCACTCTGGATGGGGATGAACACTAAATCAACAACAATATGTGTCACAAGAGACACAATACCAATGTCAATAAATGAAGCGTTTGATAGAAAATTTAATATATAGAATATTCACTGAACGACGATCCGCAACCGCACAGCATTCTGGGAGATGCAGTTCAACTTCTCACAGCTAGCAAAGCTATGTTGGTGGAATCAACTCACTTACTCACTCCTTGGTTGCTTAGCAACAACCTGCCAGTTAACAAGCACTTCCAAGTTCCGTCCAACTTCGGTTACCTAGCAACAACCTGCTGAGTAACTGACGCAGCAGCAGTGCAAATTTTCCCCACCGTGCCTCATAACTGCTTAAAAATAAAAAATAAAAACTGATGTGGAGAGAAAACTTGATAAAACAGGAAAGGTCGAGACATCAGTTTGGCAATATTTCAGATATTTAAAACAAAAAACTGATCAATAATCATGGATCTCGACTGAAGATATCCATGATATATTTCGTGACACGTTTTTCAGCCATTTTGTCCAGTCCTAGTAAAAACAGCCAAAGTCCAACATTAGGGGAGAAATGGCTTGTTGCCCAACCGCTAAAATCTGATGCCACTCTAGTGATGCTTGTGTATATACTAATTCTTAACATCAAATCAAAAGACTAAAAGTAACTTACACGGACTTGTAATCATGAAACCTGAGTTAAAAGTTCAATACAAGTTTGTGTGGTTGAAAACATTTGATTATGACCCAAAAATTGTACTCAAGTAAAAGTAGCACTACTTCAACATATTCTTATTCAAGTTAAAGTAAAAACTAGCCGCCCAATAAATTACTCAAGAGTAAAAAACTGATCAAATTATCAATCATTTAATATTTAAAAATTACAACATCAGAAGAACCAAAATATAAAGTTAAATGGAAATTTTGGTATTTTAAGGACCAGAATTACAATAATTCATATAAGTAACAAAAAAAATAAAATTGGGCAAAATAAAATTTTTCCAAATCAGTTTCTATCAATAAAAAATTAACTTATGAAACTTTAACAAAGATTACAGGAGTGTGTCTGTGTCTGGTGAATTTGTCTTTAAAACATGCTTGATTTTCATTCAGTGAGTAGAAAACCCAGACATTTTACAAGTACTTTTATTATATTAAATAATAAAATTATTCAAGTAAAAGTAGTTGAGTAAATGTAAGTAGTTACTACCCATATCTGGCTATGACTTTATGAAGCATTTAAATCTATACTCAGACCTCTTTGTACAGCTTTCAGACGTTTTGCCACTGCCAATTTTAAACATCAGGTGGAATCAACACAATATTAATTTTAACTTTCCTATAAGTGTTTGCAACTCATAACTGAATTAAAACAGAAGCATTTGTTTCCAAAATTAGTACAAAATCAGAAGACAGAAGCACACTGCAAACACGAATCTTGCTGTTCTTCGCTTCGTCTGGACGCCTGTGTTCAGGAGCCCAGAGGGCCGCAGGTTAACGACTTCCCCGGCCGCTGCTCGACAAATAGATACGAACAATGAATGGTGTTGTGGCTGATAAAGTCGGCGTGCGGAGAGGCTGCGAGTCTTTTTGTCTCTACCGCTCCTCGATTCATCAGCCTGGACAGACAGGGCCAGACCTGATGAATTACACTCGCATGAAGCCAACTCTTTTCTTTCTGTGTGTTTGGTTGGAGCATACTGTAACCTGAAGGTTGGTCTCGGCGTCACAAAAGATACAAAAAAATTCAATATGGTCGTCTAATTTACCATACAATGCAAAATGCCCAATTTACAATCAGTCTAAAAGAGGATTGTTCAAGATACGCTCAACATTTTTTCCCAAGCACATTAAAACTTTGGGAAAATTGAGAAACAAATGGAATGCCATCATCAATATTCCAACACATTTTATGTATATTTAATTATATTGATGATGGAATTTGACAAAGTGTTTATATCTTGTTTTATAATTTGTTTCTGTATTATGTTTTTACAGTGTAAAGAGACTCACAGCAGTTAAGGTCGTGGTTGAGACCGTTAAGTTTATTCGGCGCACTTCACAGCGGCTTCACCTTCCGAACCAGAAGCAAACACTGACTGTTTACATAACTCACAATGAAGCAGTTTTTTTTCCAAATACAGTATCACAAAAATACAAAGTCATATAAGATACCACACAGTCAACAATATAGCAAAACCTCCGACAAAGGCAAAGACGACGGGCAAAAAAATTCTCCAACCAGTTGTACATCATGTCTGGAAGGTTATTTGCAGGAAACAACAGAGAAATCAACGTTATAGCCCAAATCTTTCTCAGGTAGAGGAAGAATAAGGGGCACAATGTCCCATGGACCTTACCAGACGGGCCGCTTTTCATTGGCTGATGCCCATTCTACGTGGTCACGTGCGTGGCCATCTCACAAACACACTTAGCTTCCCGTTAGCTAAGTACAGCATAATGGCAGAACTGATACAACTTCTACACCCTGAAGCCTGTCTGCTACACAGTCTTACGTTAGCTAAACAGATCAATATGCAATGTGTCTGTATCTGACATACACTAAAGATTTTATTTTAGCAGAAAAGGCTTTGGACTAAACTGTTAACTCGTGTTAGCCACGTTAGCATCAAGTACAGCTAGTCAGTCAACCATCGCTGTGTTCAGGGAAGCGCTGATTAATAATCGAGAAATAAATATCAAGCCTGGAAACTTGATATCATAACGGACTGAATGTTATGTTTTTAACGTCTTTGCTGGTCTTGCGGGGCGCAGGCGGTTGCCACGGTAACAGGTGTGCTTAAACTACAAAGAGAGAGAAACAGTAAAAAGGTAGGAGTGGTTTTGAGTTGATCACCTGTTCGGGTTATTTTACCTTTGTTTACCTTTGCTGTGGCGCATTACAGCCGCTGTAGTTTCTAAACGTTGGACTAATTACCTCGTTCGTTTGTGAGTTTACGTCATTCACAACAAACATCACATAGAACAAATATATTTCATAAAATTATAACAAACAAATGGCTTCTACCGAGGTAATTATGTGAACTTGAATTAATTATATCCCAACTTCAGAAGGTTTGCCTTTACCTTTACAGAGCTCTTTGGTTCCTCCTATCAGTCTGTAGCTTCTCATATTGAGGTCAAAGTTCAGATCTACCATAACTGACTGACACCTGCTGGCCTCAGGTTTGCAACCAGCTTGTGACTGAGAAACCAGTAACCTCCTCCCAGTGACAGAGTCTCACTGAGGAAGAAACTGTATTAGGTTTTCTATCACTTTAATATTTCTGCTATAACTGATGTATATTCGCATATAAAATAAGTCAATAAAGTTTAATTTACAATTTTTATGTCTTTGTGTCATGAGGTACATCTCAGCCGGCTGGTGAGAGAAAAAGTAGATCTTGGTCTCAAAAGGTTTGGGTAACCCTGATGTAGAGGATGTGTGGATCTTCCGTTTTCCTTATCGAGTGAAAGCATTTTGCTGTGACGTGAACAATGTTGGAGGCTCAAACACCTTGATCTCCTCCAAAAAAGATGACATGAACTTGTTAGTTCCTCTGTCCATTGTAGTAGCTGATATATTGTGAAAATCCGGTAGAAATGATGCACTAATCCAGTCATGTTTACATAGAAACAACGCGCCGCGAGGCTTTGTTTGTGAGACTTGCGCAATTTGGGTCGGTTGTGGGAGGAGCTTGGAAAGGTCCATTGGATGTGAGTGTGAACGCTGTGTTGGACGCAAAAGTTTTGCATGTGCAAAACAGGTGAGTAATGACTTAAATAAAATATTACAGGCTTGTGAAAATCTTCCTTCAGAAAAATGCTTAAAATCAAACAGCAGCATAAAAAGGGGCTTAAATGTAAAAACTGCAGTTACTGCAGCACGTTTTCATGCTGCCATAGAGCTACCATTGGAATTTACACACATAAAATCAAGCATACATCCACATTGACTATCATGTAAAAAAATTTGATATTTACTGTCAGTTACCTTCTTGCAGACGAACATGTGTTAGTTGTCGTCGATAACAGTTTCATTCAACTGGACACGAGGTGGGCTGCAGGCCTTGATCCATTCCAGACTCTGTTTTGGTTTTGGAAATGTGATAAATTATATTCGGTCCTCTAAAAGCTTTGGGTAACATCTGTCAGGATTGCACATTCCCCTCTGGCAACGTTTGACAATGATTTCCTATTATTTTCCTCAAAATCTCTCTGACGTGTTTGCGATGATAAACACTGTCAATGTTGTCGCAGGTTCAGCTCCTCCAGAGCGGGTTCTTCTGGACAAATTGCAACTGCTGGTTGGTCACAAACCACCTGGATTGATTGACGGAGGATTGCTCTACGTCACAGGTGTCAAACTCCAGTACTCAAGGGCTGGTGTCCTGCAGTATTTAGATGTGCCACAGGTACAAACCACTGGAATGAAATGGCTTAATTACCTCCTCCTTCTGTAGATCAGTTCTCCAGAGCCTTGCTAATGACCTAATTATTCTATTCAGGTGTGGTGCAGCAGAGGCACATCTAAAAGTTGCAGGACAGCGGCCCTCGAGGACTGGAGTTTGACACCACTGCTCTACGTCAGCATGGGGGCGGAGCTGGTGTCATGTCAATTGAGAAAACCAATAAATGTTACATTTTGTCATCATCGTGACATCAAAATGTTGGTCAGTGTTGCATTTATTATAGTTATACAGCAACTATGTAGGTGGGTTTGTAGTCTAGATTTAAAGGCATTCAGTGTTTCACAGTTTTCTGGAAGTTTGTTCCAGATTTGTGGCATCTGAATGCTGCAGAACCAGAAAACCTGAGAGGACTGGAAGGTTGATATCACTTATGGATATCTCAGAGTGCAATTTGTACCTGTAATTTTGTTATTCTGCACATTTTAGTGTTAATTTTAATTGAAAATCCAATCTTAACTTTAAAAAACGCAATATTTGTTTAGAGGGTCCCTTCCTTTCACAATGTGAGTGTACAGTATATTGTTTACATAGTTTCACACATACCGTATGCGCAGAGGTAAACATACAGTACAATGCACACACACTCACAGTTTATTAATTCAACTCAACACTTCACAACAGGATGCAGCGTGGGAGACCGACTCAATATGCTCTTCTTCAACTCTTTACGTTTATAAACATATCATCTACTGGAAGAGTGGGATTCTCTGCACACCAGGTGTCAGGACTGTAGCTATTATACTGAAAGCAACCATACTGTCCGTCTGTAAACAAAAGGCCGCTACGCTAATCAGAGGGAGTA
The DNA here is from genome assembly GCF_001444195.1 of Xiphophorus couchianus. Lineage (NCBI taxonomy): Eukaryota > Metazoa > Chordata > Actinopteri > Cyprinodontiformes > Poeciliidae > Xiphophorus > Xiphophorus couchianus. Next base: position 25,778,711 of record NC_040233.1, read on the forward strand.
GTTTATTATCATCCAACATCTCCCGTTCATACATGCAGAGGTAGACAGGAGCAGCTTTCATTACTGCACCGCATTAAGAGACGGCACAATGGAACCGAAATGACTCCACACTCCAATAGCTTAATTGCTAATCTCTTCTTTTAGGACAGTGTTTATTTCATTAGCCTCGTTTACGCCAACGCTGTCTCCCCACTAATTAACTTGTTTGGATTGGACGTCTACCCGCTCTTGCCAGGGAAGGAGGAAAGACTGCAAGGACCACCGTGACTGGAGCCACAACAAAAAACAAAACAAGGAGTGCAAGTAGATGATTAGTTTATATTTACTTTGTTTAAAAAGAGTCACAATTAGAAAGAAAACTATCTTGAAGGGAGCTATTGCCACACTGACATTATCAGTCCACTTTGATCTGTTGATAACGGCAGGAAGTAAAAGCTTAAGAGAAACAATTTTAGAAATGTTGATTAATCAGTTAGAGATCAAAGAGGTTAACCAGCCCAAGATGTAATAGTGAGCTTTATTATGAAAATATTTTATGTATTACACTTTTTACCCCCATGTAAGACAGTGTTCCCAAATCTTTTCAGGCCAAGGACCACTTACCCCATTGAACAAACACTCACAGGTCGCCTAACTTGAAATTGCTCTGCAATAACTAACATCTTAATTTATACAACCAGAAATGAAAATATTTGTCTCTTAACTCATTGTCTTTGTTCCTCCTAATGTGAAGGGTGGTAAATGTGAGCAACATGACACCGTGCTGCTTTATCTTTATCTTCTTTAAGCAAAAAAACACATTGAAGGTGAGAGAAAAAGAAAGTTTTGATCATTACTGGTTTATGCCTTTGCATGTTTTTGTTCAAAGTTGCTTCTTTATCTCATGTCTCAGAGTTTGGAAACAGTAAAAAGGGTAAACACCAGAGTTTCAGGAGCTAACTCTTTATCTTAATCCTCTGCTTTGAGAGAAACAGGGAGCCGGAGTGATCGAGACGATGAAAGGCAGGCGGTGAGAAAAAAGAAAACGCCTCCTTGATGCGTTTCTTTTAACATGCACATACGTATAAGTGGTGCAAAGGAGCAGAGTGATAAAGGAAGCAATAAGAAAAAGAGAGGCGACGTTTAGAGGAGGGAAGAGAGCGAGCTCTGAACTACTGAGCGCCGTATCTGGCTGTGCACCCAGCCATCTGTACGCTGGGCCCTGAACCCATTTAAATTCACTACGATTGCACTGTTTCTCAAATCCTTCAGAGCCGAATTGCTTTTTGCACCCCGTCGAACAGACTGAACACTGCAGCTGAAAAACTCCCAGCATCAGCACATGGAGGACAGGTCTCCGTCTGCTTAGACAAACCAATATTATCTACCTTCAGGAGGGAGCCTGGGGTTTTCTGTGTCTTTATGAATAACTGGGAGAAAAAAACACTTTACTCTCTGGATAAAAACTCACTGATAGGCCTTAAAAGCATCCTTACTGTACATAATATTTAAATTTATTAGGCTCCAGCAACAAACACTCATCTCAAGAGACTTTTCAAATGTGTCCAAAAGGTTCTGCTTGAAGTTTCCACAGCAATTTGGTGATTATATTTTGTGAAACATTGGCGCCAACTTAACTAAAACTGATGACAAGAGAGAAACAAATGATAAAAAGCTTTGTTGTTCAGCTTAAATTAGCACGATAAAACTTCAGGCATCAAAAGCTATGTTTCCATTGCAGTGTGCTAAATTATGCTAGCTTGACTTGGACAACCTCACCGTATAGATGTGCTGCAGAACTCTGTGTTTTGATTCAGTTAAGTTAGCTAATCTACGACCGCTGTGTTTCGACGATCACTTATTAATAATCACAAAAATAAACATCAAGCTTGAAAACATAAAACCGTAGTGGACTGAATGTTCTGTCTTTGAGTGGGGAAACGGTTGAGTGTTTTTTGGTGTTGAATCTTGATACATTTGGTGGAGTTGTTGTCAGTCAGTTGCTATGGCAACGAGTCTGTATAGCGAGAAAACGATGACCAATACGAGTGGTTCTTGACCTTTTTCTGTTATTCTTCCCTTTGCTGTGGCGCACTGCTTTGAATGAATAAAACCTACATCTCCAGGTTTTGTTTTGCTAACAGAAATGTTCTTCTGCAGCAGCGCAGCTATGAATAGCATGTACAGGTCTGACACGACGAGCAATAACGCAATTAACTGCATGACAAATTAGAACGAACTCAATATTAAACATCCATGGTTTACTGTCTTTTTACCAAAAACTGCACTAAAAAGGTCTTAGTTTGGTGCTTTGGTCTCAATTGGATATTTTTTTCATACACAATATTGTTCATTAAAAATATATTAATATTCCATTAAATAAAATAGAACTAGAAACGTTTATTTCTCCCCTCAAGATTTCTTTTTATTTCAAGGTTTATGTCATAATTTTGTGATGCTTTTAATTTGTAAATCTACTTTAAATATTTCAGAGGCTTTATTTCTTAACCTTGTTGTTCATTTTTAGCTCTTTAATGAAAGATTTGGGGTTTTTTTTATTATTATTTAATTTTGAATGGATGGCTCTCCATACTGAACAGGTGTGTTTTAAAACGCATGTCTCGTTATTTATTTATTTTGGATATTTAAAATGTCTTCCAGGTCTAGTGTTAAATGTTAATTAGAATTTAAAGTTTAATTTTTGAGAATGAGTTCTTGCATTATCATTGTGCCACTATCATATTAGTTGAAAAAGGTCTCAACACAACATTATTATCGTTTATCGCAATAACTTCTGGGACAATTTATCGTCTAGCAAAATCTGCTTTGTGACAAGTCTTAGCATGTAAAAGATTCGACTGTTTGCCCTCCAGATGTAAACAGCAACATGTAACGTGTCCATACTGCTTTCAGAAAACTCTGCAGTTTTGATAACCTGAAGACAAAAGGCTTAAATAAAACCGTATCTGTTGCAGGAGTCCATAAACGACCGTCCCTCGCCCTCCTGGGACGCCACACAGCACTCAAATCAGCGCATCTCATCAGCGTCCTTTTCATCAGCACCTCAACGCTGACACTCAAGGCCAGCTTCCAATTTTAGCCAGTGATGGATGGACTTGAAGGGGCCGGCGGGACGGAGGGGGGCCGGCGAGGTCCAATCAGGGCGCTCCTCCGGGATAGTCATCAATAGGCTACTTCCTGAAACATCTGCTGCCCGGTTATCAATCATCAGATGACCAGAGAAACAGTCAGAGGGGGAATGAAGTCTGGAGAGAGGAATGTGGCAGGAGGCGGACACACAGTAATTTCTCTTTGAACAGGTTTTTGTTGGCTTTACGTGATCAAAATTATAAAATAAGTTGGTAGAAACGACAGCAAGAGACGCAGCATTCAGCTCCGATGCACCGCAAATCTGGAACAGAGATCCAGAAAACTGCAAAACAGCCGAAACATAGAGTTCCTTTAGATCAAGGCTAAAAACACACCTGGTTAGTACGGGGAGCCATTTCATTCAAAATTAAATAGTGTTACTAAAAATAATCTTACATTAAATCAATAAATATTCCCATGAAATAAAGCACAAAAAAAACCATTAAAAAGAGCTAAAAATAAAGGAAAAACAGGTTAAAAAAATAAAATCCCTGAAATACAAAATAAAACAGTCACAAAATTAAACCCAATTAGGAAATCAATAAATAAATCTTGGGGAAAATAATAAACATTTCCAATTAAATGTTTTATTTCATAGGGAAAAAATGTCAAAATTAAACTCAATTATAAAAATCAAATAAATCTATAAATAAAAAGAAATCTATAAATAAAAAGAAACATATTAATTTAAAGGTATATTTATTAAGAAATTGTAATAACCATTTAATTTTGAATAAAATAGTACTCCATAGTTAAGTTTCTTTTGAACCATAATAACTAGAATATTGACCAACATATTTAATGTGTTTTGATGAAGACATGAAAAAAAATTATATCTGGTTTCACAACTGTTGACTATATAATGTTTTTAATATAAGGCACTTTGAACTGCCTGAAAAATCCAATACAAATAAACTTGACTGATTAAAGCTGATCTCTTTGTTATAAATCTATAATGTCCTCAGCAGTTAAAGTTGTTTATAACCTACGAGGAACACTCAGTTCTCTCTAGACACACGTCTCAGATATGGTGTGTCTGTTTTATTTTTTAACTTGGAGATTTCTTGTCAACTTGCTGAAAGTGGTTTTCTGCACCTTCTGCTTAAGCAAGCAGCTTTTAAGATGAAATCTTATGAAAATATCAGGCCTGATTTGGTTTTGCTGGTGTTTTTATTCCTAAAAAGCTTAACGTGTGTCAAGATCAGAGAGATAAAGTTCAGAGCGTTGGGTGTGATTACTCCAGATGGTGCCTGGTGTGTAACTAATGAGTCGTTCTTCACCCTGGGTCAAGTCTAAGGCTTCTGCTGGGGCTTTGAAGCTTGTTTACCCTGCTGCCTCCATGCCCCCATTTCCCACTCTGCTCTTCCCCTGGCTTACCTTACAGGCAAATTAAGCCACCGTCTAAGAAATACAGGTCATCCACATGCTGTTTTGTCCTGTATTTGTTTGGGTGTCCTTAGAAAAAGGACAAGAGCTCCATGCAGTAGCAAACCTGTGATGCTAATGCATCAGGGCAAGATTTGATCAAAGTACAAATTAGTACAAAATAAAAGAAAATCCTTTTCAAAAACTTGCTAAACAGGTACAAATTAAATCCAATTATAATTACATTCAAGTGAATATTAGATTCCAAAAGGGTTGGATATTTGCAATTATAATTCTGTTTAAATGAAAATCTGTAGCGGAGTTCCTCAAAGCACTGTGCTTGGAGCACCTTCATTCAGTAGCTACATGCCAACTCTAGCTAAAATTCAACAATACTTATCCTAACGATCCACAACTTCGATTCATGATAACTTCCCTTCAAAGTTGAAATGCCAACATATAAACATGCTAGCTGCTAAACTGTAATGAACAGCTTGCAAGTTATGTTACTAGCTCTTGCCTAGATACAAGCTAAATTAGCACAACAGCACAGCTTGCAGCTACAAGGAATTAATAAGGTGGCTAAGAGTTTACATGCTGCCTCTGTTTTGAATGAGGTAAATCAGCCCAGCTAGCAGTTACAGGAAGATAATCATCTGTATTGGACTGTTAGAGGACAGAATCAAATAACTGAAAAATATCCAGTTTATTGCTCTTAAATTTGTCTGGTAGTATACAAGCTAATGCTAAAGATAACAATGGAAACACATAATGGTTAAAGCTGGTTACTTTACCCATTTTAATGGAGTAAACATGATTCCAAAACATCTAGAAAAGGAACAGATCAGAATAAATATTGAATCTGAACATTGTTGTTAAAGTTTGGGGAATATTTTTATCTATTCTTCAGGACTTTCTCTGCATTACTGCCAGCTCTGTAGCCAATCTTCCCCCATAGCAGGTATCCTTGACCCAGTGTCCTGACCTGGAAATAACACATCATTCCAGCATTGACACAGCTGTACCGGCTACCAGAGAGATACTTTATTGATTTTTAGAAAGTTGTTTGTTTTCAAAGTCCCTGAGGGAACAGCCCCACTGTACATTAGTGACAAGTTAAACTCCTTTTTCCACTATCAGAGGCCTCATGAACAAACAAAATGCACACGTACGCTAAAGGGTAGCATATGCTAGTTTCACACAGTGGCATGACAGTGCTGACCGTCACGTAATCTCTGTGCTACACTGTGATCTCCTGTCCCTATGTTACTCCAATTGCCGGTTTACCAACCTTTATAACTTGAAGGTGAAGTTTGACTTCAAAATGTTTTTGTTTTCAAATAGTGAAAAGGGAAATGGAGAGCCAGAAATCTCAAAAATATGACAAAACAATACATTACAATCCAAATTTACATTGTTTATAAAGCAGATAAGTAATTTTGAAATGCAATTTTGACACAAAAAGGGATTGGAGCCAAAATCCAACAAAACAAATTCAAATCCAAAGGCTAGCCATTAGATCACCAACTTTCATAGCTGCTCACCTCCGTTCCTCGCGCTCCACAAAGGACGTAGCGTCTGAATTAGGACTCACTCTTAGGATACCTTCACCTGGCAGGAACAGGCAAACGACCAAAATCCGATTTATTTTTGTCCAATCGCAGTCCTTCAAAACAAACACCACTTCCTGTTAGGAATTAACATGGCGGCAGGAGATCGCACAGCAAACACACACAAAAAAAATTCATAAGTCTTCATTTTGGCCGAAGTTTTTTCTTATCATCAATTGTTTTTAGTGCTTTTAAACAGAGGTTACATGTGGATGAAAGGCCAAATCGCATAAAAATAATCGATTTCCCCGATATCCGCCTAAGTGTGGACAAGATCGTAGATTATTTCAAACACAAGATTATGCCTAAAACTAACGGCAAACATTTACAAATATTTGGAATAAGACCTGAAATGTTCAAATTTAGAATGACAAATAAAAATGACAAAATAAATAACATTTTCCAAAAACTTTAGCTGACCTATAATTGTAATTTCTAAGCGACTGTAGCTCAGGGGTACGTGAAGGAGAGCAGCCGCTAGCAAATAAAAAGCATGGTGGGGTGAAAGTCCCACTTTCCTCCAGCTTTGGAGAAAAACCTGAACGTTCGAGGCGGATAAGTGTCGGGGCGAAGAGTCAGGTGGCTCAGAATCAGTCGAAAATAAAAAGTCAAGACGGATTTCAGGGGATTTGCAGCATCCAGCACCGGGTTCTCCAAGAAGGAGACGTCTCGACCTCGCCATCACAAATCCTTTTCTTCTTTCCAGTACGAACGGAGAGCAAGGTCACACTGATTTGACGCTTCAAAGTCATCCTGCTGCTTTTTCCCCCCCAGAGAGTTTGCTTGACAGGGTTTTATTATTTCTGCAACCCTCATGGGACAGGTCAAAAGTCAAGGGTCAACCAATTGCATCTCTGGTCGCCGGTAAAAGGGGATTTAGTCGCTTTAATCTAAGAGAAGTTATGGCCTTCACTTGTATCCGACCCAAGGGAAGCAGAAGGGCAGAAGATAGTCGAGATCAAAGCCGGTGTGAATCTTCGCTCCTCCATAGATAAACATGATGTAATATCTGTAAACTGGCAGCTGCACCTACCAAGTCCTTCATGTTCCAGCGGCACTCCAAGCTGGACTTCGATCAAAGAGGAAGGAGATGATTGAGAGGCTTGAGACGCCGGTCGAAGCGCGTAACGGGAAGACGAGAAGGCTTGAAGGAGGCCGCAAAATGAAGAACAGAGGTGACAAATCTGCTGGACTCGTCTCATGTGCAATACGGGCTTAAAATTGATTTATAGAAGGAACAGAGTTTGTGTTTTCACTGCTTCCATCTGTTTGTAATCATACACAGATATTTCATAAAACATCAGATGGAGCTCATGAAGATTTCACCTATTTTTACTCAATGAAAGGTGAATTAATCACAATTGCACGTTCTGTAATTAAACGCAAATGATTGAAAACTATAAATAAGCAACATTCTGAATTCAAAAACCCTTTTTTGCTGCAGAAATACTGATAAATAGACATATGAGCAGAGGTGCTGGAAGATGACATCAAAATGTTATTTTTGAATAGTGAAAAGGGAAATGAAGAGCCAAAAGGAATCAAACAAAATCTTGCAAAGTGTTTTTGGTCTAGTTTCTAGTGCAAATATTTTAGTACACTTGAAATAAGACAAAACTAACTTACAAGTAACTTCTCAGCCAGATATAAAATCCTGTTTTAACTCTGTAATTATTTAATATTGATTTTTTTAAAAGTACTAGTTTCATTGGCAGATCATTTCACTTATAACAACATTTCCTCCTTGGTATAATTTTATAAGTGAAATAATCTGCCAATAGAGCTACTTTTTTTTTTAAATCAATATTAAGAAATTACCGACTTAAAAAGAGATTTTATATTTTGCTGAAAAGTTACTTGTAAATTAGTTAATCAAGTAATAGATGTAATGTTTTATACTGTTTATAAGTTAGAGACAGGAACGAGGTGAGAGGTCGTTCTAGGCTTGTGGATTCCTTACTGTTGTCATAGCAACTCCATAGCAACGGCCTGCCAAGATCCCTGTCAGTTACAAAGTTCACGTGTGTGACGTCACATGAAAACTATGTGTTAGGGTCCCGCACGAAAAAGGGACAAACATCTTCCACATAAATGGGGGGAAAAAAAGGTTTTTTGGGCCCCTGTCAATAATAAAATAGGTATTTTTAATTGTTTTTGGCGGTAAAAGTAAAATTCTGTCACTCCCAGACCAAAAAAAACAAACATATCCATATTTAGTGAACACCCCCCTGTATCTTCATGAAATGGTTTGTTCCTGTTGGCTGACAGACAGATGGTGTTTACAATGGATGACAACAACAACAACATGCTGCTTATCAGGCATTCAAAAAAGGGGAAAGAACGACCAAAGACAGAATTTCAGCTTTCAATCCTGTGATTATCAACCTTTTAGCATAGTTAGCTTAGCTGCTACCTTCCATTTCAACAGTGTTTAGTCAGTGAAGGAAAATACTTACCAAGATATTTATATATTTAATGTATCCCTCTAGCTTCTACCAATAGGTGAGTCAGTCATCACAGGAGACACATGATCGACAACCAAATGATGTCACTGGCGGAAAAACACGACTAATAAGACAGGAAGTAGTAGTAGGAGGATGATGGCGCAGCTTGTTTTTTAATTTCTTAAAGCGTGAGTTTATGTCCGATTGCATAAGAAATTGTGTTTAATGGAAACTGCAATTACAAAATTGTGTTTTTAAGTTTTGCACATATTTGTAATGGAAATGCAGTATTTGGTTTTTAAATGCCTTTGTGAGTTTTAGGTCTACTTAAAAGTCACAAAAGAGAATATTAAAAAGAGGTAGTTTAAGTTCAACAGATCTACAAGTTTCACCGACATTCTTCATTTACTCTTATTGAGCCACAAATCACCTAACATTAAACCTGATTGTTGGAATAAAAGTAATGCTTTGTGTGTTTTAATCCCTGCAGGTTTGAGGAGAAACTGGAGCAAACATTTCTGTATGCTGCAGCATTTCTGCACGACGGGATCAGAAAATTGCTTCAATTCAGAGAGAGCAAGAGCAGAAAGACTTATCTATATAATATCCATAACCCCAGCGTTTATGGATAGATGGGCCCAGGCTTTTATTTTGATGGAGTGTAAATGGACAGAACCACGTAACGCATGTCAAACAGCTTCGCTCCTAAACACAATAAGGCTGCTGGAATTGGCTGTAAGCAGAAGAGCAAAGATGAGCCTGGAATGTAAAACACACGGCGCGTAAACGGCCCTGAAGTGCGTTGTAATGAACATTTAGCTGCTCTCAGTCTGGTTAAATCGCATTTATTGTGGAAATAGAGAATCTGCTTCTATCATTTCTAGAAAGAGCAGCAGCGTCAGACCAGCAGGAAGACAGGATTCACAAAATGTGATCCTTGGAGGAGGACGTCGAGGAGTTACAGCAGGTCTGCATGTGGAACAGAAATCAATGATATCAGCAGGTCTGGCAGCTGATGGACCAGAGCAGATGTGAGCAAAGGTTAACTGCCAAAGGAGTGCAAAACATTTGCTCGTTGAGGAAGATCTATTCGCAGCAGGGGGGACGAGCGCCGCAGTCATTACCAAAAGGTCAAAGGAAAACACGAGTTCACAAAATGTGAAGCTTTGAGGAATGAAACTTGATATTTCAGACTAATTTGCATTTTCTTAAACCACAGTAGAAAAGCTATGAATGGAATAATAAGAATTTAGGGACAATTAATAGAAAATGTGATTTAATTTGTTATTTTTAATCTACTTGCTGTGACTCTGGAGTGTGACTTGTAAAATTACAGTCAAAAATTAAAAATAATTGGGTTATTTAGCCTGTCATGATGAAAATATTAACTTTTTTATTCTTATGTCATGGATTTATTTTTAAATATTTATTTAGCAAGCTAAATATTTAGTTCTGAAACTGGAAAGAACTCTTTACATATTTACAACCTAAATATGTAAAGAGCAAGCTAACGTTTTAGCTGCAATCAAGCTCTGAATTGATTAAATGGTTAGTTAGCTCTGAGCTAGTTAAATATTTACTTAGGAAGCTAAATATTTTGTTTCCCAACTAAATATTGAGACCCCAACCTAATAATTTTAGTTCCGTAAAATATTTAATGCGCTAACTATTAAGCTCCAATTTAGCTCTGAGTTAAATATTTAGCTAGCTCTGATATAGCTAGTTTTTGTTTACTGAATAAATATTTAGCTCCAACCTAAATATTTAGTAAGCAAATTAATATGTTCCAATTTAGCTCAGAGTGAAATATTTAGTTTGCTCTAATCTTGTTTTTAGTTGTTTCCCAATTAAATATTTAGCTTAAACCTCGGTATTTAGTAAAAAAGCCAAAGTATTAATATTTAATGAGCAAACTAACTTGCTTCAATTTAACTCAGAGCTAACTAAATATTTAGTTAGCTCTGAGCTAGCAAAATATTTTGCTTACCAAGTACATATTGAGCCCCAAACTAAATATTTAGTTTGAAGGTAAATACTTAGTTATCAAGCTAACTAAGTCACTTACTAGATTAGCTAGCTTCAAACTAAGTAGTTTAAAAGTAACCCTTAGCTTCAAACTAAATACTTAATTTAGCTTGAAGCTAACAAAGTTAGCAAGCTTACTAACCAAGTTGTTAGCAAACTCATATATAAACCCAGTGTTAAGTTAACTTAAACTATTAGGGTTTTTTATAATTCAGTTGAACAAAATGTTCAAAAGCAATATCAGATTTTTATTGGTCAATGTTTAGAAAATTTTTATGTAATGCTACTTTTGTCAGTTTCAAGTTATTTTAGTGACTATTGTAGGCTTACTTGGTCATTAACAGACAAGTACCAACCATTTTGTCCATATGTTTATATTAAATATAGGCCTAACTAAATGTAGATATGACTCCATTTTGAAGAGCATGATGGGTATAAATGAATGTTTCTGCAGCAGCTGAACCACAGCCGCCTGTTTGATTGAACAAAGAGTTTTTGCTTGAGGCCAAGGAGAAAATCTGCCGCCTTGATGGCACCAAATCCCTTATTTAGTTTTGTTTTGTTCAGTCCCTGCAGTCCCAGATAAGCTGCATGTGTAGGATAAGCGCAGGATAACCCTGTCTGCCATTACATGCTGGGACCAGGGGCCAAATCTGGACCATGACTGCGGTGGTGGGCGAGATGTTCGGAGGGCAGGCTGTGGAAACAACGAGGAGAGGATAAAGACGTAAAAAGAGGGAGGAAAGTGACTGTAATCCAATCAGGTTAAGACTTCTGCATAAAATCTGCCTCAATCAGGGTCATCTTATCTGAAAACATTCACTGTAAGCCTCCAGGTGGGAGTTTTTCTTCACTTCTTATTCTGAAATATTATTTTACAAACATAGCTTAGAGCAAGGCCGCTCTTTTAAATTCTCTCTCTGTTATAAATTTACAGATTTGCTGTAGAAATGACCGTGTTGGAGACTATTTCATAACAATATTTACCTTCACTGACTGAAATCTGAGTGCAGATAAACCGAAAAACAAACGCAAAGTTGAAGGGATAAAATTAATCATGCTTGTAAAAAAAAAATAGAAAAAATACCATGTGTTTGTCTTAGATAAAACAAGCAGATTTTATAGCTTTTCCTCACTTGGTAACTCAAATATTTCTTTAAAAATGTGACAAAGTTGTAACAATCATATCAATTTTTCACCCTGATAATATTGGATATCTGTTATTGGAAGTGAAAAAAGTGGATTGGTTTATCCCGAGTTCAATTTAGCCACTTAAACATATAAAAACGCATTCCTGTGTCATTTACCAGACAGGAAATGGGACGACATGCAGTAAAAGTCTTCGTCCCGGTCTAAAGAGTCCCTCCAGAAGCCGCAATGCGACATCAGGACTCAGCAGGGTTTCTGTTACAGAGTGGAGAATTAGCCAAACCAGAAGCTAATCACAGTGATTGATTGAGGTCGCCTCATGTGTCAAACGCTGATGGTTGGTTTTGCTTAAAGAGAAGACGTCAAGACGTGAGCGAGTGGTTCTGCTTCCTTTGTGTTATTGACATCGGGATGCGTACATGTGGTGGCCGGACCAGGAACGGGTCCAGTGATGGTCCAGATGAAGATTAATGACCCAACCGGGTCGGTGTCTCCTGCTTAATAATGCTTATTCATCACTGTCACACAGGAAGAGCTCAACGCCGGCTTCATAACTGCGCTTTATTTCTAATTCCTCATGTTTGTGTCTCTTTCTTTAAACCTGTCCGAGTCCAAGTCTTGTATGAATGGAAACAAGCATGGTGTAACTTTTGTAAATGATTAAGAAAAAAAAGTGTATCCACACGACGGGATGTAAAGAAAATGGTGTAGTAGGTCTGCCAGGCCTATCAGTGGCGCTGTAGCACTGCCAGAAAGCAACAAAAACCAGAAGAGCAGAATTTATTTATTTTGAAATGCCGAGAATCTGCTACTGAAGCGTCTATGATGGTGTTTAGGGACAATGCATGTAGAAAAAATGAAGTAAATTTCCACCAAAAAGACCCTTAAATTTTGAGATATCAGAAATTTTCTAAAAATAAAAAATAAAAAAATAAAAACCTCCTGAAATTTCTGAATTTGAAAAGTTTAACAGATGCTAGAAGAACTGATAGCATATTGGCGCCATTGGAGATAGAAAACAAATTTTCACAACAAAAGCTCAGAAATGTTGAGATTAATCTAAAATTTTCAGAAAACCTTTTTGATTTTCAATAGTTGGAAATTTAGCTTTTGGAAATTTACTGAGTTTGAAAAGTCAAAAATGTTCCAAGTTTCTTCTTGGAAGAAGGATTCACCTCAAAATTTGTGAATTCTTTACAGCAAATGAGGAGCGCAGGGATTTCCATGTTTTTTCCAAAAAAGATTATTCTCAGAATTTCTTAGTTTTCTTTGTTTTTATTTATTTTTCTTACTGTTGAAGCTCAGTAATTTGAGGTTAATCTGACATTTTTCTTTAAAAAAGTGTAAATATCTAAAAATGTATCTAAGAATTTGAGACTTCATAGGATAGTTTTCACTTTTGAAAAGTGTGAAATTTACAAAAGAAAATTTTACAGAAAATTATTTATATAAAATTATAGTATTTTGGTGGACATTTGCTCCTTTAAAAAAAAAATCTACAATGGCCATAATATACCTTTATAATCATCAGACATTTTATTCTTTTCAACTAAAATTAAACAAGAATAAATATGTCTATCTCAATAAATATATATATAAAAAGATAAACCTTCCTTTGTTATAAAAAACTGGAGCTCTTTTGAAGAACCAGACATTTAAACAAACTAAAATATATGTAAGTATAGTAGTTTTGCTTTGTTTTCATTATTCAACTAAGCTTTAATGAGACACAAACGTACATTTTTTGATAAGTTCATGTTTTCACGTGGTTGGGAATCACTGCTTTAAATGACAAAACCTTTGCAGAAACACCTAAATTGTGAGGATGGGACCTAAACATGAGTGGATTTGCATCCAGCTTCAGTTGCGGAGCCAATCAGGGAGCCACGTGAAGCGTGTGTAAACATGTTTTTATGTGATTTGAAAGCTCAGGGCTGAGAGCCGATGAAAGGAGGCTGGAAATAAAAAGCAGCCGACATTGTGGAGGAGAAAATAAGGCACCTCTGGCCTTCCACTGCTGCGTGATTGAAAGCCATTTTGTTTCATGTGCTTCTGCCTTTTTTCTCCAGCACTTCTCCTGGTTAGGCATTTCTCTTTCTAATAGGAAATAAAGAGCGGCGAGCGGCCCAGATAGGGACGCCAAATGAAAAACATGGAGCCAGTGACCCGAGGCCGGGACCCGTCCATCTACGTCTCCCAAAGTCTGAGCTTTTCTCCTCCTCTGCTGCTCCGTCTGCAGAATAAAGACGTCGTAATATTTCTGCTGCAGACTTGAAGTGTTTCCTGGCTGTAGGTGTGATTTCTATTCATGGGAACGACCGATATAGACGAGCAGAAGGTGACGAGAACGCCTTAATCTGTGGATTCTTTAAAAAAAAAAAAGAAAATCTGTGCTGTTTGAAGCCTAATGAACATTAAAATGTTTTCACATCCCTAAACTTTTGGTTTTTGTTTGGATTTTATGTGGAGAACCAACATGAAGTTGTGCAAATCAGTGAAGTGGGAGGAAAATAAATCGGTTTCAATGTTTCTAAAAAGTGTGGTTTCTTTTTTAGTGCGACTGAAATTATTCACAAATGACTCAAATTTACTCAGAAAGAACTGGGAGTTATTTCAGTTTTTGCCTCAGATTATCCACTTTGTTTAGGTCTGGACTTTGACTAGGCCAAGTGTCTGCAACCTGCAGCTCTAGAATGATAAAATAAAATTAGAGACTGGATTAGATTAAAATTAATTGAAAAATTGCAAAGTTTGTAATTAATCGCATTTAATCAAAAACCATAACCAACATTCTCAATTCAAGAAACCGTTTTACTGCTAAGTTACATTTAAACTAAAAAACACAAATATATCGATTTTTAAAAATCTGTTATTTTGGCTTTTAAACCATCAGATTTCAGCCTCTGTGTAGCAATTCACGTTACTTTGAAAACTATACAATTCTTTAGAAATGTGGACCGCAGAAGCTAACATTAGCGTTAGCATCTGTGCTGAGTCAACATGCTTAGCATTGAAATAGATTTGAATAGTTTCGCTAATAAGCTAACTCCTTTTCACACAACAATAGTCTTTTCCAGCGTCCAATCAGATTGGGTTTTAAAGAAAAAAACATTTCATTCCAGTGGAACAAAAGAAGCAGCTTTATCATCTGTGTTAGCGGATGTAGCTTGTGCGTCAGATTTAGAGGCATACCAGAAACACAATACAAAAGTTCCCCTAGAAACTTTTGTGTATAAAAAAAATTATGCAATTGTGTTAAACTAAAATATAAAACATGAACAGTTAATGTTCAGGCATTTTAATGGAATATTTAGAATTAGACCAGTACTATAAAGGAATATATTTTATCTACATTCTTTTTCAGAATATTCAAGTGATTGTCAATAAAATTATAATTCCTCATTGAAGAATTCAATGGGGGTTGGTGAGATGAAATAAAAATAAACAACAACAACAAGCATTCATTGTTTTATACCAACCAGGAGTATTTGGTCCTCACAGTGTAGTATTAGTTAGAGAAAATTGTCCTCACAAGGTGAGAAATGTTAAAACACACACAGCTTTCATGCACGTTGTCAGGTTGTGTAAATCCAGATGTTCAACCGTGACACCTCAGCAAGTGGAAATGACCCTCCGCCATGTTGATTTATCCCAGAGCCTCATGAAGACCCAACATCTGGTTCTGTTCAGTGAATCTTTCTGTCCAATAAAAACTCAGCCAGAACCAGACGGCCGTTTGGTTTTTTACTTATAAAAGAAAAAAAAATCAGAAACATTTAAAACCCAATAAGAACAGCTGATTTACTTCAACTTCTCCAAATATTTCAGTTTTACTGAAATATAGACTAAAATATTCATTCAGACCTTAAATGTGGATGGATGGGTGAATAATTGGATGGGTAACTAGAATATAGTTCTGCTTCATGTTTTATTGCAATATAAATATTAAATTTACTTCATTCAGTCTTAAAATCTGGAAACTGGAGCTGTTCAGTTTCCTAAACAGTGAATCTTTAACTTCCTGTTAGGAAGTAACAGCAGCTTTCCAAACCAGACCCGCGCCTGGCTTCCCTGTTCCGTCTGTTTTCAATATGGCGGCTGCATTTTTATTCGCTACAAACAGAAAAATCCCTCAAACTGACAGAAATATCACAAAGTTAAAGTTGGGCTTCTCGGCAGACATCAAGTCTCTCAGCCCAGAGCGGCGGCGCCTGAATAGCAAACACTCACCTGCTCCTGCGGGGCGCTGAAAGACGGCAGGAACAATAATAAAAAAAGTTTCTCCACCTGCAGACACGACGGAGAGAAGAACCAGGTTTATTTTTAGAGTCCCATCTCTGGGAGGAACAGCAGTCCAAGAAGGAAACACATGCTCCAGGTTTGAGAAGCGGAGCTTCATCAGGTGGCTCTGATTGGTGGAGCAGGTGAGCATCGCGGCAGGATCAACATGGCGGACTGGAAATACGGAGAAAACACAACAACAGTAACAGAGGCTGATCAGCAGCTTTAGGGTCATTCAGGTGATGAAAAGTTAGAAATAAATTGAAATAACAGTCAGGGCCCAAATTTCAGAATAAAGAAACGCCTTATTTATAATTTATAAATGGATGGATGATGAATGGATAGATTACTGGATGGATGGATGGATGGATGTTTATTGGATGGATGATGGATGGATGTTTATTGGATGGATGATGGATGGATAGACTACTGGATGGATGGATGGATGGATGGATGGATGTTTATTGGATGGATGGATGTATGGATGATAAATGGATGGATTATTGGATGTATGGATGTTTATTGGATGGATGTATGTATGGATGATAAATGGATGGATTATTGGATGGATGGATGGATGGATGGATGGATTATTGGATGGATGGATGGATGGATTATTGGATGTATGGATGTTTATTGGATGGATGGATGGATGGATTATTGGATGGATGGATGGATGGATGGATGGATTATTGGATGGATGGATGGATGGATGGATTATTGGATGGATGGATGTTTATTGGATGGATGGATGGATGGATTATTGGATGTATGGATGTTTATTGGATGGATGGATGTATGGATGATAAATGGATGGATTATTGGATGTATGGATGTTTATTGGATGGATGTATGTATGGATGATAAATGGATGGATTATTGGATGGATGGATGGATGGATGGATTATTGGATGGATGGATGGATGGATTATTGGATGTATGGATGTTTATTGGATGGATGGATGGATGGATTATTGGATGGATGGATGGATGGATGGATGGATGGATGGATGGATGGATGGATGGATGGATTATTGGATGGATGGATGGATGGATGGATGGATTATTGGATGGATGGATGGATTATTGGATGGATGGGTAAATGTCTGAGTTTCTGTCAGAGACACTGAATATATTACAGTCAGATCACATATAAAATGCTGTTATTATCTTTCTATTGACCTATTGTGTCTTTAATAAAGCTGATATGAAATGCTGTTCCTGTTTATATGTATTAATTTTCACTCCACCCAATTTGTTTTGTTTATTATAATAAGTAATTTTTTTATTGTGGTTCGTTGGTTTGTCAGAACCTAGTTTTTATGTCCTTAATCAGCAGTAGTGATATTTCCTAGACATCACTGAATGCTACTGCTTACGTGTTCCTTGAAGTGAGGCCTTTTTGCGAGTCAGAGCCCAGCTTCGTTCCGCTGAGGAGCGTTAGGTACCGAGTGAGGCAACGTGATTTATAAAGGTAGGTAAATAAAACCTTTTTATTCCTGCTGGGCCTGATCCCAGCAGACACGTTTATCTAGTGAACCTTCAACTGGCTGCATCAGAACCGACCGATTTCACTCCTGATTCACTAAAACACTTTAGGTCAGAAGGTCAAATTATTCTGCAGCTATCATTACAAAAGGGTTTTTGGTCTTTTATATATATATAGTAAAACTGTTGTAACATAAACAGTTCTGACTTTGGTCGGCCATTTTGTCCGACCGGTTGTTGGGAAAACCAGCTGGTTTGGCCACGGATTGTTATGTGGAACAAATATATTCAGATACTCGCTGTAAATCTATGAGCGGTCCAGGTCGCTTCATGGACCGGTTCGGAAAGTCTCACCCTCTTTCCAGATGTCTGAGTCCAGAGTTTTAATCTGCAGGATTTCCTCCCCCCCCCCGATCCGACTTTACAGAGAAAACTAGCAAACATCACCGCTGTTTCTCTTAAAAAACAAAACAAAAAAAACATTCCACTGGCTTCTGATTTATTCATCTGTTCCCTGCAGAGCTGATATCTGTAAATTAATCCCAAAAAATGCAATAAAATATGGATTGTTAATTTATTTAGGTGCATTAAAGGTCAAAAAGAAAAGTAAAATATCCACAATAACTGATTAAATCTTCCGCTCCCTCAGAGCGCCTGCTCCTGATTTATTTGAACGTAATTTAATTAAAGTTGTCACTTACGAAAATTACTTTAAGCAATAAACAAATGAGCTCTACTTTCATTCCGTCTTTTAATAAACAAAAAGAAGTGGGTAGAGAACCCAAAAAATTTCACTTCAACATATTTTTACTTAAATAAAAGTAAAAAGTAAAATCAGAGAAACTTCATTTTTAAGTAGCCTCAAAGTTTTTCCAGAGCTGTATTTGAAAAGCAGAAGCGGAGCCTCCTGTGCAACCAACAAGGATGCAGAAAGTGGTTTCTTCACAGTAATTCAACAACAAAAGACTTGTCTTTTCCAGCAGCCATTGTACAGTGCAGCAGTAAAACCAGGTGATCAAACATGCTGGAACTCAGCCGGGGTTGCTAGGTAATGGGCAGATTTCCAGTTGGGTTGCTAGGTAACTGGCGGAATTGCACCGGGGTTGTTAGGTAACAGCTAATGTGTGACATTACATTCCAAAGGGCTCACTTTCCAGACAACAAAAAACATTAATTTATAGACAGACAATAGTAGCTGGGTGGGTTGGTTTGTTTTTAGAAGTCTTCCAAACGGAAAGACAAAGATGTGCAAAATGTGAATTTTTCATAGTAGGTTCCATTTAAGTGCTAAAAAAAATTAAAGAAAAACAAGAAAAGTTCACAGCAGTCATTAGAAGACTCCTCCGGCCTTCCCCGTCTGAAGCAGCTTTAATTGTGTTTGTCTGAACGTGACCTTTAACCTTTAGAACAAAACACAGTAGCAGCTCAACGGGTCCCCAGTGAACAATGAGGCCGAACTTAACAGGAAGCACCGCGGTATTTATGGAAATTAACTCAAGAGACATGCTTCACCGTCGTTTTCACATGTGTGAAACATCCTGCTGCGACGTCAGGAAGCAGTGATGTCATCACATCACCGACGTCTGATTGGATGATCAGAAATAAACAACAAAACAGCACAAAACAGGAACAGCTTTCTGCTTTATTCCCAACTTGATACGTACAGAAACAATGTTTACATTTCTCCAAACATCATGTAAAAGACTTCTGGAAACAAAACAATTGCACATCAGATTCTTTTTTTTTTTAACTTCCATTTCAGTTATGCTTCATCAAAACAAAAAAATAAACAGTATGGCTGAAGATGAACAGGATAGAAACACTGATGGTGACGGCCGCCTCTCGCTGTCGATCCACAGGTAGTTCTGTGAAACGAATCGCGTCGCGTCCGACTTTGTGTGAAACGTTCAGACATATTTTCTCAGGCACTTTTTGAGATATCAGAGAAACACTTCCTGTGGTCTGAATGTGGGATTAAAAGCATCAAACGTCACAGAAAAGAATCTGCATGTTTTAAAATCTCCTTGGGTAGAAGTAAAGACTCATTTTGATAAAATCTGATCTTTTCATCCATTTCGCAGCTTTATTCATCATTTCCTCTTTAATGTTGGACCTCCGTCTGGTTTGTTTGCTAGTTATGGTCAATTTTGCACTCAAGCTCCTCTGAAACTAATTTATTCTTTCTGTCCTGGAGCAGAAAATATGCCTATCAGCATTTTCCAAGCTTCCGGGAATAATAATAATAAAATTACCACCTCCAGACGCTACAAACCAAGCTTGTAATTAAATTTTTCCAGGTTTTTACCGATGCTAACACAAAGGAGATCAATGCAGTGTCACTTGTGGTCCTCGCAGCAACCAGCCTAAGTGCCGATTTCAGCAGCTTTTCACATTAAATCATCTAAATGTGATCCACAAACAGAAACTTATCCTCTCTCTTTGGTTTGAACCAAAACTTTCTGACATTTTGGATTATTTATAGCTTACTACTTGACAAAAACCTCTTTTTTAGGGGAAAAATATCCAGTTTTCATATCTTCTCCAATTATCTCCATGGCACCGTCAATAGGTACTGCTGTACATTTTCTTATAGTCTTCTCCTGACTGATACCTTTGTGCTCTGACATCCTTCTGGCATTTTATAATTTCTTTCCAAACTTTGGCTTTTAGCTAACAAATGAGAAGATGATGGAAAAATCCCAGTAGTACAGCTGACCTTTATTTACCCTTAATCAGACTACATATATGATATAATTTGGAGTAAAACTGTGTTTAAATGTGTTTTAGAAAAGTTAAAGGTTATTTTGTGAACTGAACTGGATAAATGACATGTAACACTGTAAAAACACAAAATCTTACCAAGTATTTTCAAGTTTCTAGTGCAAATATCTTTGTACACTTATGACTTAAAAGTAACTTTTCAGTAAGATAAATAAGATTTAAGTCAATAATTCATGAATGTAGATGCAAAAAGTACTAGTTTCATTGGCAGATTTTTCACTAAAGCAGGAAAAATGCCTCGTTATAAAACTAGTAGTTTATCTAAATACAAGAATTATTTACTTAAAATTAACTCCCTTTTCTTGCTGAAAAGGTGTCTTATTTCAAGTGTACTAAGATATTTGCACTAGAAACCTAATAAAAATACTTGGTAGTATTTTGAGTTTTGAAGTGTAAAGTTGGGAAAAATTATGAAATTATTCATCTGAGTTAAATTTGTTGCATCACAAAACCCGGCTAAGTAGTGGCGGACATCGCTGGCCATAAAATTGGTCGAGCTAACGCTAAAGCACTAACTGTAAATATTAGTTCTGCTAAGCAACACAATATTTAGCAGAAGCTAATGCTAACACGCTAACCTCAATTCAAATGATATCTACCCTTGAGAACAAATTTAATATCTTATTCTGTTTGTTTTATTTTGTTAAAAAGACAGAAGTGAGAACAGGAAATGGAACTGCTGGGTAGACAGTCTTCACCCCCTTCAAAATAAGAGCATGACTATAAACATTTAACTAGTTGAATCATTTTTAACTAATTTGACAATAAAAGTTCAACACAGATGCTGAACTTTATTCAAATTAAAGTTTATAAAACAGTAAATTAAATTTGAGCTTTCTCGAGAAAAACGTATTAAGGGGAAGCTAAGTGCGCTAAACATTTTCAAAGTTAGCAAAATGCGCTAAGCAAAACAACCTAGCTCATTTATTGATTAATCAAATTTGCTGTTTAGGAAAAGTTTATATTTTTGGAAAATATGAACTATTATTTTTTTTACCGATTGACATTTTAAGTTTTTATAGTTCAGAGTAATGTCAGGCCCACCATGTTTTATGATCATCTTTGTTTAATTACATGCTTACAGCTCAATTTATGGGCAGTAGAGTAGATATTCCATCAGGTGCTAATCCACCTCATTTGCTTTTGCCACCCCTCAAAGTACAAAATTATCTTTAAGGGGTGTACATACTTTTTAAATTTACTTTCCCAGCTGAGAGCCATAAATGCGACTGTATTAACCTCCATTGTTGCCTTTACAGAATCAAACTCACAACTTGAACCCATCTGCATGAAGAAACTGTTTTTTACGCGCTTCCTGCTGTTTTCCAACCTGCTCTTTGTAATCCAGCAGCATTTGGTTCATTTATCGACTGCTGTTTTTAAAAGCAGGATGCCCCCCCCCCCCACACACCCACCTGCTGCCTCTATTTAAAATCACTGCAGCGAAGAGTGTCTGCTAAATGCTTAAAAAGGTATAAAAAAACAACAAAAAAACCCCCACAAAAAGCAATTATGGCAATTTGGAGCAATTAACTCCGGAGGACAATTTTGCCTTTTGTTAAAAACCAGCATAAAGGGGCTGCTGCTAATTTCACACTGGGAGCGGCATTGTTTCCCCGCCGATCTTTATTCTGCCTCCCTTTATTCGGCTCGTCGTGTCAGAAGCCGGGCCCTCTGTCGGAGCCTCTGGTGGCGCCGTTTCTCTGGCTCCGGTAGGCAGCAGGTGGCTTCTGATGAAAAATTCAGTGCAGAGCGCCGACTCGGGAGAGAGGAGGAGGAAGGGAGGCGGGGGGATAAATATGGAGGTGTTGAGGTAGAAGAAAGGAGCGTAATGAACAGAGAGAGGAAGAATGAAAGGAGAAGATGGAGCTCCAGACAGACAGGCAGGGAGGCGGGCGAGCGGAGCCCAGCGCCGCACTGAGGGGCCAGGCTAGAGGATCAGAGATGCCTACCCTCTCTGCCTGACTCTCCTCCAAGGAGATAACACACACTATGAATCATTTATGAGGAGGGCTTTTATTAATAACACACACACACGCACGCACACCCGCTCTTTCTCTCTGGCCTGTTTTCATTCCTTCATAGCAGTTAGCTTTCTGAAGCTAACTGAAAAACGGCAGTTGGATCACTCTCCTTCAGAGCAGTTAGCCTTCTGAAGCTAACTGAAAAATGGCTGTTGGAACTCACTCTCCTTCAGAGCAGTTAGCCTTCTGAAGCTAACTGAAAAATGGCAGCTGGATCGCTCTCTCCTTCAGAGCAGTTAGCTTTCTGAAGCTAACTGAAAAATGGCAGCTGGATCGCTCTCTCCTTCAGAGCAGTTAGCTTTCTGAAGCTAACTGAAAAACGGCAGTTGGATCGCTCTCTCCTTCAGAGCAGTTAGCCTTCTGAAGCTAACTGAAAAATGGCAGCTGGATCGCTCTCTCTTTCAGAGCAGTTAGCTTTCTGAAACTAACTGAAAAACGGCAGTTGGATCACTCTCCTTCAGAGCAGTTAGCTTTTTGAAGCTAACTGAAAAATGGCAGTTGAATCGCTCTCTCCTTCAGAGCAGTTAGCTTTCTAAAGCTAACTGAAAAACGGCAGTTGGAACGCGTCATTCGTGCGCGTGCGCCCACTCCTCTGCCTGATTGTCGGTCCGTGATGGCGACGAAGGTGGACAAGGCACTGGGGCGTCTGTTGGTTGTTGGTGAGTGACTGATAGTTGGTGCGGGTCATCAAACACCCGCTTGCCTTTAAGATAGTCGCTAAGCTATAAGAAGGCCAAGAAGTCCGTTGTCTATGTTCTGATGCTAATTTGCTAATTTTTTCCCCCCTCAGGAATAAAAAAGTCTTCCCTTTTCTGACCCCAGTCTGTTGAGCCGAGCTAGCTGCGACGGCGAAGGCGGGACGTCGTGTCGGTACGGGCCCTTCGGCGACCCCGGCTCCTTCAGGTGGGGGATGTACCCCTCGTAGGCGCTGGTCCTGCTGCCTTCCTGCAGCATTTTTCCTTTGGCTTCCTGCTCCCTGCGCCTCTGCTCCTGCCGCAGCAGCTCTTGGGCCTCCAGCAGGACTCTAGCGTTCACTCCTGCCCCGCCGCCGCCGCCGCCGCCCTGGTAGCCGTTCCGGGAGCCCTGGTAGCTGGAGTACCGGGGGTTGTCTTTGGCCGTCTGGAAGACGTCTCCAGGTGGGTACGCCTTGTCCCAGGAGTCCTGGGAGACGGTGCTGGGATTCTTCCTGGGTTGTCTGATGGTGGAAGAGGAAAACAAGGAAATGACTGTGAGAGCAGCATTCGATGCAAAGGGGCGCTGCGCTACAGAGGGCGCCAAACAAAAATCATTCCTACTGGAGAAGGGGCCAGGGCAAGAAAAGGTTAATCTTAGAAAATCAAACTTTTGAAACTGAATTATATTTCTTCAGTCTGGAAGAGCGGAAGAACAAATTTCAACAACAAATTTGTAGTTAAAATGTCAGATTATCATTTATACAAAAATTTTTCAATATAACAAGAAACTTGTTGAAAGGAGATAAAACTCGTTACAACAAACAAACTCAGATTTTTATCTCAATAAAACAAGAAACTTCTTATAACAAGTTTTTAAAATCGAGTTCGGAACGTATTTTTATTTCTCGTTAAAACGAGACGCTGCTTCTGAATTTACACTCTTTAAACGCGCCGCATCTCTGCAGCGGAAAGTTTTTACAAATTTGTAATCATAGAAAGAAACCCAGTTGAGAAATGCTTTAAATTGGCTTATTAACTCAGACATCAGTCAAAATGACCTCTGCCTAGACGCAGCGATACCAGCCAATCCAGAAGCACCGTTTGTTTTTCTTGGTGCTGATTGGCTGAACCCAAAAGAGCGGAGATGAAGAATGTAAGCGTTAGCTTTTATGAAATCACTAAGACGGTTTCCACTGAGTTAATGCGTCTCAAGGTATATTTGATGCTTGAACTATTAAAACAGGCAGTTAAAATTTATTTTTTGTTTCCTTTTCCTTGAGAAAAGTTAGAACAGTGTGAA
Source organism: Xiphophorus couchianus (assembly GCF_001444195.1). Taxonomy (NCBI): domain Eukaryota; kingdom Metazoa; phylum Chordata; class Actinopteri; order Cyprinodontiformes; family Poeciliidae; genus Xiphophorus; species Xiphophorus couchianus. The sequence continues at coordinate 25,802,981 of NC_040233.1, forward strand.
TAGTTTCCCTTGGCGTCGTCTTCCAGAGCAGCTTTGGTCTCTTTTTTCAACACGTGAAATGAAATCAGGTGTCGACGACGGCGGTCTCTGAAAATTGGACCCAGCGGAGCGTGTGAAGAATCAACATGGGCCGACTCTTCCTATCTCACCCATCAAGCAGCGTATCCGTTCTCAACTGGAACCAATCTCCACCGAACGCAAAACAAAGCTCCGCTCTGTTCTCATTAAAGGATTTCCACCATTTTTTACCCTTTTGTCGCCACTTCCTGCTGAAAACCAAACAGAGGAATAATGCGATTTCTCCACAGCTGGGTGATAAACGCCATAATTATGCATGGCTCTGAATCAAAAGCTCAACGATCTTCTTCTTCTTCCTCTTCCTCGGACGCGCCACACAAAGGCAGAGCGGTCGACTGGAAATGATATCTGATGACACACATCTGGATCTTTCTCTTCCACCTCCTAAATGTTTTCTGGTGAAGCTGCCCAGATTCTAAACATATTTTATTTCAAACAAAAAAGATATATTTAGATTTTTTTCTTTCCTGCTCAACCATAAATTGAGCAGGTAATTTAGGAAAGTGATGCATAAATCATCAAAGATCCAAAACTTAAAAAAAGTAATCCAGTTTTTTTGCGTTAACCTGTCCTAGAGATTGTGCTATTTGTGGTCAGGGGGACCGTAATAAATCAGTCCAGGGGCCGCAAAAGGCCCCTGCTCCACACTTTGGACACAATTTAAAAATTTTCTGAGAAACTACATCTTTGGTTTTCAGTAGCTGTAAGCCACAACCATCGATATTAACAGAAATAAAGATCTAAACCTTTCTATCCAGACCTGAACCTTCTGCAACACATAAAGACAATTACAAAGTCGGCCTTTTATCACCTGATGAAAGGAATTAATCCACGAGTTTGAATAAAAAAACTAAAATAGATAATTTTTTAAATGATATTTAACTTATTGAATAGAATATTATTAAACAGCTCAACAATCGCCTTCCTTGGCAGAGGAAGCGGAAATGATAACTGATGACACACATCTGGATTTTGTTCTTCCACCTCCTGCACGTTTCCTGGAGAAGCTGCCCAGATTCATGACACCCGGCTGCGTCTGTGGCTGATGGCTGCCTCGTTTCTCTGGGTTCGCCGCCGTTGCTGTGTGTCAGGTCCGATGTGTGTTCCAGTCGGTCTCGGAGCGGGCCTAATGGTCCGGAAGCGGACGTTGAGGCGGTTCGGGATCTCCGTACGGAGCTGCTGCCGGCTGGTAGATGCCCACAGGCGGTTTCTGTGAGGCTCATTTTTTATTGAATCTGATGTTTCACCCTCTGAGGACGACCACAAACACAAATCTGTCCCTCGAAATGCAACAAGCTTCGAATAAAATCTCAAAAACATCACAATCTATTCCTAAAAGGTTTCAGATTCAGTCTTCTATGGTGGAAAAGAAGGTTTATTTTGATTAAAAAAAGACTTTTTGAACTATTTACCCCAACCACCCTGAAGCTACGGCGCTCAGACTGAGAAAAACTCAACTTTGTGTCAAATACCAACCATTCCACCTTAAATTATCCGCCATCATGACATCTTAAAGGTTTCTAAGCAACAAAATACATTAAAAATGATCAAATAACTGAACAAAAAAATATTTAAACAGAAAGTCTTAAACTTTCTGAATATGTTTTGTGACTAAACACCAAAATCTGAGAAGAAAAAAAAAGCCTCAAAAAATATTGGTTAACTATTTTAAGATATAAACAAACAGTTGGCTTTGATTGAAAAGTTTTTCAAAGTTTCATTAAAAAGTGATTTTTTTTTTTTTTGTCGCTTGCAATAATTTTGGAACAAATTTCTCTCCATACTACCCCATGTTCCAAATTATTATGAATTATTATTATTCAGTCTGATATTGCGTAAAAGATTTTTATTTTGATAAAATTTTTTTTTTTTTTACAGCAGTCAGAATGAGAAAAATCTGAATTTTGTGTCAAATATCAGCCATTCCACCTTAAATTATCCCACATGACGACGTTTTAAAAGAATCCCAACAGCAAAATACATTAAAAATGATCAAATAACTGAACAAAGAAAGATTCAACCTCAAAGTCACAAACCTTTAGGACATTTTTCCCAATTTACGGCTCAACACCAAAATCTGACAAAAAAAAAGAAAGATCTAAAAAAAACAGTTCAACTATTTTTTTCAGTTTCATTTTCGAAACGATTTTTTACTATTTAAATTTTGAAACATGTTTTGTTTTCTTTTTTTTGCTTCCAAACATATTAGAACAAATTTCACTCAGTGCTAAATTAGGGAAAATTATTTTTGAAAGAGAAAACAATATATATATACTGTATATACTGTATATAACAAGAAGAAAAAACATTTGAAAACAAAAAATGAAAAAAAGTCCAGCTATGTAATTTTTTGGTCAGTTTTAAACATTTTCAGATATTTTCTGAGAAAAATGCAGTGCAAACTCATCAACATAATTGTTTTTATAAGATTTGTGTCGTCTATCGAAATTAGCAGCAAATATCAATGAAAGAATGAAAAGAAAGCCGGACCAAATGGTCGACCGGTAACTGGTCCCAGTGGAACCGGGCCCAACCGGGCCTGTGACCCGCCAGCTGCCCCAGAAGAACCGTAAATAATAAACACGTCAGTGTTTCCAGGAACAAGCAGCCGGCAGATCTCATAGATCTACGGGAATCAGATTAGGGAAAAAGAAAAGCAGTCCTGCCAGATCCGTCTGAGACCTGATCTGTTTCTTCCAACCAAAGCTGCAAATGTGAACGAGAGAGTTTGGAACCGACCGGTTCTGATCCGATTTCTGCTGCTATTTGATGCTAATGCTAACAATCAGGCGTTATCTGAGGGGAGCGCACCGAGGTTATTGCAGATAACAAAAACAAACGAAATAACGACAACTGAAATTGAGAAAAAGTTTTTGTTAATGATAATTAATGGGGAATAATTATAACATCGATGTGATGTCCTTTGTTTTTGTGTTTATGAATCGAGTTATTTGCCTTTTGAACCAATGTGACAAATTAATTTTTTCCTCACACAAGCTGTTTACGTTGGCTGTCGGTACGCTATGGCACTCCATACGGCTAATCGCGGCATTTATGCTAGTCCACAAAATGGCGGACTATCGCCACATCAGTCGGTTATTCAACAATAACTGAAAACATTTTTTGAAAATGGTAACGTAAATAAAACGTTTGTCAAATACTCATTACAATTGATGTAAAAATTATCAAAAGTATGAAAAGACTAAAACTACTAATAAAAACAAAACAATACTAAATAATAAAAACTAATAAAAACAAGCAAACACACCTTTGTTCTGACTTTTTGTTTGTCTAATTCAGCTAGTTTTAAACTGTAATGAAAATCACCAAACAATTATAAACCAGGACCATGCTAACGCTAATGCTAGCGTTAGCATGAGCTAACGCCTCACCGAGGGAGAGAGCTGTACTGCCGCTGCGCCTGGGCGAACGAGTCCCTCTCCTCCTGCCTCTGCCTCTGCATCTGGACCTCCACCGACACCGAGTGCCGGCCCGGCTGGCTGTACCCGCCCGGACCGTTGCTGCTGGAGTTGGACTGCAAAGGACAAAACGACATTTTATCATTTACCCAGAGCTGCAACACAGGCGGGCCTCATGGATTAGTCTGTGGTGTTAATGTGATACAGATGAAGATCATGATTAAAAAATATCTAATTACTATATTTTATTTTAATAAACATTCTCTTCAGGATGCCACTTACTAAAAAAAATAAAAATAGTAAAAAAATAACTTTTCATTTCCAATCGTCAGGTTTTTTAAAACAAATATATCAATAATTGAAATTTACCTCAACAATGCTCACCCCTAGGTGACGGTCTAATACATTTGAATGCCATAAACATTTATTTAAATAATTCTAGATCTATGTGTTAAAAGTTTAGTGGAAGGAAAAAATAACTGTAATGTTATGCTGGGATTTAATGCATAATACTGTAGAACACAAGGGAAAATTTGACTTTAAGTCCTTTTATTATTATTTATTTCAGAGAAACTGAATTGAGTTTTTATTCACTTCAAGCCTGAATCATTGATATCATAAAATAAAAGCTTAAACCATTTTACTCAGACCTAAACGTTCTGTGGCACATAAAGAGAATTACAAAGTCGGGTTTTTATCACCTGCATTTCCAGGATTAAAGAAATTAATTCACTTGTTGAATCAAAATAAATCTAATATTTAAAATTACATTCTAATTATATTGTAATTTATTGAATAAAATTAACATATCAATATTTATATGCAGTCATAATTAAGTAGGTTACTATTACTTTATTTATTTCAGAATATTGTGTTTTACAATACATTATGTAGATAAATAGTAATAATCTACCATTTTCTACCAAATTTTTGTATTCAAGAAATGTATTTCTAATAATTAAATAATGGGTATTTAATTACAGATAATGAAAACTTTACATTAAGAATTAGAATATTACCTTAGACCAATAAAAGCTGCATTTTTAATACTGAAACATGTAAAAAATTAAAAGTTAGCTGCTTTAAGGCACTTTTTTATCTGAAATAAATCAAAATGCATATTCTAATTTATTGAATATATTAATTTTTTAACTCTAAGATGGTTGAATGTTTAAATAAATATAAAACCTTGATAAATTTCCTTTGAGAAGGTTCATATTTTCACATAAATTGATGAAAAGTGACATTATGTAGGATAAAATGAGCCATGTCGGCTCGTACAGATGGCGGGAACACAATGACGCGTTTTCAGGATTAATGGCTTTGTGATGGAAAATTGGCGACCTTTCTGTTGACCTCTAATCCGGTCTGAGAATCCTCCGGCTGGAAGGTCGTCGGAGTGTGAAAATCCACGTGGTTCCATAATGAAAAAGAACAGAACTCCACGGGATCGGATTAAACGCTGGACCTTTACGCGTCTCTGAAACTCACCGGTCAGTCGGCGGGACTCGCCTCTCCTCGGGTCAAAGTGAAGGTGAGACACAGGCAGGCAGGTGAGATGAGAGGAAGAGGAGGGGAGGGGAGGAAGACCATGCTGCAGGCTCAGAGAAAGGTTGTGGTGATGACATGGATGTTAGTTGGTGTTAATGAAACAGACTCGACACTGCGGCGGACATTTTCTGGGGTTTAACACCCCGACATGAACGCCTCACATTTCTGTTTTTAAAACGCAGATTTATGAATTTCTGCACCCAAAAACTCCAGAAGCATTTTTACTTCATAATCTGTATGTTTGGGTTTTTTCTCTCTTTTTGCAGGTGTAGAAGCAGATTAACAGCCTGTTGTCTCTTCCCACACCTTTCCTCCTTTCTTTACCATCTCTACTACATCTGAAATAAACCCAAAGCAATTTCTAGTAAACTTTTTCATATTTATACATATATTAAGTGGCGAATCATAGCTAAAGCTGCAACACTCCACTCATGAAGGTTACGAATGGCTTCACCTTCAACCATTTTGACTGGCACGTAAAAAACACAAATAAACAAAATAATTATAATTTTGACAAATTCTAACCAACATAATTTGCACCAAATAATGTATAGAAGAAGCCGGATGAATAAATACAAACTTAAAAAAAAAAAAAAGATCATAATTTAAATGCAGTACATTCCCAGTTTTCATATCTGATTTTAAAAATATTTTATTTACATTTTAAAAGTTTATTTCTATTTATTTCAATTGAAACCTCCTTTTGAAAATATATAACTGAATATCATAATAGTTAAAATACCAAATAAATCTTAATATGCATCACTACCTGGAATGGAAAACCTCTGACAGCAGAAGCTAATATTTACAATTCTTCTAGAATCTTCTGTCTCGATCGTCCAGCCAATCAGAACCAAGCGAAATTAATGCTGCTCCTCGATTGGCTGCTTTCCAAACAACAGCCAATAGAGTGACAGCTAGCGTTGCCGTTTCAAATTTTAGCTTCCTAAGCCAGATTTTATGAACATTAATCATTTAGAAAGAATATAATGAATTTGGAGACTTCAATGATAAATTTAAACTGTTTGAACAAAATTACAACTTAAATTGTTAATATTTATGTAGATTTAAAGGCAGATATCATACACTGAAAAAACCTTTTTCCTGACTATCTGAAGTTAAATTAGACCAAACTTACACCAAAAGGTTTGACCCAAATTATTCAGTTTGAAAGACAAATGTATGTAAACTTTTAAATAAATAAAAAAATGTTCTCAAAAAGTTTTGTTGGATTTAAAGAATAGAAATAAATTTGGTGACTAAGCGAAAACAAGAGAAATTTGGTCTGATTTAACTTCAGACAGTGAGAAAAAAATATGTTTTTATATTTGATGTACAGAAATCTCAGTGGAAATCAAGAACTTCTAATTTTATTTTATTTAAATAAAAATTTATTAGAAAGATTTATACATTTTTATTTATACAATAATAAAGATTTACATTTAAATGTATTTAATTCTAAAATCTATTTAACTATTTAAATAAAATATAGTATTTTATTTTGTTATTAAATTATTATGAAAACCTTTAAGCTCGCTGTTGAAACTAAACGCCTCCCTCTGGTTGAAGGTTGAGCAGCAACCCGAGCCGCTGTTGCACCGCAGCTCCTCCGATGCTCATTAGCGTCTGGGTGCAGCGACCGCGTGGCAATTAGCCGCCACACAAAGCTGATATAATTACTTTTTATGGCCGTGCGACACTTTGGGAGCGGCGCAGACATCAGCTGGCCATAAAACGATTACGAGCGCTAAAGAGACTCCCCTTTATAACCGAACCAATCCGGGTCCAATCGCCTCCCTGACGGCACCGGAGGACCGTAAACGTCCCGTTTATCTTCCTGCGTCTGGAGGGGAAGAGTGACGGTCTTCATATGGAGGAAAGATTTCTTCTGAGCAGCTTTAAAACAGAGGTGTACTAACTTTCTGGAAATTGAAACAACTGATGGGCCACAAAATTTATTAAACTGAAGATACGAGAATTAGTTTATCGTGATTTTTCTTTATATTTTAATTTTTTTTGTTTTATTATTCAGTAAATAATACAAGTTTTAAGACCATAGTAAAAAAAAAAATCATAAAATTACAAAAATAAAATCAGAACATTTCAAGAATAAACTCAGAAGAGAATAAAGTCATAATGTTAACTTTATTATGATTATTCTTAATAAAATCTTACTTTATTCAAAGTAAAATACTGAGATTTAAAAACCTCACTTTATTTTTTTTACATTTATTTATTATATGTATTATTTCTACTTTATTCCCATAATTTTATTATTTTGTAAAATTTTCTTATTGTGGTCCCAACACTCCGTCGTACAATTATGATTTTAGGAAATCTGTAAACTATTAAAAATCTAAAACACAAAAATTATTTTATCGATTGCTTTCTACTTTGTTGGCCAAATTTTTCTTGACTTCTGCTCATGGGCCAAACAAAATAACTTCAAGGGCCACAAACGGCCCGCGCGCCTCACGTTGGACACCCCAGTTTTAATTGAACATTTCAGGAAACGTTTGCTCAGGATCAATAAAAGCTGTTAAATGTTACAGATGAAAATGTTTTGCCTCCTCTAAACTCTCTGAGGTTTAATGGCTGCCATAAAGCGCACATCACTCATCTGTGATGGAATTAGACCACGTTACCCACAATCCTCTGCTGCTCACCCAAACAACCAAAGGGGCCAAACAGATGAGGGACCCAGCGGAGGCGGCTAATTACAGTCGGCTTGTTCTGATATTGGACAATAAATCAGCGGACGGACGGACGGACGGACGGGCGGACGGGCGGGCGGACGGTCGGACAGACGGACAGACGGCTCTCAGAGGAGGTTTGATGGAGACAAATAACATTTCTAGCTGTGGAAAAAAAAAGAAAAATGATAAGATATTAAAAACTTTTATTTTAATTTTTTTTCTTTTATTCATCTAATTTTGTCTCCTTGAAGCCAAAATTTTATGACTTAAAAACAAAAATAATCTGAAAATAGACCAAAAAAAAAGTTCTTTATTTATTTCACTTTTATATATTTTATATTTTTATATTTTACTCTCTAATCTCGGCTTGAAGAAGCCAAATGAAATGTCTACCTGTGACTTTGTTTGTAATAAAAAAAAGATTGGAAAAGATTTTACTTTATTGATTTAATTAAAATTTTGTAAAAATTTTATCTTATTTGTATATTTGTAAAACAACTCACAAAACAGGCAAATTGCTAAGATTTGAAATTATTTTTTTTAAATGTAAGATTTAACAACTTTTTAAAATTATTTTATAAATTTTTTATTTAATCTTTTATATTTATCTAAATGTTTATTTATTTAATCTTGGCTGAAGGAGACAAACAGTATATCCACCTGTGGTTTTATGACAAAACTATTTTATTTCATATTTTATTTTTAAAATATTTATTCACATTTTTATGTATTCTTTCACTTACTTTAATATTTATTTGATTTTGTTTGAATGAGCCAAGTAACACATCTATCTGAGATTTTTTTTAATGGAATAACTAAATTTTTTAATTTAAATTTATTTAATTTGTATATTTTCACATTTATTCATCTTTTCTTATTTTATTATATTTTTTTTGGCACAAAACGGCAGGTTCACAAAAATCTGCTTTGTTTTTACGGCCTGCAGTCGGTGCTTCCAAAACTTCAGACGTTTTCAACATTTGTATTTTAAACAGTGCAAACCTTTCATCACACAATTCAATTAAAACGTCACTGGAGGCTGAAGCTGAATTCAGTCACAGGACGCCACATCACTCACACGCAGCAACAAAAATGCACCTGGAGAGGTAACTGAATTTCAAAGACGCGTTCTGCCGTTTTTCATGACCGGGGCTCGGGTCCAATAACAGGCAGTTATTATGGGCGACCCGATCGAAAGCAAAAGGGACAAGAAAAGAGCATTAGAGGGATACAGAGGCTGAGAAATCTGGTTTCCAGTTTTATTTTTGGATTAAACAAGCTTTAATATTCACATATTTCATGTTTTATTTATGGTAAAAAAGTAAAATATTTAAGGTGCTCTTGTGGGAAAACTAATAATGAGTCTTCATGGGAAAATGAACAGGATAACAATAGTGCAGGGAAGTGAGGTTTAAAATCCTAGTTTTTAATTTAGAGCACGCTCAGTTGTTTCCGGACAAAAGCTCGGATGACCTGCGGCCTCGTTTCCCACACGGTCCTGCGCTGGAATGCGTCCGCCGATCCCCTTAACGCACAGCGGGATTCTGGGTAACACTGCCAAAAAGCACCATAACACTACACAGTACCAGAGCAGGAAACAGCCCGAGTGCAATTCATCAGCTGTCAGCGTCAAATCACAACGTTTCCCCACTGCCAGCGCTGCAAAGTTACAGCAGGAAATAAAGGAGTTCATACACAGAAATATACAAATACACAAAACAATCCCCAGGAGTGTTTCTATGTGACACAAAGTACAACACACCTTTTTAAGAGATTAGTGTCACCCTTTTCACCCTGAACGTCTATTAATCCAGTTTTACAACAAAGATGTGAAACGTACAAATTGACTCATTTCAATGAGAAGCAACTAATAACAGGAAAACACCTGAGCAGCGACACATTAACAGGTTACTTTCTAGAACCTACAGATGCCAAAACTTACAGACTAATTAATTTTACATGTTTCATTTGAGGACCAGGCTGTCTAGTGCTGTCTGAGGTGATACTTTCTAGAACTTACAAGTTACTTTTCCAGGTTGTTTTTGGGTACCGAGATTTTTTATGAGGTTAATTTCAACCTGATGCTTTATGGAACTCAAACAGCTTTAGGGTACTATTAGGAACTTCCCAGTTACTTTCTTAAAACCTGAAGGTTACCTTAAGACTCCAGAATAGGATTTTAGGTGATTTAATTTCCAGGACTTGCAGAGACTACTCTATGAATAGGAAGTTGGTCTTTTACAGAGTAAAGCCAACAAACTACTTAAAGGTAACTCATGAAATTATATGTACGTTTATGCTGTTTAGGACTTCCAGAGTACTTTCTAGAACTTACAGGTTATTTCCCCCATAAGAAACATATTACTTTTCTGTACTTTGCTGCTTTATGAGGTGACGTGCAACCAGATACTTTCTGAAACTTTAAAAGTAATATTTAGGCAACTATTAGGAACTCACAGGCTAATTTCTTAAAACTTGCAGGCTACCTTTAGGCAGCTGAATTCATTGTGATGTAACTTGTAAAATCATAATTTCCAGGACTTATGAGGTACTTACTAGAACTTATTTTACTGAAACCGTCAGGCTCTTTGGGGTTTCAGGCTTTTTTCTGAGGGGATTTATTAGTTCATAAAGGGCACACACAGGAAATGAGTTACTTTTGGTAATATACAGAGTACTTTCGATAAAACCAACAAACTACTTTTGGGTAACCAATGAACGTGCAAGTTAATATTTTCCAGGACTTACAAAGTACTTTCTAGAACTTTTAGGCTAATTTCCCCAAAACAGCAAGGTTACTTTTTGGTACCAGGGGCTGTTCTGATACTTTCTGGAACTTAAATATGAACCTTTACAATTTATAGGGTACTTTCTAGAACGTTCTACATCTGTAATATGCAGTAAGCTGTAACCTTAGACTTTCTGGAACTTTAATCAATAATTTATAGAATTTATTTACTTCCAATAGTTTCAACTTTATTTACCTTTAAATAAGTTCCTTTCCTGAACTTTACAGGCTACTTAAAGCTTATGGCCGCTATGTTAGAAGTAACTTCACATCTTCTAAAACTTACCGGCTCCCTTTTCAGAACAATCCAGGAAAGTATGGGTGGTAATCCGAACTGTAATCTGTAATCTTAAAATCTAATCTTCAGATGAGTGTTCTGATTGGCTGCTGAAAATAATCTGAAACCAACAAAATCACAAAACCTTAACATGTATTTTTTTTGTCTGACTTCTACTGCAAATATATCAGAACACTTGAAATAAGAGAAAATTACCTTAAAAGTAAATTTTCAGCTAAATATATAATCATGTTTTAAGTGAGTGATTAAAAAAGTACTAGATCCATTGGTACATTTTTTTTCAAGTGAAAAAATGAAACCGTCAATGAAACTAGTACTTTTTGCATCTGCATTCAAGAATTATTCACTTAAATCAAGTTTATATAACTTGCTAAAAGTTACTAAGATATTTGCCCTAGAAATAGTTGATAAGATTGTGTGTTTTTGCAGAGTGTTCTTCAGTCGCAATGTGAGGAAGCAGAGATCTGAAATAAATAGGTAAAAATATGACAAGTCATTTCATCACCTTAAAAAAAAAAAGAGGCGCTACGATTTGTTCGCTTCAGGATTTCCCTTCGTTGCTTCACAAACTAATCATCTCTCGTCTCTTCTCGGCCAATGAGGTGCTGATTTAAACACGTCTGTTAAAAATCACAGGATCCTGTTTGAGGTGTAAAAAAGGCACAGATAAAAGTTTTTAAAAAACCCGACAGTCTGTGATGTTGTGGGCGAGGTCTGTGCGGATGACTGACGGACACAAAAAACATGGACGACGGATGAGTGGAGCGGGTCGGGCAGGCGGGTCGGGGTTAGTGATGGACTCCGGCATGCAGTCGGTTAATGAATTAGCTCCGTGGAGGTTAGCGCCGCTCCTGAAGTCTTGTTCTCTGCTGGTGGTAGTGGGGTTAGTGATGCAGGATCACCACCGGTACGGGTCAGTTTCCGTCCCTTTCTCTCTTGACGTCGATCGGTTCAGACACTCACCCAGGACTGCTCGAAGCTGTAGGTCCTCCTGCGATCGTCCGGGTCGTCGGGAACGTTCTGGGCCTGCTGGAACTCCTGCCGCAGCCTCTGTATCCGGTCGTGGTTGCTAGGAGTTAGCCGGTTGCTAACAGGAGAAGAAGAAGAGAGAGATGAATGAGCGTGAGAGAGGCCATTGCGAGCGAGTGACCTGGTTCTATCAGCGCTGCAGGATGGAGTTGTTTAAAGTCCGGCGCGCTTTGTCCGCCGATTGATCAAATGCGCTGTTGACATTGGCGAGGCGGCGGCAGACTCAACCCAGAGAGGATATGATAAGTGAGGGCAGAGCTGAGAGCCAACAGCAGTATGAATCAAACTAATGCGCCTCTGATGTATTATTCAGAACAATGAACAAAGACTGGTGGCGCACACCGAACGCTTCGCTACAGGCCCGAAACATCAAACAGCGCTGCCAACAGGGCAACTTCCTCCTGCTACCAAGAACAAATACATGTTTGGAACAAAAGAGACGCTTTGCAGACAAACAGCAGAAAATCTACTTTGACAAATAAATATAAAACCAAGTTTTGTTCTCTTTTTAAACTTATTCTAATAAAATAAAGCATACAGTTGCCTGAGGATCTCGGGACACATAAAGACAGTTACAAAGTCAGCCTTCTATCGCCTGATGAACATTTCTAGGATCAAATAACTAAAGTCCAAGCAAGAGAAACTCATTCATGCTTCATCTTTACTGCATCGATTACTATTAATGCAGTAATTACTACAAATAAATTGGACTTGATCTGAATGTAATAGTAAAATCAGCTGCATGTGAAATAAAAAAATAAATCAGATTATTTACCAAAATATTAAATAAGTAATTTAAAAAAACTTAAATTTTCCTTAATTTAGTCAATGAATTACAACGGAGTGTTGAGGCCAGGCCAAGGTATCTTTTTTACTTTGAGAATAAATTAATAATATTAAGAGAATAGTCATAATTGTAATAATATGAAAAACAAGGTCATAAAAATTCAAGAATAAAGTAATAACATAAAAATAAAGATGTAATAATGTGAGAATTAAAAGTCCTAATAAGACAAGAACATAAATCCTAATACCAGAATAAACTAGTGATGAGAATAATGTATTAATACGACAACAACCCAGTAATATTCAGAGAATAAATTTGTAATTTTATGATAAATTCCAACACTAAAAAAATCTCACCACTGCGATAAAATTAGGAATGTTTTCCAGTATTTTGAGTTAATTTAATCAAATTTTAAAGATGTGACCTTTTGATTTAACTGCTAAATTAAGAGTGTTATACTTTTAATTCAGCTCTTAATCAACATTTTAAAGTTATTTTAATGTTTTCTGAACTAAACTATACATTTCCAACTCTTCCACCTGCTTCTAGACAGGAAGATTTTGACCAAGATGTTTATTTTATCACCATATTTCAGCTCACACCTCATTGTTTTGAGTAAATTACCAAGTTTTCCTGTTTCTCTCTTGGCGTGAAAGAAGCGAAGTGTCAGGATGTGTGAATAAAAACAGCAACGCGGAGTCACAGTTTGACTTTTTAACTTCCTGGCCGCTGCCAGGAAATTCCTGGGAAACGTCGCCGAAACTCGGAAGGTCAAGCCTGCATCTCTTTCCCTGGGATTCGTCTTGAAGGGGAAACTTTACAGGTCAAAGGTCGCTTGCGGACACTAGGGGACGTTTCCGAGAAAGAAAAAACTCAAGAGACTGAGTGAATTCAGGATGCAACATCAGTACCTCCTTCTGATTCAACTTCCTGTTTAGTAGATCATAATTTACGTTCCTTGCTAGTTAGTCATCGCCAGGAATATTAACATTTATTTAAAGAAGTTGTGATCACTATTGATTTCCACATATTTAAAAGAAAGAGAAGATTATTTGCAGTAATTCAAACTTTTTTGTGAAAAAAAAAAAGTTTAAAAAATGTGCAACTGGCTACAATTATTTGGAAAAGGTGCCACAATATCAGTAAATTTAACAGAAAAACATCACAACATCTTGGAAAGATGGTTGATTATTAGTTGGAATGCATTTTAGAAAGAAAATAAACTTTTTTCACTTCCAAATTGTATATTTGAGCTCAATATACAGCTCAAATATATCAGTATCAGTCGATCCGACACAGGAAAACAGCTGATTGACTTAAAATATTTATATATTTTTAAAACACAGACGTAAATGGACTGAATTACAAATATATTTGCCAATTCTGCACCATTGCAGCACATTTAAATACTCAGATAAACTTGTAAAACAACTTTAATTTGTTCAGTCCATTAGGAGAATAATAACCAATGGGAAATAAATAATAAAAAAACTGACACAAACAATAGTTGACTACATTGGTCAAATGTAAAAATAATCAACAACAAACCTATTACATTAGGAATTTAAATGTAATGTGAAATAAATAATAAAGCATAGAATTAGACTGAACAGAGATATTAATAATGAATCGGTGAATCTTTGGTCCAGAAAAAAGGTTTTCAAAATCTTCAGGAAGCTTTGAAAACTTCAAAGGTCTTAAAAAAAAACGAGTTTTGCACAACTAAAATTACTAAATTACTAAAATCCAGAGGCTGTTGGGCTCAAGTAAGAGCAGCCAGCATCACTTCAACAGGTTTTTACTGAAGAGAAAAGGAGCCGTCTGAGAAAATTAAAAATTATTTGGTAAAGAGTCAAGTACTGAGCAACTGATCAAATTATAAATCATTTAATATTTAAAAATTACATCATCAGACGGAGCAAACTATAAGGTCAAATGGAAACTTTGGTATTTTAAGAATGAAAATGACAATAATTCATACAAGTAACAAAAAACATAAAATCAGGCCAAAGAAAATGTTTCCAAATTTTCTTTTTTTACTTAAAAAGTTATGAAACTTTAACAGAGACTGCAGGTGTGTGTCTGAGTCTGGTGAATTTCTGGTTAAAACATGTTTGTTTTTCATTCAGTGGGTAGAAAGTCCAGAGATTTTACTCAAGAGTAGAAATACTTCAATTTCTCAAGTAAATTTCAAATTCAAAGTAAAAAGTACAGCATAGTAAAAATACTCCTAATATTTTTTCACAAAAGTTACTCAAGTAAATATAATTGGGTAAATGTAACTGGTTACTATCTGAGGTAATGTCATGGCTCGTAAGACGAATAAAGGCAGCAGGAAGAAGTTTATCAGCTTTCAGCAGGCAGAAACCGGTCATGTCCAATCCTGCTAATCATCATTAGGACGACCTCCCGACCCGAAGCGTACGGCGAATCCAGACGGATCAAACTTTTTCCGTCCTGACAAAGTGCTGCGGATCAAACAGAAGGAGAGCAGCGGCGACCAAAAACCCCAGAGAGCCGGCTGGAAGCTCAGCGCCGTCCTGCAAAACGACTCACTCGATATCTGCTATGGCGCAGGGGTGAAAGGTCACACGGCGAGGCCTGAGCCGCAGTTGAATGTGTCCGGAGGAGGAAGGAAGAGCTTTGAGGAGATGAAATGCTGCCGACCGCGAGCCGACTCTTCGCTTCAGAGCTGAGATCAACGCAGCGTGAAGCAGCAGCGCAGGGATTTATAGAGAGGAAGCTCTGAAGAGAAAATAAAAATGCTTCTTTCTTCCTCAAGACTGAAAGGTTTTTGGGTTATTTCTATAAAAAAAGCTACAGAAGACCATTGAAAAAAAATAAAAATAAAATTCAGACTTTAATGTGCCGAGATCAAAGGTCAGAATTCTGAGATTGAAATAAAAATTGGGAAAAATGAAAGTCAGAATTCTGAGATAACAGTAAAAATTCAGAGAAAAACGTTGAAATTCTGAGATTGAATTCAGGATTCCTAAAGTTTTTTAGTGGCCCTAATCCTCTCCTGTAAAATGCTGCAAAATGTGAATAATCCGTTAATTTACTGATCATTAAAAGCAAACGGAGCCGCTCTAATTAACTTTTCTACAACCTGAACACGAGGCAAGCAGCAGATCTGAACGCAATTAATTATTTTCACGTAGTGAAATGTTGTTTAGATCTAATAATGAGTTTCAAAGCAGAGACCGGGAGGAACAACTGAATTAACCGAAACACTGTTGTGTTTATTGTGCCGTTCGCCTCATAATTTCTCACTCTGCTGAACTAGAAATAAAAAAGGAATAAAGTTTTCTGGCAGAGAGAAGAAGCATTTTCATCCTCCGACTCTGGCAGCAGACTCACTAACCAACAGGGCGACATTAACGAGTTAAATCTTTAGAGGTTAGTTACACTTTAAAGAGTCTCATTTTTATAAAAAAAACAAAAACGTTTTTATGAACACTTGTTGCTGCAAAGAGACGAATGAATCAGTCTTTGTTGTTTTAATTTTGTTTGAAGATCTGAAACATTTAACTGACCAAAAATGCACAAACAGAAGAAATCTGTAAGAGATTAACAGCTAACGTTTAGTTAAAAATATGCAGATTTAAGGTAATTTTAAGGTAAAGATAAAAAGCTCTATTCAATAGTTTATAAGTAAAAGTTGTTTGAACAGAACATGTGATTTCTGTAAATCTGTCCTACTTTGATCTCAGATCAATAAAACCTCCAAATTTCACAAAAAGTTAAAATCAGACACGTCTTAGTGGAAAACAAACTTTAGTGAGAAAGATCCGACACTAATAGCAGCTTTCTGGAGTTTTGTTGGTCATAGACGAGGAAGCAATCTAACAGGATTAATCGGATCCGTGTCGTCGCCTTAAAGCCCCTTGACACTGATACCAATCAAAGCCGGCCAGTTGGAGACGAAAGGCGTCTGCGGTTCGCCGTGCGCTAAATCACAGAGCCGGCCTGATCCTCCAGATTAAAAACCAACGCTCCCACTCCAAGACGACTCTGGAGGATCTTCGACTGCCCAGCAGCTTCAAACTCACTCTAAACTCTTCCTCGTTTCATTTTTTCCCTCCTCTGCATGAACAAACAAAATAAAACCCCATCTCAGTCATAACAATGCATGGATTGTATTCAGTGATAGCCCAAGCTAATTCATTCGTCAATAATCCCCACTTCAAAATAATAAACTTTTTAATTAAAAAACGCCATCTTAATTAAAGATTTAATTAGCCGTGGGTAGTCATGGGACTCCGTGACTGTTGTACCGACTAGCTCTGTTAAATAAACATTCCCTGATGCAGAGATAAGGGCGGGAGGAAGCCGGACCGGGTCGTGAATGTGCGTCCAGCTGCGGCGTTTGGTTCGGTAAATCTTATCAGATGGGTGAACATCCTCTGACAAAGAGGGAGCAGCCGGTGGAGCCGTCAGCTGCAGTGAAAAATGAGCTGAAATGCTGAAGATGATAATCTGGGTCTATTGATCGGAGGCTCACAGACAGCCAGGAGGGAGACTGATGCCCTTGCTAACTGATGCTAGCAGCTAGCGCTTCATTTTCGAGCTGTTGGGAGTTTTCTTCACTAACCTGGATACAGTTGGTCCACATTGGTGTGTTTTCCTTTCATTTAAAGCTGCAGTAACTTCTATAAAAAAATAATTTTTTTCTATCTGTCAAATTGTCACCATGTTGTGACAGAATGTGACAGATAAAGCTAAGGCTAGTTAGCATGTCCACAGATGACGGCGGATAAATGGTTTTCCTGTAATACCAAGATTTTTAAAGAACCTCAGTTCAGTTGTTTTTACAGATAGCTACGATTCAAAGCTGCAGTATGTAACTTTTATTAAAATATTCTTATTTATATTTGTCAAACTGTGACAGTATGAGACAAATAATGTGTGAAAAAAAATAATCTAACTCTTCTGCTTTTTGTCCCAGTGCTAACTAGAAACAACCAATCAGAGCCAGAAGGTAGGGCTTAGTGCTGTCAATCACCCTCCATGTTGCGCTGCTAATTCCCCACTTGCTCTCAGCTACACTGCATCTAGCACAGCTTGCCATGAATGCTAAGGCTGGTTAGCATGGCCACAGATGACGGCAGATTAATGGTTTTCCTGTAGCGGTAAGTTGTTAGCACTTTTAGGAGTGATTGACAGCACTAACACCCGCCTCCTTGCTCTGATTGGTTGTTTCTAGTTAGGAGTGGAAGTGGAGGAGACGGATCTTTTACTAGATTATCTGCCTCAAACGGTAACAACATAGTGACAGTTTTATCAAATACTTTAGAAAAATTTTTTTAAAATAAAAGTTACATACTGCAGCTTTAAGAAGCATTTGATCACATCAAATTACATCTAAATAATTGTATGTTTTAATAATATGGTATCTATTTCCAGAAGGAATAATGCTATGCTAGTAAACCAATACATCATGGATAATTCTCAAGGCTTTCCAGAGTTTTTCTTTGGCATTCTTTGCTCATTTTGGTCCGGTCCATTTATCTGACCAGTATAATTCAGCAATGTGTTTACATAAATTAGACAACTAGACAAGTGGGTTTAGTCATGTCTTCAGTCCATCAGAGATCCGACAATACCTTCATGCAGATGAGACACAGATCTATATCCATTTGTATCTATATGACTGCACAGCAGTGGTGCCAATTCTGAAAGTTTTTAAATCCAATTAAATTACTAAACAGTTAAAGGTTACTGTAGTGTACTTTGGTTGACTAAAATTACGTTGGCTTTTGTATTGATGACAAGACAACAAATACAATGAATTAAAACCGCTTGATACTGCAATCAACTTATTTAAATTTGTTGATTGATGTTGCTCAGAGCTTTGAGTTGTTGTGTATCTTTGCTTGATACACAACAACTAAAGGATTTGTTAATATTCCAGATTCTTTGTGATGCAAAGGAGAGATCGAAAGATCCAACATGCTGCCATTTCTGAGCCACTTAGCTTCTTGTTGTCTTTGCTGTGGATTACATGGGCTTAACCCTGAAGCACTGATGAAACCCAAATGACCAGAAGGAACATGGCAATTAGACGGAGATCGATACAGTATCGCCACACTTAGCAGCTCATTATCAAACCAGCGCCACTCGCCCCATTGTGTCAGAGCGCTAAGTGAGACGGATCGGGTCGGCAAAATGCACAAACAAATCTGTTGGTATGCAGAGGGAAGCCAACAGATGAGCAGGATTTGTGGTAAAGCTTGTTTTGACGGGAAACCTGAAGAGGCCACCATCGGATCAGAACCAATCTGTCTTCACGGCTCTCCTTCGTAAGACGCAAAGCTGAAAACTAATTTCTTTATGATTGTCAGTAAAGATGTCGACTGTAGGGGAGGTGGAGCAGCACTGGTTGGTCTGAATAAACATTAAACAACTAATTCTTAGAAGGTTCTGATCAACCAAGCAGTGGACTCTCACAGTCCAAACCAACACGTCCAAAAACAAGTACGACTAAGGATGCATTCACACTAACCCTGTCTAGTCCACTCAATTAAGCTCTAGTTCGTTTGCCTAGAAAGTTTGAAAGTTTATTTTGGGAGGTGTGAATCAATCTCTGGTCTCGGTTCGATTGAAGTGAACTCTGGTGCGGTTCTAATTCAGATGTGAAAGCCAAACGGACTGGAGGCCGCTCCAAAAGCAGGAAGCGGACTTAAATGCAGGGGATTCTGGGTAAATTCAACCAAAACAAACTTGAAAGTTTAGCGCTAGCGAGAAAAATGGCTCCTTGTCTTTTACTAAAGACAAAAAATAATTTCTCCAACCGCTAAAACTTGATTCTTCTCCAGCCTGACGGGCCACCAGGCTTCACTTGCTCCCCCTCCACGCTAAGCGTCATTTGTTTATTTCAGATATGGGTTTTAATACACCAGTAACAGTAAAGAAGACAGATTTAGCCAGGTTTACAGTTGACACGTTGAACTGTGTGCATCCAATGGCTTCACCAAGGTGTCAACACCTCGACGGAACCGGTCGAGTTTAATTGGTTTTAAATTTTATAGGACACTTCCATTTTTTCCGGAGGCGCTGCTGGTCAAAGGTATCAGCGATGGTAACACAATCTGTTATTAATGTGTGCTCTCACTCACAGACATTTAAAACGAGACGGGAAGCTGCTCTTCCATTTCAAGCTGAAGGCAATGATGGTGAGGTGTGCAGCGATATGCCTCCTTTTAATTCACGGCCCAATTACAGGCTCGCTGTCATGGGCCGTGTTCACTTACGAAATAATAACATGGGACTTCCTTCCTGCTATCTGTAATACGGCCCTGCTCATAAAAACACAGGCAGTTTGCCGGGCTATATGGGGTATCTCAGATTTCTATCGGATGGTGCATTCATTAAGAGATGTACAAAGATTTAAGGAAATTTTAATGTCTTCTCGCCATTTTAAATAGAAACTTTTAGTAATGGATTGCAACATGTAAGTTAGCTCTAGAAAGAACACTATGATTTTTGAAAACTGCCTATTAAGATCCAGAAAGTTTGCTAGGTTTCTAAAAATTTAAATAGTCTTCAAAATACTTTTTGTTACGGTTTTATTTGAACAATATTTGAACAATATTTGTAAGTTATTTTCTCCTGACGTTTAACCCTTGCTCTTGGCAGTTGGTGGTTACCGTGGCAACCGGTAACTGTCAGCTCCTCCCCCTTTTTCCGTCGCTGTTCTGTGGTCTCACTTATTATTATTGGAAACAGCTCCGTCTCTATTATATTTTAAGATACGTTTTAGACACATTTCATGTGTAATTTTGCCATATTTTGTATATGTTTTTAACGGCTGTCACAACTAAAGCTGCACGTTTTACCTGCGTTTAATTTAACAACTGTTAACTGCTGTTAACTGTTCATTGGGAACCATTGCTCTGCAGTTTGTTCAGGGTTACTTATTCTATTTTATTCAATGTATGATGATGATAGACACCAACTTGATTTTTTCTCATTGAGAAGCAGCATTTAACACTTTGAACTGACTTGTCGATAAGTTTTAAATATTAAGTAAAACGTTGCATCTGTTTTATCATTTTCTAAAACTAGAGTTGTTTTTAGATTAAGATATAAACAGTTGCAAGAGTTTGATTTTTTTGGCTTACATTGTGTTTTTTTGTGTATACATTCGTAGCTCTTATAATGAAACCAATAGTTTATTGCCATGGAAACGCAGCCATCAGCATCAGCTGATGATCTCAGGAAAACCCAAAACAGAGGCCTGTACTCCTAACCTTTTTTCTCTCAGATCTCCACGGTTTCCTGGTTGAAGAATCCATCAAACCAAACGTTTCTGACAGACCTGAACCGACAGATTAGCCACTTATTGTAATACATCAGCGGTTATGATCCCACCAGTCATCGCTAACGCCTCTCATGGTCGATCGGCGTGATTCAGCGCATTCAGTCACCTGTGAAAACTGCAACCAGGCAACTGTGCTTTGGAGAGAGGGTCGTCTGAAGTTGATGGCTTCACCGCTTCCCCTTAATTATTCCTCTTCTGTGTCAACATGGCCATAAAATAGGCCCTCACAGGCCATTAACTTGTAGTGGTGCTTTTACAACTCTGCAGAGAAGTGAAAACTAGTTTCGACCCGCCGCTGCCCACGAGAGCCGTGTTTTCCCCCACAGTTTGTGCAAATTACTGCCGGAGTTTGAGAGAGCGAGATGAAAGTGTGCGGGAGAGAGGAGAGGATTTTCAGCCCAGCGGGGCGAGCGCGCCGTCTTATCAGCACTGGATTAGCCAGGCATTAGAGTCCAACTTGTTCTTTTTAATTTTTATGAGGTCTCAGCTAAACTAAACACTGATAACAAGGGCAGGCTTTTTCAGACTCATGAATAAAGTTTAGTCCGGGTGAGAAACCACATTTACACGAGCCGGTTGGATAAAATCTTTCAGTATTATGATGAAACAGATGCCTTTGTTTTCAGAGTTGGTAGTAACTAGTTACTTTTACTCAATTACATTTACTTGAGTAACTTAAAAAAATAAATTAAGATGGCTTCTCTCCAGAGCTGGATTTAAATTTAAAGGGTGATGTTTAATTTTAAACCTCTTGAATCGTCTCAGACGCCTTTATGTACAAATTCAGCATCAATGTTATGTTTATAGACTAATATTTCTCCTCAGATGTCAAAAAAATGTTTTGTTACTAATGTTGGGTATTAACTAGTTACATTTACTTGGGGAGCCTTTTTTATTTTGAAAAATGTACTTTTAGGAATATTTTTACTACGCTGTACTTTCCACTTTTACTTAGTAATTGTATTATTAGTATCGGTGCTCTTAAGTGACATTTCTGGATTTTCTACCCACTGAATGAAAAACTAACATGTCGTAATCAAAAAATTCAGACAGAAACACAAATCTGCAGTTTTTGTTAAAGTTTCATAACTTTTTTTTTTTATATAAAGAAACTGATTTTGTTTATTCTAATTTTGTAATTTTTTGTTAATTAGGTGAATTATTGTCATTTTTCTCCCTAAAACCAAAATTTCCATTTAACTTTATATTTTGGTCCATCTGATAATGTAATTTTTAAATATTAGATGGTTGATAATTTGATCAGTTACTCAGTACTTGAGTCGACTTCCTGTATTTACCAAATACTTTTTACTTTTACTTTAGTAATTTGTTAAAGTCGTTCTAGATGAGTTACATTTTTGGCTGCTCTGTTCACTTCAGTTTTAATGAGGTACCAGGTTTTGCTCTGGATTTGGTGCAAAATTTAAGGTCAAATGAGATGTGATCCACAAATTAAGTTTATTTGTCAGTGTTTTAACTATTTTTAAAGTTTTAGATTAAGTCTTATTCAATTAAAGAGTTTTTATGTTTGTTCAAATGAATGTATAACCAGAAGAACCCAAACCATATTTTGCTTTCGCCATTGAAATGCACAATTTAAACACATTTTGAAAATTCCCCCCAAAAAGAAAAATGTGAACCAGGCATGTTTACATGTGCTGGTTTGGAGTGAATTAAGCATAATTTAATCAAATGCTGACGCCATTACCACATGTGTAGCCAATAAACAGGATGTAGAAGTTGGAACTAGCATGGACCAAGGCTCAGATTTTTAAATTATATGAGTTTCATGCCTCTGGTAAGGCACAGACGCACCATTTGGTAACTGAGTCTAACTAAATACAATGAAAACTGAAATTGAGAAAGCAGTTTTGCTAACTGAAATAAAAATGGTAATTAATGGGGATTAACTGTAGCTGGGACTACAAATAGTATTTATAAAACTAACTAAAACATACTGAAATTATAGAATTTGTTTTTGTGTTTATGAATTGAATATTCCACCAGACGTATTGATCATGTGTATATCCCAATGTATATTGCTACTCTTTGTTTGTCCAGTTCTACTAATATCTGTGAAATCTATGTGAACGTGCCTCATGTCAACCTAAAGACTGTGCTGGAGGTGAAAAAGATGTCTCCTTCTCTGCCCCTCAACATGAATGAAGATAAACCGCTGCATAACTTCATGGGTTTGTGAATGACAGATAATAAAAGAGCATTCAGAAGGAAAAGCATAGACTAGAAGAATGGGAGAGACTGCATAAGCAGCCAATAAAACTGAAGATATTGGTTGGATATTGAGTATTCAAGGAACCCAACTTATTATATTTATCCATAAATGCATTAAAGCATGAATTATGCAACACTGCAGATGCTCAAAAGAAGCCCTATTTTCAACAGTGGCACAATGAACCTTCATAAGGGAAAAAAGGTGAGGAAAATGGAGAAGTGTGAGGAGCGTAACTCGAGCGATGAGTTAGCAAGCAAAGGTTTGACTGATGCTTATCTCCTGATCCAACACACACATTAAGCCAGGCGTAGAGCTGCAGGAGAATGAAGGGGCGGTAACACCGGGGAGAGCAGAAGGAAATCAAACTGGAGCAGTCTAATTTCTGGGGCAGTCATCCTGGTCCATCTCTCTCTTTCTTGATGACTTCTGGGTGACGGATGGATCCCTACTTGTAATGGTTCCCATTTTCAGAGAGCTGCATAATACTTCCAGCGGAAGTGCGCGCAGCATCTGATAAATCATAATCTAAGTCAAATTAGGATCCATTATCATCAAGAGGCAGGGGGTCCTTTTACCTCTGTTTCAGGGCAGCGAGGGAGGTAAATGAGACTGGAAGCATCTTGTGACAGCAGGCAATTTTGAGAGAAAAAGATTGAGCGTGTGCTGCATGATTGCCACTGTAATGTGCGTCCTAGATGGCAGCGAGGCTGCTCAGGCAGACTGGAGTTTGGCAGAACCTCAATGCAAATGGAAACCCATTTTAATACGCCCTTTAACAATCCGCATCAGCGCTACGTTACGTTCCCTGACATTTAACTTCCTTTATTATGCATGAAATATGCAATATTTTGCTATTTATGAAATAATGCGTATTTTTTGGAGGCAGCACCTACTCTTAAAGGGACATTAAAATTATACAGAATAATAATAACAAAGGGGCAATGATTTACATTTCTGCTGGTGCTCACCATACATAAGCCTTTTACTGGATTGGACGTTACGTGACCTATCGCAAGTCTCAATCGCTTTGCACTGAGTCGGGAATATTGATGTTCCAGAAAGTAATGTCATTACACAAAGAATCCGAAAATAAACAACTGAATCAAATTCAGCAACTTAAATTCTGCAGTGCTTTGTTTTCAAAAATGGTCGGGATACGTCAAACTTTTAGCGTCAAAGAAAGGAAGCACTAAGAAAGGTAAGCTAGCTAGCTAACGTTAGCAATTTGCCTCTGTACCAAAATCCTTTATCCAGCCTCACACAGAGATTTTGTCAATATTAGCAATACATATAAATTTAGCTATATATGTGTGTAGAACATACTTTGTTTTATGGCACTAGTTTGTCAGCTGTTTGCCACCTAGCTTGGAGTGCAAGCTAACATCTGTTAATATCAGTGTGGGATGCTGGTTTTGGTCAATCCAGTGAGTGCTGCCAAACCAATAGTGCTGCTACAGACTCATAATTACTAACGAGTAATAGCTAATACCGTATTAGCTATTAGAAGCTAATAGGCCTTGGCCCGGTCAAGTTTAAATATATTTCAGAGCCTTAAGCAATATTTCTCTAGATATTTATGGTTATATTTGATCCTGTATATATAATTGTGACCCTAAAGCTCCACTGCAAAGTCAAACTTGTGCAGCCATTTATTTTAATAACAGTTTTTGTTGTATAATTATTCTATACAGGAAACAAAAGTGGTTCAAATGAATCATTAATAGCCCGAAATTACTGTGGTATAGCCATGAATATGAGACGTGAACTTCTGACCGAAACTGTATACACGTCCCTTTAAAGAAAGACATAAAAAAATCTAATTAGGGTTTTGTAACCAAGTCATACCATGTATTTAGCTGCAAACAGGAAAATATTTGTTTTCCAAGACATTGCTCCTGGGAATGTAGCTAAAGTGCAGCGCTGGTTCAGCAGGCACTCATTAAGGCCTGGGACTCTACACAACAGCCTCATGAAATATTTAATACACAGCAGCTTTTAAAGGACGTATTTTCCAGACAAAAAAACCCCAAATGAGATATTGAGCAAGAAAAAGTTGCATTTCTGTTTTGTATTTCCTCTGGAAATATGAGGAGCACAAAAAGTCGAGCTTTTAGCACACAGAAATGAAAACCAGATACCTAAAACTAAAATCCTATTGCCTCTGGTATTTTGAGACAGAGTTCACTAAATGTCAACTTCAAAAACAAATCAATAAATCTGACAACAAAACCAAATAAATAATTGATTTTAAGACTATGGTTGGATGGATGATTTAACCAATCAAAATGAGTTTTAAGTTATCCTTGAGGTAAACTAATTATTATTATTAATATTTACATTTTTGTGGCAGTAGTGGTCTTTATATACACACAGGAAGGCTTGGGTTGCTAGGTAACAGGGTAGGTTTGGCTGGGGTTGCTAGGTAACGGCGTGGGTTTGGCTGGGGTTGCTAGGTGAGGGGCAGTGCCTTCTAGTTTGTGAGGTTACATTCGGAATAAACATTAACTTATTACCTAAAAAAACAGATGGGTGGTTTTTCTAAGATCCAAAAATTTTTATAAAAATATTCAAAATGTGGATTTTGCTTAATGCATCCCCTTAAAACTCGGTGGTGTCCAAACTTTTTGCCACTTGGGTTAAAACTGGAAAGTTGAAAGTACTTATAGGAAGAATCTGTAGATCATTAGAGCTGAGACATAAGAACTGCCTTGCACTGTTGTTTAATAATAAGAAAAAACCTGACAATTTCCTAATTAGTTGGATCATCAATTGTGTTTCTGGACGGCTAGATTTGTACCATTCATGACTATTAGCATATTTTCTAGGCTCTAAGTTTTATCAGTCAAAAATGTGAGGAAGAATAAGTTGCAGGACCAGCAAAACTATGAAAAAAGTGACTTACAGTCTGTAAAAATATGGTATATTTATATTTCAAAAATATGTTTTATGTGTTTTTATGATTTATATGTTGTGATATTTTTACTTCATGTAACTATGGATGTAAAGTTTGAACCGAATCAAATTGTGGCCAAGGGTCAAAAAATGCACAAAAAAAACACAAAGGAGGAAGAAAAGAGATAAAGGAGAAAGGAAATAAATTAACAGAAGTGAATACAAAGAAAAAAACAGAAAGAAAGAAAAACAACAGAAGAACAAGGTAGAAAGAATGGATGAAAACCAGAATGAATATAAAATAAAGTAGTAGACAAAATTAAGTAGTAGACAGCATTTAGCGAATTATGTCTGGATTCAGAAATAATTTATAGGACAGAAAATCAGCCAAAGAACTAAACTACAACTAAAGCTAAATATGAAGAAAACAGTAATGACTTAAGACTTTTGCACAGCATCCAACAGCATCAGAGTCCAAAAATATCCTGTGATAAAACGTCACCATATTGTTGTGTAATACAATAACCCACTTTAAGATCACAGTGAACAGCCTCTAAACTGTTGGTTTGGTTTTCACTCATCTGCTGGCTCACCAGAACCAAAACGGGTCTTTCCCAGCGTAACTGTGGGAACGGGCAAGACGCCGCTGGACCGCTCAGCTGGACTTTGTGTCAGTCTGTGATTAATTTAGCAGAAGAAACCCTCTAATTAGCTTCCGGAAACATTTGCTGAAACGAGAGGAATCGCTTCTGATCTCATTTTCTTCTCCCTGTTAGCAGCAAAGCTAACGCTTAGCGAGAGCTCCTTCTGCTCAGAGGGAAATAAAACGAGATAATCCTCTTAACATTAACTGCAGATAGTTTAACAACCCCAAACTGTTACAGCGCAGCAGATGTTAGGCGTGAAAACTCACATCTGTTTGCTTAAAGGGGCAGTACGATGTAAAATTGACTTTATGGAGCTTTACATCATGTCATAATGTTATTCCCTCATCAAAAACAAACCTGGAGTCTTGAATGCACATTTGATAAATCCTTTAATCTCCATAACAACAACTCAGCTGTGCAAAACCAAGAACCTAGCTTGGTTGTTAAAGGGTTAATTGGGGAGCCATGTTGTGATGACTTCCTGAAGGCGGAGTTTGAGAAAGAGCAGGAGCTTCTTAAAGAGACAGAGGCCCAATTTCAAGGCCTTAAATTCTGAAGTTTATCAACTTGTGTGTTGATTTTGGTTATGGCATTCATCAAAATGTAAAGGTTGTTACTGGTAGGGGTTGAACGACTACATATTTTTTAAGGTCGACTACATCATGATAATAGTCGAGTCGATGTCGACTAGTCGCGGTGACGTCATAGTGACGTAAGCGCAAAAACTCTTCACAACTACTTGGAGGCTTTATTAGCTATTTTAACGGCAAATATTGACACCCCCCCCCCCCCCACACACACACACACACACTCTCCCCTTCTCCTGCTTTTACTAAGTCTATTATGGAGATTCTTCGTGAGCAGCGGGGAAAAGTTTGTTGCACAAAGTCGGGTCTGACATTTTTTTTCTAAACACCGGCTGATGCTGATGATCTCTGGATAGTTACTATAGGAGTCAAATGATCACACTGACTACATGGTGCTTTTGGAACATCACAAGCCAAACTTGTTATGAACGGATCCCGTTTGGTTACAGCTGAATTCAACGAAACCACCTGCTTCTCCTCCGCCCGATGCGCGGCAGGAAGCTCTGCTGACTCAGCAGATTGAACGATTTAAGATATTTTCTAGTCAACGTCAACATGATAAAAGTCGAGTCGATGTCGAGTTGACTAGTCGTTGTGACGTCATAGCAACGCAAGACGCAAAGCTTAAGTGAAATATTTCCACACTGTTGACGAAAATCTACCTGTTTGACAAGATGCGGGCTTGTCCTCGATCTGTTTTGAAGACGCCATTTTGTAGCCAGTGTTCTGTCAGATCTGCTGTCAGAGTGTCATACACTTCTGACAGCTGATCTGATGACACTTCTAAGCACGAAGTGTCATTCTTAGCACGAACTCACGGCTATATATATGTCAGACAAGTATACACTGTCATTACCAACTACAGGCTTTTATTTAATCAGCAGCTGTCATTACCACACATCTTTATTTAATCAGCAACATAACATCATAATGTATTAGTTAGATCGTCGTGACAAAGACACTCGCGAGCCGGCTAAGT
The DNA here is from genome assembly GCF_001444195.1 of Xiphophorus couchianus. Taxonomy (NCBI): domain Eukaryota; kingdom Metazoa; phylum Chordata; class Actinopteri; order Cyprinodontiformes; family Poeciliidae; genus Xiphophorus; species Xiphophorus couchianus. The sequence goes on from NC_040233.1 coordinate 25,831,288, forward strand.
GACATCCTTAGCGGGAAGGGGGCGAGTTTTAGACGGCTGGTGTTTTGTAGTGGACTGCAGCTGCAACTCCATCTCCTTTTAAAAACACTAAAACCACAAATATGCATCCATCTACATATCATTTAAACTAATGTATTAACTTATTTTTCTTGTGTCTTGTGACGTATACTGTGCTGTCAGATCAGCACAGGCTGTCACCACCGGCAATCACATGACTGCGACTAGTCGACATGAAATGTAAAAACTCGCGAGACGTCCTAGAGTCGACTAGTCGACTAATTGGTTCAACCCCTAGTTACTGGTTTTCTCAGTTGTTTTTATGTCTTTCTATTTTTGTGTTTCAGAAAGAGCAGGAGCTTCTTAAAGAGGCAGAGGTCCAATTAAATCAGGAAGTAAAAATTCTTTCAAGTTACATTTGATATTTAGAGCATTTTTATAACAACTGAAGCATAGTTGCTTGATTGTGCTATAAAATGGCACTATGTACCTTGAAAACATATAATACTGCCCCTTTAAATCTCAAAAACTTCTAAAAAAACATCTTGAAGGAAATCCGGGGCAAGCTCAACTGAAAGGATCCCACTGAACCAGCTGCAGCCATTAAAACCAGCAGGCAGGACCTTCCTGCTTCTCTTCCAGACTGACGGCTGAAAGAGGCCCATCATGAAACATGCGGGGTGCAGACGCTTCCTCCTTTAAGCTTCTGCTCACCTGTCCAAATCACACTGGTCCATCACCACCTCCCTTTCAAATGAAACTCCACTGTACACTTACTGGTGCGACTGGGTCGCAGGGCGTAAAATCAGTGGGTTTAGAGGGAAAGTATTATGTAACTTCCAGTCACACGGTGCCATTTTAAAGCATAATCAAGCAACTATGTTACATTCACATTTTACATTGGTGTAAAAATGCCGTATATATCAAATATGACTTAAAATAATTTTTACTTCCCAATTTAATACCTTGAAATTGGTCTTCTGTCTCTTTAAAAACTCCTGTTCTTTCTGAACATTACAACATGGTTCCTCTATTAATCCTTTAACAACATTTTTACCAGCGTTGCACTGAGAAGTAGCTCCGATAATAAACTCAGGAGATTAATTACTGCTAATTACTGCAAGCTAGTCTGAAGGAGCTGAGTGTAGGAGAGGGATAACATATCCACTTTAAGTGTATAAGCTAACAAGCGAATAAGCTAACAAGTGTAAGAGCTAACAAGCGAATAAGCTAACAAGTGTAAGAGCTAACAAGCGGATAAGTTAACAAGCGGATAAGCTAACAAGTGTATAAGTTAACAAGCGGATAAGCTAACAAGCGAATAAGCTAACAAGTGTAAGAGCTAACAAGTGTATGAGCTAACAAGCAAATAAGCTAACAAGTGTATGAGCTAACAAGTGTATGAGCTAACAAATGTATGAGCTAACAAGCGGATAAGCTAACAAGCGAATAAGCTAACAAGTGTATTAGCTAACAAACAAATAAGCTAACAAGTGTATAAGTTAACAAGCGGATAAGCTAACAAGTGTATAAGTTAACAAGCGGATAAGCTAACAAGTGTATGAGTTAACAAGCAGATAAGCTAACAAATGTATTAGCTAACAAGTGTATGAGCTAACAAGTGTATGAGTTAACAAGCAGATAAGCTAACAAGTGTATGAGCTAACAAGTGTATGACCTAACAAGCGGATAAGCTAACAAATGTATTTTTAGTTTAAACAAAACTGAGAAAGTGAAGGAATTTAAACATTATAAACATAACTAAATGTAATTTAAGACCTTGCAGGGTAAAATATAGTTGTATTTAAAATGTTTTAAGATTTAAATTCAACAAAATAAGGCCTTAAAAATGTCTGATATTAATATTTTGTGCTATTTCAGACCCCTGGAGTGTTTTTTGCAGAAATCTTTTTGCCTTTTTCTTCATATTTACCAGCTGTGCCAGTAATTGTTGAGGGTGCTGTAGGATTCTCAGCCCTGAATAATTCATATCTTATCTACCTTTTTCTATACAGCATATAGGAGGGAAATAAAAAGTAGTCGGGTCCCCATTGAGGTGACTGTCTGCCTGCAGAAAAAAGCTCCAGACTCCTGTCAAAATGTCTTGGAAGCAGGCAGGAGGAGCAGCAGGAGTCCCTCAGGATGGAGGCCTGACGGCACAGACAGCCGTCCTGTCAGGGCGAACACACCCAGGGTGTCTGCGTGTGTTTTTATACAATATGATGTGGCTACAGAAGGTAAATACTGCTGCTCTTTGCTTCGTCAGAGCAAAGTACCTACAGATGAATGGTCACTTTTAAGACTCTGAAACAGTTTGTATTAATAAATCAATCATTTAAACACATTTTACATGCTTAAGATTATTTTTTTTAAAAAATAAAAATAACCTGAAAATGTTAAAAAGATGTTTTAAGACCATAATTTTATATACCTAAAAACAAATTGGACATTTTTATGACTTTTTTATTCATAAAACAATTAATAAACATAGATTTATTCACAGTTTCATGATTCAGATTGTTTTTTAGTAAATATAACTGGAATATGTAAAAATATGTTTTGAGATGATAATTTCATGTGCCTACAAACAAAAAATCACTTTTAAGACTCATGTTTTTTTATAAATAAAAGATTATTTAAACAGACACTCACATTTTCATGTTTCAGATGAAAGTTTTGAATAAAAATAGTTTGAAAATATTTTTAAAATCTGTTTTAAGAAGAGGATTTCAAGAACCTAAAAACAAATTGTCCCTTTTAAGACTGCCAGTTTTTTTTATTCATAAGAAAATAATTTTCATGTTTCCTATGCTGTTTTTTAGAAAAAATAATCTGAAAATGTGAAAATAAAACCGTTTTTAAGATGATAATTTCATTTAAAAGTGGGATAAAAATGAATTCAAACCACAACCTTAACTATATTTAGTTCAAACATTTTTAAGAATTTTAAAATTTAAAGACAATGCCACCAAAGATCATCTCCAAACTGAGCCGCGTCTCAGCCTGATGCAACAAAAAGACACCTAGATGAAAGATGGCCCATCAAAGAGCACCCATGGAAATCTCAAAGGGCCGTCACGTGGTTTCTACCAGACAACCCGTCAGCGCTGCTCGCCACGGTTCAAATCCCTCCAGGGAGGGGTGCTCGCCATCCAGAAAACGCTGTCAAGATCCAGAGACGGGATCGCTGTTTGAAGACAGCGAAGAGGAAGATGGCTGAGGGTGGGAGATAAAGAGCCAGAGATGGAAGAGAAGAGATGCGGTGGAAGGATAGTGGTAGGAAGGGTGAAGATAACGAGTGATAAAGAACAAAAGAGTCAGAGAAATTTTTAAATGTAAACCTAATTTCATCTTTCCTGTACGTTTCCATTCAAAACAAAAAAAATAGAAAACAGAAAATAAACGCTTCAATTTATGCACTAACTCCAGAGAGCCTGGGCCAAAGCTTGCTGGGTAAACGCCAATGCTTTTCATGCCAAATTAAAAGCATTTATAACCATGTGTGCCTGAAACATTCAAGATGTGCTCCTACTGCCAAGTTTAAACAGGACATGAAAGTAGGCGAAGCATTCTGCGGATTTTCCACCCAGAGGAGGAAAATATAAAAGCCTTTCGGTTTCTGGATATGGAATCCTCATTCGTTTTTAATTCAAGTGGGAGCAAAAAGCTGAGCTGGAGAGGTTATGGGAGACAGTGACAACAAGTCAAGGACAGGACGAGGGGAAAAAAACAAAATATTTAAAGATAAGGATGAAGAGTTCAGTGGAGACTTGAAAGAAATCAGAAGGGCTGGGATGTGTGAGGAAGTTTGGCTTTAAAATTCACATTGTGCATATTTTTGTGCTTCCACTTGTGTCTCAGTGGCTTATAAAAACGGCCCAATCACTTAACAAAAACACCCAGATGTTTTTTGGCAATAAGTTAATGTTTTTAGTGTCTGGAAAATGAACCGCTTCAAAACCTTCAATTGTCACATTCCATGGGCACTGAGCCGTTACCTAGCAACCCCAGCCAAGCTCAGAACCGTTACCTAGCAACCCAAACAGAGCTCCACCACTTTTGGCTCTTATTTAAGTAAGAATTTGTTCTTAATAACTCACCTATTAAACTAAAGGTTAAATAAAATACATGTTTGGTAAGATGGTTTTGCATTTTTAAGTAAATGAAGAGTAATTTTTTTATGGCCCTGAAGTGTTTTCTTGTTGATTTTCCATCCAGAAACCACTTGCTGCATCCTTGTTGGCTGTGCAGGAGGCCTTACTAATGCTTTTCATAGATGTATGGTTATATAATTGCGCATCTGTTTGCTGCCATTTTCATGTGCATGTGTAAACGTTGAGTTGAGGGGGCCAGCAGCAGCTTATTTGGATTTAAAGTGACAAGAGGTCCTAACAGTTCAAAATACAGAACTGATCAGACTAAAATCTCATTATCTATCTTGTGTAGCCCATAGACATATCATAAATTGTTCAAGGACGAATAATAGTTCACTTTTAAATCTAACAGCACCTGTTAATCACTTGCTTAAGCATTTTGTGATGTATGGATGCAGAGCATGACACCCTGTTTGCTGGGAAGCCAACAGAGGGAGGCGAGGGTGTGCAGACTACGTCCTGGCATGAAGTGAATTAATCCCTGGAGATCCTGCAGCCAGCTGCTGACACAGCCTGGTTTTACAGCGAGCCAGGGGACGATAAATAAGGCATTATGGGTAAGGCTTGGCTTAAGTGTGCCACTTTAAAAGGCCTGCTTGCCATTAGCGGAGAGCCCATGTAGCTCCAACAGAAAGACCAATGACTGTTTGATCTGGGAGTGACCTCACCGTGACAGAGAGGCATTTTAAAGGCTCGGATGAGACAGAGGAAGGATCTTCTGGGCCCCCAGCCCTGGCTGAAGCGTTGTTAATCATATTGTTTGAGCTGCTGTGTAATGGCGTCTAATGGTGGCCATCTTGTCCAGGAATAAAGCTCTTCAATCACTTCTAATAAATTTTACATCGTATTGACCAGGCTGGAGACGTTGAATTGATTGTGCATATTAAAGCACTTTATTCTTTGTTTATTAGCCTCTTAGATTTTTATATCTGCTGCAGGTCCAGAAAGGGGTTGGAATAAAATTTATTCCCCATTTCTCTTTGGATTTTCTTCATCCATCGCATTGGCTCCTAGCTGCAAGGAAAATCAATGGCTACACGAAATGGCAACGGTTTTACCCAGAGAGTAGAAAAGAAAGATTAAACATAAGTATCGCAAAGATAAATAGCAAACCTACTGTTCCTAATATTACTCTAAACCAAAGTAAGCATGTTTACTACTAGCTACATGATACAAACAGTGAAACTTTTTCTGATTGGTTTGCTTCACCGGACTGATGAAATCACATACAAATGGTTGAATCAACTTTATTCCAATCTAAAATTTAAACTGTTTATTTAAAAATAACAAAAAAATATCTTTTAAGAAGCTATATATTTTAAAAACACAAAAAATCCCAGCAGCAAAAACAAGGTTACGAATTGCCACTGATGTTTAGGATTATTGCAGCTTCGTAGTTTTTAGGTTTTCCTAAATTGATTTTTTGCTGGGTAAACAGTCACCAACTTCAAAATAAGAGCATCAATATAACCGTCAACTTGAACAATTGTTAACAAAATTTCAGCAAAATTTCATCAGACAAGTAAGTTATCACTTTAGAAAACATGTGGAAAAATTTATTTAGGGGAAGCTAAGTGTGCTAAACATTTTCAAACTTAGCAAAAGCGCTAAAATGCTAAACAAGACTTTAGCAGAAGTGTGCCCACCATTTGATATTTGATTTTGAGGGCAAATAATTTAAAGAAAAAATACACTAAATCTACCTAGATTAGGAAATACTTTAAGATTTTTCTGAGACTGAGAAGAGGTAGCGTTCAGTCAAATTGAAAACAAACAAAAACATGCTACAACTTCTCTTGATGCCATTCAGTTTCATAGGAAAATCCAATCAAATACGGAGCGCATTTGTCATTTCCATGAAGTTTGTTGCAAAGAAGTAATTTTGCAACCGTCTCTGGATAAAAGCTCTATTTGCATATGCAGCTTTGTTGTGTCTCCATGGTAAAATTTGCCACAAAAGGACAAGGCAATGACCTGTAATTACCACCAACTTGAACATACGTGTGCAGACAAAAGCAATCATCTGTAATGAGCTGTGTGACTAATTCCTCTGCATTGCCTTGAACTGCAAATCTCCACCTTTCTGTTCCTCCCAGGTGAGACAAACAAACCACCTGCAGCTATTTATGCAAATGCAATCGCACAATCCAGGAAAACGTCTACTTAGTGCAACTAGGAAGTAGAACTACAACAGCTAATACCGTATAAATAATTGTCATTACCTGCTTCTGTGAGAGTGCGATCACTGGAATATTCGGCGTCCACGAAGCGGTAAAAAAATAGAAAACAAAATCCAGAAAATTTGATAGGATGCAAGCTTTATTTTAGTCCAACAAGTGTTCTCTTCGACAGGGGAAACTGAGAGAAATTAGCTCCTGAAATAGACGAGGGAACATGGCAGGGATGGAGCGTGGATTAGTGTTAATGATGGAGTGTGTTCAGCCAAATCTTGTGTTATTTTTGAGGGATTAGCACACTTAATCAGGATGTGATACATGTGGCATTAAATGTTAAAATATGGAAAAGACACTGTAAAAAACGCATAAGCTCCTTTTTATTGAGGATTACTTGTTATTTAAGTGATACAAAGTGAAACCAAATAAGGAGCCAAAAGAGTTCAAACTGGAAGTAAACCCAAAACTTTGACACATTGTGCTTCAAAACATGGAAATGATAATCTGGATATTAAAAGTGTCGCCTGTTTTCTTTATTTGTAAGCTTTTGCAATAATACATATAATAATATATATATATATATGTACATGTATATAAGCTAACATTTGAGCAGTAAGTTTCAGCAGATAGTTGTGATTTAAAAGCCGTTAAAATGTTGCTTATACAGACATTTCCATACAACCAGAGTATTTTTGGATGTATCACATAAAGGTCTAGAAAGAATGATTGTTTTTACAAAAGATCATATTTTATTTTTCGCATTTTATTTCTTTTCAAGTTTGTTTAAAGCCAGAAAATGTCTCAGTTCTTTCAGTTGACTAACTAGTATACATACACTACATCTCGTTGCTTGTACTTGTGACAGTGCAATGACAATAAAGTTGAATTCTATTCTATTCTACATTATTATTCAATCTTTTGAGTGAATTTGGTGCTTGACCTCAACTATATAAAATCTGAGATGCTGAATATATTTTTTTTTACATTAAAATTACATATTTGGCAGTTTTCTGTCAATTCACCCACTTTTAAGGTGTAAATAAAAAATATTTAATGGGAATTTTGGACAGATATATTGGCATAGTTTTAATTTTGATTCCAGAAACATGACAAAGAAAAACTATGGAAAGATCAATAGATTGATGGCCAGGTAGAGTGATGACTGGACGGATGGATTATTGGATGAATAGACAGTTGGATGGATGGATGAGTGGATGGATGAAAATGTTGATGGGTGAATGATGGATGGACAGATGAGCAGGTAGAGTGATGACTGGACAGATGGATTATTGGATGAATAGACAGTTGGATGGATGGATGAAAATGTAGATGGACGGATGAACAAACAGACAGATTAGATAAAATTGTGGACGAACATGGATAACTGAACAAACAGATGGACGTTTAAATGGCTGAAATACTAACAAATGGATTGATACGACTTTTAGACACGGAGGCAGAGTATAACATCTGAACAAGTATTTTCCCACTCCTCTTTTTCATCCAGCACTGACAACTCCTCCTCTAGATAATTTCAGATAATCATATATTTCAGAGTTCCTATAACTCTGAAATATTTGACCCGTCAGCTTTCGTAGCTGCTCAGCCGACTCATCCTTAACGCCGGACCTCCCCGCTCCTTAAATCGCATTAGCTACAGCGATCGCATATAGATGAAACATCAAACACGCCATGATTGAAGCGGCAGACTTGACAAAGTTGAGAAAAATCCCATCTTGATGGAGTGATCAGCCATTAGAGCTTGAGCGATGATCTCAGATCGACAATCATTACCAATCTGCATGCCGAAGTCAGAGGTCGAAGCGCCAGGCTGTTTACCAACTGTGTGAAAGTACAGACAAAATATTCATCTTTAAGGTCCAGATGAGGACTTTACTGCGACTGGCGAAATTGACTGGCTGGTAAGCAAACGGACTAAGAAAGCGCTTGGCATAAATCAAGTGTTAAAACGACATTTGCAGGGACTCCAGCGCATATTGATTAGCCATTATTTGTACTAACAGGCGCTGAGGAAGGGGGCTGGAGCTCAGAGAGGACGTGATGGCAATCCATTATCCTAAAGGGGGAGGAAAAGATGCTGGAAGGGATCGATAGGTCCTGGCCGGGACTGGCAGGTCCACTATTCAAATTCTATTAGGACACTGGAAGAAAAATGAAAAAGGTCTACCGGAGTACGAGAGAAGGGGGAGTTGTAGTCTGAAGCCATGTTTGTCTAGGTCACCTCAGGTTGCACATTACAGCCACAAACAAACATATTTCACAGAAATTTAAGGTGACAGATGAACATAAAGTAGCATAGACACATTGCATGTTATTGTTTACATCTGGAGATTTTGCACTTGCGCACAACGTTGGAGGGCATGAAGGCGATTCTTTTCCTTGCCATCTGTAGCCGCGCTGCCTCTGCAGAACAATTAAGTTAACAAAATGAAACCTGGAGGTGTAGGTATTATTAATTTAGTGCAGTGCGCCACAGGAAAACACTCATTCTTTTTTTTCATTGTCTGTGTAAGCTATGCTACAAACAGACTCATTGCCATAGCAACTGACAACGCCTCTACATGCACCAGGATTCAACACCAAAAAACATGCAAACATTTTCCATCCAAAGAACATTTAGTTCATTACGATTTTATGTTTTTTTTCTTGATGTTCATTTTGAGATTATTAAGTGATCGCTGTGGTAGACCAGCTACCGCTGCTATTAGCTAAGCTAACACAGCGCCGGTCGACTATCTAATTTAAACCCCTGCTCTACTGACGATCTGTCAGAGATGGTGTGTGTGTCGCCTTTTTTGGTGTTTTTTTATTGAACCGAAACAAACAGAATTCCACAGCACATCTACATGTTACAGTTGTCATAGTCAAGCTAGCATAACTGAACTACTTTCCTCCTTCTCTCTATTTTTAAAATTAAAACTTTTTCCTGACCTTGTTATCTAGTTGTTATAGTGTTGACATTTAGTATCAAAGCACTGCAACCGTTTTTCTTTCATATATCACACGTATATTTAAGATTTAGCATGTTATGTTGACAACTTGACAGCTAATACTAATGGTTGTCATCGTTAATTACCAGCTTTTTAGGAAGAAGGGGGACGGGATCTCTATTTCACAGCTGTACACCACTTTGTGTTGGTATTTCACAGTAATTTCCAATTAAATATATTTATATGTGTGGTTGCAATGTTACAAAACATGGAAAGGTTCATCGGTTACGAAGACTTCTACAAGCAACTGCAAATGTAGTTTAACAAGACATAAGAAACAGCAGCAGAAAATTGATTTAAACACTCGAGGATTTAAAATTCTGCTAAAAAAACATCATAGAGAAAGAAAAAAATATCTAGGAAAAGAGAAACTGAAGACATTTTTCTCCCCGAGGCAACAGAGCTGTCATCACTCCAACTTCTCCACTAAACTCTAACTTCCTTCTCTTCAAGAACATTTCCCAAGATTGCTGGAGAGAGAAGAGGAAAATAAAAAATAAAAAGAAAAGCTTCCCTCCGTCTCTTTCATCCTAAATTGTCCTCCTCCTTTTCCACCCATGAGAGCAACAGGCTGGCAGTTTGACGCCGGTTGATGTCCGGAGCAGAAAGGCCAGCAGCACGGAGACGTCTGGTTCTAGTCAAAAGTCAACAAGTGGACGTAATATGAAACAGGACATGTATAATACGTAGAGGGAATGTGATGGTCTGACATCTTGAAAACATCCCTTTAATCTAAAAGGTTTCCTGTGTGTGTGAGATTCAAGAACTCGGGTACCAATCAAAGAGGCAACGTATTGAGTCGTTACAAACTGACACAACGAAGACTTTAAATAGAGTACTGAAAGCTAAAAACAGATAAATGTAATCTTAGTATTTTATAATTTAAAAAATGCAGCAGCGTAGAATGAGTTACACTAAGAAAAAACTAGCAAAAACAGTCAGAGAGGGCTTTGTTATGAAAATACTATATCCCAAGATATAATTCAATGGTGGCTTACCAGGTTCACAAAGACAAGAAAAACTATCCATCCAGCCACTGGATGGATAACTTACTGGTAAGATACTTACTTATACTTATCTACCAACCCTGAAGAGGACTATCTAGTTTATTTCAACATTATTAGCTTTTTCTTCTTTTGGTTTGTTATTTTGTTTGTATTTCCTTTAAAATCCTGTATAGCACCTTGTATTGCTAAAAATGTGCTATATAAATAAAATTACCTTTAAAATGACCTACCTCCTGTTGGAATAAAATCAAGTATTATGATAAAGAGCAAATCTAAGATCAAAGTAAAATTTCACCAACTCGTCACAAAACAGAGCTCATGTCCCGCTGCTCAACTGCTAATTCACTCCCTCACAATGGCTGAATTGCTTTAAGCAAATGGAAGCTGAAAGAAATAATTACGTTTTGTCTGGGCCGTCGTTATTATAGCAGCTGCCGGCTGTATTCACAGCACAGCAAAGTCATTTCAGAGCCGCTGTAAAAAGGCCGATACATATCACCACTGAAATGTGGCGCACTGAAATAAAAGATCCAAACATGTAGATTCACACTTTGCTCCAATCTCCAACACGCTCCAGAAAAGAGCTTGGAGAGTCTCCTAATTAGATTAATAAGCCTTTTCTTTTTTCCCACTATGGTGAAATGATTGCATTTAATTAAATATGGGAGTAACTTTTTGGGTCTTTATGCGTGTGTGAGTGGAAGAGTGAAAGTGGGTTGGCTGTAATTACTTTGGAGCTGTTGAAACATGAGGTCTCTTAATCTCAAACGCAGTTAAGACTTATTAAAGTGGAACGAAGGAGGAGAATCCAAGAAACATTCGCTTAATTTAACTCAGATGGGAAACAAATAAACTTAACTATCTTATTCTTTTTATAAACCAACAACGCTAAACTAAAATAGGTTACAGGAAACATCAAATATGGAGAAAATCAACTTCATTCTACTCATCCAATCAGTAATTCTGAACTTGAATTATAGTTAATGGTTATATTTAAAAAGAAAAAAAAGACCTGCTCTGTGAGAAGTACTGAAGCACTTGTTAGCATGGTGACAATTCTTGTCTGTTTTAAAAGTTTTCCCGCCTTTTTCCAGAGGGAGCAGAAAGGCGGGAAAACTTTTAAAACAGACAAGAATTCAAGTCCTACATAAATTATTATGTGAAAACTAAGAGCTGTATTGAATAAAAAAATCAAACCGTGGTAAAAATAAGTTTCTAAGATTAAATAAATCATTTTCTGGCATGCTTAATGTTTTGTTTGGGATGTAAATTAATTAGAAAATGATATAGTCAAAAGGAGGTAGAATTAAACTTTTAAACAAATGTTAATTAACTAACAAAACTAAATTGTTTCAGCTCTAATATAAAGGTTCTGATCATTTTTATTGTATGTTTTTGATTAATAAAGACAGCACAGTGGGATTGTTTTACTTTGCTTTAGTTCTGACTCTCCACAGCTTCTCTGTGCTAAATAAAAACTATCCGCAGAAAAAGAGGCAGCAGCTGACAGCGGGAGAGGAACTTCTTTTATTTTCCGCTCTCCATGTGAGAAACCTGAGGTGGGAACCACGCTGAGCTGAAGACAAGACTGGCGGCCAGGATGCCCATTTCCTGCAATCACACACGCAGCTGAACGAACTGGGAGCGACATTTAACTCCTGCGCAAATGAAGCTGCAGCGATCAAAGCAGCAACAGAGACTGAAATAATTCAGACATCTGGGGTCTGCAGAGATTCAGGAAGGGCGATTGAGATGTTCGCTGGTCCTGAGCAAACATCTTTAAAAGACGTGATAGTTGGTAAAACAATTTATTTTTATTTACAGGGAAGAGGAAACAAGAAGTAGATTAAAATATGTCAGATATGACCAAACTATGTTTTGTTTTCTTCACTCACGCACAGAAAATCACAAGAATCAGACTTTGAACAAAGGAGTCAAAGATAAAAATACACAACACGGTGCAGAGATTGTCGTACTCTGTAGTTCTCCTGGCTCTCTGATGGCGTCATGGAATGAAATCACACAATTTAATAAACAAAATGGCATCCACAATAAAACGCAGAATCTCACAGAATAAACTGCTAATTGAATAAACTGGTCACCTATGGAAAAAAAGGTTTGGACTTGGTCTTTAGTGCAGCAACAGCAGAAAAGCCAGTCTCACAAAGTCATGATGCGGCAAAAGGAATAAAAATGCCCACAGGCTTCAACTCCCTCTCTGCACTCAGTGTCTGTGATGTGAACCTCAGTCTCAATGTGGAGTCAGATGTCATGTCAATGAACTGGTCCTCCTCTGCAGAGCTGAAACCAGTAGGAGTTGGTGCATTGAAAGGATCTCTGACCCAGTCATACTTCTCTGTTGTCAGGGAAGTACTTTTCAAAGAATCCCATTAATGATGAAATATGTTGTTTGATCAGTGAGGTGGCATCGTAGTCAGTAGTGTCAACAAATTCATGCAGGTTCTTGAAAGAATCAGTATTTTCTTCATCAAGGAAATACTGGCCCACACTGCAAGCTTCTGAGTGAAAGAGATGATCTTGTCTGTGACCTGAGGAAGGTTTTTATCTTTCCCTTGAAGCTGTAGATTCAGTTCATTAAGTCTTCCAAATATGTCACTCAGGAAGGGCAGTTTTGCCAGGAAGTTCTCATCACAAAATTCTTCTGCAACTTCAAACTTGTGTTCTTGAAGCAAAAACATTCTTATCTCCTCTCTGAGCTCAAAAACTCGAGACAAAACGTTTCCTCTTGACAGCCACCATGCTTCACTGTGAAACAGTGCAGCTTGGTGTTCAGCTCCTCACAGATAGAAGAAGATTCTTGTTTTAGTGGTCTGGTCTTCATAAAATTTACCATACCTATGATAACAGTCATAACTTCATTTAATTCAAAGGAAAGGGGCCTTGAAGCCAGTGTTTCTCTATGCATGACAGTGTGTCCACTTAGCATTGGGTGAAGCCTTTTTAATGAGTGCCTGAACTCCTTTTCTCATCCTTGCCACAATCACTGCAAACACTGATGCAGTTCTTCCATTTTAGCCCATTCTCAGTCAGGAAACAGTCCAGCTCTTCAGCTGTGCCTCTGTTCCTGACATATTTACAAAAAAGTAGATCCTCACGCAGGGAGTTTGTCACATCAAAACGTACATAAGATACAGTCTTTGTTGCTGTCAGTTGTTTCGTCGAATTGTAGGGCAAAACATTTTTCTTTGAGTTTATCTACCAGCTGTTCTTGAAGATGGTTAGCAATGTCATTTATAATGTCAATGTCATTAATGGCAACAGTGCCATTGGACAGAGGGATAGTTTTTACTTTTGCAGCACTTATGTCATCCAGCATGACGGAAACCATGTCTAATGGTGCAGGCAGTATCAGCTCTTCCGCTATGGTGTGGGTTTTTTACACTGAGCAATTTGGTACGCCACTCTGTAAGATGCTAACAGTACTCACTGGTTTTCTGAAGTAGCATTCATAAAGCAGGACGATTCCTGGCAATATTTGTCATGTTTTTGATTAAAAAACTCAAGCGACTTATGAGAGTGTTTGGGGTGTAATGTCATTAAGTGACGCCTTAATTTATCTAGTCATGATGACGGCTGCTAACATTTTCAGACACAGAAGACATACTGTTCTTTTCTCTCCCCCACCTTAGTCAGTGAAGCCAAGAGCTACATACACTTTGTTATATGTCCTTGTCTTTGCTTTCAGGTGACTTTTGTTAGTCTCATTATCTTCGTCTTTCTTTTCATCCCTGTTAAATATTTTCCTAGCAGAAAATGTGGAAAATATTCTTGAGTTCTTTAAAAATACATATTATATCATAATTTTTGACAATATTGCCCAGCCTTACCAGTAGGTAAAAAGTTTTACTCTCCAAAGGACATCCTTCCCTTGTGACCAAGCATGTGGCGACAGTGGAAAGGAATGACTCCCTTCAACAGGAGTAACCATACAGCAGAACCTGGCTGTGGGGGTTTAAAGTCTGGTGGAACAAAAACCAATCAGATGCATCATTTACGGTTTTGCAGCTCAGATTCGGGAGGCTAACCAAATAAATCCGGCTGTTGACATGGCAGGTGCCTCCCAGCGGAGCTCTGCTGCACATCTGTTTTGTTCAAGTAAAATAATAAAAAAAATACAAAGTTGCTTGAGGCAGGAGTCATATCTGAACATCAGAACATGAACATGGGCCAAAAGCCTTTGTAGAAGTTTACATCCAGAGCAAAATAATGAGGAAGAAACATGACCCAGAGTGTTAATGACTAGCACATCACACATCATCACACAGAAGATGACTCCTTATCATCAGCGTGATGTTTAATACCCTGAGGGAACAAAAAGACGACACATGAACACACTGCACACTTTCCCTCCAGATGACATTATCTACGAGCTTCATAACCGATGCCCCATGCTGCGCCTGCCGCTGCCATAAAAGCAGCAGTTTTCACGCAGAGCGCTTTGCTATGACTAATGATTAACCGCGGTCTGGACGGGCGCAGCCATTCTCCCAACACTTCAAAGGCAGAATGCAAAGAAGACTCAATTGCTTTAATAGGCCCCGGGCCGAACCAGCGCAGAGAGGACCCACTTCAGTCCATCAATAAATGTCACAAGCTATTTAAAGATGAGAACTCTGATGTAATTTTTATGTGGTGTATGGACGATGTGTTGCAAGGGAGCTGGGAAAAATGTGCAGCGGATCGAAGAGAGAGAAGAGAGGGTTTTCTGGCAACTAACTGCCACGAAGTCAAAATCTGATTTTTACTTTTGTGTTCAATGTCTGTTTTATAATACCTTTACCACCAATGAGAAAGAAAAGATTTTTTACTTTTCTGCTAAGTTGATCAACTGTACAAATCTTGTTTCTAAGCAGATAAATGGTATTTCAAAAAAGGAGATCAACAATATTTGTTGTTAAATTGTTGAGACGAGTGAGTTATCTTATAACGAGCAGCAAAAAGGTATAATTCAGATTTTTAACTTTTGTGTTGAATGTCTGTTTTATAATATATTTACCACTAATGACAAAAAAAATCACACTTCTGCAAATTTCTCCAACTGCTCAATTTGTATGTAGTAAGTAGTCTAAAATAGGTACTATTTCTAAAGAGCAGAAGAAATCTTATGTTTTGTTGAACAATAATATTTCTTGTTACCTGGTTGCTAAGAGATTACCGTGTTTTCTGGTATTGAAGTGCCACAAAGTGAATTTCTACTGTAGGTTTCTTTTTTCTAAGCAGATAAGTTGTATTTTATGAGAGCAGGAGAAATTTTACATTTTATAAACCATATTTTCTGAATTTAGAAATGAAACATTTTGATTGGAGGCCAAGATAATAAGGCAAATAAAGGAAAAGCAATCTCCACAGTCCTCTTTTAATCCCTCATCAGCTCCAGCTATTTTCTAACAGAAGAAGAAAACGAAACAAGAATAACTTCGTGTTTGCAAGCGGAGAAGAACAAGTGGTGCATAAATACATTAATAGTGAATGCTACATGTCGCTGGAGAGTAAGCAGGAGAATATGTGATGAGGAGGGAAAGAAAATGAAGGAACAGGAGCTTGGAAATTGTCTGAGAGGATGCTGCAACACGATGCAACTTCCAACAAACTCGTGTGCTTCATCCCTAATGACTTCTCTGTTCTGTATGCATCAGTGGACTAAAGTGTTGTCCTTCTTTACAACCAAAGTCCCTGCTGGTAAACTGAGCATTTATGCATTGTGTGTTTCTCTGGCTTTGTGTATTGGGGTTGTGAGGTCATTCAGGAAAATGAAAGTGGAAAAGGACAAGTTGATCTTGACTGTGGATCAAGAAGGTTGTAGCTAACAGAAAAACAAATATTTGACCTTTGAGTTATTTTTAATAACCAGCAACACTGAACATGTCTATACGTTCAGACTTATTGACACCGTGAACTCTCTACTATTCAAGAATTTCTAGTTTAAGTGGGTCATAGTAACATAAAAAGCCAAATGCCTGGTTTACACAGGAAGATTTTTTAAATTGTCTAACAATTTTCAAAACTTGAGACCACACACACACACGACGAAAATTTTTTTTTACCATCTTACATTTTACAATAATATCTAATATGTATTTTCCAGGCACATAGTGTCATTTTGTAGTACAATCAAGAAATTATGTTAACTTAAATTATTATAGAAATGGTATATCACATATGACTGAACAACATTTGACTTTGTAATTTAACGCCTTGAAATTGGACATCTGTCTCTTTAAAAACTTCTACTTTTTCTGAAACTCTGCCTTCAGGAAGTCACCGCAACATGTCTCCTCTATTAACCCTTTATCTGTTTTTACCAGCTTTGCACTGAGAAGTAGCTCCTATTATGAGCTCAGTAGTTCCACCAGGTATTTGCTGATTGCTGCTGGCTAGTCTGAAGGAGCTGAGTGGGGGAGGAGCTGTGCCTCGAAGGTGGAGTTAGAACCATGCAGGCATTTTGCACAGCTAAA
This sequence comes from Xiphophorus couchianus, assembly GCF_001444195.1. Lineage (NCBI taxonomy): Eukaryota > Metazoa > Chordata > Actinopteri > Cyprinodontiformes > Poeciliidae > Xiphophorus > Xiphophorus couchianus. The sequence goes on from NC_040233.1 coordinate 25,848,107, forward strand.
TGGTTGCCATGGAGATTAAAGGATTTCTCAGATATGCATGAAAGAATCAAAACAACACTTTGTGGAACTACTGTGATGACAATAAAAGTGATATTAAGAATTATTTATTTCTTATCTTTTAGGTAACTGTATGGTTGAGACTGCAAAAAAAACGCAATCACAGCCCCACAAACAAATCAGCTTGAAAAACATCCATGTGTAATACAATTCTTTAGGATGCCAGTCGCATAAATAATTTGAACCACAAATCTGCATACATTTAATCTTATTTTCAAATTTACTGGTATTTATTGATACCTTAATTGAATAAACATTGTAGAAAATAGTAAAGCTAACAATCCGAACAATACAGACAGTTTTTAATTGTCATCTATTGTGAAAACAACAAACAGAAATTCTTATGACAGAAAATTTATACAATAAATGATAACTCACATTCAGACAGTTACCTAAAACATAATATTAAATACTTACCATCACTTTTATTCTTATCACAATAGTACTGCAAAATGTTGCAATAAAACTTTTTAGTCCATATTGCCAAACCCTATGCCAGATCTTTATTTTTTATTTTTTGGGTTAACTGGTAAATTTTGGAGCAAAACATCACATTTTTATCATCTTCAGCATAAGATGAAGCTTGGTACTTTGGTTCTGACTCTTTTAAAAGATGCCTGTAACTAAACAAAGCAGCACTTAGTAAGAAGAGGCAGAGCTGCACAATGCAGCGCATGCATAAAACATGCGACTTTAGCACACAGTCACACATGCGGGACTGCAGTCTGACAGCCGAGCGCTGCAAAGAGCCGTTCATGACACCAAATGTGGGTCAGCATCCTTTTAGGGTCAGACCGAGCTCTTAGCCATGCGTGTTGCTCTGGTGCTTAAACCCAAATGGTCAAAAGAACCCCATTTAGACTCCCACTCCCCCCCCGTTGGTTTTTTCCTACTGGGACGGACTGGATCCGGCTCGCAGTGGGAGACAAAGTGGAAAGCGTCCCGCGAGCCGTGTGCCATTACCACCACACTAATGTGCAACACACTGGGAGAGTTCGCCCGACTGTGGCCGAGCTCTGCTAGAGTGCTATTAAGGAATGTTGGCAAATTGTTGGATCTGATGAATATTAAATATTATAAGTGGATTTTATGAAGACATTTGTGATGGTAATGGATTCACTGCTTTCAGGTCCTTTAGTGAGTGGAAGCTGACGGCTTAAATCTTTGGTTCGGTTTGAATAAATCATCTTTTTCTTTAAAAACTGGTTTTATCAGAAGCTTTCCTGGAAAGCAAATCAATGCTAACGCAGTTCAGTATTAAGACAATACGGTGTATGCAATAATTTTACCTCCAGCGCATCATGAACTAATCTGATATTATGTTAAGATGACCACTTTTCTTGCGTTTTTGAATCTATAATGTGTGAGCATATTGATCGCTTTTTAAGTGTGGTTTAAATCTTTCATATTCATATTATAAATATAATTTTTCTCCATCTTTCTCCTTTATTTTCAGATAATATAATTTGGCAGTTTTGTGTATATAGTTGTCTTAAAAAGCAAAAGTATGTACTGTTTAAATTGGATTAGGGTTTTTTATGCACCTTCTTTGTGGTGCATAAAAAAGGTGTTTTATTAAAGATGCTGTAACTTTAATCTTTAATAACTAACAACTCAAGAAAAATTTCTTTTTTTTATTAGATTAGGATTAAATTGTAAAAGCACCAACTGTTCACCCTGGGTAAATGTTTCTTCTGCATTTTCTCGGGGAAAGGTTGAACTGATCATAGATATTTCTGCTGTAGTTTCATCTTTAATGACCATCAATGGTCTTTGGCTTCAAACACCAGAACTGATTAGATTGTGATTTTATTTTTGTTTTAACCAAAACTCAAAGGGTTTTAAATGGACGGACAGTCTGGCTCCAAATAGGCCCAAATGACATCATGCTGCTATCAGACAGGGTCAATACTGGGTGCAAATGGGCTTCAACTCGTCCCTCAGCACACACTAACACACAGAAAAACAGATGCATGACCTCAGAAGCCACAAATATACCAACAATAAATCCCTTTTTCCATCCGTTGGAAGCTCCTTCTTCTAATCCCTCGGTGTTTGCATGTGCAGCACCTATTTTCACAGTAATGACTCCATGTTTTCTGTTATTCACTGTAATTCCTCCAGAGTCTCATAGGGATTTTGTCTGCTTCTGACGGCTTGTGGACAATATTACTCACAAATGGATAAAGTTACTGGACCAAATACGGGAATATGTATTTGAAGAAGAATGATGGTGATAATTTAGTGGATGGGAGACACAAATGTTGATTGATGCAACTTTAACAGCAAACTGGTGTCATGACTGATGAGGTGAAGATGTAAAAATTATCAGCAGAAACAAACAAGCTGCAGAAACACAGTTTGATTTAAAACTAAGAAAATAAAGTGATGGTGAAAGAAGTCCTTCCATCCAGCTGTCCTCAATTTAACCAACCAAACAACCATCCGAACAACCATCGACCAACCTGAACAACAATCCGTCCATTTGAACAACCATCCAAACAACCAACCAGCCACTTGAACAACCATCTATCAAAAAAGAATATTCTATTCTAACCATTTGAACAACTGTCCAAACAAGCATCCAACCAACAATCCAACAATTCAAACAATTCAACCATCCAACCATTTTAACAACCATAACCATCCTGCAGTTCATCTTCCAAAACATCCATCCATCCATCCTCAAGTAGGAACCAAATACAACTAGAAACGACAGGAGACATCCATATGTTGGATCTCTCCTTCTCTCCTCAAACACCTCCAGGAAACGTTCAAAATGTCCAATATGCAAACTGGTCAGCAGAGAGAGCAACCTCCACTGACCCTTTTCAAATCACAGCAGCAGCTCTGCTCAAAGGTTCTCCCAGAGAAAGGGACTACTCTTCCTCCGGTCGCTGATAGAAGAAGCTCGGTTGGATTCTGTACTCTGAGAGGATCACAGCTTTGGATGACAGGAACATTCAAAGGTACAAAACTGGAAATGAAACAAAAAATGTGCAAAAATAAATTTAAAAAAATTCTGAACTTCACCCCACAGATTCGTCAAACAATACTAATCTTGGATTACTGCACACAGTCAAGCAGCTTTATACCCAACTCTTAATTTGGCTCCTGATTAGGACTCAGAGGGGGGTAATTTTTGGTGTGATCACAGCACGCCGCCTGCTATTAAAATGTTTGTACCCCCCCAGCATCAATAGTCATTACTGAAAGATGAGACATAATCCTTCTTACTGTGTTAGTCAACAATACGGAGACATTCTGTCATCCCTTTATAACTCAATTTGAGACATTGCTAATGTGTTACCAACTGTTATAAAAAAATAAATAGCAGTAAAATATAATTACATGACTTTAAATCAATGGTGACTGTTATTACCACTCTTAAGATCTATCAGGTTTAATCTAGTCCTGTAATTCCAACATATTAAGGCTCTTTAATCTTCTCTTTTCCAGAAAATGCATTAAATTGTTTATAAAATGTGACTGAATGACCAAGTGTCAAATCTGTATCCTTCTTTATTCAAACATAAATTCATAAAAGGGACCAAAAATAATATTTTGCAGTTTTTTGTTTTTTTTTTATAAATCCAGATGAGACAGGGAACAAACTGCTTTCAAACCCATTTCTTTCCAATAATTTACATCAGCGATGTTCAAACGTTTCGTCACATGAGCCAAAATAGTCAAGTGAGAATAACTTGGGGACCAAAAACGATGTAAAATCATAGAGAAATTATAATTATTTTACTCTGCACTACAATGAACTAAGCATACAAAAGTTAAAACAAATAAAGTATTTAAAGATTTTTGAAAGAAAGGGTGTGTAAATCATTATATACCCCAAAAATATGGTTTTTGCACATTTGCCTTGTTAAAAGAAAAGCATCCAATTTCCAATTTGTTTTGATCTATTAAATAAATCTGCAAAAATAGGATTTGGGTCCATTTTTTAAAATCAAATTTTGGTGTATTTACCCATTTTATATTAATTAATTTAAATTTACACATGTAAATGAACAGGCTTGTCTTTGGTGCACAAAAGTCGACTTTTACAATAAAACCAAAGAGAATGAAAAAAGCGTAATTATAAAAAAATTTCTATGCTAGCTTATCAAACTTGATTAATTGTTTAATTGTACTTGGGGGGGCCACACATTGAACATAAAGTCTCTTGTGATTTGGAATTAAAACAAATATTTTCTTTTACTCAGCAGACACAGTTACTAAAAGAATAGCCAGATGTTGCTGGTTTTCCACTACGGATATGTAGCAGTAAAGCTCTCAACAGCTTACTTTGTTCCAACCCAAAAGCGATCCAAACGGCCCATAAACAGCCACTGAACAGAACCGCCTTCCAGATCCCTCCTGTCTGTAGCTTCTGGCCCTGATCCAGGGATTACACATGTAAACGAACGCGCCTGTCTTTATGATTTACAATAAAGCCCATTCGCCTCTATAGTAGCATATGGTGGTTGACAGAATGATTGAAATAAAACAATCTCCTGCTCTGGGGTCGTACACACTGATCAGAGGAACCATTTTAAATTATTTTCAAAGGACGTCTGTCTGATCAAACAACAAATGTGAGCAGCGCAGACGTGCCAAGAAGTAAATATAACTATGCAAATTTTTTATTTAGCGCTTTTGGTAACTTTGAAACCATTTAGCGCACCGAGCTTCCCCTAAATTAATTTAGCTAAAGCGCCAATTTACTTTTAGTTGAATAAAGTTCAACATCTGTGTCAAAATTTTGGATTTTTATTAATTATTCATGTAGTTAGAGGTTTATATTCATGCTTTTATTTTGAAGTGGATGAAGGCTCTTTATGCAGTACTTCTGTTTTCTCTCCTGGTTTCTATATTTTTTCCCCCCCGAATCACTATTTGAAACAAGAAACATTAAGGAACAAAATAAAACACAAACAACAAACAATAATATAAAGATAAACACAATATCAAAGAATATTATAGAACATGTAAATTAAGTCAAAATTAAATTAGCTGTAGTCTTTCAAGGGCAGATATAATTTGAATTGAAGTTAGCCATTTGGTATTAGCTTCCGCTAAATATTGTGTTGGTGTAGCATAAGTAATGTTTATGATTAGCACTATTACCTTTTTAGTTAGTAAACTATTGTACAATAAATTTTGAGGCTATCAGTACTTAAATTGAACATAGTTTATGAAGACAAACATGGTAAACGATAAAGTTTTTGGTGGTTCTATATACTAACGCTTGTTTATCCGTTTTACATATTTTAAATGTGTACAATTGTTTTAATATTCAAAACTAAAACAAACATCAAATTAGAAAGATGGTGCACTTTCTAAATATATAGCATTATGCTACTATGCATAGTTGGAAACGGTTCAGTTATACACCCCTTTAGTTTCCTTCAGTTTATTAAAAACTGTCCTGCTGTAGTCAATTATTTTTGTATGCAAATGTTTTTAATTAAAAGTCTGAGTTTGGTGGCACCAGTTCAAAATTCTGTCCCCATCCTCGTCCCGATATTAGAGCGATGATTTGACGACCTCCTGCGCAGCGATGTTCCCCGAGCCGCAGTAAGACATCCTGTTCTGCTCAGTAAAGTGGCGCGAACACACATCCATATTCCTCACCGCGGTGAAAGCCAACATTTTGATGGCGAGACCATTGGCACGTTACGCGCCAGACAGTGCAGCAGCTGAGGCACGGAGGGATGTGACTGAGCTTGTTGTAACGATGGCGAAAAGAGCGAAAAGTCACAGCTGCAAGTTCTCACAGCTCCAGGTCAGTCTGGCAGGAAAAGGCGCCATTTCTCCACAAATTTCCTGCTCACGCTGGGTTTCATGCAGGGTTAGAAAGATGAGATTAAAGCACCCAAGAGGAGAATATTATGTAGAAAATACGTGGTGATTCTATGTAAATGTGTTATGAAGACAAAACTGCTGTCCAAACAGATGTAATAAACAGATTAGGAGACACGTTCAGGTCAGATGTGTGGGATTACAGAAACTGGAGAGGGAAAAACATCAGGAGGCGTCTGATGCTAAATGGATTGTGGGGGATAATGAGAGTAAAAGGTTGTTTCTAAAGCTGCAGTCATACAGTGTTTACAGGGGGATGCACTGATTTGCATGTGATTGTGAATGTAATGAGTGTTTGGTTGTTTTTTTTTCTAACAGAGCCTCAAAAGAACCTGAGTGATTGTTTGTGCTCTTATGCAACATTGAATGCATTCCGTTATTGCTTAATTAGCTGCAGCAATCTAAGCTCTTTAGGAGCCGACGCAAATGTTTCTTCTTTTTTTGTGTGTGTGCTGGCTGCCTAGATGAATTATCTCTATGTTAATAAGCACAGACAGTGGATGTAGGAGCTATACACACTGATTAAAGGTGACCTAATGTACTGCCTGGAACAGGTTAGGATAGTTAGGATGGGCATTTATTCTTAGATAATAAAATTTTAGTCCGCTCTTTCCTGCCTATGTTGAGCTCCTTTCAGAATGTGATGTTTAAGGGGGTCCTGTCGCTTTAAATCCAAATAACCTGCTGCTGGCCACGCCCCCGAGCTCAACGTTTACACTCGCATGTGAAAATGGCTGTGAGCAAATGCGTACTTACACAACCATGTAACAAACATAACATACAGCAGCCATTTTACAGCGTATAATGGTAAGAACAGCAGGCCAAAGGTCCTGGAGTTCCACCTGGGTTGCTAGGTGACGGGCTGGGCTGGCTGGCGTTGCTAGGTAACGGCGGAATGCCTTTGACTTAATCAGCAGGTTTTAGAAAAAGCTCATTTTCCAGACACTAAAAAACATCTACTTATTGGCAAAAAATATCTAGGTGGGGTTTTTTAGAAGCAGTTGAGCCCCAAATGGAAGAACGGAAACATTCAAAAAGTTAATTTTGCATAATAGGATTATTTAATAGCTTTTTCTAATATAGAAAAAGCTGCCAAAGAGCATTGATGTGATGTTAATAGCACTGAATTATGCTTTGGTGGAAAACACAGAAGCCAAAGATAGAAGTAGTGAGAGCAACATCTTCAGCTAGAATGTGAGCTCATATATAAACACAATAATAATAATAAAAACATGTGAAATGTTTGGTGACCATTTGTTTTTGAGGTCTTTAAGTAACTAAGGGATTGGGACAAAGTTCTGTCTTTTATATCTAAGGGTTTATTCCCTCCAGCCCTGTTTAGTTCGCTTTAATCAAAAACAGTCCATAAGCACAACCCAACTCTGGATGGATGGATGGATGGATGGATGGATGGATGGATGGATGGATGGATAGTCCGTTAACCTGGAAAGTCCAGTTCATTTGTGGAGGTATGAATGTTTAATCAAACCTTGATGGGGACAAAAAAAGCATACTCTAGCTCGCCTACAAACCTTGGTCTCAGTTTGGCTGAAGTGAACTCTGGTGCGGTTCGAATGCATATGTTAACACCCAACGGATCAGAGAGCGCTCCAAAAAGCAGGAAGTGGAATAAAACAGAGGGCATTCTGGGTAAATATAACCAAAACAAACTGGCTCATGGTCTTTTATCAACGACAAAAGAGAAATCATACAAACGCTAAATTCTGATGCTTCTCCATTTTTGTTTTCATTTTGTGAAGGAGGAAGTTGCACTCAGGTTTTTGAGTCGTTTAATGTAGTTGTTCTTGGTATAGCACCACCACAGGCAAGGAGGGGAACATGTTTTTCAAAGAGTTTAGTTTGTTTGACTGTGCAGAGTGAAAAAGAACCACAGCAGCTGAAAATTGAACAAATGTTGCAATTTTGATCCCCCAAACAAAGTCTTATAGACTATCAGTACCTCAATCTAACATAACACTACTCATTTTTCAGCCATTTCTTTTGTGTATTAATGGATTTTAACAGTGGAACTGAACACAGTTTACCATCTGTTGATGATTTTCACAATTGTTGACTATTTGTTTTTGATGTTTTTGTATTTTCGTAATGTAAAGCACTTTGAACAGCATTGTTGCTGAAATGTCATACTACCAGGTGTGAAAACACACTAAAATACTTCTTCTCTGAACTAAATTTCTACATAAAGGAACGTGCAGTAATTCCTGGTGTGGGAAGCTGGCATTTGTTCGCACCACCTCGCTGGTTAATTTAGGCCTCGTTTGATTTCGCCGTCAACACCGCGGCGTCTTATTGAAGCCAGAAGCTGCGCGATCACTGCAGGCTACTGCATACCTGTCACCGTTCTCTATGTACGACACCCACTCACCTTTTGATTCGTCACCGTCGCTCCTCCACGTTTACAGCCAACATATGTGGCACCGCGACAAAAAACAGACAGATACACATGCATCTAAACAGGGAAGGATGTTGCTGCCACAAACGCATCTAAAATACATGAAGTAAAGATGAATTAAGCTCACACATGCACACGCTCTCCTGTCTTATCAGCGTACGAACAGGAGCAAGGCGACGCTGTCTGTTTGTTTGCTGCACCGCTGTTTTCTGGTGTGTTTGTGATACAACACGGCCCACTCCGAGGCCTCCTATTCCCCCGGCGGAGATGAAATGTAATGGAGCCGATTCAATAAGAAGCGCTGCCTCCTCAGGAAAAAAAAAAAACACAAAAAAACGGCAGGAATCAAATCACACCGATTCCTCGGGGGATTTCCCAGCATTCACCGCTGCCGCTTAGACGAGAGGGGGGGAATAAAACAATAGCGCCTAATTCGCTCGGCTATTCATGCAGGGATGGAGGGTGATGCAGCAAATGTCGAGCCCAACATCCTGGCTGCAGAGATTTTACTGAGGTAACTAATTAACTGCACCAGACAAGGACAAAACGCAGGAGTAATGAGCTGGGAAAACACTTTTTGGATATTCTGTGCGCTTCTTGGGGGAAATGAAGGAAATGTGCAATATTTCTCTTGGATTTATTGATTTATTGAGTCTCAAAGGTACGATTATGTAACCTGAATGGGAGCCAAAACTGAAACAGAACAATAAAAAAAGTGTTTGTATCATATTATACCTTTCCACCTACACTTAAAATCACAAGGTAACATGATGTTACTTTCAGGGTTTTTCTCACAGTAAAATTCAAGCACTTTCAAGGTAAGTTTTTATCTCTAGTGTGGAACTAAAGAAGACGGTTTCAATACACGATTACATGAAATGTATTACTAGGCCTGTTAAAAATAAATAAATCAATAAATCACACAATATATTAAAATGAAATCAATTATTTTCTTTTGCATTTTCTATCTTTGTTTTTTAAATACCAAAAACTGGATGACAAAAGTCTTCAGTCTCGTGTTTTGGTCTCAACTAGCTCTTTTTTCAGCACAATTTTGTTTACAGAGACTTTGTTATTAATGTTATTTGTTGTTTCTGTTTTGTTTATTTTGGATATTTAAAATGCCTTCAAGTTCCAGTGTTAAATATTTGTTGATCTTTTAGAACATGTTCTTCTATTTTTATGCCATTAGTTGAAAATGGTCTGAAAACAATAATATTACCATTTATTGCAATGACTGCTGGGCAATTTATCGTCCAACAAAATTTGTTACCGTGACAGGCCTATTTATTAGTGTTAATAATAATATCTAATGATAGTATTTATATTCTACAGTAGAGACAAGGTCAACTAAAATTGTAACAACATTTTACGCAAACATAAATCATTTTTCTGATTCTAACTGACTTAAAAAAGAAAAGTTTGGTCTGATTTAACTTCAGACATTGAGAAAAAAATGTGTATGTGTTGTTTTATTATCTTTAATATCTGGTTTGAACTGTAAATAATGCTTTACGAATTTAGGTTTTTAGTAAAACATTAGATTGGACTTTATCACAAAGCCACGTTTGACAATCAAGCATTTTAAAGGACTTTATAGAGGAATCAAGAACTTTCCAAACCATTTCAACCTGCTTTGCATAAATTAAAGACATCCAGAGAAGGAAACATGCTCTCCTAAATATTGCTCCGTAGCATCATGTCTTTTTTCGAGCCCACCGGACTTTACGACACGGCCCAGAAAAGCAAAGAAAATGGAAAACGACTCCCGGCGGCTCATACTGGTCTCCTTCCCAGCCTCCTCTGGCTGTTTTTGTTTTTCAGGCCGCTGCTGTTAAATTGAAATTTGTGACGGCGTGGCGTTTGAAGGAGGAACAGGTGATTAAAAATGAATTGCAGTTTGTATTGTTGCAGCTGCACAGAACAGCCAGTTGTACGTGTCACCGCTCCGGCAGGAACCGGGAGAACATGAGTGGTTCTGGGTTTCTCATTAGGGTCGGAGTAAAGGTTAAACACAAATTTCCTCTTGACCAGCACAAGATGGGATAACATGCTGCAGGAAGATTAAGAAGACTGCTTATTACATGGGACTTTTTTACCTTTATTCATTTCAAATGTTGCCAATAATCCCACTTTAATAAAAAATCCCTGCCCCTGTGTCACAAACCAATAAACTAATTCAAATAATTAAATGCAGATTGGTGCCAAACATCTGAGCATTTTAAACTGAGCCTTAGATTATCAACAAATACATTTCATAAATGCAACGGGTATTTATGCTTTCACTAACGTCAGGTGGAGATGTCAAGTTTTTGCATCCTGCCAAAGCCAAAGAATCAAATTTTAAATTAAAATGTATACTTACATTACAGTTGCAGCTAAAGATGATTTAAATAATTGATTATTTTGATGATTAAGCGAATAAAACATTTTCACATTCTGCAGATTTTTCATTCACCACTTGAGCTTATTTCATATAATATTGGAAAAACATCAAATTTTATTTAGCACGTTTCAGAAACAAGGCATTTCCAAGTGCTTTACATCATAAGCACAAAGTTATGCAACATAGAATAAACAATCAAAACATTACATTTAGTCAAGTGTCATCGTTAAATTCTTCATTAATTAGGTTTCAAAAGCGACTAAACAGCTGAGTTTTTAGTGTAGATTTAAAGACATTCAGTGTTTCAGCTGTTTTACAGTTCTCTGGAAGTTTGTTCCAGATTTGTGGTGCATAGAAGCTGAATGCTGCTTCTCCTCCTTTGGTTCTGGTTCTGCTCTGCATCCAGAACCAGAACCTGAGGGGTTGTTGACACAACAACAGCAGGTCTTTAATGTATTGTGGTGCTGAGTCGTTCAGTGATTTATAAACTAACAACAGTATCTTAAAATCTATTCTGTGAGCTACAGGAAGCCAGTGTAAGGACTTTATAACTGGGTGATGTGCTCTGTCTTCCTGGTTTTAGTCAGAACGCCAGCAACAGCGTTCTGGATCTGATTGATATTTTAGTCAGACCCATGAAGACACTTTTGCAGTAATAAACGCGACTAAAGATAAACGCATGGATGAGTTTCTCTAGATCTTGTTGGGACATTAGTCCTCTAATCCTGGAGATATTCTTCAGAAGGCCGACTTTGTAGCCGTCTTTGTGTGGCTCTGAAGGTTCAGGTCAGACTACATCCCTACATCCAGATTCCATCCTGATGGCTGGTTTTTAGTTGTAATATCTGAAACTGTGCATCGACTCTAGATCGTTCCTCTTTATGTCCAAAGATGATAACTTCAGTTTTGTTTCTGTTCTGTATGATGAATTTTTGAGTAAAATCAAATTTTTAAGCTGTAATTACCTGAATTTCTTAGGGATTAATGACATGTAACTGAATTGAAAATATAACACCAGGCACTTACACAATTATCCCAGTTGGTCTTTTGACATTTTTATTATGACTGGACTTCTTGTTTGCAGTTTAAGAGGTTTAAAAGGTGGCGTATAATCCTGCTGAAACACTCGCCCTTCGGCTAAATACATTCTCTTCAGTATTATAGTGAGACAACATCGCTTTATAATATCTTTGACCCCTATTAGTTTGAGTCTGAGTCATAATCTTGTGATAGTCAGCAGCACACAGTGTAATAATAAACCACTGTGACAGTTTGAAAGCCACCTCATGCTTGATTCAGGGCTTCAGCAACGGACGCTGACCCCAAAAGAAACGTAAAACTGTTTATATTCCAGCTAATTGTAGCTCGCCTGACATTTTCATCTGAGAAATCATTAGTGTAAAATAACATTTCCTCTTCAATCTGTTTCTATAGAGTTGTTTTTAGTTTGATATCAGTTCACACTACCATTTAAATCCCAAAACAAACAAAAACACTTTCTGAGACACGCTGGCCGCCTCTGCCTACCACAGCAGGGGTCTAATTCACTTCCTGCTCAGACGAGAAACAGGAAACACGTTTCCTGACTTTCCCAGAAAGTCTATTTGTTTTATGTTTTAGTAGCATTTGGGAACAAAACCAAATAAGTCTAAAAAGGTTCGATCTGTGGCATCTAAACCGCCTCCCCTAGCTTGAAGGAAACACACTGAATACTTTGTCCAGAGTCACATGAAGGCTTTCGGACAAATGAATTATTCAAACTGGGAAGATGTGAACATGCTTCACGCTCTAAAAAGACCACCAGAGGCAAACTAAAGCGAGAGCCGAGCCTAAAGTCGACAGAAAAGAAACATAATATCTGAAAATGTAATTTCTCCCTGTTATAACCAAATCATATGAAATAGTAATGTCTCTGAAGGGTTTAGAGGGGCAAAAGCCTGAAGGGCAACACTAAGAAATCTAATTACCTAAAGAATTTATGCAGACATTATTTTTACATTTTAGGGGTACAACTTTAAACTGCAGTAATCTCACTGAACTTTACTGAAATGTTAACAGTTAGGATGTGAATAAAGATAGAAAATGTGGGAAAATATATTTTTTTGCAAAATAAAAAAGATGAACATGTTTAAAACATGTAATTTTGCTCCTACAATCCATTTTATCAAACATTAAACATCCATTTTTACACACTTTTCACAGATAATATCATAATTACAGGTAAATAAAATATACAATTCATAAATCAGAAGTAGACATGATGAAAACAGTCTGAGTCATAATCTTGACTCAGACATAAAACAATGAAATATTTATTTTGATTAAAAAAATTTTATTTCCATTTTGCTTCTGCATGTTGTATTTGTTCGGTCTTGTGACAGTGACAACAATTTATTTTACTGAATCAGATTATAATTTTTTCAAAAGGGAAGAGAAGTAAATATAAAACACATAGTGTCAATTAATACTGGCTTTATAGTGCATCCCGAAAATCAGGAAATAAATAAAGTAGTTAAATTTAACTAGTTGGAATGGATGTTGGGTTTAAAGATAAACATTTTACAGCTTGTTCATTCACCCATTTAAAATTGTAAACTTTAAGACACTCTGACGCCTGAAGCAGCAAAAGTTTTTAGTAACACTAAGGGAAAAAGGTTTCTTATGATAGTAAATGAGAGAAATGGCTGAAAAAGAGTAGCGTGATGTTGGAGTCATAATGTGTTTTCACACCTGATAGATCAAAGTTGCAACATTTCTTACATTTCCAGCTGCCGTGGTTCGATTTCACATTAAACTGTGTCACACAAACCAAACCCTTTGAAAAAACTTTCCCTCCTCACCTGTGGGGGCGCTGCACCAAGACCCACGACATGAAACGACACGAAAAGGATACTGAGCGCAACTTCGTTCTTCACAAAATGTACACAAAAACGGAGCAGCGTCAGATTTTAGTGGTTGCAGGATTTCGCTTTTGCAAAACATTTCTACCACTAGCCCTAGACTAGCACGTTTGCTTGGTTTTATTTACCCAGAATGCCTTGCATTGTAGTTCACTTCCTGCTTTTGGAGCGGTCTCTAGTATAAACTGAGATCGAGGTTTGTAGGCGGATAAGAGATTGATTTTTTTGGTCTGCATCAGAGATTGATTATGCATTCACACCTACAGAAACGAACCGCACTGTCTTGGCAAACAGACTGAAGTTTGATTCAATCAGACCAAACTTGGATGTTGAAAAATTATCACATTCTGTCACTGAATAAAATTTAATTCTACTTGTAATGTATACTGACCACAGTATTGAAAACTGACAACAGCAGCACAATAAATCACAATACACGAGCTACAGCTAGGGCTGGGCAATAAAACAATAATAAATACCACAATAGTCACGTGATCAATATCAATAGACGGCATGTCAGATTTTCAACAATTTTCAATTATTTCACTGCACCCTGATTCAGACATTAAAGTAAATAAAAAGTATAAAGACATAAGCCGCTCAACCTGTCATGGCTGGCTATGCTAGGTTGGTGGGATCCACATACTCTCTCACTTTTTGGTTACCTAGCAACAACCTGCTGAGTAACTCGCGCAGCAGCAGTTTATAGTTTTGCTGTTTAAAAATAAAAAACAACGGCGTGACGGAGTACTTATTGAGAGAAAACAAGTACAACTCCACAGAAAACTGTGGACAAAAGAGGAAACGTCACCAGTTTGTCAATATTTCAGACATTTAAATTTAATTCAAATCAAAAATATTTATTGATCCCAAAAGCAAATTAAATGCTGTAAATGTAGATGGACAGGAAAGATCTCTTGTAGCGATCTGTATCGCAAGAAAAAACTAAGAAAAAAGGAATCAATAGTTGTCAGTATCCGCTGATATAAAGCCTTCGCTGGCAGTCCAGAACAGACATGCAGTGTAGACACAAAGAACTTTAGAGGTTTGGTATGCATATTTCCCATAATGAGGCTAAATACGAATGCAAAATATGAGTTTTCTGGAATAATGGACAGCTGTCAATCAGCTGTCAAAAGCTCAGGTCACATTTTCACCACAAAGCCTGGAAAATGCTACAAAGTGAAAAGGTTACATTAAGGTGACATCAACAAGAGAACAGATGATGGAAAGAAAAGAGGTAGAAAGGTCAAGGGAGACAGAAAGAGAGACGGATTTTCAAAGGTCTCCATTCACCCGCTGCTTCTCCTCTGAGCAAACCCCCCGTCCCCAAGAGAGCGGCGCGTGGCGACTCACAGCTGACATTTACTGCCTGCCTTCTGTTGCTGTGATTATTTTCTTCTCCAGGTGTGACAGCCAACCTGCGGTTTGCTGCTTTTGCATAAATGTGACCCTAAACGAGTCCCCGAAAGACCGGGTTAGATAAATCCAGGGAGTCTGACGGCTGAGGCAGAACCAATGATAAAATGGAGAACGATTGGGAATATATATATATATATATATATATATATATATATATATATATATATATATAAAGATGAGAAAATCTGAAGACAAATGTCACAGATTTTGTATAAAAAGTCCTAAAATATTAACGGGTGACCTTTTATGCTTTTATACAAAACAAGTTCATTACATTTTTTGGCTAAAATCATTCTTACTTACAGAGATTTAACCAAACTCGACGTTTACAATCGCATGTGAAAATGGCCCCAGAGATGTAGAATTACACAACCGTACATTTTTGAAAAGAATCATTAGAGCCTCGTGCGAAACCAATCAGAATGCAGCAAGAGTTTTCTGGATGATAAGACGATAAGAAAACATTTGTCTTTTCCAGCAGCCATTGTAAACCACATACAGTAGTAAAACCAGCCAACCAAACGTGCTGAAGCTCAATTTGGGTTGCTAGGTAACGGGCGGAGTTCTGCTGGGATTGCTAGGTAACCAGCTGGGCTTTGGTGGGGTTGCTAAGTTTTGACGTTGCATTCGGGAAGTTTTTGAAACAGCTAATTTTCCAGAAACCTAAAAACATTAACGTTTGGTGTCTAGATGTTTTTGGGTTTTTTTGTGAGTGCTTAAGCTGATTTAGAAGCAGTAAAGACCCAAATGGAAGTACAGAAATGTGCAAAATGTGAATTTTTGCATAATAGATCCCCTTTAGTAATGAAGGAAACCTCAGTTTGTGAGCGTAGCAGACAAACAGAGCTGCAGGAAGCCTACCTGTCTGTGGATGGAGGCCGGTCATTTCGGGCCCGGCTGACCGGCGAGTAGAGAGAGTCAGAGTGCTGGTGCTGGTGATGAACGTGGGAATATTCGTCACGGGGGCTGTGAGCCCGGCTGTGACTGCTGTCCATGTTCAGAGGGTTCACGCCGGAGTAGGTGTGATCCTCCTCAGAGGATCTATCCAATGGGCGGCTGACGTCCAAGATCTCCGCGTAGTCCCGTTCCCGGGCTTGGCGTTCCCTCAGCTCCCTCGTCTTGGCTTGAATCCTGACAGTCGAAAAGTAAATTTTTTAATATTTATTATTGAAACAACTCTTTAAAAACATAGCTGTGCTAAACCCAAAGCACTAATAATAAACATAAGCTCTGCTAACACTAAAGTGCTACATCAACATGGTATTTAGTAGAAGCTAATGCTAATGCGCTAAGAGCAGGCTCTTAACACAATTCATATAGTTGTTTGTTCATGTAAGTGCTGTATCCTTCTGTGTAACTCGTTTGTCCATTTTGTGTAGTTGCCATTTCCTCAATAAAGTTTTTTGACAAACAAAAGGAAATGGAACTACTCACTTCAAAATAAGAGCATGTACATAAACATCTAACTACTTGAAGATTTAACAAAAAGTTTAATAGAGTTTAATAGAGTTGTTGACTTTTAGCTAAACTGACACTTTGACAAAATTGACAGTCAAGTAAATTAGCGCTATGGAATTTATTCCGGGAAAATTAATGGGAAGCTACATGCGCTAAACATGTGCAAAGTTAGCAAAATGCTATGCTAAAAATTTGCTCTGGTGTAGGTGGGTTAGCAGAAGTGACTCCACCATTGCTGACTCTTGCTGCTTGCATGGTTAAAGTTTCCAAGCGGATTATTTTTAAATGGAAATATTTAAGATTTTTGTCCACATTTAAATAACGGTGGCTCATTTAACTTTCAATTAAGCAAAATGTATTTGTTTATCTGTATGTTCTGTCATACTATCTGGAATTGGTTTTATTCCACTTTTATCAATCCTGAAAAATGCATAAAAAGTTATTTAAATATCTAAAAATATAACCTGACTTTTTAAAAATCTAAAACAAGTTAAAGGAATTTCTGACTGAATTATTTTAAAAAAATAACTGCAGTTATTTTTTCTTTATTATTGTTATTTATAAATCATGCAATGAAGGCCCTACAACAATTTTACTTAAAATTAGTGCATATATTTATGTTTTTTTATTCTTTACTTTGTATGTTCACTTTCATTAGATTTATGCTGATGACATCCATGAATTCCTAAAATTTTGCCAGATTTTTGTTATGTTTTGTCCTTTTGCTGAGAAAAATGTTTTTACATCTGAACAATAAATCAAAAATACATTAGATTATCATATAAAAAGCAAGAAAAGGTTTACAAAGATTTAATTAGAAACACACTAAGGATAAAATCCTAACCGCTCATTTTAACATGAAATGTGACTTATGAACTGAGTGCAGAGTTCGTCTTCTTTGATTAAACTGAGTTAATGAAACCAACTGACACAATACATGAGATAATATCCACACTGTCGCCTCACTGATGGTGCAGGTACTTATTTTTAGACGAACTGACTTCTTTCCTACTGCCAGAAACAACCTCGTTACTCCCCGTGTGCTGGAAGTTGGAAGCCAACTAATGCTACCACAGAAATAATGGCAAAGAAACGAGAAGTTGTGACATTCAGCTCAGATTCTGGCCGTGGTCGACCGCGGTTTCTGTGGAACGACTTCCTGAGACATAATGAAGAATCCAGAGAGTTGTCTGCTCTGCTGCTACGTCAGCTATAGCAGCAAGGATCCTCTGAGTCTCCAACCTGAGAGACTGGAGGCAGGTTTTTCTCTGCGGACACGGATTCTGGTTCAAAATCAACAAATATTACTAATATAGACAAGGTAGGTTTACTGGAAAATAACAAAAAAATATGCATTAAGTAAAACTGCATATTGTGGAATAAAAGCAGTATAAAGCTAAATCTCTTTCTGCATTTAAAAGAAATTTGAAAATGAATAATCTGATTTTCTTTGTGTATATTTGAAATATGTCTAATAATTTTCTAAGTTGAATTTTACGTGAATAGGGAGTAGATATAGGTTTAAACTTATTTTTGCTCCTTTTCATTCATGATTTATTAGGTGCTACGTGACTTATTCATATTTATTAAGTGAATAAAATAAAAAATATAATTAAATTAACCCTTAAGCTTCAAATAAAAAGAAACCGTATTAAAATGCAAATAGTTACAGACAAAACATCAACCAAAAGACTTAAGAAGGATTAGAAATTAATATAAATAGAATTATTTAACCAAAATTCGTACAAGATGTAACACAGCTGTTAAAAAACATGACCATTGACGCAGTTTACCAAGTAATTACTCTATTTTCTATCAAAGGTTTCTAAACTTGAAATTGATATTATTCAGGGTCAAAAGTCTTGGCTAAGGTTTAAAATAGAAACTTATGAGAAAAAAACTAAACAATAAGAAAACAACAAGCAAAGACAATGAAACACTTAAACATTTTACATTTTCTGTGTTACATTTGAAACTGCCGAATGAAAACCCAGTTTGATGCTGCATCTCAGTCGTCACATTAACACGCAGCCGCTGCGTCGTCTGACAGTTAATTCTGCTTTTCAGTTTTCACTAAAGCAGAGAAAAGACATGGAGTCTGTTGTTTACTTTGCCCCCTGTGAATAATAAACTACGGGTTATAGTCTCCACAAGATTTCACCAACAGTCCAGGCGGCTAATGCACCGAACAACACAAACACCTCCGACATCTTTGTGTCTCGCTAATATAAAAAGTAGAAAAAGATAAATAAATCAGCATTTCTTCTCCAGACGTCCTGTTTGTCAATAATTTCCAACGTTTTTTAGTGGCAGAGGGGGACTAACGATTGCAGAGGCCTGCAATTAGAGCCTTGGCAATTATCAGAGCTTTACAGCTAGCAATTATCAAACTGCTCTGCTTTCTTTATAGGTCGCTTTCTAACGACGCTGGGAAACCGAATGGGACATCACCCGCATGGGAAACCCAGCAGGGTCGTATTGGAAACGACTCACAGAAGAATTGAGACGTTTAAAATGTAGAAAAATTATTTTAAGATGACATTTAAGGCCGTTTCTAGGGCAGTGTTTCCCAAACTGTGGTCCGTGTACCGTGCCAGGTACTGCATGCCGTGACGCGAGCACAAAGTACGACAGGTAAAGTTAGCTTACCAAAAGACTGTTTGAAAATAATAATGGATAGTGGCTTAAAACCAGATTGCTCAAAAGAAAATCTGAAGAGACGGGTGGAAAGTTTCCCAGGGTGAGTTGCAGAAATGTTGTTTTTCAACACGTTTATGATACATAGAATGCAGATCTAGATCTGTGACTGGGCAGGGAGCAATAGGGGTTGAGCAGCGCTGCGCCCCACGCTGACTAGCTGCATCTAAACACCTAAAATAAAATTATTAACAGTCAGAGTTTAGAAAAGCTTTGTTGGTCACATATAAAGGAATCAGTTTAAATCTAAAGGCAGTGATTGTAGCACAAAATGTATTTTTAGTTGTACGGCAGGCCTTTTTGCTGCATGGATGCAGTGCAGAGAAACCATGCCTTAGAAGACATTTCACAAACAGAAACAAAATTAATAACTTTGCAAGAAATTTTTTATTGTTTGATCAACACAACTAAAAGAATCAGATGAATTCTATAGCAAGAAAACCTAAAATTGAGACAGTTTTCAGCAAAATGCTGCAGAACTAATCAAATTTAAATAAAAAATGTCAAAACTTGCATAGAAACATAAAGATAGAGCATAGGAATGTGCTTTTAAGCTAAAATTTTCCTGAACCCCCCAGGAGATGCTCTGGAACGTCACGTCAGATTTGTTCTCGCGATGCGTTGAGTCAGCGATTATCCGACAGCCCAGAGGGATCCATGTTTAAACCCAAAGGGAGATCCGTGTTTTCCTCCAGGGGCAGCAGCAGCACTCTGAGCAGCTACTGGGTGTATACACAAGGCCAGATAAGATAAGGCCAGACACAGGAATCTCACCAGAGCCGGGCTTTTTCCACGATCTGTCGACACGATCGGCTTCTCGTCAAGCAACCAGAGTGAAAGGACCTCTCAAAAGCCTCTTTTCATAACTCAGTTAGGCTCAGTTTAGATCAGGAAAAGCTAATAAAATCCAGAAATATATATTTTCCCTCCATGAAGAAAGTCTAAAATCGATCAGATAATTGTTTCTGCAAATGAAATTGCTTAAAACGCAAACCAAAATATGTCAGTTACAAAAGGAACTTTGTAACTGACAGGAAGGCGGTTGCTATGGAGTTGCTATGGCAACAACAAAAAAGCCACAAACTTAGACCTAGCTTTCCTAGCCAATCCAACTTATAAACAATATAAGTGCATTAAAACGAATGTTATTTTTTAGATAAATATCAGTGATATTTACTGTAGTACTTACTGCCGATTAGTAAAATTAGCCTGGCTAATGTAGCTTTTAGCTGCTAGCTAATGTAGCCTACGTGTTTGTTACAACATGTACTTACTCTGCCAGTCACTAAAACCTTGTTATTCACAGGAAGAGTTTGTACGCCCTGACCTCCTAAGAAAAATGTGTTTCCTTCCATCAGCATAATTCAAGGTGATACGTCAGGCAGATTCTATATTTGGAAAACCTAAGACCGGCTTGAAGCAGACAGTTTTCGGCAAGATACTGCAGAACTAAACAAATTTACACTGAAAAATGTCAAAACTTTCACACAAATATAAAGATAAAACCCTAAATGGCCTACTTTGACAATTTATCAGCAAGAAAACTAGTTGATTTGGGGTTTGGTTACACTTTAAAAGTCAACAAACAAGTTCACAGGCAGACATTTGCCCACCTACCTTCAACTACGATAATCTCTTAATATTTGTTTCATCTTCTTCTCATTTTTTTCCTCCAGCAATACAGCTAATGAAACAAAACTTCCTTTTTTTTTTTATTGTGGAGACTCAAAATCTTTACCCGCTTGTCGATCCTGAAAGATTTTACGGCAGTACAGCTAAAAAAAATTCATAAATACCATTAAGCGATGAGTGAAATGGGACAGGAAGGAAAACCGAGCTTCAAACGTTTCATTTTTAAAAGCCAATCTCGGTGAGTGACGATTTGAAGCACAAATAACAATAAAACAAGAAAATAAGAGTTGGTGGCAGGGCTACCAGAGAGGTAGGAGACGGTGAATGAAAGAGGGTAAGAATGACAGGATGGGACATTATGGCTGAAGAAATGTATTCGATGAGTGACCTTTCTACCACATCAGGACAGAACAATGGCCCATTATGTCCCATTGTATTCACAGAGTTACAAAATGGGCCTTTTAGCCTCTACACTGACAAAAGTGTCAGACCGGAGTCAAAGGCAGGAAGTGAAAGAAAGGAAAAGGTCTGGAGGGATAAGATGGCCGCTAAAGCTTCTCCTGTACTGATAACACACGTTTGGGTTTGTTTTTTTAAAGAGTTGGTTAAAAATCAACATCATGACTGTATTAAAGTGCGAGTAATCGACATAGTATCTGCCAGGAGATTTTTAAACATTTCGAAACTGAAATTTATGGAAATCTGAGCAGCTGTGGAGGTCAGAGGAAGTTCAGCAAGAAAATGACTTCATGTTGGACAAACTGTAACCCCCTGCACACAGGACGGGGTCCTAAAACAAACATGTGGAATATTAGTTTATGTTACTTCACAGGTGGCTAATAAGCTAACTGCTACGTCGTCCAACAGAAATGTTGATGTTGGCCGTTTCTGGATTTCTTTTGGTTGGGGCATGAGGTGTTGTTTCAGATCTTTAAGCATTTTTTTATGCCATCAGGAAGTAACATGGCCCGCCCAGCGCTTCATGAATTTAAACTAAGTTTTCCAAAAAAAGTGGTTAATTATTTAATAAGTGAAATAAATCACATATTTTTGTACAGATATTCAGGTTGGTTTGGAAAGCATTTCTCCTTCAGAAATGGAGATATACTTTTTAAATGCTTGGATTCAGGTTACTGTCTAAAAATACTTTTTCCACAGTTCTGTACAATTTTAGGAAACCAGTATAATTAGTGATCCTTTGTAGAGCTTTTGTCATGTTTTTTATTGTAATGTATTATTTGGAAAATGAACTCCTTCAAAATAAAAGCAAGGATAAAACTTTCTTAAAGTTTAAACTGATTTTTATGCATTTTTTAAAAGATTTATCTAAAGAAATGGTCTTTGTAGTTTTGAAACAAGACAAAACTAACTTACAAGCAACTTTTCAGCAAGGTAGAAGAGCTTAATTTAAGCTAATAATTTCTTAATATTGTTGAAAGAGGTGCCATTTCCACTGGCAGATTATTTCACTTATAACATGGGAAAAATATTTTATTATAAGTGAAATAATCCACTAATCTAATTAGTACTTTTTTGATCAATAACAAGAAAGTACTGACTCAAAACAAACTCCTTGTAAGTTGGTTTTGTCTCATTTCAACTTGACTAAGATATTGGTACTAAAAACGAAAGAAAAAATTTTGTGATCAAGATTTTGTGCTTTTGCAATGGAAAAAAAATGTGTTGAGTTTGCATTTTTGCTGGGTTTGCAAATATTAAGTGCTTATTGACTAAAAATAAGCTTTTTCTTGCGGAAAAAGTTATTTGTAATTTGGTTTCGTCTTATTTCAATATGTTAGGACTAGAAACTAGACTAAAACTACTTGGTAATATTTTGTGTTTTTGCACTGTTTCAGAACAATCTACCAGATAGAGCCACTTTATAGCAGCCATGTACACCAAGTATCACCATTTAATGTTGGATGTTGGGCTTTAAAAAGCAGGTATTTGGTTCAAAGGTCACATATTAAACCAGCTCAAGTATGTGACAGGACTAGGCTTCATTTTTAAAGAAAACCTAATCAATGTGATGCAACTGCAGCTATCATGAAATAAAACAGCACCAGGTCTATCATCTAACTCTTAATTCAAAGAGTATAAAACCAAAACAGTAAGGGCGGATTACCACATGAAAGGCCCTCTGTGAACTTTAAACAACCCAAAACATCTGCTGTGGCATTTGCGTTGAATTAAAACTAAAGACTGCATTGTTGTATTATGCGACTGTCAGCACTGCAGGCATAAAGACAGAATACAAACCAGACTTTTTACAACATGAAATGTTGTATAAACATGGGCTTTAATGACTCCTGCCCTTCAAGCAGTGCATGGGAATTAATTAACTGACAGAGCCGTAACGGTCTTGGCATTTATAAACTGCTGCCCTCCCCCCTGAAAACACAACAAAAAAACAAACTGGCACGTCGCCCGGCTGGCATTTCATTTTCAGAGGAGAGGTTTCAGATTTACCATCCAGGATCTGAATAGTGACACTTATTATTATTTACATCTTATTAAAAGTTTGAACAGATGTGACGGAGGAAGTTTGAACCCAATAGGTTTGATGATTATCCCTCACGTTGACCAAATGCATGTGAAAAATAATCTCTCAAAATTGTTCTTGCTAAGCTTTTTAGCATTTAGCAAATATAAATAATTTTGATAATTCTGATCAACTTAAAACTAGAGAAGTTTGGTTTGACTTGACTTCAGACAGAGAGGAAATATTTCTCATTCGTCAAAAACAATTTCTCATAACATTTCTGATACTCTACTGAGAGAGCGAACCTTTTTTCAGATGCATTATTTTCTACAAATGATTAAACATGCACTACAAAAATATGTTGCTGCATTTTAAGCAATAAAATGTTCATTTTGCTTATATTAAGGTGCACTCTATAGTCCAGAAAATACGGTACATACAATTGAGTTCAGGTACATTTGTAACTCCGACAAGAACAAATAAGCAAGTTTGAAGGATTTTCAAGTATTTAACAGTAATAATAAAAGTTTTCTTCACCTCTCTTGCTCCATCCTCATCTTCATCGTTTCCTCATCAGAAACCTGAGTCTCCTCGGTCCTCCACTTGCTCGATCCTTTCCGGTCCATCTTCTCCGCTGGCCGCTCATCTTTTCGGTATTTCCCAAACCTGGAGCACCAAACGTGAATGTTTAATTTAATTAAACTGGGTACTTTATTTGCTCAGTAGATTTAATCAAAAGTGGAACTAAAAGAAAATGGATACTAAGAAGTTATGGAGGCATTTTAAAGAATTTAATAAGGAAAACATAGACAGAAATGTTGTATTTTAATGGTAAAATTCGATGCATTTCCATTTATTTGCCCTTTCCATACTTATCCAAACCTGGAAAATATTCTGATCAAATTCCCTGACTTTCCAGACTATTGAGAGAATATTGAGAGATGGGCAAAATACCCCAAAATTATACTCAAGTAAGAGTATCACTACTTCAACACATTTTTATTCAAGTAAAAGTAAAAAGTAGTTAGTCAAAGAAATTATTCAAGTAAAAATGTTTTTGGTGTACTCAGGTACTGAATAACTGATCAAATTATCAATCATTTATTATTTAGCAATGACATCAAACAGAATATAGTCAAGTGGACCAAAATGACAATAATTAATATAACAAAAAAATAGCAAAATCAGGTAAAATAATTTTTTTCCAAATCAGTTTCTTTCAATAAAATAATTTATGAAATTGTAACAGAAATAGCAAGTGTATGTCTGAGTCTGGTGAATTTTTGGCTAAAACATGTTTGTTTTTCATTCAGTAGGTAGAAAATTACTCAAGTCAGAGTAGAAATAGTTCATAATAAAATTACTCAAAGTACAGCGCAGTAAAAATACTCCTAAAAGTAAATTTTTCAAAAAGGTTACTCAAGTAAAAGTAATTGAGTAAATGTAACTAGTTACTACCAAACTCTGACCCACAGAGACAGAAACATAAAACCTTCCTGAACTTGCAGCAATCGGACTGAAAGTGCTACTGAATCTCTGCAGAGCGGCGACTTTTCACCGAATCAGTCTCTCAAATGAAGCATTTTAAAAGTTCTTCTCATGAGTTCAGACCCAATTCAGCTCGTTTAAAGTTGTGGAGCGGTCGCAGTAATTATATTCATGGGGAGGGAGCGATGCCTAATGAAATAGGAGCCTTTGCAGAGATATTTCAGCTTGATTGACCTGGTATAAAGCTGCAGCCTGTTGAAGAAATGACTTTGGCACTGAACTCGCTTCCACAATGAACCTGCGTGATTATTCACAGGCAAACCGGTCCGCTGAGAATATCTACGACTTCCAAAGTAGCAACGGAGATAGAAACCAAACGCCTGCATGTGAGTTAATGAGAGAGAAGGCAGAGGCAGAAAAAGAAGAGATTTTTTTCTTTCCTGAATCAAATAAGAATAAAGCTAAACTAAGGAGAACAAGGATGCCCTTAAGTGAGGGTCCTGTGTTTAAAGACGGAGCCCAAAGTCACAGGATCAAAAGAACAGCAGGCGATGTTAGCCCCCCAACCATAAGAGCGTTTGAGGATTAAAGAGAAAGAACACAGACTACCTGAATTAGTTATAAAGACAAGAGGAAAATAGGGAGAAATGTTGAGAAAGTCGAAGTCCCGTCTGTGAGAAAATCAATGCAGAAGAAAGAAAAACAAAAGCAAAACAAATCAATGACAAAATATGTAAAAAACCAAGAAAACAAATCTGCAGAAAGGGACGCCGTGTTAAAAGTATCAAAGCTGATAAAAGAAGACATACAAAACACAAAGAAACATACAATTACAGAAGAAAAGCATTTTTTAATAAAGAAAAAAAAGTTTAGAAAATGTCTGTATTATTCATCTTTATTTTTACAAACTAATCAATGGCCCTCAGGGGTTTCAATTTTTATATACTGGAGCTGGAAAGCTTTCTTTATAATCAAGCCAGGATGGTTAAAAAGCATCATTTTACTGCTGAAGAACACAAACATTTAAAAATAAAATGGTTTCTTTACAGATTTTTTCACTTAAAAAGAAAAATCACCACTTTTTAATATGATTTTTTCTTCTTGTTGCAAAAAATAAAATACAAACCAAAAATCTTTTTTAAAAAAAGAATTAAAAACAAAAGCTGAATACCGATTTGAGTGTCACAAAGTGACAGTAAATAAGCTGAATCCACTCAAAATCAGCAGAAACTTTTGGTTCCCAAACAGATCCACCAACTGGTTCACAAACTGCTGACTGGATTTCCACTGTCACTGTTTTATTTTAACATGTTTCCCCCCATGAGCAAAACCTGAAATCTCTGGGTTTAGATATCTGAGCTGCGATAAAAATAAAAAAAAAGCAGCAAGAAGTTGGTGAATAGAAACTTCCTAACTGATCATATCATAACTAAATCATATTTTTGTGAAATTTATGACGTTCATTTTCAGGTTCTATGTTTGTGTAGCTGAAAAAAAGTTTTTTTCTGTACGTTTTAAATCTGGAACAACCAAATAATCAACCGGTTGTATAAAAACAAAAAGGAAACTAATTGCTCCAGATGGAAAAAAATAATCAAAAATTAAAAAGTCAGAAAGTTAACTTTATATAAACTAGATAGTCTGACCTTTGTAATTGGAAGCAAAGGTTTCTGTAGCAAATTTTAACTCCTATTTTGATATTAATTCAATTTAAGGAACTTGTTTTGAGTCACTACTTTCTTAATATTGATGGAAACGTATTAGTTCCACTGGCAGATTATTTAACTTATAACTAGAACTTTTTCCCCCAAGTTATAAGTGAAATAATCTGTCGGTGGAACTGGTACTGTTTATCAATATCAATTAATTACTGGCTTAAAACAAGCACCTATGTCTTGCTGAAGAGTTACTTGCTAGTTTTGGCTTATTTCAAGTATTCCAGACCTGTGAAGACGCTGTTGCAGAAATCAATGCAACTAATGATAAACACATGCATGAAATGTTCTTCAGGTGGTAGAAGGCTGACTTTCTAACCGTCTTTATGTGGCTCTGAAGGTTCAAATCCATCACACCTGAACGATCAAAGGAGAAAATGAAGTGAAATTTCCTTGCGACAGGTGGAAACCCAAACAGGCAGGAACCAGAGGGAGAAACTAAGCAAAGCAGGGAGATAGGAGGTGTGAGGGAAGCTGATGGAGTGATGTTCCAGCGCCTGATTAATGTGACCGCAGCCGCCTGAAACGCTCAGACTGACAGCCTGAAGTTAGTGCTAAGAGCAGGAGTGATCTATCACAGCTCGACATGGCTGACACGTTCCCTCCCCACACCACTAACTTTCATTAACAGCCCATTAAAAACAGCCTCGTCATGCACAAACGCACACACTCACAATGGCACGTAGACTAAGATTTATGACAGCAGTGGAAAACTTTGCAGAGGAGAAAGAATATCAACCACGACACGAGGGAATTTAATGATCTCGTATTCAAAGCACGGTGAGGCCGGCGGCATCGTTGAGCCCGACGTGATCAATACGGAGTCTTTGACGGTGGTTCTGCGGTTTTAAACGATCACTTTAAAATGTCAGGGATTCTGATTCAATTCAGCCGAATGCCTGAGTGTCACTAATAATCCCTTCATTAGGAGAAAAAGCAAAGATAAATTTGCAGTGGGAAAGGATTTGTGGCATTTGTGCAAAGAAAATAAAGTTTTCCTGAGAAAAGCAGTAATTAGTAAGAAAAAAAGGAAAAACAAAACAATTTGATTAGGTTTTGCTCAAAGCAGCAACACAACAAATGGGACAATAAGTTTGGATGCTAAGCTTAAACTTTTGTGTTGTTGGTAGAAAAAGCTGGAAGTGTGACCTGTATTTGCACAGCATGGAGCAGAGAACATCATTTTGAAACACTATAGCTATAAAACACTAAATTTTCAAATTAATCTGCCACAAACATAATCTTTTCAGGATGATCAAGGATAAAAAAGTTGCCTGTGTGGGTCAAGTTGCAGTAAGTATTTCGTGTTCCCACAAATCTTGACAGGCTTAACACAGAAATAACATATGTGTTCAACCTGGTGTGTATCTTTGGACTGCTGTAGGATTTTCAACCCAGCAGATACCCGAACGAATAAATTGCTTTTTATTAAACACAACCCGAACCGAGCCTTTGGTCCTGATCGCTGATCGGGCCAGGACAACGCTCAGTCCACCGGGAAATGTCCCAGTGCTCCCGATGGCAGCTCTGCCCCTAAATAACTTTACATCTTCAGTGTTTTCAGCAAAATGCTAGAGATCCTATTTCAATCTGTTGTTGAAAGTGTAATCTCTGTCAGGGGGAAAAGCATCAGAACTACGGATTGACAAAAAATCCAATTTGTCAAAAAAAAAAAAAAAACAAAACGGAATTGAGCATTTGAGTCTGCAGTGCAAACGATGCCTTAGAAAGCTAATGAAGTTTGGTTCTGTTGTAGAACCTCTAGATATTATTGTGAAAAGAAGGATGTTTCATTATATTAAGAAATTACTGGACCCTACAACCAGAAACTAAAAGAAACTTGCATAATGGGAGGACATGATGATGATGGACAGCGCAGAGACCCGCCTCCTGGCTCTGATTGGTTGTTTTTGGTCAGGACGATACATTTATTTGGACGGCAGCAATAGCTCTGAAGAAATGAGACAGGAGATCAATCTGTTCACAGATTATCTGTTTCATAGCATAATGACAGTTTTAACAAATGTATAAAAAATATATTTTTTCTAAAAGTTACAAAGCACTGGCTAAAGAATTAAAAAGAAATCTGTTAAATTTATGTTCCCAATTTTCTCCATGTTGGTCTAAAAATCAATATTCTAGCAACTCAATATGCAGCTCAACAAAAAAAACAACAGTTTACATATACAAATTTTGACAATCTTTAATAGTTAATTCATTTAGATTCTGTAGCGTCACCAGAACCCAAAGCTAAATCCCTTCCCAGTCAGAACCTGCTGCTCTTTAAACGCGTTCCTCGTGTGGCATCTTCTCCTTTGGCTGCACGCCACGTCTTATTTTGTAGACACAGCTGGTGCAACATGCAACAGATTACAATGAACACAAGATCAACTGCAGCTAAGACTGCGAAGATCAGAGCATGATGCATCAGAGTCCCTTCACCCAGAACAAATCTGAGCGGGAAAACCCGTCAGCTGACAGCAAACGGCAACACAAACAAGCTGCGCGTGCGTGAAGATTGTAACTGTGCAGTTTCAGGCTCGTTCGCTTGTTTAAGACGCACACAAACACGGAGCACGCCATAAATTTAGTTCAGACCTCGGATTTCTGGGCAACAAGAGTCCCAGCAGATGCCAAGTCGACAGACCGGGTGCAGCTTCTGAGTCCAAGAGACGATCAGAGAGAAGGTTGGCAGGCGGCGCTGCTGGCAGGCGTTGATGGTAATGATGCTTTGATTGGGACTGAGAGCGAGGCCTCAGAGACATGAGAGGGTCAGGCTGATCACGCAGCGCCTGACGTGTCCTCAAACACGCCGCCGCCTCACATCAAAGGCCGGTTCCCCAACCCGCGCCCGCCCGGCTCCTGCACCGAAACCGAAAGATCTCCCAGGATCACCCAGCTCTGCAGAGCGACACTTTCTGAAAAACACACTGACTTTGTTGCTTTCCAAACCTCTGTGGTTTGGGACGGCGCTCACATCAGCACACCGTTTCACCGCGACAAGCCGACACAGTCGCAGAATCTGATGCGTACTTTCCCCCCCTTTTTTCTGCTAAACGCTCATTTTAGTTCTGTCTGCTAAACCACACGTCACCCATGATGCTTGTTTGTAAATTTCTCTTTGAAACACACCAAGTATTTGCCTTAAAATGGCAGTAATATTTAAAATAGACTTTTTTCAAAGCAACACTCCACACACCTGGAGTGTTGCTTTGATTCTTTCATGCATGTTTGAGAAATCCTTTAATCTCCATGGCAACCATTAAGCTGTGCAAAACACGTGGACGGGCTTAGCCTCGCCTTCAACAACAAAGCTCCTTCAGACTAGCCAGCAGCAATTAGCAAACACCTGGTGGAGCTGCTGAACTCGTTATAGAAGCTGCTTCTCAGTGCAACAGTGGTAAAAATGTTGTTAAAGGGTTAAAAAAGGAGTCATATCGTGACTTCCTGAAGGTGGAGATTCAGAAAGAGCAAGACCTTTTAAAGAGACAGAGGCCCAATTTCAAGGCATCAAGTCAAGTCAAATGTGATATGTACAGTATAGCCTTTTTATAGTAACAGAAGGTACTTGGTTGTACCATAAAAAACATTGAGTGTGAAAATCTGTTTTGAAAATTTTTTCAGGTAACTTTTTTTTTTCCAGTTTAAGATCTTTTTTCAGTCTCAAACTTTCTTCAGTTTCAAATATTTTTCATCTACTTCCAAAATGTTTTTCCAGTTTAAAATGTCCTTTTTTTTGTTTCAATTTTTAAACAAACTTTATGTCCCCAATTTAGCTTCATAGAATGATTAACAACAAAGTTATAGAAAAAGACTTTCAGATGTTTCAGAGATAAATCAGCCTTTTGTTTCAGGTTTGACGTAACGTAAAGTTGCTGGACGGTGGAAGTCAGACTGACAGACAATGAAGAGAAACTGAATAAATATTATGAACCGTCCTATAGGCTAAAACAGAACAGCTGGATACCAATAACTTGGTTAGTTGTGTTATTACATCTGTAATTCTGCTGCACAACTCTGTGCTGCATAATGATGATTTAATTGAATCCAGACTCTCCACAGATGGATTAAACATATCTCACATCAGCCGGCGCTGCCAGTAAACCTGGATAAGGATCAAACAGACGCACTAATTGACTCTTAATGGGGCCAGAAATGAGACCATGTTTTAACAATGCACATCACTCCTGTGGTGCAAGAAGACTTCAGTCTGAAAGGAAAGATATTAACTTTCAGTTCTGTTACAATAAGCCTAATTCATTTTCTGTAAGACACCACAGAAGAAGAGGTTCTGCAAGAACTCCTTAACTAGAGGTGCAAGAAGAAAATTAAGTGTTCTTGTTCCTGCAGTTCCAGGTGAAAATTAATTTATTTGTTCATGTGGAGAATATTCTATATATACTGTATATAAAAAACAAAACAACCTCTAAATTTCTTGAAATGTTTCCAAATAGGTGCTGAAGTCGTCTTGCCAACACGGCCAACGTCAAATCGTTGGCCGTGTTTTCAGCCACCTTCAGTCCATTTCCTGAGGGTTTTTAAGTGTTTGTTTAACTATGACCCACAAATCATTCAGATACTCAAGAAATAAACCTGGTGTAGTGTCGTCCAATAACACACAACCTCCAAAAACTTCTAATCAGATCTTCAACTAATTTTTTTTTGCCAAAATACAGAATTTGTTCCCATTAAAAAATCTCAATACTTGATTTCTTGCAAAATAAAATTAAGGACTTGGCGAATGATAAATTATGTGCAATATACCTTTGCAATTCTGATATGACTTTATAGTTATTTTTAAGCTTCAAATTAAAAGTTAAAAAAAATATTAAACTAAACAATTTTTGCTTGATTAAAATATTGTCTATTTACTACAGCAGTGAGTAAATAAAAACAATGAATGTCTGAAGAAATAAATCTTTTGTGTTTTAATTAAAAAAAGAAATTAAGCCTTTTTTGACTCCTCTCAAATTAATTTTGGTCACCACAAAAAAAAAGTTCCAATATTTATCTTTTTTTTGTGAAATTTTCTGAGAATAAATTTTGGCTTCAAACTACAATCATCCAAATTATAAAAAAAAATAAAGGTTTTGAAATATGTTACTCTGACAAATCTTTATAGGAGTTTCATTTTCTGAAATATAGATTTTTTTTGGTGATATTCTAATTTTTGGAGATCCGTCTAAGCTCTCGGTCAATAATGCCATCATGAAGATATTGATCAATATTGTATTGATGCGTGATGTGGCTCTCAGCTTTATGAAAAAGGCTATACAATGATTAGAATCTGTTTTTTACCTGAACATGTCTCCAAGTCCCTTCAGCATTCCTTTCTTTGGTTTTCCCTTCTCTTTATCCTTTTCCTTCCCTCCATCTTGTTTCTTCTTCTCCTTCCCCGGTTTGTCTTTATCCTTCTTCTTCTCCTCCTTGGTGCGGTTGGTGCCGTTGACCAGAGGCTTTTCGGGGCCGGCGGACAGCGGCGTCTGGTCCGCCATGGTGGAGACAGAGTCTCTCCCAGATCGGGAACTCTCCTCCGTGTCTTCCTCCACTGCAGAGAAGCAAACATGGAGACGATTTGGAAACAGGAAACCTTATTTTAACCTTAATTTGTAGGTGCTGTAAATGTGTAGTTAGGTTTCTGATAAAACCAAAATACATGTCCATGATGGAAGAGTTCTGATTTACATTTAAATGGAGGCTAAGAGACTAGGGGTGTCCAAACTGTGGTCCGTGGGCCATTTGTGGCACTCGAAGTGATTTTTTTCTGGCACTTGACCAAAATACAAAAATGGTAAAAATGTGTTTTTTCAACTAAAAATTCAAGGTTGATGCCCTTAAAAAACATCTTTTAGTGACATTTTTGCTGCTGCTGCTGCCAAATAATGTCCCCTAAATGTGAAACTACTTGTTATATACATTTTGTAGCAAACAGAATCACAAACTTTCCCTTTACTCCTCTAGATAAAGCAAATGCTTGTGACAAATGAGCGATCCATATCTTGATGCTGAGAATAAACACAAAAAAATCCAAACAGATAAACCATCGACATTTAAGATATAGTTGTTTTTTTGTTTTTTAAACTCGATTCAAATAACTGGATTTTATATTACATATATATAGTAACCTACAGTTCCCTTTTCTATGGAAATCACACTTCTTTATTTTATTAAAAAATTGTGTTGTGTTGGTTGTGTGAAATATTTCGATTTTTTTCAATATTTAATTAAAAGATTAAAAAATGTCAATGTTTTGTTGCCCTCAGTTACTTTCCACCAGTGCATTAGACATTGGGAAAATGAGGAGAAGCAATAAATTACCTTCTGTTGGTAAAAAAAAAAGTAAGTTATGTTTAACTTCTAACATATTTCTTCCATTTTTCTCTTGTTTGTCCCATTTACTGTTTCAGACCAACTAGCAAATTCAAATTCATTTGATTTAATTCTGGGTAAAAGAATATTTCCAAAACATAATTTGTAAGGGAAAAAGTTAAATTACACTTTAATTCAGTCCTATTGGAAGGTTCTGTGAGCATAAACACGACTTTGACTTAAAATTTCGTTTAATTTGTTTTTGCTAGTGGTGGAACTCCACTGAATTTTTTAATCCAGCTAACATTAATTTATCTCAACAAATCGCTTTTTAATAAAACATTAAGCAACATTTCCAATGAAACTTTTTGCTGGTACATTTCTGAGATTTGCATATTTTGTTTACTCGGGTTATGTTAGTTTTGTTTTTATATTCTTTTTTTCTAACAGTTGTGTCTTGCTTTTTTTATGAATGTTTACTGTAAATTACACTACTTTTAGTTATATTTTGAAATCTGTCATAAATCATAGGTCATGTTTGTTGTTATGAATGTCAATCATACTTTTGTAATTATTTCCATGAACCTGCTGGAGGACTAAATCTGGCATATTTACATGACGGATTCATCCTGATTAATATGCATTGTCCTCTTCATGAAGAATAAAGAAATCTAAAAATGTAGTCTGATCAACAATTTCGTGAAATTAAGTAAATAAATCTGAAATACTTTCCCCTGAGTTCTATATATTTTTGTGATGTGTCTGGATGCAAGAACTTCAAACAGAAATAAATCTTCATACATCAATCTACAGATAAAACTCATCCTCTGGAGCCAAATCTGCTGCATTTTTCCTTTAAAATAAAACAAGTAAAATAAAAACCTTCCCCAGTAAACAGAGAAATGTCTTTGATTTTCATTGAGGTTACAAACCTGAGTGATTAAAAAGCCACAGCCAAAAGGATCAACGCCATTCACTTCCAGATATTAGCCATTAGTCAAAATGGCGCCACTCCCATGCAGTAAACAGATATTAGTGGTCAACACATTTAATTAGTGTTACGTGGCTCCACACAGCAAAAAACAACTGATTGAGCGTTAAACCATTTCATAAATGTCCAGGGAAACTCGAACTTCTGCTTTGGTGGATCATACCTGCAACAAGAGTTCAAATATTGAATGGATTATTTGACATCTTACAAGTCTCCATGCCCTCGTCGTCGTCTTCCAAGGCGGCTGGCCGGTCGTAGGATTTGTCGATGGCGGCCCGGAAGCTCTCGTTGCAGCCCCGCCCCCTGATGATGCGAGGGCGCGGCCGGTGGAACGGGAGGTCACCGTTCAGGGTGACCTCTGCTACCGCCGTCTGGAGGCTCTCTAGAGAGCTGGACTTCTTGAGGCCCAGTGAAGGTCCAACGTCCTTAGTGGAAGAACCTGACGGAGATGATAGAGGGGAACATTCTCTAAATGGACCGGAGATGAGTAACTTTAAAATCTAACACTATCTAGAATGGAAGTGAGGGTCATTCATGTCTGAATCACACATAAATCTTCCTTTTGCTATAAAAATGTTTAATTTTATTAATGAGTGATGCAGACATAACTGACGTAATGATTTATTGGCAAATCAGAAAGGATAAGTTCACACAACAGGCAAATGTGACCCATATTTCTTTGCCAGAATGTGACCTCATCTTCCACAATTAATTAACAATATATATAGTGAGATAAACACGTGATCAATATGAATAGTAAAATATAATACGTATAATACGTCTGATAGAATATTCAATATATAGAGTACTCACTGAACTCTGACCCAGAAACTCTGACAATTCTTTGGTTACCTAGCAACAACCTGCTAAGTAACAAGTAATTTCAAGCTCCCTCCAACTTTGGTTACCTAGCAACGAGCTGCTGAGTAACTTCCGCAGCAGCAGTTTAAGATTTTGATACTGTGTGCCTCAAAACTGCTTAAAAAATAAAAAAATATCGTGGAATGAAAACTGGATAAAACAGGAAAGGTTAGCCCACCGGTTTGGCAGCATTTCAGATATTTACAGCACAAAAACTAATCAATAATTAACGATATTGACTGAAATGAAATGCTTATGTCGTCATACGTTTTTCCAGACAAATCGCCCAGGTCTAATCTGACTTTATCACAGCAGCCTGAACGGCACAATTTTTTAAACATATGCAGAAAATTGATTCCTCATTTTTTAAGTTTTGTTTCCATGCAGCTTAGTGTTCTTGCAATTTAATTCTGATCAGTTATTCAGGCAGAAAATGTTCTTCTAATCTCAAGGGATGAACCAGATTCTGCTTACACCACACAACTTACTCTCTATGTTCATGTTGGACAGAAGAACCAGAAATTTAATTTCAACTGATTTAACCTCCAAACAAACTGATGACCTCCAAAACTGCATCAAAAAATGTTTCTGCTAAGAGAAACATCTGGTCCACTTGAACATGAGAACCCTCCTCAGGGATGGTAAGCAATAAAACTTGACACCAACATGCTGTAACTACAACAGGATATTGTTTTCCAGTCGATCGTGTGTTCACGTGCGTCATTCCTCCTGACTGACTGAAAACTTCATTACAACATGCGGCTGTAAATTAAAATAACCATCAGCAAAATTGGAGAAACATGACACTTTAATTAAAGTGGGACAATTCAGTCTGTTGCACAGTTTTAATCCTCATATAGCCCGCTTTTACATGATCAGAAAACACACAGAGGGTGTAATAAAGGTAAAGAAGTAAAATTATAGAGGAGAAAGGCTTTGTTTACATTAACTATATTAATGTTGCAAACCCAGATCTTACACGAAGAGGTAGAAAAAATGTAAATATTAGACAGTCGATTATAAACTTTAATCAATAGGCTTTTAATACAATCAATTAAAAACTAAATTTTAGTTTTAGCTCAACAGAACCTACATCATTGCTCTATATTTTTAAGTAATTAAAAACTAGTATTTCAAGTATAAAACTATTCCAATATCTACATTATCATAGTTTTTGCGTTCATGTCATTGTTCTATACTTATGATAGTTTTGAAAATTTGTTCTGGTATTGCATATCTGCAGCTCCATGTCGGAGAGGTGGTCCAGCGGTGGGAGCATCAGTTGGAAGTAGCATTAGCGTGCAGGTTTGTGCCGTTTTTTATGGGAAAAGAATTTAGTTTTAAAAGCTTTCCAGTTAGAATTTTGGCAGGAAAAAAAAGAATTCTTTGTCAGTTGTTGCCATGGTGATTCCCGCCTTTTGGCCACAACGGGATGCAAACTCTGACATTAAGTTTAAAATAATCAGTGTTAATACAGTTTACAATAAAACCTTGACCCAAGAGTTATAAAAGCTGTTTTTGCCAACATTTTAAATTAAATGCTCATAATTTAAGTAAAAATTTTTTAATCAATCGTGGGAATCAACGAACAATTGTGGAATTTTCTTCTTCAAATTTGAATGTTTATTTGATCATTGTAGACTATATTTATGGGGTGATTTTTTTAACACCAGTCCAGGAAAAAGGAATGGAAAAAAACATCTTTGGGTTCATTTCAAATTATTATTATGAAAAAGCATTTGTATATAATAATCTGAATATGGCATTTTAATAGCTGCACAGTAATTTTTCTTCTTCTACTGTAAATTTGAGCTTGTCAATTACTCTTGCTTTTTGTTAAATATATTTGTTATATTTGTGTGAAGCTCCATGCTGGTACACCTGAATTTCTCCATAATCAAGATTATTTCTATTCTATTCCATTTTTTTTAATGATTTTATCTAAGATTCTATTTTTAAAATGCATTTCTGAATAAGTTTGCATGAATTTTTTTGTTTCCATACCAAAATAGCAGAATATTCCCAAGTAATTAATGTTGAATGCTTGATTTTACTAGAAAAAATAGAAATAAACAAATAGAGCCAAAAAACTCGACTGGAAAATTGAATACATGCAGAGTGAACAAGCCTGTGGGTTAGCGGCCTCCCATTTATTCTCATCAGCCTGTCCTGTTCCCTTAGCGTCTCAGCCAGAGCCGGGCTGATGGGCTTTTCACGCTGCACACCCACTTTATTTAAAGGCTTTGCCTGCTGCCATTCACAACAGTCACACATCAGTGACAGCATTACAGGAAAAATATATAAAAAAATAGAGAGTAATTTACACGTTACTGGAGATCTGACAAATGGCACGCAGACACAAACAGGGAAACTTTTTCTGACTTTGAACTTGGCAAAGTGATTTCTTGTGAAATTCTGCTCAGTCAGCCACCTGCCCACAAACTGAGGAGGAAACACAAGCTAAAAGACATTAAAATGGGACGAAAAAACTCAACTGCCAATAAAACCAGGTCACAATGCAATGTTTACAAATCTGGCAAACACTACTCTTGTAATTTCAGCTATAACAAAAAGACTCCAGCTAATTTCAAAGTTACTTCTAGGGTTTATGTCACTGGGATTGTTCAGACTCACATTTTCTCACAGAGATTTATGACACGACTAACAGATCCTGAACACCAACAATAGTTCAACACTGTCCTCATTCACCATGTGGCGGTGGTCTGTGTCAATAAACGCTTCAGCCAATCACAGAGCAGGACGAAAACTCCCTTTGGAGACCAAAACATCAGTGTCGCCGGTCTTTGGTTTCAGTTAACGGCTATGTTTTGACCTGTCTAAGTGGACCATGGACCATTTATATTTAAGACAAATTAAAATAAATGGTTAAAAATCATCATGAGGGACACAAAAAGTGAAAATAAACCTGAGCTACATGTGAGAAAGTGAAAAACATTCACAGGAAGTTCACTGTTGGTGTTCATCTTGGTCCCTATAGTGGAAATCAGCACTTGTGAACCGTAAGGATTACTAAAACCAGACAACAGGTTTATAATTAAAACAGATTCAATTATTAACTCAAGATTATCTGAAGGAACGAGTGCTCTCATGTTATTTGGTCAATTGTTTAAAGCTGGAAAACGCCTGAACAATAATTTAAATGAGGTTTTATGAGAATAAAAAGCAATTTTCATGTCTCCAGCAACACAGAGACTATAAATATGGAAAAGAAACTTTTAAAGCTCTTTGTAACAAAACAACCACTTAAAACTATAGTTTTGTCAATGATACATTGGTATTATTAACATTGATACCAATGTTAATGTCAATTTATTGTGCATCCCTATAAAACCTTTTTATCTAGCTAATTAAGACAAATTTTATTTTTCATCAATGAAACCAATCAGTCACTCTATAGCTTCCCACAATGCATCATCAGCCTGGCGGGTGACCAGGCTTCACTTGCCGTCCCACCAGGCTAAGCTAGCTTTACAGTTCAAACATTGAACTGCGCCCGATGAGTTGACCTTGTGCGCTCTCTCAACGCTTTGTCATGCATCTCTGAATTTTAGTAGCTTGATGCGGATTGTGCACCACCTTTCACTCAAACTGTGGGCTCATTTTGCACCACTGTGTGCACCAAGTATAAAAACTGCACCGCTTGCTCGGCTTGCACGCTCAACAGTTTCCAACCCAATGCAAAAAGAAAAAGAAAAAGAAAAAAAATCAAAAACATTATTGGTGGTTTTGGAGTCATTCTTTTGTGGATATTTATTGCAATTGTTGCATGAAAAAAAATCTGTAAAACTGCTGAAATCTGTAACTGTTATTATATCAGTTGGTTCAAAGATTTTAGGAGTCACTGTGGAGGGTCCAAACAGTCACTTGTGGTTGATCCATCTAATAACATAATTGTTCAGGTACTTTGAGACACACAAATTACCAATTCAAACATAAAATTAGTTTTACGCAAACCTTTCAAACCTTCCTTTTGGTTTTTCTGGTATTAAAATGTTTAATCAGAGGTATTGGCAGTTTCTGCATGCCAACTCTTTACTTTTCCTGGCTGCTATCGAATCGTAAACACGGCAGACTCATCTGTTGCCACCATTTGGCAGAAACACCTCATGAAATATGCATGAACCTTTTTGTTTTTTGACTCATGCTGCCATAACGACAGGAAGTTGGAATCAAACTCCTCTCCAACTTGTGGTTGCCAATGCAGGTTTCGATTAAACCATCAGATCGAAGCGTCAGTTTTGTTTTTTCCGCGGTTTCACACTCTTTCAGAGACATTTTCATGTTGCTCCAAAACATTTTCCCTCTCCAGGAGTTTAACTCCCTTCGCCTCCTGGCTCTCCTCCTCTACATGCCGCTGATTTCAGCCTTTTATTCAGTCAAAGCGACAGCAAAACTACACGAGACCTGACAATGACGGATGACTTGCTGTCAGCTCGCCGCCTTAGCCGAGGACAGCTTTCTGCGCTCTCGCTGTCTGAATCTCAGGCAAAACAATTAGTGCTAAAGCTGCATCTGAGCCAAAAACAGGAGAAAATCAAATCTGCAGTCACCCAAGTGCTTCCACCGCTGTGTTCAGCAGCGACCTCAAACTCACAGGGAGGACTGCAAGCCTTCAGACGGCACGCTGACAAATTTGTCTTGTCAAGAGTGAGCCTGATGCTAAAAGGGTGGGAACGCTGCGGGAATGCATTTAGAGCAGAGCAATGGGTAAACTGGACATAAAGGAAGAAAAAAAAACAATCTGCAAGTCTTCTGGTGGATTTATTTTTCTAGATCAATGCCATTTAATGCCTGTTCCTGGTTTTCCTGTATGGTTTGAGTCACATCCTGTTAGGAATCGATCTGATCCACAACGCCACACAGGCGGCGGGAAATTAATTTGTTCCTGGATGAAAACATGTCCGACAGAGCAATTAGAAACATCTCCCAAAACCTTTAATTGTGCATATTTCAAAGACACATTGATTTTCTTTTCTATAAATATTTAACAACCACACACAGATGGATGTGAGACAGAAAAAAATTGGTTTGGAGGCATCAAAATCACTGGTCTCAATTTCACTGGTTAGAAATAAATTCATATAAATTAGGTTAAACTTAAAGCTGGTTTTCATAAGGAGATTTTGATGGGATTTGTAACAATATTGAAGATATTAAGACCTTCAGGAGATCGGTAGTGGGCACTCTTCTGCTAATGCAATAATTTTCCACTAATTAGAGGCTGAATCGTTAAGTGAGTTAAACCATAATATTTAGTGTATTTTGCTTCTCCTACATGAATTTCTAAATCTACATGTAAAATAAAGCTCATAACTTAAAATTAAAAGTAAAAAGTGCATCAAAATATATGTGACAGTGTTGTAAATCATTGAAAAAGTAAAGAAACTAGAATAAAAACATTTTCTTTTAAAATTCAGCAAACAAAAATGATCAAAATACCTTCAATCAATAATTTAATCAAAACAGAAAAAAAAATTTAATTATAAAATTGAAATTGATTTAACATATTTGTGAGAAACATATTTGTGAAACTTAAAATAAAAGTATATAAATTATCATGATTATGAATTTGGTTACTTATTACTTAGTTTGGTAAAATAAAGAAATAAATGTCCTTATAAAACTAAAAAAAAAGGTGAATAGTGAAGTAAATAAGATTGTGAAAAATGGAAAATAAAACAATTCTCTCACTTTAAAGTTAAATCCCCACCATATTATTTGTTGCTCATTTTGGGGATATTTTCAACTGTTTTCAGCAAATTGTTTACAACTATTCAGTTCAGAAATGGGTCTTTGTTGCAGTTTTTTAGTCTGACTTGGCTTTTTAAAATCCTAACATAGACTCTTGTAAACAACTTTCACTAAAGCATATAACTTTGAGTGGCAAATCTCCAAAATGCACCTTTTATCAGAAGGTGTGAAGCAGAAGGAGGTGAAAGGAGAGAAGCTGATTGGAGGTTTCAGTGCACCGGTCCTTACCTGCGTCGGTGTCGGGGCGAGGAGTGAGGTTAATCTCGTCGGCTACTGTTAAAGGAAGGAGGAGGGATACAAACATCTGGGGTTAGGTTAAGTGCTCATGACATTCCACATGCAACATCCAGGCTGAGCTGCAAACATCACAAAGGGGCTTCGTCTCAATCAGGACCGGACGCCATGCGAGACGAGGAAGAGGAGGAGAGGTTGGAGAGGTGAGAATACAGTTTGAGAATAGCAATCAGAGTCATCGCGATGCGAACACGGCACGCAGCAGCAATCTGGTCGAGAAGATTAGATATGATTACAGAGAGAGTGCGAGCAGAGAGCCTGTTGCAGCCAAAGCAATCAGCGACTGTTTGAAGACATTTCAAGGTGAATCAACACAGAAGTTCTTGACTTTGGTGAGAGATGAAGTCTGTTTTTCGTACCAAGAGAGAAAATAGGAAGAGTTTGAACAACAAACCTGAAGCGTGCAGGGAAGCGTCGTCAAGGTGACGCAAATTTCAGGATTTAACCTTTTTGAGATAATTAGATGTATAATTATGCAAGGAGTAATTTCGAAAGGAGAAAGTAGTAGTTGCATAAGAGGAGGTGTTTCTGGAGCGTTCACTTTTACATAAAGTTGATATTAATTACAGATAAACTTTGAATGCCTTTGTGAATTAGCTTATGCTATAATCTGGTACAGAGCATGAAATGTTGACTTATGTTTTAGCTGTACATTGTTGAAAATAATGGTGGAAATAATTCTGCTTTAAAGCTGAGGGTTAGAAGTACTATGAATAATTTGTTTGGTTCACATAAACTGGAAGTAATTGGACTTTTTTGTTCTCCAGGGAAATGTTTAAATATTAAAATAAAAAACAAACATTGCAGATCAGAGTTCGGTACCTAGATCCATGCTCTTGGACTTGCGTGTCTTGATGATCTCGAGCTGAGTGGCGTCTCCGAACTGCTTGGTGCGTTTCTCCGACATGCTCTGGCGTCCGAAACCTTCCCTTTGGAACGAGACGTCCGGATTGTTTTCATCTGGACTCAGAGCGCTGCAATTACAGAGAGAAAAGTCGATTTCATAGGACGGACTTAACAAACATTTCTCAACTATTTTCAAACGCAGCCTGTTAGCTTAGAAAATACTTTAAGAGTTTATCTGGAGTGTGGAGACGTCAATGATTGTAAGTTTTGTAAGCGTTTTGATTGTAAGCGTTTTAAAATGTCTTTTTTCTGCTTTTACTTATTGTTGTTATCAAGCAGTACAGGTTGTTCAATTATTTATTCCAAGTAGCTTAAAAAGTTTCAACGTAAGGAAACCTTGCAGGTTGCATCTACAATAACAAAGCTGCAGATGAAGATATTTAGAAAATGAACGTTTTAAATGCACCTTTCGTTATGAGCAGGCAGCTCTTTGGCCCACGGTGGAGTCACATCAGCCACGAAGCCCACATCGTCATGGGAACTGGACGAGGACTGGTCGGACATGTTGGACGGCAGGAGCGGCGGGCGGTCGTCCTCGATGATCACAGTGTCGTCCTGCGGCATGTTGACGGTCGGAGAGAGCTGATAGTTTCCTGCAGGAGATGCAATTTATTATTCCTCTCATCTCTTTCCAAACGTGGAGTTTTAATCTTTCAGCTGTAAAAGCTGCCAAGCGCATCCCAACTCTGACTGACCAGACATGGTTCAAATGAATAATAAATGTCAAATGTCAAGTTCTTGTGTTAGTGGTAAGGAATCAAAGAGCAAAAGGCTCGTTTCTACACCGAGAACTGATGCAAACTAATATTTCAGTGAGAAATCCATCAAACCTGAAACAAAAGGCTGGCGTCCCGCAGCTTCAGCTCCTCCAAATAAAATACTGCAATCTGTGTCACATTTTAAATCATCCATTTTAAAAACTGACTGGAAAGACTGAATTACTCTCCGCATTCAACTTTCCTACATATTCCTCGTGTTAAAACAACTTTTCCAAACGCTAATGTCTGCAATCAAGAGTTTTCACTGATTTTTAGCCATTTTTGAAAGAAAAAATGAAAACATTCAGTTTGAATTTAAGGCAGAGATTCATGTAGCGGACAGACTTTAAATAGGGAAGCTAAGAAAATGGGTGTAAAAATGGATGGATGGATGGATGGATGGATGGATGGATTTATATACTTATGGATGTAAAATGTTGTGTTTGGACTCTAGGATGGATGGATGGACTCAGATAAACAGATGAATTAAAAGGTGGATGGATGGATAGATGGACAAACGAATGGAAGAATGGATTTTTTTAGTAAACAGAACATAATAAATATGAAAATATGTAAAGACCTGATTGTTTTTACCAACTTTATGGCTGTTTTTATTTTAAAACAACATTCTAATCATAAATTTAATTCTTCATTTCTTAACCTGTGATGTTTTTTCTTAATTTGATCTATTTGTGCTCAAACACAACGTAGTTTTTTCCCCTAAAACTACAAATGCACATTGGTGATGAATCATTTCTCCCTAGTTAAAAAGAAACCAACAACAAAAATCATTTTACAAGTCTTTGGTTTCCCAGTATTTAAAAGTAGGACTACAAAGGTAAACCACATACTTTGGTCCAAATTAAAGTTTATTAATTATTCCTTTTAGCTGCAGGCAACAAATCTACCAAAGTTCAACCAGCAGGAGGAGAAAAAGTCATTAAAACTCTCAGGAATGTACTGGCCAGAAAATAAAAAAACTGCATCAAGGATGAGAGTGATGGTTATTAGAACATCTATAATATAATTGGAAACTTTGAGGGCCCCCCCAAAAATACTTTGAGGTCTAAAAGCAAAGAGAAAACGCTCAAGTTAATCAGCTTTTACCAAAAGCAGTTAGTTAGCGGGGCACAATGGTGTTTCTATGTCAAAACACAAAGATTAATTCAAGCTGTGCCCTCACAAATAAAGATAAAAGCTTTCCTCAACTGAGGGGAAAAAACATATAAAAGTCTTCTTTTTCCAGGCAGAGAAAAGCACGGCTTAAAAAAAGCATTGATATGCAGCGCATGACTCGGTCTTTAATCTGCGTTTTGAAATTGGCATCAAAAACCGGGGAGCTTCGACGCTTCAGAAAGGGCTTGTGTACCGAGCTTAGGGAGAAGTTTGTTTGTCTTTAGACAGCGTTTGGAGTTTGACGCTGCAGACCTGAGCCAGCCCCGCTGTTTGTTTCTCATAACTGAGCGCAGAGACGGCCGACGTGCCGCTGGGCCTCTGCTGCTTCCAGCCAGCGGCTGAATGAACCGATGGAAACGAGCTCAAAGGAAAAACAAAGACGGGATCAGGAGAGGCCTGAAGGTATGCGAGTCTGGGTCAATTAAAAGCTGTTTGCTTGGTCTTTTCTGTTCATGACAGGAACGCCTCAGGTTGGCCTTTCAGGATCCATATCTATAAACATGTTTGTGATGAAACGTCACTTCTGCAATTAAATCACTTTAAATGACCAAAAAGAAAAAGAGTTCAGCACCCAGAGGGAATGATCCGATCCGGACATGATGG
This sequence comes from Xiphophorus couchianus, assembly GCF_001444195.1. Taxonomy (NCBI): domain Eukaryota; kingdom Metazoa; phylum Chordata; class Actinopteri; order Cyprinodontiformes; family Poeciliidae; genus Xiphophorus; species Xiphophorus couchianus. The sequence continues at coordinate 25,892,283 of NC_040233.1, forward strand.
TTCACAAAAAGACCAGCAACAATACAGATTATTCAGTCAGCAAGGAGGTAATATTTCTGGAGAAGAAGTGGAGTCAACAAAACAAGAAACGCAAGAATATGGATGGAAGGATTTATAAATGAATGGATGGGTTCTGAATGGATGAATTGACAGATGGATAAACATACGGATGGACAAATACATGAAGATGTGGATGATAGACAGAGATCTGTTTGGACAGACAGACAGACAGGTGGATGAATGGATGAATGGATGAATGGCAGACCATTAATGGAGGGGACAGATGGAGGGACGGGCTGACGTACTGGTGGACAAATGGACTAATCAACTGTCAGATGGACAGAAAGATAACGTATGAAAACATGGACCAAATGGATGGACAGATCAGTGGACAGATAGACAGACTGGTGAATGATGGCTAGGAATATGATTGGATGGAGGGATGGATGGACAGACAGACAGACAGTTGGGTGGATAAAGTGAATCATCTATCTATAGACTGATATTGAGTCATTGGACAACACACAATGAAAACATGAACCTTGTGAATACATGAAAGATGCATTGAACCAGCTAAAAAATCTCTGCCGCACCTGAAAATTCAAGACATAAATCAAGACTCAAGGTTTAGATTTCACTAATGTTTGATTTTAATATTTTGTGAAAGGATGAAAAGGCTGAACCTGTCAACAGATGGTGCGTTCAGGGGTAAACGGTTAACAATGACTTGAATAACCTGGACATGTTGGTGGTACTGGTGTGTGCATGTTGCCTTTAAAAGTGTCAATCCTTCATTGTTTTAGTGATTTTAGTGGTTTTAGTGGAAAATGTTGCTCCTTCAGCTCCTCCCTGCTGTTCAAGTTGTTTCACTGTAATTTTGGGAGTCTGAGTGTTTCAGCTCAGAATCTCTCTCTCTCTAAGACCACACACACATTTCCACGCTCACTCACACACACACACATGCAACAACTTAATCCCATTTCCCTAAGCAGTCCAGTGTGCAACATTGAGAATCCCATCAATGCCACAGTTTGAATCACTGCAGCACAATCAACTGGCAGCTACTGAGTAGAAAACCAATGAATCTGTCAACTCAGTGGCCTGGTAAGAGCGGAGCGTAAAAAAAGCCTCTTTGTTTTAGAGCCAGGACCCAAGGGCAGCCGTCGTCCAGCAACAATACGCCTGCCAAGCGGAGGGAGAGCACACCCAGCATCACCTGAGAATCAAACCGCTGTTTACGCTCTAATGATCCCCGAGGACATAATAACTTCTGGACTGAGCTGCAGGCGAACAATAGGTGGCAGTTTATTTAGATTCAGCTGTAGAGGCTATTATAATGCTGCAAAGAATGACTAAATACCTGGAGGCAAAAGGGGAAAAAAAGACGTTTTTGTTGCAAATGGAAATAGGATGGAGTGAGAATAACATGGGGCGAAAGACGAGCAGAGGCAGAGGTTTTACGTCTCCCCTTCATTTCATCTTGTCTCGATCTATTTGCATAATTAGTAAGGAGGTTATTGCCAAGGGTGCCGGGCCTTGAAAGCCTCTGGCCTGAAGGAATAATTAAGCCGCTCTCTTATCCTTGGCATCTTGAGGGTGAAAAACCAGCGAGTGATCTAAGAGCGTGCAGCGGGGCCAGAAAAGACGATACATTCTGAATAGGAATGATGTTGTCTTCTAAGAAACTGTAATGCATGATTTATGTTTTGTGGCAGCTTTACAACAGACTTATTGCAGGCAACTGTGAAAGGCTCCCCCCAGCACTCTCAATAATCTATTCAAGAGAAACGACCGCCGCGCATGCAGAGCTCCAGCTCTGTGTTTACACGCGCACACATCTGGGAGCTGACAGCCACACGTTCAGCCGCTGGCTTCCCAAAGTTTTCCAGATCCGTTCTCAATCCTGTGAGGTCATTTATAAGAAAGCACAAAGTGTGGCAGCAGTAAATTACTTTGCGATGTCTTCGGTAGCTTCAACTGGAGACCACACATGATGAAACTTGCACACTGCTCGGCTGATCCATCATTATAAACACAAACTCGCTGAAGCTTTTTTTAAAGTTAAATTAACCCAAATTGAAGACAGATGCACCACATTTGTTTGCCTGGTGGACGTGGTGTGAAGCCAAAAGGTGATTAGCAATCATTGAAACGGTTTGGAGGGACTTTATTCTGCAAAATACAATATCAAACATCTCTTTTACAATGAAATTACAAGACAGTGGGCCCCTGGTTTTCACGGCGGCTACGGGATGCAAACTGCTAAAATCCACAAATTCTTCACATGCCGAATCAGGAGAGGCCAGTCTGCCAGATGTACTCTGACACATCAAAGTCTCAACCAAAAGATCACAAATAACTAAATCTGGAGCTTCATTCACACCTGTCCTCTTCAGATCGCTTTAATCCAACTCCAGTCCATTAGCCTGGAAAGTTCGGTTCATTTGAGTTCTGCGTCAAAATCTGATGCGAACTAAAAAGCGAACTCTAATCCACCTAAAAAGGTTGGTCTCGGTACGGTTGAAGTGAAATCTGGAGTAGTTCGAATGCATATGTGAACGTCAAGCAAACCAGAGTCCGCTCCAAAGCAGGAAGTAGACAGCGCAGGGCATTCTGGGTAAATACAACCAAAACAAAAGCATTTGCGGAAAAAACGGCTCATGGTCTTTTAACAACAACCACTAAAATCTGAAGATACTTCATTGTTGTTTACATTTTGTGAAGCAGCAAGTTGGCTTCATGTCTTCTTCAGAGGTTTTCATGTTGTTTCCTGCAGTGGTTCTTGGTTCAGCGCCCCCGCAGGCAAGGAGGGGAACAAGTTTTTCAAAATGTTTGGTTTGTTCGACTCAGTGCAGTGTGAAAGAGAATCACAGTAGCTGAAAATGTAACAAATGTTGCAATTTTGAACTGAGTCTACCGGACTATCAGGTGTGAAAACACCTTTGGTGGCCTTGGTTTAGTTTCATGACTCAACAATAAGTAAGAGAGACTTGCCAAAAATGGCTGCCAAAAAATAGATCCAAAAACACATTTTAAATGGGTAGTATTGTGTGTTTTCCAGCCACACACTGCTTCTTTAAAGCACAATCAAGTAACTATGTTACCTGCATGTAAGTGTCAATAAAATAGTTTATTTCTTGAAAAAATGTATGTTTATTTCTGAAAGATAGAATAATGTATTTTAAGTTGTTTGGTTCACGTTTTAAGATTTGTGTTAAATGATTGTATTTTATTTCGTGTCAAATTATTTTTTGTCGAAAGTTATTGCGAGATTTGTGTACATGTGTGAGGCTGCGAGACTTAAATAAACATAGAAGAAGCAGAAGCCTGGAACAGAGCTATGTGTAGCAGCCTCATGTCCTGTTGTTGTCAAGGTATTTTGTAGTTATGTTTGTAATGTTTTGTGAGTTTATTGGTTACGGTGTTTTTATGTTGTTTTAATTACTTAATATTTTGGTTTAGAGTGAACAACGACGAATCATTCTGTTAAAGACCTCCGAAGTGGCAGGCGGCCACGAGGTAACTTTTTTGTCAAAGCACGCGTCACCTGTCTGTTTGTAAATGTATCTATGTCTAAAGCTTTGTCTTTTATTTCTGTAGTTTTCACGGCATTTAATAAAGAGCCCGTCTTAAGAAAGCCGTGCCAGAGTTGTCACTTTGGAGCTACACTGCAGTTGGTATAAAATGCTTTATATATCAAACATGACTTTGACATTAAAAACCGACACCTCGAAATTGGGTCTCCGTCTCTTTAAGAAGCTCCTGCTCTTTCCGACACTGCGCCTTCAGCATGTAATTTCAACAGTGCTCCTCCATTATGCTGTTTATAGCTGTTCTTAGGAGAGTTGGATTAAAGCGGTTCATATGACAGTCGCTAATTGCTGCTGCCGTTAGTCTGGAGGAGCTGAGTGGGGGAGGTGCGTTGAAACAATCTGAGGGTTGGACAAACTAAATAACACATAAAAGAAAATAAAAGACTCATGTGTCTTTTTATTCAATAATTTACCAGCAAACATTTTGCTTATTTTGTCGATATATGACTTTTCAACGCTGTAATTTCTCCATTAAAAATTTTAATCAAGTCCCACCACTAAAAATAAATAAACATTTGGTGGCAATGAAAACCTCTTTAAAAGCATCTAGGAGAAGTTTGAGGTTTAAAGCGCAACCCTGGAGGTTTTTTATCCTCTCTACTTTCCACCACACAGGCAAATTAAACTTTAATCCCCATCTGACCTCTCCAGTCTCCCTCTGACCCAACGCTGCTGAGTAATGCTTTATAGCTCAAGTCCTTGGACACTTTTAGGTCAGCAGAAATTTATTACATACTCGATTTTAAATCCATATGAAGCAGAAAGATCTTTTTTTTTTTTAGCTAATCATATCTGGGTAGAAGTAGTCCCTTTAGATGCACAGACTGAAACAGAAAGATAAGTGTTTCATAAGAAGGGAATATATCGAGTTTTTGGTATCTAACACTTGGACTGTCATGGATGTTGGACATGCTTTGTGTCCCATTGTGTGGCAGATTCCACGTCCACTTTCCTTCCTCGATCGGGTCAATCCGGTGTCACACGTGACGAAGGATCACAAACGCATTTGTGGAAAGTGTCGGGGTTTGATGAATCAACGTCTGCATGGAACGTTTTTTTAATCCTCACATGAGGGAAGTGACAAACGGCGATAGGACAGATGTGACGGCTCTTGTTTTCCAGTTAACAGCTGGATTCTCATCAAATTTTTAACCATGTTTTAGGAAAGACTGTAGCTGCTCAATCTTTCACAGCTAGCTAAGCAAGATTGATGGCATTTGTTACCTAGCAACAACATGCTGAGTAACCAGCAGTTTCAAGTTCCGCTCAACTTCAGTTGCCTAGCAACAATCTGCTGAGAAACTTGCGCAGCAGCAGTTTCAAGTTTTTCCTATGTGCCTAGTGACTGCTTAAAAATAAAAAACAAAGACGTAGGGAGGGAAAACTGGATAAAACAGGAAATGCTACCAGTTTTAAATATTTAAAATAAAATAAAAACCTCAATAATTATCAATATAAACTGACATAAAATGGTTATATTGCAATATGTTTTTCAGCCATATTGTCCAGTCCTAGAATAACTTAAAAGTCAAGAGTTGAAAATGAATCTGAAATTAATCAGATCCTCAAAGAAAACTTTGATAAATCATAATAAATAAATCTACATGGAGAAATAAAAGAATGTCTCCAGATTTTTGTACAGTACGACTTCATGCGTAACCTCAGTAAACACTTGCTGCTCTTGTTCTAGAGATGTAACAATCAGCTTGTCTGCTCGGCTAAGTGACACAGATCTTGTTTGCATGAGTTAAGTCGGGCCCGTTTCTCCTCACATTCGACCCTGCAGGCTCATTATAAGTTGTTGCTGTTTGTTAAGCATGGCTGAATGTAGCCGCTGCAGCAGCATGATGGAGCTTCACCTATTAACACTTCCTGTCACCCTCTTTTGTTTACACTCACAGCGGTGCTAGTGTCAACCAATTTGCATGAAGGGAAAACAGAGTTCTCACTTTAACATTATGTTGCACTGATTAATGAGGCAGAGTTAGCGGAAGCTCATTTAAAAAGCTGATTAAAAGTTGGTGCACCAACTCTTCCTCGGCTGTTTGCATTGTGAGGGCTTTTCTGTCAGATTTCCTGTTTGGAGTGACTTGCAATCATCTATCAGAAGCAGAAGCGTTGCTCTCTTTATTTAATTGCATTTTGAATGAGAATAAAAACAAGGCTTTGTGAAATGAAAACAGGGAATTTGTGTCGTTGCACCATCTGGTGTGCAGAAGTCCTTCTTTTCAAGTCATCAGGAAAGTTAACCAGCAATCCATCAAGCAATAATTTATGTACTGCACACATGCAATCCTGCACAGCTGCACCTAAAGCTCTTACATATGCATACGAAAACGCTTGCTAATCTCCCCCACTTTGTCCGACACACACGTTTCTACAAACCCGGTGACTTCAAAGCCATGTCAGAGCCCGCTTTAGGTCACAGCAACAGAAAAGGTTTAAAGATGTGCAAATCCACACAAACAGACACTGTAAGAGAGAAACTGTAAAAAGAGACAAGTTTTGTTCAATCTGTTGCTCCCTGATGTTGCTAAGACTTTGAAAACAGGCAGAATGTGACAAAAACAGAGCAGATGGCACAGATGGCTCACACTGACGGAAAAAAAATGTAGGGGATTTTTTCCCCATTTATTTATCGTCTTTCTTCGTTTCTAAGAGTCAGAAATCAGCTTTTGTTGCAACACTGGGGAGAACGGAATGAAATAAAAACAAACAGTTTAGTCTGATCTGAAATTGGAGCAGCGGGAGGCAGATGTTGTCCTGGGTGGCTGCTCAACAGCATTTAGGTTTAATTCCTGCAACTCCATTTCTTATTTATACCCACTCCACTCAACTTTTAAAGTCGACTCATTTTCTGAACAGAAGCGGCTTTTTGCCCTCATACTACATCATTAGCACTTAAAGTTAAAATTTTTTATTCCATCATGTAAGGATCAAATAAATTATCAATTTAAAAAAAGACTCCTAATCTAAAGTGTTGTATCATATTTGAGTTTTTTAGGACTATATTGTATCTGATTTGATTTCTTGTTTTTTGGTTTTCTCTTTTATTGTCTAAAATGATTGTAAATAGGTTTTCTTATTAATTTTTTTCATGTTTTTGTTCACAGAAAAACTGTCTATTCTCAAATTTTCTGTTGGCCTAAGAATATTTTTTAATGTTTTTGTGAAAATGTGACCATCCACAGATTCTTTCTTTTTTTTGGTGTGAACTAAGAATATTTGTCTTTTTAAAAAGACATTTATGGAAAATTTGTCTATTTCTGTATTTTTTTGTTTTAACTATAAATGTTTATATTCTTTTATGTATTTTTCAGGGAAAATTTGTATACTAACATTATTTTGTATAAACTATGATAAATGTTTATCTTTTTTATGTTTTCACAGCAAATGAGTCTATTCACAAACTTTGTTTAATTTACATTTTTAAAATTTTTTATTGTGAAAAATGTATAGATTTTCACACTTTGTCGTGTGAAATATGAATATTAATCTTTTTTTAAATGTTTTTTGTGGAAATTTTGTCTATTCACCTTTTGTCCTGTGAACTAATAATATATTTCTAATGTTTTTTTTTTAAAATGATTTTTGCCAGAAATTCTTTTCACAGATTTTTTAAATGTAAACTAGAAATGTAATTTTTTTTTTGTGGAAATCCAGCAGCTCCATTTCTTTTCATTGGTGCTGGTTGGCTGAACCCCAAGTAGCGGAAATAAGAAAAAACTTGGATTTTAGCCGTGTGATGTTTCCGTTTTTGGCTCCTATGAGAGTTTCTATTAGCTTAAAAGTAAATTATTGCTCGTTTTTGCCGATGCATTTGTCAGTCGGATGCACCTTTGGATTGTTTGAAAGGATAGCTTCACAGGTTTGTTACTATAGTGATGAAGAACCGTTTATAAACACTGTTGTTTCTAATGGAAAATATCAAAATTGTAGCATTACTTTAATTTTCAGTCACGTCGCCCAGCTCTTCTTAGTGCTAGTTTAATGAATAGATTCCTGATCTCACGTTTAATTTGTGTTATTTAAGACAAAAAACCCCAAAACGCTCAGCGGACTAGTATTGCAATAAAAAGAGCTCAGTGGCTCATCTTCTACTTGATTTAACATCCCAGGTTGTTAATATCGGTCTGTGTACTTCAGGGAACAGCTCTTACAATCGCCTTTTCCAGATTAATCTGTAAATACAGTTTGCAAGTCCTTTTAGAAAATCTATTAAGCTTTTTAATATTATCAGAAGGTGTTAATAAATCCAGTTTGAAACTGTGTGTAGATCATAAATATCAGAAAAAAAGTTAAGAGTGTAAAGACTGAACACAAATACTGACTGCAGCATATAGAGACTTTGATATCAGGACTTCTGTTTTATGGGAAATTCAGAGGAATAAAGAGAAGCGAGAAGTTAAACTGTCAGGCTGCTAAGAAGAGATGATCAGAGGAGATGAAGTCTACTGCTCCACGCATCACAAATTTAAAATGTAACACTTGAAAAAGTAAAATCCTTCTGACATTTTGTATGTAAAGAAGCCCTGCGTTAAAACAGGGGAAGCAGAGAGATTTGCATCGTTACCTATTGTACGTGGAATCATTCCTTGACGTGGCATCAAGTCGTCATCGAGGCCTTCCAGGCCACCGTAGAGGGAGTGGGAGATTCTGCGCTCGTGATCGTCCAGACTGGTGTTTACGGTCTGCTGGGATCCCAACGGGTTTCCTGAAGAATCCTGAAACAAAGGGAAGAGATGATAGTTGGTGACTACAATCAGCATTCAACACATTCAGTTTCAGTGATGTTCATGAAAAACAAGCGATAATTCACTTTGGAGAGAACTTCTCCCCATACTTCTCTGTGGTCTTACAGATATTGTTTGATTTTCGGGTAATGCTGCTAGTTGATTGGTTCATTGTGTCCGAACAACGAATGAATAATAATGAAAGAGTAAATGGATGAAGTGCATACTAGAGGGAGAGAAAATGATTTTCTTTCCAGGTTACAGTATAGACACGTTGCAGCGTTGTAGCTGCTAGCTAATAATGACTAGCATTGGTACTGGCTGTCAAGATGTCAACATAAAATCTTAAATATATGCGTGATCTATATATATATATATAAATAAAAAGAGACACAGTGATTTGCTACTAATTGTCAACACTATAATAACCAGATATTTAAAAAAATACAGAGGGAGGGGGAAATAGGTCAATTATGCTAGCTTGACTATGACAATCGAAACATGAAAATGTGCTGTGGAATTTGATGCGTTTCAGTTCAGTTAAAAAAAAAAGAAAAAAAGGAGACCACATTCTACCTCTGACAGATCATCAGTAGAGTAGGTGTTTAACTTGAAATATGTCTAATAAATACAGCAGTCACTTTGATAACAACCAATCACAATTGGCAAATTAAAACACTGCGGTGAATTTAGGAAAACTTAATATAGTAAATATTTGAATTGTGTACTTTAAGAATATCTAGTTAAGCATACAAATACTTACTCATCATTTTCCATTTTGGGCAATATTCCTTTCAATTTGTTTTTAAATATGACCATCCTGAAGCTTAAAAACATTGTATTTCATTGTTTTTAAGTATTGTCAATAATGTCTTCCAATAACATAATTACCTTGTCCTTTTAACACCGCTACCACTGGGGAAACCATTACTGACAGTATGTCATGTGTGTTAGATGTATTAAATGTGTGAGAACGTTATATATATCATGCATATATTTAAGATTTTATGTTGACATCTTGACAGCCAATACCAATGCTAGTCATTATTAGCTAGCAGCTACAACGCCGCAACGTGTCTATACTGTAACCTGGAAAGAAAACCCTCTAGTATGCACTTCATCCTGTTTCTTTTGATAATGTGTCTCTTTTCTCCATAAAATATATTTACGACTACTTGAATACAATGCCTAGATGTAGTTGTAGAGGGTAGGCTTGTAATTTATAATTTCAATTTGCATAATTTATTATTTTTTTTCTCTCTCTACCAAAATTTTGACAATTTTAGTCTTCACTCTGATGCTTTGGTCTTAACTGGCCCTTTTATTGAAGAAAATGTTTGTTTACAGAGACTTTATAATATATTTTATTTGTGGCTTCATTTTTTTTTTAATTTTGATGTCTTTCAGTTCTAGTGTTAACTGTTCTTAACTGTAGTGTTAACTGGTAAATTAAGGTCTACTGATCCTTTAGAATGCATTCTTGCATTATTGTTCATCAAAACAACAATATTTTTATTTATCACAATAACTTCTGGGACAATTTATCGTCCAGCAAAATGTGTTATCGTGTCAGGCCTAGTAGAGGATTCTGCTAAAGGTAGGGATATCCCTAGCAAATCAGATTCAGAATTATTTTTTCAATCTTATGGACGTCTATTGACAATGTGGACCAGAACAAACAAAAGCGTTTTCTCCAGTGCGGTCGTCAGAAAATATGCCTGGAGGGAAGCAGCTTTACTAAAATGCTGTGAACGCTAATGGACAAGCAGAGGAGCAGGTCTCCATGCTAACGCGACCTGTGTGATAACAAGAATAAATGAGCTCAGATTTTCAACAGGCCATTGAGTCACCGGCTGTTAACAAGCCACCTGAGCCATGCAGAAGAAGGTTAACTCGCCACCAGCCTGACATTTCCCTCAGGACCCGCGATGACACTTCCTTGTTTGCTGGACAAATAGACCATTTGCAGAGTGCGTCACCCAGCAGCTCCCGTCCGCACGTTGGCGTGGGTGTCTCTGCCCTTAGTGTTTGTCCATTGGATCGTTGACTCCATTGATTTGCTGGGGCTTCTGCATTTTTTGCTGACGGAGATGACAGCCCTCGCTATGAAGATAACCGCCGTAGCTGGAATCACGTAACGAGAGATAACGCTGGAGTCGATACTGAAGCCAAATTACCCCAATCGATGGCTGTAACTGGCCAGGCTGGGATTCGATTTTGGCAAAAGGTCTTTGACCAATGATCTTTGCCTCTTACTAAACAGCTAAGGTGCTGCAGTAACCACCACAGACAGGATCCTGGAGCAAACATCTGTTTTTTATAAAGGGCTCCAAATATGAGAACCACAGCAGGAAAGAAAAAGAGAAACGTGAAGAAGTGGGGATTTATTAGGTCATAAGTCAATCACATAGCAGCAACTCAATGCTTTTAGGTATTGAAGACAGGTTGTTGCTACGAGATGGACTGGTCCAAGATTGTGTTGTTTCCACGCACATAGGCATGTAACATATTAGATATGACTTAAAAAAATCTATTTCAGGTCTATTGGGCCTCTGTCTCTTTAAAATCTCCCGCTCTTTCTGAAGCTCCACTTTCAGGAAGTCATTGCAACATGGCTCCTCTATTAACCCTTTAACGTTTGTTTTTACCTGCGTTTCACTGAGAAGCAGCTGCTGTAACAAGCCAGGTGTTTGCTAATTGCTGCTGGCTAGTCTGAAGGAGCTGAATGGGGAGTCACAGGCCAGAGCTGATGAATTGTTTATGTTGGGGTGCAACGATTGCAGTTTTCTGGCCCATCTACAAATCCAGCCGTCAAAGGATGCAGTCCCTGAATTCGGACACAGTTTGTGTCAAATTTCATCAGTTTATAATAAACAAAAATCAGTTTGTGCATAAAATTCTGAAACTTAAATGATCAGTATTGACCCATTGCAACTACATTCAAATCGCCATGACGGATGTCGGAAGTGAGGGACAGAAGTATTGAAGAGAGCAACTGAAATTGTTTTCCAACGTTGTTTTTATCAGTTAATTCATGGCTTCTTCTAGTTCAGTCCAGCTAATTTGTCTTTGAACGCAACACGCCTGGTTGGGGCTGACAGGCAGGCGGCGGTAGCTAGCTTAGAAACCACACAAACCTCCTCCCTCCTGACGTGTTCATCAAATTACCGACTTTGCCTGAATTCACACCACATGATTTATGACTATGTCATAAACAGCATTTCCCCTTTAGACCGCAGCGGCCTTAAAAACGCACAAAAGACGAGATGCTAACCAGTTTTTCCCCATACATGCTAGGCTACATGGCGGTGCGGCACTGCCTCCATGGTTAATGATTAAACGCGTACCTTCTCCATAAAGCGATATTTGATATCTTTCTAATTATACACACTTATAAACTATATGATATTTTAAACTATATTTAAACTATATTTTTACCTTGTAAAAAGTGTTCCCTGCTGCCAGTCATTATTATTAACAGCTGCTATCCATCTTTCCTCATTAAAAGTTATAAAATAAAATGACAAACTTGGTTCGCATCCTTGTCTGTTTGTGCAGCCAACCGTGCAGCATCCTATGACCATTTTTAAGGGGAAATCATAAAAATTAAAGCGATTTTAGATTACAGATGTCTGCTTTTAGCCCAGCTTTACAGGAGTGTTTTCGTCGTTTTGATGTCTGTCAGGGCGGAGTGGGTGGAGTTCTGGAGAGCGTGACGTCACGTGCAAAGGGTCAATTAGGTTAGCTTAGCTGCCTGGATTTTTCTTAAATAGAAATCTTAAAATAATTATTCAAAAATATAATTAGACATGGAATTAAGCAGACTAAAATATTTTTGAGCATTCTGAATTGATTCAGAGGATTTCTATACAGAATTGATTTTTTCTGCTTGTCAGACAGCAGCAGTAGAGTAATCTGCAGTTACTTAATTCATTATTAAATCCCTTGTGTTTGAAAGTGTGACGGCGCCAAACTCCCCCCAAACAGGACAATGATCCTAAACAGAAGAGGCATAGGGAGAAAATATTGATTTCTTGGGCCTGAACAAGATTGTGCAATTTGAGGCGAAATGTCAATAAGCAATTGAGACGACAATTAAAATGTTTCCACATCAATACGTTTAAAAACACAAACCCGGCCCAGCTGGCATTTAATATAAACTGGGAATACTGAAGCAGGTTTGAGCAAATTACCTCCAAACAATGGTCAGGAACTGACATTAATCAACGGATAAAGTTCTAATGGAGTCCAGATTTCTCTAATACCAGATAAGGTCTTCATTAGCAGTCTCTCTGTTTTAAAGGTAAACAAATGACTGAAATAACAGCAGAATGAAGAAAACCAATCAAAACTTCACACGGAGCCAACAAATCAACTTCGGAAACAAACTAATTTCAAAGGTCGCCATATGGCGCAGCGACTGCTGGCTGCTCTTGACTCTAAATGAGGTAGTTAATGAATTGGCCGACCGAGGATCGGGGCTGAAATGCCTCCGTAATAGCAGAGGGGATTTAGCAGGCCGACGTCGCATCGACAAATCACGCCGCAGCTCATTGCATATTCCGGCTGGTAGCTGAGCTGGATCCCAGCGGTGGTGTGGAAGTGCGCTGCTCTCAGTTTGGTGTGTTTCTGGGTCTGGGTGAAGAAGCGGGAAGCAGTTGGGCTTGTGATTTATGCAGCGACAAACATTTCAGATTGATTTGAAATTGGCTGTCAGGGGATGGAGACATGGGGAGGAAAGTAAATACAGGATTATTTGATCCCATATGTCAGGAAAATGTCAAAATGAGCCAAGGCTCTCATCCAACGGTAATTAGTTATTAGAAGAGCTTTTTTAAATATTTGACTGACAGGCTGGGGAGGACGCCATTATTCTCCAGTAGCTTAAATCTGCAGTATGTAACTTTTATAGAAATGTTTTTTACATGTTTGTTAAAGCTGTCACCATGTCGTTACAGATAAACATGAGCCAGATAATCTGTGAAAAGACTGATCACGTCAACCTTCTCCCTGAGCGATTATTGCTGTCTGAAGAAAAGCATCGATCCCGACCAAAAACAACCAATCAGAACCAGAAGGCGGGTCTTAGCACTGTCCATCAACCTGTATGCGCTCCTCGATGTTCTAATGGTGGAAAAACAGCTTACAGTCATCGGAGGCCATGCTAGCCAGCATCAGCATTCATAGCCTTGACTTAAAGGAACTCAGTGTTTCAGCTGTTTTGCAGTTTTCTGTGAGCTTGTTCCAGATATGTGGTGCATAGAAGCTGAATGCTGCTTGTAAATCATGTCTGTACAGTAAAAAAAAGTATGAAATTGGTTTCCATCCTTCTTTTGTGGAGCGTTTTCCTATAAACAAGCAGACACTTGGTCAGCCGTAGGCCGTGCCTCCAGCTATGCATGTGAAACAAAGAGAAAGACTCTCCAAGGCTGAGATTTATCCAGTCGTAACTCTCCCTGAGAAGTCTTACCACCCGACGCGTCGTCTAAGCAAACAAACGCAGAAACAGACCTGAAAATACACACACACACACACACACTACACACTCTTATATGCATACATAAATGGGAGGCTGATGCAAACATGTGCATACACGTCGATGCACACCGAAAAACACCTCCAGGCTTAGCCTCTGCTTTCAATTACCAGGCGGACCGAGGGGAAATCTAAACTTTGACACACCAGGTTGGAGAAGGAGAGCGGGAAAGCCTGGTAGCGCCAGAGGCGTACACTCGCACACCAACACTCACTCAGCCTTCGCTTTCAAGCAGGCGACAGGCCGAGGTGTACAGGGAATGTAAAGACATGACACTGAAAGTAGGTAAGAAAAAAATAAATAAATAAAAATGGCGCCGCTTGGTGTGCAGCCTGTTTTCATTCCTCCACCTGCCCCATGGGAGGCGTGTTAGTGTGTGAGGGAGGGATTGGTAAATCACTCTGACCTGGAAACTTTCTGGTTCTACATGAAATAATTAACCGATGCTTACATGACCAGGTAGAGCGCTCAGGGCGCAGTCGTGTTTTTATCGCTGAAGCTTCACGTTGGTACTAAAGAGTCAACAAACATGGAAGAGATAACATCTTCAATCTAAAAGTGGCAAACAACTATGATACATAAAGCTGTGCAAAGTGAGATTACAAAAATAAATTAGCTTAATGGAAACGTTTTTCTATAAAATGTTTCTGCGGTAGAATGAGGGGATTTTTTTGGCTGCATCAAAACCGGAAGTTACTACTGGTGGAAATGACAAAAAAACAACAACAGGAAGTGGTACTACGATAATGATTTTTAAAGACTTATCGCATCAATTATGTTTCTTATGTAATGGAAACAACGCAATTGCAAAATTGTGTTTTTCGATATTAGCAGATTATTGACAAAGTTTTGCACATATTTGTAAAGGAAACGTAGCTGGTGTCTTGGGAAGGTATTCCTAAGCAACAAATTTTTTACCGTTTGTTGCATTTTACTTGGATTCTATGTAGACCAAAAAAAGTAATAATCATACAAAAAATCTAGAATTTAGAGGGAAAATGCTGCTTTATAACAAAAGTAAAACCGTTAAAATAAGACCATGAAAAAAGTGTAATTGGATTCTGCTGAAAGCTACATAAGGTTAATTTATCTTGTGATTAATTGATTAACTTATTGCTTATTATGACAGGCCTAATCGCTCCAGTCATTCTTCACCTCGTTTCTCTTGGCCACTCGTCGGGCCACAATCAGCTGGATCATCCCGCGCTTGTTGCCTTCTGTTGACATCGACTTCCTCAGCGTCTCCATGGCGTCTTGGTTGGTTTTCCCCAACAGCGATTCGCCGTTCACCGCAATCAGCTGGTCGTTCACCCTCAGTCGTCCATCCTGTTTGCCAGACAAAGAGTAATGGTTTATGACTCCTTACACTGCAAAAACACAAAATATCACCAAGTGTTTTTGGTCTAGTTTCTAGTGAAAATACTTACAAAATAACTTACAAGTAACTTTTCAGAAAGTTACAGAAAGTCTTTTCAAGTTAATTCCTTAAAATTGATGAAAAAGTCATAATTCCACTTTTTTTTAATCAACATTGAAGAGTTATTTATTTAAGCTCGTAAGTTAATTTTATCTTATTTCAAGTCTACTAAGATATTTTCATTAGAAACTAGACTACAAATCCTTGGTGATTTTGCATGTTTGCAGCATATTAATAAGAAACTTCTCTTTTCTGCTCTAAAAGTTCATAAACAACAGGGAGCTCAGTACCTTGCAGGCTGCTCCACCGTTTATGATTGACTTGACAAATATGCCGAGATCTGCGTGGTTTTCCTTGGAGCGGTTGCCTTTCACGCTGACGCCCAAACCTGCAGAACCCGAGTCGCTGAGCGGGATCTCGAAGGTCAGGAACTCTCTGGTCCCATCGGGAGTCAGGACTAGTTCATCCTCCTCCATTTTCTACAATAGGAACAAACAAACACATCCAGATTTAAAATATAAATTCTGAAAATATTCAACTCAGGGATGGTCAAAGTGCGGCTTGTCGGCCATTTACGGCCCTCTGAAGGGTTTTGTGCGGTCACCCCGACACTTTTTCCATCTTGTAAGAAAAGATTTTACAACAGTTTTTAAAAAAATGAGGTACAAAAATAGATTCCCAATACTTATTGTATTTGTCTATTTTGTGGTTTGACCATCGATCCACTTTTACTCAAACGCAGATCAGCTACAAATAAGAAAACAATCAACCCCAAAAGGTTTGAAACTGTCTTACATTAACGCAATTGCACAAAACATTTGTTATGATTTGCAGTATTTATGTTGCGATGACTTCCTGAAGGCGGAGTGTCAGGAAGAGCAGGAGCTTTTAAAGAGACAGGCCCAATTTGAAGGCATTAAATTACAAAATCAAATTTCTTTCAAGTCATGATAATATAATTACTTGATTGTGCTATAAAATGGCACTATGATAAAACAGATAATACAGCCCCTTTAAAATTATTTTTGTGGCCCTGAAGTGATTTCAACAATTTTGATCTTTATGACAAAAAGTTTGATTTAATTGTTTGCTAACGGTTGTAAAATATGTTTTATTGTCAATGTGGCAGAAACTGTGAGCATTGTTTTTGTCAGAAAGTTGTTTATAAAACCCATAGTGCACCTACTTATGCAGGTACACAAACTTTTCCCAGGAGATGAATCTCAAGTACCAGTGCATTAAAACTCGTATATTTAGAGACTTTTCTATTGTGGAGCATCTGCAGTGGCAAAACAATGTTTCAGTTACATACAACATGATTTTCTGTTGATGATTAAATCATATTGGGCGTATTTTGGCTCTTTTCTTCGTATGTGGAGTTAAAGAATGGAAATAGATGCTCAAACTACCAAGCTAATAACATTAAAAAAATTACCAAGGAAACACTTAGGTGTGTAAAATAAAAAGCCAACAGCTAACTAACAGCCCAGCTGTGTGTAAACTTCCCCATCAATAGCAAACAAACAAATGAGGCATGCTTGGAACCGACCAGGCTAATTTTCATTTCAGTCAGGCCTGTACACTACTAGGCTAACAGCTAACTAGTAACTGAGTTATTCAACCAAACTACCAAGTACGTTTAAGTGTTAGCTAAAACTCAAATGCTGACATTTAGCCAACAGTCTTGTGAGCTAACAAAACAACACAACTAATGATTGTAATATACCAGGCTAACGCCTAACTAGCAACTTAGACATGCTAACAGCTAGCATTATTGACTTAGCAAGAGTTAATTATTTGTTTACTTGTCTTCTTGTTTATTTTTCCAACCTCAAAAACCAAGCAAAGTAGATTAAGATGCATGCCAAGAGTTACATGTTTTATGTGTTTTTAAAGCAAACATTAAAGCTAAAACTGGCACCCAAAATTAAAAACAAAAACGCTAGTTAGCATCAAGTCTCAGTGGGATCGTACCTAGTCAAGCCTGGCACAATTTTCTCTGAGTTACAAAAGTTAAAAAGTCAGCCCAGCAGCATGATAAGCTAGTTTCTAATGTGTCAGGGGAAGGAGAATCCACATGAAAACATGGCACAGATCTACTTCACGAGTTGGCTTGGTGGCTGGCAGCTTACTCACAGCCCTGCGGTCCGGGGGAAAAAGAAATAACTTCTTCGCCTCAGAACTTATGCTGTCTGGTTCGCCACAGTCAGCGGCACACTTGACTGACATCTCTTCCTGATTTCAGAGTTTACAGGTTCTTCCTGGGAGCTATAATTATAATAGACAGTGTGCCGCATTTATGTGCAGTGCAGAAAAGTTTTCTTCTTCTACTGCACTCATTTCAAAACCTATATGTCTAAATAGTTGCAGCTTTGATTACAAGTTTTGGAAATATCCTACAATATAATATTTATAGAAAATATAATGGAACAAGAGATTGTAGTAGAAGAGAAATATAGTAAAATCTGTACCTGAGCCCTGATGTCACCCAGCAACCCGGCACTAACATATCAGCCTAATTGACATGCTGAGAGCTTTCTCGCGCTTCTCTCTACAACAGGTGCTTCTCTCACTTCATTTCTTATATTCATTCTCACTCTCTCTTCCAGTGCAACAATAAAAAGCCATTCTCTCTTGCTTGTTATTTGACAGCTGTCCTGTGAATAGAAGGGTGCGCGCACGCTGCCGCCTGGCAATTATTGTGCACGCCTAATGAATTCAATCATCAGGCTCGGTGTCAGCATGTCATTAGCCCCCTTTGTTTGCTGGGAGAGAGATGGAATTACTCTTTGTGGAATGGAGGGGGGAGAAGAACAGGCAAAGAGGGGATGGGGGCAAAATGAAGATGGAGTTTAGATGAACGAGAGGGAACACAAGAAAAGGGAAAAACAAGGAAGCATAAAAATCACAGACAGCATGGCTATATGTTCTAAAAACAACAAATAATGCAGGAACCAATTATTTGAAGGTATTTAAAAAAAAAATAAGACATCGGAGGAAGACAATTTATTTTATAAAATAATATCCAAGTTATTACAACAATTTATTTTTTAGCATAATTAACAAAAGTGAGTATGGGAGAATTAAAGCTGCAAGTTAACTGAGTGAGAAAGAAATCGGATTAAAAGTAATTATAACATACAAAATCTAATGCTGTCCGAAGATTAATGCTAACTTCCTGTCAATTTATAACCATGAACATAAAAAAGATAACTATTGTTGTGTTTTTGTTGGAATACTCATCAAAAAAAATACCATTTTCAATAACAGGATTTGCTGCTTTTGAAAATAGCAAATAATAATGTTATGGTAGAAATAATATCCATTTAAAATTCCTTCATTTTGTTTAGTTGAGCCAAAAGTGGCCAAAGGAAATGAAAATAGATTTCTAATCTCAACCTTTTAGACGTACATCAGGTCACACGTTCTAAACGTTTCAAAGGATTTTATAATAACAATGAAGACAGGAAAGAGGGAATGCAGCAAAATGTGACAAGGTAAAATTAAATTAAAGACAGCTGCTGGAGAGAGGCGCGACTGCACAAAGAGAGGCTGAATGAAGGTGAGGGGAGCGAGAGGAGAGATGTGCTGAGGAGATGAAGGACAGAGACAAGCACAGCGAGGGTGAAAAGGCGAGGAGCCGAGAAGAAACGGGTGAAAAGAATGAGGAAGCGTGAGCATGACAATGACAGAGCGAGCGGGCGACTGAGTGTGAATGAAGGACCGCCAGAAAGGGATGAATCCATGTGGAACACAAAATGAGAGACACTACATCCTTTCAGTCTCAATGTATATCTTTTACTTTGTCCCACCTTTTCCTTCCACAGCCGTCCATCTTTTTATTCACCTGTCTCCTTTTATGCTACTTTCCTAACTTCTTCACTCTTTTCCAAACTATTCCTGCTCATGTTCTTGTCTCAACTTTCATCACTAAGCTCTCCTCTTTTGTTGCGGTTATCTATATTTTATTAATTTAAGAGAGAAAACTTAAAGTCGTGAATATTAAAAATGGTAAACGAAACCTATTATTGTAGAAATTAAATCCAAAGGCCTTATTATGTTCAATCCATTAAAATTATTAAAATACAAATACAGAAAGTGTTATATTTTATAAAACACTTGGGAGCCATTTGCCTCAAAGTGGCCAAAATGCAACAAAAATTAATGATATCAAAATATTTATCCAATTAGAATAGGGAAAAATTCTATTGTACGACGTCTTAATGTTTTCTGAAAACAGACTAGGAAAAAAGAAATAAACTATTTTTTAAACTCTCGTGGTTTTGTAAGGATATTTGTAATATTTGTGATTTGTTGTATTTTTCCCGCTTTCGTGTAAACGGTTATTTTTCCAATTTATAACATTTTTGTTACTGAGAAATATTGATTTTCTTGTTTGTGTGTGTTCATAAAAAGATGTTAATCAATGTTGTGAAATTAGCTTTGCTTCTGTTTCACATCGTACGTTTTGTAAGAGAATATGAAACTTGTTTTTGATTTGATTTATTTATTTCAAACAGGTTTTTAAAAACAAGAAAAAATAAAGCAATTAGTAGGACAGAGAAAACATTTGCATACTTAAAAAACAAAATAATTAGCTTACCACTATTGTTCTGTGTGAATAGAAATTGGAAGAAGTGAACACTAATTTAACCCTACACATATCTCAATTTAATTAAATATATTGGTTACTGACTCAATATTTATCAAACGAGTTGCATTAGTTTGCAGTTTAAAACCAGGATTTGGTTATTTTGAGTTCAGATTTTAGTTTATAAGAATCTCTTGGTTGTTAGCTTAGACAGTGATGCTGAGAAGCATCTGTTTGTAAATTAATGATGAAATTGATAAATTGAGTGACTAAACTGATTGATCTGATTTAATATGGTTTTCTCCATTGGCTGCCACCATCTTTAATGTTTCTTAAACAATTAAATTGTATTTACTTGTATAACGCTAATTCATAATATGTAATTTTTACAAAAAAAGGAAATTAAACTTTTAATGAACATCTTACACCCTGAAAATCTTTGTCTTCTTTATATTCAACACATGAGTCTATTGTCTGCATTTTAAGAACTACAACTCCACTTTTTCCCCTCTGAAATGATTAAGAGTTTGACGGCAAACTCAAACAACCCGGACATTTTGATGTCTTCTGGAAAAGTTAGCAGAATGAAATTAAAAACAGAAAGTTGTGGGCGATGATTGCTAAGGAGGAGACAGAAGGAGCCGGTGATGGAGGTGAAAAGGAGGCAGTGAAGGGTGTAATTGGTCAGGAGAAGTGGAGCGTGGCGGCCATTGTTGGCTGCTTACTGTAGCATCCATCTCCACATGCTCGTTCTGATTCTGCTGCTGTATTTATCCACCGCCATTTTGATAGACGCACTTCGTAAGTTCATATGCGACCTGTTGTGTTTGCTTTATCATCCATCTTTTAAGTGAAAATAAATCCGCCCTCTCGTTTTAATCCGTCCATCAGTTTCTGATTCCTCCTTTCCACTGTCCGTCTCTTCCTCTCTCCCAGTGGCTGCGATGCGCCGCGATGATAGACCATGAATATCAAATACCTGTTTGATCGACTGGGCTGAGAGCAGCTCAGCATGGGAGGAAGAGAGAGGAAGACCGCTGTGTGTGTGTGGGTGGGTGTAGGTATGTATGTGTGTGTGTGTAGGTGTGTGTACATGTTGGTCATGTTTCATTCATGTTTTCATTTTAAAATTCTGTACATATTCAGAATTTCCAGGTTGATTTCTTTATGGCAGATATTTTCAGAGAGACTTTAGATAAAACACCAGCAGAAGAGGGATGGATGGATGGATGGATGGATGGGTAAACGGATGGATGGATGAATAGATAGGTAAACAGATGGATGGATGGGTAAACGGATGGATGGATGGATGATAGGTAAACAGATGGATGGATGGATGGGCAAACGGATGGATGGATGGATGGATGGATGGATGGGCAAACGGATGGATGGATGGATGGATAGGTAAACAGATGGATGGATGTAAAGATGGGTAAACAGATGGATGGATGTAAAGATGGAAGCACCATCCAAACAGTTGACCAAATAATCAAACCCAAATTTCTTTATCAGACTTAAAAATATCCAAATCAAATCCCACAGTTGATATTTTTCCTGTCTTACTGTGAGAACAAACTAAAAATAAAGTAAAATGGCTCCCGAAAAGACGAAACACCGTTTGGAGGAGGAACCATCTGATGCTCACATCTAATCAGCCGCCCTCTCTCCGTCTCCGTGGCGGCCTCCAGAACCCGTTTGTGTCCCGATCCGATCGGAGGAATCACACCAGCAGCTGCTACCAGACGCTCCACATATGTGAGCGGCAAAAAACGGAGCTGCAGTCTGAGACAGAAAGATCGAGAGTTTCTCAGTTTGTAACGTCACAGCGAGAGACGGAGGAGGCTGGTTTAATCATGACAGATAAGGGCTTTAGACGAGCAAGGGTGGGATGGATGGATGGACGGATGGATGAACAAAATGGAAGGATGTATAGATGTATGTATGTATGGATGGATGGCTAATCAGACGTCCAGCTCCTAGCGTTGGATGTGTTTCGGTCAACTGACAGCTTGAAGTGTTGCTTTAATGAAACACTAAACCCGTTTCTGTTTTTCTGTTTTTGTTTTTCTTTGCTCAACGCAGCAGAGAACCTGAAAGAGATGCAAACATTCCTGAACTCCACTTTGACAAAAACTTACTCCATGATTCCCTCTGACTTTCCTGCTCACGTCCAAAACTTATGCAACCTGCTGAAATACTTGCTGTTCTCTATTAACTTCACTGCCTCCTGGAACTTCAATTTGCTGTTTTTGAGGTTCAGCAAAACAAATTTTAATAACAAAACTTCACAAAAGGTTTAAACCACACTGATTTCTGCTATAATTTTATGAAAGTTTTTGAACTCTGTCTGCAAACCTCAATCTACACAAAAACACATAATCTCTAATATTGGTTTAGTTTAGAGTGGCGATATCCTAGTTAACGTAAAATAAGGCTAACTTGCAAATAACTTTTCAGCAAGATATAGGAGCTTGTGGCAAGGAAATGATTCCTTAAAATTGCAGAAAAAATACTTGCTTCATTGGCAGAATATTCCACTTGCCACGAGACATTTTTCCCATGTTATAAATGAAACTATCTGCCAATGAAACCAGCACTTTTTCATTAATATTACGGAATTATTGACTAAAAACAAAAACGTATTTCTTGCTGAAAAATTACAAAATTTTTTTAGAAACTTAAACATTTGGTAAGATTTTGTGTTTCTGCAGTGCTGGTTGAGTTAAAAGTGCGGTTTGAATGCATATGTGAAAGCCAAGCAGACCGGAGACCGCTCCAAAAGCAGGAAGCGGACTACATTGCATGGCATTCTGGGTAAATACAACCAAAACAAACACGCTAGTGTAGCGAGAAACGGCTGATGGATCTTTACCAACGACAAGAGAAATCCTACAACCACTAAACTTGGACTCCATTTTTGTTTACATTTTGTGAAGTGGGAAGATGAACTTAGTGTCGTCTTTGTGTCATTTTCTTCAGTGGCTGTTGGTGTACCGCCCCCACAGGTGAGGAGGGGAACAGGTTTTTTAACACTGCGCAGTGTGAAAGAGAAATGCAGCAGCTGAAAATGTAAACAATGTTGCATCTTTGTCACTTAAACTCAATGTTTCTGACTAATTTTGAAAATTTGTGGTAAAATCAGAAAAAAATGCAGAGATGTGTGGATTTTGTACAAATTTTTCAGATTTATGACAAACAGGAGGGACTTATTGAGGTAATTTGCAGTCTAGAGGGCCACATAAAGAGGAGGGCCAGATTTGGCCCACGGGCCTCGAGTTTGACACATACATCATACATGTGTTACTTATTTACGTCTTGATCTGGGACCTGAGTTCGAATTCCGTAACACAAGAAAATGATATAATAAAAGTTTAATTTTAACTGAAAATCATCAGAAAAAGAACAAATATATTAAATAAACTGCAAACCAACAGAAACATGGACATATTTTTGCTGTGTAACGCTTTGTCACATGCTACCATATATCCGTAGCATCCCAGCAACAAAACCCTTCATCATTTCTCCACATTGCAACAGATCATTGCTCCATAACGGCTTTGTGAGCCGAGAGGAGACAGACAGCGTCTTGGCACTGTGTTGATGCTGCACTACTGCTGCTCCTCTTGATGGCTTCTCAATGCAGCATTGCAGTAATTTTCCATAAGCCTGTGTGACTAATGGCGTAAACAATGGGGCTGAATGTTCATGTTATGGAGCCATTATGGAACCATCAGAGCACGGGGACGGGGAGACGGATGCCTTTGATCAGCTGCATTGTGGGAGCCAGGTGCTGGGGACGGGGATTTGTGTCTTAAGAGTGGCTTTTAAGAGCCTCACTGACACAAAGAGACGGCGCAGAGGAGGAAGAAAGAGATGCAAGAGCTGATGAGGAAGAGACAGGAGAATATCCAGCTAAGTGTTTTGTTTTTACAGACCATTGGTGAAGCAATGGATCGCTAAAATGACTTCTAGCCTTTTGTTGCAGCCATACAAATTAGCTCATTTCCTTATACAGCATAATGGGCAAAGTGTTGTCATGCAGAAGTTACCTCAAGCTGCAAAAGTTTAGCAACAGATCACTAAAAAAAACACACGAGGCTGGAAATTATAATTAAAAAGTGTGACACAAAGTTAGGGCAGCAACAGCCACTGCAGGAATGTGGCTCCAGTTTTAGTCCCTGGAGAAATCTCAATAAACGACATTTTTTCCACTTCAGTTGCATCATGTCTAATGTGAAAACCTTCAGCTGAAAGATGCTAATCGAAAAAAATCCCAGCTGCAGCGCTGGGAAAGCATCCAGAAATCCATCTGCATGCAACACACCGAATTAATGCCAACGCTATATAAAATATTTATAGAATATTCATATAATAATGGAGCAATAATGATGGTAACCATACAACTTTAAAAATAAAACATTATAGTCAATGTAATAAAATATTTAAAAAGAGGAATAATCAAAACATAAGTAAATAAATAAAATGTACACAATTGAGTTGAAAAAAATATAGAAAAATATGTAATCAATGCATATTTAAAGATTATTTAAAAATATAATAATAAAAAAGTAAAAAGTAGAAAAAGTATCATCGTTGTACTAAAAAATAAAATGCAAAACAAAATTAAAAATTAAAATTTTGTCTCGACTGCACTAAATGTGCCAATTTTTGTCTTTTTAAACAAAAAAGGTAAAACAATGAAAAAAAACTAAGATGGAGAATATATATAATTAAAAAATAAAATACAAAGTAAAAATTATATAATATACAGATTAAATTGCAAAACTAGATGAAAAATGAAACAAAACCCAAGGTGTACATTTTTAAAATAAAAACTTAATATGAACATTTTATTATTTATCTGATATGAGCAAAAAAAATCTAAAATATTAAAAATTAAAAGTAGTTTTAGTTAAAACAAAATCTAAATATTCCAATTTTTGCCTTTTTAAAATATTTAAAAATTAATAATTTCAACGTATGTGTTTCAAATGTATTTATGTAAAATAAAAAAAATAAATATTTAAAATAAATGTAAAAATTATTTTGAATTATAAACTACTGTCCTTGCAAAAAAACTTTTTAAACAATGCAATACATTTTAGATAAATAGAAAAAAAAAATAATATTATTGAGATGATCATGATTACTGTCAGAAATCTGACCTTCTCTACTGGAAACGCTTCCATTTATTGAAAATGTGCGTCCATTAAAGGGCCGGTCCGCTCTGCTTGGCTCACACAGAGTCCATAAAACCTCACACCATCACTGCGCTGCTTTATGGGCAGCAAGATGTTTAAAATGAGGTGCCTGACAACAGATAACATCTGAAAGGCGCTGAATCCATTATGGTGGCTGATGTTCCGGGAATGGGAGCGGAGAAAACAGACTCATCTGGAGGCCTGGAGGCAGGAGGGTAAGAAGAGACAGATAGGGGGCAGAAGGAGACGCCCCGCCGTGGAGCACTTGCTCTATCTGCTTGGCTTTTCTTCACATGGCTGCATTGATTATCAACAACTACTAAAACCTGACAGATTCGCACTGAGAGGAAACCAAGTAAGTCTTCCTTTGAAATTACCAACAAGTTTTGGGAGAAAAGCAAATCAATATCCAATTTCTGATCGTTTCTAACAGCTACAGCAGCCCCACCCCTAATGGTGACCCTAACAAACTGCATAAACATGGATTCAATGCTTTTTCACTGCACTGTTCACTTTTTCAAACTTCTTAGTAAATTCATTAATGACACATCGTCTCCTATTTGTCTGGGGTACAAGTATAATGCAACACTGAAACCCAGAACTAAATATTAGTTGGCAAGCTAAGTATTTAGCTTCAAGTTCAATTTTTAGTTAGTAAGCTAAAATAACTTAGCTTCAAATTTAGCTTCAAATAAATATGTAGCTTTCTAACTAAATATCCATCTTAACGCTACATATTTATATTGCTAACAAAAAATTTTGTTTGAAGCTTAGTATTTAGCTTCAAATTGAATATTTATTTAGCGAACAAAATATATAGCTAGTAAACTAAATGTTTAGCTTGAAGCTAAATACTTAGCTTGCTAACTTAATATTTAGTAAGAGACTAAATATTTAGCTTCAAAATAAATATTTAGTTGGCTAAATATGTTGCTTCAAACAATATTTAGATGGTTAGTGTTACATTTACTTCCGTCTCCTGATTGTTTGTTGTTTTTATTTTTGTGTTTTTGTGTTTTAGCTGGGCTGGTGGCGCACCTGAGATTGGTGAGTGATGCGTGGCGTGTATGAAGCTGCTGCAGCAGCGGAGTTTTGGTGAAGAAAAATAATTGAAAGTACGGTGCAGGAAGGCTCTGGAAGGGAAAGAGTACCTTCACCTCGGGACGGATCCACCCAGAGCGGAGCGCCGGAGGTTTTTGGCCGGGATGAAGTTTGTCTTCTTTTGTTTTGATTTGTTTTTGGAAAACTGGCTGGACGCTAAAGAATTTTAGCACCGGGGAGTTACACGCCTGCTAAGACCCACCACCGACAAAATCACGTGTGGTGCGTTTTTAGGAAAAGAGAAAAACTAAAAAAAGTAAAGAAGAAACTATTAAACGGATGATGGATGAGGGCTCGCCCCTGTCAACGGATAGCAGCTGGTTGAGGAACTCTGATCGGACCCGTAAGGTCAGCCAACACCACACTGTGTTCCGTCAGGAGCCCGTTTTGGTTTCTCTGTTCCTTTTGTCTACATCAATACGCACTTATTGTTGTGGCCCCACTCTCCCGTAACCAGCAAAAAAATAAGAAGAACGAACAAGGGTGAGAGTAGCAGTATGCAACACTAGCTAATCAATCAATCAATCAATCAATCAATCAATCAATCAATCAAATGTTATTTGTTTAGCAGCTTTCTTCAACAAGACATTTCAAAGTTCTCTACATCATAAAAACACAAAGTCATAGAACACACAGTCGACAACATTACATTTTGCACATCAGATTATTGATTAATGTTTCATGATTAGCTTTCAAAAGTAACTAACCAGCTGAGTTTTAGTCGAGATTTAAAGGGACTCAGAGTTTCAGCTGTTTTGCAGTTTTCTGGAAGTTTGTCCCAGATCTGTGGTGCACAGAAGCTGAATGCTGCTTCTCCATTTAGCTTGAAGCTAAATACTTAGCATGCTAGCTAAATATTTTGAAGCAAAATATGTAGCTTGCCAACTAGATATTGATTATATACTGACTGAATGGAACCTAAATTTTTTCCTCCAACAAGCCAAATTAATTTCTGACTGTATAACAGTCCCCATAAAAAACGATGAGCTCAGTGATATAATAATTGCTGGTGTGTTTGTCTGCATTCATGTCAACGCCGCTGATATATGTCATCATGTCTGAACACGCGAAATACACCAGCTGTCGTCACGGCAACCATTAATGTCCCACCATAACACTTCGTCATGACGAGCATCATCCACACAGCTGGCGGACACAACCGCCAATCAAATTAACTGGC
This sequence comes from Xiphophorus couchianus, assembly GCF_001444195.1. Taxonomy (NCBI): domain Eukaryota; kingdom Metazoa; phylum Chordata; class Actinopteri; order Cyprinodontiformes; family Poeciliidae; genus Xiphophorus; species Xiphophorus couchianus. The sequence goes on from NC_040233.1 coordinate 25,919,635, forward strand.
CAATTAAACTCGTAATGCGGCACGCAGAACATAACCAATTACCTGTAGTCAGCCAGATGCAACCTGAAGGTAAAGCCAGATGTTTAATTACAAAACTGGATGTAAATGGAGAATTATGAAAATCTGAAGGGCTTTCAAAAACAAGCCCTGAAGAAGGAGATGAGCTTTTAATGGCCGATTCAATGAAAATGGTTTCAAAATAAAGTTGGGAAAGAAGATATAATTGAGATTCTATGAGATGCTGTTCCGTCTGTCAAGCTGCAGGTTGTTTGGCGTTTTGATTTATGTCTGCATTGGTTCTTCTAATAAGTTATAGCAACGCCTGCTTTTGTTGGATTTCAACTTTCACCTCAAAAAACGTCAGTTTTTCTGAGGCGCCTTCAATACAGAAACCCTTAAAATAACTGATAATTATCCATAATTTTGGTCTTTAATGTGAAACCTTCACTTAATGGAGTGATTACTTGTTTAAAATAAGATTATAGTTGATATATTTTGGAAACTTGAGCGGTCTCTCTCGCTCTAAAGGAAGTCTGATTTCTGATTGGTTGCTCGGTCCCTCATGATGTCTCCACAACACTAATATCTGTCTACATCTCATCTCAAAGGTTTTGTCTTTTAGGTCGCAGAGCTTTGTTAAACTTTTTGAGATCTGGATGAATCTCAAAAGTTTTTACCACCTTCATCTCTTTTGTGTCCATTTTTCCAAGGTTCCATTTTTTCCTCTATTGACCCTTTGAATGCGAGAAAGCGGACCACGCCGCCATGATGGATGTCTAAACAAGCCTGCTTACAGCTGACAGCGTAATAACGCTTTTATTTAGTTGATTTTATTGCAAAACTGGTCATAGGACTCTCAGTGTGTTTGCGGATTTGAAGCGAATAGTTTTTACAAGGTAGGAAGATTAACATTCATATACTTTATAAGTAGATAAGTTTAGTAAAATGCAATCAAATATTGCTTTATGGAGAAGTCACATGTTTAAGCATTACTAACCGTAGAAGAAATGTTCCATCATTTTGTACAAAAACAACTTGTTAGCATCTAGACATTGGAAGTTTTTAAATCTGCTGCAGTGTAAGAGGAAACACCGTTGATGATATAGTCATAGAAATCATGTGATGTGGATTCAGGAAAAGTTGGCGATAGGGTAGGGCTAGGGTCTGATCAAATCAACAAACACGTCAGTAGGGAGAAGATTTAGGTCAATTTTGAAAATCACTCTGGCTTTGAGACCCAAATAGGAGAGCTACTTTCACAGACCAGATAGCTTGACCTGAATAAGAAGAAGCCATTAATATACTGGCAAAACCAACTTGGTAAAACAATCACAGTCCCTCCATTCAACAGCGACTCAACGTGAATATGTGATGCAGCTGGAAAAGGGTCAATTTGGACACCATTTAGTAATATTAATATTTTTCTTTTGGCAGTCCTTTTTCTGTATGTGATCCAAAATTTGGGACCTCCAAACGTTTAACACCAAGAACCTGATAGACCGTTAGCAGACAGAAGGCCTTTTAAGACAATGTTTTCAGTTCTGTTGGGAAGTTTAAAGTTAAAGGATCAAGTCTGGTTCAAAATCTTTGAACTGGGTCATAAACCCAATTTTCTAAGCTAACAAACATGATCACATTCTTCACTTTGGGTTTGAAAAATCCTCTAAAGGTAATTCTTGGATTTTAATTAGTAATTAAACATTAATTCCAAAGCCATTAAACTTCCTCTTCAAAATAAACTAAAAATAAAACAAGTTAGTATTGATTGTCAGTCGTTATTTGGATCAGAAGTGAACAGATATTAGTTTGGTTAGTAAGAAATGTAATTCTAGTTGAGGTTTATACACAGAAATCTGATATTTTTGTAAATATTTTAGAGATAGCTCCTTGGAAAAGTAAACAATTTAAACTTCAGGCTGATTTTTTTAAACATTTTTAGTTTGACGTACTTTAACATCACAGCAAAATATTTTCCAGCACAGAGAGAAGAAGGTCAGGTTGATATCGCAAGCAGACAATAAAAAGCTTTTTTCGTGTTTCGCTCTAAGGGGAGTTAAGGAGCAAATTATCCTGCAAAACACAACCATTAAACTATGATTTGACAAAGCAACTTCAGGAAGAGATTAAAATCAGATTTACAGACTGAATACATGCAAAATCTAATGTTTTGATCCCAAATGGGTGATAAGGTTTACTGTTCCTCCCAAAAGAAATAAAGAATATTTACGCAAAGAGATGCCGCGGATAAATAAAGGAGCAGAAAAGTGAAAGTGCAGGCTAGAGTTGGGTCTTACCAGGTCTCTGAGGGATTGCTTCTGGGGTTCAGCGCTCTAAAAAACGTGGAGGGAAACGGGGAGAGGAAGCAGAAGAACCAAAAGGAGTCAAGCAACAAATATTCACAAACTGAAACTGTTCAAATTTGATGGTGTGAGTTGTTGCAGATGGAGGAAGATGGAAACATGAAACGGAGAAATCAGCATGCAGAAGATGGGAATGTTGAACCTCAGCCAACAGATTGACAAATCAGCCTTAAATTTTTAACTACGTTATAGAAATAGTCTTCAGTTGTGATGCAAGGGAAGTATGGCTCTCCGCCCAGGGTGCTGCACCAGCAAAGGGCAACATGAGCACCTCCAAAAAACAGTTAGCTACAAATGTAAAGGTTGCCATTTCACTGCTTTTAAGGGACTTTCTGGAACAAAATCTAAAACTTTTACTGGATAGTTCTATATTCAATAGATATTATTTAAATCTATTTTATTTTTAAAGAATAAAAAACAACAGAACATCAAGTTTAATGCTTCTTTTTCTAGCATTTGAACCACATTAGATTGGGGTAAGCTAGAAAACCACGATGTACAGTAAAACTGACCTAATTTTAACTGATGAAAGATTAATAAAAATTACTGGTGGGACTTGATTGAAGATTTTAATTAAGTTATTTGCAGAGTCGATAATTAATTAATTGTATTTTTATTTTAAAAATGGCAAAATAAGCAATATTTTCAATTGAGAAACCCTTTTTGATTCTAAATTATTGAATAAATATCAAGTATCTGCTCTAAAACAGAGATATTTCTTGTTTTTAATCGGTTACTTAGGTTTTTCAACCATCAGATTTCAGCAACCCCTGATTATACATGGGGCTTCTTTAACGTTAGCAGTTTAGCCTGTTTAGCACCAAGATGCTACTTTTAGGCTCGAACAGCTTCGCTAATAGGCTAAATCCTTTTGGCACAACTTGAACGTAACAGTAGACTTTCCCAGCAACCAATCAGATTTTTGTTTTAAATCAAAAGTTAACCCCCACTGAGCCAAGAGAATCGGCTACATCGTTCATTGTTGTTGTTAGCGGATGTAGCTTGTGCATCAGATTTACAGACGTACCGGAAACGCAACACGACGGTTCCGACGTGAAACTGCTACCATGTCTGCAGCTCAGACCAGATGTTAATTTAAATATCTTTGAAAATGTATTTTTATTGCTGTCCCATTTTGTTTGCTTAGCATTTTTTTATTTGCAGTATTGTTTTACAGACTAAATGCTTCAACCTGATGAAAATGACACGGAGCAGCTCACAGCAATTTTCCTCCAAACAAAACGCCATTCATGCTGTTCTTTTCTCGTCAAAGCGTCATACAAACAAGACTTTTTTTTCCCTGCTTCACAGACAAAAAAAAGGTTTATTTTGTTTGGTGGGAACGGATTTGTTTCAGCTGAACTATAAAAGAAGAAAATACAGCGAGGCATTCCTGGCAGCTATGACGCCCACACAGACTCAGAGGATTGGGTTGCCAGATCCCGTTGCCATCCGTCTCCAAGCAGCTGATACAAAGACTTGGGTTGTTTTGTTTTACAGTTTGTTTTGTTGCCTGATTTTATTATGCAATCTATTTGTTATGCAATGATAAATACAGTAAAGTTGGACTAAATCGTTAAAAAATCAATGCAGGATTTTAGATAAAAACCTCAGAGTTGGGGAATGTTTTCAACTCTGCCTGATTAAATTCTGTCATTTTATGCTGGATTTTTTGTCGTATTGCCCCAGTAGAATAAGAAGTAGCTAAATATTAAAAATAATTTCAGATATGATATTTTATATCAGTGATACAAGCTTTTAAAATACCACCAGCAGAAACGATTCAGCGCTGAAGTGTGTGCCACCTGTGGCAGTAATATAACAGCTGCTGATTTTATGTTTTTATTACTCTGCATTAGGTGTAATTTATTAGACTGAGTGCCTGTTGATTCACTTAAATTCAACTTACAGTCAGAAATTTAAATCCACTCATCATTGCCATGAAAATCACGTCATTTTTGATTCATTTCAACATTTCTTCCTCCTGATAAAAAGATTAAATAATTACATTTCTATAGTCGCATCGGGTGAAATTCACACGCACAGGTTCATATGTATGCATACACCCACCTAAGTGTTTTGTTGCCACTTCTAATCAACTACAGATTCTATAAATTTGTGAAGCACGGTGGTGGCAGAATTATGCAGAGGGACTGTTTCTATGCCAGCATGAAAGAGTCATGAAGAAGTAATGTTTCAACTTGACCTCAAATCAACAGACAGTTGAAATTTGCATAAAGTTGGATCAACAATTCAAAATGTCTATTAAACTGGTTTTGAAATGGAAACATGAAATAACACCTGACCTATGACCCCAAAGAGAGTAGGAGGAAGTTTAAACCATCGCTTCCATCCATCAGTATAAGGATTGTATCCCCTACTCCGACATCTCTGCGACCACACAGCCAGACAGAGATTTAAAGTGGAGCAGCAAAAGTAAATGAGGCGGATTAGCAGAGCTAGCTAACAACTGAAGGTGTCGCTACTGCTCTGGTTTTGATCTCTTAGCTTGTCATAACAGTGACAAAACTGTCTTACAGCAACAGTCGTCAGTCAGAGGCTTCTTCAAATTAGTTGCAGCACTGACTGCTACTGGAGATCAAGTTCAAAGTTCAAGTTCACTTTCAAAAATGTGACAATACATCCTTACTGCCCACAGAATTACCATCCACAACGACTCTCTGAAGATACTTGCAGGAAATGACGTAGGAAAACATTTAATTTCCCTTTGAGGTAAATAAAATATTTTTTAATTTAATTTAATTGGTTTTAATTTAAAACTGCTGCTGCTTGATAACGGACATTCAGAGGTTAGTGTGGGTGACAGTTTTAACACGCTATATAGATATTTTTGAGTCACTACATGTTAAGAAAAACAAAAAACAAATTCAAACTTAACCCAACTTCTTGATTTTAACACTTCTGTTAAAGCTGCAGTATGCAACTTTAATAAAAAAATATATATGTATATATTTATTGAAACTGTCTCCATGTCATGACAGGATAATATGAGACAGACAATCTGAAAAATAAATAAATAAAAAAATCAAGCTCCTCTGCTTTCTCCCAGTGGTAACTAAAATCAACCAATCAGAGCCAGGAGGCGGGGCTTAGTGTTGTCAATCATTCTCAAGCTACCCTAGCCGGTCATGGATACTCAGGCTAGTTAGCATAGCCACCAATAACAGAGGATAAACAGTTTTCCTGTAACAGTAAGTTGTTACTCCGCCGTTAATACATTGAGCAGCGAGTACATGAGGGTGATTGACAGCGCTGAGACCCTCCTCCTGGTGCTGATTGGTTCATTTTGGTCACATTTTTGTAGACGGCAATATAAACTCGATGTAGATCAATTTTTTCAAAATTTCTGTCTCATTTTGCACAGTCACAACATGGTGACAGTTTTAACAAATATGTAAAAAACCCGGGGCGTGCTGTGGTGGCGCAGGGGGTTAGCACGCCCCACGTTTGGAGGCCTTAGTCCTCGACGCGGACGACGCGGGTTCGACTCCCGGTCCCGACGACCTTTGCTGCATGTCTTCCCCCCTCTCCTCACCCTCCTTCCTGCCTGCCTACTGTAGAAAAAATATGAACCACTAGCGCCGCAAAAACTCTTCGGAGAAAAAAATGGAAAAAACCCCCCATAATTTTTACAAAAGTTAAATACTTTAAAGTTAAAGGATGTTTGACAGTTTTACTCTGGAAAAGGGAACAATTCAGATGAATAAGAGAAATTAGGCTACATTCTTTAGTCCCCATTAAGTTTATAAAAGCTGCAAAACGTTGCCATATTTCAAAATAAATGTTTTGTTTTCATTTCTTTATCTGTTTTTGGACCTGAAAACGTTTAGAAACTCCAGACACGTTTCAATCATAAAGATTTCCGTCTCTGTTTGTCGGCAGCGAGATGTGAGGATGGTGCCTGATTGATATTCAAGCCCAGTTTGTTTATTCCCTCCCTTCTTGCAACCTGGCCTGCGCCTGTCTGCTCGTTCCCACATCCATCAATCTGAGAGTCAACTCTGAGGTAAAACACACAGATGGAGGCGGAAGTGAAGAGATGCAGAGGGGAATAAGCAGGAGAGATAAAGATAAAGAGCGAGAAAAAGCGATAAAGAGCGAGATCTCTGCGGGTTTGCCTCCTGATAACAGAGAGCAGCGGCAGGGCGGTAAAATCGATCTGCACGCTCAGACGGAGCGAAGTGAAAAGTTGTGACAGCTCACTGTGAGCAAACACACAGAGGAAGATGAAGGGATGAAGAGACTTACGACTTCTCGGGGTGGGAAAGAGTCTTCCTGGCGTAGAACCAGCAACCCCACCGCGCCGCCCATCGGAGTGTTCCTGAGCAACGAGACGACCTCCTCCTGCGTCCGGCCGTTCAGGTCCACGCCGTTCACCTGGACCGGAGCAAACATGGCGTCAGCCACACAGAAAAACTTACAGGTGAACTGAACACTTTAGACTTTTTGTTTGTTTTGTTTTTATTAAATTTCTAAATATTGGTTTATAGAAATTAAAAGTGTATCTAAATAAACTGAACAGCTTTTTATATCTCTACAGGTCAACAACGGCTGGCTGGCTGGCTGGCTGGCTGGCTGGCTGGCTGGCTGGCTGGCTGGCTGGATGGATGGATGGATGGATGGATGGATGGATGGATGGATGGATGGATGCATTGACGGAGGGACAGATGGACGACTGGATGAATAGATTATTCATGGACAAACGAGTAAATGGACGGATGGATAGAAAAATTGATAGGTACGTGGATGAATGGGTAAATGAATGAATGATGGATGGATGGATGGATGGATGGATGCATGGCTGGATGGATGGATGGACAAATGGCCAGACGGACGAGTGGATGGACGGACGGACTGATGATTGGATGAACAGCATAATGAATGGATAGACTGATGGATGATTTGATGGATGAAGAGATAAATGATTAGATAAACACAAGGCCCGACGAATTACTGGATGGATTGATAACTAGATCAATTATTGAAACATTGGGTGGATGGACGGATTGTTGGTAAATGTGAACTTAAAGTAAATTAATCTGTCGATTTTGTCAACCATCCCATCAAATTTTCTGACAATTTTCTGACGATTGTCAGAAAATTGAGCAAAAATTCAATAAGAAATCTATCAGTTTAGAAAATGATCAGTTGACCGATCAGAAGTGATTTTGGGGGAACCTAAAACAGACTGGAAATATTCTACTAAAGGAGGCGTTTAGTAGAAATATTCTACTAAACACAAGCAGACACTTTTGTAAAACTTAATCCACAAAGTGTCTTCGATACAGATTTAGTCAGTTTTTAAATAATTATATTGAGATTCAGCAATGAGTTTCTGATTTGAGCCAGAACGTCTGAGCCTCGCGGTGTAATAATCTTTTATGCAAATGACTTGCAAAGAGGGATGATGCAACTTCCGACGCTGTTCTCTCGCTGCAGCACCAGAGTTTGGGGAAAAGGCTCTTTGATTTCTGAACAAGACGCAGAATTTCCACATCAAAACCAGGAGCTTTAATAAACAAAACAGTTGGCAGGCAGGTTTGACTGATAAACTCTCATCGCGTTTAAACTGAGAGAACGTCTTACCTCCAGCAGCCGGTCTCCTGCCTTAAGGCGGCCATCTTGGATGGCGGCCCCCCGGGGGAGAATGTTCTTGACGTAGATCGGAGCGGAGCCGCCGATGGGGACGTCACGCGACGTTATGCTGAAGCCGAGTCCTTCAGGGCCTTCGGAGAAAAAAAAAAAAGACGGAAGATTTAATGGTGGGATTTGGTTTGACCTGAAGGCAGAAGTGAGTAAAAACACGTTTAGATCCAACTGGCACGGCTCGCGTGGATCTGATGTAAGACACGGCAACAATGGTGGAGAAAGAGTACGGTTCAGAACGAGGAGGAGAACCCGACACATGTATCTGGGTAATTACATCAGATGTTCACAGGAAATAACAGCCGACAGGAAACAAGGAGCAGATAACTGGCATATGTAGAGTTACCAGATTTATGTCTATACTTAAACATAATTATATTCAAATAAACACTTCGGTCTCCTGAAATAACCTTCACAGACTTTCTGGAGAATTATCTACGTGGAAAATCTATAATCAATCATTTTCTGGTTGTCACTAAGCTGACCACACGATTCCTACGTTTTTGACCCAGATCCTTTATGTGTGTTTAAAATAAAGCAAATATGGAAAAATAAGAAACTGGAGGAAGAAACGAAAGTATGTAGGAAACTAGCGAGGGAACACATAAAGGGAAGAAAGAACTACACAACAAATAAGGGAAGGGGAGGAGGCAAGGAAGAAGATGTGGAAGGAAGAGAGTGAGGTAAGAAATAAGGCAGGAATTGAGGAAGGAACAAGGGAAGGAAAGGAAAAGAAAGAACACAAGGAAAGAAAATTCACTATTCTACAAAGAAGGGTAAGTAGGACCCAAGGAGGAAAAGCAAGGAAGGAAAGAAGGAAGAAAGGTAACAAAAAATGCAAGGACATAAGTAATGGAAGAACTACACAAGGTAGGATACAAGGAAGGAAGTAAATATTTACATAAGAGAGGAGCATAGGAAGGACACAAGGAAGGAGGAAAGAAGGAAAGCAGAAAAGGAAATGGAAAAAGGAAGGACAGAAACAAAAGAAGGATGGATAAGAGGAAAGGAGTGTGGTAGGACATAAGGAAAGAGGGGAGAACGGACAATGATGGACGCCTTCATCTTTTGTCCTGTTAGTCCATTAACTTCATCATAGAAGTTAAAACCAGACGATCCAGTCAGATTAAATCCAGTCCGGTTGAATCCAGTTAGATGGAATCCAGTCAGATTAAATCCAGTCAGATTGAACCCAGTTCGATTAAATCCAGTCAGATTGAATCCAGTCAGATTAAATCCAGTCAGATTGAATCCAGTCAGATTAAATCCAGTCAGATTGAATCCAGTTCGATTAAATCCAGTCCGGTTGAATCCTGCTATAAATAAATAAACTCAGTCACTTGTGAGAGAGAAAGTTCTGCTATGTCCTTTAGCTTAGCTTTCGTTAGCATGTTTGGATGCTTCAGCTGCTGTTTCATCACATCTATCGCCACCAAGATGAGGAAGACCTCCTTCCTGTGAAAACCTTCATCCTGCAAAATAAGAATCTCCCGCCTGTGTAAACTTATTGTTAAATGAAGTTTATTTAAGGGCGATGCTTGTTTTATCAGAGTGCTGGCTTTAATCCCACAACAGTAAAACATTTCCCATCCTGTTTCCTCAAACTAATCCCCACATCGATGAAGCAATCAGCTTCCCGCTGCAGACGGGAGCCTCTGCCGCTGCTTCCTCCGGTAAACCGGAGCAGGAGGAGGATCTTTCACCCATTAGCATGATTAGGACACACCTCAGCTACCTCCGGGACTCCGATTGATTCTGATACTCGGCAGGGTTTACGGGGACCGGTGTCTGATTTGAGGTGGGAGTTTAATCTGCGTTGGCTCAAATCGGCACTCGGAACAAAACGAGAGAAGAAACAGCGGCTCCTGGGAACCGCCGTTAATCCCTGCGAGTGTCCGATCCGAAAACAGAAACGTAAACAAAACGGGAGGAATGAGAACAGGCAGCATCTTTGGACGTGAACGTTTATTTAGCTGTGACTTGTTTGACTAACTCAGTTTAATTGAGCTTTTAGAGTGTGTTTGCTAGATTTTATTAGTTAAATATTGTTTTATATTAAATATTGTCCTGTACTGCCAGATCGAAGGCCCTCAACTTAAAATCTGCATCATATGAACATCTTTGTGTTGTTTTCATGATGGGGGAGTTTGAGTTTGAAGAAATGTCTCCGTCGTGCCTGCTGCTAGCATGTGCTAAATGAAAATTAGCACTTTCTTCTTTGATTTCCAATTTTGACTTCCAATGATTCACTTCCTGCTAAAGAGCCCCCTGGTGGTTGAGGAAAAATCCACAGAAAAGCCGCATGGTTCAAAGCGTGGGGAAAAAAGTAGCGGCTTATAGTCCGAAAAATACAGTTTAAATAAATCAATTGAGTAATGAATACTCAACAGAAGATTCAATTATTGGTGTTTTGTCCCAACTTTTGCAGTCGCCACTTTGTGCGCTAGCGTAAGTGCCGAAGTGGGGTATCGTAATCTACTGGCAGCTGACGAAAACAGTTTGTGTGAGGAAAAAAATAAAACAATCTATTTCACATCAGTTTGAAAGGCTAAAAATAGATTCATAAACACAAAAACGAAGGACGTTATATCTATACATCACAGATCCAAATGCATGTGCAGAACAGTCTTATGACAATTTTGGGTTTTTCATTAGTTTATTTTATTTTTTTGTAACTTGTTTTTTTACCTAATAAAGTTAGTTTTAATTAGTTTTTAGAATTTGTTTGCTAGTTTTTATTAATTAGTTTTTGGCAGAAACAGTAGACTATATAGGATTGTTTTTCTTCAGACTACTTCTTTTCTTCCTAAACTTTTGTGTTGTGTTAAGATGTGACATGTTCGTTTTAAACTGTAAATGAAAGAAATAAAAGATAAAAAATAGTGAGGAGCATGGAGTATTGTAATTTACCAATAAGCTGCTCGAGTGGACGGAAAAAAAAATTCACATAAGTTCAAAAAGCTATTAAATAAATGTATAAACACAAAAATGAAGAACATTATATCTATTTGAGTTTTATAAACACAGTACAGTTCAAATTAGTTGAACTATAATTATTTCAGTCTATTTCTCAGTTTCAGTTTTTATTATTCGGTCAGTTTTGAACCGAAGGAAGAAACAAGCAGCTGGGTGCTGGTTCTTTTTGTTGTTTTATTTTCGACAGTCTGGATTGATCCCAGTCCAATAAGAGCGGACAGATTTGGGTGAGGATTTCAGTGACACACGATGCAGCCCCGTCAGACTCCTTTCAGGGACCAGCAGCTGCTTAGCAACAAGCTTCCTGGCGCCAACACCTGAAATCCTGCTGGCAGAAGATCACACCACCTGGGCCAGCTGTCACTCAGAACCGGCACCGCAGAGAAGACGCAGTCCTGACCCAGACTGCAGCTTTATTCGTTTCTTTCTCCGGGTTCTGAAGGTTTAAACCAACAGGTCTCACTTTCACATCAACTGGACCGATTCTGGTGATTCTCTTATCAAGATCATTTCTATGTTAAGATAAGAGAATGGCTTATTTAGTTATTAAAAAACATTACAGACAAGGTTGTTAGAGAGTTTTTGGTATTATCATTTTATTTTCTTACTCTAGTTCACATTAAGTCTATAGATCTTTGTGATTTTCTGTTTAAAGTGTTCTCTTCTTTAAATGACCTGGAGGTCACTACTGTCTGTTCAACATATACGTTGTCTGTGGTTCTTTCTTTTATTTAGGTTCGAAAGGAAAATACCTATCAGGTTTAGGTGATATGGACTTAATTTTTTATCAGAATATTTTGTAGCACTATTGTGATAAAGATAAAAATGATGATAATTACTATTTATTGCTTCTGTTTTAGGTAACTATATGGGTCTGACTGCAATCACATCCCCACAAATACTGCTCTTAAAAAACATTTCCATTGGTAATATGCTTCTTTAGGATACCAGTCACAAAAATTTGTGATTTGTATCACTAAACTGCACACAGTTCCAAATGATAAACGATACAATAAATGCTCTGAAAGAAGCTAGAAGGTGTAACGGACAAAAATCATACAAATGTCTCCATGTAACTGACATGCTCAATTAATCCGTCCTGTCATGCTGAAACTGAAGGTAGAGGTACAGAAACCTTCGTTAATTTGATACCTGCGATGGTGTAATTGTGATTGGACAGCAAGGAAAGTTACAGATACCTACCAAGATGGCCGTCGCCTACAAAGTTCCCGGAAGTGTGACGTCACATGGGAACCATGTATTGCCAAAAAATGGGTGGATGTTTTTTTTAATTTTTTATAAACGCTTTGGCTGTTTTTAGAAGCAGTAGAAACCAAAATGTGATTTGTGCACAAAAAGTCCCCTTTGAAACATGAAAGTTTTCAGAATAAATGAATTTATTAGCCTTAAAATCCTGCAGATTTTATTTCAACTCACCTTTCTTGAGTTGAATGTTAAACCGCCTCCCCACTTTTTTGGTATACCCCGGCGTGGGCGTCGAGTTCAGCCCCCTCTGAGGTGAGTGGGTGTGGCCTGTGGGAGGTTTGGCCGCTGTGACGGCAGGGTGGGTCAGATGTGGGTAGCCGTTGTTTGGGTCCGGGTGGGTCTGCGTTTGGGATCCGTGGCGGTTTATCCTCTGTGGGTTGTGATCGATGCCGGACAGCGAGTCTGGGCTGAAGCGTCCCGAGGAAAACGAGGGGTTCCTCTCGGTGTGCGATAGCTGCTCGTAGTGGGCCTTCATGGACGACGGCACCACGTGGAACATGATCACCGGGGAACGCATGGCCTGGCGGAACATGTTCTGTGCTCTAGAACAGGAACAAAGAGAAGGAAAACACAAAACAGGAGGATAAAGAGAAGTAGTTTTATTTTGGGTATGAAAAGAGCATCACACACTCATCCAGTGTTAATCACGTCGCTGCCTGGTGAAGCACTCCACCTACCAGATGTCCATCTTCGCCCACCTGAACAATCTGACATGTTAATTAACACTTATTGCCAACGCAAGCAGCTCTAAAAAGAAACCGAACCCTCCCCGACTCCTCCATCACATAATCTTCTCATTTGGCTGCAGATGAAGCAGACCGCTACATGTCGGCTTGTTCACAGAAAATCCTCTTTAAACCCCTTCAGAAGGTGTGAGTTGAAACTTGTGTTGCCTTGTTAGCGCCACCTGTTTCCGTGCAGCAGACCCTGACAGCTGAACGGACGTTTAGGAAACTAAAAGGCTCCAGAATTTGAAATGCTTCCCCCTCCTATGGACGAACAACTTAAACTTGAAGGGATTTTTGGCCGCATATTCCCAGCTGCTAATAATGTTCCCGAAGACGTCGGGGTCTTTTCACGGCATCTTTACAATTTTTGGCTTCAAAAATGGAGTGCTAGACAGGATGTAATATGCACCGCGCCTCTATAAAAACGCCTTTTAATACCAAGGACAACTGCTGCTCTTGTAAAGTGCCTTTGCCTGGAAGGTTTATTTTCTCTCTCTCTGCAAAGGTTAAGTTTCAGATGCTGCAAGGCAAGCTTTAACATAACAGGAACAATAAGGATTGAATTACTTTTTATTCTACTGCCAAGAAACCGGCACTGTGCAAAAGTCTCGAGTCGTGTCTCATTACTTTATGTATTGCTTTTAAGAAGTCAGGATGTCTTGCCAAGTCATTCTACAGCTTTCATTGAGATTTGCACCAATCCACTTCTGATTCTGATATCTGAGGTTCAGTACCAGCCAGTAGTGATCAACACAGAAAGACAAACCTGAATTGACTTAAAATGTTTTCTGTTTTTAAACAAAAATTTAATTACAAATTTATTTGATAACTCTGCACCAGTACAGCACAATTAAAATAAACCATTAGTTTCACAGGCTTGGTCAGGCATGCAACACCAACTTTCATTTGTTCAGTCAGTGCAGTTAGGAGAATAAAAACCAATGTAAAAAAATAAACCGACAAAAATAAACGGCAACAGCCCTTCTATGTTCTAGGAATCAAAAGAATAATGTTAAATAAATAATAAAGCATAATGCATAGAATTAGACTGAATAGATCTGCTCCTATGGATCGGGCACAATATCATCGATACCCAATCTAGCTCTATTTTCTATATCGGAACTGGTAAGTGTTAATACTGGACTGATGCATATCTAGTTTTACTTTTGTGTTTAGGGGTCTTTGCATTCATTTCTGTTCAACACTGTTACCTACTGTTTACTTTCACTCAGACTAGGGGATAATCTGTGTTGACATGCAGGTTTTTTCAAAAAGTAAGTTTAAAAACTTGTAAATCTTATGAAATCGACAAATTTCCAAGAAACAACTAACCGATAAATCCAGGTAGATTCTAGAAAGCGTAGTCATGGTTGCCTTCAACATTGTAGAAATTAGCAATTCAGTATTAGCTTTTGGTATGTTAGCATCGCACTTTAGCATTAGCAGAACTAATGTTTATGTTTTGAGCTATAGGGTTAGCACAACTAACTTTTCAGTTAGAGACGCTCACTACTGGTACATAACTGAAAACTTTTGCATTTCTAACTAAAAAGTGACTTTCTTTACTTAAATTTTTCTTAGCTTTGCTACTGACTGAGAGGAAGCATGGATGTTAAAGCATTGACTTATGAAAAATAAGAAATTGTGAACAATTCATGCTATTGTTGAATGACTTATTTTCTAAATTAGAGAACATATCCAAGTATTTTCATAAGCCATGTGATAGATTTCTATCTTCTAAGAACAATATTGATGTGAACAAGCTTCTCAAAAATAAAAAAAATAAACAAACAGCAGTGGACAGCAGGAGCTATTATAAATGTTAACAGGCCTACATATTTAGGAATGAAGAAAGTGTTAAAATGGGAATCAGGAGGAGCAGCAGCACAGGGACAAACGCAGACAGGAGTTCAGGGTCAGCATCAGAAGTTAGGAGCTAAACTGGGAAAGGTTAGCTTTGCGCCGCAGCAGACAGAGGAGCCTGGCAGGAGAAATGCAGCGGATTACAGTGAAGGGACAGATTCGGGATTGAAGCAAAGATCAGACGTTAGAGCTCCAGAAAACTGAGCCGCAGTAGCAGCTTCAGCTTCAGGCTTACTGTTCGAATCGGATGTTTCGCAGGTCTCTGTTATTGATACGGATGATGCAGTCGTTCTCCTGGAAAAGGCCCTGGTGCTCGGCCTTTCCTCCCCTCTCCAGACGCTTGACCAACAAGCCAAGAGTCCTGAAAGGTTTGAAAGCTCATGTCAAACAGATTCAACACAAAATAAAACCCCCAAAATAAATACAATAAAAGTTTGATGAGTGAAGAAATACAAAATGATCTTCTAAAATTAGGCTCGTGTCTCACAGAGCGTCCCTCCCCCGCTCAGCTCCTTCAGACTAGCCAGCAGCAATTAGCAAACAGCTGCTGGAACTGCGGATGTGATGACTTTCTTAAGGCGGAGTTTCACAAAGAGAAATGTTTTTAAAGAGACAAAGGCCCAATTTCAAGGTGTTAAATAAGGAAGTAAAATTTTATTTAAGTCATATTTTTTATATAAACAGCTCTAGAAAAAATTAAGAGACCACTTAAAGTTTCTCTGATTTAACTTTTTACAGGTCTATGTTTGAGTGAAATGAACATTATTCTTTTATTCTATGAACTACTGACAACCTGTCTCTGAAATTACAAGCAAAAATTTTGTATTTATTTGCAGAAATTAAGAAATGGACAAAACAAGGAAAAAGATGCAGTGCTTTCAGACCTCAAATAATACAAAGAAATCAAATTGATAATACTAATACTCAGGAAGAGTTCAGAAATCAATATTTGGTGGAATAACTAGGAGGTTTTTAATGGGGTTCAATGCAATGGGCTCTTAGTTTTATAAATATATAACATTTTTATAACTACTGAAGGTAACATAGTTACTTTATTGTGTTATAAAATGGCACTTTGTCAATGGAAAACACATAATGCTTTGAAGTTCCTTATTTAGCTACTTTATTCCAATTTCACCTCTTATGGAGACAGCAGGGGTGTACCGAGTTAGGCTTTATGTTTAATAAATAATCATAGTTTGGACGCTTTGTACATTTTAGGATGGGTTTGGATAATAGTAGAACATGGATTATGCCTTAATGCATAAATTAGATCTTATGATGGATATAGAAATGAGGTTGTTATTTAAAGCCCTTTGGTTTTTGCATAATTCTGCAGGTATTGAGAGAAACATGGCTGTCACATCACATCAGGTGAGGACGTACTTGTTGTGCAGCAGCTCTGCTGACAGTTTGCATGTTCACAGTTTTCTCTGCTGAGTTTCTAGGTGCTTCAACACCCCTGAACATCATTAAGCACGGGGATAAGTCGTACTGAGGGAAGCCACGCTGAGCCGACACAGAGGCTAACTCCACCTGAAAGGATTACTGACCGGCACCTCGGGAGGAAAATCAGCCAGAAAATACCTCACAAAGCTAATCACTTCTTCTTCTTTATATTAGTATTATTTTCTTGAGGTAGCATGAGCTCATGAGAGTAAATTATGTTGATTTCAATGTAAGACGAAAAGTTCTGGAGTTTGAAAAAGTACAGAGAATTTTTTTTTATTGAATCACAGTAAAAAAAAAAAAAAACACACAATGTGATTTGCAGAAGAGGAGGAGAAGTAATTCCTCTGATGAAAGTCGGGCTTCTTAATCTTACTGCAACGCTCGAAATGACATTTGTCCCAGTAAAAAGAAAAGTGCATTATAAATTTGCTTTTAGGCTGATTAAGCTCAGAGTTAGAGGGAAAGGGGATATTATGCCTTGGTTTTGAAGAGTTTTTCTGGGTTTATGGGGCAGATTCATGCTTTTATGGTTTATGAAGTTGCAGGATGCACTGCAAAAACATAAAATGTTGCAGGTAATTTTGGTCCAGTTTCTAATGCAATATTTTAGTTCACTGGAAATAAGACAACCCGGCTTGCAAGTAACTCTTTTAAAGTCATTAAATATCCTTAACATTGATAAAATGGCTAATTATTTCACACAAATTGGGAAATATATCTTGTTATAAGTAAAATAATCTGTCAGCGGAAATAGTAAATTTAAAAAAGAAATTAACATTAAGGAATTATCAACTTAAAGCAAGCTCCTATATCCTGCTGAAAAGGTCATTTTAAGTTTATTTTGTCGTATTTCAAATGTATAAAAATGACTAGAAATGAGGCCACAAGTATTTGTAACATTATGTGTTTTTGCATTGTGAAATATGGAGCTCAAAAGTGGTTCATGTTCTTTTAACATCTGGAAATGTAAATTTTTCATCTCAAATTCCAGAGTTTTCTTTGCTGTACTGGAATCCTGCTCGTCTCCAAACCAGATGCTAAATTCAGCTTTTCTCCATGTGTGTTTGCAGGGAGTTGAATGTTGTGAACGCAGCTTCGCAAAAGCATATTGAACAGCAGCCATGTTGGAATATGACGACCGTTTGAAAACAAAAACCACACTGATTGAAAACTGGAAACTGGGAAATAGTTTCACAATGCTAAAGCTGGAAAATGTGTGTGAGGGTGTGTGTGAGGGTGTGTGTGTTTCATATGGATGGATTCAAGTTTGATGGAGTAATGGGGCAAAGAGGAATGTCTGTTATGCGTGTATATTTGGGTCTGATGTGATCCAGAACAGATTCTATTTCCAAAAGAAAATACTTTTTTGTTTCAGTAAATCACCAAACTTGTGCTGAAAGGGGTTTTAATGATTAAAAAACATAACAGCTTTATTTTATTTTATTTTCTTAGAAATGTGGAGTGCTTGTGTGCAGGGTTTGATCATTCAGAGCCCTTTTTTTGTTGTTATTTTTACCTGCGGTCCCTGCCACTGAAAGGCACCACATGGATCCCCAGAGGCCCGCCGTCGTTTGACACCTCCACCAGTTTCACAATGTCTCTGGGAGACGGGTGGATGACAGACGCAAAGGTGGCGGAGGGCGGAGGGGGTGTGGGAGAGGAGACACCATGTGGGTAAAACAAAAAAATAATAAAAAGAAGAAATAAGGCAAAACAAAACATAAATATGCAACAAAAGAGGCTCCATGTTAATTCAATCCCCATTTTACACTTTTAGTTGCTCCATTTCATCATAACCTGCTTTTGTTTTGTGCAATGGAGAATTAAAGCCAAATTAAGGAAATAAAAGAAAAAATTACAAGAATAAAGTAGAAATAAAAGGAGAATAAAGTCATAATATACCGACTTTATTCTTATTACCTTTTATTTTTGTATTATTTTGACTTTATTCTCATACAATTATTTTTATAATACTGTCACTTTATTACCAAAATATTACTTTAATCTCATATTAAGACTTTATTCTGACTCTTGTACAGCTTTATTTTCATACAAATATGACTTTATTCTCATAATACTATGATTTCTGATTATCATCAGAATTAATTTTCTTCATATTGTTACTATTTTCATAATTTATTAATGTTATTTTTGTTTAGTATGTCCCTAATATGCCGTCATAATTTTTTACCCAAAATGAAAAGAATTTATCTTGTGGATTTAACCATTAATTATCTCTCTGTTGTGCTCGTTATTTTCTAAAGATCTTATACAAACATTATTTCCATCCAGTTGTAGTTCTGGTCCACATTAGTTCCAATCAGCCTGATAAAACGTAAAGTTATGATCAAACCAAAATATCCATAAGAACCTTTTAATGTGATTATCAGAGTTACAAACAAGTTACAACAAAGCTCTAGTTTGTTTTATTTTTCATATAACTTATCAGGTTTGGAACTATGCTGCATTCACTGCACTTAAATGAAATGGGAAAATGTTAGGAAAGCATAAAGTGGACAAACGGAGACAAATTAACCGAGTCCTGGTCATTTGGTCTTTTCATCCACTTCACTATTTTGCAGATTTAGGTTTTCCAAACCCAGAAAAATGAGGAAAAAATAATTTCTAAAACTTAACCTGCTTTGATAATTGAGGACTTGAAGCAATAATCTAAAGTCTGCTGCTTTGCTTGCTGTCAGGATCTGTAATTATGTGACTCTGAAGGTTTTCTGGCTTGATCAGGGCTCAGTATAAAACGGTGAAGGGCTGAATTAACAAAGAACCTAATTAAATATAAACAGAAAATAGGAAAACCTATTGCAAAGGAGACAAATGATAACAAAAACCTTCAAATAAATCGTGATGGAGAAAGACGCTAAAAAAACTCAACTTAAGATCAAAACCCAGCTTGTGCTGCTACATAGTGAATAAAGATAAAGTGCAAAAGCCTCAAAGCTACTTTCATTTCTTTATACTTTTCTTCTAAGCAGCTTTCTCCTTCATGGAGATTCTGATGTGGTCTTCTTGATACTTGGGATGTTTTTTTTCCACCCATGTTAGGTGCTATTTCTTAAGCAAACACCATGCAGTACTGTGTGTGTTTGCAGTGAAGAACAAGAACTAGACTGAAAATGCTTCACAAAGCCTGGAAAAACTGAAAAATAAGTAGAAATTTAGAAATAAACGGGTGGTTTGGTTCTTAACTTGTGACGGTTGTTGCTGGTTTGGACAAATTAAGAGTAGGAAATATGTTCAGTCGTCAAATTACTGCAGAACAAAACCAATAAATGTACAAACAAAGCAGGACTTTTAAAAACAAACCTTGTTGAATTGATCCTGGGGAGTAAAAATTAGTTCCCTCAGGATAAATGTAACTTCCTCTGCTGAAAGAAAAGTTGTAAAAACTTCCTGACAGGATGTGGGATCAACTCATCGGCTTGTTTTCACTCCATGTTGTTGAAATTTGGGCCTACTGGCTGCTTTTAACAGCACTTCTATTGTCATTTAGTCTAATTTTCTCAATAACAGAAGATTTAAAAAACACCACAAGGCAGGAAGCAAGATGCAGAACAGCAGATGCTTTTATTTTGGAAGCAAGAAGCAGGAAATGAAGGAGAAAAAGAGCAAAAAGACGCAGTTTATCCTTCTGCGACCTGCACAGGATGCCATGGCTTTTAGGAGAAACGATGTCAGTGACTTTAACCCTTTAAATCACACGAGTCAAACTCAAGGCCCAGGGGCCAAATCTGGCCCGCTGTAAAGCTTTATGTGGCCCAGAAGGGGCACGTGAATCGAACCTTGAAAATATTCATAGGAAGAAAAATTATATTTTATTAATCAAATGAAATAAGCTTTGAATGGAAGAGGGTTAGAACCACAGTAAAAAAGTTCTGAATTTTCCTTAGGATTTTGACTTTTTTCTCAGAATTTACCAAAATTATTCTGACTTTAATCGTCAATGAAAATTAGAAATTTTGAGAAAAAATAATCTTCTTCCATAGTTTTATATGTATTCTGCCAAATTACATCAATGTGACATGATGTTCAATGTTATTTAACTCAAAGAAGTGCAAAGGCGGCTTTTTACTGAAATGTTAGAGGTTTGTTAATTGGCTTTATCAATCCCAGCCCTTTAAGGACATTCATAATCTGCTTTAAATATAAAAAAACCACCTCAATGGTTCTAGGTGTGTTTTTTCCCCTCTCTCAGCTGTTTTCCTGGCTGTGAAATGTGCACACTCTGGCATATTTTAAAAGTCGTCGCATCTAATCCGCTCGCAGCTTAGATACGACGGCTGTGATTAGCTTGGGGAGAAAAAGGCCCCCTTGTTGACAGCTAAGAAGGCGGGAGAAAGCCAGACTCTCAGTGAAATCACAGGAATAATAACACCATACCTGCATATTAAGCTGGAGGCATGCGACGGAGCAAAATAACAAAACAAAGCACAGTTGTTAATAACAGGAGCAGAACAGGTTAGCGCGTGGGCGAGCTCTGACGGCGAGATGAGGATCATTCTGCTCCCACAAAAGATAATTATGTAAATCAGGGAGCGGGCTTTAAAGTGAGATTTTGCACAAACAAACCCGGACCGCGACACAGAACCTGCTGCACGGAGCTTTTCACAGATGATTAAATGTCGAAAAGAGAAGACAAACTTATTTATCCTGCACAGGAAACGCTGTAAAAACAAGCTGCTGATGAATTATCAGAGGAAGAACATCACAAAAACATGCGTTTGATCTTTAACAACCATGTGCACTTTGGTTTAATAAACCAAATACCATTTCCGACTATTTTTAGTTTTGAACTTAAACAGGTAAAACTATATGTTCAGATAAGAGTTCAATAGCGAATATTTTGTTTTTCAATAAAATAGCAGTGTAAAATCTGCCCTGAAACCAATTTAAATTCAGCAGAAAGGTCACCTCACTCAAGCGTTTCCCTTCGGATAGCAAACAGGAGGAAAGTGCAAACAGGAAGGCTAATTAATAAACCCGATTTGACTGACTTACTCCAGAGATCTGACGAGGGTGTGCTCCATGCAGGAGTCGGCTCGGCCCACCGGCTCGATTCGCCCGTTCTCATCCTCCCTGCTCTCCTCCTCCTGCAAAACAAAACGACCAAGGTTGGAGAGAAAGAAGACCGACCTCTGCTCCAAACATTCCTTCATATGTTTGAGGATTGCCTCAGATTACAGCGATTAATAACTGCAGAGAGTCATCCTGATGCGGCGCTATGAATCTGTGCAGTTCCAGCAGATTTAGCTTTACAACTTCTGGCAACAGGCAGCTGTCCTTGGCAGCTTCCTGCTACAAAACAGCTTTTATTAGTCAATTCTGCTGCAGTTTGTTTCTTCGGGAAAAAAAAAACAGTTGACAAAATAAAATCTCAGATTTTTTTCATGCCAGATTAAACTTTAATCGATTTTTTTCCTCGCTTACTTTTCTAAAAAAGAAATTACAAGTAATAGAGAACATTTTCAAAAAGTGGGTTTAATTTCAATCGTTCTATTATTTTATTGATTTTAATATTAATTTAATTTCTATTAAATTATGACAGAGTATCAGTGCCAGGCTACAAGATATTTTGCTTAATTAAAAGTATATAGTCACAATACTAGCAGAAAAAAATAAGCAATTTTACAACAAGATTGTCTTAAAATTATGAGAAAAAAGTAGTTTTTATATTAACAAAAATAAAAGCTTGGATAATTTATCTTTTGTTGACTTTTGCATGGGAGTTTTCATACAAAATTACAATCTCATTCTCCTAAAATTACGACTTTATGGTCGTATTAGTTCAATTATCATCACATGATTTAATTTTCAAATTACCACAACTCTATTCTTGTAACATTACGACTTTATTCTCGTATCACTTTGACTGTATTCCTCAAATATTGTAACTTTATTCTTGTAGTAAAAATAGAAAAGAATCAGAAGATGAAGGGTTGAAAATGTGTCCATTAATCGCCCAGTTTCAGTTAACTGAACCGTATTTTCTGTAATCCAGTTTTTTACGGTTTCTGTTTCCAGCTTTAAGTACGACTTAACCTTGAGAAAACAGACGGTAGTGCGATGGATTCTGTGTGAGATTTTGGGAATAAATCGGAAGAATCAGGAATGTTACATCACAGACTGGAGGAAATAATATTTAGCAGATATTTGAAGGGTCAGTGTGGACGGTTGGGAGTTTTTACGACTCATCCATTCATACCTGTTTTTGTTTTTCTGTTCATGTGTTAAACTCAACTCAGATTATTTATATGGCAATAATTTAAATGGATTTCTTCCCGCTGAACCAAGTGTTTGTGTGTTCAGAAGTTTTGAGAGTCTTTGAGAATGCGTTTTTGCATTATTACCATTATACTACTTGAAAATGGTCTCAAAACAACAATAATATCGTTTATTGCAATTTATCGTCCAGCAAAATTTCTTATGATGACAGGCCTGGTCCTACCTTCACTGGTTAACAAGTCAGAATCTCTGAACGCTTCATCTTTGGAGAACAACTTTGTGAATTACCGCCCCCTAGAGTTCGCAGCATGCTATTGCTAGGATAAATACAACCTTATGTCAGATTTCTTCTCCATGTTACCTCCAGTCATCCTTTTGAACGTGTTAAAATCCTCAAACCCGACTGCTACGAACCCAGAAACGAAGCTGATTGGCAAACCTGCAGACGCCAGGAGTTGCAGACTGGAGGAGGTCTTCCCAACGTATAAAAATACATGCCCTTCAAACGGTCTACCGTCTTCAGACTCACATCGCCTTTGTTCTCCTCACCCGTCACACTGTGTGTGTATGTTTGAACAGTCGAGTTGAGCGCACACACACACTCAGAGGGCACCGTGAGGGTAGAAAAACGAGAAGCAGAGGGAAAAAAAAGGTCATTAAAATTTCAGGGCGACACCGGAGAGGAGAGACGAGCGAGCAGCAGCAGCGGCGGCTCAGACCTCCCCGGCAACTGGCCTCATCAGTATGAAAATGAGCCTGCCGTTACCGTGGCTGCCGTACGGTTGCCATGACACTTTGGTTGCCTGGAGGACATGCCGCTGCAGGGCGGGGGATGAATGCGGGCGTGTGTGTCAAACAGGGTGCAAGGACTTTTGACTGGTAGCAGAAAAACTGAGGCGACGTCTCCGCTCAAGATCCAGAAATTTAGGTGTTTGTTGGATGAAAAACATGTAAATATCTGTAATTTATAGCCGTTTTAAATTCAGATTTGACCTTTCTTAGATGTTCTAGATTGAATATTCGCATTATTTTGACGTAATAGTATTAAAACAGTATAATTTTCATAAGCAAAACTCCAGAGATCCGTCCTATTCAGTGTCTCCAAAAAGATGCAAATCTGACATGATTAGTAAAGTTTTCTTTAATAATCAAGATAACTTTAAGGAGTAACAGTAGGCTACGGTCTTGAACTTTAAATGTAAAATTCTAGTGACTTTTAAATGGGATTTTGTTCGTATTTATGCACTTATTATTGTAATTTATTATGCTGCCATTAAGAATAGGCAAACTCTTTGTGTCATTATTATTGCAGCAATGGCAGAAAAGATTATTCTAAAAACTATGAAGCCACTTTAAAGCTGAACGTGTAATAATTTGGATTTTCTTTCTCCAACCCTGTTGTGTAAAAATAAATTAATCTTTCAATGCAGTCACATAACTCTCTATGAAAATATTGGTAAATTCAGCCTGTAAGTATATCATTTTAGTTGCCATTAAGACGGCACTTAGTGTGTTATAAAGTTTCACGTGGTTAGAGCGAAACAGATCTTCTTTCTAGATCCTCCAGCAGCATCGTTTCACCACGTTTTTCTCTTCCTTTCTGTTTATTCTACAGTATTTTAACCGGCTTTAGTTCTGGGAAATGAGGCAGCAAAGTAAAAGCTTGATATTGTGTCTGGTTTGGTGTCACTGTGTTGATTTGAGCCACATGTTTTGGATTAGTATCCTGTGGAAACGCCCCATTTTTCACTGCAAAAACAAAATCCTACCAAGTATTTTTGCCCAGTTTCCAGTGCAAATAACTTAGTACACTTGAAATAATACATGCTTGTTTTAATAAATCCTTACTGATGAAAACGTACTGGTTTCATTGGGAGAATATTTCGCATATGACGAGATATTTTCAACCTGTTACGAGTTAAATACTTTGCTAATAAAACTAATAGTTTTTCATCAATATTAAGGATTTATTGATTTAAAACAAGCTCTTCTATGTTGCTGAAAAGTTACTTAAAGTTTGTTTTATCTTATTTCAAGAGTACCAAGATATTTTCAGTAGAAACTAGACAAAAAATACTGTAAAATTTTGTGTTTCTGAAGTGTTGAGCCATTTTCCATTTACTGGCAAATACCAGGAATTATATTTAAAATCTCCTGGTATTTGTGTTTTTAAATCTAAAAAGAAAAATGTATTTAACTATATATTTTCTCAAGCTGTCTGATGGATGAAATTAAACCTAAAAAGTATATTTCTTATACTAAGTGGGGTTGATGTCTCTGATAAATGGAGGAATGAAAGGTTGTAAACTTTACAAACTAAGAGATATTAGTTTGGATTCTAGTGAATGCGTATCGGATCGTGTCGGCCGATACCGAACCTCAGATATCGGTATCGGAAATGAAAATAGTGGATAATATTAGTTTCTCTGCTTTCTACGCCGTAAAGATGTACTTACTTCTACCTAATTTAGATGTTTTTCTTTTTCAGTGTGAGAATTTGCTACTGCAATTAAACAATCTTTACAGGGAATGCCAAGCAGTGTGGCAGATGCTGAGTTTTAATCTAGAAAGGGAATGAAGCAAAAACTGCTGCTGATTCAGGGTAATTATAAGTTTTAAGCTGCTTTGTTGCTGACGGACTCCTGAGTTTAGCAGCTGTGAATGACAAATGGAACAACAAACTCCAAGTGCTCCAACTTCTGGCTGAAAAGTCCAGCTGGAGACACTCGGAGAGACACGCCGCCATCAGGACGACGCCCACTCCCGAGGCAGATTGATGGCCGCTTTAATAATTCAGGGTTAATGGCGAGCAGAGCAGGCAGGTAGGCCGGGCTACGAGTGTTTTCCAGCCGAGTCATTGTTTGTTTCCTGGATGTGCAGGGGGAAGAAGGCAGAGCCGGGGGCTCATTAAAGATTAATGGGAGATCCATCGGGGCCTGTCCTTTCTTTCTCTCAGAGTAAATGAAGTGGTTCTGTGGACCTAAGGAAGAGACTCGGCGCAGTAATGAAGTGCTACCTGCTCCTCCTTTTCTTGCTACTTTGATCTTGCATGTGGATGCATGCAAGATCAAAACACATCCAGCTCTTTGAAAAACAAACAACTAGACAGGTGTAAAATATCACATAGACTCAGAATTAGTTTCTTGATTTGAAACTAATGGGAATAATAAATATTCTTTTCCTCAGACTCTACTGGGAATAATGGGATTGGACAATCAGCCCTTTGAAATAGTTGAAATTTAAAAATACTTGATTAATCCCAGATTAATGTATTACACAAGTTTCCTCAAAGAGTTGTGGTAGATTCTGATGTAGCAGTCTGTGTTACACTGACTCGGAAAAAGCTTCTGACTGAAGCTGTTGTTGTCTAGCAGTCTGATGAAGAGGAAGATCATGGTTTTGGCTGATATTGGGTGAAATAAGAACCCCATAAAATAAAATAAGTATATACATCGTCTTTTATTTCATTATTTATTTGGAATATGTTAATTATTATATATGTTATTATAAATAACATATATAATATATATAATTATTATAAATATTTAAATTACTTAATTTATTTTATAATTGGTGGAAAAACTCTGAAATACATTACGTAACATTACAAAATGAAATTATGAAATAGAGTATTTTCCATTAATTAACAGTATTTTTTATTCATAAATGTTGAAAAATAAATGTTTCTGAAATATGTAGTTTCGCAAGATAAAACACCATTAAGAAAAATGTTAAAAAATAAACACAGTTGTGATTGACAAAATAAGCTCCGCATTTGAAAAAACTCACATTTTTATGTAGTTTTTATTTCATGGGGCATATATTTATTTGATGGAGTATTTCTCAGTTATTTATATTTCTAATTATTCCATAAAATAAACTTAAACACCTTTATGAAATAAATAAAACTGACCAACTAGGCTCCCCCATTAATAGAAACAGTTTTATTTCATTTGGACATTTGTTTTGATGGAGTAGATTAATTGTTTTTACTAACAGTATTTCTTCATTTAATTTTCAATAAAACTCATAAATAAAAACTTGTGACTCAACTTTAACATCAGTGCGACCGATAACCTTAGAATTTGGAGTAAAAGCTGCAATCCCTCCAGTTCCACGCAAGAACTTTAAAAGTTTATATGAAATCCGTTCTGCTCAGAGAGAAAGAGTAAACACCGGTGTTTGGGTCAGAGAGTGTTTGACCCTTTCACAGAAAGCAACAAGAAACGACGACTCAAACACTCAACTCCCTGCAGGTGAGCACTTTGCTGATCTGACAGAGGAGCCTTTACATTTCCACTCAACCCTTACAGAAAGCACTCAAAGCTCATCAGAAGCTCCCTGAGTGGACGATAAAACATCGCCGCGCAAAACTTTAATTACTGGAAAAATCCTGAAAGTAAGAATAACCCAGAAGATGTCTGGAGTTTCATTCATTCATAGATGAGTGTTGTTGTTTTTATTTAGAAATATCTTTTGAAGGATTAAACAAATAAGGTGGACCTCATAACGTTTAAATCACGGAGAATAACTGGAATCTTCCAACGACGTTTGACGGATGTCGGCGCTCGACTCGCCACAAGACCGCAGCGCATCATTAACAGCAAGCGCTCCAATCCCTGCGCTAATTCAATTAGTCTCCCTGGAAGACAGTTTGATAATGAGATCCAGATGAGCGGACGGCGGCGTCAATAACCTGAGGACTCACCGGGCATCATCAGGGATTTCTCACACAGAACAGCGTTTCCCGTTCGGGTTTGAAGATTCAGCACTCTGTTCTCCAAAAGAGTTTACTATTCCTCCATGTTTTTACATTTGTAGGTTTCAAATGTTGGTCATTTTGGAATATAGTGACTAAATTCACAATAAAGTATAGTATGGCTCATCTTGTAACGAAGAACAAAGAGTTTGCTTCTGTAGTTCATCGACAAACTACAGGAGAATGCTGTCAACCAGTGCTGCGTTTTCATTCAAATGTGCGCAAAACTTGGCCAATATTCCGCTAATGGTGAAAAAACACAAGCTTGCAAATGCAGTGTTTCCATTAATTAAGACATTCAATTAAAATCCCAAATGAAAAGGTTTGTTCATTAAGTCATTAAAATCACGTCTTCCTGGTCTTCTTCATGGTTTGAGCCAGTAGAAACATCCAGTTGTTGATCATGCTGTCAATCATGCCTGTGTGACGTTCCCCAACATCTCTGCAGACCACAAACATACTGGACACAAACTGTTTAGACTGTTACCTTAAGATCGGCTCTACAGGGCACGGTTTTTAAAAACAAACAGTCGCCACACAGAAAGTTATTTCAGATTTTGTTCTTTCTACTGTTATATTTGAGACTGAATTTCATCAATAAAAAGGTTCGGGTGGATTCTCAACTTTAAACTTGTTGCGCGTCACCCTGGATTAAACTATTTTTTCACAGAGTCGCCTATAAAAAACAAGGATACAATCTCCTTGAATAATTTAAAAAGAACTTCAGTGATGTATGGCAGCTGCATCTGACTGCAGATGTAATATCTACTTCTAAAGATGTTCAATATCTAAGTGTGTACATGTAATTTGCCCCGTTTCAACTTGTACTCTGGCATTTCTTTCCCAAGACACTTGTTAAAGAGAATATTAATCTCAAATGTCACCATAAGTCATGATTTGACTTAAATGCAGACATTAAATATGTCAGGGAGAATTATGGAAGTCATAATGAACAAGAATCAACCCTATAAATATAAACTCTCAGGGTTAGGGTTAGGGTTAGTAATTTGGTTGGTGCTGTACCAAATTACAGCACCAACCAGCTGTGCGTGTGTACTAATTTTACTGTCTTTCATTTGGTAGCAACTTAATTTCAGCAACATTTTCTCAAAACAAGCTCTGCAGTCGACTCCTAAAGCCTCAGCAGTAATCTCAGCAATTTCTAAACTCAGTTTCAGTGTCGGCGTAGATCCCTCAAGGGTTTGGATCTCACTTTATTATACCAAACAGTTGAATCCTGCAGATGATACGGAGCAATGCATAAGAAAACAGATTTCTGTTCCGCAGAGTGCAGAGGAGATAAAGTGAGTGATGGGACAGAAAACAGAAAAAGCACAGAGACAGATAGAATGACAGACAGGGGGGCACAGGCAAAGACAAACTGCAACAAAGCTCATTCACAGGACGAAGAACGACAGGTGGGAGGCTTACAACTTCAAACGTGGAAAGATTCTCTGCTTTTTTTTAGTTTTAGAACAAAAGCTGCAGTTTAAAAATCAGCAAAAACAACGCAAGAAAGACTAGAAGCCGGCATCAGAATCTGAGCTAGGGAGGGATTTTGATATTGTCCTGTCAGACCGTCAGTTCCCGTAACAACACCAGAAAAAAAACAACTCGTAAAAGCACACTAGGTCATGAGGTCCGCACAGAGTAAAAAGTTTGTGGAGTCCAAAACACTCCATCTAGGTATAGTTAAATGAAAAATTATAGCTACAAAATATTTTTCTTTCACTGGCTTTTTAAAAATATATATAATAGTTTGTAGGACCACAAACATTTAACAATGTTTCTCAGACACACCAATTTATTAAATTTGGCTAAATACTGCAAGGATTTTGAAGAAAGATCTTTCTTGTAGAGAATAGACAGACCATTTTACTGACTTTTTTTCAGACCTTCATATTGGTGCTCGAGTACTTTTGACGATTTTGACAAAAAGTTTACACACCGATCATCTGAGGATAAAGATTGTGGTGAGAGAGAAATACTCTTGAAAATAAAATTTTAGTTTTTCTGATCAGTTGTTTCTGAAAAATGCATCCATGAAATTTAATGTTGAGCATCATGAAGCATTTCTAGTAGCATGACACATAATCAATATCAGTAGATATCACATCCAATACAACGATCAATAAGTTGACTGAACTTCCGATGCAGAACCGCACGGCATTCTGGGGAATGAAGGACTTTAGCCGCTCAGCTTCTAACAGCCAGATAAACAAGGCTGGTGGAATCAACTCAATCCCTCACACTTTGGTTACCTAGCAACTCACTCACACTTTGGTTACCTAGCAACAACCTGTTGAGTAACTTGTGCAGCAGCAGTTTAATGTTTAGACACCTGGCCTCATTAATGCTTAAAAATAAAAACACTACTCGCGTGTCGTGAAAAGAGAAAACGGGAAAAGCGGCTTGAGAGAAAATTTTGTATAAAATTGGGGATGACAGGTCACCAGTGTTGCAGTATTTTAGATATTTCAAAACAAAACACTAATCAATATTTATTGATATCAACTGATATGAAGCACAAACTGACAGGAAGAAAATATTTTAGGCAGAAACAAGAAATAAGTAGCTAAAAAAAAAAAAGAAAAAAGTTTGCTAACCAGAGTTTTTTGGTATAAAGATCTTTACCTATAACTAATGTTATGGCACTGGAGGCATTTTTACAGCTACCATAAACCCTCTGTGTGCATTTTAACCTGAAACAGACTCAATGTTCTCAGATTTATAGCAACAGCAGCTTCAGTGTCGAATTTCTGCTGCTGAATGTCGTTTCATCAGATGTAAGGGAGCGAGGAGCGGACCTGGGTGGGCTGCGGCTGCTCATGCAGCTTGTTGCAAGACGCACCATTTACCAGGATGGGATTCCCACCGGAGCTGCAGCTACGGAGCGAAATGAGAGGTGAGGCCGGCTAAACTGAGACGAGGAGGCCAACAGCGACGGCAAACCTCACACACCGAGGACGAGATGTCATAATGAAGGCCGTTGTTGTGAATGACTCCAGCAATGGCCGCTGCATAGAAAGAGAATGTTTCTCTAAATAAACGGCTTCTTGAGATGTTTACTTCAGTTTGCAGCAGAAAACAATAAACGGAAGCGAAGATCTGACGAGGTAAATCGATAATTTACATTTTCGCTGCTTGTTCTTCAGTCCATTCAGAGCTATAATGTCACTTTCCTCTTATAATACCAGCTCTTTCCAAATGAGATAGGGGCGCTAGAGAGCAAAGTGAAGGAGAAAAGTGTTTATTAAAAGGTTTACATACAAAATAAAGCAAAAAATAATAAAACATCTTATTAATTTAATCCTAATTTTACACAAACCAGCTTTTTGGAAGCGTGTTCATGGCAGGATAACTGATGTAAAAATGACATCAAGATGTATGTAGGTATAAAAATCATCCTGTGCAACATGCCTTTCTCGTAAAGGACATAAAACTGTCCAGCCTGATCCAACACACACATTCAGGTTGCTTTTTTCCCTTTAACTGCATGCTGAAGCATTTAACTGCTGTCACAATAAAAACAAGACTGCAGTTAGAGCGTCAACAGCATGTCCGCTCTGTCAACAGATTTTATACTTGATGCAGCAGCTAAATGTTTTTTAAAGTTAGCAGGACATTGATGATTTGTGCAAATGCAAAGGAGCATCTCACACAGTGGTGGGATTATGGGAAGGACTTTACGTTAACTGGTTCAGATTATGTGAACATAAAATAAAAAGACTTTAGGATTTCTGTAGTTGCTTTTAGTCAATTTTAGTCTCGCAATTTTTCATGTTAATGCATGATTGTAATTTTATTGTGAATTTTCTGTAAAAATGGTAAAAAAATATCAGATTTAAGTGATTTAAATTCACTCCCAAAAGCAATTATGAACAAAGGAGGGAACAGGATCCAAATAGAACTACTTCAACATATTTTATTCAAGTGAAAATAAAAGGTACCTGCCCAAGAAATTAACTGATATAAGAGTAAAAAAGCTACTAAAGTCCAGAGTAACTAATCAAAACATCAATTATATAATATAAAAAAACTGCATCATCAAATGGACCAAAATATAAAGTTGCGTGAATATTTTTTGTGCTTTAAAGATCAAAATATCAAAAAGATCAAAAATAATTGATAAGAAAAAAAATTCTAAATCAGTTTCTTTCAATAAAAAACTGATCAAAAGTGCAGGTGTGTGTGTGTGTGTGTGTGTGTGTGTGTGTGTGGTGGATTTGGTTAAAAAACTGTTCTTCATTCAGCGGGGCCAGAAAGAGTAGCGATACTTTGTAGTAAAATTACATAAGTGAAAGTAAAAACTACTCCTGAGAGTAATTTTTTTCCAATAAGTTACTCAAGTAAATGCAACTATTTACCACCGAACTCTGATTGTGAATCTCTAACACAACTTCCATGATTCTGGACTGAAGGAGGAAACTGGAGTGCCTGGAGAAAACCCAAACATGCACAGGGAAGAACTGCATTAGCTCTGAAACCAAACATGTAGAGTATTTTTATGTTGCAGATGGAGAATTGTGCATTTCTTCCAGTGGGCAGGATCTTCTCTGCTCACCAGACTTTTAATAATCTGCGGCGTTCCTGTTCTGTCGTATCGTCTCCTCTGATCACAGCCGCTGTTGTCATCCGCTTCATCCCGTTTTTGATCGTTTTATAAACCGCTGATAAACTCTCTTGTTCATAAACCCGCAGAGCGCAGCGGCTTTACATATCTGAGATTTTCATCTCTGATTTGTCGCTTTGCTGTGCGCAACTCTGAACCTTCAGAAGCCTCAACAGGTGGATTTCGTTTCTGCAAACACCTGCCATCTGTCCAACCCGAGCAAGCCGCTCTTCTGGCGTAATTAGACTTGGGTAGCAGGTGACGAACACGTCGTTTTATAGCTGTGCAGGTTTCTGTAGCCGGAGAAGCCCCTCAGGTGAACGTTTCACCCTGGAGACGAAGAGAGCCGTCTTTCATCTCTCTGCTCCATGTTTCCCCATCGTGTCCCTCCCAGCTGGAGGGGAAGCGCGCTCCCAGAGATCTCCAAAGATCAAATGTGATAAGGAGAAGAAAAGCTCAGAGAGAAAGAAAAATGAGGGGAGTAACATAAAGAGGTGGAGATTTACCGGTTTTGGGGCAAAGCTTTATTCTTAAATTGTAAAAATTCACACAAAGATTGTCTAATTATAAAAATTAAACTTTAGATTTGAAGAAGACAATACTTAAATTAAATCAGAGTTCACACTTTTCCAACAGTAAGTTTTCAAACTTTTCCAGCGCCTCATTTTGGTGTTAAAAACAATTCAAATTAACTAAAAAAGACTGAATAAATTCAATAATATATGATATAATTTATTACTCTTACTAATACTTATTAGTGGTAGTATCCTACATTATACAGCTGGGAAAAGTCTAACTAAAATATAATGAAGTCTTGAAATGTCTCACAGACAACATACAGAACAAAACACTAATTAAACAAAAAGATCCACCAATTTCAATAATGTTTGATATATAAGACGATCAATAAGTAATTGAGCCATTAGGAATAATATATATTCATTACATTGAAACAATCCAAACTAATCCTATTAAGGTAAATAACTTTCCACATAAAATGCTCAAACACACTATACAAAAAAATTTACAAAAATAAAATCCCTAAAAAACATTATAAATATGTTTTCAGGCTTTTAGCAAATATAAATAATTTTGGGAATTTAAACTGACCAAAAACAAGGAAATTTTAGTCAGATTTAACTTCAGGCAGGGAGGAAAAATGTGTTATGTGTTGTTAGGTGTATGAAAATATTTGGTTTCAACTATAAATGTTTTCCAAATTTTAGCTATTATCCAAATGTTAGATTGCACTTGATTACAAATCTGTGTAGTTTGGATATCAAGCACCTTCAAGGACTTTAAACAGAAATCAAGGACTTTCTAAACCTTGAAAACGCCTAATTGAAATTCAAGCATTTTCAAATCATTTCACGCCTGCGTACAAACCTTGAAT
This sequence comes from Xiphophorus couchianus, assembly GCF_001444195.1. NCBI lineage: Eukaryota > Metazoa > Chordata > Actinopteri > Cyprinodontiformes > Poeciliidae > Xiphophorus > Xiphophorus couchianus. The sequence goes on from NC_040233.1 coordinate 25,952,948, forward strand.
CTCCTCCTCTAAATGTTCTCTCTGCCTGTTTCCCCTTTTTCAGAGAGAAACTCACCATAAACTGTTAAAGAAAAAATACGATTTGACATAGAAATCAGGTTGAGATGGGATGTCAGCTGGTCTGGCAGCAACTTCAGATGACAAAGAGATTTTCTTTTTATTTACCTTCTCTCTCAACACAGAAGAAAAAAGGTTGATAGCATCCAGGACTCTGGATGATTTAGAGAAATCACCAAAGTTACAGAGACAGCTGAGCAGAAGAGGGACTGATGACAGTTTGAGAGTGTAAAATGGACACAGTTCGATTTAGAGTGCAATAAGATTATCCCTCATAAAAATTTATTTTATTGCGTTAGTGCCCAGGAAGCAGAAGAAGCATGTCTGACAAACATATTTTAGGAAATATTTACGGTGCACAATAATCAATTCAGTATTTACATATGTTTTTGTGGAAATGTGACTCCAAATTATTTGTGGAACGGTATGTCTATTCTGACCCACAATCCTCACTTTGTCCACTAACGTTTTTGAGCTAAAAACTCAAAAAGAAGAAAACGCCGACTTTATACCCAATTGTGGAGCAACATGGCTAATCTCTGCTGACACTGAGTAAAGGCTGCCTGGTGGCAAAAAATGGCGCTAGGCCCTCAGCTAGCTCATTAAGCATGCTGCTGTCCAGTGGCAGAAAGCGTGGGAATTGTAGCAAGCGCTACGCTAGCTACTGTGAAATCACAAATGTGCGTACAGTGCGCGGTACGGGCGAGTCTTTATTGTATCGTTTAACGTTCATAATGAAACATTTCTTATAAGAATTTCAGCTAAAAAACAAACCTGACAGTCTGATCAGAAATGTTATCTTTGCTACTTTCTCCACTGTTTGTCCTACAACAGCCTCAATAAATATCATTAAGTACAAAATATTGTATTTACTGTGTGCAGTTTAGTGATGAAAATAGAACAATTTTTAGTAAATGAAGAAGCGTATTGTAAATGGGAATGTTTTTCAGGGGAAAATGTGCTTGTGGCGCCACAGAGTTGCATAAAAATAGGAAATAAATGGGCTTTTTAATCATAATCTTTATCAATAGTACCATAAAATATTGCGATAAAATTCTAAGTTTTATTGCACGGCTCTAAAAAGTGTTAGATAACCAACTGGCCAAAATATCTAATCGATTCACTTGGTTTTCTTAATTGATATTGATCGTAATGCATCTGTAGCCTGAAGCATGTTTGATAAATTAGATCACTACTGGTTTCAGGTCTGAACTCTTGATTGCTTATTTTTGCAACATGCAGAAGCCACTTCATTAAGTTCAGAGAGTCTAAAAACCTTTAACTCCGCCTCGTATGCCAGCCACACGGTTTCTAAACATGCAGCCTGGACAAAAAGAACACAATTACTGATAGGTGCTACTAAATTACATCTGATGACGGAATATCAAAGGCAGAGAGTGAAGATTATTGGAGGTGAGACGAAAGAGGAAAGCAGAGGAGTAAGGTGAGACAATGAGAGAAGATATAATAATCTAATGTGAAGCCTGGAAACGGAGCGGTGAGTAAGAAAAAAGCTGTTAGGTGTGAGACACAACAATAAGGTTCACAATACAGATGGAAAAGTGAGAAGAGAGTCAGACTAAAGGCTCATTATAACAAGGTGACTGTAGATTAACACTGAAATGTTCAGACATCTGCAAACACAAACACACACCTACAGCATTTATCTGTGCATCCATTCACACACCACCAGCATATAGTACAAACAGAAGAGAAAACACACTCACACACACACACACCTACAGACACACCAACCTGCAGGACTTCAGTAGCAGCTCCACAGCAGCACCTGCTGGCCATTCGCTCTGCACCTACACACACCCTGCCGCCGTGAAACGCCGCAGAGCTTCACTTTCATCCATCTAACATCCAAACACACAACATGCACAGCAGAAACACACTCACAGCACACAGATCCGGTCTGAGCATGCCGGTTTTCCTGTGCATTATGCATGCACATTCAGGTGAGCGTTCACACAGTCTGAAGTGATTTATGAGCATATGGCTCAGGCCGGCATGATTCATCCCTCTAAAGCTGCAGCGTGCACCTGAGGGACTCAACCCTCCGCCGCACGTACGCGCTGCACACAAACTTGTTAGTGTGCAGGCAGAGCCGAGCTGTAAGATGTTTGTAGCAGACGCTTCCAGTGTAACTTTGTGCTCTGTGTACTTCAGCACTCCCGCATTGAAATGATGCATTTATTTTACGCATCAGGTCTGGAGGTGTCTGAGTGGAGTGTGTGCAGATGTTTCCACAAAGCCGTGAGGGATAACGCTGATCCTCTGCAGGCTAATAACCGAGGACGCAGCAGCAGCCGTGCAAACAAAAACTGAATCAAATTTAGCTCTTCTGCTAACATCCCAGAGTGAGAAACAAACTCATTGTTTGTTACAGCTGGTAGAGAATTAGTTTAACCTTCACCTGGGGATCAGCAAAATTAGGTGATGGCAAAGACAGTCTGAAAAGAACTGGAGTTTGAAGGTGATACTGCAGGCAGAATGGATGTTTTAGATCCTTATTCTGATCTTTTTTTTTTTTGACATTGTATGTCTGCTGCTTACGGAAACAACCTGAAGTGTTTTCACACCTCATGGTCCTGTAGACTCGATTTCGGGGGCCAAAACGGCAACATTTGTTTCATTTTCAGCTGGTGCTGTTCTCTTTCACACTGCACTGCATCAAACAAACTAAACCCTTTTAAAAATCTGCTCCCCCCCTCACCTGTGGGGGCGCTGCACCACTGAAAAAAGCGACACAAAAACCTCTGGAAAAGACCCTGAGTGCAACTTCCTTCCTCACAAAATGTAAACAAAAATGGAGTGGCATCAGATTTTAGAAGTTGTAGGATTTCTATTTTGTCTTTGGTAAAAGACCACGAGCCATTTCTCCTGCTAGCGCTAGACTCGCGCAATTGATTTTGTGTATTTACCCAGAATGCCCTGTGTTTTAGTCCATTTCTTGGTTTTGGAGCGGTCTTTGGCCTGATTGGCATTCACATATATATTCGAACCGAACCGAGACCGAGGTTTTTGCAGATGGACCAGAGTTTGCTTTATTAGTCCACATCAGAGTTTCATTACATATTCACACCTCCGCAAACGATCTGGACTTTCAAGACAAACAAACTGGTTGGATTAAAGCGAACTAAACAGGGCTGGTGTGAACCCTAAAAGAAGTGTGACGTCCGATATGATGATGGCCGAACAAAAATGTAGGTGTAATGTTTTGATGGAGGTGTTGGGAATAGTATGTATTTTTTTATGTTTTTCTATTTTCGTTTAGATTCATGAACCAAAGTTGAGCAGAAAAATGCATCAAACTTCAAACTTTTCCAGAATTTTCATTCCGTGTTGGAACAGGATATGGACTTTACTGTAATCACTGCAGAAAACCCAAACATAAACTTCTCATTCAAAGGCATTACAGAATGAAACAAACTCTTCGTGATATTAGACTCTTTTCTTAACTTTCTTAATCTGGTGAAAGCATCTTTTATTAATGATCTTTGCATATTTTCCCAGTTTTAAATAAACTATTAAACTAAACTTGGACTATCAGCAGTAAACGTCTGTTTCTACCAATTTCCCCTCCAGAACCAAACATGGAGATGCAGCATTCAGCTTCTATGCACCACAAATCTGGAACAAACGCCCAGAAAACTGGAAAACAGCTGAAACACAGAGTTCCTTTAAATCAGAACTAAAAACTCACTTGTTTTGCTTTTGAACCATTATAAATGGAGTTTGAGTAACATATTTGATGTGTATTGATGACGGCACAAAATGTGATGTTTGTTACTGGTTTCTGTTTTTATGATGCAAAGCACTTTGAACTGACTTGTTGCTGAAATGTGTTGTACAAATAAACTTGATTGATTGATTGATTGATGAAAGCTGAGCTCTTCAGCTTTAATCTCCACTTTATTTCGTTGCAGCATCTCCACTGGAGGTCTCAGACGAACACAAAGAGCATCAAACAAAGGCATAAATTGGCAATTTAAAACAAAAAGCTTCAACAAAAAGCTCCGCTAACCGAGCGAGGAGATTTTCAAAAAGCAGCAGAGTGGATGTAACAAACACAAGCCGACACGCTGTGACACTTGGAATCCGCAGAGACCGCCGTTCGCCCGCAGAGGTGAGGACTGAAGGCTGACCCTGACAGCGCGCCACACGTGTGTGTGTGTGCGTCGGCGCGCGCGTGTGTGTGTGTGTGTGATTGCTGCAGGTTCAGCTCACTGACACCGCAGGAGGCTGGCTCGCCGGCTTTTTGCCTCTTCCTCTGTAATTGGTTGATTTGCAATGCAGTCGAAGACTTCTTGGATTTTTTTTGACATATGAAATCGTAAACACACACACACGCCCCACACACACACGCCCCCCCCCCACACACACACACCGATGCAGAAAAGACTCCATGATACAAACAAAAACACACACACAGCAGAGGAGGCCTGCTTTCTTTTTTTTTTGCAGCCGCTACACCTTCAACCAGCTTTCGTTAATACACACTCGACTGACAGCTCCCTCCCTTGTTGCCATGGCGACCCCCAACCTGTTGCCAACTGGTAGCTTCAGGAGCCTGGAACGGGGCTCCAAACCTTTGCGGTTCCCCTCTTCTTCATTTTTCCCCCCCTCCATCTCCGTACGTGTCGGCGCACGCGTCGCCACTCCGGATCCATCCATTTGGACGCGGACCGAGCCGAACTCGCGGCATTCTTCATTACGCGAGCCTCCGTTCTGAAAGCGGCCAGCTCTGTGTTATTTATTCTGGGAAGATCAGATGGAGCCAACTCCAGGAAATTGCTTCGCCTAATTCATCATTCCCAAGCCGCTCTGTTCTAATTAAAATCACTGGGTATTCTATTCTCGGCGTCTGATTCTTCTTCCACTTACTATTATAATTTGTCTTGATAAAGGTTTCCGACGCTGCAGGATAAAAAGGCTCTCTTGGCTTATTTGTGCCAAATATTTTCAGTGTGACTGTTGTGTGAAAGGTCAATAAAAATAATCAGAAACTGGTTTCACTAGGAGAATTTTCTTCAGATTTACCCTTTTTTCACCACAACCTGCGGCTCCTGACTCGCATGTGGGTAATATTACAAGTAATGTTTTTACAGCTGTTCTTAATTTATGTGCTTTACATCATTCTCCATTCCACAAACAAAAAGCTAAATTGTATGTCAATTTTAAATCCTAAAAATATAAATAAAATTGTGCTTCTTTAAAAATAACACATTTCCTAAGTTTTACATTGTCTTTTTTTTAAATAGTTGTGTGACATTTGCAGCTGGAAATGAGTTTTATTTGGCTGGTTTAAAAGCATAAATGATTCCTTAGGTCGTAAAAGCTGCAAACCCATCACTTAAATGAACTGTTTTCTTCAAGTTCTGTTCAAAATGGTCTTCCTGAACCATAAGGCTGGTGAAAATTAACTATTTCACCCAGGTGTAGTCACAAGAGAGCCGGACTTCTCAAACAAAAACATAAATTTCCCCATAGTAAGATAAAATATACAAAAAATAATTTCAATTCAATTTATCAATCACAGTTTTACTGATTTATTTCAAGATTTAAACATTTATGTATTTACATCATTGAGGTGTTTTAATTAAGTTTCTAGTGCAAATATTTTGAAATAAGATTAAAAAAACTTAAAAGTAACTTTGCAGCAAAATAAATAAGCTTCTTCATTAGTTGATCATAAATTTATGAAGATATAGATGTAAAAGAACTAGTTTCATTGGCTGATTTTTTTCACTTAAAACAGGAAAAATATTTTGTTGCAAGTGAAAAAAATCTGCCAGTAAAACCAGCACTTTTTTATCTATATACAAGAATTATTTACTTAAAACAAATTTACTTTTAAGTTAGTTTTGTCTTATTTCAAGTGTTATAATATACTTTCCCTAGAATCTAGACTAAAGGTTCTTGGTAAGATGTTGTGTCTTTTCAGTATTTCATGGACTTTTGTTCTGTTGTTTTATGTGATTAATCTGGACCGGCACCAGCGCGGTTCTCGTCATCCGGCCGAGTTGTAACATCCTTCCAGGAACGAAGTGAGCTTCTCAATCAGAGACGTTAAACACTTACAGCAGACTGGAAGACTGGGCAGCCTGAGACGCTGTAATCCAACACCAAACATATACATAACTTATGTAATGTGCTCACTTTCCATCTTTACATTTAGTTTCCAAGAAGCCAGAGTTTATTTTTTAGTCCAGTAGAAAAAAAGTTTGTCAGGCGTCTTGAACACCCAGTAACTTATTGTCTGAGAAATATTTTTTATATATACCAATTTTTTAAATTCCTCTAATTAATTTATATCTCTAAATTACCCAGACATGGAAAAGTCATTAAAACTAAAAGACTGAACCAAAAACCGTAGAAAAAAAATGTTAAACTGGATTTTTGGGCTTGTTGTAACCAATAATCTGATCCATTCATTGGTAATTTTTTATAGTTTCAACTAAACACAAACAGTTTGAAAGAAAGAAAATAAATATTTGTGTTGGTCAGGGTCCGACAGATTCATAATTTTTGTATATTTTTCTATTTATTTAAGCTTTAATGATACTATTTTGATTTCTTTAAAACAAGCATTTAATTTTTTACTAATTTGTCTTCATATTCAGCTCAAAAACACTTTATTAATCCTGAAGAAAATAAATGTTTCGACTCAAGAATAGTTGTGGATGATGATGGGATCCTCCAGTAGCAGTCAGTATTGCAGTAAACCTGAAGAGGCCTCTGACTGAAGATTGTTGCTGTGTTACAATTTAATGATTATAACGACATGCTAACAACTCAATATTCTGGGCCAGAGATGATATTTCACAGCAACACGTCCTGGATGACAGAAACAAGTTCTGACTAGCTCTGCTAATCCACTTCGTTTGCTTTTGTCGCTTTTCTTTAAATCTCGGTTCGAAAGCCAGGCAGAGAAACGTTGGAGTAGGGGATATGATGTTTTGAACTTCCTCCTTTTCTCTAGCAACGACTCAACGGGAAAAATAAACAAAAATCTACTGAAAAGGACAAATCAGAGACGAAGAAGCAGAGCTACTCCAACGTGCTGCAATTCTAGAGATATGTACTTAAAATCCCCACTTTTACCATAATCGCAACACATTTTTCAAAAATATTGTTCCACGTTACTCATAATGAGCGTCTACTGCAGAAAAACTCCATCCAAAAAGCTGTAACTAGCTTTAGCCAAAGTAATTAGCATGTAGCTAAATAAATGGCCAATGGAATTTAATAACGGATTCTACATTTCACTTTGAAAAAGTAATTTCAATCAAATTTATTTGTACAGCATATTTCACCAACAAAGTGCTTTCTATCATAAAAATACAGAAATAAAAAGTAAAAACAACATAATTGAGAAACTAGTAAACATTAAACTTTGACGCACGCCATCAACACACATCAACATATGTTCCATCTGTTACGGTTTTCAAAAGCAACTTTAAACAGGTGGGTTCGTAGCCTGGATTTAAAGGAACTCCGTGTTCCAGCTGTTTTGCAGTTTTCTGGAACTTTGATTCAGATTTGTGACAGCAAACGAAAAACTGGGAGAAAGAAAAAGTTTCTTTCACTGTGAACTCAAGTCAAGCAGATTCATACAGTCACACAGAGAAAAGGATAAAACAACAGATGAATGTCATGATGAGCGCTCGGGTTCTCAGAGCGACGGGTGGCTGAGTGTGGATGGGTTCGAGGAAAAAGTCTGATGGACTTCTTAAAGCTATTAATACTAACGACATTCCTGCAGTGAGCTGCGCCTTTTAACCCCCGTCTTACTGAAACATGGAGGAAAACCGATTAGCAAAACGCTTCAGATAGATGGAGAAAATCTAAACCCGCTGTGGGAAATACTATTTAAACATGGAGGAAACAGATACATAAAATACCTAAATGGATAAATCAGCATGTATGCACAAAAACAAGCCACATCCATAATTATCTACGTACCTTTCACTGTAAAGATGTGACTGAATAAATAACGGTTTCCTGACCAACGGAGCCGTGAAAACATGAAACAGTGGTCGGTTTACGGCTTTGTGGTTTATAGTTACACGACTCGGTAAGCTTAAGTACTTTTTCACCAAAATGAAAACTTCACACTCGGCTTATTAAAACACATCCTAAGCTAAACCGGCGCCTCATTCATGTCTGTTAGCCACAATTAATCAGGTTTTCACAATGTTGTTGGTTTAACCCGACGGTGTCCAAACTATCAACCACAGGAGCCAACAAAGTAAAATATTAGTTCATTTTAATTAATGACAGGTTTTAACACAATCAAAATGTTAATGCAGGCAGGTGCATTTCTTATTATTTTTAATATAAATCTGACATCAATCGACATCCCATTTCAAAAAACGATCTGATCTCTCAAACTGTTGTTGAGTTCATATCTCTATTCATCACATAATTTAGCAAGAAAAAATCTTTTTTAATTGAAAATATTTGTCAATATATGGTTTTTGATTATAAAAACCATATATTCATGTAATTTTATGAATTACAGTTCATAAAATTAACTTGATCAAAAATGTTAATAGAGTCCTAGCACTATTTTTTTTACAATAGAAATAGTAGAAAGTTATTTTATTGTGATTTTATTCTTACTTTCACCTTTTCAAAAATAAACTCAACATATTATATTTTAATGAAATTAAGAGAGTTGTCATATTTTCGTACATTAAGGATTTGTGAATCACTGCAAAGACAAAACATAACGAGGGTCATATTAAAACAAAGTCGCACCATTTCCTCATTTTTAGAGATTGAAATATTTTCTATTTTTGTTGTACGTAATTTGGTTTTTTCAAGCAATAAGAACAGAATACATATTAATATTAATTCCCAGTTATGACAATTAACTGTTTTTGGAATTCTTCATGACAAGATTTTCACTGATAATGCGATTTCCACAATTGAAAGTCTCATTGTCAGTGAAAATCTTGTCATAAAAAATTCCAAAAACAGTTAATTGTCATAACTGGAAATGAAGCCTAGGTGGCAAATTAAATCATTCCAAGTGTCACCACATGATGTCAGTCATGTTGGGGTCTGGACTTTGACTAGACCATTGCAAAACCCTTGTTTATTTTCTTTTTCAGCCATTCTGCAGTAGTTTTGATGCTGGGTTTGGGATCACTGGCAACTTGATGCATCACATCCAAACGTTTCCGCTGTGATCTCATCTGTCCAGACGTTTTGGTCAAGAAAAATTTACCCACTTCTCAAAAATAAAAATAAAAACTATGCAGATTTGAATTAACGTAGGGATTTTTAAAAGTTTTTTTTGTTTGGTGGGTGCTTGGATGTGTTTGCTCACCTGCTCTTGTTTTTCCAGCCAGCGGTCCACCATGGGGTGGTTGGCGCTCAGTGACGACCTGGCCGTGTCTCTCTGAAACTCTCTCTGATTGGACCAGGTCCCTGCGTCCCTTGGCAGGCTGCGGTACGTGTCCAAACCTTTGCTCTACACAGAAAAGAAAAGTTTTACCCCTAAAGTAGATGTGATTTATAGCAAGTCATCAGTTTAACACCCACCTTCCTCTCTAGGCTGTTTGTGCCCGAGGAATGGCGAGCCTTCAGGAAGCCGGCAGTGGTGGACCAGCGAGTCGGGTTCTTCCTGGATGGAGGCTCTTCGGTTTGGACCCGCAACTCCGAGGCGCTGAATGGCCCGTTGATGGTGATCAGGGCGGGGTCACTGCTGCGCCGGACGTGGAGAGGCATATCTGAAAAACAAGCAAAGATACGAAGTTAAATACATACTGGAGAAGTTAAATAACTCATTTTAATCAGTGCAGCGGAAAACAAAAGTGTTCATGAAAAAACTATTTTTTCCTGCCGTCTTAAAGCTGCAATATGCAACTTTTTAAAAATGTATACATTTTTTTACATATTTGTTGAAAACGTCATGTTGTGATGTAATAGTATGAGACAGATAATCTGTGAAAAAAATGTGAGCTCCTAGAACTAGAAACAACCAATCAGAACCAGAAGGCGGGTCTTAGTGCTGTCAATCACCCTCTGGTACCAAACTTTTCTTCAAATAAAAGTTACATTTTGGAGCTTTAAAGTAAATCAGACTAAATTTTTCTTGTTTTATGCAAGTTAGAATCACAAGAACTAATAATATTTTGTAAAACAGGAGAAAGAAAACATTTATTCATTAATGTCTTCGAAATCTTTGTGATGGTCACACGAAAACATAAACTTTTTTTGTCCATTTGGAAGATCCAACCAAGAAGCAGTATTAACTTCTTCGTTGATGCTGCTTCAATATTTCCAAATAATGTTCTTTCCTCATCTATTTTATGAAGTGCACCAGAACATGATGCTGCCACCTCCGTACTTCACAGTTAGGATGATACAGTGGTGATTATGGTCCAACAGTTCCACTTTAGTTTAATCAGACCACAGGACATGTCTCCAAAAATGAACATTTCTGTCCCTGTGGACATTTACTAACTGCAATCTGACAGTTTTATTTTTCTATTGGATTAATAAATAATAAATCAGTCCACGTCAACACGGTCTCTCCAGCATCAGCAGCATTTTCTTTGGATTTTGTTCTGGGGTAAATCTGCACGTTTTGGATCAGAACCCGTTCATCTCTGGGGCATTTTGATGATTGGACATTCCCATCAAGTCTACACTTACCTATATTTGTTTGAACGGATGAACAAAACACTTTCCAGCTTCTGGAAATTGTTCCCAACTCTCCTCCTAACATCTTGTCTAATTTATTTCCACTTTTAGGCATCGTGTCCAACAAAACCAGGTGTGTCTTTAAAAAATATCCACAGGTGTGCCTAAAAACTTAACTCAAATCTGTCAATTAGCCTATGAGATGTTTTCCAGAGTTTCATTTCTTTTTCTAAGGTTAAAAATAAATCAAATGTCATATTTTTCTTTGCTCTTCTGAAACCTCGGACTGTATTTTGCTCAGTCATCAGTCATGGTTGATGAGACTCGAGGGCAGCATAATGAAACTGCATTAATCATGATCTTCTGGTAAATTAATCTGATTTATTCCTAAAGATTCGACTTCCTATGTGGGAACAACACCAAACTTTGGTGATGGGCTTCCATTAAAACCCTTCACTCCATCTAAAGTCGCATCATGTGGGTCCAAATAATTAAATTATCCCAACAGGAACAGCAAACACAACCCCATTACGACAGCAAAAATCTGCTGCTTCTCAGAAAACATTGAAGAGACGGGTTATAAAACGACAGACGTTTTAAATAAAAGTGTTGTCTTTTGGTAGCCAAGAGGTCCGGTTCCCATGTTCTGCTGGGAAGCTGCTCACACAGGAAACACTGATCTGTGTACTGGGTCAGCAGTTCTGCAGCTCTGACTGAGTCCAACTGTGTGTTTGTGCTCCTGGCTGTTTATTTCCTCGTTCTCTCATAAACTGATGAGTCTGGGCATCACTCTGTTTTTGTGTCGCAACACTTCCTGCTTTTGTTAAAATGTGTGTGTGTGTGTGTTGGTGCAAACTGAAGTGGAATACTATGGCTGCGTGTGGGTTTGTGAACCATTACTCAACTGTCCAATTGTAAATTTGTTCACTTGTTTGGACGTCTTTAAAGAAGCAGCTGCATCATCTGTTGATTCAGCACATCCGTGTGTGTGTGTGTGTGTGTGTGTGTGTGTGTGTGTGTGTGAGCTTGTTTATATTTTCTAATAAGGACCTTTTCTGGTGTATTTACAATCTTTCTGAAGACAGACAGGCCTAAGGGGCCAAAGCCAGGTCCAGGCCCCCTTTCTCATGTTAACTGGTAAAATGTGATTTAACTTTTGGTTATAGTTCGTAGCTTAGGTTAAATGTGCTTGTTAGGCATAAATGTTATTAAAATTAATAGAAATGAACTCAAAGTCCTAATTTGGCCATACAAACAGTGAGCTTCAGAATGCCTTGGTGTAGTAAATGTTTTAGCGGTTTTGACCCGAGATTTTTAAAAAAAATGTAAAAACATTTCTTTTTTTTGATATATAGATTACTTTTGATCAAATCTCCTTTCCTCCCTTTAAAAAAGTTGTAACGAGTTATAAAGAAGTTTTTTTTCTTGAGTTCTCACCTCCTATCAGTTATAATAAATTACTAAAGTAGTAATCGGTTAAACTGGAGTATACAAACTCAAAAAAAGTCCATTTGCTAAAAAAAACCCCAACATATTCAGAGCAGTAATTAAGCCAAAACTGAACAAAAAATATAAAAAAATTTGTCAAGTAAAAAATCCTTATTTATCTGTAAATATGTTCTTTCCAGAACTCCTCAAATGGCAGTTTGAGCTTCATCTGGTTCAAATTACTTAAAAAAAAAATCTCCCATTAAGCACATTTTATTAAAAAAGCCTGGCATTTTAACTCCAGTGTATTTGCACAAATAGTCTCCTTCTTCTGTTTGGACAAGAACATTACCTAAATTATGCATATTTAGTCCTTTAACACAGCCAAATCACCAAACAAAATTATTTTAGAAGCTGCTCATAAGCTTTGATCAAAATGATCATTCTCTAAACATCTAAAACAGAAAAACATGATTTATCAACGATATCTGGATGCAGCAAAACACGTCATTATGACGGGAAAGAGAAAAAACAACAATACCAGGTGTAACTTCTTCAACTTCTTCATAGTTCTTGCATGAGTTTTGTTGAGTGATCTCTAAAACTTGATTTATTTTCAGTTTACAAACCCGCCGCCTCTGCAGTGAGTTCATCTGAGAATCTGGGCCAGCGAAGCCCAGAGTCCAGCGGCTGAAACTCCTGCAGCATAAATCAGTCATTCTGAGCCGTTCTCATTAGGAACTCGCTCAAAAAGAAAATTAATCAAATCCCCTCTCTTCCGTGTCAGACATTTTGCTTAACACGCATTAAAATTCAGCTGATGAGACTCTGTGTAGTCAATTAGGCAGGGCTGGAATTTATTATGAAGGCGGCTAAATTGGATGTAACCGGCAGGTGTAATTATGCCAAAGATTTCAGTTTCGTTCAGAAACATTCACGTTCAGCATCTCGTCCAAAATGCAATTAGAACTGCAGTGACCAGACACCTGAATAGATGCTTTTATATACGTTTGTTATCCTTAAATCTTTTGTTACAGTTGCATAAAAATCTATAACTTTAAAATTAGTGCAGATATTCTGAGAGAAGTAAACCTTAAGTTCATGTTCATATTGCATTAAATTTATGAACATTAAATTTTATTACATTTTTTAAAAAATAAAAATGGTACATTTTAGCACTTCTTAAAACCAAAGCATTTTTTTTATTTAAAACTTTGCTTTTTAAAGTTGAGAGCTTTTAATTGGTAATCCATGACCTTAAAAAACAACGGCTCTTTTCCATCACTCTTCAAAATGGGAAAAAAAATAAGAAAACATGATGTTTATAGAGCAACTAAACCCCAAATCAACTTTTATTCTGGGTAGATAAACTGTACAAATAGAGCAGAATGGATGCTATCTTTAGGTTTCTGTGTGAATTTACATTTTTGTTTAAATGCGTTAAATTCTGCTACATTTGCTCCAAAACCGTCTCAATGCTGCCCCCTTTGGGTTGAAAGGCAGCTAATGCATTTGAGTTTTCCTATTGGCTACAGCTTGGTACCGAGTCAGGAGTTGCATTTTGTAGCTTTACACATATGTGATTTATTTGCAATGTGTTCCCATTAAACACATTTAATTTTGAAATGTCAAATTGTGAAACTGGCCAAAGGAAACGCAGCTACAGAAACGACAGAGCCGATAAAGCTCATGACTTGTGGTGGGGACTTTCTGTAACGGTAAAGAGTCACAACAATGGCTGCTACTGAAACCCTCATTGCAACTTCCAGCAACAGTACCGTATTTACTTTTATCTGATATTGCAAAACCTTACCAGACACAAATGTTGACGTTTTTTCCCCCACAATATTTCAGTCCCCATATTTTCCCAATCTAGAAAAACATTCGTGTTTATTGTGAGAGCAGTTGTTGATGATGCTTAATGTGTTTTAAAACCAGAGTTAGATAGTAACTAGTTACATTTACTTGAGTAACCTTTTGGGGGGGAAAAAACACATTTTTGCTGCACTGTATATTTTACTTTTACTTAAGTAATTTTAGTAAGAAGTGTTTCTTCTCTTACTTGAGTAAAATTCCTGGCTTTTCTATCCACTAAATGAAAAACAAGCATGTTTTAACCAAAAATTCACCAGACACAGACACACACCTGCGGTTTTTGTTCAAGTTTTTTAATAAAGGAAACTGATTTGGAAACATTTTCTTTTGCCTGATTTTGTTATTTTTGTTGTTTATATGAATTATTGTCATTTTTGTTCTTAAAATACAAAAATTTCCACTTAACTTTATATTTTGGCCTTTCCGATTATGTAATTTTTAAATGTTAAATGATTGATACTTTGATCAGTTACTCAGTACTTGAGTAAACTTTTTACCAAATACTTTTTCCCTCTTATTCGAGTAATTTCTTGGACGGCTCCGTTTACTTTTACTTGAGTAAAAACATGCTGAAGTAGTGCTACTCTTAATTGAGTATAATTTCTGGGTACTCTGCCCACCTATACTACGCACGATTCCTCTTTTTTTCCTCTTTGCCTTCTTGTTTGTTTCAGCTTAAAATTGTTTGCTTGATAGAAACTGAAACAGCAGCTTCTTGTCAACACTCATGGTAATTAGAGCCAAAGCAGCGACCCGACCAAGGAAAAACCACGGAGGTGAGCGCGCTCAGTGACAAATTTGATTTAGGATGCTTCGGATTGAACCAATTAGCCACGTTGGCCGGGGATCAAACGGCTAACTGCGCCTGAAAAAAGTCGCCTCCTGTCCAATTACCTGAATTTATGAACAATGCTACAGCGTGGGGTTATAAGGTGATTTGTTGGGTTTACTCTGTGCTGCTGTAGCTCCTGACATTTAACTCAATAAAGACGACAACATGGAGAATATACGGTGAGAGGAATTGATCATTTGGAAGTAATGGCTCCGTTTCTAATTGCATCTACACACTCTCCTCCTCTGGTGACGGGACTCACTGGCGCGCAGGGCCGAAGGCGTGACTTCGATCTCGCTGGCGTTCTGGTAGGGCTGGAACGCCGAGGCGACGCTGCCGGCGCCGAGGTCTGCGGCGAACAGGTCGGGGCTCTGCGTCCCGGTGGAGCTGGCGCTGGTGCCGTCGCCGCCGTGATGGGGCTCCTGCTCGTCGTAGACGGCGATCAGCTGCAGGAGGACAGAAGAACGGGAGGAGAGAGGAAATGAAGAACGGAGCTAAGAAACTGCTTTACAGAACGATGAAGGAGAAAAAAATACAAATGGATGGATGGATGGATGGATGGATGGAAAAGAAAAGAGGAAGCTCCACAGTAATTCTGAATCCATGTAAACAACAAGAATTTAAATCTGAAATCAGCCTTTGAGTTTAAATTCAAGTTAATGAAACTTAAAGAAAAAAAATCCCAAATATCTAAATACTCTAAAAGCACAAAAAGTTTTAAATAAACATGCAGTGGAAAGTCAAACTCAGACTATTTAGCTTTTCAATAAATCTAATTTATTCTTACTAAATCAGATCTTTTGATGGTAATGTTTCACTTTGAAATTGGTCCAATCAATACTCAGAATTTCTTCCATGTTTTTACGCTGAAATTGAAGCCTGGGATGAAATAAACTCTGTTTAGATATGAAGACGGTCCCATCGTAGCTGAAATGGATCAGAACCACACGCACAGCCTGGAGGAAAAAGGTGATTCTCTTTCAACACGACTCTCGTTCATTATGTCCAATCGGATTCTCTTTTTGCTCAAAATGCTTCCACGATTTTTCTCTCCATCATCCTCCTGTTCAAAGCTCCTCTCCCTAACAGGTCTGATTAATTCCAGCCTCCGCAGAGCCCCTTTATTAGATTAAAGATGAGATTTGTGGTGTCGCTCTGCGACTCCCACCAGGCCCAGCTGGCTCTACTTAAATGAGGAAGAAAATGAAAAACTCATCCAGCGTTTGCCAATTCAGACCTTCAGCTGTCCCTCGTGGTGAGATCTGATATAGAAGCTGAGCTTGATAATGTCAAAAGTTCACGCCGCGATGTGGAAAATATTATCCATAACAGCAAGAAAGAAAAAGGCTGAATTTAAAGAAAAAAGTTGTCAAACATCTCATGGCGAACAGGAGAAATATACAAAACCGTCTGAGGCTAACGAGATGTCCTGCTGTCTCCTTTCAATTTCATTTACAGCTCAATTTTGCTTTGGAGTCCCAAGTAGAGTGACAATCAGCATAGATAGGATGAAAAGAAAACCAAAACTGATAACCCACAACAATAAGTCAAAGCACCTTCATCCCAGAAAACACAAGTCAAGCAAGGAAGATCTCTGGATAACTGGGAGAGATTAGTAGTTTGGGAAATGTTCAGATGCTGCTATTCCTGCTCTCTATATCCTGAGAGTTCAAGCTCAACAAGCTCTGAAGACCAAATACCTTTAAAGCACTGGTGTCAAACTCCAGTGCTCGAGGGCCGCTGTCCTGCAGTTTTTAGATGTGCCACAGGTACAAATCACTGGAATGAAATGGGTTAATCACCTCCTCCTTGTGTAGATCAGTTCTCCAGAGCCTTGCTAACGACCTAATTATTCTATTCAGGTGTGGTGCAGCAGAGGCACATCTAAAAGTTGCAGGACTGCAGCCCTCGAGGACTGGAGTTTGACACCACTGCTTTAAAGTTAGGAGAAAAAAGAATAAGGTATTGTAAAGGACAGAAATCTACACTTCTACTAATTTGGAAGCTAAAGTTTCCAGATTAGCTTAGCGTTTAGCCCCTCTGCTAAATTAAAAAAAGGTTTAGTGCACTTAGATTTGAACAGGCCGTGAAGCTCCATTACCTTTATTATTTTTGAAAAAGGAAGAAAGTAAAGTAAAAGGCAGCAATCTACTGATATCTACATTTTTGCCATTCCGCTAATCTGGAAGCTAAGATTTAGCTTAGCGCTTTAGCACATCTGCTAACTTTGAAACTCTAATCTAGTTGCAGCTAATGTTCTTTGAATGTTACCAATTTAAATAGCTGCCAAGAAGACAGAGAGGGAATCATGGATATAATAATTAGCTCATAGCTTAAAAGTCAGACTGACTTGAAATTATTTCAATAATAAACTGAATCCATATTTTTTCAAGGTTAATATTTGAGAAATATCTCAATTGGAGTTTATAAAACTTTAAAATATGAACAGTAGCATAGATGTAGTCACAACCCACACTGATAGGCACATGGTTCAACCCCCAGCAGCAGTTTTCCGGTACATTAAACGTTCTTTGCAGCCACATTTAGTCCGATAGCCCGGGAGTTTTACAGCGTGCCGGACAGACTCCCCGATGAGCGGCAGTAGCTCTCCAGGGCACCCAAACATTTTTCCAATTAGCTCCTTCACATAAATGTGAACACATTTAGTTCAAATTAGCGAATTATGCAGCTTGAGGCTATACATGTAGGCGCGGTGAAAGGTTGGGAGTGTGTGTGCACGGAGGAGGGAAACGGTAAAACTTAACAGTAAGCATGTTTGCTCAGGTGTGTGTGGTTCATGTTTTACTAACACACGTGGGAAAAAGCAGTAAAAAGGTTTCTCTTTGTTTCGGATTGTGTGTTTTTATGTGTGCAATATAAAACTTGCATGTGTGACTGACAGAGGACTTCTACTCTTCCCTCATTAGAGCTCGACTCAGTCCAGAGGAGCTGAGTCAGGGAAACATTCCCTTCCTCGGACCTTTCCCTGAGGACTCCCCAGCCAGCCTCGAGAGCTGCTGCAGCCCATGCGGTCGCCATTACAAGGCAATCAGTTCAGCTGCAGTGCACTATATAGGAAAAATGTGTTCAGGCTGATCCGATCTGATCTCAATTAAAAGGCAAAAACAAAACAAAGAAAGCAGAGAAAACACCCAGCAAGCCTCATAAATTTCCTTACAAGTTATTAAACCCTCTAAGAAGTCTGAAAGTTGCATTTTAAAATGCGTTTTTCAATCATTCTGTGGCTGCAGAAAAAGCCCAAAGGAATCCGAAAAGTTTCTGCTTCATCCAATTAACTGCGACCAGAAAACATGCATTTAATTGTTTTCAACATAGTCTTCAACATATGAGTGTTTGAGATAATTTTGCTTACAATATGCACACATTCAGATCACGACACGGCACTACGTATTTTTCTAATAGGAAAACAAAAGCTTGCTGCAGGGAAGCTGATAAGAAACAAATGTTGTAACGGTGATAAGTCCAGCAGTAAACACGCCTAAAGCCTTTCAGACCAGTCAGAAATAATTGTTCCTGCGCAGCATCAAGAGACACACCCAACTGCCTCTATATTACAAACAAGCAATAAGTAAACTGTTTCAATATTAAAAGCAGCTCTGCTCTCATTTTCTCCTGTTTTATTAGCGCGAGCTGCAGCTGCAGGGACTTTGAAAGTATCTTTACCAACTCAGGTTCCTGCAGTGTTTCTGTGCAGATGCAGATCTCTCAGAGTGTCGACTGCCGTCGCTGTTTCTGTTAAACAGACTGAAGAAGACAACTGCAACCTGAGCTTCTGATAAAAACATTAAGAGATTAACTCGGGCTCTTTTTAACCTCTGGATGCAGAATTGGACCAAACCATCGACTCTGATCACTTTTTTTTTATTTCGGTCAGCCTTTAAGAAGATCATTATCTGATATTTGGACAGAAACTTGGAAATATGCTGGATTTACTTTCCACCAAAAGTGAGCAATATTATGGTGTACTAATAGTAATGAAGAGATAATATTAAACAAAGATAATATTAAATATTTTAGATTTTAGTGTCTTGCTTATAGATCTGCTGCTTTTCATGCCGTTCGGCACACCTTGTGTTTGGTAGAGTGACTGCAGTCTGATTAACGGATGTAAACAATCAGGTTGCCATGACGATGCAACAACTTGCTCAAACGCTCGGCTACGTTCTGCAATACATTTCAGTCAAAGGAAGTCAAAAGATCTGAAATGATCTGGAAGTGTGAATGCCAGTTTCCCAGCTGCATTTTCTTTTGAATATTTTAGATCCGCAAAAATGTGAATTTTCCACAAACTATTTTGAGTTTAGTGGGGGGAAAAAAATCTATGAATAATAAAACGCAAATAGTTGGGGGTCCACTGCACTGAATTTAAACAATTTACATCATCTTCGTTCATCTTCAATGCCAGCTTTTCTCCCAACTCTTTTGTAAAATGACCAGAAGAATGCTTCGACTGACAGCAGCTCCCTCCGGACTTCCTGTTTGATTTCAAGTGTTTTGTTCAGTGAACAGTTGTCCATGAAACTGCTCCAACTCAGATCTAATGGCTGAGCTCTGTTGACAAGCATAACCCTGACCCTGCCACGGAAAAAAGCAGTGCACGCACACACACACGCCCACACACACACACGCCCACACACACACAGAGTGTGACAGCCAATCAGCAGGGCCGGCGCTACCTCAGGAAACCGACGTTGTGAACTAAGAAACAGGTGTTGATTGGCTCATGATGGTGTGATAACTAGGCTTAGAAAAAAACAAAGAATAATAGAACTGAATCTTTTATACTATTCATTTCACACTTTCAAAGACGCAAACATGTTACCATAGCAACAAATGAGTAGTTAAGGAGTTAGTTAAGGAGTTTCGATGATCCTTCAAAGCGATGAGCAAGCAAAGAGAGTCTAAAAGTCTGTTTGGTTCAACTTTTCTCCACTTTGCTGCTCAGAAATTCCTCTAAACTTCTTTAAAAAAAAAAAAAAAGAAGAAGAAAAGAAAAGCATCAAACAATAATCAAAAAATAAACTACAATGGAAAGTGTGAGTCAGTCCACTTCTGTTGCAGCTCATAAATCATCATCATAGCCGTGGCTCGCTCCAACAGTGAGCTGGCAGCCGGGCCGGCGAGAGGTGAGCGCGGGTCTCCCAAAGGGGAATTAATCCTCAGAGATTGGTGTTGGAGGGATGGGGTTGGATTTAGCCGGAGAAAAGTCGCAGCTTGCACCACATCAGCAACTACCCGCTTTTATTTCATCACAAACCACAGGGCTTATGAGGTACGGCCGTTAAAGAAATTACATCTGCCTCAGCTCTGCCTCAACCGTCTCTCAATGCTCAGCGACTGATTCGTTTTATTCGCTCGTCATTAAAAACTGCAATTTCACACAAACCGACAGAAGTGGTTTCCCCTCGTGTCAAGCTTTATGCTGGTTTATATTGTAATTGCAAATGGCAGATGAAGAGGACATAAAATCAAGACAGGACTGCTGGTTTAAAGAGGGAACATTTTTCCCGTCATTTACAATTTAAGTAAAAATGTTGACTGGAGTCACAAGATAGAAATTAAATCCTGTTTCCATTTATATGGTTGGAGTAAAGTTATTGTATCTAGAATAAAACAACTGATTGGAAATGGGTTAGGTCTTTGTTGCCAAATTAATTATGGGCAAAACTTTCCATGACATAACTTTGTGGCTAAATCTACTTCATTTGTGTTCACAGGAGTAAAATCTGTAAAAGTAAGAAAGGGGCTGCATATAATATTACTGCAATATAATCGAACATAAACAGTCATTTGAAGGGTAAACAGAGAAATTTGGCGCGTTTGGCCTGCAGTTTGTCGTATCTGCGTGATAAACACACACACTCGAGTCCCAATGAACCCAGTAAGAGCATTAAGGCCAGACAAAATACATCGTATTTGAGAAATTATGTTTTACTGGAAAATAAGGATAACGTAAACATGGATAATTCGTAATAGAAAATGTCTCATAAAAGTCTCAACTAAAGCAGCAGGAAATAAATCTAAACTGTTTACGGTCAATCCGAGCATTTTTGCGGTTCAGTTGGTGGATTCTTTTGTGAAACATAGATCTAGATGTTTTTTTCCATAGATCATGCCTAAAAATTTTGCTTTGGAAGCTGAAATATGAAGGCTCAACCTTATTTGACACCCTATTGGCTGCCATTTGCAAAGCAGCCAATCCACAAGCGGGATTTATTTCCTTGCTGCTGATTGGTTGGAGATAAAGAGTGAAGATATTAGCTTCTGTGGTTGCGCTAGCAAAATTTCTACTCTTTCTACGTATTAATGCATTATAATATATGTCTAAGTGTATTTGAAGTACTAAACATTTGTTCTGTGATTTCGCAATCGTTTTGTGACATTTTTGCCATTAAAAATTGCTGATTTTGATTTGCTACTTTAGAAAAACTTCCAAGGAAATTCGCAATATTTTTCTTAATTTAACTCCGTAGAAAAAAATTACAAACATCTTTATCTTTTAAATAACTTAATAACCTTATTCATCATAAACTACATGATATCAAGCAAGGCTGCAGCAGCAGAAAAAAGATATACTGCCCCCTGCAGGTGGACGTTAGCATCACTTAAACCCAATGTTGTTTTCTTACCATTTCAGTGGAAAATTTGGAATAAACTTGCAATTATGCATTAGGGTGTAAATTGAGCGAAACTGTTGATTTTGCAAGAATTTCAGAAAAATTCAAATAAGTACGTGAATCCCAAAGGTCCACTGTTTAGTAAAATACGTAATATAAAATGGGATCCAGGGCAAAGACGCATTATTGTCATGTTATTTTTCCATATTTACATTTTTCTTTATATTTATATATATAATTTTTTTAACATACATTTTTATGATCATTATCTCTATTAATGACCAAAAACAGCTGTGTGGCAGAGATTACCTTGCAGCACAAGTCTGTAATTTACGTACTTGTAAAAAGCTTTAAAATATATTATTGGGATTATTTATGATCGATCAACACAAAGTAGCACCTATTTGTGAAGTGGAATGGTAATGTGAAAAGTTTTTGAATTTAACTCCTCATATACTAAGATTATAAGATTCATAATTTAATGTCCCTGTTCATCCTCACCCACCCAGGTTTGCAAGACAGATGAACAAAAACAACTTAATGTCTAAGAGTGAAAGAAACAGGAGGATGTCAGCAACAGACACAACCACATTTTGGCCTACACAGCGTTTTGAAACAAAGCATCTTTCCCTGACTCTCCTCATTCGTCGGGACGGTGCAGACTGTAACATTTTTCTTGGTGAAGTGTGAAGCGGGCCTTTGCCCAAAAACGACAGACTTCAAAACCACTGAAACACAGACAGGCAGTGACCAGTGTTACTCCTGGGTCAGAACACCACAATGTTTATGCTGGGAGTCGGGTTTTAAATAGAGATATACTGCAATGTGGGCGGGAGATAGACGGACCAGAAATAATTTCCTAAAGGCAACTTGAGACAGTAGAAGACAACATAATGATGTTTTAGTAGATTATGTTTCCTTTGCCACAGTTCAAACTAATAAAATTTGTCATTTTTTATTCGGTAAGGATTTATTGCTCCAACACTGAGACATAAATGATCAGATTTCTTTGCTTTTTTTAACTTAGAGGGGAATTCTACCAATTCAATGGAAGAACTGAGTTGAAGATCTAGTGCTTTGGATCTCTCCATGTGTAGGTCTGTAATACGAATACAAACAATTAACACACTTACGATTGGCGATTAATGGTTTATTAGATTAAAATGAGCTTCATTCAGTTAAATACCTTCTGCTAAGACCTTCTTTCAGTTTTGTAGTGCACCCGCCATCCAAAAGAGGGCGCCACTGGTCATCCTTAAGCAGAGTCAGTTATCAGAAATCGTCCTTTTCTGATAAAGCTTATAGTTACACTGGCTTAGGTTATCTTGAGCTATATAGTTAGTTTCTGTAGGTGTAGGTTATCTTTCTCTTCATAAAAGCTACACCTGGTCTGGTAGTGTTTAAAATAAAAAAAATAAACATTTTATTGTTTTAAAAAATGCAACATTTAGCGAATTTGAACCAGGTGAAGCTAAAACTGGGCCAAAGGAAAGTATTTGAAAAACAATATGGTTACAGATAAAGTTGTTTTACTATATTAAATGGAAAATGGATTTAAATTTTGTACAGTTTTGGCGTACTTACTGCTCTGAATATAAATATTTTTTGGGTTAGTCTATTCCAGTTAACGATTAATCAATACTAAATTGGTTGACGATTATTTCAACAATTGATTCATCGCAATTAATTTGATTAATTGTTTTAGCCCTAGCTGGAAGTCCATAACTGAGACAGTTTCTTAGAATAATAAATTGAACTTGGTGCACTGTTTGATAACCAGGACCAGTTGGAATCTGTGATTGGATTGAAATGACTCAAGAAAACATTTGTTGTGAAATGGAAATATATAAAACTGAATTGAATTTAATTGAATTTTTTTGATAAATGGTTGGATTCCTGGATTAGTGGATGGATTTCTCAACGGCTTTATGAATGAGAGAATGTAGTTTGAGCTTAACGGATGATTTCTGGATGAATGGCTGGAGAATTTAAGATATTTTAGCATATCTCAGACACCTTGCAATCCTTGTTTGCAAGGTTTGAACAACGCAAAAGCCCAAAGGACTTACTGCAGAACAAAATGTTTTTACTTTGCTTGTCACGGTAAAGCCATTTTTCCAGCACATTAATTTCCCTCTTTTGGGAAGTCTGCACCTCAAATGAAAACACTCCTAAAACATGTGTTGAAAGTTAGAAAATCTCACTATTTTAAGCAAAGAATTGGCCGTCTTCTTCTTGGATCTCTACGTTAATGCTCGTAAAAAACATTTGACATAACCAGAGCAGCCATTCTCATAGATTGGCGCAGAAAAGCAGCCTAACATTGTGACATGTTTGGAAAGTTTCCCATGGATGTGGAAAGGTTTTCTTCTGCGCTTCATGAAACAGAAACAAGCAGTTTGGCTTGGAATAAAGACAGACTGCTGGTTCAAATCCAAGACCTCATAGTTGAGCCAGTAGAGAGATGGCCAGGTCCTCCTCAGGATTTAAGAATAATAAATTAAAACAAAAAAAAAAAACTACACCTAATCCAAGAGTTTTAACTGTAAAGCATAAGAACTGACATCGACTTCTCTTATCAAGTTTTCCTCCTTATCTATCACATTCCCTGAAGCACTAATGCTCTTTTTTTATCCAAGTTCTATTCATTTCACTCCAGCAGTGAATAAAAAACATATTTGAAATTAGATCTTGCTAGAGCACCATCATCATCCATTACTCTCACAGTCGAGATAAATTCAAATCAATTCAGAAAGACTTATCTATAAGTTTCAAAGGGATACATTTCAGAGTTTTACTGGCACTAGAAAAATAATCTAAGCAACAACAATCAAGTATAATTACCAAAATGTTATTTGCCCATATTTTTTTACAATATCCACAACACAAGTTGTTTCAAATTTTGCCAACTTTTATTGAAAAAGCACCAAACTAAAGTCTAAAGGTGACATTTGGAGTGTCTAAAGTTAGCTGAAGGAGGTGGAAGAGCAGCACAACCCCAAACTCCCACAGAGACTGCTCCAGAGCAGAGCAGGCAGAGCAGACGGACACCTTGACCTCTGCGAGTTCACACAGAAACTCAAACTAAGGCGAAGAAAGAAGATGAGGAAGAGGAGGACACGAATCAAATGAAGGAGAATTAGATGAGACATTACACAGGTATGAGACCATTTTTTCAGTAACTTTGCAGACAAACTTTGGTGGTGTTCAGTTCAAAACTGTCTCTGCCTTTGAAGGGAATCTGTTATGCAAAATGTGAATTTTGCATAACAGATTCCCCCAAATGGAAGTTTTTTTTACTTCCATTTGAGCTTCTACCGTTTCTAAAAACAGCCCAAGCGTAAAAAAAAAAAAAAAAAAAAAAAGACACCCAGTTGTTTTTTGATAATAGGTACAATTTTTTTTGGTGTCTGGAAAATGAGCCATTTCAAAGTCCTTCACAATTAAACTTCACAAATCAGCAGGCACTGCCCGTTACCTAGCAACCCCAGCAGAATCCCACCCGTTACCGACCAACCCAAGCAGAATTTCAGACGTTTGGTCTGCTGGTTTTTTCTGCTGTATGAACTGTACAATGGCTGCTGAATTTTTTAAAAAGTGTTTTGTTGTCGACTTAACATCCAGAAACCACTTGCAATCAATCAATCAACTTTATCTATACCATTAGGTAGGTTTGGTTACACTGAGGTGAGTCAGTTTACTTGCCAGGAAACTTTACATCGTCACAACAATAAATATAAATAGAAAATGATTCAAAATGGCCCTGTGCTCAATACTTCTGAAATATTAACAACCATAAAAACAGTAAATGACAAAATGTAAAAATAAAAGACCTAAATACAGTATCAATATTAGGACTGGCTTAAAAAACAAAACAAAAAAAAAAGCAATTATATTAAAACTATGCCAAAACCTGCTGCATTGTTGTTGGTTGTGCAGGAGGCTCCACTTCTGCTTTTCAAAGATGTACAGTTCTATAATACTTGATAAATATTGAAGTGGGAGGCGTGGCTAGCAGCAGCTTATTTGGATTTAACGTGACAAGACGCCCTAAGTAGTTCATAATGAACTGAGCAGACAGAAAAAATCTTGATTTACACTAAATCAATAATGATTTAGTGTAAAAAGTTTTTTTAACAAACTCTGTATATAATAAGTCATCTTTAATATCCGTCTGAAAGCGCATCAACATATGTACTGAAGCAGCTATTAGGGCCAAAATGAGACGTTGTGGGAAAACATACCTTTTGTTCCAGACGATGGAGAACATGTTGGGAAACACGAACAGCCTGAGTCAAGGCCAAAGTGACAAAATGAAAATCAGACGGCGCGGTCACGGAGTGTAAGAGAGAGAGGCTCTGAATGTAATTTAATCCCCAGAATGAGAGTCGTGCTGAGTGGTGACTCAAGCCCCTTGTTAGATATTTCTCTGGTTTTATAACCAAGATTTACAGCGAGACCTTGGGCTGAGAAGCGAACGAGAAGACACGACGAGTTAGAGAAGTGGGAAAATCTGGACACAGGAAGATATTTACTGTGATAAACTCACATCTTCTATTTTCTTTTCTGTTTCTCCTTTTGCCAAGAAGCTGCAGCATCCAGAACAGGTTTTCCTTTCTAACTGGGATAATATTCACATTCTCTACTTCACTGTAGAAGATTCAGACTTCCAACTTTCCAGAGTTTTCACTCCTTTAGATTCAATTCAAGCTGCAAAACATTGAGTTATTACACTTACTATGATTTAAAGAGATTATTTTAGCAGGCTTTAGGAAAGGAAACATTTATGAAATTGGATCATGTGCAGATCCAAAGACCAGGATGAAAAAGAGTAAAGAAAGGATGGCAGGAGGAAGCAAGGAAGGCATAAAGGAAGGATAAAAAGAAGGAAAGATAGAAAGAGGAAAGAGGGAAAGGATAAAAAATAGGAAACCAGGGCAGAATAAAAGGAAAGCAAGAAAGAATAAAGGAAGGATAAATGAAAGGAAGGACACACCAAAGGAAGAGAAGTCATGGTCAGATCCGCGGACTGAGATGAAAAAGAGCAAGGGAAGGAAAGAAAGGAGAGAAAGACAAAATGGAGGATAAGACAGAATAAAGAAAGGAAAGAATGATAAAAGGAAGGAAGATATGAACAAAGAAAGGATTCATGGAAGGAAGAATAACAAGGAAAGAAAGAAGAACTAAAGGAAGAAATAGGACAGATGGAAGGATGAAATGATAGAAGGACATAAAGGAATAAAAGTCAGTGTCAGATTGAAGGACCAGTATGGAAAATAATGAACAGTTCTGCAGGATTGTTGATCAAGAACAATTTAAAAGTTTAAAACTTTAGAGTCATAATAAGAAACCTGCAAAATGTATCTTAGAAAACATGACCGGCTTTAAAGCCAAAGAGCAAAGACACGTTTCATTAAATGTAAATATATGCAGCAAAACAGTCACTCAGGTGACTTTGGTTGCTTGAATTAGGTCTTCCAATATCAAGCAGAATTGGTCTAAGTTTGACATTTTACTGTCCTGGACATAAAAACAGCAGATATGATGCTGGGAGCTCTTCCAGTGAGTGAAAAGTGGGTTTAATTCAAGTTGGATGAAGCAGAGCAGACAGTAAATCCACCGCAGAGGCAGAGAAACACGGAGAAACACAGAGAAGATGTTCCTGTGGCCTGAACCGTCATATTGCATCATGAACCCAGAGGAGCCGTCGTCTGCTGTGATCGGTGGAGGCAAAGTGCCGCCGTAGCAATGAGAGCAGGTATGTTTCCCACTGAGCCAATACAAACCGAAGATAAATGAACTCAGGTTACTGTGGGGTTTATTCAGAACAGAAGCTTCATTAAATCAGCAGCATTCACAGAGACGCTGCTCCAAAACAGAAAATAAATCACACCTGACAAACAACAAAATCTGCCGAATCTTCTTTGTTTTGATGGATTTCTTTATGCAACAGCTGGAGTTCAGAGCAATAACCTTATAAAACTACACATATTCTAAGCACATTAGATGAAAGTAAAACATAATTCATTACTATTTCAGCATTTTCTTGTTTAAGAAACAGTTGCAGCTGAGAAAGATAAAAGCTTTCGCTGCCATTAAGCCTGACTTTAGGTGCAATTTTCATTCTAAGTCTGATAAGTTTATATTTCATCAGGTTTTATTTCAAGCTCAGATAAAAGTGAACAACATATTTGAAATAATTGTGAAATCCTTCCTTCACTTAAAAAGCAAAGTTTAGTATTTTTGGATTCCCATATTCACAGAATTTTCTGTGAAAAATAACTTCGACTTATTTGTGGAAAATTAGCGGATTAGAAATGTATCGTGATAAATTTCTTATAGGAATTATCATTGTCAAGGTAAGTTACAATTAATGTTTAAAAACCTCCAAAACTGACAGCATTGTCAAAAAATTATTGACTGTACTATTTGTTCCACTATTTGTTTAATAAGAGCATCAATAAATACAAATAAATGTGAAAATATGATTAAATTAAGTTGTGTGCAGCTTAGAGATTATGTATTACAAACAGGAATGTTTTTCAAGATCAGTATTTGTGTCTGTGGGGCTATTATTGCTGTGACACACAGTCACAACCATTCAGTTACCTAAAAAAGAAGCAATAAATTGTTACTTTTATTATTTTCACAATGGTAACACAAAATATCATGACAAAACTCTGAGTCCATGTTAACGACCCGAAATGAGAGCCCTAAACAACAAAAACCTTTAAAAACCTTTAAAAAACATGTGGAAATATAGAACTAGATAACTTTTACTGTACGATTTATTTTATGAACAAAACATTCACTATCAGGGTCATTTAATGGGTAATTAATCTGTATGTTTTTGCCACCTGCTGGCTCTGCAAAGGTACATTATGTTTTTATTTTGCATTCCTGTCTGCTAGAAACTAATACATATAATTAATTGTAGCAATGACGTTTTCCAACTTAATGTCAATTAAGAAGTTAAAAATGTTGTTTCCATTGAAAAGTCTCTTCTTTTTAAAATCTATAGGCAGCGTTTGCTGGGTTTTACCATTAAAACGCTTCACTTTGAATTAAACTGAAGGTTTGTCAGGTATAACCTACTTAGACAGCTCTGCACAGAGAGCACCTTAACAAAGTCTACCTTGCTTTCATTTAATTAGTTTTGGCAGCTTGCACTGATCTCCAGGCAGTATTTATAGTGCATGCAGATGTGATTGAAAAACAGAGCAGCCTTTTCTCTAAATTAATAAAAAATACACAATCTCTGCGTGTCTGAGAGCGTGATGAGTTAGTTGGGGTGAAAGGGTTGTTAGCTTGCACGCTAATGAGCGCCATACATCACCTTGTATCTGTGCTAGTCACACGTAGGGCTAAATTTAGTCATTTAGTTTCCATTACCTGTTTTCTGTGGGAGTAATCAACACTTAGTAGGCGACAGCGCTGCTGCAGATGTTGCGCCGTGTGCAGCGCTGATTTGTGGATGCTTGGGATACTTGGTGTAATTAAGGAAGCACAACTGCACACAAGCATATGGACCTAATGGCTCCAGGCACAAAATGGAAGTCCTCACCTTGAGATCCGATCAAAGTAAGACTTCAAACTTGTTTCTGTAAATGAGTTTATTCAAGAGAAATAAAGTTTCCAAACCTACCTGGCCCTATGTGAGAAAGTAATCACTCCCTCCTGCTAGATCATGAATAGAGCTGAAACTAAATTACTTTAGTAACCGATTACTCTCACATTAAAATAATTGGCACATCAGATTTTTGCAACACTAAAAAACCAATAATTCTAGCCAGTTTCCTTATAAAACCATATTTGTTCAGCCTTTTTCCAACTGCCCAATTCATTTTTCATATTTACTACACTAACTAGTGACTGCAGCTGCTAAGTTATGTTCACACAACACGCAAATTAGTCCAAATCCGCTTTTTTTTTGACCGTATGCGATGCATCTGACTTTTTCACTGTAGTCTGAATGGCCCAATTCAATCTCTTAACCCAAAAAATATCTGTACTGCTTCCATATGTGGTACTAATTTGAAAACGTATATAAATGCTTTCAAAGGGTTTGCAGTCTAAACAGGCATGTCACATATTATTCTACTTTTATGTCATTTATGTGAGACATGCGTCATAATTCTGCACCAGAAAAAGCGGAACGCGGTAAACCAGGACCTAAACATCAGCTAAAAGTTAAAGCTAACTTATGAAAGAAGTCTGTGTCAGAGACTGAATGCCAACCTCATAAGAACATGTATATTTATCATATTAACTCTGACAAAATGCAGATAATGTGGATGTACGACCTGTCGACAGCATAAAGAATTAGGACAAGTGCACATGGATTAAATTAGCTGATCAAGGCAAGTCCAAGCAAAGAGGGGAAAATAATAAATAAATAAGAAACAGGAAAGGAGGGGAAGAGGTTAGATGGAGAGTGAAAGGGAGTGAAGAGGGGGAAGAGGCTTTCCCAATTCTCAGTAGGAGTCTGGACAGAGACCAACTGTGCTCTAAAGCAAGCGATTTCTTCACAGATTCTGGCTGTGACACTCAGAACATGGAGAACTGGACAGCTTCTCTTCTCTCCTTGCCGGGAATCATTCTGTCACTCTCCTGGCCTGGAAAACGCGCTGCGACTGTGTCTCGAGAGCAGATCTATGCGTGAGTGCGAGTGTAGCAACACAGCTGGCATGGCTCACCCTGGCTCGAGTGACGGGGGCAGTTTCTGTTGCACAACAAGACAGCCATCAGGTCAGGGTGAACTGTTCTTTTTATAGCGAGAAATAAGCTGGATTAGAGACTGTGGGAAAATGGAGGCAGAAGAGCCTGGAAGTAACATTTTCTGTTAGACGTCAGCTAACAAAAGCCCAAGTAACACGATGCGTTCTTCCTGAGTTCATATGCATCAGGTGACTCCATTTTTATTTGAACATACATTTAAAGTTTTAGGAATTTGGAGAGTAAAGTTTAAACTTGAAAGCATAAACTAATTAAAAAAAACATTAAGGATAGAACACATTTACAGTAGCTGCAGGTTTCAGAAAGTCAAATTTAAGACCTTTTACGGCCTTTTAAATGCCACTTCTAATGAAATTTACAGGAAAAATACTATTAAATAAAGGGGATGGTTGTGGGAATCTGCTGTACTGCAGTAAAGCACAGCACAAATTGTAAAATTTCTATGGCTCCTGTTGGTTTTGTGATTGCTGCACTGCATATGGCTCTCTACAAGCTTAGCCACCATAGTGTCAAGTTTTAAAAGTTGTTTTTAGAATGTGCTTAACCTCGAATTGGTTGGTAAAAGAAGTGAGCCAGAGGCGAAAACAAACACCGTCCAGCGTTTTAAGGATGCATGGACACCCTGACAATAGATCCTAATCTGTCTAGGCATTGGTATCAGTTGATATTGAGTGAATTTTAAATCAGCTATACAAATTTGTACCTAGGTATTGTTGGACTAAATGACTTTGATTTTATTTATAAACTGATAATTGAAATGAAACACTAAAATGCCAGTAAGATCAAGATATTTGTTGTTATTTGGGCTGTAAGGTTATATTTAGGTTTAGTTGATAAAGTTCTGTATTTGTTGTATGGTTGACTGGTTTACAAAGAGTGTGATAGAAAACATTCACAGAGAACTTATTTAACGATCGGTGACTTAATGGACTAAATGACTTTGATTTTATTTATAAACGGATGATTGAAATGAAACACTAAAATGCCAGTAAGATCAAGATATTTGTTGTTATTTGGGCTGTAAGGTTATATTACCATAAATGCAAATAATGTAATTAAAGTTCAAACTGTACAAATAGATAGCTCATTAGCCGTGATGTTTAAAACTGGCGTCCCTCAGGGCTGTGTGTTTAGTCCTTTGATATACCAACAAAAACAATTATGACACAACTGTGTTAGAAAAATAACAAAAATACTTCAAAACACCAGGTCTTATAACTAAATTGCACTTTACTATTTGAAAACAAAATATTTGCTAATGGGAAGAGGAGAATGTAAATCAATTGGTTCTTGCTTATATATAAGTCACTCTCTGAAAGAGTCATTTGAGTCTTTCAAATGACTCTTATTTTCCAAAGATAGAAGAACTCAGACTGTATAGTTAGGAAGTAAATTCACATTTCAGGGGAAATGTTTCCCCAAATCTTGTAGAAAGTGCCAACACAAGCAGTGAAAAAGAGTGCAGCTTGGGTTCCCCTTCCTGAAGCCACTAAAGAGGACTGAATCTGACCCAGCAGCTGCTACTGTGTTTCTACAGATGTTTCTGTTAGAGGTATTCTCTTAAACCACCCTTGTTCGGGTCATGAGCTGCACGGGAGGGGAAAAAACACACTATTAAATGGGAAAAGAACATCAACAACCTACAGCTACCCTCTCTAACAAACATACACAGAGCCTGAAGCCTGAAGAAAGCTGCAAACATGACAGAGGATTCAGCTCACCCCGGTAGCCACATGTTTACTCTGCTGCCTTCTGGGAGACACTCCGGGTCTATTTGGAGCTGCAACTCTTAACTGCTGCTCAGTTTTATCCAGGTGGTATAGAAGAAGCTAAGTCTCAACGGAAAACTGCAACATCACAGCTAAGTGCAATAATTTCATCCTGTGGGTATTGTGGAATACACTGACTCTGCAGTATCTATTTATTATGCTGCTAGCAGATTATTGTACAAGTTACATGGTCTTACTTGCACTTGTTCACACTTTGTGTTGTTTGTGACTTTTATCCTTTTTATGCTACTAAGATCTGAACTGAAGTTTCTCAGCAAAGAAATGTTTCAAAACATGTAAAATGGTTTTACTGGCAGGTCAAACATTGAAAAACAATAATAAAAAAATGGTTTTTCCAGTTCTTTAATCCTTTGCTACAAAAATGAGAAGTAATTTGTTCATTTAAGACAAAATCTGCAACTCTTTTTTAGCTTTCAAATTTAAACTGAGTTCACACATTTAAAACTTTTTTTATTCCAAGGAAAATCAAAAAATAAACTTGGAAAACAACCAGATACTGGTCTCTTCTGGTGAAAGCATGATCAGTGTTGGCTGGCTGGTAATGGACTAAAAAAACGCCTGGATGGACAAACGGACAGGTGAATGAAAGACGGATGGTGAGGTGACAGATGAATGGACTGACAGATGCGTGGACGAAGAGAAAAACACATGATAGACAAACAGATGAAAGGATGGATGGACAAACTGACAAATGGAAACAACATAAGGGCAACAGGATAAGGAATATACTCTGGAAAAACAATTTTCTTCCAGTACATTTTTCCTTTCTTGTCCCAATCCAGATGTTGAAACTAGTTTCCCAGACTTTGAAGAAACCATTGTTAGATCTCCTCTCCTTACAATCACTTAGAAACACCTGAAAACATCTGAACAGAAAGTTTGGGTCAACATTTCATCTCTCTGATGACTTAGTGAAACACGTTTTTACACGGTACCAGCTGAACAACTTCAGGTTAAACTTTATTTCATTGACTTCAGCTTTTCCAACCATCTATGCTCTTCTTCTAGCTTTACCTTGAAACTATCTTGACAATCCCCCTGGAGAAGTATTTGTAGCACTCAGCTGTGGTTAAACATGCTGGAAATCCTGGGGTCATTCTGGCATCGTATTGCAGCTACATGCGTCCTGTAATCAAAAGCAACAACAATAATCGCCGATAATAGCTTTCACAGACTGCCACATGATATGGTCTTGTAAGTACCCCGTGATCAATTTCCAAAACCGCACCACGGTGATTGTTCCTCTGAAGGCTTTATTAAAGAAAACTTGCAGAGCAACTATTAGTGCCGGGCTGCAGTGGTACCATAAATCTAGAGTGGATTTGTAAAAAAGCAGCACCACTGGGAACATAAGCGCTAATACCAGACATGTTAACTCCTGTGAAATCTGCAGAACCACTCTGCTGCGCAGTGTACATGGAAAACATTGCCTCTCTGCAAATCATCTGAGTTTATATGCATTTAAGTCTGGCCAAGGGTTTTAAATCTCAACTTGTGGAAATGACCCAGATTTACTGTCTTTTTCCAGCCAGGCGGACGACTCAGAAGCTCAGCTGTAATTAAGGGCCAAGGGAGCACCTCAGGAGTGACAGCCACTTAATGAGAAATTAGAGTTTTGCTTACGCTTTCAGAAAAACCTGAGTCCATTTCATAGTAATTACATCTCAAATGGTTTGATTGCTCCTAATTTGGATTAAGAAATAATACGACTAAAATAGCAAATGATGAAGCCAGCTGGGATTTTACTGCCATATGAGAGAGCAACATGCAGAACACACACAGATAAAGTTCAGATAAATGATTGTGGTTACATAAATATGCCATTCTGGTAATTTATCCCAAATTACTGAATAAATCACTGGTTGTTAAGGTTCTGTAGGGTAAATAAGGATTTTTTTTCCCCACTGGATTAGTTTGGACAGTTCGTTACCCTAAAAGGAAATCAGGGAAGAGAAATCCCAAACAGCACACTGACTGCATCCTTCAGTGGGTTAATAACTGGAAACATGATGTGAAATAAATGTTGAAAGAGTGACATAGAGAAAACATTTACATACAATGTGACTGGCTACCACTGCTGAAGTTGGTATTTGATTTGTAGCTGTAGCTATGCAGCTAAGCTAAAGAACTGGGTTTTTTTAGGTTCAACAGATTTCTCCATGTCAACATTCAATACTTTCAGAGTAAAAGTCTCCGTCCTGTGAATGAATGGTTTGAAGAATAAATGTATGGACAAGTATAAATGGATAAATGGATGGACAAACAGGGAAATTAAAAAAATTAAATGGACAGCCAAACGAACAAATGGATGGTCAAATGGACCAACAAGCAGACGGACAAATGGACAAATGGACCAACAAAGAAGCAAGCAAGTGAACCAATAAATGGGTGAACAGACTAACCTACAAGTGGGCAAATAGACCAACAAATGGACAGACGGGTGGACAAATGGACCAAAAAGCGAGCAGTGCAGGGCAATAAACGAATGGACAGATGGACAACTGGACCAACAAACAGCAAATGGTGGGTGAATTGATAAACAAGAGGACAGACTGACAGACAAATGGATGAATTAAGAAAAAATGGACAGACAAGCAGAAAGAAAAAGGGATGGATGGGAAAAACAGAGGGGCGGACAGACGGACAAACAGACGGATGGATCAAACAACCAAAGACTGAATACAGACCGAGTAGGAATCCTGGGATCTGGACTGCATTGGGCCGTCTCCTGATCAAAATCTAAAATAATTGGACTGACTAAATCTAATTTCTGAAATGAACTGATCTTTAAAAGTCAATTTCAGATACATTCAGCGCTTATAACAAAACAAACTAAATGCTATTTTTAAAACCTTTTCTGCATCAAAGCCCCCTTACGTCGAGTGAAGCATGAAAACCATGCAGTGACTGCTGCCTCAACCTTTAAAGAATCACACCAGTAGACGTTTAGACTATTGTTGGCACCAAGTGGAAAACCCAGAATCCTGCAGGCAGCAGAGACTTTCTCTTCACTCTAAATATTGCCCTTGCAGATTTAGAGCGGTTCCTCTGAGTAAGAGAGAGTGGATTTAAGGTGTGATGGTATTAGCCTTGCTAGTTTAGGCTTTAATCCAAGCCGAGGTGGAACGCATGTGAAGATTTGGCATGTCTCTCTCTCACAGTCATGAACACACAGAAATTGGCTTCTACCTTAGAAGTACCCAAAGTTCCCTCATCTCTTTTTACACAAACCCATCATCAAATCCCCTTTCCCCACCTCCATCCCCATGAGACGAGCCCCGGCTCTGAAATCTAATTAAACACTCCGAGAGCGCAGCTCAAATGAAACTGTCACATCAAAGTAACAGCTGGGACAGAATGACACAAATCAATAAGACCGAGAGCTTCGGCACATCCCCGCAAACCCTGGAGACTCCGGAGCCAACCTGGGCTGGGATTAGAGGAGTCACACTCCGACTGGAGGTGGGGAAACGGGAGGCTGAGGAGAAGGGATTCCTCAAGCTGACTCTTTGTTCATCGGTTTCTCAGCAACTCCGGTTCGCAACAACAGGTTCTGTTTTATTCCAATAAAAGACAAAAGGTACCAGGGAAGGAACGGACCGATTCCTCTGCTGGGGAACACGAGTTTTAGCTTGAGCGATGCCGGACAAATCCCGTTTTCAGACCAACTTTTCATGAATACACCTAGTGGCTAAAGTACATCAGTAATAGTAAGTAAGTAAAGTTTATTTATAAAGAGCTTTTCACAGACATAAAATCACAAAGCGCTTTACAATAAAAATCAACCTTAAAAACCCTTCAAAACACGAAACCACCAGAAGAAACACAACAAAATCAAGAGATAAAAGCCTGGGAAAATAAAAATGTTTTAGATGCTTTTTAAAAACCTCCACAAAGTAAGCAAAACGGAGCTACCAGGGCAAACTGTTCCACAGCCTTGGGGTCACCGACTGACCCCAAGGCCTTTAGCCTTTAAAAATGAAAGGCTCGGTCCCCTTTAATTTTTAACCGTGTTCGCGGAACAACCACGACTTGTTCAGTGAGTAAGTCCCAAAGAGTAGTTTTCTGTAATTAGGCCAATCACAGTAAATAAACGAATCCCATGGTAAATTAAAATGAGCTCAATAGTTTTCATCTGCATGATTTATTGTTTCTCTCTTTCTACCAAAACCTGGATGACTAAAGTCTTCAGTTTGGTCCTTTGGCCTCAAAGGACAGTTTTGTTTACAGAGACTTCATTGTTCATTTTATTTGTCATTTCTGTTGTTTCATTAATTTTGGATATTTAAAATGTCTTCCAGTTCCAGTGTTAAATGTTCATTGTAATTTAAAGCTTATTGATTTCTGAGAATGTGTTCTTGCATTACCAAAGATCTCAAAACAGAGATATTATTGTGTATCGCAATAACTTCTGGGACAAGTTTTGCTATCATATCAGGCTTATCTGCAAAATCTGTAAGCTTTTGTTTTTCTAAGTGATGTTAAATGGCCCTGAAGGGCCGTTTAACAATTGGGTTAAAATATGCAACAAAACAAGCTGGTTCTAGTGTTTCTATGCAGAACCAATTAAGAACTGAAAATAGCACCAGCTACAAGACACATTAAGGAAAAGAAGATTTTCTAAAGTATTATTTTTACAAGAGACCACAGAGTTCACCAATATCAAGTCCAGATGAAGGAAGTTCCAGTCTGAACTGAACAGAAGTTTCTGTCCAAACTCTCCAAGTCAGTAACTTTAAATTAAACAGGAAGTCAATGAAGTTGAATCAATTTGAACGTGGAAACTTGGAGGGTTTAGTCAGAAATCTTGCAAAAACATGAACAGACCAGAAACTTTATATGTACATAAAGTAAAACCACAATTATAGGTTATGCTCACTGTCCTAACAAAACAAAACATGACTTCCTTTAGTGTGAGAAAGTTTAGTCTCAAACTAAAATAAATCAGCACTACTTAACACTTCATCTTCTCAAATTAAGGTTGGAGTATTCAGCACCAACTGCAGATTCTAAATCGACAGATTGTTTGTGCATAATTTGTGCAAAAACAAAAAAAAAGCTTTGTTTTGGTATTAAAAATAGTCAACGCACAAATACTGATGGGTAAAATATTTAAAATGCTGTGAAGTGAAAATAAAGTGAGCCTTATTGGAGTTTTCTCATTATGCGTTACATTAATACATCAATACATTATTTGCACTTTACTTTTATTGTGTGATGTTTTTTTTTAAGTGGCTGCAAAGACAGCAGAACAAATTCCTGTGTGTGAAAATGTGGAAACAAATCTTTTCTGATTGAGATTCAGAAAATACTGGAAACTAAAACAGTTTTCCATATTTGGTCTATTTTTTTCCATACTTACCCAAAAATAAGCATATTTTGTAGTTTTCCAGTTGATTCATGACTGTTCAGTACTCATGCAAAAACCATTGAGTCTAAATGAAAATGCTTGCCACACTTTTCAGGATTTTATCAGCATTTTTCAGCAATTCTCTCTGAGTCATTACTTTATGTTGCACTGTCAGATAAAATCCCAATAGAAAATCAAGTTTGTGGCTGAAACATGAGCAAATGGTGAAAAGTTAATACGTTAGCAACACAACTACTTCTACTTTACTCAGATTTGACTTATTTTGTTGCTTTAAGTTCATCCTGAAGTCACTCTGCCTTCTTCAGCCCTCAGTTTCACCTCAGCCTACATCTCCAGCAACTTCCCAATGCAGCCAATAAATCCATTCTGCATTTTACCAGTCCTCATAGGATTTAGTGTACTATAAACTGGCGGCCGAGCTGAGGAGGTGAAAATCCTGGGTGGCTTAAATTTCTCGCTATCTTTCATCCTAATACCTTGCTGAGGTAGTTCTTAGGGTTTAATGGAGATGCTGGGCCCCAAAGTTATTTTCTCACCTATTGAATAACAGCAGGACCAAAAAATATGGACTTTTGTGACCAATTTTAACCATTTGGATGTAATATGACAACAACAATTATTAATATAACCTTTACTACTCATATTAATGTCACAATTAATTGAGAATAAATGTTTTCCAATCCAACTGAGCTTCAGATTAGGGATGGGCGTTTTGACCTTTACACTTTATCAGAACATTTTGTTTTATTTCTCTGACGATCACAAAACTGACCATAAAAAGGTGTTTCTGTTTTGAAATCTACTTTTTCAGGACAACTGTCAATATTTAAACATAAAAATTAAACGTATGCTGTTCAGCAGGTATAATACTGTTAAGGGAATAGATGGGAGGGGAAAATGTTCCAGCTTGGGGAGATAAAAATGAGTGGGAGGGATGAGAGGAAGAGGGACTAAAAAAAGATATAATAGGATGGGAAAAAAAGAAAAGTTAGAAGAAAATGCTCAGTTTCTCAGAAAAAAGCAAAAAAGGAGGCAAAGGAGAAAAAAATAAAAACTTATTTTAAAAAAAAATGGGGTGAGGTTGAATGGAAAAATAAAAAAGTAAAGCTTGGTTTCTGAGAAGAAAGTGGGAGAAAAGAGAAAATGGCAACAGAGAAACAATTTTTGCAGATTTTTAAATAGATTTTTTTTTATCATGTAAATGTCAATAACTTAGGTTTAATACAAATGTATGCCACACTTTTCAGATTTTTATTCAGAAATAGAAACATAATAATAAAAATTATTGGATTGTTTTGTGTTGATTTCTCGTAAAATAAATCAACACATCCAAGATTATACTAAAGACGCTCAGCTTGTGGATGTGAAAGTGTAGATGTGAAGTTCATGCAGCTGTAAATCCAGTTCTCAGGACTCTGACGAACTCGAACCTCTGCAGAGTTTCGCAGCTCGATTCCCTCCATCTCTCTCAAACCGAAACACTTGACTGAGCCGGAGCCAGGAGACGTTTGGTACAACACCAGCCTGTATCAGCAAATCCATTTCATTTTGTGCTGAATGATCTGAGCCTCCCTGCAGGCCCGAAACTCAATTATGCAGAACACAAAGTTAAACTGCCAAACAACAAATGTGTTGTTTCGCTCGTTTACATTCAACCACCAAAGCGTCCCGCTTCTGTTGAGACAAACATACAAAAGGCTGTTTTATATCATCGCTGGGCATCTGCTCTGCAACAACTGATCCCGGATCTGAACCGGATCCAGATTAGTTTTACAGCTTCGGTTTTCCACTGTCCGTAGATGGTTACTGGATCTCAGCAGAAGAGAGAAAATAAAACATTTTTAATCCTCCGCAGACGGGAGAAAAAAAGCGACGATACCTTTCACAATGCACATTGTTAGAGACGAAGCAGAGAGGGAAGAGCAAGGAAACAGGCTTATTTTCTATGTGAACAAAGGGATGCGTGTGACAGCTCTGCTGCTGCTGCGTTAGGAACAGAGAAAGGATTAGAAAAGAGCGCGTGACCCCGCGTTGTACGGCTGTGATCTTCGTTAAAACGATGCTGCATGCTTGGCAGAAAAATGTCAGCAGAAAGGAAAATAATGGGAGCTGCAGCAGACGTCGTTTCTATCCTCCTCACGATGTTTATCCTTTATCCCCGCTAAGGCAACGCTGCTAACAACGGTGTCGTCTCACAAGTTTCACAGATGAATCGCACATTTTTCCCTGTTCTCCTACAGAGAGGAAGGCGTCTTCCTCTTCATCACTGGTGCAGTTCGAGTTGAAACCGACTGTTAAGTCAAAGCCTGAGAAAAAAATGAACGGTTTTAATTAAATTTGTTCAAGGTGCAAAACAAACTTTTGAAAAAAAAATATCCAGAAGCGATGGATTATTAAGATAAGGTTGATCACAGCTCCAGGAAGTAACTACCAAACAATTATCATTAATGATTCATTCAAGCAAACAACTGAACTGAAATGTGTGCAAAGGTTTGAATTACAGAGTCAAAAATGTTAACTGTGACACAGACTGAATTATATACATTTAATAAAAGTATTTAATAAATGAGGTTAATGGTTCTGTAATGTATTTTCTTTACAGGACCAAATAACTCGGTTGTGAAAATCTTTTTATACTAAAATCATTAATTTAGGACAACAATGCCTCAAATGTAAATGGATAATACCGACTAAACTCCTGGAATCTCAACACAACTCGCCTCAACTGGAAACTTAAAGACCAAAAAAGTCTATTTTTAAAGTGTATGTATAATTTCGAACCAATGAGGTTGTAGTGAGGAAGTAAGACCAGCTTTGACAATTGATGGTCACTGCAGAAGCAAGGAAGCAACACTGACTTGTAAATCCCTCCGTTTCTCTCAAAAACGCTAAACTCTGACTTCATCTTTCTAGAAGAAAAACAAACGACTATTTCAGTGGTGAACAAATATAAAATAAGTCCAACAAATATTTCAGATTTTCACCTTAACAAAATAAAAGTGTACAGTTTTGAGTCAAATGGTCCCGGGCCAGACTTTGGACTTCTACTGTACAAACTTTACAGCGACTCATTTTTCAGGTTCATTTACCTCATCACAGATTCACGAGCAAAAATGAAGCAAACCGTGACCCTGAAACATTTTACAAACCATTTAAAATGCAAAATATTTCAATGTTTAACTCAGAACCGAGCGCTAGCATTCATTCCCAAACATTCCCAGCCATGTTCTCTTGATTTCCTCTCATGAGCTAAGCTGCAACTCCACATCCTCGAGCCTTTTCCTAATTCCTCATAAAGCTCCAGAACTAAGTTCCCATGACTGGGATAACACTCATCAAACCTCTCACATTACAAACATTGCACAATAATTACATCAGTTTCATTGTACCATAAAAAAAACTGCTTTCTCTTTAGTTGATCCTAGATAGATTCGGTCTAAATTAGCCGTGATCAACAGAAGTTCCCAGCGGGACGCCAACTTCACAGGAAATATTCCCAGTCGCTGGTAGCATTAAGGGGTTTATTATACAGAAATGGATATTGAAAATAATACGAACATGAAAAACAGAGAGAGACCTCAGTGGCTTGGGTGCAACATGACTGCTCAACGGCTCCGACATTAATTCAACTAAGAGGACAACAAGTGCTGCTCCGCTCCTGCAGGCAATTAATCTTGCGTGAGTCGAGCGAAGAGAGATTTCAGAGAGGACTAAATAAGTCTGCATAATTTTTCTCAGCCAATTACGGTGACAGGATGAAGAGAAGGGGAGCAAAAGAGGGGGATGAAGGCTGGGAAAGTTGGAAAAGGAGAGAGAAAACGACAGAGGAAGATGGCGATACACTTGAAAAGACAAAAACGGACAAAATGTAAAGATTTGAAGTGTGCAGAGGTTCTTCTTTTAAGGCAAAAAGTCCAAAATGTTTGCACCAGGGGCCAAATCCCCAAGTTTAAAGTATTCATGGGCCATAATTTTTTTTTTTTCCCCAATTAACAAAATATTTAAAAGACATTATTAGGAATTATTTCTCTTTTTTTACCTTCACAATAATATGTAAAATGTAACATTTTACATTTGATTAACCTTTTACAGTCATTTAACTTTTTGGGTTCATTATTTTCCATTTTTTGTAAGCCTATAAAATGTTTTTACTTAATTCTCAGCAACAAAAGTAAGACATTTCTAGTGCAAACTTTGCTGTATTTTGCCAAATGCAGTGGATGTGTGCACCCAAATCTGCTGCAGAGATGCACTGATCTGATTTTATTTTTATAATTATAACTTTTACTGAGTTTCCACTTATTAACAGAACAAACAAAAAGGTAAGCATAAACCCATCTGGTTGGTACATGGTAATTTACATTAATTTCAGTATATTGTACATATTATAACTGAACAACCAGGACAAAATCTTTCTGTCTGACCTTCTTGTTTCTGATTTCTTTGTCATTCTTAACATCCATCTTCTGCTTTAACTTACCAGTGAGTCAGTTTCTAACCTTCAAAATCATCAGAGAGTAAATCAGACGTAACCACGGCCTGTGTTGTGTTCAGAAAATTGCGTTGAAGATGGTTTTTATTCTCTCTCTCCTTATTATGATCCTGCTTCTGCTCCGTCACCTAACGCCTCAAAAAGGAGATTTAACTGCTTTTTCATTGAAGGGACCATCATCATCTATTGTACATGTCCCCATAAATGAGTTTATGCCTCTGATAGCGACATCATTGG
This sequence comes from Xiphophorus couchianus, assembly GCF_001444195.1. Classification (NCBI taxonomy): domain Eukaryota; kingdom Metazoa; phylum Chordata; class Actinopteri; order Cyprinodontiformes; family Poeciliidae; genus Xiphophorus; species Xiphophorus couchianus. The sequence continues at coordinate 25,995,069 of NC_040233.1, forward strand.
ATGTTTATGGCTTCAATAATGACTGTTATCTGTCAGTGTAAGTGCACGGCTGACAGCTGAGCTTATTGAGGGAGCCAAAAAAGAAGCTGCTACTCGGCGTTTCACCGTCTTTCTACCATCATACAGCACCAATTTATAACCAATGTTATCTGCAGGCACTTTATGAGACAATCCATGGAATCCAATTCACTCCAGACTGGAATCGCTCCAGTTCACTATGTAGTCATGGTGCTAGTCATATTCTGACCCGGATGCACTCGGTGCCAGCAGATGAGGAGGCAGAGCTGATTGCATTGAGTCACTGGTCACCATGAACAAGCATCTGGTGACAGTGGAGAGAAACGTCTCGCTTTAAACGTGCAGAAACGTGTTCGCTTAATGTGAGCGGCCATTTTACCAAAACCTAAAACCCAAATTTAATCTCAGAATTTGCATTCTTGTCAATCTATATCAAAACCCAAATGAATTAACCAAAAGTTTCCAGTGGCATGTCAATTATGTGGAGAGAATAATCACATAACGGCTTTTTCCTTGTAGTAGCATTTGTAGAAAACTCGGAATTTTGGGTTTAATGTCGGAATTTAAAGAAAAGGTCAGAATTATGATATTAAATTATTTTTTCTTTTTTTGGTGGCCATAATTCTCTTTCATAGCCATGCTTTAAAATGGAAACACAATTTTAAATTTTAACCAGTTCACACAAACCTAATTACATCTGTCTGACGGGGATGGGAGTTTAGAGTAATCGTGAAAATTTCCTTACAAGAATTACGATTTATCACAACAATGATAAATTAGAAAGGATGTTTGAAAAACCTCAAATTTGTTGGTCAACATCGTTTTTAACCATTTTTCCACAGCTGGTTGTATAAGAGCATCAACAAATATAAATAAATCCAAAAATATGACTAAATGAAGATTTTGTGTGTAGGAGATAATAATCACACTTTTTATGTCACAATTTCAAAAATTGTATGTTTTCTAAGTGTGGCATATAGTCAAAAAAGACTGGAAACAAGTTATAAATATCTATGATGTTATCACAACAAATACAAAATACCAGGCTCAGCTTTTAGGTCAATATTTCTCAGCCTACTGCCTTATAAAGCATTTTATTTTCATTCACTGTTCAAATGTTAGCACAGAAAGTTCAGATAAGAGGCCGATGTCACATTTTTTAAGTCTTGAACTTTTTGTTTAAACTTCTTTGTGAGTTGTTCTTTAATAACTCATTATCAAAGAAGTTTCAGACTTCTTAAGCCGAGCAGAAGAAAGTTCATCCTTTATCTTCCACTCTGCAGTTAATGTTAAATAAAAGTCAGACAGAAGAACGGTGCATGTGCCAATTACAACCCGGCCTACTTTCTGTCGCTGTGCGGACACACACCTCTTCTCATTTAGGTGCATTACTGGCCTCATGTGTGTGTGCACTCTCCCCTGCTGCTCTGTCTGAGATTGCAGAGGTTATTTCATAAAGGTCCATCTGCAGGCCCGCCTCAGACCCAATCATCCCCCCAGCAAATCTCATTTACACCAAACCCCGGGGACGCCGCAGCCATTTCTAAGTCTGTACAGCAGCAGCCTGCGGCGGCGACGAGTTAAAGCTGTAAAAACATGGCGGCGGCACTGAGGCCGTCCTTCCCATCACTCTGATTCTCATCAAACTCTGGGCAGAGAACGAGATGATGAGCATAAAACTGCTTAAAGATGGAATAACAGAGACCTGGAGGGATTCTGATGGAGCAAAAAATCACATCGGCAACTGAACTAATGCTTTGGGAAAACAAACTAAAAGATGGATGGATGGACGGACGGATGGACAGATGGAGGGATGAAAAAAGATGATGGATGGACGAATGGGCGGAAATAAGAAATTCAATGATCTGATTTAAATTAAATGAAAATAAAGTTAAATAACCCTTCTAATCTTTAAAAAACAGAAATATGAGCTGATGTCATTAAAAGTGAGAAGTTTTTCTCTCTTTCTTGATCGGTAAACGGATCCAGGTCGGGTTCTGGTGCTGCTCCGGCCCGGTCTCCGCTGTTCTCATGATCTTCTGCTTTAGCACATCAGAATAAAGAAGCTGCTTTTTCTCTAATCCATGTAATCACGCTAAGATAAATGGAAATTCAGTGCAAATGTGACATGTAGAAAGCTTTGTGACAAATGAAACCAAATTTTCATCAAAAAGACGACATTTTAAATGTTATCACTTATTCTGAGTGTTTTTATGCAAATGCAGCAAGCGCATAGTGATTAAAGATACACTCTGCTCTCCTTAGATGGTGAAATTTGCATTTTTTTCTCCAAGCTGAGGGAGACGGCAAAGAGGGATGTGAGCTTGATAAAAACCCTGCGCTGCTCCCTGCTGGGCGGAAGATCTCCGAGGACAAGCAGTGGTGGCGGCGTCTGACGATGAAGAGAGAAGATGAAGGGTTTCTTCATCGTCAGACTTATCAGCGTTTCTGTTACAACAGCCACACGAGACAAAGTGTCCTCCTGTGTTTATCTGCACTTGCATCACCATCGTCGTGTTCAGCAGCATCTCTGTTATGACAACCAAACATTCTGTGTTTGCAAATGTGTTTTGGGAGACGAGAGGAAATAAAGCCGAGCAGTTTGAAGGTTGCTCAACACTTTGCTGAACAGATTCAGCTTTTAGTTTGGAGCTGAAAATCAAATGATTCCCCCGTCTGATTTTTTTTTTCCCCAGAAGTAAAACCCTACGCGGGGATACATCTGGAAATCTTTTAGGAACCACAACCAATAGCGGCTTAGGAAAATTGCAAACTATTTTTTTCAGTAATTATGAAACTGTCTGCGGCGCTGGAACTTTTCAGCCTTTCCAATAAGACCTGACTTTCTCGTGCGTCCTCTTTTCAAATGTCATGCTGAGAAGGAACTCGCAGCTAATATGGTCAATTGAAAAATAAACATCATGTCTCAGAATTAAAAACAGCAGACAAAATCCAATAGTGTTTGAAGTTTGAACAGTCTTATTGAATTTTGTCCGACTTTTTTGTCATTTATGGGAAATGTGTCATTATTCTGCATCGGAAAAAAACAGAAATTAAGACGTAAACAATGACTGAACATTATGGTAATGAGATTAAGACAGAAGTCAGTGTCAGTAGCTGCATTTCCATTATTAAATATGCATAAATCCTTGTTGCTAATGTTGAAAAACACAATTTTGCAAATTAAAATCACATGAATAAGTTTGTTCACGTGAAGAAACTTATTCATGTTCTGAACTTAATTTCATTCAGAACATGGCAGTGATGGATGTAAACAGCTACATGAGATTTACTCATAAATTAGCGATGGTGCTAGCGTCATCATCCACCGGCCAATCAGAGGAGACGTCGGCGTCTTATTCAGGCGTCTTGGGAGCGGCTACGTATGCAACATTTTGGGGAAACTGTAGTCTGCAATTTTACAGAAGAGACTTAACATTTTCGAATGAGGCAAAAACTTTATGCTGTGAAAGACCTGATTCAGCCAGCAGCAAATTGTAAAACAAAAACAAAACAACAACAAACAAACCTTCATCCTCATGATACGGTTGTCTTTTTTGTCGTTTCTGTCAGTAGTAGCATCCAGCTGTTGATCCTGTGACTTATGTGATGCGAAAACGGTGTTTCCATTGTAGTTTTGCCAAATACGTCTACTTCGATGCGGCTGAAAAACCACCACTCATCCTAGAACAAGTTTTTTCGTGAAGAAATTGCAATATTTTCATTAAGCAAACTTCTTTTTGTAAATTCAGTTTGTGAAATTTTACGGTTAATGGGAACCCAAAAGAGCATCACATCACAATCCCACCACACTTGTTTCCGACTCCGCATCCAAATAGACTTCTCTAAGTTGTAGTCAACCGTCCACATCGCCATTAGTTGTGCTTTCTTTTTATTAGTTTGATATAATCTTGTGACGATACTGTCTGCTCTCATTGCTAAATAAACTTTAAAGTCGATCCATAAATGAATCCATTTATTAACAGTATTATAAATAGTTCTATAAGTGCTGCTGTGTGATGTCTACATTCATCTTCTTCTTCTGTGCCTGCGGGTCGCTTTTGGCGACGTAAACTGTTCACACAAAAGTCTCATTGCAGTCGAGTTTTTGCGTTATAGTAACAGACGCAAAAACTATCAGATTTCAGCTAAAAGTTGGAGTTGAGCGTGAAGGCCTGCTGTGTGAACGCAGCCAAAGTGTTGCGTCTTTAAGGCCGGAGTTGACCTACTAAACGGAAGCGCCTCTTTCCCAAACACCTCACATCCTCGCTCTTAAGTCACTTCATGCATCAGCCGATAACAGGATGTCTCACCGCTCGGCTTCGGTGTTTTGTTGGGATCTGATAAAGAGTCAGAAAGCAGAGCGACTGGCCACGAGTCAAGAATCCGCTCATTTGAAAAACAAGAGAAGGGTTCCTGAGATTTTAAAGCTCAGGAGGAAGACACTCTCACACACTTCCGCGCGCCAGCCAGCGCCAACTGGGCTCTTGCAGATTAGAGGTAATGGCTTTAACATGTGCCGAGTGCAGCGAGGTGGCTGGCCTTATCCCGACGGGTCAGAGCCAGTCAATGAATGAATGCATGAATGGCAGGATCTCAGGGCAGTCCATCACATCTGACAGTCCTGCTCAAACTAAACACAGGAAGGCTTTCTGCTCTTACAGAAGCAGCAAACTGAGATTTTTGGACTCTAGTTGTTGGACTTTAGTGTATTTTTTTATAATAATGCTCTGGTGTGGAGTAATGACTGGCAAATCATGTTGGAAATGGAAAAATGAAAATAAATGTATGGCATAGTATCAAACTTTTAAATTCACTTAAATTTAAAAAGACTGTATTCATCTCAAAGTGAAATTTGCTCATATCATCCAAGTTTTTAAAAAAGTTGTTTTACATTATATGGCTGTGCCTAGAAAGTATATCCTGTAGCAGTCTGTATTACAGCGGTACTGAAGAAGCTTCTGACTGAAAACATTCCATAAAAACCTAATGAAGCAGATACCGTGATAACGCTGCATAATCACAGTTCAGTATTTGCAGATTCATCCATTTCTGGACTCTCCAATGAAACGTAATTCCAAATTATTTGTGGAATATTTGTCTGTCTGTGGATTTTTCCATACTGCACATATAAAACTGCAGTTTGGAAAGTGATATATACCTCATCAGTGCTTCCATAACAAGAAAGCCAAACCATGTAGGGTGCAATGCTAGTTGACAAGTTATTTGCAAAGCAGCCAATCCAGGAGTGCCACTTATTTTAATTGGTGGTGATTAGAGGAAATCAGAAAGCCTGTAGATGTTAGTATCTGCTGTAGTGCTAAGACGGTTTATTTTAGTATTTAAACTATTAAAATAGGCAGATAAAAATGTTTTTAAGAGATGATTTTAGCTGTGGTCCCTAACCTCTGCTTACAAATAAATACTTTACCGTTATATAAAAAAATTCTAATGAAGAAAGCTGATAGCCATAGCATGTTGGGTTTTTTTTTATAGAATAATGATGATAAACGTGAGAATGTGAGATTTTCGGTGGTCACATCATGTGGTGGAGTGATGGATCAATGAGAATGGATCTTTTTCTTGGAGGTCAGGGAGTTTATGACGAGTAGAGTTGAAACCTAATGCTAAGGGAACGTCTACAGTTCACTGTGGTGCTAGTCTTTATCATCATGTTTATAAATTAATCATTTGTAAAACCCCAAGCAACAAATTATCAAACAAAGTTTGCTTATTTTATCTCTAAATGTCTGTCTTATCGTAAATTACAGTAATAAATTATGGTTTATTTTCCTACTTTGATTTATTTCCATGCACCAACAGTTAGAGGAAGTGACTACACTGATTACAGCACAACATCCTGTTTGCTCACCGAACAAAAAAAGAAAGAAAAAAGTACCCATCCACTTCCTGGTTGTTTCCTTGTCACTTCCTGAAACAGGAATTAAAACCTCCAGAGGAATTTTTGAAAAATAATTTTAAAAAACAATAAAAAAATGTAAAGTTTTATGTCTGTAAATTATATTTTACTGCTCATATAAAAGTTCTTTAATGTATTCTGCTTGCGTCGGCCCCCCATCCACCACTGGACTGCAACACAGAATATGAGTTTCTTCCTGTCAGGCTGATGCTCACAGATACTGTAAAAGCAGCTGAACGTTAAACACATTCCCAGCAGACACAAAGTCCCCAGCGGAGTATGATGTAAGGCCTTGGAGCCTTATTAAGAGTCCAGCTTCATCCTCCTCATCCTCTTCTTCTGGACCCCACTAAGCAGCAGATTCATGTCAAACTTCTCAGCATTAGGTGTTTCTAAACTCAGATCCACACTGCCCCCTGGTGGTGGAAGAATCCAGGAGAGCTTAGATGAGGAAAACATCAGTAAATTGAATTGTGAGACAGCAGATCCAGTCTGTTTAACATCTATGTCAGCCTCTCTTAAATAAGAGACGAGGCAGACCCACAATGCATCAGTACCAAACCCAAACAGGCGGTTCTCACACACCAAAGCTGGCTGGACCTGCGTTATTGGCTTTTTATTTGTTTTGGTTTTTTTCTGTTAAAATTAAACTACAAAGATGAAGTAGGTTTGGTCAAAGCAAACTGCAGAACTTTAAATTTTCACCCATTGATGAGAGAAAATTAAGTCGATTTAAGAGACAATCAGATGCATTTGTTGTACATAGAGTGTTTCTCCAGATATTTCAAGCCAAAATCCAATCCAGATGCAAAGTTTTACCTCAAGTTTTCCTTTTTCAGATCGAAATGCTTGGAGTTATCGGTCCAGCTTTGTTTTCCAGGTTCAAATTTCCAGACTTCTCACTCCAGATTTTGTTTTTTCAGACTGAAATGTCCAGAGTTCTGGTTTTGTTTTCCAGGGTCAAATTTTCTGAACTTTTCTTCTTGTTTTCCCTTTTCAATTATAAATGTCCAAAGTCCTTAGTCTGGTGTTTTCTGGGTACAAATTTACCCTACGGTTTTACTTTCTTAGTCTTAAATTTCCAAAATTCCCAGTCCGATTTTGTTCTCCAGGTTCAAATTCTCAGAGCTCTCCCTCCAGTTTTACTTTCCTAGATGTAAAAATCTGTAGTTCTCAAAAACACCAGTTTTATTTTTTGACTCAAATTTTCAGCTTTTCTTTTGCGGGTTGAAATGTCCAGAGATTTCAGTCCAACATTTCTCTCCAGATTTCAATTTTCTTTGGTTATCTATTACATTTTTACTTTTCAAAGCCCAACTTTTTAATTTTATCAGTTTTACTTGTGTTTTTGATCCATCTAGATTTCCTGGTAGTGCCCTACCAGTGCACTAATTAACGGCTTCCTCCAGTCTTTGTACTTTCTCCACACTTTCACCCTATGCAGTTTATTACATCAGATAATAAACTGGTGTTTTATTGTCGTAACCCAAGCCCCCAACTCTGCGGCTCAATCCACAAACGTGGAACCATTACAGGGGAAAAAAACAAGCTTGTTTCAGCAAAGATAATAATAAGCAAAATACAACTTTTCTAACGTTTGTGATAAACTTAAAAACCACAGTGCTCTGAATTTTTGGTTTAAGTTTAACCAGTAAGAGGCAGCAAGTTGAAGCAACCTATTATTAGAAGTATAATAGGTTGCTTCACAAAACTGATTTGTGTCAATTAATAAACACGAACATTAATAAACCACAAAGTCAGAAAATTAGAGTAAAATCAAACAAACTTGAGTTATTCGATTTAAATAAAATCGTCCTCTGGCTCCCCCTAGTGTCTTAAATGTGACTAACACTGGCAGATTATTTTCAGCATCAGGTTTGAATCAATCAGCCAGACCAGAACCAGAACTGGTCTATCAACAGTCCAGATTCATCTGTTTCTCCTACTCCAAAATAAACACACATGAAACTAAAACAGTTTGAGGTTGAAGTAGAAAGACAGTGAGAACTTCAAGATCTCACCAGGAATCCAAAACACCAGCCAATCCCTCATTAAGTACTTATTTAAACTGATGTATGTTTATTTTTCTTTATTTTGGGAGGAAAAAAGAAAAACTGACAAAATAATTTGGTTATTTAACCCCATACGATTCAGTGTTGTAATACTAAAACATCTCTATTTCAAACAAAACACTTTATTTTATTTTTTTTTAACTTTTCCTCTGTTTTCTTTACCTAAAACTTTGCGATTGAACCATGTCGTTCAGTTTTGGCATCTGATTGGAGAGACAATTCTCTACACGGGGTCACAAACTACAACAACTTTTTAAAAAACAACAAAAAGAAACCTTGACTGTCTAGTTGTAATATTACATTTTTATAAAAATATTCTGAAAATATATTTTTTTACCTCTAAAGTACTCGTAAAAAAAAACCATTCATCATATTTTCCAGGCAAATATAAATAAAACACTATAATATTATATTGAATATACACCATATAAATTAAACCCTAATAAACAAAAGCAAACATCTGCACCACCACATCCGTTAAAGTCAATAAATAATGTGATAAGAAAAAGGTTAAATCTCAAAAAGATTCCTGCAATTACAGAACGCCACCACTAGAGGGCAGACCAAGGCTGTAGAATCAGCTTTTCTTCAGCATCACAGCAACAGAGAACATCATGAGGACTACGGTTGAATCAAAGCTGAAAACCTGGGACTGGTACACATATTAAAAGCCTAAAATAACCACAAATTACAGAAAAGATGTTTGTAAGAAAAATGTTTTCTAGAGCCTGAACCAAAACATCTGATCAAACGAGGGGTGAAGGGTGTGCAGATAAGACGGATGAAGAAAAGATAAGAGAAGAATAGGCAGAGGATAGAAGGGGGAGTGCTAATCTCATTACAGCCAACACACACACAGATATCTGTTGTAATCCTGACAGTCCTGTTGGCTCCACATACAAAGGCTTTGTCTTCTCCTGACACCTTCCTCTGCATAATTAAGGCAAAGCACACACATCTAGAAAACCCAACATCTGCTCTGCAGTTTCTCAAAGGAGATTTCGCTCCACATTATCATATATTGTGACAATGCAAACAATTCAACAAAGATACAGGATTCCTTTAACTTTAATCACAAAAGACAGATGTGTTCAGTGACTAAATATCCATTTTTTAATGCCTTCAAAACCTGGAATATTGTAATTTTTGGAGCCTTTGACAGCATTCCTCTAAAATCGTTTTTTTTCCTCTAGATAAGGTGTTCTGGAGATAAAACGTGTTGGCTCACTGACCCATTCAGGATCAGAGTTTTAGGAGAAGAAGCCCTGAAGCAATCCAGGAACAACAAGGAAGCAGACTTGTTAAGATAATTGAAATGAAAACCTGCAATTATCCTGAGGGACTTGGCTCGCACAAAGTTTAGGCATGTACGACACACACAGGCAAACAACATCGTAATCATGACTCAGGCTGTGTGGGTGACAATTATCCAAGCCGAAATTGCTGAGGCTGCTTATGTGTCTGTGAGTAATCACTTCACAAAGCAGCTTGGACTTTATAAAAGGTGCAATTTTATATATTTAAGGTCTCAGTTGTATTATTTGCTGTAAAACTTTGTAGGTTTGGTTCAAATGATAGAAAAACCTGGAAACTGCTATTGGTCTCTCCACATCCCCACTTCTGTTGAAGGAAAGTTAATAAAACAAAGAGGGATTCTGGTCAAACGTGAGTCACAACCAAGAGGGACAACTCGTCAAATGAAAGCACCGATTATGGATTAATAAATGCACACTTATCCTTCTCGACTAGATTTGGATGCTCCAAGCTGTGGCGTCATGAATTAACAATAAAACAGTCCTTATGTCTCCTGTCACAAGAACTTATCCTCTGGAGCATCATGTCATGATCAAACAAAAAGAAAGAAAGAAAGAAAGTATATTATTTATCCAAACGGGAAATTATGTGCTGTTGTAACTCATCAGCATTGTTGTGGATGGTAGGAAGGATCTCTGGTAGCAGTCAGTCTTGCAACAAATCTAAAGAATCCTCTGACTGAAGACTGTTGCTAACAGCTCAATATCTGATCAATAAAGACGATGTTTGACAGTAACATGACCTGGATGACACCACCAGTTGTTCGCTAGCACTGCTAACTCACGTTAGTTGCAGTGTGAGCAGAAAGACGTTGGAGTAGGGGATACGATCCGTGCCCATTATGATGGTTGCATGGCTTCGCAGTCATGGGGGTTGTGGGCACTTTATCACACAAACTTTTCATGCAGTTTTGCATTGTTTTTGTGTCACCAATAAAACTGATGTGAGGCACATATATTTTTGTAAATAAATAATTTGTGGTGTTGAGCTTTTACATCTTAAACTCAATCTTTTCTTTTCACTTGAGTAACTCCAACAAGGCCAAAAAAAGTGACATTTCATATGTCTGTCATACGCAAAATATGTCATTAATATGCTAGTATGTAAATGAACCACACCACCAGCAAATAACAGATTGTTTTTGTCCAATCAGCGCATTTCTTGGAAGAGAAACAACCAATCACAACCAACACACCGAAAAACTCCAGGAAGTGACAGAAATTACAAAATGAAACTGTAGGATTTAAGAAAAACAAAAGAAGACATAATACACTTCAATTTTGTAACCAAAAAATATATTGTTTACATTTGGGGTCAAAGTTCAGGTATTATTTGGAGTGTTGCGATGCTAGACAGCTGCTCCATGTCATAAGAACATTATTAATTCCAAAAAGGATGAACAAAAGTCTACAAAGCAACAAATCAAAACCGAGCAGCGCCATTCTGGAGATAACAGCAAAATACATGAAAATAACTTAAACTGTGATTAAGTAGTTTTATTATTATTGTGTTTTATGTAATGTTGGACTAAAAATAATTCTTTCCCGTCAGCTGAAGTGGAAGTAAAGGTTCACTTCAACACCAACTGCGTACACTTCATTGATATAAATAAATTTCTGTCTAGTTTTCTTATAATAAGTGGAGTAGCTGCTTCATTTTATGAATAAAAACGTCTAAACTTTCTAAGTAAATGTTGTGGCCGTCGCAGTTCAGACCAGAGGAAGTACCTTTTATTCATCAGCTGGGTGGGCAGAGTCACTGTTTGCAGAACAAAATATGGATGTTTGAACACGACCAGCAGAAATATCTCCAGGTTTCAGCAGCTTCCAAAGCATTTTTAGCTACATGTGTTTAAACTTGCAGCTGCTTTTTTTTTGAGATGTTAAATGTTAAACCATAGATTGACGTGAGGCAATTATTAAAACAATCTGAACACAGACACAGGACAAGCTATAACCTGAAGCTGCCTAGGTGGTTTCTGCTTGGTTAAAAGGTCCTTCAGATAAGATGAAGTGGTGCAGGCTTTGCTGACAGATGGATTTCCTCTGCATCACGTTTTAAAACACCTATTAGTTCAGGTTTTCTTCAGTCTAGATGACAAATACTTGTTTTACAAATGGGGAGAAAAACAAGAATGTCAGAAAGGCCTCTGCTCTCTGAAACCAATAAAACTGGGCAGAGAACACACTACTAGAATAAAAATAATTTAACGCCCCTTTGGAATTGATAAAGTATTTTTGCAAATATGAAACACACTCCATGCACTACAAACACACATTTTAATGGCGTCTCCAGCTTTTTCTCTTCACCTTCTTAAAACATTTGTCTGCTTTTCTGATCATGTTGCTAAGTTATTCAATTCAAGACTGCGTTCACAGTGACAAACCAACAGCATGAAATGGACTACGGTGCAGGGCATGCTGGGTAAATGCAACCAAAACAAACAAGAGTAAAATCCTACAAGCACTAAAATCTGACGCTGCTCCATTTTTGTTTCTATTTTGTGAAGGAGGAAGTTGTGTTCAGTGTCTTCTTCAGAGATTGTGTCATTTCTTCAGTGTTTCTTGTTACAGCGCCCCCGGGGGCGAGGAGGAGAACAGGCTTTTAAATTATTTTAGTTCATTTGGCTCAATGCAGTGTGAAAGCAAACAGCAGCAGCTGAAAATGTAACAAACGTGCAAATTTGGTCTCCAGTCGAACGGAGTCTACCAGTCTATCAGGTGTGAAAACACACTAAGTGAAAAAAAAAATTAAAAATCAACTAAAGTCTTAATGAAAGGTGTAAACATCACAGACTTGCCTATACAGTTGGTTGCACTGCTTGCTGTCGCATTATATTAGTAGACAACACCAAATACACATTAAGATTGTTTCTTTCTAACGCTCAACCAGTTCAACTAACTGAATCTTTTAAATGAAATGCTGGAAAATAACTACTTTTGTTTTAGTTGTTGGTTAATCGATTATTCTGATTCATTTGATTTTTTTTTTTAAAGATGGCACATTCTACAGATTTTTCATTTTTAACCATTAAGAGGTTTTACACAATATGAAAAATATGTTAAAGGATGTAAATAAACAAATAATTTAATTTCTTTTTAAATTAAGAAAATAAACATTTTCTTGCCTAAAATGTAACAACACAGCATTTGTTGAATAAATCTGAACCAGGTGAAGCTAAAATTATTTTGGCTAAAACGTATTTACAGACTAAGGTGTTTTTACCTGCATTATAGTAGAAGATAAAATGTATAAATATTTCATAAAGTTTGGCTTAATTACTACTCTAAATATGTTGGGGGGTTTTTTCAGCAACTACTCCTGAGTTTGAATGTTCCAATTAATGATTAATCGCTACATTATTCGGTTAATAATTTATTCATCATGATTAATTCGATTAATCGTTTCAGCCCTATTGCAAAATTTTCATTTTCACCTAATTTTCACCCGGTTTGGTCGGGATTGGTCCCATTAACGAGGGACCTCCTAAAACACCTCTTTCATCCAGCTGAATCTGGTATAAAAACCATCCGGTTCTCATTAGGAGGGGAAAGAGAGGACGAGGAAGAAGAGGAGGGCAGTGTGGAAGAAATGAGGTCATCAGCCGCCCTGCCTCTGGAGTGAGACTGGAGGAGGGGTCGGCTCGATGAAACGGAGACGTTCAACTCACAGCGTTACGGGGAAAGATAAGACAGGAAGTTATCAGGTTTTGTGAGTTTTATCATGAAGCACATCCTGCATTATTCACCTTTTATTCACTGGGATGTCTTGGGAGGAATTTCCTGGTAAGCAAAAATACTCAGGAAATGATACTTATTACTGTTTGCAAACCGGAAACCACGTGGAAACGGTTCAGTCATCGCAGCAGAGCGTCAACCTGGACCCCAGCAATGTTTTCCAAACAGGAGAGGCTGTTCTGATTCACTCTTGAAACCACCACACATGCTCTGGCTGACCTCTCATCCATCCCAGCAACGCTGTTGTTGGAGTAGCTCCACTCAGGCACCGGTCCAGGCCGCAGTCCCGTCACAGCAGCTCTATCTATGGTCTCCATCTCCCTAGATGGCTTTCAGGCGACGTGACAGACAACGTTTCAGTTAGTTTTACCAAGTAACAGTGAGGAATCAGGCGCCAAAACAGCAAAACTACCAAGTTTAAATGAAACAGCGCCAAATATTGTCCAAAATATAAGTATTTCAAGGGAACATGTTATGCAAAATTCAGACTTTCTATGTTTTTGTACTTCCATTTGGGTTTCTACTGTGTCTAAAAACAGCCCAGTTTTTTTGCTTTAAAAAACAAAAAAAACATCCAGTCATTTTGTAGCAATACATAGTTCTCATGTGACGTCACTTCTGACACAGCCTCTTGGTAGGTATCTGAAAACTAATTGTCATGTCAGTTGCTATGGAGTTGCTATGACAACAATAAACCAGCCACAAACTTAGAACTAGCTCTCACTTCATTCATATCTGACTTATAAACAACATAAGTACATTATGTTGTGTATAATACAACTACTACTTAATTACAGTTTTTGAGTACTCCATCTTTATTGGTCTCAAAGCCGGGGTTCATCTGTGCTCTGGCTGCGATTACCTATCAAGATGGCGGTTCAGTGGCACGGATCACTTCCGGTTCAGACTTGTGGGATCTATGTACAAGTTAATGTTTTTTGGTGTCTGGAAAATGAGTCCTTTCAAAAAAAATCTACGGAATGTAACGTCACAAATTAGCAGGGCCTGCCCGTTACCTAGCAACCACAGCTGAGTTCCAGCATGTTTGGTTTTACTGCTTTACAATGGCTGCTGGAAAAGACAAGTGTTTTGCTGTCGACTTACTATCCAGAAACGACTTGCTGCATTCTTGTCGGATGTACCTGAGGCTCTACTAATGCTTTTCAAAGATGAACAGCTGTATAATTGGGCATCTGTTTCATTGTGAGTGTAAACGTTGATTTGGAGAGGTGTGGCCAGCAGCAGCTTATTTGGATTTAAAGGGACAAGATCCCTAAACCAGCTAAAAATACAGAACTGATCAGACTAAAATATCATTATCAATAAATGATTTTGTGCAAAAAATACAACGAACATGTTATGCTTCGCCCATAGACATGTCCTAACCTATTCAAGGAAGCATAATAGGTCATCTTTAAGTATTTATTCAGAAAAATATCCAGTCAGCACCTCCAGCTCAGGAGGCCCAGTGGGATTTATTTTCACTGCATCTTATCGTCTAAGCACTTAGAAAAATCAATACAGAAACAAACACCAGGTCAATAACTGTAGAGAAACTCTTCTTTTGTGTTGAGTCAGTCTTTCTTTCATCCATATGTTCTCAATTATTACCCCTCTAATTACTAGGCTCATTATTTTATCACTTCAGCACCTTGAAGTCAGTCCGTTTACTCAGAGAGAGAGTTTAAAACGGAGCATGGAGCGCGCCTGGCAGCCGGCTCCTCTGCTGATATTCTGTGACAGGGTAAACGGAGCATCGAAGCGGCCGCTTTGGGAAACTCCTCTGGGTTTATTTAACCTCCTGGCCCAATCCCGACCGTCACTCCGCCTGTCTGAAGCGCAGGCAGGCTGCTCTATATTCAGCTCATACCAAGAAAGGGCTTGGATCAGCAACAAACACAAAAATCAACAATCTGAGGTTGCCTTCATAACAAAAACTCAAAATCTGCAGAAAACAGGTTGCTGAGTTTCAGCTAGAACGTCTGTGTTGGATTATTAAAATAAGAAAATTAATTATTTTAAGAATAACGCACACAGAGATCCTAAAACCCTCCATGGTCGACACAGAAACACAGAAATGTGCCGTTTCCATCACGCCGTGTTGGGCAGCTCGCGTTTCTGTCAAAGGATCTCTGTGTCTCCGTGTAATTTGTGGACAGAGTGAGCAATCCTGCCACAAAGCAACTAATACTGAACTTTCCTCTTTTTTTTTGTTCTTAGGTCCAGATGCGACTTTGCTTTTTAGTTCAAAGACATTTTAATGTCTAATGGAAAAAAGATCCCAGAGTCGTCCAGACTGTGGAGTCGTTTTGAGAAAAGAAAGAACATTTAAAGACAAAATGTAGCAAAAAGAAATTGCTGCAGAGCTCAGCCTACAAAGATAGAGCCTGAAGGAAGGAAGGCAGGAAGGAAAAAAGGAAGAAAAGAGAAAGAAGTAAGGCAGGAAAGAAGGAAGAAAAGAGTAAGGAAGGAGAAAAGGAAGAAAGAAGACGGAAGGAAGTAACAAAGGAAAAGACTAAAATGAGAGAAAGAACACAAGGAACTTCAGTAAAAAGGAAGAAGGGAACATGTAAAGAAGGGATGAAGGAGGAAGCAAAGGTTGCAAGACAGCAAGTTAAGAGGAAGAAATACAAGAAAGAAGGAAGCTTTAGACAATGGATAAGGAATAGAAAAAGAAAACACAGACGTTTTCTAAACTCAGATTTACTTTTCCAGTTTTTCCAGACAGTATGGTATCTGTCTTTACCTTAAATAAACATCTGGACACAAAAACTGCAACACAGTCATGTGACTTTTTTCAGCTTAACATTTTAAATATCGACCAAATACTGAAAAGCATCAGAGTTCAGAGATTATCAGCAGATACTGGAAACAGAGTTCAACCAGTTCAACTCAAAACTGAACTGATCGTTTTCCAGTTTGAACAATAAAGAAACATTCAATAGCAAACTGGCAGCCAAGATAAATGAAGTATTTTCTATTAAATTCTCAGAGAGCAGAGCTAATAAAGGTCACAGATAAGCTGACTTATCAATAAAAAAGAAACTGGTCTCATTTTATAAAAAGAAGATGGAAAGAGAAGGAAAGAGTGAATGAGGGAGGAAGGGCATATGGGAAAATAATCAACAAGTCTGAGGACAAGCTGCCGCTTTTCCTGGCAGACATCACACTTTCTGAATCCGTATAAAAGCTGATAATTTAAGACATGACTGGGCTGCAGTGGCCTCAATCACAAAGCGAAAGCACCAGAAAGCTTCTGGATATTATACTCTGAAGATTCCAGTGTGAGCTTATAAATGTGTCCCAGTGTGAAGAGCCAGACATTCCTTCCAGCCTTTAAAAAGCTCCAGAGGAATATCAGAGCCGAGCGAGTCACAGCTGCCAGGAGACCACCAGTCATGTTCAGAGGGGCAAACACCCTCATGCATGTTTTATGTTCCTCCTCTCTGTCTTATCTGGCTCCAGATCTACGTCAGCCCGGATCAATGGAGAGACGAGGATGCTTCGAGGCTGACATCAAAATAAAGACAGCTTATATTCACTCCTCCAGGGCATCAATCTGGACTTTAGCAGGGCCAAAATTAATCCAGCAGGCCCAAATATCTTACATATATTTACCTAAATCATATAGTTAGTGGTGCTGAACTTCACCAAATCACTCATTACTTGTCATGTAAATTTGTTATTTTTTATTAGTACCTGTTTGAACTGAGCAGTGAGTATTTCCCACTGCACTTGAACGCACCTCACGCAGCAAACTGATGCATGCAGGAGGAGGCTAAACGCTGCGCTGGGTTAGCTGGAGGTAAGATGTGCAACAATCTGGGTCCAGATTTAAAACATTTTATTGGTTAACTCACATTTCATAACGTATATATTTGTGTCTGTTTGAGTGGATATGTTTTTTCTTTCATTGTGGGTTATTGTCTGGAATATTGGATAAGAAATTAAATCATATTTAAATATACAGTAAACTAATATACAGTAAGTTCTTGTGTTATGCAACGTTAGCTTGATTTCACACAGTTGTGCCAGGGTTTTTTTGGTTGTTTGTTTGATTTTTTATAATTTTCTTTACTTTATATGTATTTTCTTGTAAAGGGAGATCAGATTATTCTGTGTTTCTGATCATTTCAGTGCTAGATGAAAATAATACAAATATTTAGACGTTACAGAAAACCAAATCACTCACCAACCCCTCAAATGCTTCAATGCTGCTAGGAACAATGACATTCAAAAGAATTTGATAAATCTTTTGAATATCAGCTGGCTCTCAGTTCATTTTTGCACTTTTTATTGCAGCTATATGCATATTATAAACAAACTGAGAACTTTATATAACTGATGTGAGTTACAATGGTAACAACAAAGAGCCTGGACCTCCATAAACCTTCAAATAAATCCTTTGATTCTCAAGTCTTCAGCACGTTCAGTAAACCATCACAGAAAATCACACCCACACCGTTTCAATGTTGGGTTTGCATTACAAAAACAAAGACAAGCAAATAAATTTCTCAGCAAATCTAAACTCTGACCCCAAGTTACAACAGCTTCTGCTTTCAGCCACCGTCTACGTTTTGTTTCAGATAACAGAATTTGACCCTGTGACCTCTGAGCGATAAATCACGGTTAGCTTCTCTGATGTCAGGTTCGCACTTTGAGCACTTCCAAAGACGATGAGAGGAACAGAGAAGCCAAACTTAGCCGGGGAGAAACATTGTCAGGATGACGAGTTCACAAAGGGTCAAGGTCTGAATTTACAACCGAAACCGTTTAATTGATCAATGTAAACAATGGCAGACAAAAAGAGGCACAAGTGAATAAAAACCATCAGGTTATTCAGCCACAACTCACTCTGTCTTTGTCGTCAGCCACGTCACAAAGCACGTCGTCCAGGTCGAGGATCCCGCCGTCGCCATGCTCCAGTCGGTGGACCTGCAGCCAGTAGTTTGCGTCCTGTTAAACAGGAAGACAAGAAACAAAAAGTGGTGAATAAACCCAATAATTACCATTCATACTGATTTATTTAAACCAAAAAAAAAGGTTCCTACACATTTTTCCGGTTAAATAATTTACGCCCTTCAAAATTCAATTTGCAAATCAAATTGAGTTCTCTTTCCCTTGAACATTTTGACCTTTTTCATACAATGGACAAATACTGATGGACGGAGGGACATAAACTAACCGAGAGACAGACTGACTGGATGGACGGACAGATGGATGAATAACAGAACCGTGAATGAACCTCCTCCATTCAAATATAAAATAAAAAAAACATTTCCAGTCAGGTCAGGAACATCTTAAACTTTAAAAACTTCTGACACAAGCAGGTGAACGTCTTCAAATGAGAACAAACATAACAGGATGGACTGATGGATGAAAGCGTAACTGGTACAAGAACTTAATTATCCTCTAAAAACATCACGGTGACTGAAATACAGAGTTTATCAGGGAATATGTACTTAAACATGACATTCATCTTCCCCAGATGTCACTGATGTTCACTGAGGCCTCAATAATCATCAGAGCTTGACAGGAATCCACAGCTACTGCACAGATAGACTTCCACAGCAAATGTTTTGACATTTAGAAATGCAAAAAGACCAGAAATAAAGATCTTTGTTATCAATATATCGAAGACGGCAGGAATAACTTCAGGTATGCATTTAAGGAAGAAATTATCAATAAATTGTAGACTTAAAGAAGGTGTTTAAAGGATTTACAATGATTGCACAATCAAGAATGTTTATCCAAGGATTTTGATATGCAAAATGTCTGCCTTTGTGTAATCACTCATGAGAACAAACAAGGTCTCGCCCTGGTTAGCTTGTGTGTAATGTTCATTTGTGTTCGGCTGCAGAGCGTGCAGCATGTGGGCATCAGTTAACCTGGCAGGTACAGCTTTGCTAAACGCACGATAGACAGATGAGAAAGACAAGCAAAGAAGCAGAAAAAACATGAATACGGCGCTGCTTTTAATCAGCGTGAGGGGATTCACATGAAGGTTGTTAAACAACAACATGTTGCTGATAAAACGGGACAATGAATCCTTTTAGTGAGACTTTCATTTCTTCTTAAAATCAGAAACAGTCAGCAGATTGATTCATTTTACCTTAGAGGGAAATGTTTTAAAAAGTGCAAATACATGCAGGGTCCAACAAGTCTAAATGTAACAGCATGAAACTTATTTGGTTTCTTTTCTTTCTATATTGTGAATAAAGTGCAAAATTTAATCAGGATTCTTTGAATTATTTTTTCAAATATTTATAGCTAAATGCTATTTAGCTATAAATATAAATTGTGCTAGTTATCAGTATTGGACCAAAGAAAGCAAGGCAGTTGCAAACCTTTAAAATTGTGACACTTTTGATAGGCCAGATAGACTCAAAAAGTTGTAACAGCAGCTGCGTGGGGGGCCCAATTAAATTTTTTGTCATAGGGCCCAAGATTCCTGGCGGCGCCCCTGAGTCAGACACTCTGATTGTTCAAATATTTTAAATTCATTTGAAAAGTATGAATTAGTTGTAAAAGCGTTAAAGGTTTTAAACTTAGTGGTGGCAGGACTGTATAACTTCGTATATTTAATGTGGTTTATTGCCTCGTGCGTTCACACTCTAGCCGTAGAGCTGAAGCGTCTGACGCGTCTCCATATAGACCTTGAATGCAAACCAGTCTCGCGAAACGATAGGTGTAGAGCAAAATGTCACGCTCCTGAATTCCATGGTGCGTTCACACGTGTGTCAAAAACGCGTCCGACGCTTCAAGTTCGACGCGTGTTCACTTTGAATGCAGACGCTTGACGTAGCGTTTCGCACGCCTGCTATACATGCAAAGATTATGTGGAAGCGCGTAGAGGGCGCGTCAACTGTAGGCGTTTTGCGTTGGACGCTCTTCACAGGAGGCCCTCCGCAATTTTTATTGTTTTTTTTTTGTTGTTCATAGAAATTTTTTAAAATGGGGCCCTGTCAATTACAAAATTAATTATATTGTGTTTTCAAAAATTGTTTTTAGCAGTAAAAATGAAATGTTACCATTTCCCCTGTTCACATTTGCCCTGAACCCCCCTGGACCTACATGAAATGGTTCGTTCCTGCTTGGAGCGCTCAACTGTGACGGTGGTCAGCAGCACTCAGTGGAAGGCAAGAACGACTGTGGTCGTTCCCAGTGCTTCTCCCAGTGCTATTTAGAAACAACTAATCAGAGACAGGAGAGGTTTAGTGCTGTCAATCACAATCTCATGTGGCTGCTCATCCCTATGGTGCAGCTAACGCAGCCTGTTGTTTAATGTCCAGTCTAGTTAGCATAGCTACCAATCACAGCAGATAAACATTTTTCCTGTAATGATAAGTTGTTGAATTATAATTTGGCCTGTGACCGTCCCAGTAAAAAAAAATTTAAAAAGGATTTTTTTCTAAACTTCCAATCTCCCACTTCTGTTATGTTTCTGTACCAAGGAATCATGTTTGGGTTTGTTTGCTTACAGCCAGAACCGGATCACCGCATCACATTCAGCTCAAGATCGTTTGGCACCAGGCGTAAAACATGAATAAGACGTCTTCAATTTTAGTTTGTTCATAATGCACATAATACACTGCATTATGTACCAGTTTACGCATTTAATAATGGATGTCCTCAAATGTGGTTTGATTTTAAAATTGTTGAGCATTTAGAACAGACAAGTGTTGTCAACGATGCTTCAACCATTGTTTATGTCTTTATTTACCACATATGACTTCTTCTGGTGCAGAATTAGGCATAAAAGTAGAATAAAATAAGACATGCCCTTTCAGACTGCAGACGCTTTGAAAACTACGTATACGCATTTGATTTTGTACAACAAATCAGATTTTTTTGGAGGTGAAAAAATCAGAATCATGTTGTCCAAACCACCTTGAAAAAGTCAGACATGGGACACATTTGTCTGCTGTGTGACTTTAGTCTAAAAGCAAAAAATTTCAAAGGAATCACAGTTCAAACAAACAGGATGAGAAGACCTTTCATGCATCTGGAACACAGTAAAGCGAAATCTGCCATAAAGTTCAGTAGAAACGGTTTGCCTTAAATCAGAGTAGCCCAATCCCAGATACCATTTTGCCACTAAGGAATCATTTCTCCATCACACCTGAGTTCCCTCACCAGCAGTTCATCCAGCTCTGCAGAGGCTCGGTAACAAGACATTCATGTGGTTCAGGTGTGTGTTGGAGAATGGGATGCCAAATCTGACTGATAGTTTCCAGCCCAAATAAAGGGCTCAACCTGAACACAGTGGAACATAGTGACACTTTATTAACCAGTGACTATTAATCAATGATGATGTCATGTTCGACAGATTCTTACCACTGCGTTGTTCAAAAGTCAAACATTTTAAACTTTTGAAACTCAGAAACTTCTATGTTTTTCCTAGAAATTTCTGAGATGAATCTAAAGTTCTGGGGGGGGGGTTTCTCCCTGCAGTAACCCTAATACGTTGTAGATAAAACGAGTACAAGGACACAGCATTTGAATTGAATATTCTTATCAGCACTTCCTAAAAACCCACCAAATGTTGTGAAAAGCAGCTCAAATTTTAACAATTTGCCCTTTTTTCGAACCTCTCCAAAAGCAGCTCAATTGTGGAGAAACTCGCCCAATCTGGCAACACTGGTTGGAGAAGGGATGCATCTAAAAGTTGCAAGATCTTTGCTCTCCAGGAGTGGGCTTGAACATAGCTGCCTTAAAACATTCAGAGCTGCAAACATGTTTTATACCAAGAATCCTATTGTTGTTGTTTTGGTTTCAACCAATAAAAGATTGAATTCTCTTCCCACATTGTGCGAGTCTCATGTGAAGTTTATTCTGTTTACAGGGTCACATCAAACAGTGTGTAAATATGCATGTGCGTGTGTGTGTGTGTCATTCTGCAAGGCCAAGTTTATCGTGCAAAAATAGCTCACAGCAAATTCCCCATGACCAACTGCAAACAGAGGACACATAGTAAACACGTCAAAAAGCCTGACAGAGACAGAAAAACGAGTCACACCGGGTCAGCGTGGAAATAACACATGTCACATACCCACAATCTCACTCTCACCTGTTCCATTTGGTAGCTAATAGAGATTTACACACGGCCCTCGTCTGAAGGGGACACTAAACGACAAAGGACAGATCTGGAGCTGGATCACAAGAGCCATCGCCTATTGTAGCGCTCATCTGTCCAACAGCAGACCTGGAAGGAGGCCAAAGGCAGGCGCTGGAACAGTCGGCAGGAAGCCCAAATTCTGATTTAAGGCAGACAAGCCAGCCTGCAGAGCTCGCTGTGCAAAATAAAAAGACCATGCAGCGCGCTAACATCTGATTAAAATGTACCGTCAACTGTACAGTAATGAAAATTCAATAAATAATAGTGAGCTCATTATAGTTTAAGAGTGCAGACTGAAAACAAGTCATTCCAATAACACAAAATATAGTTTTGTGTTGTAGTAAAAATGGAAGCATTAGCAACAGAAGCAGGAAACATCAAAGAAGAGTGAAATATGACTCACAATAAGATGAATATTAAATGTATGAATCATGAGGAAAGAACATTATTTGGAAATATTGATACAGCATTTCAAGACATCAGCCGGGAAGCTAAAGCTTTGGAACAACTGGGATTTCTATAAGTGGGAAACGACCCTAATTATATTCCTAAATGAGTTACATAATGACCTGAAGATAATAACTTCGAGGTTTTTGAATGGCCATCACTAAGATCTGACTGAATTATTTTAGGAGTGTTTTCACACTTGATAGTCTGATAGATTCGGTTAGATTCATCCATCCATCCATCCATTTTCTGTTCACCCTTGTCCCTAATGGGGTCGGGAGGGTTGCTGGTGCCCATCTCCAGCTACGTACCGGGCGAGAGGCGGGGTTCACCCTGGACAGGTCGCCAGTCTGTCGCAGGGCGGTTAGATTCATTTGTTGTGTCAAACAAACCAAAACCCTTTGAGCAACCTGTTCCCCTCCTCGCCTGTGGGGGCGCTGCACCAAGGACCGCTGAAGGAAATGACATGAAAGCCTCTGAAAAAATCACTGAGCACAACTTCCTTCCTCACAAAATGTAAACCAAGATAGAGTAGAGTTAGATTTTAGCGGTTGTAGAAATATCTACTGGAAGCGCTAGGCTAATGCATTTGTTTTGGTTGTATTTACCCAGAATGCACTGCAGTCAACTTGCTGCTTTTGGAGGATCTCTGGTCTACTTAATGTTCATATATGTATTCAAACCTACAGTAAGGTTGCAACTAACAATTGTTTTAGTAATCGATTATTCCATGGATTAATCAATTAGTTGGACTTTTTATTTAAACACTTAAGCTTATTTTTTACACAATATTAGAAAGACCAACGTTCTAAGATTGTCATAAGGGGAAAATCGGGACAAAATAAACGTGTAATGTGAACTATTGCATCAGGTAGTCGATGTGCCCATCTTCTCTATTTCAATATAATTATTACTGAAGGGCAACATAATATACAGACTTCATAATCTGCAGTCTTTTGGTTGAATGCAGTATTTATTTCCACTTTGGCTTTATGTTGTTTAGTTTTTATTCAAGTAAATCTTTTGTTAATGGAGACTGAGAATCCATTTTATTTTTATTTGTTTTGTTTATTTTGTTTATCAGCTCCAGTGTTAAGTGTTCTTTTGAAATTAAAGTGTATCTAACTTTGGCAGGAAATCACATGCATTATTACGTCATTTCCATTAAATCAGTGTAAAAAGGTCTTCAAACAATATTATCGTTTATCGCAATAATCTTTGAGACAATTAATCGTTCAGCAAAATCGTTTACCGCTCTGACATTCTTTCAGCAAATGGTCTTTAGGAGTTTGTATTACTCCAGTTAATGATTAATAGATTACTAAAATAGTTGATTTCAAAAATCGATTAATCATAATTATTTGATTAATCGTTTCAGCTCTAGACTAAACACATAATATTATTTAAAAATGTTGGATATCACAAAAAATGTTTTGTGATATCCTAGACAAATTAGACTTTGTCTAGGATTTAAAGCATCAGTGGGAACTTCACAGAAGCCTTCTTTGCACCAGGCTTTTTAAACCAAAACACCTCAGCATGCCCAACAGCAGAACAGAACTTAAGAAGAACTCCTGATTTGAAGCACAACACCGTTTCCCAGCACCGTAAACACAGCACAAACGTGGCAACAGCACTTGTGACCCATTCTGGCCACTTTCAGAACCTGAAAGGGTCTGTTAGCACCTGCTACGCTGCTGTGAGTAAACAAAAAGTGAAATGTCTCTGGAGGACCAGATTCCGGACGTGGAGTCGGGTGAAAGCGATAACGAGGTTCAGCAGAGCCAGAACACTGAAGACCATGAGGAGGATCCCAACAGCCTCTTCAACAATCTCACCTCATTCCAGGGCATTTACACAAACAACCAAATAATCGACAACGAGGTAAGGCAGAAAATAGGGGTGCACCAATTGCAGTTTTACGGCCGATTACGGATTACTGATCTTTAAAATGCTTGATAATGGCAGAAACTGATATTTTTTGTCTGAAATGTAGCTAAATTGTTCTTGATGCCACGTGTGCAAAGTCCCAACCCCAGCTCCCTGCAAAACATTGATCACTGACGATGACTAGCATTGGTTTTAGAAAAGTTGTCAACATATGATGCTAAATCTTAAATGTATTTGTGATATATAAAAGAAAAACGGACGCAGTGCTTTGTTAATAATTGTCCACACTACGACAAATAGATAATAAGGTAAAAAAAGGTTTTATTAAAATAAAAAAGAGAGGGTGAGAAAAGTAGGTCAGTTATGCTAGCTTGACTTTGAAAACCTTAACACATAGATGTGTTGTGGAATTTGGTGGCACAGCTAAAAAAAAAAAAGGCGACCCTCACACCGACGCAGACATGTTATCAGAAGAGTAGGCGTTTAAATTAGTTGATCAACCTCTGCTGTGCTCAGACGATCACCTGGAAACATGATACCGTAACCGACTGAATGTTCTGTTCTTTGTGTGGGAATTGTTTGCGTGGATTTTGGTGTTGAATCCTGATACACTAGTGGAGCTGCTGTCAGTCTGTTGCTATGGCAACCGGTCTGTGTGTATCGTAGCCAACAAAGAGCGAGCAAGAAGGAAAGTACTCAAAAGTGGTTTTGAGTTTTCTTCAACGGTTTATCTGTGTTATTTTTCAGTTTGCTGTGGTGAACTACATTAAATTAATTATACCAACATCTCCAGGTTTCATTTTGTTACCGCAGCAGCTCAGCCAGCAAAAGAATCGTCATTTTGCCCGCCAGTGTTGTGCGCATGGACGAAATTTTTAGAGGTAACATGTCTATATCAAGAAAGTCTCTGAGTTGGCAACAGTGGGGGGGATTATTGTAAACTGTGAATATGCAGACAAAACCTGTTGGGTGGGTGTATCAGTCAAACCTGTCTCACAGCAGAGCAATAAAGGACAGTATTTGGTCATTAGACTTTTGTTGAGGCAGATAAGATCGGATTCACATGGAAGTATTGACTGATCACCGAACTCCCAAAATTCAGAAAATATAGGACGATTTATCGGTGCACCACTACCAAAAACATTATTCTTCACTGTAGCTTCACCTAGAGGATTCGTTTTTAATGCAACATTAAAGAAATATGCTAATAAAATCGTACTGAATCTTTGTTCACAGCAAGCGAATGAAGCTGCAGAACGACAAGTCACTTACAGCCTGGTTTCAGAGGTGCTTGAACTGTTTCTAGAGACCACTTCACCAGACGAAGATATGAGCTCTGGCAGCGAAGACGATGACATTTTACAGGAGCTTTCAGGCCTGATTGATGATCTGTTTGAGGAAATGTTCTCATCGTCGTCTTCCAGTGAAAACACTGAGGCGGAGGACGGAGACGCGGAGGCGAGGGCAAGGGCTTTGAGAATGGCGGAGGAGGATGAGGCGGCAGGGAGAGCACCAGTGGCACCGGTGGCAGCAAACGAGGGTGAACAGAACAATTCAGAGGAAGTACAAAACCAGCAACAGGGAGAGAAAAAGAAGTGAAGCTACGAGAAGCAATCCTGTTCAAACAGATGAGGGAAAAGTGCTGATATTCTCTTAAGAAGATCATACAGAGTGTGTTTTGCCCTTGGAGGTCTTTAGAGAGGATCTAAATTTTTAACATTAAAAGCTTCTCTAATTTTACCAAAAATACTTTCTTCATCTTGTTTGTGGAACGGCGCCGCGGAGCTTCTGAAACATTTTCCACTGTTGTTGGAAATTGTCCTTTTGACATAAATATCCATATCTGACATTCTCACAAAGCTGAAAATCTCATCTGGTTATTGTGGTTTTACATCCGCCGTGTAACGGACCAAATGTTACGATTTCTGGAGTTTCAAATCAACAAGTTGTTCTGCTAGTAAATGCTTTAATCTGACAAGATCTTATTTTAATATTTTGATTTAGTTCAGTTTTAATATAAAAAAAACAGCCATGAAAGACCTTTGTCTCTTCCTCTCGAATATATCATTACACAGCAGATAATTCAACTTATTACCAGTAGATAAAGATCTACAGTTTACATCTGCAGCTAATTATTATTTTAATAATACAGTTTTATACAGGATTTTCTCCTTTACTTACTTCTTACATTAATATGTCGTTATATTACTTGAAAATTGTCTCAAATCAACAAAATTATTGTTTATTGCAACAACTTCTGGGACAATTTATATTCCAGAAATTGTGACAGACCTAATCAGAATATTTTGTGTTGTTGTTCATTATGATACAGACAAAAATGACAGCATCGTAAGAAGTTTGAATATTGATGTTGACCAAACACCCATGACAATGTGTGAAATATGATTTGTTTCTTTAAAAGTCACAAGTTTTGAAAAGCTGTTCAGCTAATCTGATCTGTGGTGTACGATTCGTTATAACATTTTACGTCCCACAATTCAGAATGATAACTGTAGACTAATGGAAACCTAGATTACATCAGTTCTTATCAGAAAAGGAGACACAAACTTGATTAGCATAACATGAAACTGCGGAAGGTGATCCATGAATAATAAAGAACATAATGGCAGTCAGTGAGTCAGTGCCTGAGCTTGGTTGTTGGGGTCAACATAGGATCTTAATCGACTCCCATTTCATTTAATCTTATTGCCTGCGATACCATCTGTTCCTATTCAACAAAACGCCAAAACACATTTATTATTTATGGGCAAATATGGGTTGAAGTTCATTGATGAATGCACCTGATTGTACAAATTTTTTACATTACATTATTTATTTAAACTTGCAGCTGAATTTTCAGTCTGCTTCAACCGAAGTTCTGGCTCCATTTGCACCAAAGCAAAACATTTTCCCCGATCGGTCAAATTTACAACAGCTACCTTAAAGCAAGGAGACGACATCCTGTCAGATCGAGCCTCGCAGTATGAACCATAAACACAAGCGCTGTGTGGAAACCTGCAGACGGCGGGAGTTCTTGGCAGATGGCTTTGTTTTTGTTATAATCTCCATCATTTGCCATGATGGGTTAAAAAGCCTCAGGTTATAGCTGTTAATGTTTCATCCATAAAATATTGTGACTTATTTTCTCTTCACCAGCATCTTCGCTGGGGAGTTTTGACTCGCTACATGCATCTTGTAAAGCATCAGTGCAGCTTTAATGCGGATCTGATCTACTTTTAACTCAAGCAGTTGAGCGTGACAACGTTTCAACGCGTTCCCCAGTGAAATGCATCGCTTGAAAAATGCATTTTGCTGCAGCTTTCTTCCCTTCCTCCCTCCACATTTAGAAAGATGGAGCTGAAAAGCGACTCTAGGGACACAGAAGATCTGAGGGAATAATTAAGTAATTGTAGATTAAGGGTTTTAGAGCAGGGAGGGATTTGTTTTAAACCCAACCAGAAGGAGAAACTGGGATGAACACAATTAAAGACAACGAGATATAAAACAACATGACACTTATCTCATGGTGATTAAAATAAAAAAATAAAAAAAACCACAACATGATACAATCGGGGACAATGGATGCCGCATCCTCACCGCAGGCAGCACTAATAAGCTGTGGATTAGGAGCACACAGCAGGCTTATTGGCACCAGAGCGTGCTGATGGTGTGTGTCCACACACAACCTGTGGAAGAGCTTACATCACCCTGACTATCTGCAACAGGCATCTGCAATTAGACCGGAGGATTTGGATGCCTGCAGCGGTTTCTGGGGCAACGTAGCAATGTATTTATTTTATCATTTAAACCTGCAGCTGTCTCATGTTCATGTTTTACAAGCAGAGAGCAAAAGCATTCGGTTTTTCTATCTGAAAATTCAGAGAACATCAGTGGGAAAACCCAAACAAACTGATGCAAGACAAAAAGATTTATCTTAAAACGGCTTAAACTGTTCTACTTTTATCAGGTAAAACTATTTGGAGTCGCTGCTTTCATCTGAAAAGTAACTAACTAACAGTGCCTGGTGGAGGCTTCTTCCACACATCACTGAAAAACATAGGTTTAATTGTGATGACTCAATTATTGAAATAATTGTCAGCTGCTCTCGTAATTGAGCAATCAATAATCAAATAATTGGAGTATACAGACTCTAAAACACAGTCAAAGCTGTAACCAAGCCAAAACTGTACAGAAAATATGTACATTTCACATTTAAGATGAAAACACTTCTATGTCTTTAAAAATTATCTACCCAGAATTCCTAAAGTGACAGTTTCAGCTTCAAGTTCGGTAAAAAATTATATATATATCCAGTTATTAAATGGCAAATAAAAAATAATCACAAGATCAGCTCTTATCTGATCTTGTGATGTGAAAAACTTAGTCAAAGATTCTTTCATTGAACCATAATGACACCAGTGAAAAGAATTTGAAATTGCAAAATTTAATTAAAGTGTTACAAAACCTGTGCAACAAATGACAGGCGTTCATATTATAATAAAATAGCAGATTAGATTTGCGCATCCAGACAAGCCTGTGCTTTGTTCGCTGGGTAAAAACTGAGGCGCCAGAATCAAAGTCACTGCACAACAGGGAATACGTTTCACGTCTAAAAAGTTAGGAGGACATTTCCGATAGTCGCTGTAAATCCGATTTGTGTAGAAAGAGAATCTGCATAGGGAGAAATCTGCAGAAAACCTGATGTAATCTGCAAACAGCCTCCAAATGCTTTAGCATGAAGTTAATTTTTAAAAAGAATATGTCTTTTTGCTTTATCTGAATGTGAATTTCCATCCTAACTGCATCTCTCCTGTCCATATTCCAAACATTCCTCCCCATTTACATGCCAGAGCGGGATTCAAGGACTCTGAAATTCAATCTGCTTTACAGCCAGTCAGGAGTGACAGGAGAAGTAAGGAAGTTTCAAACAAAGCTGAAAAACACAAACAACTTGTCAAAGAGGAGAAAACGCAGCTAAAACTCTAAATAAACATTTACTTTTTTTAATTCACCTCCTGATATTTCTAATCTATTTTTATAAATTTAACATCAGACGAAGTAATATCTTCATGTCAGAGAAGTCCGCTCTGTGGTGGTGCATTTTCACTCATTTCCTCCAACTTGTTCGCACTGAGTGTTTTATCAGGGTCAATGTCCTCAGGTCGCAGCGCTATCACTCACTCTTTTGTCCTCGTATTGAACCAGTCAACCTTCCCCGACGCCGAACCCCATTTCGCCGAGTAACCGAGGCGAAGGGAGAACAGAACCAGACAGAAACCAGAGAGAAACCGCTGGCAAAAAGCAAACAGCCTAATGGCAACGAGGAACAATGTCGCCATTCACAGAAACTCTTATCTGATCCAAGCAGGTCAGAGCTTGACAGGTTAACATATTACGCTCTAGAAATAGTCAAAATTACGCCGTTTAGAAGTAGACATTATACTGAGGCAGGTAGGACATTTTATTTAGCACATTAAACTTTTAAAACTCTAAACAAGAAGGCTTCTGTTGCAGTGTGGGGGATTCACATCCACATGATAGGTTGGTGAATATAAACACATGGAGCTAAAATGGAAACCTGTGCAGAATGCATAAGAGCCTGCAGCCTGATTAACTTTATGAATAATGAAGAGTCACACAGAAGCATCACAAGTTCAGCTTTCCGTCTGTAGAGCAGCCTGAGAGAACAGAACAGAACGACGGAGGATGAAGCTGGTCTGCAGGGAGGCTGAGCAAGAACCAGGCCTTCACAGGAGAAGGAAAAAAGAAACTTTAAAAAGCTGAACTGTTATGCAACTTTTTTTTTACATCGCTATCGCATGGTTTAGTTTGGCTTTAAAAGGTAAAACCGTTTTCTAATTCAAGTTTTATTGCAGCACAGGGGCTCACAGTACGGCCTGTCACGATGGATCATAAACAGAAGTTATCACGATAAAAGATATTACCGTTTTGAGACCATTTTCAAATTATATATAAAAAATAAATCATTGAACTGGAGCTGGAGGACATTTTAAATATCCAAAATAAATTTTAAAAAACAAGCAAACAACAAATAAAATAAAATATGAAGACTCTCAAACAAAACTGTCCTTCCACAAAAGACCTAGCTGAGACCAAAGATCCAGACTGAAGACTTTTGTCATCCAGTTTCCAGTAGAAAGAGAGAAAAGAGAAAAACAAATCATACAAATGGAAAGAGCTTGTTTTGATTTATCATGTGATCAATTGATTTTTTGCTACTCTCAGTTCATGCAAATCTCCCAGTTATGTTCTGTCATAATTAGTTCATGCTTCGTCTTGCAACATCAGATCACAAAGGAATGAATCTTTTTCAAAATCTTCCTTTCAGACTCTGCAGATTTCAGCTTCGGATGCTGGTTTTATTTCTCTGCTCCATAAACATCCATTAGCTACAGAAAAACCTTCCCAAAAGTGTGCAGTCGATGTTAAACCACATGAGGGATGAAAAGGGTTTGAAAAAGGTGCTACATTACTACTCAATTGTAATGCAATGCATGTGCAGCTTTCAACAAAAAAGAAAAAAAACCCATTCCAACTGGCAAACGTGATTCAAACTATGAAAGGAGGAATGTGAGGATCTCTTTACTTTCATTTTAACTCAATTCAACTCTTTGAAGAACCTTGGATAATATGAGTTACAAGATTTTATTTCCCTTTAGGATTAATAAAGTGCTTTTGAATTGAATCGAGTTTAACAGACTGACTCATAATGGAGTTCGGCAGCATAGACACAACATCAATAAAAAAAGATATTAATGGCTGAATCCAATGAGAATTACAAACTTTCTATAAATACTTGGGTAAGAGATTCAAAATAAAAACCAATCAGGATCAACACAGATCCTTATTACTTCCTCCTGTGTGAAGGTCACCACACTGACCTTCACACAGGTTGCTGTTTAACCAACATGTCCTACAAAAATCAATGGGAATGTTTCCCCATGCAACACCAGCAGAAGGAAATAAACAATGAGTGTCACACTGATATTTTTTATTAAGCTCCTCTGCTGTCATCCTGCTTGTTTTTACTCAATGCCAAGGCGCTCTGTTTATTTCTTCTTTGTTCCAAAAAATAAAGAAAGAAATAAAATTCACAGCAGCTAAATCAATTATGTTTACTCACAGCAAATCAGAAATTAAAAGCAACATAAATACGTTGTAGAATGTTATCTTTCTAAAGCAATCCCTAACAGGGAAGGCATTTACCTCATGAGGAATGTAAATAAAAATAAAAATTAGTTCTGTGATTCCCTCCTTTGAGCTAAAGCAAACTGGGAAAATTCAAATCCCAAACTACAAATGCAAACTACAGAAGTTAATATCTAACTTTCTTTTGAAAAAGCATAAAATCTTTTTTTTATTATTTTTTAAAAAGCAGTTAAAACTTTGAACTCTTTCTTTTGTGATTCAGAAGAAATTTGAACCAACTTTAGTGGAGAATAGATAAATAAATTAAATGATTTGATATTTATAGACATATTTTGCCAATCAAGTCAGAATCCGTCCTACTTTTCCAGTTTACTTCCATTCCTTTTAAAGTGCATTAGGTTAATTTTGAGACAATAAAAACAAACATAAGCTTTTTGAAAAGTGGTGCTTCTTTTAAGCTTCATCAATTTTTACTCGCATTTTTTAGTAGAATCTGAAAAGTGTAAAAAAAAAAAAAATTACAGAAAGGCTAATTTAGGTTTTTGGGTTATAGGTTCAGTCACACAGGTTCAATGGTAACCCAGCAACAAATAATCAGGTTAATGCAAGTCATTCATCCGTTCTAACCAGCTGAACCAGATAATACAGGTACTTTACAAATACTCTAAAATATTAGAGATTCTTGTCAACTCAACTACTCAGTACTACATTAGACCTAAAGAAACATGAGCAGAAAAAAATTAAAACAAACTTTTTTATATTTAACAAGAATTTCACTCACTGAAATTGTCAGTCTCTTAAAACGGGGAGGAAAATGTAAGACTCATACCACAGCGTCGTCTAAAGTTACACTCAGACAAGTCTACAAAATCTCTCCTGTCTCACGTGTCTCTGGTTCTGCCATTGACTGACTTTCTTATTTTTATAGGAAGACGTTTTCAAACAAGTTGAGATCTAAGATCGCTAATAAAACCTTTGGGATTCCACCAGGGTCGGTTCTGGGTCCATTATTATTTGTTTTTACATGCTCCCTTTATCTGCCCGTATGTCATCTTTAATGTCACTTCTTCCATCACTTTTATGCAGATTATATTCAACTGTATATGACTTTTAAACCTCATCAGATTGATAGGCTGTCACAGATCAGCGATTGTCAGTAGCTAAAACCAAAAAGACTTAGACCCTGTCGTTCCTTCTTTTTGTCTAACTCTTAGGGCCAGGATTCATTGGTGTAATGTTTGATTATTCAATGTTTTTTGACTCATGTAAAATCTGTCTTGTTCTCATTTTTTTTGTTTAAGGAACATTTCTAAAACGGTCTGCTGTTTAGGTGAACAGAGGTATTTATAGTCCTCCACATCTACTTCTTCTCCCATGATGGAAATAGTGTTCGACCTTTACCCTGTTTCTCTTCAAATCAACAGTTATCTCCTGTGTTTTGCTCACATTCGGGATAAGATTATTGACACAAAGCAGCTGTCTGCACTCAGCTTCTTGTCCAGCTCTGATCCACCTGATGATTGCAGAGTCATCTGAGGATTCAGCTCAGTGAATATCCATGAGTTGGTAGATTTTTTCCCTGCGTTACTCTTCTGCACAACTTCCTCCCTCAAACAATCCTCTGACGTCTTCACCGAACAACTAGATTTATACTGAGGGTAAATTATGCTGGACTTTTAGAAATTTTTCTCTTTCCACTTCACAATCACAGGCTTATTTGAGTTGGTTTGGTACATAAAACCACAATAAAAAACATTTAGGTTTGAGGTCGTCGTTCAAAGGGTCTGTATACATTGTTTTTTCACCAGGGAAACCTCAACATTTACAGTCGAGCCTCGTATATCAGGAATAATTGTGCACCCATGTGAGTGAAACGTTGCTTTCCTTTCTTCTGCGCAATAGTTTAGTTGAACGCATGCACTGGAGTCTGACTTTTAGAAGAAACCAGGGAGGGGACACATGCTGAAACACAATAACCTGGTTTCTAACTTCAGTGACAGTGCGGCTCAGATTTCAAGGAGCAGCTCTGGTTATAGACACTGTGGTGGGGCAACAAGAAACCACACAGCCTGAACTGAGAGAGAAATTATCCCGATACCAAAGCGGCAAGCTGAAGCTAGCTTGATCTGCAGTGTTAGGTCATGTTTTGACAGTAGTGAATCTGGTAGTTGAGTTAATTAGTACCTCATCCGAGTCTTGAGGGTGTTTACTTTTATAGTTGTTACCAATTTATTTATTGTTTTTAAATTCTTCCAGAAGTCTAATTTTATCTGTAACTGTGCATTTTATGTTTGGAACCAGAAGCCAGCGTATCCAAGATCTAAAACACGTCATCGCCAAGACCTGAACTGCTTGATTATTAAGATACAAAGATACAAAGATGTCAAAGTGACGGCACAAGAATGCCACACGTGAAGAACTGATGAAACAGAAACAAATGCAGCAAACAAGTGCAGGCAGCTGACTCAGATCAAGAGAATGATGCATGGAGGCTGGACAAAGGAAAGCCGTCAGGCAGGGAGGGATCACAGTGTCTCGTCTGCTTCACGTCACAAGCCTCTACAAATTAAAAGCCTTCATTGTAAAATTCTGAACCAAAAATGTGGCAAAGTCAACCCCATCTCCACCTTCTGGATGAAAAAAAGCCAACCGTGATCAGACTGGAAGCGGTCCTAACGTCGCTGCGATTGATCGCTATCAGACGATCTGTAGTTCCAGTCCGATGGTTTCTGCAAGAATGTGACAGCAGGAAATCCTGTCTGTCAGAGGTGGAAGTTTTACCAAAATAAGAGGTTCTTCCACCTACTTCCCACAACATAAAAGAACCAATTAAAGTCTCAAAGACATTTTCTGTAAACCTAAAGCTTATAAAACTGGTACAACTTGTTAAACTTGTACATACTATGAGCTATGAAAACAAAAACCTTGAGTTGCATCTGCAGTTTGTTTACTTTGGTAAGAATCATTTGATGAGTTTGTGGACTTGGAACTTTTTTTGAGAAGAAATCTTAAAAGTTTAATTTATGTAAAAGACCTGGGGCCTATGTTTATTAGTTTGTTTTTTCCACCACATCCCATAATACTCAGCTCAAGCTTGCTTACCTGGTAGCTAATAAAACTGCTCTGGAGTTCATTTGGAACAAACAAAAAAGGTTGTAAAAAAAATAATTCATTACTATTTCTAAATATGGTAATGAAAATATAGTGTGTTTATAAATAGGCTTCCAAAATCAAACCTTAAATCATTTATATATTTTATATCAAAACAATCAAAAGTGAAGTACTTTTAAGTTAAGCTGGTCAGGATCTTTACCGTTACTTTTACCATTTTGTCCAAGTTTAATTTCTACTTTAACATCTGAGGATGTATTTTGAAAGTGATTAAAGCGATTGCATAAGAAAAACAAGAAAAAACTACATATATTTTTCACAAATGCTTACTTGTAAGGGAATCTACAATAATGTCTCTTTAAAGTTCTGCAGAAAGAACCCTATAAGATAGTAAGTAACTGTGGCTGATGGAAAAGGGTTCCTTTTTTCATTGCTTCTTGTTTGCCAAGGAGGCGGCCGGAGCTCATAGAGAGGGTGGGATAAAAATGATCCAAATGTAATCAATCATGTAGTCAGTGATGGCAAAGCTGCAGGCAAAACCACAGGAAACACCAACTGCTGTCAAGTAGAATTGTCACCTAAACGTCAAGCTTCCCAACAGGCGTGCATCTTTGTTGTATCGACGTTTTCAGAAACTCTGCGGTTCAAACCAATGTCCCCAAATGCACATTCAAGCCTCTCAGTCCAAGCCTCAGAAGTAGCCTCAAACTTGGCACAGAAAGAGGCCGATCCAGCAAGAGCTTTCTTTGGTGCCTTTAAAAAAAAAACTTTAAAAAAAAAAGTACCCCAGTTTGTCCCTCTGGACGGAAACCACCACCACCATGGAGATGAACTGACATCACCTCCACATGCAACATGAAGTTTTCATTTCAGCCAATCGGGGACAGAAGCGGGGAATGTGAGCGGGAAAAGAAACAATGTTTGAGATCCTGAGGGCTGTTTGTGGGTAGATGGAGGAGAGGACAGAGTCTGAAGCTGGAGGTAAGTCGACACAGAGACACAAAAAGGTTAAAAAGCTGAACCAAAATAATCAGATTCAACCGAATTTGATCTGTTGATGTTATTATAAGACCAACAATAAATAGCATCATTTATCAGCTAACAAGCAAAGCTAACAACTACTTAACTTGTGTTTTTTAGTCAACTAACGATGATGTCAAACAAAAGGTGGAAAATAAAGCAGTTAAGGTGAGGTTTGGTTTTGAAGCAATCCAGTGGAGGGTAAAAGAAATGAACAACATTTTGGTTTGTGGCAATAAAAATAAGGATTTATTTAGGGTAATCTTGGTGAGATTTCACATCATTTACTGTCTTTCTTTTCATATATCGGTTAAATACTGTTTGTTACACAGGGAGTTTGGATTCAGTTATTTACCAAAGCACTACCTTGGGTTGAGGTTGCCACTTAATACATCTTGGATTAATTAGTACCGGGTATTTTTCAGTAACGTTGTTGTTGTTATATATGCATGTGCTGTGTGTCGCTGTGGTTCTGTTTTTCTCTCTTTACTGCAGGCATAGAAGCAGACTTCTGCATTGTTTTCATGTATTCTCTATCTTTCTCTCTCTCCTTTATCTTCTCTTTTAACATTTTACCCTAAAATCAAAAGTTACAGCCAGAATTTTCATGATCTGTCTAAACCAAACCTCTCTGGTTATTTTTTGAATCTTAACTGTTTTCCTTACACATCATCCTTTGGCAGATGAGACCCCTTTGTGTCACTTGGCAAATACAAATTTAAATAAGCAAAGGTCACATGTGGAGTTCC
The DNA here is from genome assembly GCF_001444195.1 of Xiphophorus couchianus. NCBI lineage: Eukaryota > Metazoa > Chordata > Actinopteri > Cyprinodontiformes > Poeciliidae > Xiphophorus > Xiphophorus couchianus. The sequence goes on from NC_040233.1 coordinate 26,031,635, forward strand.
TCACGGCTTTTTTCTCAGGCCAAATTTAATTGTTACTGCTCAGTAGAGAAGCCAGAAGCTGAGATAAGCAGAAACGATTGGCTCCTTTTGAATCATGACATTATTGTTTATTGTAGATTTCCCATAGAGATTGAAGATTACTTCATCAGTTCATTTGTTTGAAATTAGCGTTTTAATATTTCAAACATTTCTAAATGCATTTTTTGTGATCAAAATGCAATTTTCTTGCCAATTTGTTCTTTTCTTACAAATTAACTTGCCTTACTTGTTTTAAAAATGTTTTGTAAATCACATTTGATTAAACTCTACTAGCCAAGACAGTACAAAAAGAAAGAGAGCATTGAATATGACAGGCCGGATAAATCCCACCAACAATAGTTCAAAGTTTTGAGGCCCAACGGCTTAAGCCTACAGGATCTGTTGTCCATCACATTGCATTATACAATAAGAGACATAATTCCTTCATAAAAGATGGTTCAAGCCATACAATCCTTCAGGTTCAGACACGTTTTATATCAAACCCGCACACACCTTTGGCCATTATTCTCCTCATCCCAGTGCTAATAAAAGGCTTCTGAGAGGTGGGTTGAATTAAAACCAGCGACTTAGCCACGGCAAACAATCCAGCAAACAATCGGTCCCAACTGTCATCTGCGTCTGGCTAAAAACAACTCAAGTACGAGCCGCGCCTGATCCAGTTACAAAGTCTGACGTCATCAGTGGGATTTGGAGACGTATGAGGGGTAAAAGTAGTAGGAACAGTTGGCTAAAAGGCAAATATGAGATACAGTGCATGGGATTATTTTTGCAGAGTCAGAAACTCTGCAGTCTGGTGGCATCATGTGACCATTTGACAGTGAGAAGAACAGCTGGCATTTGCCGCTTCAGACATGAATCTTAAATCAAAAAAGTTCAAATACGTCAAGTTTTGCAGGAAGATATGTTCAACTCCAGCACTTTACGCAAGTTTCAACAGGTTGCTTATTGACTGAAATGAATAAATTTCCAATTCCTTGCGAACCATTATGTCACCGTGAATTCATCAAAAGCAAGAGCCCCAGTTTTACTGGAACAGCCTGCAGGTTAAGAAACATAAATGACAAAAACAACATCAGCAAAGATACAAGAAGGGGGAAAAAAGGTGGAACCAGAATGAAAAACCATGCACAGTCTTATTACTGTAACCTGTTTATAAAAGTTTATAAAGGCAGGTTATATTTGCCATCTGCCATTCCTACAGCTGTTGTGGCGACCCGATATGGTTGCATGCTACATCACCCCGAGGGCGCACAGTGGTTCAAGGCAAACAAGTTCAACATATGTTTAGAAAGCCGCAATTTACTGCATGCAGCTAAACAACCGGATTATAACTCAGAACACAAGTTAAAACTGTGAATCAGTTTCAGGATCCCCTGGTCTGCATGGAACGTTTAATGTGGTCAAATCGTAACTGTCATAGCAAAATTAATCTGTGTAGTATTCAGGCCTTCATGGACCTGAACTGCAAGCCCACTTAAGCGTGGGTAATATTGACTTAAAGTTTTATCCTGATGTTTTGTGGTACTATTGTAATAATGACAAAAATGAGGATAAGAACCATTTATTATGTCTTTTTTAGGTAACTGTGTGGCTGCGACTGCATGGCGCACCAATAACATCCCCACAAACTCAGATAATGCTCTTGAAAACCATTTGTAATATTCGTTCTGTATACACCCTGTGCATGCAAAATGATAATAAAGTCAGTCTAAGTCTAAGTCTATACTTCTCTTGGACAAGAGTCACATAAAAGTCTAGCTTGTTTCAATGAAAAACACACAGTAACTGCATTTAATTATTTAAATTTTTTATATTTATTGAAACGCCTATTGAACAAACAGTGGAGAAGAAGTAAAAAATAATCCCAACAAAACTGACATTTAGATTTTGCCGTGATGACGATAAATCAAAATTCTTACAAGCAATTGATTGCTATTAATGATAAATGGTGCAATAAATGGCCATTCCTACACCCTATAATGCATAACCAAATGTCTCAGGGTTTTGATGTTTATCTGGAAGTTGAATCAGCGCTCTGCTGTCGCACCGAACACTACAATTAAAAACGCCACTTCAGCCAAAGTTTTGAAATTAGGGAACATTTCTCCAAGTGAAGGAATCTGAAGACGTTGAGCTACAATTTGGAGTACCTCCAAATTATTTATCTTCACACAAAGACAAAGATTTATTTTTTTAAACCAAATAAATTGAAAGCAAATTCTCATTTTCAACAACAACCTGATCAGGAGACAAAAAAATATCATACAGCAAGAAAAACAATGGCTGTTTTCAATGGTTGAAACACGGATTCGGTTTAAAATCAGTTTGTCTCCTAAGCCTCAGAGTGTCCAGATATACCAAGTCCCAGCAGTACGACCTCAAGCTTTTATTGTTTAGATAACTGAGGAAATTATGCCCTCACTGTGGGATGTGGACATACCTGTTGACATCTTTGGGAACTTAACAGACTTGTATAAGCAGAAAATACACGTTCTTGTTACTGACGGGAACAAAAACATCTCACTGATGCATTACAGATGCAGCTGGGAGGCAGACGTTTGTTACAATGAGGATGGAATAACTTCTGGAAGTGGAAACAGGATTACTTACGACGCTGCTTATTCTGCATCCTATTAATTCTGATTCTTTCTCAATCATTTTTAAATGGAAACCACGAGAAGGCCTTCGTAAGGCGACAGATGTGCAAGCTACTATAAAAAAAGATGACAAACTTAGACCTTCAAAGATGTTAACATAAAAGAGAGGAAGGCTTCCTTCAGGACATGGTGGGGGAGGAAAGGAAACTGGGATGAAGGGATGAATGTGGGCAGAAGAGAGGAAGGAGCTCTGGGAGACGGAGACAGCTAATCAGTCGCTTCCCTCTTGTCTTGGAAAGGAGCCAGAGGGTGTTAGTTACAGAAAAATATTAAAATTTCCCTAGTATTTGATGAAGCCATGGTATGAATCTGACTTATAAAAGTCTCATGTGACTCATCTGTGAAGATTTAATTGAGAATTCCCATCTGGTTGCAAATATTAAAGGCAAATTCTGGACACTCAACACCCTGTTATGAGATGTTGAACACGTTTTTACCAAGTCCAGACGTCTAGTTTAGATTTGCACACACTAACAGCAGCAGTATGGATGCTTACGGTGCGATCTGCTCTCGTTTACCCTCTGCAAGTGCAACTCCGGTGACGTAAGAGGATAAACTGCAGGGCCGGGACACTGTCTGCTCCAGTGAAACACACGGATTTACATGGAAAGCAGGAAACTTTTCTGCACCCAAAGCACAATCAAAATGTCACTCATCTTCTTCCTCCAGTAGAAAACACAAAACACGCTTCAGTCAGTGAGTTACTGAGGCCGTTTCCCCACATGCAGGGCATGCAGGTGACTCCACATGTTAGTTTTAAATTTAGCTACATTCATTTGCTTTACAAATATGTTCCTACAATTACCGCATATTGTAGGAGCATGCTGCCTGTTTCTTTTCAAACCAAAACATTATATTGGGTTGAAACGGCAAAAAATAGTGTTTGGAATGCGATACAATCTTCATTTATAAAGCATTTTCTCCCAAAAATACAGTGGACCAAACCAAAACATGCAGAATGAGAATAACTCTTCGACTGCTCATAGGGAGCCAGCTGTACCAGGGCCACTAACGGTCCTAATCTCTGGCAGGAGTCAAAGTGGTTTTCTTTTTAATCTGTCTAGTCTGGATTTTGAAGATACGGGTATTTATGGAGTCTCTTTCTCCATGCCAGCTTTCCCAAAGCCTCGCTGGATGCTGAGCGTTGACTGCGTGTCAAACGGTGAAAAACAAGCCGAAAACACAAACAAGGCAGAGTCCACAGCAGATGATTCTGATATAAAAATATAACTGACCGTGCTTTAGCTCAGACGTGATCAAAGATCTTGGAAATTAATCTGTATGAGGGTCTGGATGTTAAAACTGAAGTCCTGGCATGATCTTAGCGAGCGCCTCCAGGGTTTTCTGGTTGTTTCACAGCAGAAAAAAGCTTCTGCGGTTGGTTTGTGACTGGAAACAAGTAGAGCGTGTTGACATTGAAGCTATGGGCACTTTAAATGTAAATCAAGAGTTGGAAGTTGGGGGCATTTCTGTTTTGACAGCAGCTATAGTGATATTTACCCAAACTGTGCACCAAACGTAACGGTAACTAGTCTTTTATTCAGCTTCAACTGTAAATGATCACTTATTGCAGCCAATAAAAAAGAGAACGAAATGCACCAAGAAAACAAAGCTACACGCACTAACCTACTGTAAATAAGTAGCTACAAGGTAAAAAGTCACAACCTGTTAATCATCATTAGCTTGTAAATTCCAGCTGATACCTGGATGTCTGCATCATGTATAAAATGAAACTAGCTTTCCTGTGAAAGAATAACTCCGCCCCCAAACAATAGCTGTGTCCAAATTTAGGGTCTGCATCCTTCGAAGGACCCGGTCCATGAATAAACGAAGACCGGAAGAGAAATGTTGTGAATTCGGACAGGTCTAGCCTCCACCCACTGTCCCCGCCCCACCTTAGCATAACTTATGTTGCCTAGCAACCGTGACAGCATGAAGCAGAGAGAAAAAAATCGACGGAGACAAAAAAACAGAAGACTCGGTTAAAGAAAGCAGGATCGGCAGTGGTTGACCACACCAATAGGTGACCAAGGCAAAGGGACGAATCGCTGAGACATTAACCTCCAGTGAAACCTCTGAATCCCCCCGTGGATCCAGACTCACATTCTGTGACATGATTGATGCAGAAGGAGGAACGAGTCCAGCAAACCGGGTTCAAATCTGGCCCACAATTCAATACATGGATCAATATCGTCTAAATGGGGCGCTTGTTTCAAACAAACGGGCTCCTCTTTGAAAGGCCAGGCGTGTCGGGTTGGGTGTCCTAATTCATGTGTGCGACAGGGCAAACTTCGGCACAGACACACAATCTTGTCTGATCATGTCAAAGAAGGGAGCAGTCCCACGTCTCTCTCACAGCGAGCTTCTCATCCAGAAAGAGCCCCTTTCTTACCTCAACTGCCACCAGTAAAACAAGCTGCATTCAGGTCTTATAAGAACAAACAACTGCTCATTTCATGTGAACCACAGACTATTTTCTGCAAAACAAAGCTCGATAGAAGACATTTTACAAGAAATTACGCTGCGCAAACTTTATGCATTTGCAGAGAAAAAACTGTTGGAATATTTGCAAAAGCAACACATAAAAAATCCCCCTTGAATCTGAAGGAATACATGAGCAGGGGTTTGCATTTTTCTTTTATCAAGCAACTCTTTCTGCAACATTCTTGGAACTGAGCAACAGAAGACACTCCTGCACATCATTACAGACAAAACACTGCATTTCCTAACAAACTCCCCACAGCGTCATCACGGCTGCAGCCTCAAACTCTGCAGCCACAACAGAGCCACTTATTACATTTTCTTTTCAGCAGCTAAAGAGCAGCCATTTGCAGGATATTTTGTATTAGTGCATCAACAAGAGTCAAAACGATGCAGTTGACATTTTCTAAAAGAAAACAGCTACTTTTCAGGATTTATATTAATCTGGAGAGATTTCTTTAAATTATATCTGGAGGTTCTCCTGCTAGAAAAAAGTACAGTATTTCTCAAAGATTTAATTGCTGCTGTAATAAAAGATTTCAAAGGTTTTACTCATCTTTACCAGAAAAGCAACAAGTATAAAGAAAAATTTACATTCACTGCTTCAATATCCCAACTGAATCAATATAAGAAGCACTGCTGGACAAATATACAAAAAGGATTATTTAAGAATCTAAATTTCAACATTTATAAAATGTACAAATTATGGGAAAAAAAACAAATGCATAACTACTTTTCTGAGCCATAAATAGATAAAGGGGAACAGACTTACTATCGGTGCAGCTGTGAAAGCTGAAGTATTCTGTTTTATGTAGTTTGCATTTTTAGCTTATATCCCAAACATGGCAGATAAGCAGAAATGATGAATCAACAAAAAAATGCACAAACCACGCAGACGAGTAGTTCTTACTAGGGTGCAACTATCTTAGTTATCAATTATTTGAACAATTAATTGCATAAAAAATTGCCATATTCTGCAAATTTTTCATTTAACCACATAAACCTTTTTTAATATTAAAATTATTTTTCAATAACAAAAGTTTTATTGCCAAAAACGAATCAACAGCACAAAACCTTTACCTCTTAGTAAAGGTTTTGTAGATTACTTGTTGCATTTAGAAAAAGATGTTTAACAGATTTTTTTTACAGCATTTAAAGCCAAAACTGTCATTTGGGTAAAACATATTTACATACAAAGGATTTTTTAAAATCTTACATTTAAATGGAAATATTTTTGTACATTTTTAGTTGTACAAATGGACTTTTTTGAGTCCATATACGCCAGTTAAAGCTTATTTGACTACTAAATTACTTGATGATTATTTCAAGAATTGATTAATAGCAATTAATTGTTTCAGTTCTGATTCTTACATCACCCAGAATAGTTGTTCGCATCCATGTTGTGGTTTGGCTGAAAGCTGCAACACAATTTTAGCCATTTTGAAAGACCTGAGAAATGTTGCATGTTATCGGGTCGCACCGGTTCTCCCATGTGGGTGACAAATTTGATCTGTGGATCATCAGCTGGTCAAAAAAGCAGCTTTTCCTGTTGAGCAGCAAAAACGCACACAGCGTCTTTGTCTCAGTGGGCTGTAAAGTCTAGATCTTCTGAAACCAGTTCTATCACTTTATAGTCCCAACAAATATATTGGGAGTGAGAAAACATTTTATATGTTATCACATTAAAGAACTGGACCATAAAAGACCCGCCACTAAGACACCACAGCAGACAGCAGGGAGAGGCGTTGCACATTTGAAGAGTGGCTTTAATGCCTCTTCTCTGCCCAGAGGCCAATAATCATCTGTCAGAGGCAGAGCTCTCATTTGGCCCGTCCTATATTTAGCAGACAAAGCCTCATCAGACTAAGTACTGAATTCAATTTCTAGGGACATCATTAATCTACACTCATAAATAATTTGAGCTGCGGTGATGTTTGGCTCTTCATGTGGTTTTTCAGCCGTGCAACTTCATGCTCATTTCCACTCAACACCACAGCTGAAAAATTGAAGATATTGAATTCATTTTAGCTTTTCTGTGAAGAACGCCACTGTAGGGATTAAATGATTAATTGAATTCATCGTGATGAATTTAAATAATTGTTCATTTAGTAATCAATTAATCATTAACTAGAGTTTGTTGATTCTTGCGTTGTGTGTGAATTGTGAGACAGTTTTTTTTTTGTTTTTGGGCATGTGCACCGACTGATGGCACCCTTTGAATTTCGTTGTCCTTGTGACAATGACAATAAAGATTTATTTTATCTTATCTTATCTATACAGACTCTAAAAATAAGAACCTTTGGTGAAAAAACAACATAATCAGATCAGTAATTAACCCAAAACGGTACAAAATATAAATACATTTAAGATGAAAACACCTTTTTCTGTAAATATGTTTTACCCAAAACTCCTTAAGTGGCATAGTTTTAGCTTCACCCGGTTCAAATTCACTAAATAACGCTATATGCCAAGGCATTTTAGGCCATAAAATAATTTCTTATTTAAAAAAGGAATTGAAATATATGTGTTTTGCATCTTTTAATGAATTTCTAATATTGTATAAAAAAGGTTTAAGTGGTTAAATGAAAACCTGTATAAAGTGACAATTTTTTTAAATCCAATTATAATTGATTATTCTGGAACAACAGATTATTATTATTCTTCTTTTTTTTAAAAAAAGGTGCTTCTGTTTCCAGATTCTGGTAGGAAAACGATCATTGGGATTCCAGTAAAACAAAAAGCAAAGCAATAAATTATCTCAACAAACCGACCATTGAAAACGTGTTGGGAATATCCAGTGGTTTGGTTCAACGTCCAGCCTGATTCTGGTTTGGACAGAGACGTACAGTATATCTGAACTACGCTGCTGTTAATTCAGCGTCCTGGCATTCCTCTGAGACAATCCCCTCCTTGTGTCCAACACACAGCAAGTCCCTGACGTTTCAATCAATTCCAGTCCAGTTGGTGGAAATGGGTGAGTCAGCAATGCCAGCAAGGCCAGTCCGATCCGTGAAAAACAAATGTGTCTTTACTTTACATCCATCCGATGGCTTGATCTTTGAAAAAGGTTTCTGCATCTTTTATATGCTTTATAAACTCTTACTACAAGGTTTGTAAAACTTTTCCCACAGAAAAAGTGGGAAAAGCATTTTCAAGGCAGGTTTTCAAACTTTTCAAGTACAACACTTTGGAGGTAACAATACACATGAACTAAATGCATAGTGTTAGTTAACTATTATATATCAGTATTTACTGTTATTAATCATTTATTTGTGGTTGTATTCTACATTCTACAGCAGGGACAATGCAAATTCAAATTTAGAACATTAAATGTTTTGAATGTCTCTCTCTCTCACACACACGCCTGCACACGCCTACCTACACACACACACACACACACACACACACACACACACACACACCATTCAATTGACTGGTCTGAGAACAAAACACAAATTTAACAAAGTTCTCCAATTTCAATTACGTATAAAATATAAGCCAACTTTTCTGTCAATTACAGAGATCTATAAGTCCCTGAGAGATTAGGAATAACAAATATTCGCTATACTGAAACAATCTAAACAAATTATGTTAAGGTAAATTACCTTCTTGCTCAAATTAAATGCTTAAACACAACGTGCAAAGAAAGTCACAAAAAATCTCTAAAGAATGTTCTTAAGTTTCGTAGTTTTTGGCAAGTAGAAATAATTCTGAGTAAACTGAAACAAGAAAAGTTTGGTCTGATTTAACTTCAGACAGTGACAGTAAAAAACAATCTTTTATTAGGTTTATGAAAATATCTGGTTTAAACTGTAAATAATGTTTTAGAAATTTAGGCTTTTAATCAAACGTTAGCTTGCACTTTATTACAAAACTGCACTGTTTGAATAGCAAGCACTTCCCACACCTTGAAAACACGCTGCTGCTGCTGCTAGAAAGTCAACACAGGTGATGATAAAGGAAATGTTTCTATATCCGTATAACAGCATAAATACAACAAATCTCTAGAGGACTAAAAACCCAAATATTATGACCAATCCTGTGATTATGGTTGTGAAAGTCAATACTTAAGAATACATTCTTGAAAGATGCTCATTGTGTCAAAATCAATACAAACTAGCCCATTCATATTTGCCCAAATTGTGGCATTTGTTGCAGCTGCAGCTCTGCAATAACAGAGAAACTCAACGCCTCCTCTCTCTGCGGGAGGTTTTAAACTCACATGGCGAGGACATCCAGGGAAAACATGCCATCTTCTTTAGCCAAAAAGACAAACAGAAAAGTCATATTATGACACTTAAAACAAAAACCACCGGTAGAAATTGTTTTATTTGTGCCAAAATATAAAAAATAAAATCCAAGAAACTGGATTTAAAGATTCTAATGTAAAGCTGTAATTGCATGTAACAAATCTAAGTTTTACATAATTTGAATTTAAAATATTAAGATACATTACAATTTGAACAATAAATTATCCCTCGATCTGTACCTGCTGTGTATGATGGACCAGGTGAGGAGGAAAGACCTAAAAACATTAATAAAGCAATGTGGGACATCATATTAATGTCTGAAGGCCATTTTATTGAAATAAACGACTGCTGTTCCTACACACTCAATTCAATGATTTTCAGCCACCATGTTAAGATCTAGCAGGAAAAGATCAAATGTTTGATTCACCAAATCTAATTGACTAATCCAATTATATCCGTGCTTCTTCAAATAAATGTCAAACGTGGAGATTCATCTGCTGTTCTATAATTTAATCTTTTACAAAAATCACCCATATTTCACTCAGTTACCATCCAACCAAATAGAACCTGATTTTTCTCATGTTTTCTCCTTTCCGTTATGAAAAATCTGCTTTCTGGATCGCACTGCAAACTCCAGCTCAACGGCTTTTGGCACAATTCAGAAAAAATGTTGGAACTTTTTGAAATAAAAATAAAAATTTGAAAAATTACAAAGAAAATGTTTAAGTTAGTTGTGACGTTACAACCACAACATCCATATATTTTACTGTCGCCATTTTGATTTCCATCCTCTTTTGCTTTTAAACTTTTATTCTGTGGTGGTTTTCAGAGGTTTAGAGAAAGTCGTTGGAGAACATTAGTGAATAAAAAAAAACAAACCCAAAGACGAAGAAACCCAACAAACATGTCAGGAATGAAGATGTGGAGAAGTTTACAAAAGGATTGGGTTATTAATGGAATTTTTTTTTATTGCTGAGAGAAATTTCCAAACTGTTTAAATAAAAATATTTCTTAGTGGTAATGTCCTAGAAGCTAGGGATTTATTTATTTTCATTTAGTTTGAGATAATGGGTACAAATATTTGTGAACTTCCTAACTTTTTATTTTTTATTGTTTTACGTGTAAATAGTAGGGTTGAGGAAAGTCTATTTGTGGCCTCTGGGCTGATTTCATGCGGCCCCCCAACTGCAACTGACGTGCCAGCAACAGTGATTAATGCAGATGGAGACTTTTGATTTTTGAATGAGCAAAATTTTTACAGACAAATTCAAATCTGAAGACTGAAGATGTTAAGTGAAACTGAACGGATTTGACATTGCTGCACCAAAATCAGCTTTTAGGTCATTTATTAAATTTGGGTAAATACAGCAAAGGTTCTTAAAGAAGCACCACCCAAACTACTGTTGTTATTGCTGATAGTCTATGTATTTTTTTTTATTTATTGTGTTTTTAGTTGAACACAAAAAAAAATTAGCAAACTGGATGTCTTTCTTTTAATAATGCAAGTGTCCTTTTTAAGTTTTGGATGCACCATATTTTCCAGACTATAAGTTGCATCAGCCAAAAAAAGCGTCATGAAGAGGAGAAAAACATATACAAGTCACACCTGACTATACATGGCAAGATTAGCCAAATTATGAAAGAAAATCTGCAATTTGTAGTCTGGAAAATACAGTACAATGATTTACACAAACCATTTTTACCACAAAATATGACTAATTTCTTAATTAAAATAGTGCAATCTTAGCTTGTTGTTGGGTCTACCAACTAGACCAAACAAACATATTTTTGTGATTATTTTGTGCTTTTGACTGAATAGTTTACACACCACTGCATAAAGCATGACAGATGTGCTTGTGGCAATAAAAACAAATCTCTATATTCTCCTAATGTGACCTACTCTGATCATTTAAATTAAAACAATTAAACCCTTTCCATAAATTCGATATTAACATGACCAGAAGACATTTGGGAGCCAAAAGGAGACATTGTTCCTTTCTGTGCTTGGAGAAAATGTTTAGGCTGTCAGGAACCTCCATGTTTATTATGGGAGTAAGATGATGACTACCCTCCTGGTTGTAGCTGGAAGGCTCACTATAACCCATCAGTCTGGAGTATTTAAGTTGCTGGGACTCAAACCACAAAAACTCTTTGGTAAATTCAATGTGGGGGAAACAGAGGCTTTCACAGAAGCACAATGATGAATACTGTGTAGTGTTCCCAACACAAGCAGTGATATTGTTCCATCATGACCCCCCAAAAATGCTAATATAACTTTAATGACATCATACCAAGTAGTTTAAATTTATTAAGTGATATTCTAATAAAATGATCCATATATAGATTAATCACTGGATTCTCCTGAAAACACAGCAGGTCTCTCAGCCACACGCCTTCATTTTTCCACAAACGTCTTTCTGTGAGGAATAACAAAAAAATCTCCTTTATAAATAAAACCACAGATGACACAACTGAAAGTCCTGGTTGACTAAAGGGAAAAAAGAGAGAAAGAAAGCAGAAAGTCAGACGATGACACACTTTTATGAGCTTCCTGATTCTTCTTCTTCCCTCCACAAGTTTACATTCAAGCACTTCCCCTGTTTACACAAAAAACTCTACAGCTGAATCAAACAGGAGGGGAAAAAGTGACCTGGCCTCAAAACAACGGCCCTGTAAGACACAAACTCACAAAAAGTTCAAGTGCAGCTGATTATTATCCCAACCAGGGGCATCCAAAGTGTGGCCCGTGGGCCTTTTCCGGCCGCTGGACTGATATTCTGCGGCCCATAGCTGCAATACAAGATTGGTACAAATTTGCCAGCCTTTTGCACAAATTTGCCAGCCTTTTGCACGGGTGCTTGATGCAGATGGAAACTTTTTATTTAAATTCTAACAAATTTAAATTGTACAACAAAAAATGTTGGCTATAACACAAAGTATTCAATAACCAGATCTGTCCCAGCAGGCTTTTATGAACCAATTTCTGCTTTTAATTTATTCATTCAACTTGGCTCTGTATTTTTTAATAACAGTGACTTAAATCTCGGTTTTATTACTAAGAACTAATAAAAGAAGTAAGTTCTATTATTCGCAGACAAACCTGCAAATGCCTTTTTACATGTTGGATCTATAGTAATTTACAAATCCCTTTCTAACAAAAACACTGAATACTTGTTTAAAGTATAGCACCTTAGATTATTGTTGAGTAGGTAAAGGAAAAAATATATTACTATATTTTTCTGTTTTCCCTCCTTTTTTGGCTTCAAAGTCCTTTAGACGTGACGAGGTTTTGTCACCTCTGATCTAAACCTCCCTGCCTTCATCCAGACATGGCCTCCCTCATCATTTAGGCGTGTTGAACTGATTAAAAAAAGATCATATAATTTATTTTACAGCACTCTGTTAACTTTAAGCCTCCCGTCATTACGCCTTATGATCTGGACTGTCATTAAACCGGGCAACCCCTCTCCACCTCCTCCTGCATGGTGAGGAAATCTGTTTGCAACATGAGAAGCTTTACAAGTTTTATCTCCGGCAACGCTTTCAAGGACGAGTCCATCTGCAAAAAGCATCTGTGTGGACAGTTTAGGATTACACCAGTTTTCTCAAACAGCCTATGCTCTGCTTATGTAACGGCTTTATTCTATATAGCTCTTCATACTTTGATAAAAATGAGGCCAGGGTGAATCTTCTCAGAACCTTTTACCCCTTTAACATGACCTCTAACCTGTAAAAGTCAATTAAAAAAGGAATCTAAATGATTAAAAGAAAATATCGGTTTATTACAGGAATGTTTTGCTTGGAAAAACAGACAGAACTAGTTTAAAAGTTGTTGTGAAATAGTAGCAACAAAACGCAGAAAAACAAACGCCACCTAAAACATAATCATCCATAGCAGGTTTCCCAACAAAGGAAGAGGGGGTAAGACAACGGTGGGCTGTCTCTGTCTTCCCAATAATCCACAATCACGTAATTGTTGCTTAGTTATAAAGTTTACAAATGTTTGATACACAGGACAAAGTAATTAGTTTGTACTTTTCGTTTACAAAAGTTCTAACTGGGTTTAGCCTGTCTGAGTCTGAATGATTCATATTTTTTAAAAGGCAATTTTGTTCAGACTCATTTAATTAACTGTGTCTGTTGTGTGGGGGTTTTATTTCCATTTCATTTATTGTGTCTGACATTGTTCTTCAGTCACATAAAAGTCAAATTAAAGACTTTTTTAGCCCTTTTTGGAGACCATTACAAATTAAACTTAAGCTCTGTATCACAACAGAAATTTACAGAAGAAATTGCATATTTTGCGACGCACTCTACGTCCCCATAGTGCCAAGCTTTTTCACACTGAATGCATCTAGCCTCTGGGTTGGTCACAGAGTTGAGTCAATAGGGAAGACAAACATCGTCCAGCCAACTGGCAGTAAATTTGCTCTTATGTTAAAACGCAAAAAACTTTGCTAGCTGGGAAGAGGATATTAGCAGCTAATTTCTGGCAGCTTGAACTGCCTCAAATCACAGAACACAATAAAGACGTCCGTCTTAGACAGAAAAGATCTGCGAGGGGAATAAACTACTGAGAACATATGAGGTTACATAGTTCTCCTAAAACAAAATTTAAGACCTGTGATTGATGTATTTAAGACCAGCCCACTTTTTACTTAAATGACTACAAGACTTCTAAAGGTCACATTTTTAAATACACAAATTTAAGACTTCTTAAGGACATGCGAACATTACGTTTGAAGTGCATTTTTTCTTAATAGAGACCATTTTATTTTTTGGATATTTGAAATGTCTTCCAGTTCCAGTGTCAATTCTTCTTTAGAAATTCAAGTTAATTGATCTTTGAGATGGTGTACTTGCATTATTATGCCTTTATTAGTTGAAAATGGTCTTATAACAACAACAATTTAATTTATAGCCAGGTTTCTGGAACTACAAGACATGACTAAAGAAAATAATCAGAAAAGCTGACAAGAAAACTCAACTTTGTCCGGTTTTAATCAGAAGTAGCTTAAAAGACACAATAATGTAGCATGACTGAATATGGCGGTTAATTCTGGTTATTTGAGGATTAAAGGTTATTTATACAACTTTTTTGACATAATGGATTTCTATTTGTTTTTCACATTAGATTGTACAGCTTATATACGACATTAAAGGCAGAACAAGCTGTGAAATAATTCTTCTGGGCCTCATTTTTCCAGTTGTGTAGATGTTTTAGATCTTCCTCACTCTTTAGTCAAGAGCGTTAAATGCTAAATGTTTTCCAGAGCAACCAATTAAACGTGTTCCTTTCAAGCTCTGACATGGTTTGTCATGTGGCTAAAAATCAAACAACTCCAATGCAGAAAACCAAATGGCTCATATTATACAACTGCTGTTCTCATTCTTTAGAGAAAAAAAAAATCACTCCAAATGTTTACAGACCAGAAACCTAAGTGCCTAATGGTTCTAATAAATCTTACGGGGCCCATTTGCTACGTGGATACAGTGTGGAAATCTCTGTCCGGTGAGGAAACGGATTACATTTGCAGCACATTGATGCTCTCAAGGTTGTCTCACCAAAACGCTGTTTACATTTCTCCAGAGGAGAAATTATGTTTAGACAAAAAAAGAGCACATTTGTGGTTTCAAAGGGTTGAAACGAAAATAGAAACTATGCATATTTTGCACCTCTGCAAAACTACCAACCTCTAATTATGATGTTAGAGTGAAACCATGTTTAAAAACCTGAAAACACTTTGATTTAGCCAAGTTTAGCCCTGAGACAAACTAAACAACAGGCTTGTAATGAACTATGAGGCTGACTGCTGAATCACAGCAGGTTGCAAGATGAGTTTAACGGGTCTAAGCTGTTAGAAACTCCAAAGCTTTCTGCTGCATTCGTGTTTAGGCTCCATCAAGTTTGAATCAGCTTACATTTGTCATTAAATGCTTCAATTAAGACTAAAATATTTGTTTTACACCATCGTTTTTAGAACAATCTTCAGATTTCAGAACAAAGCATAAACCTATTTGGGTTTTATTGCAAAAATAATTTAACATAATGCTGAAGTTGGCATCTGATTTGTCAGAGCAGCACAGGGCTATTTCATCTAGACAATTTTAAGATTAATTTAAAAATCCATGTTTGGACAAGATTATCCTACATTAAATACAAACATTTTAAATTTGGAGTTGTTCCTGTGCTTTGTAAGGCATTTCAACTAGAAGTTTACGAATTACAGGTTGTGACTAAACTCCCCGACCTTAGAGGTCTAGAGGGCAGAAAAGCTGTCAAGTTGCTCTTTTAAGAGTGAACTTTCTGTTAAAGCAAAAACAAAAGATGGGACAAAAAGCTTTACAAGATAAGCCATTTATTTGATTAAGAAAAACTACAGCGGTCATGATGTGTCGAGTGACTACAGAAAAACTCCTACAGCAGTTTGGGTGGTGCTGCTGGATGTTTTGTTTGTTTAGGAGTAGTCAGTTATCAAATTAAATATTTGATTAGTTATTTTCATTTTCAGTGGCTGCACTTGACCCACTTTACTGGGAAAGCTTTGTTTGGTTTTCATAATTTATTTGAGGTGAACCTCCTCTCTTGATTTTTTTAAGTTTCTTGTAATAAACCCTTTTCAATTCATATTCTACCAGCCAGACCCTTTTCTCATGTTACCTTCCTTTAAACAGACAATATTTATAATATCTCCAACCAAAGCTTAAGTGTTTTCTCACACCTGATAGTCTAAGTTCGATTAGGGACCAAAATGACAACATTTGTTATATTCTTTGCTGCTGTGGTTCTTTTTCACACTGAACTGTGTCAAAAAACTAAACTCTTTGGAAAACCTGTTACCCTCCTCGCCAGCAGGGGGCGCTGCATCACGAACTACTGACGGAAACGACACAAAAACCTCTTAAGACATTGAGCTCATTTCCTCCTACATGAAATGTAAATAAAAATAGAGTAAATGGAGATTTAAGCGGTTGTAGGATTTTTTTGTATTTGTGGTATAGCATACCACGAGCCATTTCTTCTGCTAGCGCTGGACTCTCATGTTTGTTTTGGTAGGGCTTACCCAGAATGCCTTGCACGATGGTTCACTTCCTGTTTTTGTAGCGATTTCCATTCTGCTTGGCGTTCATAAAAGATTTTGAACCTCACCAGAGTTCACTTCAACCGAACTGAACCGAGGTCAGTTCGGCAGACTGAGTTCGCTTTTTTGATCCGCATCAGAGTTTCATTACACTTTCACATCTCCCTAAACAAACTAAACTTTGTAGGCAAACGGACTGGAGTTTGAGAAACGCAGACCAAAAAAGATTGGTGTGAATGCAGCCTAAGAAAAAGGCTTAAATTTATGACAAAAACAGGAAAGCGCTTTGTGACATTAGCTCGTTTCCTTCAGCACGTCTCCGGTTTCCTTTATCTCGCCACAATCTGAAAATAAACTGATAACATTTTAAGCAGAGAGAACTGATCCGACACAGGTTGTGTGCTTCGTGGTTGAATGAGTTCATATGAGAAAACCACTTCACTCCTTAAATCTTAATGAGCCCCTTCAAGACGGGAGCATTCTTCCCACCATATCACATCTCTGCAACCTTCATCTTCACCAGGCCAAACAGCTCAGATTCACCAGAAACTCCTTCAAAATCTCCTCACAAAACAAAGAAGCTATGATTAATATAACCCATGTTTTTAAATCATGATGATAAGGCTGACAATTGATGTAAATTCCTCGCGGTGAAGCAACATAACTGATGTGCGTGAAGGGGGGAAAGGGATCTCATCCAAAATGCCGAGCACAGCAAAGAAGCACGATGGGAATGAGAACGATGGTTATGTGAGCGTCATCAGCCGGAGCGGAGGGTGCAGAATTTCTCATGCCCCAAGGAAAAAGCTGCAGGCTGTAATCATCCGTCCTGTTGTTCAGAGGGTTTTACGTCATCTTCTTCAACTGCCAATCCAGTTTGGTTTTTTTAAAAGAAATATGACTTATCTAATTTTTTTTTTTTACGTCCGAGTTCAGGAACAGAAGCCTCAGATGGTCACATTCTGCACCAGCTTCTTTTTGGGTAAATATTTCCACTGTGGTTTGGTCAAGGTCAAAGTCAGTGGCCCGCGAATCATCAGCGAAGCTTTTAATCCCGCGCTGTGCTCGTTTTTAGAAACAGAACCCCCTGACTGGTACAGCCTGGTGACACGAGGATCAAACAGGTGAACTGTGAAGTTATCAAGCTTTTCAGGTTGATTGGCCTCCCAGCACATCTTCTTCTGGTGCAACCATGCCTTAAAAGCTCGTCTGTGCCCAAGTTCAGAAAATCAAGAGAGAGAAGGAAACAGATCCAAACAGGACCTAGATCCTTGGTTGTTTTCACATAAACGTGGGAAACTGAACGGCTTGATGACGGGAGAAGGTTCCAGGTGGGA
Source organism: Xiphophorus couchianus (assembly GCF_001444195.1). Classification (NCBI taxonomy): domain Eukaryota; kingdom Metazoa; phylum Chordata; class Actinopteri; order Cyprinodontiformes; family Poeciliidae; genus Xiphophorus; species Xiphophorus couchianus. The sequence goes on from NC_040233.1 coordinate 26,049,481, forward strand.
ATCAGGAAATAAACACGTTTGTTGTGAAATATAAAATAACTGCTTACTGCTCCGTTTCAGAGATGGAAGGAAAACAAGTGAAATATATTGGATGTCCACACAGCATGACTCCATTTACACCAGTCATGCCTTGTTAGCAAAAAAATATAGCAGGGGTTGGGCATGGACCAGTATGAGAGTCCCACAGGTCCCACAGGTCTGTGGGACGCAAAGATGTTCGTCAGTATCAAACTGACAAAGATTATACTGACGAAATGTAAGGCTTTTAAAGACTAATGAGACTAAAATTTAAGACCCTTATCTCCACAGAAATGTTCAAACTAAAGAAATAAAAATACAGAAATATTAAGTTCTCCTGGCAAGATAACATTTTAAGACCTGTAATTATCGTCACCTTCCTAGAATAGTACGCCAAGTCATCTTTTGCCTAAAATGACTTTTTTTTTTTGCAAAATACCTTTTAGAAAAAAATTATGTAGGCCATTGTTTTAGCAACGTGATTATATTAAATGAGAACTTACTTTATAAAATGAATTTAAGACACTTTAAGGCCTTAATTTTAGCTAAATGAATATGGCTTTTTAATATTTATTCCTACCAATAGTAGGAATAAATGTTCTTGCAATACGTATATCCCAAATCTGTTGTCATTCCAATCCATTCATCTGCCACATTTCCGATTTAACCGCCTGAAATGACTCGGTTCTGAGCTCCAATTCAAAGAAAGACATGAGGACATAATGAAAGGAAAAAGGAAGGAAGTAGAAAAACAATAAAAAGCAGAGGCAATAAGGAGAGAAGGATTTACATAATGCAAAATAGAATAATCATAATCTGGAAATAAAAATGTTCATTCATTCTGTTACATTTCTTTTTTATATTATTAATGCCAGGAGTTCTTTAAATTAAATTTGATGTTTTTCCAGATATTTCCAGCCTGTGTAGAAACATCTTAAACAGACTTTGTTAATGAGAAAATGTCAAAAAGGGTCAATTTCTGGCTGCAGAGGTTGCTAGTCCATGATGAAGGGATTAGAGGAATATTAATTTACATTACAGGTGTCAAAGTGTGGCTTGGGGGCCATTTGTGGCCCTTGAAATAACTTCCCTTGGTCACTAACCACAAGAATGGTAAACATTTGGCCAACAGAATAGAAATGGTCTGTTTTTCTTATAAAAATACAGCAGTCTGAAGAAGTTTTATGTTTTGGATTTTTAATGTTATACAGATTTCATTAAATAAAAGCCAGTAGTTTAAAATTTGCCAGTTTTGGTGCCCAGGGCAAAAGGTTTGGACACTTCTGATTTGCATCAATGGAATCACACAGAAACTCAGGTAGACAATGAATGTTGTTGTTGGGACTCTGAGGTTGAAGCAAGCTGTGCACAAGCAGACGCATTATTATGCTGAGTGCATGTGCTGCTGCACGCCTGCATTAACGTTCAGGGTCTGATCCACAAGCTGGAGCCTTTTGCTTTGAAGATGTGGTAAACATGTGTATCTGTTGGCATTGAATGGCATCTATCAGACACACTGAGCAGCGGTTAGCATCTCCAGAGCCCGTCTGCCATCAAAGCCAATGAAGCATTAATTAAAAACAGTCATTTGTACAATGAATTGAGTAATATCTTAAACACTGCAGGGAAATACCATCAGAATACGATTAAAAACAGACTCGTAGGTTTGACTTCATCTGCATCAGCAGCAAAGCATTCAGATATGGATTCGGCAAAAACAAGCGACTCTATAGGCTTGTGTGTGAGATTTAAACGCACACACTAAACGCTATTCTTTGTTTATAAAGATATGCAATCACATCAGTCTAACTGCGCGCTAACGTTAGCACAGTCAAACGGTGAGGTTTTTATGTTTGACGCGTACTTTGGGTCTCTGAAAAGACAGCCTTCGTAAATCAAGCATATAAATTCAGGTACAGATGAACCCGCTCTGCAAGATCTCCTTCCAAGTTGGCCATTTTGAATGAAAGGTGGAGCAAAGGATCCACACAGAGTTCACTGCTTCAACTTTAGCTTAACTATAGAAAACTATTTAAAAATAAATAAATAAATAAACAAACAACGCTCAGCCTGGTAGGGAGGCAATTACAGCCTGGCAGCCTGCCATGCTCATAACACACTGAGAGAAACCCTGGAAACCGAAAAGGCCTGGGAAGACACGCGTTTTCCCATTTTCTTTTTCCTTGCATATCCAAGGCTTTTTTAGGTAACTGCATGGAACGGAGTTCCCTAAATGCAGTTGTTTGTGGTGCTATGATTGCACCACAAACAAAAACACTGCTCTTAAAAAAATGTTCCCCTTTGAAATTGGCTTCTTCAGGAAGCCACTTACTTAAAAAAGTGTGATTTATATCACTAAACTTCACATAGTAATTACTTTTAAATTATAGTTTTGAATGTAATGATGCATTATTGATGCTTGTGGAACAAACAGCGGAGAAATTAGTAAAAATAATATAAATAATAAATGTAGTCAGAGAACAAGCAATCAAAATTCTTATAAAAAGTATTTACACTATATGATAAACAATATGATAGATAACCAACCCTATCATTGCTACACCCACAAGCCTGTTCTGCATCACTATTAACGTCACAAAACCAAACACCCCAGACCAACGCCCTCATCCCCTCCACAAACACACACACAAACAGAAACAAGTTGGAAATAAGTACTGGGAATTAATATTGGTCCAGTTGTACTCGTCAGACCAATACCAATGTTGTGCATCCCATCCTATCGCCTTTGAACCCTGATCTAATCATCCCACCATCATTTTCATTTCCCTGCTTCTGAAGTCTCTCCAGAAGAAGACTCCATTTATTTAGTTAGTTTTTTGGTTTCCTGCAGAAAGCATTCCTCTCTAATGACAGGGGAAGTTACAAGGGGGGTCCATGCAAACACTGCGGCAGGAGAAAACACCCAACCTAAATCTGGTCCTCCTATTAAGACAGAGGGTGGGGAAACAGAGCTGAGATCTTCGACACCACATCTGTGACCAGCAGACTTCCTGAGACACGCTCAAGGGTTGGTTAGATTAAACAGTCTGGGACGAACCGGAGAACTAAACATGGCTAGGAGGAGTTTAAATAACAAGGGTGTTGTGTTTTGAAGTAGTGTGTTTTATTGTGGGTGAAGTTTCTACTAACAGTTACACTTATTTCATGCTTTTTAATTTGACCAAAAGCCTTGGATGCCTTGCTGTCAAACATCAGCATCCAACAGAACCAGCAGCAGCAGCAGAACTCTCCTTCTCTGAAACCACAGACCGTTCACAGCACACTGAGAAAGATGCAACATGTTTTTGCTGAAAATAGTTTGGCTGTACTTCTTGTTTATGGCTCTTGTTGTGGTTTATTGTCGTCCTTTCGTCCTGCAATAAGTCCAAACAACTGATGCAGTTGCAGCTCTTTATTTTAGCTCTGACTGAACCTCCAAGGCTTTCTTATCTGGTCAGCCTGCAGACCAGAACTTATTGGGTTTCAGGAGCCAAAAAAACTAAAAGAAAGAGAGACAACTTAAGTGGCGCTCAGTAACCGGTTTGGCTGATTAATGAGAAGATTTCCAATGCAAGCTTGTAAAAAAAAAAAAAAATTATGGTCCTCAACTGGAAAGTTAGCTTCTTTCCGATAAAAGGTTCAGTTTTCGCAGATTGTTTTGGGGAACGTGACTCCTAATTGTGGATGTAAGTCCTATTGGTTGATTTTTTTTTTGTGCAGTATATCCCACATATTCAACAGAAAATGCAGCTTGAGACGCTGCAACACATATGCGTAATCCTGCTTCAGCCGGTATTTGCTCACATTTGAAAAACAGCAGATCTATGTGCAGCATTCAGCTTCCTTGGTGCTAAGCAAGCTGATAAAGAAAACTGGTTCTGTTCTGGGACTGTTCCAGAACCTCTGCAGATGATGGTGAAAAGAAAGTAAGGAAGAAAAAATGTGAGCACCTTTTTAATGAAGAACCTTGAATGATATGAGTTACAACATTTAATTTCCCTTTTGGATTAATAAAGTATTTTTGAATTGAATTGAGTCAACATGCTCAAACTGAAACCAGAGTGTCAAACAAAGTCTGTAGAAAATAATTTACAATAAACTCAAACAATCCCTGCGATATGAGCATTTCTAATCAGTTGATCTCGATAAATCAGGAACATAATGATGTCTCGTGGTTTTACAACAGAAGTACAAACAGATTTAGGAACAGCAAAGTGTGACTCCAGAGAGAAGTTTTGTGCATTTGACTCAGATTTTTTATAGGTATCAACTTCCAGTCCTCAAGAACTGCCGTCCTGAAACACACCTAAATCAAGAGTCAATTACCTAAATCATAAACTAGGAAAAGGATTTTATTCAAAGTTGATTTCAGCTTTTATTCAGATGCAGAACCTCAGACCACCCGGTCTGATTTAGTTGCTTATTCTCCCGTTTACTCCAATATCAGCTAATATACTGAAATTATTCCATCACTGTATCATACTTTAATTTGTCATATTTCATGACTTAAAGAACAAAAGCTAAAGCATTATAATCAAAGAGCAGCTGTCTTCTCAGCAGAGAGGTTCTCATACCTGCGTCTGTCTGCTGCTGGTGAATTATTCAGAGGAGAGGAGGGTGCAGGAAAGCTTCTGGGTCACCATTATTACAGCAGAACAACCAGGAAGTTAGTAAAGAGAGCAGCAAAGCGTCAATGAGGAACGTCAGTTCGGAGCGAGTTAACCTCAATTTTCTACCAGCTGATGCTGATTTATTTCTCCAAAACACAAATAGAAAAATGAGCTAAATGTTCCCAACAAAAAAATAAAGGAATTACAAAATTATACACATTTATGCTTTAATGCACTAGTCCCCAAGCTGAATCTAATTATTATTGCCCTCAAAAATGTTGAAAAAAACAGGGAGACGTTTTCTATTTTGATGCATTTAATAAATAGGAAAAAAGGATTTTCTTTGTAATTTGACCACCTGAGTATCAGATGGAAAAATCAACCAGTTAAATTGTGCATCTCCTAAAACTTAACAAATCAAAGCATCCACTTGATCAATTAGACAACAACTGAATTCAATCATAAGTATTTTCTTAATTTTGAGTGATCAGTTAGTTTATACTTTGATGCAAAACTGACCGGAAAACGTGGCAACTCCAGAAAGACTTGGTGCAACAAAAGGGTGCTGCCAACTGTTAAATCGTGCAAAATTTAAAGCCACAAATATGATGGATGTCAAATAGCCTTGCAATTTTCTCCCCCATCTTATCTGATCCAAGTGGGGGGATCTTTGCAGGCTTCTGCACTGAGTTAGTTCAGGGGTTATCTGCAGCTGCCTCGGTAACCTCTGCAGGTTGTCTTCCACTTTTATCTCCAGGATTTATGCCTCGGCTCCATGCCTGCACTGGGAGCTTTCCATCAGCCTCCTGCAGGATCTGGAACGAGCCAAGGACTCAGAAGTCTCATATAAACTTATTTAAATGTCTCTTTTGTGCATTTATGTCAACAAACCTCTCTGGTTAGGAGCTCTAACTCACAAAGTTAATCACACTGTCTGGCTGGATTGTTTTTATTGGGATCCTGCAGAGAAAGATGATGCACTTCTCAGCTGGCCCCTAAACGCCTCACAGCAGACCTACTTTTGCTAACTTGCCATCTTGCTGCTAAAAAAGAAAAACTCACTCCGAGCCGAGCTGGAAACTCTGGAAAAGTTCGCAAATTTGTGAAAGCCTCCGCTATGATCCTGGAAAATGTAGTCTGCCTTGCAGCGAGAATCCCTAAGGAAGTTTTTCTGTTGGTTTACAAACACTGGAACCACAATGGCGGTGCGCCTTTTCTTTGAAAGCAGCAACACACGGCGCAGTTTGTGCGCCTTCTTATCTCCGCAACCTGTGCACCAAAACAAGCAAGACAGAAGGAGAAACTAAACGCCGAGCCTCCTTTCCTTCCCCCCCCCTTGCGACTGCTTTGCGTCTGCGAAAAGTTTGCGCCATTTTTGAGCGAGCTTGCGGCGCTTCCAGGACAACATGAGGGGGGAAAAGTAGCCTCTACTCACCTTGGCGATAGCCTTCTTGTACCGCATGACAGCCTGCTGGATGAGTGCGTGGACTTTAATGTTCCCGTCCCCGCACGGAACCACCACCCGGGTCCTGCCGAAGCACACCGTCACTTTCATGGCTCAGGCTCCGAGGACTTCCCCAGGTTCGGAGCAAAGCCGAGACGAGGAGGACAAATCCGAGTGGGAAGCACACGGGAGCATGGAGGGGGTTTTGTTGTTGTTGCCCGAGGTTATCCCGGTATTCCTGTCAGGGAAAATGAGGACTAAATGTCGTCCCGCTTCTCCCCGCCGGACGACATTGTTGTCTGTGTTTTCAGACCACCTGTTTATCTATCCCTCCCTCTTTCTCTCTCTCTTCTTCCTTCCTTCCCTCTCTGGATCCCAATCCCTCTCTCCGGGCTGAGCTAATGCTCGCTGGTGCGTTCTATGGCCAACAGGAGTATCGGAATCAAGACAAGCAAAGTTTTGTTTAAAGCACGCAATTTAAAATGGATAAAATAATGCATTAGATCTTAAGATTTCAACTTTAAAAAAGTCTTTCCTCCTGATATTTTACAATTATTTATCGCCCTGTGATGGAACAAGAGATTTAAAATAAAACAAGTCTTAAATCCCTGTATTTTGTTATAAAGTTGTTACATTATTTGATTGGAATCAGTGTCTCTAATATATTTTTTAACTGTTAAACATTCAATTTGTAAATCAAACTGTTTTCACAGCACCTTTCATGCAATGCTTAATAAAAATACTTTTCAGAATAAAAAAAATAAAAAATAAACTGTGGGTGGAAAAACTAACCCTTTAGAAGTGAACAATGAAAAAAAAGGAAACTCAAATAATATATAAAAAATGAAACACCATATTTGTGAATAAATCAGCTAATTAATAGTAATTTATAAAGATTTATTTAACTAGTACAGATGTAAAATGCATATAAGTAATTTTCTATTAATGAAAAAAATGATGCACACAAACAAAAAAGATAAAAATCATGACATTTGGTTTTAATAAAAAGCAATAACAAAATATTCCATAAAAAATATTTAGATAAAACCTTAATTTCCAGGTAAAGTTGGATATTTGATATGTTTGATATTTAAGTAGAAAATTCAAATATATATTACAAAAGAGGAAGGTATCAATCTGTGCACCCTGACTGTGAAATGTTTTTCAGAGAGACAAGAAACTGTCTGTGTAGTTCTTGTGCCATTATTGGTACAGCTTTTATTTTATTTTAACTTAAACAAATGCATTATGTTATATTTATTGATTTATAAAAGCACCTTTATTAAAGAAAAAAAAAGTAAAAGCCTTCAATAGAACGGAACAAATGAATGTTTTCTAACCCTTTCCCCTAAAGTTCCAAAACCTGCTGATAATTAAATAGAATTAACTAAACCTAAAAGAGCTGAATGCAACAAATTTGCAGTTTTTCTGTCAAGAAACTGAATAGGCACTGCAGATCAAGCTGTGAAGCTGTAAATTACGAGCTGCTCCTGAACGTCTCAGACAGGCGATGTCTGGCCCCGCTCCGTGGTCAGGATGGGTAATGTTTGAAGGGCCAGACTCAGCTGGGGTGGGTAGATCCACTGTAACTCTGTAAGTTACAGCGATGATTTAGGAAATCCATGAAGAGTTTTTGAGATATAGAATATGATTTGTTTTATTTAGAGCTCAGGGTTACTAATAGGAAATAACTGAAAACTTTAAACAAAGACAATCTAGACTAAAAACCAAACACTTGTTTTAAACAAAATATGCTATGCAAAAGTTTTAAAGTGCTACATACTTCATTAATAATTGTTTGCCAAACAATTCTGCTGTTTTTAAGGTTTTCAAAGTCTTTTTAATGTTATTTTTACTGTTTTTACAAGGAATAAGAGAGTATGAATACATGGACAGAGGGATAAGGTCTTTTGTGTTGTCATTTTTCTAAATGAAACTGAATAAATAAAATAAACTAAATAAGCTATTTGCTAAAGTTTAGCTTATGTGGACACTATTTTGGTTCATCTCTTGAGTTTAAAACTCTTATTTATGTCTGAATCTCAGCTCACTTTATCGGTGAAGTGAGCTGAGAATAATGCATTCTGACAATCTTTTGAGCAATAATGCTCACCTTTTTTTTAAAAAAGGGAAAAAAAGTTATTTTAAGAGGGTGTGGAGGGAAAAAGCTGACAAAATCCAAACAGAAACACACAAAAAAACTCCTTTAGATTATTTGCTCACTCGGAAATAATCTCCAAGAAAATCTGCCAAGTTAGAAGTCAATAAATCTACTAAAAAGATTACTAATAAGACTGTATGAATATAAAAACAGTCTTTAATAATATCTGAAGTTTAGCATCATAAATCCTGTGACCCAATTCTTTGGGTTTCAAATGCCTTTGGTCCTGAGGAAAGTTTCAGTTTTATTCAGTGAGGAATATAAAAAAAGAAAAGAGTCTCCAGCTTCTGGATTCATGGAAACTGTGTGTGTTTTGTGACTTAAATTGGGCAGAGTTAAAACAGAAGCTCTCCATCATGTGATGCCAGCACAGCTGGGAGGTTATTTTAACTCCCAACACAGCTGGACTCCAGCCTCACCCTCAGCAGCTGTCACAAACCATGTAAATAGCTTCACATGTGGAGAATATGACCAAGTGACCAAGTGTTTATGAGGATATTTATGAAAATGTGAACCCAAACCATATGGAGCAAAAATAAAATACACATAAACATTAGACTAATGCTTGGTGATTGTTTATCTCTTCAGTGCAAGACCACAAACTAAAGATAAAACGATGGAAAAAAAACAATTCAACTTTTTCAAAAGTAGCTTTGAAAAAAGGCAAAAAGATAGTATCTTGTCATTTTTATCCATTCATGGCTTTTTGTTGAGCGTTTACTAAGGAGGAAGTATATAAATTAAAGGCTAAATAAATTACTCTAAACAGCAGCAGTGCATCTTAAAAGCAAAATGTCATGTGAAAGTGAAAGCTGCTCTTAAATCTGTTTCATCATAAGAAAAACAAGGGCTTACCTGCAGTAAATCATGTTTTCCATAAGAGCCCATGAGTCTCCACAATATATTTCATTCAGGCCTCAAAGTGATCCAATTTATTTATTAGTCTGTTTTAAATAGTCATTTATTGTTTCCCTGTTTTCAGTCTGAATATTTTATGACTTGATGCGGGAAACTAACCTAATTATACTATTTTTGTAAATGTCAATACAATAATACTATAAAATAATGTGGAATTAATATGAATAAAAACAAGTAAATGTAGTGAAAGCCAGCTTAAAATAAAAAATATGTAATAAGCTGAATTGTTTTCAGCACTTTTCATAATTACTTTTTTAAAAAGACAATTTTATTTTTCCATTATTTACACAGGTTAAATCTCACTGAGAAAATATATTATCCTGTTTAAGGTTTCCACGATTAGAAGAAACATGTTGCCCTAAATATGCTGTAATTTTTCTATTAACTGAAAAATTGCTGTTTGTGATACATCAAAACTCAATTATTTAAAAAAAAACAATTATTTCTTTTGTTATATTTTTCACCCCTGGCGGTCGCCATTTTTCACGTGCGCAATGGCTGCTGGGTTGTTGACGTGATATGTCCGTTCTGTACTGGAACATACACCGGAAGTAAACACAAGAAGGCTAACATTACCCGAGTTTGTTTATTGCGCTTGTGTGTACATTTAAATAATGCCACATAATGTCGCTGTTGGCTGTAATTTACAAAAGAAATAGTGAGGTCAGTCTGGATCATTTCCCTCATGAAAAAAAAGAAGAGCGCAGTGGGAAAGGGTAGAACACAACTTCCGAACAGTTGTGCTCTCAACATTTATCTCCAGAAGATTTTATTTGTAAAAGCAAAACTGATGAAGGCTCTAACAGGTTCTTGTTACCATCACAAGCTAAATCCAAATGCAGTGCCGACAAAGCTCCAGTGTTTTGACAATCTGTGCTACCTCGCCAGATTTTCTGACCACAGAGAACTATGCCCATTGCTACAAGGTGGGACAGATTTTTGGGCAGGACTTAACACCTGTACTGAATGTGAAACCACGGACCCAACAAAAGGCCCTGACCAGAAGTTAACGGACCAAAAACCAGAGCAGACACCGAGCACGTCAACTACTTACCAGATCACACAGACCGACCAGAGGTATGTTCTTCTTCTTCTTCTTTAGATTTTAACGGCAGCTTGCATCCATTTACGTTGCACTACTGCCCTCTATTGACTCCTACCACCTACACCTCAAATTCTCTTAAAAATCCCAGTGTTTTTTAAAAAACGAAAAATCTTCTTTTTCCCCTCAATACTATTCAGCTGACCAGAGGTATGTGCCATTCATTGTTTTGTTTATGAAGCTGAAGATGGCGGCAGCAGCACAAACACCAGCTTCTTCGGCCGATTCTTTCCTCGTCCTCCATTCGGCCCTCCTCATCATCATCATCATTTCTTGTGATTTTTACATTTCCATTAATTTAAATGCAATGCAGTTCAGATTGAAAAGGCTAAATGACATTACTCATCGCTTTTTTGGCTGGACGGAGCTAGCGCATTTGGACCACCTAGCATACCTCATTTACCCAGAGTGCATTGCAGCGTAAACAACAGCCAAGAAGAAACTCTCACACTGACAGATTGCAATTCCGCCTAAACCCAAAGGTTTGTGTTCACCTGACTGCAAAGAGAAAACCTTCCCTTTGTCTCCAAAGAGTCCTGACCGCCTTGTACCTCCAGCTTTTTCAAGACTGCAATAAAATAAAATGATCTTTGAATATGTACACGTTTATAATTACATTGTAACAAAAGTATATAAAACTATTTCTTAAGTCTTTAAAAATGATTTTAAACATGAAATAAATATCAATAATAGCGCCATTACATTTTAAGATAAATTAATTAAATGGGTTGCGATGGACTGCCGACCCGTCCGTGTAAGATAAAGGTGTAAGAAAATGGATGGATGGATGGATGAAATGGGCACCACAATAATATTTTAAAATTAAGATATAAAAAAACAAGTTAGTTGAAATTATATTGAAATTTATTTTGATAACAGTTTTCAATGATCAAAAAATAAAATAAAGTTATTATAAAGTAAAATAAGCTGCGTAAATTGAAAATGCATTACATTTTCCAAAACGAGTCATTCACGTTTAACTGAGAATTGTTTCTGGGTTAGTAGCGACATCTAGTGGTAGACTGCATGAAGTTAATTCTTTCTCGTTTAGCTCTGCAAGTCATTTATAAAAACAACCTGTTGATTAATCACTGTACAAAATCTATTTTAGTAAACAGTAAATTAGCAATAAATTAAAACAGAAAAAAAACCACATACATAATATGTTACATGAAAATAATCTGAAATGGATCAAGAAAAATTATCTTAACAACAATAGCTGGAGATCTCGACCCCACTTAAAGTCTATACATAGAAATGGCTTTTGGAAAAAACAAATGTCATTGGGTTGGTAGCTGTTATTTAAAGCTGTGAATTGGTTGTCAATTCTAGTTATTTGTATGTATTTTTTCATACCCCTTTTTGTCCTAAAATGTATGCAAGAATAACCACAATTGCTGTTAAAATTTGAAAAAGGCAATTCAATAAAAATGCCTTCAAATCAAATTACAGCATATTCTTAATTTGAATAAAGTAGGATGCAGTAGAGTCACAATACTACAGCAAACACTAAGAATAAAAAAGAAATGTAAGCATTTTTAATTAATATTGTCTTCAGTAACTTTTTATTGAGATGGCTGCCTGTTTCTTTGTGATATAAAATTTACAGTAGTAAAACAGTATTCAAAATGGAGAAAACTAGAAAACATTCCATTTAAGCAAAGCATATATGCGTTGATCTTCATAAGTCAGGAAATGATTACAAGAAAAATGCTACTGACATAAACTTGCCTATTATCTATAATTGAATCAGAAAAAACAACTTATTTAAGACTTTTAACACAGTGAAAAGTACTTGCTTAATCAGTTTAATCATAAATATTGAAAACATACTAAGATAATTTTGCTTTTCATAAAGTGTTCTTACTAAAAACCTGCATGATGCCGAATTTTTGCAAAACAAAGATCAGTTGGGATGGAGGGGACTCGAAGCATTTCAGCTCTAATCTCTGTTCTAAAATCGCTGTTTTAAAATACAGCAACCAAATCCTTGCATTATCTCTTTTTAAACATTAAATATATTTGTATTAATTCATGTGCTACAATTATAAGGGGCTACAAAGAACATAAACAGATATTCAAAGATATACTCAAGTTTGATGTAATTGAAATATCTGTGAAGTTTCTTAGATTGTGATATTCAGGCAGGAAAAGGACACAGCAGATGCCTGAATGTCTCTTTGATGGTATTAACAGCATGTAATTGTGTTCTGCGTCTATCCCAGGCTAATTTTGTGCTAAAGAGTTCTCTGGCACAGAGTCGGTGTGACTCCCTGCTGTTGGCCCTTTGAGCCACCCGAGGGTTCCCCTTCTGCTGCCGGTCCCCGGCCATCTGGACCCTCCATCGGTCATGATGAGGAACAACAGCAGGGTAAGATGATACCATCCATCCATCCATCCATCCATTTTCTGTTCACCCTTGTCCCTAATGGGGTCGGGAGGGTTGCTGGTGCCCATCTCCAGCTACGTTCCGGGCGAGAGGCGGGGTACACCCCGGACAGGTCGCCAGTCTGTCGCAGGGCAACACAGAGACATACAGGACAAACAACCATGCACACACACACTCACACCTAGGGAGAATTTAGAGAAACCAATTGACCTGACAGTCATGTTTTTGGACTGTGGGAGGAAGCCGGAGTACCCGGAGAGAACCCACGCATGCACAGGGAGAACATGCAAACTCCATGCAGAAAGACCCCGGCCGGGAATCGAACCCAGGACCTTCTTGCTGCAAGGCAACAGTGCTACCAACTGCGCCACTGTGCAGCCCTAAGATGATACCAACCTGAGAAAATAAAATACAACAGCTTTAACTATTTAAAGGGAAAGGTATGTAAGTATGTAAAACTTAGAAACGACCAAAATGAAGACATGCTGTATTTTCCGTTGTAAGAGGGTTTTTCTTACCTGCAAGTTATAAATTTTGCCTGATGCCAGAAAGATGGTGGAAACACTTTCTTTTGATCTTTTTTTCCTCCATTTATTTTTATCACACTGCTGAGTATTAGCAGAAGCTTTACCCTGTGGGATGGCGCTCTTTGATAACAGCGGGGGCAGTGTTTGAACAGCACGGTCTCTTGTGGCATGCACAGGGGACAGATGGTGACTCTGGGGTCAGTTAGAGTCAGATCTAAATAAAGACTTTTTACCAAGAACACATAAGATTACAGTACTTTTAAATTACAAAGGGAACACAGATGTCATGACATCAAAAGGCTGGGATCAACTTAGTTACTAACATTATTGATAAATACTATACTTCATAACCAAAAAGCATTTTTCCCTTGTTTTTGTTATGACCTCTGAATTTTAAGATACATGCTAGTTATATTAAAGAAAACTAATTTTCAAAAATTAAAATGCTTATCTACTGAGCATTTACACATATACAATATCTTCAATAAATACAACATAGATTGTATTCAGTTATTCATGTTACATTTTCTTTCTAAATTTGAACTATTTTATCATATCGAATTATTTATTAACTAAAAATTGACACATATTTGATAAAAGACGAACAAATTATGTATGTTAAATATATAATTATAATTGGTACGTGCACGATTGAGTGTTGATGTAATACTATCTATTAGACGTTAGGGGGCGACATTACTCTGCTCTGAAAACAAAATATCCAGAAAACCAGACAATATAAATCTTATTTAGTAATAAAACATATTTCACCAAAACTGTTTTTTTCCCCAGGTTTACGTCTTGATACACTGTGAATACTGTTAAAGTAGGCTTAACGTAAAGATAAAGTTTCAGTCAATAAAAATAATAAAATCCTTCGATTTGATTCTACTTTACAAAGTTAACAAAACCAACCAGTAGCCAAAGTTAGTAAAATGAATTAAAGTAAAACGGATTATCTTTAATATCTACATATGCCTGATACCCTATGTAAATAATGTGGTTTGGTCGTAAAAAGATGGGTTACACGGCGAAAAAACAGCAAAAGTTCAACATTTTATAGAATTAACTTATTCTGGAACATTATGTGGAAAATCTTGGCTACAAATGTTCTCTTTTCCCCCTTTGGCTAGCTAAAAGTCCACAAAAGACTATTTGTGCCAACGGTTACTGTGTTTGTACCCTTCGGGCTAACTAGAACTAAAGTAACGAAGTGAGTCCTCTTGCGTTCTCTAGACGATCTTCAAAGTTAAACTGACACGTCGAGCGACATTTTCGGCACAGCATCATCAGCGCTGACGTGGGAGCTACGTGAGCGAAGGCGAGGCCCAGGCCGTCCATCCATACTGTCATTAGTGACGAGTCAGACTACGTAAAAACTTCGGTAAGTCGCCGTAAAGCTGTCACTTTCTTTTTAGAGGGGGTCAGCGCCGAGCTGGAAAGTACGCAAACGCATCCCCGGCGCGAATTTTTTCCTTGAGAAAAGTTTTTTGTTGTTGTCGTCAGTAGACAGCAGAACAACATGGTGAGGAAAAAAAAAAATGATATCAGAAGGTTCGGCTGTCAGCAGTTTGTGCAGCTGCGCGTCAAGTCCGAAATTGTAACTGTGATCTGGGAGGCTGAGTGAAGTATTCCTCTTCAAAATAAAACATTTTTGAAGCAAAACATCTTGAAGACGTCAGTTATTTTAACCTAATGTCTCGAGAAAATACACTTTCTTACTGTCTTGAAATAAATATACACAGAATACACGAGTGAAATCTAAAGATGTAGTACGAGAATAATATTTTTAAGACTTGAAATTTTATTTCTAAAACTGAGAGTTAAAGTTTTATCCAACCCGTTATTAAAACGTTTAACTTTTCATGTTCATGCGCTGCCATGTCATTTACCCAAGGCGTGGATCCGTATAAATAAAATATAAATCTGGATTACATAGGCCTCTAAAATCGTGGCTTCTGATGCATGTGTTGCATAAAGTCACACGTTATTTAATCTGTATGTTGTACATTAATTGATCACTCTGCATCCATTAAGAGTTTGTTTTTTTTCTCATGAGGAAAACTGTAAAGATTTAAAGCTGAGACTTGAAAAGTTTGTCATCTTTTTATAACAAATAATGGTATTTTACCTATAAAGTACAGCTTTCATTCGCTTCCCAAACATCAAAAAACAAACATTTACCCAAGATAAGATAATTATTTAAAAAATATAAACAAACATTTTCCAAACTCTGAAATTGTGGCTTCAGGGAAATATATGTATTGTGGAAACTCATTATTTAATGGTTGAAAAACTAAAGATCTTCTGGAAGTACGTAGGATACCAAAGGGAAAACTGTAAATATTTAAAATTTATAGCAATTTCTGTTTACTTATCCTCAACCTTCAAATTTATTTAACCCTTAAATCACAGTTTTTCAAATACCTAGCTTTCATATGCAGATGGGACCCATAAGTGTCGGCCCCTTATGAGTCCCTTTTCAGCCTCTATGTTCTGGAGTACATAGAGGTAGACTTAGAGGTTTAATGAATGAAAACTCTGGGTCAGAAGTGGTAAACATATGGGTTCCAGATATGTTGCGAAACTTGAACTGGTTACCAGTTCTACCAGTGGGCAGCCACATATAATAAAGATATTATGTAAGTCAGCGCAAATGTTTCACAGACTGTCAGTTTCATCAAAGATTTGAATTTAAATTAATTTACACATGAGTGTAAATTAAGCTTAATTTTGTAAGCAAAATTAAGTAATTGAACTTTTGCCATGTGGAACATTATTTTATTTGACAGTTCTTAGAAAAATTTAATGTTTCAATTGTTTATTTTTGTGTTTTTATTATGCAAAGGACTTTGAACTGCTTTGTTGCTGAAATAAAATAAAATAAAATTGGATTTGATGTGTAGAAAGGAGATGTTTGCAATAAATGTATTGCAGAGAAATCCACTGGCTCTGTCTGATACTGGTTGGTGTTCTTCTCTGTTGCCATGTTAATAATTGTGCGTATGCCTAGGTGACCATGGATTCATCGGTGTCGTCTCAGCTGGAAAGCAGTTTAAATGATTCAGTGACAGATGGAGAGAAGGATCATGGAGAGGCCGACGCATGTCCTGCAGACTCCAGTCAGGTATGCTCACTTTGAGCTATTTGTTGCTTTCTGCCAAGTATGACGTCAGCAGATTTCTGTGTGACGTCGTTGATTTGTACCAGCAGGTTTTGTTGCAAACAGAGTCTGAAGTTGCTGTTGTCCAGCTGTCTGATGGTCAGACCACGTCGGTTCCAGGAGTCATCCAAGCCCCTCAGACCTCTGTGATCCAGTCACCACAGGTCCAGACTGTTCAGGTGGGAACCAGAGTTTTAATAGCTTCTTTACACTTTAGTTTTATTTTGATGTGGCTTTTTGCTTGTCTAATTCAGTTAGTTTTAATTCGAGAGTGTTTGCTAGTATTTATTCGATATGGATTGATTTTAGTTAAGTTTTTATTAGTTATAGTAATAGTTTTAGTTTTTTCATACTTTGGTACATTTTTCAGTACAGAATTCAAAAAAGTAAAAGTATTGTACTGTGATTATGTATACATTTATTGGGTAATAAATACTCAACAGATTATTCAATTATTATTATTAAAAGACCAACTGACTCTTGTGTTTTCTCTCAACTTCTGCTGTCGCCATTTTGTGGACTAGCGTAAGTGCCGCATCAGTTCAAAAGCCTAATAAACAGATTCATAAACATGAAAACGAAGGATATTACATCTGTAATGCCAGCATGTTTTAGTTAGTTTTATAAATGCACAATATAGTTCCAGTTAGTTATAGTTTTTCCCCATCAACCCTTCAACCTGCAGAGGAACACCCGCGTGTCGTTTTTCCATCGGCTCTGGTGTAATTCTAGTTGCTTGTCTGCATCCAAATAAAACTTTGAATGAAAAAGCATAATGTCAGGTTTAGGTCCACATCTAACTGTCCACAGATCTAAAGCTTGATTTCATAATGTAGTTGTGAATGAACAGTAGCTCTGTGTGTAGGCGAGGTAAAGCATCTGTTGAGAGGTGAAGAAAAGTGAGAAGCAGAAACAGAAATGTCACACTTCTGAAACTAACCTTTATATGCAGAAGGTGTTCTGTTTGTTTGTGTCTTACTACAGTTGCAGAAACCAATGCAAACCAGAGCAAAACTCAGATTTTCTGACTGAGAAATAAATAGATTTTCTTTTTGAATCCAGTGCACTAAACCAAGATCTCAGTATATTATCACTAAAAGAAAAAGAACAACAACAGAGTTTAGAGAAGGGAAATGAAACAATAATTAACAGGAACCAACATCAGCACATGTGCAACATTAGTTGCAAAGTGGAAACAAATTGTCATTTCATAAGAACGTGTTTTTATGTGGAAACTTGCAGAAAGATTAAATCTGTGAATTGCACGGTGGAGCTGCACTGAAAAACACCACAAAGTGGTTTTGTTGTCGGCTTTCAGCTGATACTTCTTTGTGTGTTCTGTTTCAGACTAACACTTTTAGAAAATTCCAATTTAAACTTATTAAAACCTCAAATCAGATACCTAGTATGCTGTTTAGGATTAGCACTAGCACAGTATGCACATGTAGAATCATTTCTTTCTTTTCAGAGCATGAAATCTGTTATTCTACAACATAGTTGAAAGAAATTGCTGATAAAGCCGTGTTTAACTTGGCACTGTGGTGTAGTGCACATATCCTTTTCTAATGATACCAAAACAGCCCTTATGTTGGTAACACACAACTATTACGCCTCAGTCGGAGTTATAAAAGCCCATAGAGTGATGACACAACCCCAGATCTACTGTATATTTAATTTTAATCCAATAATACACTTTAAAGGCGAGACATTTACAAGCATATTCATGCGAAAATGGACCCACACTTAGAGAGCAATGCACTAAATGATTATACAGCATTAAATGGAGTCTGTAGAGTCTCTGTTGAGACTTGTAATGAGTTGAAAAGATTAAATCTGAAAATTATATCCAGCTCAAATTCCCTCTTTGACGTCAAAATGGTTTGAGCAAAGAAAACATCCCTGCTCCAAAGTAATAACAATAAACATTAGAGATCTTTGACTCACAATTTATTTTTATAGTTTCTGGCTGAAGGACTCATATGCTTTGCTGTTTTCCACATTTAGTTACTGATAAAATACCCGGTATTGTATTTTATTTGGATTTTATATGTTAGATTAACACAAAGTAGTGCATAATTGTGACGTAGAAGGAAAATATGTTGTTTGCATTTTTTTTTTTTACAATTAAATATCTGAAAAGTGGGTTCAGAAGACACCTGTGTATAGTTTAACCTCAGTATAAATCTGTGAAGGCTTCAGAGGTTTGTTAGAGAACAGACTCATGAATATGGGGCTGTATTAGTGCCAAAATTTAGACTATTACACATTTAGATAAGGCTACTGTATTCGTTCTGATGTCATCTACTGATCTGCAGACTGACAGCGGTAACTGAGCCGCAAATGATAAGGAGAATGCTCACTGCGTTAGCTTTGAAGAGGCTGGTGGTGGCAGCATCATGCTGTGGAGCTGCTTTTCTTCTACAGGGACAGGAAACATTGTCAGCTGATGGGAAGATTGATGGAGCTAAATGCAGAACAATCCTGATGGAAAACTTGTTAAACTAGAGTTTAGAATGGACAATTACCATACACAAATCTATGCGTGTTCATGTTTTAGAATGGCCTAGTCAAAGTCCAAATTTTTCCAAATGAATTGGATTAATGGAGGCTGAATAGAAATTAGTTCCACATTTACTTTCCACTTTAAAACTATGTGCTACTTTGTATCTGTGTTGTATAAAATGCTTTTAAATACTATAACAATATCAGTTGTAATTTGGGAAAATGGGGAAAAAGCAGAATGGGGATGAATTCTAGGTATAGCAAATGCTGCCTGTTTGCTCAGATTGTTACAGTTGCTGAACTGGAAGATGACGGGTCGGTTACGGACACGCAGAAAAGACGGGAGCTCCTCTCCAGGCGTCCGTCGTATCGGTGAGATACGGTCAGCAGAAAGTGAAATGAAGACAAAACAGCCTGTTGTTGAAAATCTGCATTTGTTTTCTCCAGAAAAATCTTAAATGAGTTGTCGTCAGATTCGCCGACGGTTCCTAAAATCGACGAGGAAAAGGGAGAGGAGGATGCGGCGGTCTCCAGCAGCTCCACAGAATCAGTTCCCAACTCAATCTACCAAACCAGCTCCGGACAATACAGTCAGTACACAGGAAACCTTCACACCGTACAGATATTATGTGTTCTTTGATTCTAAATACGGTGTTTATTTTCCTGCTTTCCTTCCTTTTCTGATTGGAAACTTTGATTTCTAGTTGCTCTGCTGGGATTTCTGAGTGATGTAAACAGCTAGCAGAATTTTTATAATTAATAAAGAAAATAAATGTATGGTTTAAATATAGTTATCATTAGCTTCAATTATAAGCAAATAATTGAAGCACTTTTTTCTTGTACTATTCTGATTCAGCTTAAAAAAATTAAGATTTTAAAAAGACAATTTGATGCAGTAGTTTGAATTTATTCTGGATTTACTCTAATTTGTTGTGTCTGCTTTATAAAATTATATACAAACATCCAGTGAAATTTGGATAAATTCCCTGATCGATCCCTGAGTTGTTCCTGGACTAATTTTCTTTAATTTTAGGCGGCAGTTTGGGTAAGTTATGAAACTTTAGCAACAGGTTTCTATAAACACACATCAAAAATCATTTTGGATCTCATGAAACTTTACTGACACTAAGCTTTTGGAAACGCGTTCCCAAAACCCCGACTTTAACCCTGGTGAAAGTTTGTTTGCTATGCTTAAAAATATGATCTATGTTAGGAAATCATTCAGTTTAAATGAACTTTATCAGTTCTGAGAAGAACAGAGGTCAAATATTCATCTGGGTTGGTGTTATCGCTAATGGAAAATGAACCAAGTATTCTTGGGGGTGTATCGATTTACTTGAGTTTTTATTTATAATTTCGACTGAGAAAAAGGACAATAAATTAGAAACCTGCATTGTTTTTGTTGTCATATATCAACAAAAATGCTACTTGTACAGTTATTAAGCTGTAGTTGAAGAATTATTGAAGTGAATTAGTAAAATCTTCATTTCAACTTCATTTGAGACGACATCCTGGTTAAAACTGAACTCTGACCTCACACAGTTGCCATCGCTCAGGGCAGAGCGATCCCACTGACCAGCCCAGCAGTGGAAACCCTTCAGGGGGCCCAGACCGTGACGGTGACCGGCTCCCCGACCCCTCAGACCGGAGCCGCCGTCCTGCAGGCTGCAGACTCATCACACCAGTTCTTCATCCAGGGAGGACAGGTGCTCATCCAAGGTAACGTAGCCCAAACATCACACTGAAAAAGTTCCACTTCCACTGGGAGATTATTTCACTTATAAGATGGGGAAAAATGTCTTGGTTTAAGTAAAATAATCTGTCAGTGGAACTAGTACTTTTTCATCAATATTAAGGAATTGTTGACTTTAAACAAGCGCCTACATTTTGCTGAAAAGTTACTTGTAAGTTAGTTTTGTAGTAACATATTTCCAGTCAAAACTAGACCAAAAATACTTGGTAAGATGTTGTGTTTTTGCAGCGCATGAGTAAAATTCATAGTAGTTTGTCCAGAAGGAACCAAACCAGTGGCTTGATGTCGCTCACTTCTCCCTCAGGACAGAGCAAAGGTGCAGAGCGACTTGTTCCTTCACATGTTGTCACCATAAAAGTAAAATCACTGCTAGATTTGTCACTAGTTATGAAGCCCCCATACGGACATTTTTTTTTGCTTTCCCTCACAATAAGTGGTTTAAATTGTACATAGTTACAAATGTCAATTTCAAATTTCAAATATATACACATTTAAAGAGCTTCAGTGAAAACGTGTTTATTTATTCTTAACTCTTTGGTGCCAAAACTGATTGCATATCGATTTATTCGCTTCATGTTTATGTCTGTTTGTGTAAGTCTGAGATGGAACTGCACATGAAAACGGCCCTTTATTAATCACAAAATAACAATCAAAACACTCAGATATGACCCCATAAAAATAACTCAGAAAAACCTTATATTATAGCAGACGTACAGTGACCACCGTAAGAAAGACTTTCAGTATTCAGTTATGTTGCATGAACTGATCAATACGTTATTGTGAGAGAATGCAAAACCTATTGCGAGGTAACGCAAAAGTTTTGTGAGGTAATGCAAAAGTTATGTGAGGTAATACAAAAGAAACATTTTTTGCCCTTATCACCTAGGGGGCTTCGTAACTAGTTTCTTTAAAAAAATAATAAGTTACAACCTCAGATCTGCTGAACCCCCTCAGCTCATCCCCACACTTGGCCACGCCCCTCAGTGTCTATTGGCCCTGCCCACTTTGGTGAAATTTTTCAACAATTGACTGAGGGCTGGGTTATGGTTTCACAGAGGGGTTTGTTACTTTTTAAGAGTTTGGTGTTAACACCAAGAAAGGAAATAAGGAATACTGTGGACAGAAGACGGTTTCCACTGTGCATATTAATGCATATTAAGGTATATTTGATGTTTGAACTATTAAGAGAGATTGTCATTAGCACTTTTAGAGCGGATCTTAAGTATTCACTGGTATCATCCAGGCAGCTGTAGTCACTACGCCATGCGAATACTAAGGTCCACTGTATGGGGAAGGTTGGATAAATTCTAACTTTTGCACTCACTTCTTATTACAAACAGTAACTCTAGTTAATGTTGTGTAATAAGTAAACACCCTGGAAAGCCAGCGTTGCCTGTTAATGAGTTTGCAAACTTTCCCACTCAAACTGTACTTTCCCTGTTTATTATCAGTAGCAGAAACGATGTTGTTTTTTTTCCAATAAAGCCCTACAGTTAAAATGTTTTCTTTAGGCTCAACTGTTATTCGGTTGGACTCAGCTTGTGGATATAACCTCCAACAAATGATGTCAAACCTCAATTATCTTTCCCCTCCTTGTTTTTACCTTCTTCCAACAGACACAGGCAGTAAATAACCGCTCGACTGTTTGCATGGCAGCCACTTGGGACACAATATCCTCTTGTTTGTTGAGCGTCTCTGTAGTTGCGTCACTGGTTCTAAAAATACACCCTCCTCCTCCTCCTCCTGCTCTTCCTCCTCCCTCTCTGCCTGGCTCACATTGTGTTTCTCTGCCTCTCCGTCTGATCCGCACGGGCGGAGAAAGGGGAGGAACCAGCGCTATAATCCAGGCTGTTTTACTGACTTCAGCGGGCACCAGTGATGTCACAGTGATGTCAATGCCTGTAATTGTAATCCGGCTGCAAAGTTGGAGTGTGAGCACTCTGAAAGAGGGAGAGCAGAGAGAAAACAGGGAGTAAAGAAGGAGATTTAGATTTAAAAAGGAAGTAGAGGAGGATTTTTGGAAGATTCTTTGCTGAGGTTTTTTCCTTCCTGCCGTGGTGCTGGATTATTGGAAACAAGAGATGGCTGTTACTGGAGATGAGACTGAGTCAGGTAGTTTACTCACTTATTTTTATACTTATTTAAGGTGATAAATGTTAGTTATTGGTGCTATTTTTTGAAATAGAAACGATGTACAGTATATCTGTAAGTGAAAATTGATCCATTTGGATAAGCTGAGAAATAGATTTGGACATTGTAGCTTTATACTTTTTTTTGGAAATAAGAGTCTGAAAAATCTGCAAGCGTTCAGTTTATTTGTGTAGAGCTGTCTTTCCTGAAGCAGTAAAACACACACAGATCTTAAGTGGTTGTCAGGCAGGGAGGGAGGGAGGAAAGGGGTGAAGGAGCGGGGCGAGTGGGAGGACTGGTGGTGGGGGGGGTGAGATAGATGGTGCTTTGACGTCACCGTGTTTCCTGGAACACAAGCAAGGCAGCGAAGAGAGAATGCAAAACGTGCGAGAGAGACGCACACGCTGACGTCAGCACGGCCCGAGTCACTGTGTTATCACAACCTGAGAGAAAAGAGTGCAGCGCTCTTTGTGTGTGTGGATGTTTGTGTGTGTGTGTGTGTGCACCTGTTGCGTCTCTTTTTGAATGAGTGTGTGTGTGGAGAAGACTGAAGCTATGTTAGTGCAGAGAGAAAAAGAGAAGCGGGAACAGAGCAGAGCAGTTACTTGTTGAGTCACTTGTGACTCAACTCAAGAAGAACATGAAACCACAAACAGAGCTGCTGTTCCCCCCACCTCACCACAGATGACTTTACTTTCCTTTTTAAGAAAAATGCTGCTTTCCTGCAGTTATCAGCAGCCAGCAGGGCTTTGATAAACACAGCGCCACCTCCCAAGTACAAATGCTTTTTCCTCCATGCTGATAATGTTTAGCTTGAATTAACATTTTAGAAAATTACTTTTATTTGTTTGATTTTGGCCCATAAAAGAATGAAAGAATGCAATATATTATAATCTGATCATCTTTGAAAAAAAGGAAAAGGGGGAATTAAGATTATAAATGCTGTTCCAATTATGCTTTGTGATTCTCGTGGTTGTAACCTTGAGAAATAACCAGTTTGACTGTATTTGTGCAAAAACAATTTACTTATTTAATGTAAAACAGAAAAGCTGCTGCTATATAATCTAATATTTATTGTCACAGTTATAGTTTTGAAGGTTCTGGGTTCAAATCCCAAGCTCTAAACATGCATGCATGGTTTCCTCCCACACTTAAAAAACATGACTGTTAGGTTAACTGGTCTCTGTTAGGTATGAGTGTGTGCATGGTTGGGTGTCCTGCATGTCTCCATGTTGCCTGGCAACCAGTATGGAGTGTACCCCGCCTCTCGCCCAATGGCGGCTGGAGATAAGCACCAAAATGGACAGTAGTTTAGAAGTATTCTTCCTTTTACCTGAAGTTCACTTTAAAAAGTAATACTTGGATTAAATTTAATGTCAGCTCTCCCCAATGCCCTTTAATACTGCAGCTGCATTAATAAGAGTAACAGGTGCCACTGTGATGGTCCCTATTTTCCACATTTGGAAATATTCTCCATCGACTTGAATGCATCCTTCTGTTAAGTGTGTTGGGCTTTTTTCAGCCAGTTGACAGGCAGTGTGCAGCAACAGTTCCACACTTCCAGTCCTGTCATTGAACTTACTTAAAACTAGGGATGTACCGATTTGAAAGTTTGGGCCGATATTAATATCCAACATTAATATTGTTGTTATGGCCAATAACCAATATATACTGTATATTTCCCTACCATTTGGAAAAATAACAACCAGAAACAGATGGCAACAAGATAAAAATAAATATTGGTTGTTCATAACAACTAAGTTTATTCATCAGACCGATACCAATGTGTTAAAAAAAAGACTAAAACCAGCCGATATGATGTTAATGTGGATATATTGTGCATCTCTACTTTAAGCCACAGAAAAATGGTTTGGAAGTCTCTACCCTGCTAACTGACCCATGGCTTGTTCCAAGTGATTATTTTCTGGGATCTGCTGATTTTGGTCTACAGTAATTATTTTCTGGGATCTGCTGATTTTGGTCTACAGTACTAACCCTGATGTAGCAAATGTGAAACATGTAGATGCCTCTTCTTAAAAGTTTAAGCATTTTTTACTTTGTGTTGCTGACTGCATAAGAAAATGTTGAAAAGTCAGTTTAATTAATCAAACAGATCCATCAATCTGTGTCTTCCAGAAAGCAATTTAAAGTTCTTTGCAGAAAGTAGAGAGCATAATCATCAACAGATAAACAATAAAACAAACAAAAATAAGTGAAACCAATCATAAACTCTTATCACCTCCTATATAGACAGCAGGAGGTGAAAGAGCACCTTCCCATTATCTCCTGGACAAAAAAGTGCCCTGATGAAATCTTTCTTTTCTTCCTTTTTTTTTTTACAGTGTGTGGCCCAAGACAGCATGCGGTTATTGATTTGAAATTTGTGTTCAATCTGTCCTTGTGAAAAAATCTCACACTACTAAGGCAGCTGCAGAAGGTGCCCTTTTCTCCACTTGAGCTCCTGCTCCCCAAATGTCTGTGCACGGCTCTGTGTTTTTATTTGGATGCTTTCTGAGACGAAGGAACGGACTGCATTCCGTCTTTCTTTTCTCCTGCCGACCAGACATGTGACTTCCAGCCACTACTGCCGTTTAATCCTGGAGCGTCAGTCACTGGTTAAGTCATTTACGAGCAGAAAATGAATGCACACATGAAATGACTTTTGGCAGCCAATTTGCTGTTTATAGATAATTGTTTCAGGGACATGATGACTCCTTTCAAATGAATAAGTTTAATTCAGAGTTTACAATGGCTTGTTTATATGTGGCACTTTAAAGCACCGCATATAAACATAAAAGCTGCAAAAATTGCACACCATATTTATATTTTATGCAGTTTGCATAAGTTTGCAAAGTGGTCAGTATTGCTTTAGTTTTTTTTTCCTTGTTGGTCCACAGCTGCCACAGGAGACATGCCAGCCTACCAGCTGCGATCGCCCAATTCGGGCCTGGCTCAGAGCATCGTGATGGCTGCGTCCCCCAGCAGCATGCAGAGCCCGTCGTCGCAGCACGCCGAGGAGATCACCCGCAAGAGGGAGGTCAGGCTGATGAAAAACAGGTAGGAAACAGAAACTTCGACAGCTGCAAAACATTTTCTCTACGATTAATGAATGAAACTGTAATGGACATTGCATATTTTTGGGCTTAAACCGATAAACTAGAATGATTCTTGTCACTGATTTTCTTATTGACCTTGATGACACTGAAGCTCTAAATCTTAATTTGACATGAGTGAGCTTCAGTTATTAGACACACATTGCTCTGAAAAATATTTCCATCAAAAATATCAATTTAAGTTCATCTTAATCTAATAAAATTGCTCTCAGTATAATATAATCTCAGTATAATTTTAAGTATTTCAATTTCAAATGATGGTATTATTATGTAGTATACAATAAAACATTTTTAAAGTTGAATGTCTGTCCCAAAGGCCAGTTGCAATATATTATCCACTGCTTAATTATTTACTGTTAAAATGCAAAGATAAAAAGTTTCTCTAAACATTTTATAGCTTATTTCACAGTTCATTTATTTTATTTAGTATTTTCATGTCTTTTATGAGTACAAACACTTATAAAAATGTCTTCTTTTCCCTTTATTTCAATTCTGAATGGCTGTAAGAATTAGTTGGATACATTGTTTTTGCTCTGTAGATGAAAATCTGTCTGAAGGAGTTAAACCAGTGTTGTTGTTTTGTCAGTTTCATCACTAACCGTTGGGGTTTCTCCTCTCTTTTCTGCAGGGAGGCAGCGCGCGAGTGCCGCAGGAAAAAGAAAGAATACGTCAAATGTCTGGAAAACCGCGTAGCTGTGCTGGAAAACCAAAACAAGACACTGATCGAAGAGCTGAAAGCACTGAAGGACATTTACTGTCACAAAGCCGAGTAGCTGAAGACACTTCATAGACTGCTGCAACATATCGGAAAAAAAGGACTACAGAACAAAAAATAAACTGCTTTAATCGTCTTTGTTTCTTTGCTCACTCAGGCCTGACGTACGCCAAAATTATAAAGTGTTGTGGAGATTTCAGACAGCGTGAGCTTGCCAGTTTTGCTCTTGTTCTTAACCTGTGCTCTTTGCATGTGGAGATTCCCGAGTGTCGTAAACTCTGTGCTTGCTGTCGCTGTTGTGCGCGAGGCGAGGCCAGCCGACGAGAGCCGGTCAAACGGAGGGGGAGACAGGAAGAGGAGCAGCAGATGCTTCCTGGAAGTCAACTGAGAATTTTGACCAAAAAGAAAACAGCTGGAAGTGATGGAGGTGGGAAGGGTCAGCAACTTTTTTTTTTTTCTGTTTGAATTTTTTATTTTTGTGTAACCCGGGTCAGATGAGCAGGAGGCACCAGAAGATCCACCAGCAGCTGCGACTCAAAGCGTGTTTACCTAAAGATGTCATGTGTGCGATTAAAGCTTCTGGTTTTGGTTGTTGCATCCTCAAAAGCACAATTAGGGAGATGTGATGTCACTGATTTTATTATTTCCATCTTCAGAAATGTTTCTCTTAAAATGTAAATGAAAATAAAAGAGAATTCATTGTCTGTAAGCGAGACGACAACACCTGAATGTAAACCATGTTAGTAAATATCAAAATGAATTTATTTTTCTCTGCTAAAGTGAAATGAGTATAAAATCTAAATCAAAGCACAGAAAGTAACACCATGTTTCAGATTTAATTCTTAAAATAATATATATTCTGTGAACATGTTACCTGTAAAGAGGAATCTATATTAAAAATCTCAACATAAACCGTTTTTACGTTTTAAAGGAGCGCCCTGTTTCTGAAATCCGTCGATAATGAAAGAAAAACTGTATTTGTTTGTGTTCTGATGATTGAAGATACTCTGTCCAAAGGGTGACGCCAGTTTCTTAATCTGTTTTTTTTAAAGGACACTTTATTTTAAAATGCAGCTTCTTCTTAATAATTCTGCTGACAGTTAAAAGATTGCTTAATTTCTGTCCGTTTTGACATTGTGGAGTTTATTCTATTAATAATTTTATTGACTTCTGTTAATCATACTGAAATTTTGCCTTTTGGCTGCTGAAGCTCTTCTAGTGGCAGTAAAGTATTTATTTACTGTTTAACTCATTAATATCTGCATATTTGTCATCAAATTTCCTATTGCAGTTTGTACTTTCAGAGGAGTCTCATTCAGTTCAACTCTTAATATAAATTGAGGCATATTTTTTTTGCACTTAGCTTATTTGGGTTTAAATAACTTCATCTTTTGTGTTCTCTTCTCTTAGTGTATTTTTGTGTTTGAAATGTACAACTGTTTTTATCGAATAAAATTTTTAAACCTGACAGATTTTGATTTATTTTATTTACTAATGTGAAGTCAGTTACTTCAGTTTTGCTGTCAAAGCCAATAAAATCTTAATTAATGCAGCAAAAAGTTAAAGAACACCAACGTACAGTTTAAACCAGATAATTACACACACTGCCAAAAGAGTCAAAAATAGATTTTCCTCACTATCTAATAAACTTTTTCTGGTTTCGATTACTTAGAATGATCAAAATTATAATTTAGAAATAAAAAATTAGCTGATTTTTAATAAACCTTATTACTTCTCTTGAAATTAAGAAGTTTGATTGACTGTTCAATCTTTTAATTTTACCAACATGTCTCTTTAGACTGGAAGTAATAATGTTTTGAGCAAACCAATCAGAGTCCAGAATTGAATCTGATGGAAAATCTTAGAGCTAAAGATTAGGGTGATGACAAGGAGCTCATCAAAAATAAATCATAAAAATATCAGTAAAAACGTGATCAGTAGTTATAAAAAATGGCTTGATTACTACGATAGCACAAAAATCCTCTGACTTACATCATGAGCCACGAGTCCTAATGCCTCTATCCAGTTTACACTCAGTCCTACCATCTTTCATAAACAAGACAGGGGAAATAAAAGCAGAATTTATGTTACAATTAGGCAAAAACGTTTAACTTACATTTGTGAATGGGGAGCAACACTTTAAGAGAAGTTCACTGATACCTACATCTTTTAAATACTTACCAAGTGCTATGTGGGGGTATTTATCTGATTTTAACAAATTGGTTTATAGCCTTATAGATACGTATGTTAGGGTTAAAGAAACATGTCAGGGGAATTTACACTAAAAACACTCCAAAAACAAAATGCACTAAAGTAAGAGAAAAAGTTACAACTGGTCTAATTAAATAACTTAAATATATCATTGATCCTGATGGCGTGAAGTCTCCTAAACCGTCTCATGAATACTTTTAGTTTTCAAGTGAGACGTTAAAATAATGTTTGCTTCTTTCACAGTGAATCTGATTTATTGCAAGCAAAGCACCAGCTGCTCTTTCCTCTCTTACGTCAGAACCAAAAGAGAAGGTGAAACTTTACGTGAGTTTGTCCTGTTAACGTTTCATGACGCTGTTTTTCAAACATCTTCACGGCCTTTGCTCCAGCTCGGCTAGAGTGGAAATTTCCACCTTGTTTCAAGCCGCCTACAGGAGAGCTGAGGCCGGTCACCCTGACAACGCGATCTGTGGTTCCTTAAGGCGGCAGCGGGAGACCTCTGCTGGTCATAACACGTAACTGCAACCAAAATCATAAACTAAACTACACAAACACCTTGAATATGGTATATTCATATTAATATTGAACATTCTAAATACCATTCAGTCTGATTGCTATTAATGTATTTTCAGAAAACATGAAAACCGTCACAAAGTACATTGATAATGTGTTACTATTAACCAGAGGTGGGGAGAATAATGAAGTAAGAGTAGCACTACTTCAACATATTTTTAGTCAAGTAAAAATAAAAAGTATCCAAAAAATAATTCAAATAAGAGTGAAAAAAATATTTGGTTAAAAAGTCTACTCAAGTGATCAGTAACTGATCAAATTATGACTCCTTAAATATTTAACAATAACATAAACAGACAGAAGAAAATATAAAGTTAAGTGGAAAGTTTATTTTAAGGAGCAAAATGACAATTTATGTAAGGAACAAAAAATTAAATCAGACAAAAGAAAAATTTTCCAAATCAGTTTCTTTCAATAAAAAAACAAACAAACAAACAAAAAACTCACGAAACTAAAAAATGCAGGTGTGTGTCTGTGGCTGGTGAATTATTTTTTGTTAAAACATATTTGTTCTTCTTTCAGTAGGTAGAAAATGCAGAAATTTTACTCAAACACTTAAACACTTGCTGTACTTACTCAAGTAAAAGTACAGCATAGTAAAAATACTACTAAAAGTATATATATATATTTTAAAAAGTTACCCAAGTAAATAAAATTGAGTAAATGTTACTACCTACCTCTGCTATTTGAAAATGAAACACAAATGTTTCCAATACTAAAGAGGACATTAATACCAGGACATGTCTCAGATTCTAAATTACCTTATCTTATTCCATTTTACTTGAATATGGACTCTTTTTACTGCAAGGCAAGCAGTTTCAGGTTAATGTTATTTTAAGACAATTGCAAGACAATTTGTACATTAGTACAAATTGTGTACATCTACAAGTAATCCACAACCCTCTAATTGTCTTACAGCACCAAGTCTTTGGCTCCTCTTCATGC
Source organism: Xiphophorus couchianus (assembly GCF_001444195.1). Classification (NCBI taxonomy): domain Eukaryota; kingdom Metazoa; phylum Chordata; class Actinopteri; order Cyprinodontiformes; family Poeciliidae; genus Xiphophorus; species Xiphophorus couchianus. The sequence continues at coordinate 26,079,755 of NC_040233.1, forward strand.
ACATCTCCAGTTTGATAAATTGCTAGAGATGACCTCATGTCCATGCAGCTACTTTTCCCAAGACAGATCGTTGGCATAATCCATCACAAATGCAGCATAAAATCTCCCAACCACATCATCATTAAGGGCCAAAATTTGTAAGCTTTAAACACTCTATGGTGGCCTCTGGTGACTAAACTATGAAGTGCTGCTTGAACCTTCATGGCTGTCCAGATGGCTATTCTATTGGATATCGTTCAATAGTTGTGATGCTTTGAACATATATTTGTTGGGGTTAACAAATAATGTCTACTTGATTTAATTAGAAATTTAAGGTTTGCTTGTTTGATCGTGAGTGGCCTCAGTTTGCTTGTGATAAAGTGTAAAAGTTAACATACAAGAAAATCTAATAAGAGCCTGGGATTATGATTGTGCTATGAAGTCTCAGTCTAGTTGTACTTACATAGTTAACCTGTGGACAGGAACACTTATGACTATTAACCATACTGTACCTTTGGACTGACGGCCTCTGCAGCCTGTTCTGTCAAACCCACATTAAACTTGTGAACTATTCCTCAAAACTGTATCTGGAGGAATATTTAGAGTCTTTTTCAATCTTTTTATTTCTTTATTCTTGTTGATGGCAATTATATCTTCTTAGAACTCTGGACAAATCTCTTCATGTATTTTTAAAATGCCATGAAACACTACTGGCACTAGTCCAGGTATTTAAGCTATTCAATCACTAACACATGATGCAACTGCTGAACTGGTAACATCAGGTGGGACAGAAATCAAATATGATATACAGTTGTATTTTCATGTGAAAAATACAGTTCAGATGGCCAAAGAGTCCTAGGAAGGATTTATGTTTGATTTGAGATGATTCAAGAAAATCCAGAAAACAGGAGAACTGAACTCTGATCTTTTATTGTCTCATTTCTTCCACTGAAGCAAAAATTACTCATTAACTCACCATGCCTCTAAAATGTAAAGACTCTTTGCCACTCCTCCATATCTCTTTGCTACTCAGAGCTCAGTGAGTTTCTGTTTCAGAGAAACTGAAAGTGTTTGACAGTCACACTGAAGAGAGAAATGGCGCAGCAAGAAAATCAGCCTGACCGACTAAAATTCTCCTGTTCGATCTGTCTGGATCTACTGAAGGATCCAGTGACTCCTTCCTGTGGACACAGTTACTGTATGAACTGTATTGAAAGCTTCTGGGATGGAGAAGATCAGAAAGGAATCCACAGCTGCCCTCAGTGCAGGAAAACCTTCATATCAAGGCCTGTGCTGGAGAAAAACATCATGCTTGCTGATTTAATAGAAGAACTGAAGAAGACTGGACTCCAAGCTGCTCCTGCTGATCTCCGCTATGCTGGACATGAAGATGTGGCCTGTGATTTCTGCACTGGAAGAAAACTGAAAGCCATCAAGACCTGTTTAGTCTGTCTGGCCTCTTACTGTGAGAAACACCTTCAGCCTCATTATGATTCAGACACATTTAAGAAACACAAGCTGGTGGAGCCGTCCAAGAACCTCCAGGAGAACATCTGCTCTAAGCATGATGAGGTGATGAAGATGTTTTGCCGCACTGATCAGAAGTGTATTTGTTATCTCTGCTCTGTGGATGAACATAAAGGTCATGACACAGTGTCAGCTGCAGCAGAAAGGACTGAGAGGCAGAGAGAGCTGGAGGAGAGACGAGGAAACATCCAGCAGAGAATCCAGGACAGAGAGAAAGATGTGAAGCTGCTTCAACAGGAGGTGGAGGCCATCAATCACTCTGCTGATAAAACAGTGGAGGACAGTGAGAAGATCTTCACTGAGCTGATCCGTCTCCTCCAGAAAAGAAGCTCTGATGTGAAGCAGCAGATCAGATCCCAGCAGGAAACTGAAGTGAGTCGAGTCAAAGATGTTCAGGAGAAGCTGGAGCAGGAGATCACTGAGCTGAAGAGGAAAGACGCTGAGCTGGAGCAGCTCTCACACACAGAGGATCACAACCAGTTTCTCCTCAACTACCCCTCACTGCCAGCACTCAGTGAGTCTACACACTCATCCAGCATCAACATCCGTCCTCTGAGACACTTTGAGGACGTGGCAGCAGCTGTGTCAGAGCTCAGAGACAAACTACAGGACATCCTGAGAGACTCATGGACAAACATCTCACTGATGGTCACTAAGGTGGATGTTCTACTGTCAGAATCAGAATCAGAACCAGAACCAAAGAGCAGAGCTGGATTCTTAAAATATTCTTGTGAAATCACTTTGGATCCAAACACAGCACAAACACACCTGAAACTATCAGAAGGGAACAGGAAGGTGGTATTGATGGATCAACATCAGTCTTATTCCAGTCATCCAGACAGATTCACTCATTACTATCAGGTTCTGAGTAGAGAGAGTCTGACTGGATGTTGTTACTGGGAGGTGGAGTGGAGCGGAGGAGGAGTTTTCATAGCAGTTGCATACAAGAAAATCAGCAGAGCAGAAGGTGGACATAATTGTGGATTTGGAAATACTGACAAATCTTGGGCATTAAATTGTTTCCAATTTGGTTATCAGTTGGTTCACAACAGCATCTGGACCAACATCTCAGGTCCAGTTTCCTCCAGAGTGGGAGTGTACCTGGATCACAGAGCAGGTATTCTGTCCTTCTATAGAGTCTCTGAAACCATGACTCTGATCCACAGAGTCCAGACCAGATTCACTGAGCCGCTGCTGGCTGGAGTTTATGTTTATCACATTGGAGGCTCTGCAGAGTTCTGTAAACTCGTATAAAACAAATTACTTTCATTCAAGTTGTTTCTGACTTTTAATTCATAAACTCTTTACACTTTTTGTTTCATGTCTAAATTGCAAATAAATCTGCTGTCAGAGGCCTGTTCTAGATATGTTCTGTTATAATGCATTCCAGGACGTTATAAATTATTGGTAAACGTATTTCTATCATGTTTTGTTTGATCACATTTAGTTGCAACTTGACACATATGGAACTATGTTGAATATTTGTGGACTTGTCATTACCTCTTGTGTTGTGCTGTAAATTTTGTCTTAGGATGAACCTCACAAGAAAGTTGTTTCAGTTATTAATTTCTTTGGTCTGTAAAGATGAAATATCTTACATGTATTTTCTGTCATTCTAACAGTATTATGAGAAAATAAATGCTGTTTAAGATTCAAGTTGTTCTCAACTCCAACGCATTTAGTTAAAATTTAACATGTCAGTTTCAGCCTTTTATGTCCATATTCTCATTTAACTGAAATACAGATGATAATAACATTTGAAATCAGTTTGTCTGTTACTCAGACTCTCTTAAGATGATAAAGATTTTAAACTTGTCACACATTCAACTTAGAGTTATGAAACTGCTCAAGTTTCAGAAAAGAAAATGTATAGCTGTGTTGAAAACTGTTCAAAATTCACATGAATAATATCATAGTTGATTTCTAAATCAGTTCATCCCAACAAAATAATTTAACCCTTTCATGCATAGTAGTCACTACAGTGGCCAGCTATCTAAAAGCCATTTTCTTATGCTTCTTGTGGATTTTTATGTTATAAATGCACACAGACCACTGAAGTGGACACTAATGCATCATAAAATACACCATCAACTACTGGCCATCAGCTGCAAATGCAAATCAAGGTTCAGTTTTCTGATAAATTAACAGACATATTTTTTCCTCATAGTTCATAGTTTATTAGACAAATAAAAAACAAAAAGATCTTGAAAACATCTAAAATTATTTTATCTTGTTAAATTGTATTTTATTTTTTGTATTGTCTTCAGAATGGGACTCTACAAAAAAGTAACTGCAAGATTCAGTCAGATGCTCCACTGCCACAGTGTTGTGGGAACTTTTATCCAGGTTTTTAGAAAGTTTTTGTACCGTAATTTTACATTGAACAAACTCAATAAAACAGAGATTTTTAATGTTATTTGAAAAGTTAAAAATACAAAGAAGATTTCTGTGTAGTACTTTGGATAATAAGTATATTTTAGATATCCTAAACACAGTATAATTATTTTATAAAAATAATTCTTCATGTCTGTTAAACCACCATATTTTTCACAAATATTTCTTGAAACAAACACAACAGCTTAATATATAGAGTAAACATAAACAACCCAAAAACGTCACAAAACAGAATTATTTATGAAAGGATTAGAAACATTTCTGAAAGACTGTGCCCCATACATGTCCAAACAATGTCTGCATATTGCTGAACTTTGGCTGTTTTTGTTTTCTAAGAGAGAACAAATCAAGAGTTGACAGTTGGTGGTAGTAATGCACAATTTTCGTTATTGGCCAAAAATCATCAAAGAAGTAGAAGAAGCAGTCAAGAGTTGATGGCCTGCAGCTGCTGATGGAGCTTTTAAGCCTCAGATGTTTGGTACAGCTTCAGGCTGTGGCTGGAACCGTGGGAACGTTGGTAGTCTTGATCACGTGTGCTGTGGTTTTCTGGATGAATGGTTGGTATTATCTCTCTTTTTTACGGTTGGAGAGAACTTGTAACAATGTGCTGTTTAATAATTGTGCAGTTTGGTTTCTAAATGAAGATTATGGTTGGGTCTTACTCAAAGGGAGTGAAAGGTTATGTATTAAAATCTGCCTCTAAAAAAGTGAAAATATGTGCTTTTTACTTTTTTAAAAAAGTAAAAAGTAAATCTCCGGTTTGTGCCTGAGCCAAAGACTTGGGGCTGTAAGACAACTGCACATGGGGTGGTGGTTTATTTACGAGTGTTGTACTAACTCAGTATTTCTCTTTCAATTTGGTCTGAAGACATTAACCTCAAACCATTGGCATCTATCCAGTCAAAGAGGATAAAGACCTTAAGAAGTTCTATCCACTGTTACCAGCAAGCCACATCTTTCAGTTTCATGAAAAACATCTCTGACAATGAGGCTGTAAGCAAGTCAACTTGAATGTGGATCAAGAAATGTTCACTCTGTAAACCAATGCCTTCAACATAATCTACTGGGTTCTTGTGAGCCACACAGATCTTCAAGTGGACGAAAGCAGGGATCTTTTCAGATGAAACTCGCATCTCTGCAAAATTCTGAATAACGAAGCAGGGTTTATTCAGAAACCTCTGTGTTAAACATGCTCTGCAGACCACCAGTGGCCCACTGTTTGAAAAATCTGACTAGAAAAGTGACATTTACAAAAGTTAAACACCTTTTTCTACAATTCATTTAAGTCCTAATCGAGCAGCATCTTAAAACGAGCTTTGTAATGCAGGTCACATTTGAAAGCAAATCACCAATCGTTTTAGTTTTTTATTTTATTTTTTATTTTTACTGCTTGAGCGCAGTAAGGCTTTGTCAATCAGCAACGCCGCAGTTTATATATGTATGCCGGAAACATGCTTTTATTTTGAAAGCAGTTCATAACCGTGCTTACCGTAAAATGCTGTGAATGAGCGCAGTAACAACCGCCAGCCTTTCCTGACTGCGCAGCGCAGACTGAATTGTGTCGCACGATTCCAGGATTCCCGCATCACTGTGCGCCTGCAGCGTCACAAGATGAGTCCTGCCTCACGATGCGTGTGACTGTGGGTTTGTTATTTGGCCTCCATCACTGTAAGGGTGGAAGTGACACATCCGCACCGTGTGACAGCTTCTCCGTGGACGCTGAAGGTTGACGGGGTCTGCTGAGGATGCGCCCCGAGCGCACAGTTGATCTGTGTGGATGACGGGCTCCTCGGGGCCGCTTCAGCTCCTGGTTCAGCGCGGAAAGGATTATTTGTTTTTATACACCTGGAGGAGAAATGGGGAGCACGACCTCCTGCTGCGTATCTGGCAGCCCCAAGCTGCGGAGAAATGCCCACTCCAGGCTGGAGCCGTACCACCAGGAGTCGGATCTGAGCAGGGAGGAGACGGCGTGCAACCTCCAGCACATCAGCGACAGGGAAAACATCGACGGTAAATTTCTAGCCATACGTTTAGAATGCATGATGTATGCAGAATAATTGTTAGTATCCCAGAATCTTTAGAGTTACTATTTATTGTGGAATAATTATTATAAGATACAGAAAATAAAATGAAAACAGTTCCCAAATAATTTCAACATTACACTAAAGCAATTCATTATATTTATATAAGTATTAGTTGTTTCAAAGGCAAAACACACACTGTTTTCAAAATAATATGAAATAATAAATGAATAAATCTGTTCAATAACCCCAGAGGGAGAAAAATATCATCGCTCTCCTCATCCTATAGTAAAGACGGACATGGCCGCCAGTGCAGGTTTGAATACAGAGATGTTGCAGAAACATGCTGATCAGATCAGGGCACTCTTTGTGTTGGCCTTTGTTTTCAGTTTGTGCATGAAAGAAGCAGCAACTGTGCAACCCCCCTCACCTCCAACTCTAAGCCTCCACTGATACATGCTAATATGCGTTACAATTGAGCCATTCAGGATTGGGAATGCTCTGCTGAATGGATTGCCTTATCTGCAGTCAGTGATTTCATATACATGGAAGCTGTACGAGGCCTCCTGCGTCTAACAGAAATCTACTCCTTATTTTCACAACCCAAAAGAAAATGCAATGTTTTGGTTCTTGCAGTTGACGCTTGGTCATCTATTCTACTCTTATTCATATTATCCAAACAGTATTTTTCTTTTCAGCATTAAAAACTTCTGATCAGGGCTGCAGGATGTTTGGAAAATGTCTCCATTATTCTCACTGAGCTTTAGCATCCTGGTCACTGGAACCTAAATCTGGTGGAAATGTTGTCAGATAGTGAAAGTTAATCCAGCTCGACAAATATATATTTGGTAAGCAGTTTGAATGTATTAAATGCTGTAAGATGTTGACACAAAATGGGATGCAATTTGTACAAGTTTTCATTCAAGTTGTAAATTGCTGGTATTTGATGCACCTTTTTAGGTTTTGTTGCCCTTTTAAAAATGAGTGTTTGCTCAGTTGAGTACTTTAAATTGTGCTGTGAGTGCATGAACACTGTCCAGGGTGTGACCTGAGCTGATGCGGTTGGTCAGGAAGATCAAAATAAATGTCAGAGAAACATGAAATATCTGGAACATTTACTGTACAATGCCAGCATTTAGGTCTTCTTATCCCTTAAAGGACTGACTGAACACAGACTCACATCTGCTTTACATTGAGCACGCTTCTTTCTCCGGTGGCTGTCGTTGTGCTCTGTGTTTACTTGAGTGGAGAAGCTTCGGGTCGCATTACAGCCATTCTGATCAGCTGACTACCAGTGTCGTTACACCCAGAGACGGATTCAGCATCGCAAAATATAATGGATCATTTATTTTAAATAGAACATTTGATCAAATTAATAAAGATGTGAAAAATGTATTGCAATACATTTGATTTATTTTCCCATTTACATGTCTACATTTACAGTTTTGTCAGGCGTATTTATTGTTGTGTTTGTATTTTAGAGCTAATTTTATGTGAAAGAAAAGTTGTTAGTGATGAAATAGTTGAAGCTCTCAGCAGGAAACTGACTCCAATCATACAGACAGAGCTTCAGTGGTTTAAATGAAAGGATATGTACGTGTTAGAATGGCCTAGTTAAAGTCTAGACCTAAATACAATTGCCAGTCTGTGGCAAGACTGGTTACTCTCCCTCCAACCTGCCTCAGCTTGAGGGATTTCAGGAAGAAAAGTGGGAAAAACATGAGTTTTTAGATTTTTAAAACTTGTATCTAAATTTCCCTAATAGATGGAATTAGATGGTTCCACAAAGTATTAACTCAAAGACCTAAAATCATTAAAACATCTCAATGTACCATTTTACCTCCACTTCACAGTTATGTGCTGCTTTGAGTTGGTTTTCATGTAAAATCAAATAAAATACATTGATGTTTGTAGGTACCACGTCAAAAATGTTGAAAAGTTTAAGGTTTGAACTTTTCCAAGGCGTTTTTATCTTGCACTAGAACAGAGACAGAACCGCTAACTTCAGTGAGAACAATCAGCTCCTACCTAAGCCTCGCTATATAATGTAGTTCATAAACATCTATCTGAACAATATCAGCATGTATTGATCAGTCCTGTGTGCTTGCACAGAGCTTACTTCATACATTCTGCATGCTGTTTGTAGCAGCTGTTAACCTGAGTGCTTTGTCTTTATCAGGTTACGATTTCCTTTTTGCTTGGAAATCGTCCACCATTGCATTGTAGGATGGAAATATTTTTTGCTGTACTAAACATGTATTTGCTAAATATTTGCATAGTAATATGATTGAAAGGGTCAGCCGACTCCTCTGGGGAGGGATAAAGATGAGCCGTGCTGAGACGCAGTCTGTCTCAGTGAAGCGGGGACTGAAACCGGAGCGTATCTAATGTGCTCACTCTGTTATGAATTCACTGACAGTATGCGACGGAGATTACAGCTTTATTAGAATGTGCAGCTCCATATGAAAAAATGGGTCTCTGGGAGGCAGCAGGGATCCAGCTGGAGCAGACAGACGAGGCCTCCAGGGAGAAACCGGCGTCAAGAATTTACGCCTCAATTTAAAAGCCTTACAAGTCGGCTTTCAAGGCGTCACATGTTCCTTTTCCAGCCTTAATAAGAAATTGGTGGCATTTTAGTGCCACTGCTTTATAATACCGCACAATTGGCTCAATCATTTAAAACATTTTGACAAACTATAAGCTATTAAGTAGAATTAGAAGAATGAATTGAACCTGATAATTTTATTGGGTTCAGAAGTAAATCTCAGTAGTTGCTTTCTGTCTAACTTTATTATTTTCTCACTGCACTGTAGAGGAATTTAGGACTGCAGAATTCTCTTACAATCACATTTGAATCATTTTGAGTGCAGGACTGATTGATATTGAGCAGTTCACCTTGATAACAATAAACAGATGACAGCACTGACCCCAATGAAAAAGGAATATGACAGGACAGCATAATTACTTCACAGCATTGGATTGGCTTTTCACAATTATTTCTATTCCCACTTAAATGGACTTTAAAACTACAGCATCTGCAAATCAATGAAGAAAATTTGTGCTTTTAGTTGGTAAGAGTTATTGAACAAATCAGTGCTACTTAAGTTTAGAAGTATAAAACAACTTAGCTTCCAACAGTTGATGATGCGTTTTTTTGGAATGAGCTGCTTCTCCTCCTCAACCAGCTCTGCTGCGGCTCTGACATCTGAAATTTCCTCCAATTCTGTTTCAACCTCACCGTCTCTTTCACTTGTTACAGACTGGATGGAGTGAAGTCAGCGTCTTAAATAGCCTTGAGCAAAACAGACAAAAAACAACCTGTTTGTATTTTTATCAGTCCCAGCAAAGTGCTGATTTTCCAAATCATAACGCTTCCACTACCGTGCTGCAGGAGGAGCTTCTCATTTATCAAACAGACATTATTCTGGAAGTTTTGTGCTTCATTTGGATTCATCTTTCAAACCCAAGTAGTGCAACCACATTTTTTGAGAGAAAAAAAGTGTTTTCTTTTAACCCTTTCAAACAAACCCTTCATGTTCAGATTTCTTTCTTTTCATAAACTTTTACACTTTGCCTATAAAAGTCCTGTAAAAGCAGCAGAAGTGTACGTTGACTTTACTTTTACTTTATGTAACATCACAGAGCTGAAATGTTCTATCAAAAGAGTGAAGTTCAACCTCATAACATACAACTGAACATACCTGGAAAATATATAAAACTGTGTAGATGAAACAAAAACAAGACAAAATGACCTGTGGATGCATATAGGATCAGTTAAAAGAAGCTGTAATTTGTTTTACTTCTAAACATTTAATTCATAACCTGAAGGAAAACTGGGCCTGGTTTGGAAAATAAACAAACTTTTTGTTCATTTTGTTGATACCACATGATGTTTTTTTACTATATCTAACCCTGATTGAGGGGAATATACAGTATTTTCAGTATTATTCCTTCAACCTAGAGACATTGTCTCATCTATCCATCACTGCCACTAACAACTATGTTAATTTTTCTGCTTCAAATATTTTTTCTAAAACTAAGAGGTGGAAATTTGGCCGCACTTTTCAGAAGCCGTTGAGTTCAGAGCGATCCTGTCCCGTTTGGACAAGCTGTCATTCGTAAGGCGGATAATCAGCCACATGAGGATTATGCAGTTCAGGGAGTCATGGGAATCCTTCAGGGATACATTTGCAGAATATTTAATATTTTAAAAACCCAGAGATTTGAAATTTTAGTAACTGAAAACAACAAAACACATTATCTGAGAAAACGTTGATAAAGCCAAACGCAGCATTATGATTTTTGCTTTTTGTGGACATGTTTTTGTTTGGTGGTGTTTACGTTTAAAATAATGTTTCAATAAAAAAAACATCCATGTTAATTGAACAACAGAGTTATTATGTTTCTTCAGGGAGAGGCTTGTTGTGTGCGTAGCTGACCCTGTAGCATGTTGTGAATTTTGAGGACATGTGATTGCTGCAGCAGTGTGTCACTGACCTGAGATTTCAAAGCTGAACTGCTGTGGAAAAACGGTGAATCAAGAACGATGGTATTCGCTTTAGAGAATGAGTCGCCTTTGGCAGTACAGGTTTATTACTGACATTACTCTTTTAAAGCACAGCTTATGGGTTTTTATTTGTGAAAGAAACAAGGATACATACCTGGACAAAATTATTGGGTCACCCTTTAAATGACTGAATTCAGGTCTTATTACTCCAACACTGTGCAACTTTCTCCTACTACTCTCCTGTTAAGCATTTGCTCCAGTTTCTACTGCAGTTTATGTTATCTATTTTTTATCTTACTCATCTAACTCTTGTACTTATGGAGTATCATATTATCCATTTTTGCCATTCTGGTCTTTTTTAGCAACACCAGCGTAATATGAGCTGATTAATTAATGATCTTGTTGCTCATCATCTCTGACAGTAACTAATGTTTGCTGTAACATTGAAGTCACAGCCTCACTGAACTCGACCGAGCCGAACAGGCTGGAAGATTTCAAGTAAAATCTGATAAACTAACATTACAAACACAGCATTCTAGATAGAGACAGACGCCAACTCTGGAGGAGGAAGATGGATGTGGACGGCGAGAACAAGAGACAAAGTGGTCATATGATCTGCCTTATTTTCCACAAAGCTGACTGTGTTTTTCTGAGCCATCAGCTGATGCTCTCTAATTTAGGTACAGTATGAGGGGAGGAAGCGCTTTGCACTGCACAGTTCCTCCAGTCAGCCTCTGTGTCGGGAATGTTGCTCAGGTATTAGCTGGAGATTGTTGATGCACCAGGTATTGGACAAGGTCAGCAACCTTTACAATCCAGAGACATTTTTTCCCCTCACTTCCGAGTAAAATGTGTCCAAAGCTGCAAAACCTACATGACAAACAAAAACCTCTGAAAACATCTCAAGTTTTATGCCTGCAATTTATTTCATTGTCATAAATCCTCTGTTTTAAAATATATTTTTATATATTAACATTCTTCTTTGACTCAAAGAGCAATGTAATTTGACATCAAGAGAATTAATATTTTTTTTATTTTTACACTGACATGATATTATGAACTCATGTTATACAGTGTCAGATTTTATTTTCAAGTTTATATGATGGACAGAAAATACTAGGAAATTAATAGAAAATATGAAATCAATTACATTTTTTAACTGAGATTTATTTTATATTTTGTCAGGACTGATCTAAGAGCTGAGATATAAACTTTATCTGTTGTAATCAGCTCTTTCTTGTCTTTCTTGCATTCTTAGCATTTCTTCATTTTTTTTTTTGCTAAATATTTGAGTCAGAGGCATTAAACCCTTTATTAGGATTTTGTTTTTAAACCTTCAACACTTTTTCCCCTCTAAGGGGGGAAAAACATGAAACAGAATGTGATATTGATGAACAAAGACTGGTTTTTACATGTAACAGCATGTTGTTAAAATAAAGAGGACTTTAATCTTGAAACATCTGATCTGACAGCTTCTAACAAGCATTAAACAAAATCTTCTTTCAGTTCAATATTCATTTTAATTGAAAGTAAATGAGTATATTCATCATCACATACTGAGATACCTTAATATTTAATTTGGTTATATATATATATACTGTATATTATTAGTTCTGCCTTAAAGTATAAAATATAGTGGATGTTTGTATCAGTTCTTGTAGAAACAGTTTTCCCAAATGTACCTTTGTAAAAAGGTCTATAATGTTTGCTTAGTGTTATATTAGACTGTATTAATGGAAACATTTTCGTGTGCAGTGTGTTATCAGTGCCTTCACAGGCAGCTCTCCTCTCCTCTCCAGCCGTTTTGGGGTCATGTGGAGGTCATGTGACAATCATTGGGGATGATTTTGTCAAAGAAAATCTTCAAGATTTCCAACGGTTAAGCTAATAGTTCTTTGGAAAAGAACCCCGATATGCAGAAATGTTGTTCAGTCTATCAAGCCCCGTTTTTTGTTTTCTTCTAGATTTATTTTAATAAAAAGGAACAAGTTGTGTCATTATGAGAGTATTCTGGTACCAAATGTCCAAAGATCCAACTGTAGTCCATCCTTTGAATTCATGAGACTTTTTTATGCCTGAATGATTGCTACTGAATAAATGATCTCAGCTGTACTGGTTACTGTACATTTAGCATTAGTACCATTTAAATGGGTCCAGTTTCTCCTCCGAAATGAAGCCATTAAAGATCAGCATGCATGACTGAACAGGAAGCGCGTTCCCTGACTGCATGGGAGCGAAGCATTGTTCATGCTGCCGCGGATTCCAACAATAACGCAGAGATCACATTCACAGCAGAGAACCCTGCAGATCTCACAGGCATTCTGTAATTAACTTCATAAAATAAAATAAAAATATCACTATTCTAACTGTAATCTGGGTATTTTTATTTATTACCTGTAAGCTTATCTAAAGATTTCAGAAAAATTCTGATATTTTTGAAGAATAGAACAACAAAAAATGTATTTGAAATATTTCTTATAATGAAGCTTTTGTGGTCATTACAAACAAACAAAAGGTTTGGCTTGTTTTTTTTGTTTTTAAAAAGAATTTATAAGATCTAAATATATAATTTATAAAAAAAAATTGCAGTAATACTACCATGAATGAAATCATATTAATGCAGTGCATTGAGGTTGTTACAGCGAATATAGTCACCGTAAATGAAAATACAGTCATAGAACTGTAAATAAAAACGTTAATGAAAGTTGCTTTGTAATTCAAAAAAACATATGAATAGTGCAGAAACATTAACTCCATAAAGCACATTTCACTAATAAGCACACATTTTATGAAAAGGTTGAAGTCTCAAAATGACACAGAGGCAAGAACAAAATATTCAGCCAATAACCAGGTTTTTAACAGATGGAGAAGACATAAGTTGAAGAGTTAAGGCTACACCTTTAATCTCGTTTTGGTAAATGAGGTTTTTTTTCTCTGGGCTTTCAGGTCTTTGTTCTCTCAAGCACCTTGAAGAAAACAAAGGATTTTCCTCCTTTGTTCCTTGACTTAGATAAGAAAATCTTTGAAACCCTGAAGGCTATTTGTCTTCAGGACCAAAGAAAGAAAAGACCTGAGAAATAAATGGGATTAACCTGCTTATGGTAACTGATCGCAGCATTTGAGAATGTGCTGCAGATTACTCCAGCAGCACTCACCAAGAACATTATAATTTCACAGCTTAGAAACTTTTTGATTTGAAAGACGGTTTTAAACAAACGTTGTAAACACTGCAGCACCGTGGAACTGGAGCTGATCTCTGCAGAGCAGGGAGGACTTGTTGTTCGTTCATTATTCAGGAACAGGAAGGCAGAGAGGCAGGCTCTCCTGGTGACGGGTTTCAGTTCGCCACAGCGAAGCTCTGTTCTCCGTTAAAGTTTACTTCAGGTGATGAGTATCGCGTGTCAGCAGTGACTTGAGACGCTGTAAACTCTGGGAGCTCCCTGATGGATTCTGAAATGTTTTCTGGACTTTCAGGCTGAAGCTGCTACAGATCCACAAAATAACCGGAGTAAACATAAATAGCAGTTTGAAAATGATGATGATTTCATTTATTAAGAGAAACAAGCTATTCAAACCAACCTGGTCTAATTAAAAAACAATCAATTTCAAATCAGAAAATCAGAAAAATCAGAAATTAACTATGATTAACAATTTTTTTTTTGTGGAAAGTTGAGTTTAATTTCACAAATTATACAGCAACCTGATGACTGCTGGACCTTTAAAATAAAGAAATGACTTGAACAGAACCGATATAAAAATATGAAGCACGCTATAGAAAACAAAAAAAGGAAAATCTATTATATTTATTAACATAGAAAGGGTTAAAAAAAATAAACATGTGTCAATGTTTGGGATTCCAGCAAACCTCAGTGAGATCCACAAATAGAGAAAACATAAAACAAATGAATCTTTACAGCAGAGACTGAAATTACAACAAAGTGAGCACAACTCCAAAAAATGAGAGTATTTGAAAGGACAACAAAAAATAAGGACAACCAGAACTCTGAAATATTCGTAAAATATAATTGTCTTCAACTTATAGATCTCAGATAAACAATGTATCTGGATAGAAATTGAATGACATCTGAACCAATCAGAGATAAACTGGGAAATAACAGTAGTGAAATTCATTTTAGCTCTCTCTAAAATGCTTAGTATTACATAAAGGGGCAAAGCTATGTATCATTTTAGCATGCTAAGTACTGCTAACTGCTAATACCACAAGGTTTGCACATGTATGTCTAAATAAATAAAGGTATGTTCTTTTCTGCTTCTGACTTTTTGTCTGTTGCTACACAAATCACAAAGTTTTCTCACTTCCACGTATTGATAATTTCAACATTACTGATGTTAATGTAGCCAAAAGTGGGATAAATTTGCTTCTCCACAATGAAGACGCAAATACATTTTTAAGTTTTATGATATGCCATATCTGATTTTGAAGCGTTTTAGATGTTTATGATTGTCCTTAACTTATCTCAGCTTGATTATTTTATTTGATTATAGAGTTGAACATGGAGTACAACCCATCAGACCATCCTCGGGCCAGCACTATATTCTTGAGCAAATCTCATAATGACGGTAAGCAGCCTGTTTTTCTTAATGATATTTTTCTTAATTATATTGAAGGTAATTTAATGACTATTTGTAAATGGGCTTTCAGGAGGTTATTCATCTCATGTAGTTTTCCAAACTGTTTTCTGTTTTTTTAAAACATATCTAGAAATAAGTGACAGAATTTCGTCCTGCTCGTCACTTTTCAGAAAATCTCCAAATACGTCCACTAGAGGGCATTTTAAACAAAAACATGCTGTGAAAACTTTTCTGTTAATTAAATACCTGAATGTATAAAAAATATGCAATCATTATACACAATAAAAAATGTTCTTACATGTATGTTTAATTGATTTTCATAATTCTAACATTTAAAATTTTTTTGTCTGAAGATATTAATTTATTTATTACAAATTTAAACAATCACATGATTTTTCTCTGATTTTAGAAGTTAATAACCAGTTAAAGAGAGAAAACAACAGTTTATTTCTGACAACCTCAATGTGTAAAAATATTTTTTTGCAGACTTTCAACAGATGGCTACTTACAGAGAAATTCAAGACATTTTTGAAACTGAAATTGTTTTAATATTGCAGACATATTATTGTACTGGTGTAAGCTTATCTTGAGTAAAAATATGATTTCAGTGGTATTTAGTTTGCACAAAAATTATTAACATGATGCAGTTGCTTTTATTTAAAACAGAAAGCAGCTGTTATTTCTTCTGCTGCTTAAATAAAATAACATATTTGTTATAAATCTGTTTGTAACATCCTTTCAAGTGTTGATGTCTGAGGTGCAGAAAGTTTAAGTTTGTTGGTTTTCTTGTTTTTCAGATGTGATTTACAGGAATGGTGAGTCCTGTGATTTCATCTCCCTCTAGTGGCCGGACCCTCTCACTGCGCTGCTGGTGTTCATCTGCAGCTTCTAACACTTTGCGCAACATTTTTTGTGATTTGCAGTTAACAGTGTTGATTTCTTTTTTTGGTTTGGCTTCCTGTTCTAAGAGCATGCTGTGCAGGTTGATAACTTTCGGCATTTGCATGTTGCTTACTGCAACTTACAGCGAGTTATAATCATAAATCATTTTTCTGTTCTCATTTTTGTCCATTTTTCATTTTTACAGTGCGAGAAAAACGAAAGAGCCAATTCATCAATAATGTGAGTGCAGAGTAAAAGCTAAATTAAGTTGTTGATTAATTTTAATGCAACTCTTGCTGTTAAAAATAATGTTGCACATCACTGTCACCCAGAATCTGTCATGCTTCATGTGGGTCAGACAAAACAACGGCCGCTGTAATCCAGTCTTTCTCTCTCTCTCTCTCTCTGTGTGTGTGTGTGTGTGTGTGTGTGTTTTTGTAGCATGGCAGTCTGAGGAGAAAATACAGCTCCTGCTCAACCATCTTCCTGGACGACAACACAGTCAGCCAGCCCAACCTCAAATACACCATCAAATGGTTGGAACATGAAAACTGTGCACTTATAGCAAAAATATTTCTGTTTTCTAGCTAATCATTGACTTTTCTCTTTTCTTTTGCTTTCATAGTGTTGCTTTAGCGATTTACTACCATATAAAAAACAGGTGAGGACCCTGACGGCCATCATCTGTCCACTTGATGCCCAGCAGACTGTTGATGCTTAGATTAGTTTATTTTGCACTGTTGGGACATGATTGTATACTTTTCAAAGTAACCTCATGTTATATCAATGCACCAAGCGAGATGTAAAATTTTAGATTAAGGATTATTGTTGCTTTTTGTCACTTGAAATTTCTGAAACTGAACTGAATCTGAAGCGTTTTGTTTTTTTTGACTTTCTGTTGTTGCTTGACATCTCTTAAGTTAAACATGAATTGAAGTCCAAAACTTCAAAATAAATAATTTTTTTTTCCAATTGCAGAGACACAAATGGAGGCATGCTGCTGGATATCTTTGATGAAAAGCTTCATCCTCTCTCAGTGAGTGATTTTATTCTTTTGCTTGCTAATGTTAGATTGTGATCTTGTTTCCATGGTTTCCATACACAATGCTGTGATATGAAAAGTTCATATCACTTGAACTTTTGATTTTTTAAGGTAAATTGTGTGGAATGTTTTGTTAGTAGGTTTATTTATAGGATTATTAAAGAGTTTATTTAATCTGAGGGTAAACTCTTCAATAATTATTGAAGTCTTCATGGATTTTGGAGCCAGCTCTCATATTTAATTAAACTATATCCTGCAGTGTAAGAGCTTTAGAGTCACTAACAATGTCCTTTTCTCATTTCTGTCTGTGTTTTGCTTCGTCTCTTCCAGAAAACAGAGGTTCCGCTGGACTACAACCAGCATGACCCGGAGCAGAAGCAGATCTACCGCTTCGTCAGAACCCTGTTCAGCGCTGCTCAGCTCACAGCTGAATGTGCCATCGTCACACTGGTGAGATTTCTGGTCATACTGCAAACATACGCAATTTGTTTCTTAATATAAAACAAAATGTGGAAAATTACTTCCACCGGTCTTTGCGTTAAATGTGCATTCATTTTTTTGCAATGGTTCTTAGTAGTAGAAGGAGGAATTCAGCACAGAGTGAATGAATACTTGCAAAATTATTCAAGCATAAAATTGCACGAGTAAAAGAATTTTCTTGTTTGCATTGATTTGGTTCTGCAGGTGTACCTGGAGAGACTGCTCACTTATGCAGAGATTGATATCTGTCCTGGAAACTGGAAAAGGATTGTTCTGGGCGCCATTCTGCTCGCCTCAAAGGTCTGGGATGACCAAGCTGTCTGGAACGTCGACTACTGTCAGATCCTCAAGGACATAACTGTGGAAGACATGTGAGTCAGCTCTGCCTGCACGCTTTGGTTCGATTGAAAAGGACCAGATTCGAGTGCAAGTTGCACAGAGAGCATCGAGAGGCTTTAATAGCGAAGAAAGCAGAATTTAGAAACAGTTTAGCATAATCAGAAAATAGTGACAGGTTTCAAGCTTTCAGTTTTTGGAAGATGTTGCCAATGCAGACTGGATAAGTTGGATGGATGTAAATAAAATAAAGTAAAAAAGCCCAACATATACCTGATTTATTTGCATGCAAGCGCAAGCAGTGCAGTATATTAACTTTAAGAATCTCTGTTTTTTCTGTAAATGTGCAAAACTCACCACAGCTCAAAATCACACCATGTAAAATTAAGCAATTATTTATTTAACTTTAAATGTGAACAATTTATGTAAAAGAAATTCCTCCATGGCTGGAGAACACTGCGTCTGACCGAACCGTTCAGATCTGTTTCCCAACATTCAGGCGTTTGTGTGGCAGTTTTTTAGTTCAAAATCTTTTCTTACGCCAAAAATATTCTACATTTAGTAATTCAGGAATAAGATCAATGTTTTATGTTTTTGTTTTTTTTTTTAAATCAGGAATGAACTGGAGCGCCAGTTTCTGGAACTGCTACAGTTCAACATCAACGTTCCATCTAGCGTCTACGCCAAGTACTACTTTGACCTGCGATCGCTCTCAGAGTCCAACAACCTGAGCTTCCCGCTGGAGCCGCTCAGCAGGGAAAAGGCCCAGAAGTTGGAGGTGGGGACGTTTTCATCCAGAAGGAAACTACCTGTTTTCATCAGAACGTTTCCTTTACAATAGTTTTATTATCCTACTGTAGTTATTTTAAGACGGCTTTTGGGGAATTTCTTAAATCTGGTGGGATCAAAGAATAAAAATTGGTTTCTCTTTATTCAAACTTTGTTACAGTATTTAACCTAAATGTGGCATGTGACGCTTTACCAAGTAAATTGTTTTGTTTTCATTGAAGTCTGTTGTAGAAAGAAGATTTTTTTTCCTTCTTCTGATGTTTATTATTAGGAAACAGAAAGAGCACAATTAAATTAATCAAAGAAATGAGGGAGCTTTCAGTCCTCTATGCAATGTGGTAATACATTCCAGCAGCAGCTAATTTTTTCTTAAACTATTCCCATTATTTAATGACTAATTATCCAAGTTACATTTTTTATTGGAAGCCCTCGTAAAGATGTGCAAAAATCCTTAAAGTCAACCAATATTTTAGGTTATTTTTGCAGAAGCATTCTTTGACAATGTGTTTCATTTAAATTTATTTATTCAGTACAAGCCGGAAAAGGGTAGAGTGCCTTCTCCGGGTCAGGGGGGGTGTCCTGCCCCAAGTGGAGGAGTTTAAGTATCTCGGGATCTTGTTCACGAATGGGGGAAGAAGGGAGCGGGAGATCGACAGGCGGATTGGCGCAGCGTCTGCTGTCAAGCGGGCGCTGTACCGGTCCGTCGTGGTGAAGAGAGAGCTGAGCCAAAAAGCGAAGCTCTCGATTTACCGGTCGATCTACGTTCCCACCCTCATCTATGGTCATGAGCTTTGGGTCATGACCGAAAGAACGAGATCGCGGATACAAGCGGCCGAAATGGGTTTTCTCCGTAGGGTGGCTGGGCTCTCCCTTAGAGATAGGGTGAGAAGCTCAGTCATCCGGGAGGGACTCAGAGTAGAGCCGCTGCTCCTTCACATCGAGAGGAGCCAGTTGAGGTGGCTTGGGCATCTGGTCAGGATGCCTCCTGGACGCCTCCCTGGTGAGGTGTTCCGGGCACGTCCCACCGGGAGGAGGCCCCGGGGAAGACCCAGGACACGCTGGAGGGACTATGTCTCTCGGCTGGCCTGGGAACGCCTCGGGATTCCCCCGGAGGAGCTGGAAGAAGTGGCTGGGGAGAGGGAAGTCTGGGCCTCCCTTCTGAAGCTGCTACCCCCGCGACCCGACCTCGGATAAGCGGAAGAAGATGGATGGATGGATTCAGTACAACTTATTTTTTATAATATCACAGGCAAAAATTCTGAATTGTTATTTCTTGGGGGTATGAATGACACGGCATCTTACACAAAAAAATTGGGACTTTCAGCAGGAAACAATCCATGTGGGTCTGGTGGGATACAAAGGAGAAAATGTGCAAATAAATCTTGTGCCTACTGTTCAATGGTCGGTGTGTGTGTGTGTGTAGGCGTGGGAGTGTGTGTGTTTTAAAAACATTTTTTTTTTACTGCATATTTTTACTCCTTTCCTCAGCTTTAGGTGTCTTATTGGTTGCTACAAGTTACAGAAGACGATTAGGGCCACTGGAAAAAAAACCCTATGAATCTTTTGTCAGAATTTGGACTTTAATCTCTGATTTTTTTATTTTTCACTGGCCCTAGTCCTCAGCTGTAGCAAATCATAAAGACAGAACAGAAAAAACATGGATTCTTAGTTACATTTCTACAAAATAACCTCAGTGGCTTAACAGAAAGATTATTATGACGAAACGTATGTTCTGCTATACCAAAAACAAAACTCTCTCATCCTGACTGGATTTTTTCCCCTCTTTCCAAAGGCCATTTCCAGACTATGTGACGACAAATACAAAGACATCCGGAGAGCAGCCAGGAAACGCTCGGCCAGCATGGACAACCTGTGTGGGAGACGATGGGTTCCTGCAATCCTCTCCTAACCACTGATCACCGTCCAGGAGCCTCGTGGAACTGACTGGACCACATGCGTCAAACCTTTTGGCTCCTTTGGATCCTCAGTCCAGAACTTGATGGAACATCAGCACCAGCTGGTGAAGGTCACACCTTAAAAAGTGGATCTATGTGCAACATGAACACTGGATTTGGAAGATAAGACTCCAGAGAAGTTTCTACCTAAACACGATGCCTTCGTAGTGCCTCGACTTGTCTACTGACTGGGAAAATGCAGGAATTTTGGAGTTTTCTTTCACCTGTGAAAAGACGAAAAGCTTTGGACCAAGTCCTGGGTGAGGAGACGCCTTGAGACGTTTCAGGACATGAGTTTGTGAAACATCTGCTCATGTTTCTAGGCTTCTCCTGCATTTGTCTTAAGATATACGTCTAATACGATCTTTTATTCAGACAACTGTACAAAGATTATCATTTATTTTGCTCTACAATTCAAACATTAGCCTAGTATGGAGCTTTTTACTTATTTATTTCCTTTTGATAGTACTCCAAACAATGAGTACCTTCTGGAAGGTTTACAGTAGTTCTGGTGTACCTCTTAATACTCAGGTAGAACATTAAATATGTCGATTCCCTGTGATGCTCCATATTTTAAATATAAGGACGGGAACATTTTGAAGTAGCTCAGACTGTACATAGAAGATGCCAGGAATAATAAAATTAGTAATAATGTTCATTCAGACATGAGTGACAGTTTGTTCTTTTGGGGTCAATTTCAGTTAAGCAATAGCAGGAAAGTTTTTTTTCTAAATAGTATTTATAACATAAAATTTATCTTTTCCCCCCAATTATCAGTATTACTATGATCTTCATGTCAATTTTAACATGTTTTTCACAGTGGACTACAGGACACCTCACTCTTATTTGCTTCATTAAGTATTAATGTTAATACTTAATATTAAAAGTAAAACCATTTTGTCGGGACTCTTTGTGTCCATAAAGATCTTTCTGTTACGTTTTCTCTCTGGAAGAAAAATGAGGACAGCTTCAGTTCAGATCTAAAGAACTTCTCTCTGTGAGGTTATAAAAATGTCTTACCAGAAAAAAATGACATTTTTCTTGAGCTATAAATTTGCTTAGCAACTCCTTTTCAGATCAAATAATATCTAATTTGATTTATTTTGTGAAATTTTCTCAAAGGCTTGATTCTGTGCCGACAGGTCAGCTGATACTTTGGATGTTGAAAAGTTAACTTTAGCTCACATTTTCTTTAAAGACAATTCAGATTTTTTTGAAGTAAGGCGTTAACATGGAGAATTATAGAGACGCCTAATTTTATTGAGGTCCGTTTAAGAGAAAATGTCTACCATTGAAATAACCCAAATGTTTTTAGTTGATAATGTTGTGAATTTTTCATATTGTTATATTTCTGCATCAGACAGTTATGCTGACTGCTTATGCAGAGCTAAACTTATTGTTGCCACAGACAAATTAGCAACTTAGCTGCGTTTTATTTGTGCAACAAAGAAAAAAGTGAACATAAATTATTAAGAATTTATGAGAATTGAATTCCTGTTCCAGAATTTCTGTTAAAGATATTCATAAAGCTCAACAAAACCTAAAATTAAAAACAACAACAACAACAAAAAAACAAAAACAAAAAAGAACTTTTGATGTAATAGAAACTTTCATGAAAGAAATGATCAAATTTGGTGACGTCATAAAGTTGAGGAAGATGAACCTCAACAACAAATTGCACAGTAAACAAATCAGCAGCATTTTTTTCTAGCCTTTTGTTTTATTTTTGTTTATGTTACTGCAGTCCTCAAATAACCAATGAAACATAAAACATCTTTTTAAAGCAACTCGAAACTCCAATGAAACATTTGACAGGAGAAAAAAAAACATTAGAAGAGGAACAAGAGTAATCCGAGGAATTTATTTTTATTTATTCAGTATTACATGCTATACCTCCAATTCATTTGAACAGTTTCCAGTCTTTGCTCAGTGACTCTTATCATCTGTTACATTAAAAATAAGTTTTACTGACAGTTAATGGATTCCTGTTTTTACCGCCGGGTGAGAGAAATATATTTTTGTTCTAAAACCTCAACAAATGGTGCAAACAAAACTGTTTCCTGTTTTACATGGTTAAACAAAACGATCATAATTTTTTTTTTTTTTTACAAAAAAAGGAAATAAAATTTCATAAACTGTAGCAACCAAAGACTTTTCTTTATCGGATATAATTTAGACCCTTTTGAGACATCAAATGTACTTTTTCCCCCAGAAAAACAAACACCTTCATACTGTGTTAAATTATCCATACTGTCAGCATTAAGCAACATTTTTGTGTTCAATTAGCACAAATATATATTGTTTCTTTTGAATTAGTCTGATTATTAAGCTAGTAATGCATTTATTTATTTTATGACTTATCTTTGTACAGTTTATAAAGAGTACAGATTCTCAGAAAAGGTTGTTGTAAATTATTTATGGTTTTGTTGATTTGTGTTTTGTAATAAAAGAAGATACTCTTGTTTAGTAAATGTGAGTCATTGATGCTGATTTGTGCATTTTTAACAACTTTAGGACCAGACAGCCTGTGTTTGTTTTACAAAGCATTTTTCTATTATTTTTCAGTTCCTATACATATTGCTTATTATACATGCAAAAAAGTAAAATTGTTGCTAGTTTAACGTGGAACGACTTTTCAAACAATTTGAAGTCTAACATGCTACAAAAAAGTCAAGGTTATTCCAGGAAAACATTTCCTGTCAAAGAGAAAACAGAAGAAGAACCCAAAGCTCAGACTTTGAAGTCTTAACGTGTGAAATGTTGAAGGTCATTGTGGGATTATTTTAAAAACATTACATGCATACTCTGCAGCTTTACCTCAAGAATTATCAGAAAGAAACCTCTCTACTAAAGCCAAGTTGCAATTCAGATTCTTAGTTATCTGAATACGTATGTGTGAAAACACTCCACCAGTAAAGTAATGATTTCCAGAACAAAGTGTTAACGGTCAACAATATTTTGTTGTGCTGGTTTCTTTACTTTCATCTGTAAAGTATCTGACAGTTGCGGCTCATCCAAAATTTCAGCTTCTCTTTTTGTAAATTTTGCAATTAGAAAAAACAGTGACAGAGTCAAATCAGTCAGCTGGCTGAAAAATAATAATAAAAAAGATTTAAAGGTGTGTTCAGTAATGAAATGTTTTGATCGGCAGGAATGTTTGTTTGGTTTGTAGATTGGAGAGCGGTTTGACAGTACAGCAGCCTCTCTGCTCAGCTGTTGTCTGGATAACTGAATGTCTGCTGCAACAGACACCCTGACCTGACCTTTGACCTTTCACATGACCACCTGAAGACCCCGAGATGGACAGATTCAGGTCAGAAAGGCTCAAATTACACAAAGACTTCTTCCTTCTAGGATTTATCCTCAGCTTAGCATAAAAGCAGACCTTTGCCTTTTGACTTATGAATGTCAGAAAGTAATCGACGGAGGATTATTAAAAGGATCACATTACTACAAGTTAATTTATGAAGAAGAGTTTTCTTAATTTAGGCATCAGTCGGTGTCCACTTTTCTTTAACCTCCCCAAAAAACAATTATTTTTATTTTTTCACACTGAGAAACAAACAAGCACTTTGTGTTAAAGTGAGACGTCTTGTTTGCACACAAACTTTGTTCTTGTTCCTTTTCTGTCAGCCACTTGGAGGTAAAGCAAACAGTGTTGTGTATACTGTTACTTTAAATCATTTGAAATGCACAAGCATATATTTATTCTTCCTTTAAGTATTGGTATCAAAAACTTTTTGTTGTGAAAAAATACATTTGGAAATGTCTTTTCTTGCACCTCATTGTGTTATTTTGAAATATTTACTCATTTACTATTTACTCATTTTTTAAATTTCATATTGTAGGACACCAGAATTTGCACATAATTTTGTTTCTGTGTGTTTTAATACATATTGTTCTGCTCATTTATGCAGATGTTATGATCAGACACTGACTCAGCCTTTGTACCAAGTTCATTTTACTTTTATTTGTTAAGCTTTTGGATAATTTCTTTTTAATTGTACTTGATTAATGGCATATTGAAGTAAAGCTACACTTGAATTCCAATTTAGGCTAATCTACCCACTTTATTTATTTTATATTTTTACTGTAAGTTCTAAGTCACTTATTATTTTCATTTGCAGGAAAATTGTAGCTTATACTGCCACCTCGTGGCCGGTTTGCCAATAGACGCTGTTAAACTTAGAATTACTTTTATTTTGTAACGATTTAAAACAAACACGTGTATCAGATAAATAAACAAATTATACATACAGAAATTTTGCATAAAAGAAAAAAGTTCAATTAATAAGAATGATTACATTTAAAATAAAAGTAATAATAAAACTACCCATACAAAGGGGTAAAATTAGGTTGTTGAACTCACATTTAAACAATTTTATGCTGTTAACAATCCTATCATGTACTAGTGAATGATGACAAAAATAAGTTATATATTTTTAAAAATCTTGACGTGTCAGATATCCAACTCTGAAACCAAAAGCTTCATTTGTGAGTTATGTTCTGGACGTCGATACATCAATCTTCCTCCCAGCTGGAGGTAATCCAACCTGCATCATCCTGAGGTGCAACAGCACGCTCTGATGTCATGAGTCAGGGAAGAAGGAGATTGGAAAAATGGAAAGGAAAGAGAACATCAGCAACCGGCAGCACATCAGAGAGGATGTCAAAGGCATCCAGAGTATCGATCCCACAGCATGCTCCTCACCTCCGAGGCTGACAGGTGGGATAAACGGCCAGATGGAGGCCTGGGTGGTCCCTGGTGCTTTCAGCTCACAGGATAAAATCCATGTTGTCTTCCCTTGATGTTCAAGATGGAGGCGTAGCAGTGGGACCAGCAGAGTAATTGAGGAGCGTTGTGTTGATGAATACTGAATAGTTTTCAGTTATTGTGTTAACTGAGATTGAATTGTTTCCCTTTAGGGACCTTTTGGCTGCACTGCAGGCAATGAGGCTAAATTTGATTATACTTAAACAGACAAAAAAGAGAGTATTTCAGCAGAACCTGTGGGCTTTTCCTTTCCTGCACCTGAGGGATAACTAAACTCCAGAATGAACTACTTTTGAAACAGTTATGACAAATATAAGCTGTTGCATATGTCTAATCAGGACATTAGGCACAGCTTGCATATCTGGGAAGCCTTAGAGATAAATAAGGTCTTAACTTTTTATTTGTAGGTACAAGGAGAACTGCATAAAATCTGGATTCTTCTCAGTGAATCATATTCATATTTTCCAGCAGGAAAGCATCAGTCAGGTGGTTTTTAGTGCAGGACTCAACCAGCGATATTATAATATCAAACAGCTCCTTTTCATCTAACGGGAGACATTTGCAATCTAACAAAACGCTTGATGCAAAATGTAAGTCTAAAATAAAAACAAGAAAAAATCAGTTTTGTTTTACAGTGAAAATCAAAATGTCACCATTCCTCCCCTGACATATAAAGTCATACTTGTCCACCTCTTGGTGGCGCTAGCTGCTAAACAACGATGGCCACTTTATCAAATAGGGTTAAATAGTTTGGTGCCACATGCAGGATATTAATCACAGTTATTTTCTGCTGCTCAGTGAGATAAAGCGATTAGTGAGTTATATTTACTCTGTTGTGTTTATTTACACATTACCTACTGTCGGTGTAGGTAACACTTTGTTTTAAATGCTTTTCTTTGTGAAAAAGTGAGATTTGCAAATCAGTGTTTTTTATTCCCTAATATGTTTTTCTTTTTTCTTGCTTACCATTTTAATCACTTTGAAATGTCAGGATTTGCTCAGATTCTTTCTATTTTTATCAGTCTGCATCATTTCTAAATTTTAAGGAATTTTTTCGTAAGACTACTTTTTACTTCTACTTAAGTATTGCTACTTTATTAAAGTAAAACTCGGTTATGATTATGATAAATTATGATAAGTTCTGGTTCTGCTCTGCATCCCCAGAACCAGAACCAAACGAGGAGAAGCAGCTTTCAGCATCTATGCACCACAAATTTGGAACAAACTTCCAGAAAACTGTAAAACAGCTGAAACACTGACTTCCTTTAAATCTCAACTGAAAACCCACCTGTTTAGGATTGTATTTGAAATGTAATCAATTACACATTTACTGATGGAACTTGACTTAATGTCGTGTTTTGACTGTTGATTCTATGTTGCTTTGTGTTTCTGTGTTTGATATGATGTAAAGCACCTTAAAATGCTTTGCTGCTGAAATGGGCTATACAAAATAAAATTTGATTGATTGATACATTTGGCAAGTAATGAATTTTAAGCTTTATAATGCAAATTAAGCTCATGAGGTTCTTGCAATTTATCCAGTACTGAGCTATGTTTATCTATAGTGATCAAATGTGAATTTATTGGAAAAGAAAATAATTTACTTTAATTCAAAAAAAAGATCAACAGCTAGAGATTTTAATAAAATAAAACATTTTTAATTAGCTTGAATTAAAAAACTGTAACATTAATTTGATAATTCCTAATAATGCATTTTCCCTTCCTGGGTCTTCTGGTTCATCCCTTCATGCCTTCAGGCACAAACAAGCAAAGATCTTCTGTCATGGCAGGACCTGTCACTTAGGTCTGTTTAAGTTAAACTGCGTTGTAAATCAGCCGTGACGTGACAATAGTAGTCTGTGAAAGCTGAAGACTTCCCACCCAGCTTTGTATACTCTGTGAAATCGTAACGTTGCAGTAGCTATGCGACCTTTAATGGCCCACATAGGCCATTCAGACATGTTAACATGATTTATTGTGAACTAATCACTGTAGGACATCTAATTGGATCATTACACAGAGACTTCATTCATAAACAGCCTAATTGGAGCTAATGAAGAAGGAGCTGGATTCACTGGGTTTCACCAACAGGAGCTGTCCAGGACGAGCGCCTCCTGAGCTGACAAGTCAACGCTTTGTTTATGTTGGAAGGAGATGGATCAGGCATGACCTCTCAACCTGTTTCCTCAGTGGATTTCTTTTAGACGGGTGGGGGGCTTGAAGAAACACGCTCAAGTCGCTGCCACAAGAGAATGGCACACACATGTGCAGCGTTGGAAAAGAAAGCAGCATGCCTCGAGTTTAACAAGCGCAGACAGAGCAATTTGTTCTCTTTGGAAGGTCCAACCCCGCTTCAGTTCCGTGATAAATTCAGGAAGATAAACAGGATCACAAAAACAGACTTTTTGGACAATTTTAAATGCCTACCTGGTGACTTCATGGTGTCTTACAAAATGTTTTTTTAATTACTAAAATATGTAACAGCTTGAGGTTTATAACAGCTTTTTAAAAATTGCAATCACAAGTTTGAATGTATTTTGTTGGGATAAAGTGTAATTGCGATGGACAAAATGTAAGTTTATCTAACAAACAAAAACTCTGAAAAGTGTGGTGTGCATCTGCATTCAGGCTGCCTGAGTTCATGCTTTTAGGAAAACCTTTTGCTGTAATTAAAGCTGCATTGGAACCTGTGAACATATTTTGCAAGTTTTAACTCAGGCATGACCTGAATTTTGAATAATTCTTACACATTAATTAAGGTTTGATTGAAGGGAAGGTGAACTTTCACCCCAGTCTTGAGTCTTTTTCAACGTCTAACAGGTCGTGTATTCAGATCCATCCATCTTCCACCTTTCCCGTCTCTGCCAAAGTAAAACATTCCCGCAGTATGATGCTGCTAAGACCATGTTTTATGGAGGACAGGGTGATGAGCAGCTTTAGAGTTTATGATTTATGGAGAGCATAACTGCTTATGTTCTGTAACAAATCTCTGACGCCTTCACCAAAAAGTTAGTGTTAATATAGAGACAGGGATTTGACACTCCAGGTTCTTGGTTTTAAAAAAGGAGAAAATCATTCATCATTTTCTTTCAACATTAAATCTATAGATGCCCAATAAAACCAGTTAAACCCTTTAGCAAGGCACTGCAGAACGTTCATTGGTTTCAATGAGAACACTTGATTTGACTAAAATTAAATAAAAGACTTGGATTGAATGTAGCTAATAAAACCCCCCAATTATTTTTAAATAAATGTTTATGTTTTCAACTTCTTAACAATATGGGTTTGTTTTAAACTGAAGTTATAGGAACAGAGCCGAATTAAACATGTCATAGCATGCAATTGTTTCCCACCTTCAGTCTTTTCTAAAAACTGAAAACACACTTCAGTTTCTTACAATTGTACCACAAGGTGGCAGCATAAGTTGATGAAAAGTTTCAACCTCATTAGATTTATTTATGTTACTCCATTAAGGCTTCCCGCCGTCTTTTCTTTTGAGTTAATCTGAAAATTTTATTTTCTTCACTTTGAGACAATAAAAACCCCCCAATCTGACGCGCACTTGTAACCACTGGACACAAAACGTCTCCAAACCTCAAAGCACCTCTGACTGACAGTCTTTTCCTGCAGAAGAGTAACGGACCACACACTGATCGGGCCGTAATTACCTTTCCACACACCACAGAGGGAGTCAGCCGGCCGGTTACAAGCCTGTCCCTCTAGTCTGACATCTAAATTAGAAGCCTGAGGCTCAAAGGGCTACAATGTAAATAATATATCCTATTTGGAGTCATTTAATTGTCTACCTAATGCATCCTTAAATAAGCAAAGTATATACGTTTCTTTATTTTTGGAAGCTTTCATTTCACCAAAAGCAATTAAATCTGGACAGCAAGGAATATGTTCCACTAGTATTTGTACAAATGTGTGAAACATGGAAAAAGGTATGAGATCATTTTACTCCAAAATGTAATTTTTGAATGGGAAACAGGTGAAGAATTAATAGTACATATGTATTTAAAAAGACAACCACCTGTAGTTACTTTAATCAAATAAACAGCAAATTAAAACAGCTCAAGCTTTTTGCAATAAAGCACAAGTAAAAAGATCCATTAAAATCCTTTTTATTTTCAAAATAAAGTTTTCTATCAAAGTGGGAATTATACATATTTACAGTCTTGTGAAATTACATATACAACTATACAAAGTATGTACAGCAATAATTATATAAATACACTCTATACGTGCTGATGCAACCCGTATGAGGCAGTTTTAAGGCATTGAATGGATGGAGAACAACAGCTCAGCTCTGGGCTCGCTTCAAGCAGAGCGCTCTCATTGTGGATGTTTAAGACACAGCGGTTCTGCACAGTAAGAAGAAGAAGAGCCCCAGGTGTACCACACAGCCAGGGCCGGCCTGAGGAATAACCAATAGTGGGCATGTTGACAAATGTGGCAGCTTACAGAAAACCTTTATAGCTAGAAAGTTTTGTTAGCTGTCATAGTTTCAAGTTACGTTAATCATTTTTGCTGACTGTCAGAGAGAAAGTGAGTTAGTGAGAGAAATAATATCTTGTTTTGTCATTGTGGCCACTGACTACATCAAAAAGAGCAGCTAGCGTTTTCATTTACATGTTTTACTGGGCAGCTTGGTAAATGCACATTTAACCATTTCACTCGCACAATGGAGAAATAATGCAGAACTGGTAAAACATTAAAGTCCATTGTTTCCAAAACTGCTGATGAACTGGTCTGACTGATTCTCTGACAAAAAGAAAACCTAAAAACACTCATGGCTGACAGCTGATTTTTAGCATTCAATTGTTAAAGTAAAATATAGCTTCTTATTTTACTTTATCCAAATTTTATGTTGTAACATAAGTTAGACTTTTATCTGATAAGATGTTGATTCGGTCTTTGCAGCCGGGTACATTACATAATAAATAACATGAATTTAATTAACTGCTGGCTTATTGCTGAATTATAAAACGGCTGTATTTAATGCAGAATGCAAAGAAAAAGGAAGTAAGAAAACTCATTCAGCGGTGCTGAAGGATCAGTCCTGCACATGAACCTGTAGAAAACAACAAAGTCATCAGCTGTTTGCAGAGGTAGAGTGATTGTATGAGTCTTAGCAAACTTTTTAATTACGGCTGTCAACATAAAATCAATCAACTGAAGATGTTGAAGATGTGACAACTTACCCAACCCAAACTGAACTGTTACATTTCAAAAACATTTAAAGTTCACGATTTACAAACTGTAGGAGATTTTTTATTTTTTTTTAAAAAGAAGAAGTTTATACTTTAGTCTGCTTATGCCTCTGGCCGGCTCTGGATGTATGCATTCATTTAATACCAGATAAGACTCTGCATTCTTCAGGGCAGGTACATTGTTCTGCTGCTGCTGCTGACAGGCTCATTATTTAAAGAGAAGCCATTAGGCGCTCATTAATGTGCTAATTACAACACGCTGATGGACAATCCCAACACAATTAGTCAGAACCCCCCACCCCCCCGCCCCACCCCCCCAAGTTAAACCCGTACGTCATTTGGATAAGGCAAAGGAACACGTGTTCAAACTCAGCTCAGAACTTTTTAAAAACATATGGGCCAATCCGTCATCTTGGAGTCTCAGTTTTTAATAATTTATTTAATAAAAATATTCCAAAGAGCGGGTTTTTACAGTTTTAAACCCTCAGCAGCCGCGCTCAGACCCGGGACAGAGGCATCTGTTTGGGGCAGGACACTGAGCTGGCCGTCCCGGATCTCCAGGTCAGTCCGGTACTCACGTCGCTGTACATGGACCCAGCTGACGCTTTGCTCCCCCAGCAGCAGCGCGTGCAGAAAGTCCGCCAGGACTCCAGCGTCTTCCCTGACCAGATCCAGGCCCCCGAGGTGATCCCCACCAGGAGACACATGAAGTACTTCAGCATGAACACGGCGTAGTCCGGCCTCTGCCTGCTGCGGTCCGTTACGCACGTACAGTTATGCGTAATTTCCCATGTTTGCCTGTTGTGCTGCTCGTAAAAGTAGCATGCCACTATGACGGTGGCCGGGACGGTGTAAAGAACCGTGAAAACGCCAATCCGGATCATAAGGCGCTCCAGTTTGTCAGTCTTGGTGCCGCCTTGCTTTATAACGCTCCGGATGCGGAAAAGGGAGACGAACCCGGCCAGAAGGAACATGGTGCCGATGAAGAGGTAGATGACCAGCGGGGCAAGCACAAACCCCCGCAGGTTATCCAGGTTCTGGTTCCCCACGTAGCAGATCCCAGCCACGGAGTCCCCGTCCACCGAACTGAGCGCCAGAACCGTTATGGACTTCAGGCTGGGGATGAGCCAGGCGGCCAGGTGGAAGTACTGAGAGTAGCTGGCGATCGCCTCGTTCCCCCACTTCATACCTGCCGCCAGGAACCAGGTGAGGGACAGAATCACCCACCAGATGGAGCTGGCCATGCCGAAGAAGTAGATGAGCAGGAAGACGACGGTGCAGAGCGCAGGACCCGTGGTCTCATAGTGGATGTGCTCTGCGCCGCTCTCCCTGCTGCAAGCCACTTCCTCATGTCCGGCGATCAGCCTGACGATATATCCCACCGACACGAACATGTAGCAGGCAGAGAGGAAGATGATGGGCCGCTCCGGGTACTTGAACCTCTCCATGTCTATGAGGAAAGTAGCCACTGTTGCAAAAGTTGAGATGAAGCAGAGGACGGACCACAATCCGATCCAGAACGCCGTGAAAGTCCGTTCCTCCTGGGTGAAGTAGGGGTTGTGGCACGGCATGGCGCAGTTGGTGATCTGTCCGGTCTTGACGCGGTTGTGCAGCGGGTGACCCTCCGCGGTGACGGGCACCATGGGCGCGCGGCAGAAGCAGCCCGTCTCGCAGGGAGACGCGGCAGGTTTGTGTTTTCCAGGGAAGCCTCGACCGTAGCCGCTCTTCTTCTTGTTGTACGGCTTCAGCGGCCGGTTGGTCGGCTTGGCCAGCACGGGAGATGCGGTGGTGGTCTGGCTCCGGTTGTAGTCCATGCACAGGGTGTCCTGGTTGCCCTGCTCGGGCAGCAGGTCGCACCTCATCCGGTCCGGCCACGGGAAGCCGTACTGGCTCATGAGCGGCGCGCAGCCAGCCTTGGCCCGCTCACACACGCTCCTGCACGGCGGCAGAGGCTTCTTATAATCCTCCAGACAGATCGGCGTGTACATGCTGCAGAGGAAGAAGCGCAGGTCCGGGGAGCACTTTATCTCCACCAGCGGCCAGAACTGGTGCACCTCCAGCCCGGCTTCGTCCTGGGTGTCGTGGTTGAACTGGTTGGGCATGTAGGTGTAGTTGTACCCGATTCCTTTGCACAGAGGGACGGATATCTCCTGGCACTGGAGCTCCTTGGCCGCCTTGCAGTGCGTTGAGTGCAGGATGAGGACAAACAGGACGCACCAACCCGGGACGCGCACCTCCATCGTTGCCTTTTGTGCGCAATCAGTCCAGGACAAAACTGACAGAAAACTTGCGCTCTGTAAGGGCGTCCGGTTAACCCAGAAAGTCCGTCAAACTCATACTAGATCGCAGGAAGTCAGTGTCACTTTTCAGTCCACATAGACCCAAAAGGAAAACGTTACTGTCGCGTAATCCGGAGATCCTGCCTGCCTCCCCACTCTCCTTTGTGTCAGTGCTCGCCGTGTCTGTGCATGCATGCTCTGTGGCTGACAGGCGGGCTGCATTTTATATGAGGAGAACGAGGACACTCCCCCCGTAGGGACAGGAAAGGAGTTCAAGTCAATCAGGAGTTCCTTCTGTAGGTGTTTGCTCAAAACGTTCACCCTGGAGGAAAGGGTTATGATCACTTTGTCCTTGTTTACGTTACGCAAAACGGTCTCTCTCTCTCTCTCTCTCTCTCTCTCTCTCTCTCTCTCTCTCTCTGTGTAGTGATTGTTTGGGAAGAGCGTTGTGGGTTACAATAGATACATTATGAAGGAATGCAGTTAGGCATCCCAATTGTTCGTGGTGAACTAACAGGTCAACTGATGGAGCTTTTTAGGTCAACAGGACGCAACAGTGAGGACATCAGAGCATCAGAGCATCAGAGCAGCACTCAGTGTGTATTAAACCAAACGACACATATGAAGGCAGTTCACATCGTTTCTCAAACACGCAAAACAACCAGCATTATAAACAAAATGTGTGTATTTCTTAATTGTCCAAGGTCTCCAGACTCTTGCAAAAGAAAA
This sequence comes from Xiphophorus couchianus, assembly GCF_001444195.1. Taxonomy (NCBI): domain Eukaryota; kingdom Metazoa; phylum Chordata; class Actinopteri; order Cyprinodontiformes; family Poeciliidae; genus Xiphophorus; species Xiphophorus couchianus. The sequence goes on from NC_040233.1 coordinate 26,113,255, forward strand.
AAATCTGTATAGATATTAACAAGAAAAACATAACTTGTACTTTTTCTTTCATCTATTGTATATATTTAGATGTTAAATTTCCTTATTGAGAGCAAAGCCGAGTCTAAAGCCAAATTCCTTGTTTGTGTTTGTGCAAACTTGGAAAACAAACTTGATTCTGATCATTTATTTATTTAGTTGTCATAAATGTATATTAGTTACTGAACTTAGTTTGGGACCAAAATATAACACGAGTGTTTATTAACTTAGAGTCTGCAAATATTCATGGAAAATCTTCAATAGTTGACAATAACTGTCACTATTCCTGAAAAACAAAACTTCTTCAAAATGTGCAAAGCTATTGCCAATCAGTGAACTTCGAAAGACTATAATGATATATATATATTTAGAAGATTCCTGTAATCAAAATATAATAATTTAATCATTGAGTTTATTCACATTCCAACCACAAACTTCAATAGATTTGAATAAATTTGATCACTTGTGAAGTGGAGGGAAAAGGATACATGTTTTTTTAATTTAGATTTTATGTTTAAATTTGACAAAATGATCCCTCTTTGCTGTGACTGCTAAATAAAATCCACTGCAGCCAACTGCTTTCAATAGAGTTCACCTGTGTATAATTTAATCCCAGTATGAATCCAGCTGTTCTGCGAAACCTTCTGAGATTTGTTAGAGAACATTAGCGAACAAACAGCATCATGAAACCCAAGGAACATAGCAGACAGGGTGGTTTAAAGCAGGGTTATTAAACAATGTCCTAAGGTCTAAACATCTCACAAAACCGCAAAACTAAAACCATGAACTCCAATAAACCTGACAGATCAGGCAGTAAAAGCATTCATCAGAGAAGCAGCCTAGAGGAGCAGGTTCTCTTAACTTGGTGGTGTAAAATGAGAAAACGTTGTGGGAATATGCAGATATTTCGTTGTGAATCTCCCAGAGGAGGGTGTGATTTTGTTCATTGTTTAAAAGCAGCTGGACTAACCAACCCCTTTGCCTTTCGCCAACCAGCAAACATTTGCTAGCTAATTTTTTATGCAGCCACCAACACCCCCAAGCTTTAATTTGCCGATAAGTTTGACAGAAGCCAATTTATTCATCGTCTGTCAGTAAGTGGTTTTGAAAACCGCCAGGGAACAATGACGCTGTCCGTCACTCGCCGTCCAGGGGAGGCAGAGACTTCCTGCCTCCTTTGGATGCCTGACAATGTGAAAATGTACATGTAGCCTTGGAGTTGGATGTATGTGTGAAAGAATGAGACAACGTGTCTACATGCTCATGTGTATGGCTGCCTGTCAGAAGCTGGAATAAACAGAGAATGTGTGTGTGTGGGGGTGTGCGTGTGTGTGTGTGTGTGTGAAGCGAGGTTACTACGGGCTTGTTAGCCCACAGCAGGGGGTCGACTTGCTCTAAAGAGAGGGGGGGTGTTTGTCTTAATGCTGCTGCCAACGTTTTACTCAGTGCATGCTGGGTCGGCGATTACCACGTCACACCAACAGCCTAACAAACAGGACTGCGTGTGTGTGTGTGTAAACAGTTTCAGAGCTCAGCCCAAAGGAAATAAGCTAACATAGGCAGATACAGCATTGTGATTGCACTAATTAAAGTCATTCACACTTATTATTGGATTTAACAGCTTCAAATGGAGCTGAGACAGTTTGGTAGACAGGCAGAATGTTTCCAATCCACAGGTTTTATCAGAACTAATTAGCGTTTGTAGAAAGGTGCGTGTTTTAGCTCGGTTTGGCGTCTCATATGGGTGGCGTTGGTGACGAAAAAAGACAAATTCAAGATTCAAGATGACCTCTTGACTTTCAAAAATGCCACTCTTCCTATGATGGACATTTGTGAAAAAGTGTTGGTCAGAAATGAAAAACCTTCAATCTTTATGAAAGCTGGATGGGAAAATATCTTGTGAATTTGTGAAGACTTTTGGAGTTTATCAACCAGTGCCAAGGTATGGATGTACCATGATGGACTGTTAATTTTTCCAGACCACACACTATAGAAATATCAACTAAAAAGAACAGGAAATTATGCAGTTTATACTAAAAATGGCTTAAATGGGGCAGAGGACTCCAGAAAATGGAATCTGGATGAGTATGAATCAAAAGTTTGGAATTACTCTGCAAGGTATCAGCAAAACAGATCGTTGGCTTCCTCAAGCCTGGCCTTAAAAATGTGACGATTAAATCTCTCAGTGGAAGACAGACGTTGTACATGATTTCATTCTTGTCTGATGTAGATTGCAGTTGTGACAGTTCAGGCCATGCTGGTCCACAGTCAGGACAGAAACGTCTCATTATGAGTTCTCTTGTTGCCTCTAGCTGCAAAAATGTTCTTCTGTTGGTGTCCTGGAGACAGAAATGTCTCAAACCTTGAAGATTTTTGTTGTAAAAAAAACCCAAAACATAATTTAAACAAACAATCTTCTTCCTGTCCTGTTAGTTGCTTGGTCAGGTTACCTCTAAATAATCAGCACAAATCTGCAGTAAAGTCTTAGAACTGCATCTAAATTCTACTGTGGCTACACTTGTGTAAACATGTGGGGTTTAATATGCTTTCAATATATAGAAAAAGTGGCAATTTAGTATCTCAGACAGTTTTCACAAAAAAAACTGAAAGACAGAAATTTTTTAAAAGAATAGTGCGATTTCAGTCCTTCCAACTGGTACTGAAACTAGAAATGCAAACAGAGCTTTCCAGGCTTTTAGTTTGCAGCTGTTGGTGTAAGAAGCTGAGCCAACTTCCTTCCCGATCCTGATCGGCATTCCTCCTCACCCTCTCAAACTTTCCTTAAGCTGGGTCCGTCGAAGCTCAGCTCACGTAAACAATACAATCTGAGTCCATGTGGCTTCTCTTCTTGCATGAGTAGTCATGAGAGGATCATGAGAAAACGTTCTGCCAGTGGGATGATGATATTGCTGTTGTATCAACCTTCCAGACCTCTCAGGTCTTTTGGTTCTGGTCTGCTCTGCATCCAGAGCCAGAACCAAACATGGAGAAGCAGCAATCAGCTTTTATGCACCACAAATCTGGAAGAAACTTCCAGGAAACTGCAGCTGAAACTCTGAGTTCCTATAAATCAAGGCTAAAAACCCACCAGTTTAGAGTTACTTTTGATTCACAATAACTGGAACATTAATCAACATTTTGATTATGGCATTTCACAAAAGTAATATTTATTTCTTGTTTCATCATTGATGACCGCATGATATTTTTTTTGCACATTGAACTGCCTTGTTGCTGAAACGAGCTTTACAAACAAAAAAACAAAACAAAAAAGCCAGGTTTTTAAGGGCATGAAGTGTATGAAAATGTTGACATGGATGCCATTGCTTGATGAAGGAGGGCAGTTTAAGAAAAACAGCAATGACAATGTCTGGTTTGAGTTTTTGGAATTGCAACTCAGTGCTTCAGAAGATAAATAGTTTTCAAACCAGTTTATCTGGAGATGTTTAACCATGAAGTACATGCAGAAATGTTTTGTGTCTAATGTATCTTTTACTCCAGCTGAGTCATAGGATTCAGCTGAAAGTCATCAGAAGCAGGTGAACCACCTCCCATCATGGCCGGCTCAGAATGAGCATCAGTTACACCAATCGCTGTCTGTCGGACTGGAACCCGTATTGATTAACAAGCCCGATAGACTCGGTGGCCCCAGCCACCAACTGTCGACTACGCCTCCTGCCTTCTGTGTGCAACGGGGACGGTGGGTTTAGGGTTACGCGCTGGCCCCCTGCATACCAAATTTAAAAGGGTGGAAATGGAATTACTGCATCTGCTTAGAAGTCGATTTCTGCATTCTGCAGGCTGGCCGACCCGCTCTACCATACAAGCTCTGCTCTCGTGCTTTCCCACCCGATCTTTCTCCAGATTCTCCCAGGGCTCTCAGTGTTCCTGATGCCAAAGGGGGGAAAAAAGTGGGTGTGTGGGGGTGTTTCTTACAGAGTCACTGAGGCATGCTGTGAAACTCTGAAATGTTTTTCTTTGTATCCTTCTCATGGAAAGTTTGGCCGTCTCACAAACTCACAGCCATTGTTTCTCTGATAATGTGCTAATATTTCTAATGATTAATATTCATTAATGCTGACTTTTGCTACTATTGTGGGTCAAGGCTTTGTGAGTCCCAAGGGAGTCTAAAGAATGTAATAATAGTTTTAGAAGAACAGATCTGTAGAAAGTCTATAATAACATTTTAGGTTAAAAACTACCTGAAAAGCTGAAAATCATCCGGAATCAACTAAAAGATTCTGATGTGTTTATAGGACACAAATACATATTGTCACCTTTGCAAAACATTGGCCAAAGTCGTTTCTTGACAAAAGTGTTTTTTCTTTCGCGTTTTTTTGGCAAGCGATGACTTAGGCCCTTATTTTAGGAAAGTGACGATGTTAAACATTTCAAAGTGGAGGCATGTGTTTTTATTGTAGGGTGAGAAACTTCATTTGGTAATTTTAATGACCTCCCCAAACCTTTTCTGAAGACTTTGAGACCTAAATAAGTTTAATATTTTCTTTGGTTTGCTGCTGATTCTCTCTTGGTGTGTGGAGTTCCTGCTGTGCTGCACCAGGGACGTTTCCAGACACCCAGAGGACCTGTGGGACTCTGCAGCAAAGCCAGACTGTTGCATGTGGTTAAAAGTTAAAGAGGTGGACTTCATTTACTTCTGAAGGCAATTGGAGTCTGAATATGAATGCAAAACATTAGTGTTCATATTCTATCCATAAAATTGCGCAAATTGAAATTACCAAAATAAATGCTCTTATGGAAACATAGCAATTTCAAAAAAAATTCACGTTTTTCGGTAAAAAGTTCTTGCACTAGGATGAGGTCATTTTTTCATCGTATAGATATAGATGTATTTCGCAAAACTGCAACGTAAAAACCTTTTTCTCATCACAAGTCACGTGATCAACAGCCAGATGTTACTACTGGGGACAGAAAGTGGGGGATTGTTGTTGTTTTTTTCAGCTGGCTCCACCAGAGCTCTTACAGCATCACTCAGTTCATAACAAGTTTTGTCCAATGTGTTCGACCTCTTCAGTAAAATCAACTATTTCAATTTCCCCAAAATGCAGCATAGCTGCTCCCAGGTAGGCGGGGCTTGTCACTCCAACGCCTGAATAAGATGCTGATCAGACGGCACATTGGCTGAATGATATATTTAATGTAACTGTTCACATCCCTTTCTGCCATGATATTTAGCAACTTATCACGTTGACAATCTTATTTATGCATGATCTTAATTCCATTTCTTATTTAAGGGAAACATTGCTATTGGGAAATTGTGTTGTTTTTTTTTGACATTAGCAGAATTTAGACAAAGGTTGTGGAAGTACAAATACTGTTTTGTGTTCTTTCATTTGTGAAAATGTTTTAAGAAAATGTAGCCTACCTATTTCCTTTTTCTTAGAAATAATGCTTAGAAGTAATGTGTTCATCCATCACACGTAATCACATTAAAATGCATTAAAGTTTGTGTTCAAACTCTTTCAAGGCACCGTACATGTAAGTTAGTTGTTATAGATTTCTTTGACCTTTCTGAACCAGCTAATGAAAGAGAATTTGTTGATGACACTTCTGTCTCATACAGTTTGTTGTCTTTTTAACTTCTTAGTAAATCATAGAGGAGTGGAAGTCTCTAATTATCCAGCCATGACCGGCGGAAATTTGAGTTCCTGCTCCCTTCTGCTGCTCCTGGCCAGTGATGGATGGAGGATTTCTTCCTTCCTACCACAGGTTAGATTCCTCGGCGTGCCTCTCTCCGGCATGTTTACTTAAAAGGCAGGCTACAAATCAGCCTGAGGTGGGTTGTTAGGCTTTAAGCAGTCACCCTTAACACACGCACACGCACGCCCACACACACTCTGATTGTGTTGGTGCACAGACAGTGTGTGTATTGTGCTGGCTCACCTTCCCTCCGTTCATTAACCAGAGCAAACACTGACACAAATCCCTCCCATCCAATCAGTCTACCGCCGGGCAGGGCCGTGACAGCCCGTCTGTGTTAACCAACCCCTGAAACCAAACACACACACTGATAGTAAGTTAATAGATAAACACTAGGAGGTGTAAAACTAAAAATTGGCTTAAAAACACAGAGGATCCCAAACACAAACAAGCTTAGCAAGTTTTTGCTTTGTCACGTTTTCATTTTACTGTGTGACTGTTTGAAATCCAGAAAAAAATCCTGGGGAAAATTCATTTCATATTAGAGACTTTGTATTTTAACATGAAAAACAATAAAGTCATGACTTATTAATCAAAACCTCCCAGTAAGTCTGATTGGCCTTAAACAGTAAAGTAGACATTGAAAAATCTTTAGCTGCAGTCATGTCATAAAATCTGGACACAAAAAGATTCAGGTTTTTATTAAGAAAGTTTTGACAAATTAATATCTAGTCTAATATTTAATCCATAGAAAAAAGTCATTTAATCACACTAAAACAAATTGCCTTATTTTATTTATTAATTAAAAGTTAGGACATCTTAGATCTAACCTGCTGCTGTGATTGTTTCATGATCTGGTGTTTTATACTGATATGTCTAACGACTAAAGTCACATTAAAATCAGTTTATTTGCAGGGCACTTTAACTCACGTCCATACAGTTCAATGATAATTCAGATCTACACATTAAGATGTAGATATACATTTGGAAACACACATTGTAAGAACAATTCCTGGACATTAAAGTCAACAGGAAAAATGATTTATTTTTGATTTTTCTCTTTGGAGGTATAGCGTAATGAAGCAAGACAGACTTTGAGTTAATTCATCCATATGTATCTTCATACATCTGTTTCACACCCAAATATTTCCATTTCACCTCAACATTCTTCTATTTTGTATCTGCAAAAAAGGAATTTCATATCCTGATACCTAACAAGCATAAATCTACATTCTGGTATTTTTGATAGATGGAGATAGGTCATGATAAAAATATAAAGCTCTAACTCACATTAAAGTAATATTTTTTATCTGAAGATTTGATTTTACATCCTACTTCCATTAACTGTGGTTGTAAACTCCATTTGACCAGTTGACTTTGAAGAATTAAGATAAATGTTGACCTCTGATCAAACCAAAATGTCTGAGTGACTTCCTGCTGGTAGGTATCACCAACTGGCATCACATAATCTCAATTCGTCACAGTGAACTAAAATTAGATTATATGAAATACTTAAAAACAAAGTGTTGCAAATTGGGAACAAAACATTCCTAAGGTAGGCACGAGTTGACGCATAATCAAACCCAAATGTCCCATTGCACGTGGCTTCTTTTTGCACCTGAAAGTCCAGTTTTGAAAATACAAACTGTAAAATAATTTAATCTGTTACAAGAAGAAAATAGACAAAACATTTTGAGCAGAGACGTTTTGTGAGTTTTACTCAATGTGACCCAAGATTATGCATAAATGTTTTGTATCTGCTTTTCCAGTTTTTTATTTACTCCCATTAGCACTCATCTAAACAAAATAGCAACAATCGGCATTCTTTTCAAAATAAAACCTGCATGAGGTCATTTCTGCAGGCAGAGACATTTGGAAAAGATAGAAAAACTAAATTCAAACAGAAGAAGATCAGCTGCTGCTCATCTTTGTGTTCCGTTAAAAGAAGAAAATCTTACATGAAATGTTTTTGACAAACTAATCAGAAAACTTAAGGAAAACAACAAAAAAATCTTAAGTTATTTGTGTGAAACCACAACCTTCATCCCCTTCTTGTTTTGTTGCACCTAAAGGTATTGAAGAAATAAACTCAGAGTCAGGTTACATTGTAACGTTTATTCCCGGGGATGTTTTTCACAAGTTTCACTCTGTCTCTTGCACGTCTGACTCACGGTTTCAGGAGGTTTGGTTTAGTTTTATAACCTTGAACTGCAACAAACAACTTTCCTGATCGAGATGTCACTGATGTAAACTCGGGAAGCGACAGTGATTGTCTGTGAGTTTCACAGACAATCAATGTGGCTGCTTTTTTATGCAAAACAGCCACATTGGCTATTGAACTTATGGCTGCTTTGATGAAATAAGCAAACGGATTCCAGAGACAATTCCTGTTCTATTCCTGACTGTAAAAAACTGACAGAATAAATTATCGTCAGTGTCCTGCTGGAACACCCAGTAAAAAGTTTGAGATACCCCTCCTACATCGTTTTCCTGCCCAGAGCAGTTAGGGGAAGCAGGTGAGGTCATCATGACAAGTAAAATACAAAAAATGATATGAGAAAATCAGCTGACTGATTTATAAATCTGTCTTTTATATGATTTCAACATTTTTATGCTGGATTTGTGCTATAAAACTCATTTAAAAGATATTAAAACAGCAATATTTTTAGATTATGATCAAAATTAAAATATAAGTTTCTATTTTGGGTTCCCAGATTTATACATTCAACTCCAGATGAGTCATGAACTTTATTGCACATTTAACTGGCAGTAAAAAAGCCCCACACCATGATGAGGGCATAGAAGCTGTTAAAGGCATTCTGAGGGATGGAAACTTCACCTTGACTCCTCCAAACATTCATCTTCACATTGCGGCCAAACCTAAATCTTCCTCTCATCTGACCTGGAGACATTTGGTCTGATCATGCAGCAAGCTGAAAATTCAACACCACTTAATCAGAGGTTTGCACGTATGTCACGGATTTCAAAACCAAAATTATTTGGGAAAAGGCAAACAGGTGGCTTCTGAATGCAATTCTTTTGAAAAATACTTTATTTCTAGCAACAATATGGACAAAACAATAACTGATCATTTCTTACAGTTTAGAAAAAATTACGACCCACAAATAATTTATGGGAAGATCTAAAAATGACCAAAGAAATCACAACATTTACAAATATAATTATTTACAGATTTAGCTTCCAAAGTAGCTTAAAGTAAAAACTGAATTGATAGAACTTATGATTTGCAAGAATCCAACACAAATAGCTATAAAAACACATATACTTGAGTCTGTTAGCTAACATAAAAGTTCACAAATTTAAATAAGATGGAGTGTATCTTTTTCATTTGAAATAACTGGTTTGTTTGATAGACTTCTTTTAATTCTTTCTTCTGGCATAAATTTTATGCTTTACAGCTGCAGGAAATATTGGCTCTGAGTATGAAAACAAACATCTGGGATTTTCTTTACTAGAGTGACATATATGTAAGTTATAATGACAATTTTGGAAACCAGAGCCTCAGTAAAAGGCGAGACAGTAAATAAATAATTTAAAAATATTTATGGCCAAATTTTGACCACTTGTTTCTTCCTTCTACCACCTTGTAATCCCGTCTTATGGTGGTATATATGCAGTATGCATGGTAGCTGGTCTGTTACTTTGAGGCCTTCTAAACTGCGACTTGTTCCTGTGGCGTCTTTAAGACTCCTAGGCGACAGTGGCCTGTTCTTAATTAGCAACCACTGGAAACAGGCAGTGGCGTGTTTGTAATTACGGGCTTTCTTCAGTGACGATGACGTCTTCTTAGAGGTAAACACGGTCACTTGCCTGGCTCTGGCCCTGCACAGAGCTGAGGATTCATAAAGAGGTTCGCAGCTCTGTTCGCTCTGAGGCGCTGGCCCTGTTTTACGAGCGGCTCGCAGCTCAGAGGGAGCCTGTCAACGAGGCAGAAACGGTGACGGGGTGAGAAATGTAACCGTGCTGAACTGAAAGCCATTAGTGTTCCATTAGTGCTTGGCCTTTAGGAGTGAGCAGTGGAAACGAGAGGTGACAGCAGCTATTTTAAACAAATCTACTCTGTAACTGATTGTGCAGTATGTAATTATCCAAATAAAAGCTGTTTTTTGAGTAGTTAAAAGGCTTTAAATTAATAATGTGTCTCTCTTAACACTTAGAGCACGGCGATTTCTGCAACCCCCAGCCTGCCCCCTGTTTTAGCTTTAGTAGCTGAAACTATAACCTCATTAGTCTGAACAATAATGATGGACAAATCTGGATGAACCAAGTCATTTTGGTAGATCTCAATTTGATGCAATAAATATAGCAATTCAGTCCACTTAACTAGCCCAAAAATGCCAAAACATATCAGTTTTTGAAAACCATGTTAAACATCCATACCTCATATGTCTAAAAGTTACGGTTCTTAGCAACATATTTTACATTTTACACTCTGAAATGATCCTCCTCTCTGTGCTGCTGATCTATCTGAACATTGATCAGACTTTTCCAGTTCTGCCTCTCATTTCTCATCTCTCTCATGAATCATGCTTCACCTAAAGTCCTGGTTATGACCCAATCAGAAGCAGCATAGAGCAGGGGATGAATGAGCAACAATAGCGTCATGTGGTATGGATTCAATCGATTGCGGTGATCAGAGATTACACATACGTTTTGCATCTTGTCAGTTTGACAAAGTGCTAAGTGGGTGACAGGGACGGGTGCTAGCAAACTAATGAATGCTGCAACTATAAGCAGTAATTCTACATGTTTCCCACCCTATTAATGCTGATTGTGATTCAAATAAGTTACTTCATTTTGCCTTAATGCGCATAAACCACTTATTTTATTTTTTAAAGCTTCTTGAGGAGTTCAAGAACTTTTTTTCCTGCATTCATATGTCTGTTTTATACAACAGTGTAGGGCCATTGCAGGTAGAAAAAAGGAAGGATACATTTCCACCAAAAACACTCAGAAATTTTTAGATTCATCTCAGAAATTTTCTAGAAAAACGTGGACATTTGGGTTTCAAGTCAAAAATTTGCAAGAAAAGGGAATTACCAGGTTTCCATGACAATCATTAAAGCCTTAAAAATGTAATAAACTTTTGATGGACTCAGAAAACTAGAAATGTAGAACCACTGGGTTTTTAGCAGGATTAACATCCAAACAATTTTTATTGTGAGATCATAATGATGCACTACAAGATTTACCAAGTTTCTAATTTTACCAAAGCGATAACTGCTGCGAGAAATTTATCTGCGCATCTTACCTTTCTACATTTTCACTTGGTGATTGAGTCTTTTACATTTTGGAGAACCAGTTTCCCTGAAACATTTAAGCCAACAGTGTCAATGTTAGAAACAGAGATGAGTCGTACTGCATCACTTTACTGGCTGGGTCATGCCCTCTACTTCTCAGCCCGGCTGCAATTTGGCAGGTTTCCCCTCATCCTTGTAGAGCCCAGCTTGTCCTTTCTTCTTCTTCCTTTTCTTTATGCTGCTACACAACCTGTCAGATTGGAATACCTGAAGCAGTGAAGCTGGAAAAGCCATTTGAGATGGCTATCAGATGAGGTGCAGTTTCCTCTTAAAATAACGTGCATGCAGTTTCATATTCTGACTGCTTGCCTTTTTCACCTGGAGGGTAAGTTACAATCGTTTTACTCATTTAGTAGAAATGTGACAAATATCCACTTCTCCACAGACAGGTTAATAAACACTCCGGAAAACGTCCCACGCATGCAGGCACACATCTGCACATCTGTCCAAACTGTCAGCCAAGCAGATACTCAGTGTTTCTCTTACATTTACACAAGTGTTCCTGCATAATATTTACCCATGTGAGCAGAATCTTTCACCGCATTAAGTCATACCTTGTGTGTGGGCATAAACATAATCTGTGTATTTGAATGCATAAATGACAAAATAAAATCTACAATTAGCTACTCCAAAATTGGAGTTTTGTGACTCTGTTTTCTGTTTTCAGAAAGAAAAGTGTGTTGGCTGCTGCCAGTGTGGTTTTTCCATGCATGTATTTATACCTGGAGGCTTGACAGATTCCACAGGAAGGTGAAAAGTCAACTTTGACCCAGAGAGAACCTGGCAGAGGCCCCCACCTGGTCTGCCAACCCAACTGTTCCCACTGTAAGTCATTTCCACCTCAGAGATGCATCTATGTTGCTTTATTCCCCCACAACTTTGGATATATTTTTAAATTGCTCCCAACAAAATTAATGTGACTACACCCATGCTGGTGTTTGCACAATCATCCACTCTGTTCTTACTCACTTTTAAAAAACATTTCCACTGTTATTGCACCTCTGTTTTTCTGCATTGATATACTGTATTGCATATTGTTTGGATCTTGTTTTAAATGGTCAATATTATGTACATTTTTGAAAAAGTGATCCAACTCAGTTGCACATCACTTGGATTGTGAGTCCGGTCTGATTATTTCAAATAACTGCTCAGTATATAGTGATATTCTCTGGCGCAGTATATTATTATCGTCATTAATCTTGTTTTTTTTAATATATTGCTTTTAACACTTTAGGAACTTTTTGTGTTAACCTCTTTATCTGTTGCTGCTGCTAATGACCTTAAATAAAACAGCTGTGTGCTTAAATATATTTTCATCAATTATGTCAAATCAGTTTTCATCTGTATGCTACCAAATTGTGAAAATATGTTCAAAATTGTTTCATTTTAATATGTACTCATCAAATGCAGAGAAAGATATTTATTAATATTTTAATATATCGAGTTTTATTAAACCATTCTGGCACAACAAAATGAAAATGAGTTTGACACTCCTGCCATCTTCTACATCACTGTTGATTTAACTCCGCCATGAGCAAATATCAGACTGCAGTCCCCTGTTAACATACTGATTACTCAAAATTGCTCCATACAACTCCAATAAAAAACTCTATCCTAAATAATCATGGAAAGTTTCCAATGTTTTACATTCTGGAGGCTTTGTTTTGTCCCCACAAGATGAGTAATACATACACACTCAAACACACGTGTGCACCCACATAAGGTCACAGTAAACTGAGAGCAACCTACCCCGTTCCAGCCCGACAGAAAGAGTTATTGGGGTAAATGCGGCTCTGCGTGGGAGCGGGGAGAGAGGAGCAAATCAGGTGGTGCAAAGAGCAAAAGGTGGGCGGGAAAAGGTCAGCATGCAAACAACAAAACACAAAGTTTATGTGATGAAGTGGAAACCTGCTCACACTGTGTGGCACAGCAGCATTTAAAAAAAACTCAAAATCTGTGCAGGTAAGCAATTTGACAAACTCACTAATTTAGAACATAATTTAGCATAATGTGTGTTTTAAGTAACTCCCTGCAAACATTAATCTGTCACACAACGGGTGTTTAAGCTGGTGCCACAGGCTGACAGTAAAGGACTGTTACACAGGTGAGAATGAACAATGTTTTTGTTACAACTTCGTTATCTCTCAAAGAGCACTATATCTTCTGAATGGCATTCCAGAGGCCGCTGGAAGTCCACCCCTTGACAAACTCCAACGATGTCACTCAGCAATGATAAAGCACGCACCGCTGCGTAATTAACCTCGTCTCACCTCAAATAAGTCCAACAACAGGTGCATTTAGCACGGCGGCGGACATAGACTGCAGCTGCAAGAGACCTCATTTGGGAGATAGCGTTGTCAAAGGCTAACCAACTCAAGGAGAAATGTTGGTGGACGTTCAGACGCCTATTAAAATGTCAATTTGTGTGGCTGTCTAATGACATTTAGTCTGCAAATGAGGGCTGTAGCTTTACCCGGCTTGCAGCAAAAATTCACCACAAGCCTTAAACAAAGTAATTTATTTTGCCTTTCAAGATAACGCAATTTATGCAACAGAAATTAATTAAAATATCACATTTGAAAGGAGGACAAATGAGATTTTAAGCCTCTTCTGCACAAAAACAAGGACTGAGAAATGTTCTGCTCAGTGCAAGTTGCACATTTGGCCCCCTGAACTCGACTGCGAAGGTCACAGACGTTGACACAGGGAGACACTCCTCTCTTTTCTGTCAGAGTACCTTGAGCACTCATAGCACAGACGCTCCAGATTTAGAGACACAGCCCTAAATACATAAAGCCCTTTATGCCATACGGCGCACAAACGTCTCATCCTGCCCAGACAACAACCCACTAATCTCTGAAACCCGAAGGTAACTGTTTAGTTACTGTGGTAACGTCCTGTGTTGTGGTGCCTCATGGAAGGAGCAACATAAAGTCCACAGGATTTAAATTAGTGTTTATGTTGCAGGAAATGGATAAATACTGTTTTACATGCATAGTTAAAGAGATGTGGTCGCGTAGTTTTGTTGGCTCCACATGGGTGACAAATACAGTAGAAAACATATAGAAGACAAACTGCTTTGTGTATTTTCTTTTAGTCTGCTGCAAAATAAAAAATGCATCTTTTTTCCACTGACCCAGATCATTGTGGTTTACAGTATAAAACTTTAAAATTTGGCTTTTCTGAAGTTTTACGCTTCTCAAAGAGCAGTAAACTGCAAAAAAAACAAAATAAAAAACATCTTAAAGATGAATTTGTTTGCTTGAGTTGATTCTTATTTCCTTCTGATCCATTTACTTGAAAAGATGGAGCATCACTTTTAGAAACCTCCACATAATCATTTGTCAGTAATTATGTTTAAGTAAACATGTTTTTGTTTTATAATGTCACACAACCATATTCAGCTTCATACAGGCACCAACATTCACAATCACATTGTTTATTAATGATTTTAGGGAGCTTGAACCAATACGGTGAATTTAGCCCTTTAGAATAATATTAACATTTCTAAAAGGATAAAGTTATTTATATTTTTAGCTTCTTTGCTATGATGTAATACTTACATGTCGTCATCTTTTTCTTTTTAAAGAATAAATATTAATTTGTTGAGTTATAATTACCTTCATTCTATAATGAATTACTGCACTGTTAGTTGCACCTTCAGGATTGAGAATCCAGATATTTTTTCATTTTCCTGAAGGACCAAGTTCAACAAAACATATGTATCTTTTAATAACCTGTATTAAGCTCCTAAAACCCCATAAAAAAAACAACCAAGTTGAATTTCATATAGTCAGTGTATTCTTCACTAAAAATGGCCGTCTCTCCAAAGAGGCAGTTGTTGCACCAGTATAATACAAAATGCCAAATGATGGTAAAACTGAGCTGATGGGGCAGAAACAGTCAGCTTAAAATTAAATGTTCATTTTGTTCCAAATTTTTGGGGACTTTTAATATAAGTATTGAAAGAAACTAGATAAAGTAAATTAATTTATAAAACTTGGTATCTGACTTTAAAATATGCAATCAATGCCTAGCTATACTAGTTATATCTTAGTTTGTAATTTAACATTTTGTGGATTTGTAGGCAGCAAAGCGCTTACAGCAGGTAGTAGTATATTGGAATGAAAATATTTTAGCAAAAATGACCAAATTAGGAAATTGCAAGATAAACACGTTGTCAGAACCAGAAACAATGTGCCAGTTGGAAATAGCAAAGGAACCACAGCAGAGAAAATAGAAATAAAGTCTAAAAACATTGGGAGACACATTGGGGATCTAATGTGGCATTCAGGTTGGTATTTACCCTCAGGGGTCACTTGATGAGCAGCTGAACAATCTTCTTCAGCAGTTTGTGGAACATGGGGAGGAGATTCAAAGTGCAGACTGGAGAAAATATTGCTACTTCCTTTGGTCTCCCAGCAACCAGCACAGCTGAACATGGGTGCAGTTTGGAGCTGTGCCTTCTTCTCAGCTCTACAGTTCATACTGTCTCCAGTGTGTAATGGACTTCAGGCAAGTGCAAACCAATGATTTTATTAGATGTAACATAAAGATCAGCCAAGTGGGAGTTAGCATTAGAACCCAGTAAAACAAGCTGTTCGGAACGAGCAAGACAGGACAGTATTAGAAGAATCCATTAGGAAATGTTGAAAATTCTAAATGACCATGAAGTCAAAAGTTTATATGAAAAGTGAAATAAAAAATAAAACAAATGTAACCTCTAGAATTGGCTCTAAAGTCTAACATTGCAGGTATGCTAACTCTTAGCTCTCTCAAGTGTTTTGGAATTAAAAGCACAACTGCATGCTGCTGTCGTTAGCATCTTCACACTAATCCTCTGGGCTACCTGCCGCAGCTCTGCAGAGGAGCTGGGGGTGTCGGGTTTCACCGGCGGGTCTTTTGACCGGGCTCACAGGGGATGAGGGGAGATTCTGAACGCTGCACAGGCACTTATGAAGGACGCACATTGTTGTTAGCCCTGGGGAGAAAACTGAGCAGGTTGGCAACAGAGGCGGAATTTCCTACTGCGATGTTATCTCACACAAGACATTTAGCTTCAGCCAAATGATGGAGGGGGGAAGCAAGAGAAAAGAGGGAGAAAGTGAAGGGATAACAATAACCGAGGGATGCAGAAGAAAGGTGAAGAGTTTGGGGTGATGGGGAGAAAGAATGAGTAAATCACAGAAGAGGAAAGTTTTCCAACTTTGCTACTTAAGTTTAAGATTCTTCTTCAACACGTTTGCTGCTCTGCAGGATGGCAGGAAATGACCAGACTTATTTGGATCTGAAAATAACCCGCGCAATGGGACAAGTTGAGTCAGATCTGCAAGATCAGAAATGAGCAAAGAGAATGGATACTACAAATCTGACTGTACCAACACTAAATCCTCTAAATCCCACAGTTCCTCAAAAGCTGACAGAAGAGACATTGTAAATCATGAGGTGGAAAATTGTTATCAACAATATAGTTTAAAGGACCAAATGAAAAATATTTGCAAAGAAAGGTAATACATGATTAGGTGTTAAACTTTTGGTGCTGTGACACTTTTTATGCCTGCCAGGTGTGGCTCAGCATGTAGAGCAGGTTGCCTCTTAATTGCAGGGTTGGTGCTTTGAATAACCTGCTGCTTCTATTCAAATGACACCAAATCCCAGGTTTCTCCTAATGGCTTCAGCGGCATGCTGCACAATGGTGGTGCCAGTGTGTGTGTGTGTGTGTGTGTGTGTGTGAGACAGAAAGAGAGAGAGCATTTGTGTTTGAGATAGCAGCAGTGAAAACTATAGAAAATAGCTGTGTTTCCATTCACCATGTAATTGTGCAATTTGACATTTCGAAAATCAAAAACACACCAATTCCAAACAAACAGTTGCCACCGGCAACAAAGACGACGACGACAGGAAGTAGTTGGAGGATGATGGCGCGATATGCTTTTTTTAATGACTTATTGTGTGAACAAACTTATTCACGTGTGATTTTAATTGTGTTTCTTCTTGAATGGGGAACCGCAATTGTGAAATAGTTTTTTCGACATTAGCGGAATATTGACAAAGTTTTGTGCACGTTTGTAATGGAGACGTAGCTACAGACACACAAATACAGTTAAAACCTGATATTTACATGTCATACGTAAATATTCTCTCACTCTCTGAAGCTGAATCAGATCAGAAATTTATTGTTTTAAGTCAATTAGAATTACCAAAATTATTTCTATCTGCTAAATATCAGAAAACTTAGAACACTATTTATAGATGTTTTTGTGACTCTATATTGTGATTTCTTCAAATATTTCCCGTCCAGGGTCAATGATTGTCCATCAGGAAAGCAGCATTAGTGCTGTGGCCAGGAAGAAAAAGAAAAAGCTACACTATGACAAAATGAAATATGTCAAGGAGAAGGAAGAGGCGACCTTTGATCCTGCAGTTACGGGGAAATGGTGCAATATTCCTACGACCTTTGTTCGACAGATTTCATCAGTTGATCCTTGTAGGTGAACAAACAACTTCAATGCAGAACAAAACATTTAAACTATATGTTCAGTCATACCTTTTTACTTATAGTAAAAAATGTTAATAGTTTAGGAAAATTCACTGACTTTTTATGTTATTGGGCTGAAGTGAACAGCACAATATTAAAATACTACAATAATAAAACTAAATAGGAGGAAATATAAAAGAAATGAAAACAAAAAACATATTTTCAGCATTTTAAAAGATATTTTTTTAAAGCAACCTTTTTAAAAGGACCGCAGACAAAATGCAATAAAAATTCCTCAGGATTCAAGTTTATCTCTTATCTCCCTGATTGGGCAGAATGGCAATATCATTATAATGACTTGTTTTTTATGGCAGGTAACACTTGCTAGATTGGTAACTGTTTAACACGTTTTGAGAAGGCAAGAAGCTAATAACTGACCAGAAGACAAGAGGTTTATGGAGTCTAAATGCTGGGTAATGAGTACAAAACAGTTTATCTCAAGCAACACTTTACTTTGACTGTACCTTTAAATTCAGAGAAAAATTAGAAATTGAGTTATCAACCTTTAAGATGAGCTGAGAATCATTTGCAAATTCCTCTGTTAACCACTCAGTAATGTTTTTTATGTTGCTTTTGGATTGCTTGGACTGGTTGAAGTTGTAAAGACACATGAGAGACATGTGACAAAACCACCTGCCTAGCCTCTTGCTTTTTTAAATAGATAATAAAGCCTGATTTCCATGCAGGGCAGTGTTTGCTGTTGTCACATGGCAACAATGCCCTCATGAAATTTAACAGGCAGTACTTACTGTACATCTCTTCATATTTTACTATTACAGTCAGATTGTGATTCACAACCAAATGAATAAAGGAACTGTTTCAAATTTTGTTACATTGCAGCTAAAATCTTAGCAATTTCACAGGAAATTTAATTCAACTGACCTACAGAACCTTAAGGTGGAAGGGAAATAATTTTTTTATGCATCCACAAATGAAAAAGAAATACGGCATATATTGTATTCTGTCCCCTCCTTACTGCAATTCCAGCTGCAACTCCAGACGGAAACCTTTGCCTCTTCTTCTTAACCGTCTCCTCCACACCATGATGCTGCCACCACCATGTTTTGCAGAGGAAACAATATGCAGTGATAATCTTTCTCTACAAGACTTTTTGCACGCAGGACAACAGAGGCACAGTTTTGTTCACATCTGAACTTACTGTGTACAGTAAGTTTTATATAATTGAAACTGTGAATTTCATCCAGTCACTTTTCTATAAAGGCAAGACTTGTGAAATGCATTTCAGTTTTTCAGCAGCACTTAATCACATTATCTATTTCTATTTGTTTCTTGTCTTTATTTGTGGGTTTATTATGAATCACATTCTTATTGTCATCTTGAAAGGTAGGAATTTTATTATTATAAATCATAAATTAGACACAAGTGTGTTTTCTGAAAGGCAACTAAATGAACTGGATTTTATTTAAGGGTTTTAGAGTAAAGGGGACTGGATCAAATGCATAAAAAGCAGATAAAACAGGGAAAACCCAACAATAACATGCACACAATAGAACAATGCAAAAGTTCTGCAGAAGTTAAAATAACACAAACACATCTCATATTCTGATTATGAAAGGGGAAAAATCTCTAATTATAGTTCATAGCATATGAATTTGGTATCTTTTCAGTCAAAACGGAGTTGATTTAAAGGTAAATCATTTACATGTAAAAATTTGTTGAAATTTGAATCAAAACATAACATACAAGGTTAATGAATCATCGCAGATGATTACTTACTCCACTTGACCTGAAATCCTCCAATCAAATTTGCCCAATGACTGCTTCCTCCTGTGCAATCAGACACTTGTTTGTCACAAGTTTTTGTTAATGTTTTCCTGACATCGCAGCAGCAGAGGAATCAACGGCTGAGCAAGATAATGTTCCAGCTTACACTGATGGGATCAAAGAGTGAAAACTGTGAAACAGTCTCAGGGTGTGAAAGCAGTCATAAAATACTTGTACGATTATCTGATATGACTTTCTTACTCAGTATGTTATTTTATCACACCTATGTTTTTTGTAGAGTTGAAACAGGTTTCAACAGGAAAGCAAACATTTGACACATGACTGCCCACGCTGTTTGATTGACAAATCTTATGGATGAGTGGAAAGAGTCAATGAGTTATTACAGGATTATACAGCATTAACTCTTTTATCAGTAATAGACTTCATGAAGCCAAATGTATCTGGAGTTGTTCTACCTTCTCATCCAGGCAGGATTGACAGGGAGTTAATGGCTGTTCTCCAGGCCCATCACAAGGCAAGACAGAGAAATACAAGCCATGCATGCACACACTCATGCCTAAGGACAATTCAGATTTACCCTGAAAGAACCCATACATGCACAGGAAGAGCATGCAAACTCCTTGCAGGAAGGCTCCTGGTTTGGATTTGAACCCTGAAGCTTTTTTCCTGCAGGCAGAAACAGAAATACATTTCAGCAAATACGAAACATGCAAAAAAAAAAAAAAAAAGTACCACAAAGGTGAGGTGAAGAAAATGACTGAGCTGTACTGTATGCATTAAACTGATGCATAAAAAAGTACCTGACTGGAGGATTACATACATTAGAGCAGGGGTGTCCAGCTACAGACCTTGAAAACTACTAGAGACACCTGAATCAAATAAATGAGAGAAAAATGCGTCTAAAAGTTGCAGGGCAGCTGTTGAGGTTGGGGACCCATGCGTTAGTGTCTCCATGACTATGTGAATAAAAACAAATACATGACTCTAAAAGCAAAACTGGAAACCTAAATCAATGTTTTATTGTTTTTTGTCCCTCAGGAAATAAGACATTTTTGGGGAATTCTTCCTGAAAGAATCTGTGTTTTCTGTTGCAGAGAAACAGAGATATCTTAGAAATGCACAAACCAGTATTAGCCAATAAAAGCAGCATTTAAAGACCTCCAATTGTTGGCTGGAAACAATGTCAAAATGCTATCCACAGTTTAGGTTGTTGGGTAGTTTCCAGTCAGCCAGTGTTTGCACAACACCTCCTATGACTGACGCATTTCTTCTTCTTCTCATACTCCCTTCTCTGCTAAGATTTTGTACAGTGGAAGGTCAAGGACTTTTCTGAAACAAACAAAATGTTTCATTTGTACTCAGTGGCAGAAAGTAACCAACATGAACTTGTGACCAGCTACAGGCTCTGAAGAGAGGAATCCTGAAACCACTAGCAGAAAACCACCAAATAAAGCATTCAAGTTGACAACACAATAACACAGACCGTGCTATGAAGCAACGGTGAAGTTGAGACTATAAAACATGTACGGTCAACAAGACGATAGTTAAAGTCAGTACAAATTATATAATTACCCTGGGTTAAATCACATGTTTACTATGAAGATGTATTAAATCTAGACTGTTGACATTTCTGCAGAAATAACTACTTATCTGGAGCAGACCAAGTGAAATTTGGAGAAATTTCTCTTATACGTTCCCTGATGAAAACCCAAATCCTGGAAACATGTTTCCTTAAAAAACTAATAGATGGTTAATTTAAGATATAGGAATTTCAGAAACATTCATTTTTGGTTAGTTAAAATAGTCCTTTGAAAAAATCTGCACAATAGTGACATTTAAAGGATGCCAGGAGGGGACAAAAGCATGTTTTATAAATCTGTAATGTGTACCAATATGGAGAAATTCTGTTGTCACAAAAAAATCCTATTGTAAAAATTGTTTTTACAATAGTCATAGTTTAATAATCAATACATGTTGGTCTGCAAAGTCAGAAAGCAGCTACTGGAAATGCACTCTGAATTGCCTCCTTACTGAAATGTATTATAAAAATAAACTTGACTTGATTTGGTAAGAGATTAAATATCAAAGAAGTTTTATTACAATGACCAGCTGCATTACTGGAAGTGTTTAATAATGTTTATGTCATGAAACGGTGTGGTGAGGAGGTGAGGCAGACGCAGATGGAACCAGGTTAGATGAATAATGATGATTTTAATGACGAATGAAGTCAAAAATAGTCCACGAACAACCAAGCAGCACGACTGAGCAGAAGCCAGGGCTCAACGCCAGTTGCAACTGGTAAATAGACTGGACAACACGAAGGACTGAGCGCACATTCGACAAGGACCCGACAGAGACGCAGACACACAGGTGGCATTAAATACACGGGAGGGTAATCACAGAAACGAGACACACCTGGGAACAATCAAGGGGAGGACAGGACAACGAAGAGACTCAAGGACACAGAAAACTCGAAATAAACACACAGAAAACACAGAACACGACAGTTTAACTGGCTTTAGAACATGGATTTAAAAAGTTTGTTAAAACCCTTTGTCGATTAATGTTAAAACTTGGCAAAATTCTCTAAGTTCATGTGACATGCTAAAACAAATATCTCTATTGATTAAATTTATCACCCAAATCAGATGTTTCTCCATGACAGTCGCAGTTTTATTTTCAAATGTCAGCTTTTGTGAGAAAAATTGAGTGCCTACCACCAGCCCTAAAGGAGCGTTGAAGTAAGATAACTAAATGGTCAAAGTCTGGAATCACATGCAGTAGTTAAAAAAAAAATAATCATTTTGCATGTAAGTTTTAAAACTCATTGAAACTTGCAAAACCCATCAATGAAATCAATAAAATACTCTGATATTTTCTAATGAAGAACAACTAGCTGTTGGTCTCTAACCATGTGTCATTATTGGGTCTTTCATGAGCATAATAATCATATAATCGACCTTCTTCCATGGCTGCCTCAGTTCCTATTACAAACCTGCTTTCTGAAGAAGAAAAAGCATAAAACGAGAAATCTGGAGTATCTGGAGAAATTGTGCAAATAATAACCCTCTCTGCATGTTCCAACAGGTTTTTTAAGCTTCTATAGCTTAAAAAAGCTATATTAGACTCAGTGCTGTCAAATTACCAAAGAAAAAGAGTTAGTAGACAGTATTAACAGCAAGACTGCATCTCAAGAGAATCTGTGATTATTCCTCATGTAGGATTATTGTACACTTACAACATATCTTTACATATTAACTGTGTAGAGTGCTTTATGTTACCTTCAATAAGCAAGTCGCTGTTTATCGCATCCCTAAGTGATGCGGAGTGGTTTCTCCCACTGCATGGTTAGTGATCAAGTTATTTCATCTTAAAACCCTGCTGATGTGAATGGACACTTGTTGCCATGTGTCTGAGTGTAGAGGCCCGGTCCTGGTCGACTTAGCCGTGTGACACGCGATAGGGTCCAAATCCAAAGTGGAATGGCTGCAGGCTTCAACCTGCGCTTAAGAGGGTCACTGCTGAACAAAGAGGGTTCAGTCACTGGCTGAGAGGCTGCACACACCGAAAGAAACGTGGGGCCAACGCAGACGTGTGGGACAAGGAGCAAGCGAGATTGTCGGAGTTTTTATTCAGGAACAATTTCAAGGGAGAGAAATGAGTGTCTCTCTTGTCTTAAGCGCAAAGCTGCAGGCTTTTAACTCTTTCACTTACATTCAGGTTAGTCAAACTGAAGGCTCTGGTAAAGAAGATGAAGATTTAGTGAAATGATCAATCAGCTCCTATCAAGTCTCAATAAATAAAAGCAGCAAATCAGCAATAATTTCACTTTTGGATCAGCGGAAATTTCACGTCTGTTCAACATTAAAAGACAATGTTGTACATTGGTAAAAGTAGAAGATTATGTTTTGGTTTCACTGTGCAAAGGTAGCGCCACAAACTGTGAGCAAAGGTTGTAAAAGGTTGCAAGGTGAGTGATCCGCTGTATCATCACAAGTCTAAGAAGCACACGAACATTTATCTGAATACTGATGATAACCTGGATTTGAAGCTTTAAAGTGCTTCTGTGTATATCTGCAAACAAACATGTAGTGTGACTTCCTCCTGCAGCCAGTCTAAACAGAAATTTTGAGACAACTGTTTTACAAGGAGCTCTAAGGTAAAAGCAAACCATGTTTAAAGTGAAACAATCCAGGAAATACCGGTTATAATGTTAGTAAGACAGCTGTTCCTGGTAGGGCCAGTAGCAAGCAGAAGTAAAAAAAAAAAAGAAAAGGAAAAACTCTGCAGTGCTTGAGCTGAAGGGGATTAAAACAGGCAACTGCTAAGAGGCCCTGTGGGCCTACAGTGAAGTTTCAGGTGGTGTACTTCCTCTAAAAGCATTTTCTTTAAAAGTTTTCATTCAGCGGCTTCGCCTTTACAGACCTTCTGTCGTCTTCTGACCTGCCTAGTTGGAAACTATGATTTCCAATTTCTAATTGAAGATTCTTTCAAAGATTTGGATGTTTTGATTCTTTTGCTTCTGCTCTCATATTGTTTGTCTTTTTGCGTCACTTGAAGCGTCATTTGGTCAATATGAGCTTTGGTATGCAATAAAAGCCGTATATTTAATCCATTTCTTCTATACAGACAGAAACAAAAAGAGGTTTATAAGAGTCGAGATTGCAAATAACAATGTCATCGTCATCTAACATCATTTGAAATTCTGCATGCCAGTGGGATACAGTTCCTGTTCATCCTTTTTTAATATGTTACAGTTCATCTTCAGAACAGTGGAGGTTCTGCGTGAGTATCGAACCTTTTGCTGCCCAACCCGTTCCAAATGAGATCATCATTTCAATTCTGGAGATGAATCAAATGTTATGCATTTCCACAAAAAGCATGTAAACAATTCTCTCTGTTTTCAGCACCAGGCAGGGGGCGCAACTCCCCATTTGATGCACATGCATGAGAACAATAGAAAATCGGACACATAATTTATATATTTTTATCTTGTGATGGTGGATCCTTCTTTTTTGCCGCCCTGGCAACAGCACATATGACCCATGTGAAAAACTACCAGTAACATTGCTACTGTCTAAACTGGTAGATAATATAATGACCACTTTTATAACTTTCCATTTTTTTTCCTTGCTACTCTCCATTTCCAGGCCATTTAAAATATTTGGCCTGATCATTTTGCGATTTCTCTTCCTGTTCTGTAGAAAGTACTCCTGGTTCAATCCTTCTGGGTTTTTCTTCCTGTCCTTTCAGCCATAGATCTGCTGGACGTCTCATCCTGTTAAAGGAGAGTGTTTCCCCCCACTGTCACCACATGCTTGTTCAGGACAGGTTTCTGCAAAGTAAAAAAAAATATTTGAGAAAACATAAAATAGTAAATTTTACTGCAATTTATGACTCTTTGCATTAGATCTAATTGAAAACATGCAGTACTTAAAGTTAAAGTTAAAACTGAAAAGCTCTACACAGATGATTTGTTCTCGGTTTGTGAAAACTTCTGTCAACTCTTTTTACGATATCAATAATGTCGTGCATTATTCTGAGGTCTGATAGTTCAGAAATAAAAAGTATAATTCAAACTGTTTGGTTAAATGTGACAACTGTCCTGTGAGTTTTTTTTATTTTGGACTCTCAGAATGCTTTTTAGCATATTTAGTACATGTTAAGACAAACAACTTAGAGAACTTCAAGAAGACTTTAAAGGATCATTCATACTTTTCTGAGTGAACTAACACCTGCTGCCCCTCATGCAGGGTCTGTATTATCCTGCAATCGACATTCCTCCAGGTTTTCAGCCTTTCTAGTCAGACCTGATTGACATGAAGTATTTCACTTTGTTACTGATATCAGTTTTCTCATATATTCTGTCTGTGTGAATGTCACACAATGATCACAATAAACTCTCAATCCCTCAGCAACAACTGGGAGTTCCCAGACCTCGCAACAATATCTGAACTAATCGCTCCACGCAGGCCGGAGCTGTCTGCAAATTGTGGCTTTCTCACCTTTTATCAGAACCCCTCCTCAAGCCAAACTTCTTATGTTGCATGCCACATTTTTGGCAGGAAGGCTGCTCTTGTCGGGGAATATTTCACCTCTTGAGCCAAACCTGTAAAACACAAAGACTGTCTCTGCTTCCCCCCCTCCGCAGCCTGGCACACATCATTCAATGTCAGCCCATTTCCCACGCCAAATATACTAAGAAAGCTTAAAAAAAACAGAGGGAAGAAAAGAAGAAAGTCCTGTCAAGTTTTCCACTTGGTTTTGTTCTCTTTTTCTGCTTCTGTTTTTTCACCTCAGTATCTATTTGTCCCTCTGTTCTTTTCTCCTGCTCCCTCCCTCCTCCATCTCCGCCTCTGCAAGTCTAACATGTCATTCTTCATCCTTTGTACCTACAGGCCCTTTTCCCTATTGAACTCTCCACCCTTTCCACTCCTTTGGCTCTCCTTTTCCCTCTCAGGGGCCTAATTATCAGCCGGCATTAAATAAAAACATTTATATTTCTCAGAGAAAAAAAGGCCACTCTCTATGCCTTTTCCTGGACAATGAGAGGCTTGTGATTCTCCTGTCCCTCCTGCTCCCACTTTCTGTCTCCCCTCTCTTTGCTGAGTGGCCATTCACTGGGGATCTCTGTCTGCCTTTGTGATTGGCTCGCTCTAGGACTCCTAGGGGGCAGTAATTGTGTCTCATTAAGTCTTACAGTAGTCGTGAGGGGGGAGAGCTGTGGAGTGGGGAGTTTGCAGCACAAGGCCTCGCAATTAGAAATCCCAGAGAGCTTGAATGGGTGCCCTAATCAGACCACAATAGCTGAGGCTCCCTGCCTATTAGGGCCAAAAAGGAAGTGTTGCCATTGTCCAAACACACACACGCACACACACACACACACACACACATGCACACAAACACGAGAAACAGGAATGTATGCTGAACAGTGGGGATGGATGTAGCTGTGTATCGGCGTCATCCCGCAGGCCAATTTGGAAAGATTGAGGGACTTATGAGAGCTTTTCACTGCCTCAGTCATGGCACCTACACACACACACACACCCACGCCCGCACGCCCACGCACGCACACACACAGGTGCAGGCACGCTTTTCCATCGAATAAAAGGGACCTCATTATAGATGTTCAGGAGTTTGCTTTCTGTTTGCTCATTTGTCACCCTGTGATCCGCTCGCTGCACGCCGGAGATTTTCGGAGTTTTTTTTTTTGTGCAAGAAAAACAGTTTTCTGTGAGAAACACATTTCAGTGTCTCTTTGTCGCAGCACCATGGGGTAATATAATCAGTCTGCCGTGTCTGCGTTGGATACATAAATAACCCATGCAGCTCATCTCCGTGGAAGCTCTGTAACTTTCAGTGTCTGTGAAATTTGAAAAAAGAAAATCCAGATAATAATATTCCACCACCATCTGTCTGTGAAAGGGAAATGCAGTGGAAAGTGTAAACTTTGCAAAGCCTTCGCTTCCCTTTTTATCTCATAATAGGAGCAGAAAGTGGGTCTCTTCTCCGTTTATCTGTGCAGCATTCCCAGGAGAAACAGTGGCTACCCCTCCTTATCTTTGTTACTGCCGAGTGCTGCAGTGGATTATGAAGTGGATTATGCAAATGTCCCACAATATATTCATATTAACAAAGGTTGAGGTTCATGTGCCCGTGCCCAGAATTTATGAACACATAAAAAAAGAATGGGAATCTTTATCTTTTAATGGAAATAAACTCAGTTAAAATTACTGTGCAATATTTGTTTAATCAGTCAATTTAAGTGATATTTAATTTAACACATTGTTTCAATGTTTTCTAGTTCTTTGAAAACAATTTAATTATTTAACTGCTTGTTGTTATAATGATTGGGCCACAGGGATTGGGTTTTCACAATTAATTTCTCTTCTTCTTTTCCATACTTCAGTCTAACTTGTCCTGACCCAGTTGCTAAAAAAATTACCAACCTTTGTTCAAGCTACTAATTTAATCTAAAATCTTAGAAACATTTGTCTGTAAGCAAATGTTGAATGCTAGAAAAGAAAATGATATGACTTTTTTCCCCCCAAGGTTGTCAGTGATATTCTCCACCATTTTGAAAATGTTTTCTAGAATTGTTGAAGTTTTTGCAGAAGTAAATGGCAATTTTATTGTGATGAACTGTTAATTTAGTTCTTGTTTATGTTGCCCTCAATATTTATTACTTTTTGTTTTTTCCCTCATCTTAGGATATAACAGCACAATCTAAGAACTTGATGCAACAAACACACGAGGGCCGCATGGCAAAAGCACAAAATCTTACCAAGTATTTTTGTCTTGTTTCTAGTGCAAATATGTCAGTACACTAGAAATAAGACAAAACTTACTTACAAATAACTTTTCAGCAAGATATAAGAGTTTGTTTTAAGCCAATAAGTCCTTAACTTTGCTGAAAAAGTACTTGTTCCATTGGCAGATTATTTCACTTATAGAAAGACATTTTTTTGTTATAAGTGACAATCTGACAGTGAAACAAGTACTTTTTCAGCAAAGTTAAGGAATTATTGGAAATACGTTTCTGTTTTTGCAGTGCAGATGATGTCATTAGGCAGCTTCTCTGGGCTGAGCTCTCAATGCTAACTCAGACAGAACCTGAACCTGAACCAAAACCAGAACTCAGTGAGAATCAAAGACAAGCCCGTCTCCTTGTTTATATTTTTCAGTGAATGTAATTGTTTTTATTGACGGTGCTTTTTGGTGCTTTACTGCTGTCTGGAGCACAGAGCGTCCAGGAGGATTACGTTTTGTTTTGGCTGCGGTTCGGTTCCCGGGTTAAAAAAGAGGCAGACCTGGAGTGGTGTACCAGCAGCCTCCAAGCCTCAGAGTGACCTCCTCTTCCTCCTCCTCTGACAGAACAGCTATCAGAGCCAAAGACGACAATCCGTCCAGCTGAGAGCCAACTAACGGCACCAGGAACATTAACACACAGCCATCTGACCCGAACATGGCCCTCTCTTGTCCTGTTCTATGACTGTTGCTGCTCTAGTTAGAAGGTGACGGACTTAAAGCTCCTCTGTTTGCATTTTATTTTTTTCCTCTTCTAACTCTTTCCAAGACCAGATATTTCTAACTCCAAACTATCACAAAAGCCAAAGTGACAGAACGTTTGATAAAGTTAGACCTGGAATAATTTCTTGCTTTTGATAGTTTGCTTGTTAGGTTTTATTTCTCCACAGTACTTAATCTGTTTACAATTGTTTCCACATTAAACTGATGATTAATGTGTTAAATATATAATAAAACTGATGCTCTCACTTCCCCTCTGTACGATATTGCCAATAATCCAGTTCATTGGAATTTTAGGTCTTAATATAAAACAATCTACTAAAAATGTAGGGATTATCTGTGATGATGAAAGAATTAAGAAACAAGTAAAATCTAACCAGCTGAACTTAAATTTGCAGTTATTCAATGATATAACTTGATAAATTTTATATGTATGAAAAAAGTCAAATTCTTCCAAAAGAGGAACGTTTTGCCAAAAAGGATATTTTATATTCAATTGGAATAAGTGCTCTGATGAGGCTTGTTTGTCATTTGAAAATAACCTTTAATGAAATATCGAACATACTTTTCATCAAGCTGACATTTTTGTATTAAAAATGTAAATTTCTACTTTATTCTGACATAATATTCCAATCCCAATGTTTTGTTTTCATTAGCTGCAGCAGAATCATCCAAACTAACAGAAATCTAATTGTTGTTTTCTCCCAGTCTCTCATCTAGTAGTTTGGAAAATAGGATAAAAACTGCAAGAAGGTGTTCCTTAAGCATTTGCAATTATATCCGTGGCTTTGAAAGTCTTTTACTTCGTTAATTGTTTCTAGTGATTATGGTAATTCATTTTTCAAATATCAAATTCATAAATATAAAAACATACAACACATGAGCACGCAGTCAGGAGAAATGGGGGGAAAAAGCCTGCTGTCTCCTGCAAACAGGAAATTCACACAACAACTTTAATGTCTATTTCAAATCGAGCTAAAGCAAATCAGATTCAGTACCGGATTTCAACCGTCGCGTAAGACTCGCATTCCTTCGTTTCACCAGCTGGTCTTCTGATGCAACTCTTAATAAAACTCAATGTGGCCTCAGTTTAATTACCTACTGTAAGCATGTCACTCAGCAGCAATAAGTTCATCTGAAATGATGCAACTAGAACAACCGTCAGTAAGAAGGTACATGTGTAGTAAAGTGGTGACTCATCTTGCCCTCTGCTGAAATTTGCTGTTGGTTAATATAAAAAAACACAACACATCGTTTTTAAAATGTATAAGGCAGCACTATTTTCTCATCTTTTAGTTAAAGAAGTTTTAGTTAGCCAATGGTCTTCAATGCTTGCGAGCCAGATTGCTTCCCTATGAGCTCCTATAAACTTTATAAGTAGTAGTTACAAGTTTAAACCTGTAAAGTGGTTGGGAAAGTCTGGGTGTGAAAAGTCAATAGGAAAAGTCTACTTTTAGAGGTGCTGTGTCATTTACTAAAGATTTCTACAGTCAGACAAAACCAACGGAAAAATACTGGCAATACACAGCAGCAGCTAAAGACTTTAAAACTAAATATTGCTACTTGTTCTCTAAGCAAAAGGAAGACATACATCAGTTTTATAGTGGTTTTGTTCACATACAGATGGAAAAATATAAAGTCAGTGAAATTAGAAGATTAGACAAATTATTTGAGTTGTATAACTAAACACATCTGTTTGTGTTTTGTTCTAATTTGTGTTTAAATTCAGATCATTTTAGTGTTAATGTCTTTAGAGCTTATCCACATGAACTTATTTGTTTTTTAAGTTCTTTCTTTTGTCCTGTTCTGTGTGTTTTGCTTTGCACCCATCAGTCCTCAGCCTTTGGTAGGTTAATGCACCGATAATCTGGTTTCCATGTCACAATCACATTTTCACAGAGGTTCTCTCATTGCTCTTGTTTTGGTGTAAGTTGGTTGGTGTAAGGCTTTTATCATTATATTCATCATTCCACACTCCATCATACATCTATTCCTCATGTCCTGTCATTTAGGTCGTCATCAACAAACCACAATCAGGACAACATCACACTGTCGCCTACAGAGGGGTCTAATGAAAACTAGGAGCTGGAATTTCCTCTTTTCTATACGTTCATACTCAGTAGACAGCAAGAGTTTTAATTGTGGGTTTAATCGTATCATTATAGTGCAGCAAATACTGGATGCTTTCTTTCCCTTGACATTTTTCCACCTCCATATTTACATGAATAATTTATTCTACCTACTTGCTTTAAAGTTCTGCATCTGCATAATCTCTTGATATCCAGTCAAAAACTCTGAAGTAGCTCAGGATGTGATAAATTTCAGTTTATAAGCAAAAATGAATAGTGAAAGAGTCAAAGCCAAGCAGGGCAGACATGGAAAAACCCCCAAAATCAATGTTTGACTTTTTAGTGAAGAAAGAGAGGATGTGAATAAATTGTGTAGTAAATAAAGGAGTGTTATCAGCAGACTTGATGAAAACTATTTGATGAGAGAATGTTTACGTCAGTCATTGGGGACTTGAGGTTTGACTTGGACATTGTGAAATCTGACCGGAGACTTGGAGCAGGGAAAAAATGACTTGTGAACATGAACGCAAGGAAACGACCAAAACATTGCTTTAAAATAAAAGGATGAAGAACATTAAAACCTTCTTAAATCTGCACTGTCAGCTGCATTTTCATTAATGCTGGAAAGACGCAAATTGAAATTTTGCTCAATGGAAATTTGGAAAGTTCAACAAAAAAAATAAAATTTTTAATAGGACGTTTTAGTGCTAATATGATGTGGTTTTTCCAGTCTTATTAAAATGGATGTATTTTGCAAGCTGCAAAGGAAACTTTTTTCAAATCACGAGTCACATGATCAACTGGTGAAAATGATAGGAACTAGCAGGAGGATAATGGTGTGTTTTTGTTTACTTCAGACAATGAGACCACAGCTCTCACAGCATCACACATAAAAATTTGTATCATTTGAAAATGTTGAATCCATAACTCTTCTGTTAAATCGCAGACAAGGATTTGCGCACATTTGTAACAGAAACGTAGCTATCGTTGTCATTTCGTGAGTTTTTCTTTCTTACAATTCCATCCATTTTCTTACAGCCTTGTCCCTAGTGGGGTCAGGAGGTGCTGGTGCATCTCCAGCTGACGTCCCGGGCGAGAGGCGGGGTCACCCTGGACAGGTCGCCAGTCTGTCGCAGGGCAACACAGAGACAGACAGGACAAACAACCATTCACTCCACTCACACCTATGGAGAATTTTAGAGAGACCAATTAACCCGACAGTCATGTTTTTGGACTGTGGGTGGAAGTCAGAGTGCCTGGAGAGAACCCACCGTGCACAGGGAGAACATGCAAACTCCGTGCAGAAAGACCCCGGGCTGGGAATCGAACCAAAGACCTTCTTGCTGCAAGGCACCAGTACCAACTGTGCCACTGTGCAGCCCCTTACTTACAATTATGAGCAACAAATCACTCAGAAACAAACTGCCAGATTCTTGAGACATCAGTCCAACATTTAGATGACCTTCCTAATGATACGTTCTGCGCTCCATCGCCACTCATCTTTGGTTTCTCACAGTCTCACCGTCAGAATCTAACTCCACATCGTTTTCCAGCCCACAATTTTTGTGATCTCAGAAAATGTTGTACCACCTCTGTTTGTCTCCATGTGTTTAAATTCAGAGTCTGACCAGTGGAACCAGTGTTGCTGGTCGACCTGTGTATTGGAGAGAGCATAATGAGTTTTATCCCCAACAAAAGGGAAAGGCAGACTTCGGGTGGTAGCAGCAGGAACAGCACAGTGCTAATTGGTGTTGTCAGCATTTTAAACACAATTAATCACAGTTCCTTCTTTCCCCCCCTCTTTTCTCCAGCCTAATTGTAGGTGATAATTATTCTTTGGACCTAATTTGAACAAATAATTAACAGATGTATGTTGACAAATAGGCCGACTTGATTCTCAACAAAATCCTGCCCCATTGTGCTGCTAATGGGGCCCAATGTAAGCAGATACTCTGACATGATTTTCTCCCGCCTGCCTGAATACAATCTTAAGCTCCAGAACAAACAGCCACAACTTTAGGATGTGTTGCTTATAGAGAGCAGATTGAGATTTTAATTGTTAGCGAGGTTAAGTGAGGTTAAGATAGACGACTCATTTGTTTATTTAGGCATTTACAATCAGTCATTTGCTAAGCCTTTAATAGGAGCTAAACTGACAGTAGAAAGATATTAAAGGAAATTAAGAAAATCCTAATCTTGTAGCAATGTTACTTCATAATAATGCAATTTACATTTTACAGAAAATACAAAAAATAGTTTTGGTTTTGTTAATCGTACATTTTTTTAAAATTAAGTTACATTGCTACAGTTACAGTCAATGAAAATATGTGCTGGAAACTGTTTAATTTTACAGTTAAGGCCAAAAAAAATCATATTATTTTGAGATGCCTGTTAAATTTTAAACTATGTTAGTGAAATAGGTGATTTTAATTCTGCTTCTCATTTAATGGAAACATTAAATTGTGTTTTTTTCAACATTAGCTGCATATCAACAAAGTTTGTCCTGGAAATGCAGCTATTGATGCATCCTAAAATCCAAACACCACAGAATAGTGACAATCCATGCACTGCAACTCAGAAACCTTATAAGCGTAATATAATGTTCACAGTAAATGACGTGTTGCCATCGTCCTCTGACCCTTTCCTGTCGTCTTCTGTCATCTTTTCCTCCAGTAGTAACATCCAGTTGTTGATCACATGACTTGTGTGATGTGAAAAACGGGATTCCATTGTAGTTTTGTGAAATACACTCAGTACAGTGTAAAAACCTCCTCATCCCAGCCCCAAAAACGTTATATCAAAAAAGGGACTTTTTTTTTTTTAATTAGCGTGTTTCCATTGAACGATTTTATTGTCTCAATTCCAACTTGACAGTTAGATGGTCAATAGAAACGCAGCTCGTGTATTTAGATTGTCTCCATGTTTTCCATGCTCTCGGTGTATTCTAACAGCCATTTCTCACATTCATTCAGTTTAACTTCAGTTTCCCTCACAGCTGCACCCAGTTTCTAATCAACCACCTGCTCTCTGTTCAGTAATCGACTCCTCAGGCACATTTAGGTCCTACATTTTATGACACGCTCATGTTCGCTGCTTAGGAGAAACATTTGTAATGTGAAAAGTTTTAAATGAAGCAAACTAACCTGTATTTTTTTTTCTCTTTTTGCCTGATTGACTTTCCCCAAAGCTTCAAGAATAGCGGTGTGAGTATTTAGCATTGCAACAATCTGACCGTGTTGGAGTTGATTCTAAAGGCATGAATTGTTTGTGATGGCTATTTGTAAGGGTTTCTCTCCCTGCCACAGTAAGGGGGCTTAGCAGAGGGGCAGCATGTTCCCAGGCATTGTCTCAGGTCCAGGACCACCCGTTCCCCCTCGCTGTCCCACTGTCACTCAAACAATACAATACTACAACCCCTGCTTGGACCTCCAACCCCCATCCTATTTACTCAGACAGCCCCTCCCAGGCACCCACCACCCACACTCTGGACACAAGGAGTGGTGACATGATGTTTTTTTAGTGGTGAATGTGGCCTATTAGTCAACAGCTGGGCTGGGATTCATTCAGAGGGGAAGTCAAGTCGGGACACGGTGGCTTTGCACAAGCAGGTTGGGACAGAGGGCAGAGGACATGAATATCAAACGACGGAGAAAACCTGCAGATTTATTAGTAGACTAAAAAATGCAACAATGAATTCAGAACATTCTAGATTCAGTTAATGGATGCAGCAACCTTTTGTAACAAATGTCTTTTCATATACGTGGAGCAGTTCACATTTATTTTCAGTGGTTCAGAATCCGGTATTCAGGTGTGAACAAAGTAGTTTACATAGAGTAACTAATATTTTTGTAATTGCTCATGCTTTCTAAGGTGGGTCACAATTTTGTGTCCACGACGGTGCAGAAGTTGTTTTGTAGAGAAACCTAACAGAACTCCAAACCTTCTTGAAGATTGTCCATCGGATTTAGCTCTGGACTTTGATTGGCCCATTCTAATACAGGAAAAAGTGTTGATTGAAACCATTTCGTTTGGTCTGGTTCTATTGAAAGAGCTATTGTTCTACTGAAAGTCGAACCTCTTCCCCACAGCATCATCCTGCCACCACCGTCTTTCATAGGGGGGATGCCATATTTACTGAGATGTCAGTTTTAATCTGCAACAAATTGCTTTTTTGTGCATTTCCATTTTAGTCTCACTGAAACCAGACTATCTTCTTCCACATGTTTGTGTCTCTAATGTTGCAGTTATGTATGGTAAGATGATAAAATAGCTGCTAGGAAGCACCAGTGACAACTGCTCTGCAATTTCCTTTCTATTTTTGAGACCACAATCCCAAGGTTTTATTGCTGTTTTTCAGGATTTTAATGAGCTTTTTGTATTTTGGATGAATTTGAACCAGAATTTAACCAGTGGGATGGGATGTTACTTCTCATGAGGTTTGAAACCACAGGCAAAAATACTCTACATGGGAGACTGGCAGCCTGAGCTCCTGTTTCAGTAACCGTAGTGAAAGAAAAATTAGGTTTCAAATTGTTTTAATTTACCGTCCACCTTTATACAGCCAGAAAACTAACTACTGTCAGATTATATTACATTGTTTTACTTGCAAAATAAATAGCTAACCATCACAGTCATTTCGTGCTGCAGCTGTGGATTTGAATCAATCAATATAAAATCAGTATTCAGAAGCAGAAGGAGAATATAAGGTTACAGGGAGCTTGAACAAGGTACCATAACATGGCCTTGTGGGTCCCTTGGGGGCTCATCTGAGTTTTTAGCCCTGGTCTGAGCCAATCAGAAGTAAGCCCGACTTTCAAGCCTGATCTCTCTGTGCAGGCTGAGGCATGAGCTGGTGCAAATAGCGCCTCTGGCCATGCTGACCGCTAGTCAGGCAGGAGTCAATATGGCTCCAGGCAAAAGCATCTGGGCTGCTTGCGGTAACCACGGCTACATTTTGCATTACGATGGGAGAAATTAAACAATTGCTCTTTCCCAACAACATAACGAGTGGCCCAAAATTTAAACCCCCAGATCATTCAGCTGATAGGACAAGTATAAGCGGCACGTAACGAGTCATTTCTGATTTCAGATTATAATCATAATTCAACAGAAAAAGAGGCTTGAATGAAGTTGATATTTTTTTCACATGGTTAGCTTTATTTCTTTAACAAACAGGAACAAAGTGTCTGGCAGAGGCCTGACATGCTCAGGCGTGCTACAAAG
The DNA here is from genome assembly GCF_001444195.1 of Xiphophorus couchianus. Taxonomy (NCBI): domain Eukaryota; kingdom Metazoa; phylum Chordata; class Actinopteri; order Cyprinodontiformes; family Poeciliidae; genus Xiphophorus; species Xiphophorus couchianus. The sequence continues at coordinate 26,148,855 of NC_040233.1, forward strand.
AAATAATGAGATAATTTGACAAGACTTTAAATGTTTTGGCATTTGATCATTAAATCACGAGCATCGGCAGCATGAGGAGGTCAAAGAATGATGGGAAAGTCTCTGGGCGTTCGAAGTGTCAAAACATTGTCTGGACAGCGAGAAAAACTGAAAATTTCATTTCCATGACCTGAACCGTGCATCTGTATGCACCTCGCTTCACTCTGACAACCAAAATCAAACCCAAATTAGGAAAGAGAATTCATCCAGGGAGTGCAAATTAAACAAAAGAAAAAATAAAATAAAAATTGTCTTGGTATTACTAGAAAATGAACCCAAATGCAGAATATCTCAATCCTGGAGTCTGAGAAAAGTCTGAGAAAGAAACAAGACTCAAATATAAATATAAGCATGGATCAGATGGCAGCCTCAAATTTAATACTGCAAATTAAAGTAGTTTCTCTGCTAGTAATAATGTTAAAAGTAGAGGTAAAGCTGACTTATATCTTCAGTTTGCTCCTGAAACCCATCATCCCCCAAAACAGATAGAAAATGTCATTTAAAAAAATGCTAACAAATTTGAAGAATTTCCCCCAACTTCACTTTCATAAAGTTAAAAGGAAATTGTCTTCTTGAAAACAATAAAATAAAGGTTTACTGAAGATGTTTGCACAGGAGGGAATGTGACCACTAAACATAATAAACCATGAACCGTTTATTGTTAACGGTTTATATTATTATTATAGGAACCATGTACCAGTGACAGTGAGATGAGAAAACTGAAGAAATCCATCTTTTAGATAAAGCAAACAACTAAAATCCTAATTAAAAACCGAATGAAATGTTAACCTGCCAGAAACAGAAACAATAAAAAACTTGGAGTCAGACAACGTGGCTGCTCCTCTTTCACATCATAATAAACTTGATGAGGTGGAGTGCTAATGACAATGAATCACACCATGAATCTCCGGCCGATGCGCTGGAGGCAATGAGGAAGTTAAGAGACCACCCAGATTTCCTCCCTTCTCTCCCCCAGAAACACTGAACTGAGTAATTCCAAGGCCGGAAAAGTTGCATTTTTTTATGCAACTTTACATAAAGCAGGTGGAATGGAAAACCAATGCAAGGCTTGGCTTTCTACTTCTACTTCTGCTTCAAAGATTTATCAGGTATCATTAATTATCACAAACAGACTTAATAGCTCTCTATTGTGCTTTTTGAAAGATTCCTCATGAACAGATTTCAATGGATTCCCCTGCAGACCAAGATATGATCAGTTCTAACACCTTCTAGAACATTTCCTGGTTTTCTGCCTTGTGCTGAAATTCACTTTCAGAATGAATTCTTCTTCAGCTCTTTTTATCTTAAGTAATCAATCTTTTATCAAGTATTAGTAAAATACTTACAATATTTATTACTGAAGTACGTTTCAAAACCAGTGATCCCAGGAGGATGCTTCATCACTGGTTACCGACCATCTTCATATCTGTCAATAAAAATCATAGTTTTTTGTAGTTGTTCTGGTTCTTGAAAAAACTTTCTTGTTTTAGAAACATGACTGGTTGCTCCATCTTCCTAAATTTCTAACTTATGACTTGACAAACCCTTGATAGAAATTGAAAGAGCATGCAACCATAACTCACTGCAGCTTTTCTATGATGAAACTGACAAGTAACAACAAGCAATGACACAAGGATCAGTAGAACGTTTTAAACATATACTGATGATTCTGTCTCATATATATATATATATATATATATATATATATATATATATATATATATCCATTACTCTTTGGGTTCCTAAATAGTCTTTTCCCTTTTGCTCATGAACCTACAGTAGAGCATATCACATCTACTGTAGCTACAAACAGATTTTCTTTGCCTTGAACTTTATTTAGCTCCATTTTTTTCTCTCATCAACTATAACTAGCTTCTCTGTCCCTTTCTTCTTGCTAATCACCCATAAAAGCTTGATTTGTTGAGTGAATGAATTACAGATTCTCTTAAATGAGCTGAAAGTCTTTGCCCATATTCTACTATCTCATGGTAGTCTGAGCAGACCAATTATAATATTTTCATTCCCCTAAAAATCATAATTGTGTCACTTTCATATGCAGTCCTAGGCATCCAGTTGTTTTCAAAATGTCTTCAGTCTGAATGGCCATGTCACATTTTACCCGACTTCGACATTGTCGACATGCGACATGCATCATCATCTGAACCAGACAGTCACAAGAGGTAAATCCAGATGTGAAAAATAACTTTAAAATCCATCCATAAATGGTGGCATCCATTATTACTTCCGTAAACAGTGCAAGTGTGACGTCAATGTTCTTCTTCCGCCAGAAAAAAAATATCTGATTATTGGATCTGCTTGCCAGGTCTGTCAATTTAGTTGGACTGCCATACCTTTGTAGGTTTGCAGTTTTGCAATATTCTACCTGTTTTGACTGATTAAGCAGCACTCCATGTTATGCTTTAACGTTGTGATATTGTTTCCCTTATTTAAACTTCTCCCTTCTGCTGTGCTCCTTGGTCTTTAAGATGTTTGTTCACAAATGTTCTCTAACAAACCCTTAAAACCCCCACAGATGGATTTATACTGGGATTAAATTACACACAGCTGGACTCTGTTTACTAACTTTGTTATTCTGTTGGTAATTGTTTGCGGCAGATTTTTATACAAGCCAAAGCGGGCTGAATATAAATACATTCATGTTTTTTTAAATATATAAAAATGATTAACTTCACCTCTCAGTTATGCACTGCTTTATGTTGTTCAATCACAAAATTCAAATAATATGCAATATAGTTTGATGAAGCATCCCAACATTACTGGCCACTTGATTTGCTAAAATGATAAATATCAAACTCCAAATTGGGATTGTATGTATCGGAGTTTAGGCTAAATAAAAACAGACTATGTTGCTCATCACAGCAGCATAATTGCTGTTATGAAGATTGTATAATTTTAAGTTTAACAAAGAACAGAAAAAAGGCAAAACATGCAAACAAAACAATAAAACATTTCAGGAAAGTAAAATGAATTATGGTAGAATGGCTGATTTGCAGGGAAGGAAACTTGATCTTTTTAGTTTAACTTCCAGGACATTTATTTGTCTGAAATGTAAAAGTTGTTTCTAAAAAATACATGACCAAAAAACATGACAGACTCTTAACATTTACATCTCTTTTTAAAGAAATCTGTTTGGGATGAACCTTCAGTTTACCTCATGAGAAACTCCACATTACAGATAGTCTCTCTGCTGGTGACATGTTTTCCTCCATGAAACTGCATATGTGTGTTTAGTGGATAAACATCTGCGTCTGCAGCAGCAGGAATCCCAAGGCCTGCTCTGACCAGTCCTTGTCCTTTTCCCAGAGAAACACCACTGGGTTCAGTTTACAGGAAACAATCAAAAACAAACAAGGCATTCAGAAGTTTAGACAATGTGGTGGTGGCCGGACTGAGAGTCCAGCGCATTCCTCTCCATTTGAGCTAATATCACGGGAGACTCTGTGCTTAATGTGATTACAGATAGGAAATAGTGGTCTCTTAACCTCAGAGGAGAGTCACTGAGTCACTGCAGGGAAGGATTTCAACAATCTGAAACCTGCTCTGACACATGCAGTGGTGCAACAGGTTTTTCCCAGAAATACAATGCTAATATAGACAGTATTTCCTAAGTGATTACAAAGAGGCTTGGTTAAACATGGAACAATATAAATCATATATTTTTTAGAAACTAGAAAAATGAAGCTAAACTGTAAAAAGATCTGAAGAATCTAGTCTTGATGAAAAAGTTTAATTTTATGAATGTTCAGAGAATGTTTTGCAAATGGAAGTAATGTGCGGTAAGTACAATTATGAAATGTCGTTAAATTGAGTTATTTTGAGTGGGTTTGGCTGGAGTTGGTATCTTATCTCAGATTGATCTGATTGGAGAGAATAAAGGAGAAATTCTCATTAGGGAGTAAAGCTAAACAGCAAAAAGTTTAGCTGTTTAAAACGACTTTAGTTTAAAATTATCCAAGCAACATGAGTGGATGCTTTTCCACCTTACACTATATCGAAAACTATTGACTTTGTCCCATTTATTGTGCGACACACAAGGTCCAGATAATCTTGAACCACTTTGATCAATGCATGGGAGAGTGTAACGTTGCAGTGTACTGTTTCTTGCTTGCTTTGTGTTTGTTTAGCTTCCATTTAGAGCACATTGAATTGCCTTGTTGCTGAAAATGTGGTATAAAAATAAAATAACCTTGTTAAATTAAATTGGACAAATTAGTCAGAGTCAGAAATCAAACCTGCATCATAAAATTTAATTTGTGTTGTGCACGCACACGTTGAAACGAGTGAGGCTAAAACGTTCTACGAACCTTTATGCTTTTTGACTTCTGCCAACACATGAGATTCAGTTTGAAATGAATCGGTCATTTAATCACAAACACTTTGAAGGCTGAAGAATAGCAAACCGCCATCTAAGATCAGGATTTTATGTATATGCGGAGAAGGAAATCTTGGTTTTAACTTATTTGTTCAATTTACAGGGTTCTAAAGAAGCCTTTTTAAAATGTCTTTGATTTGTTAAACCTCATCTTAACGCGGCCCAGGTGGTTCTAAAAAACACATCTGGGTGGGTCTTCCCGGGTTTTAGTTGGGATATGTTTATTATATGCAATAACTAAATAAATATTACTTTTATAAGTTTTGCTTTAGAAAATGATCAAACATACTATTCAATAACAGTGACCAGGATCGATCACCAGGATGGATCAATCCATCAGTTGATATTGCTTTCGTAACAAGTTCAGGACAGAAATCCAGAAAGACTTTCCTTCACATTTTGGTCCATTTCAAGGCTTAGTCAGGTCAAAGTCTTATACCGTTTATATGTTTAAAATGATGAAACAATACTTTGGAAAGCTAATGCATAATTCTCAAAGATGAATTTTAAAAATACTGTTGCATGCTTGTAGATTTCCAAAGCAATGTGAGGATGTCCAACAAGAAAAACAAGCAATCTGTTAAATAAGAATTCAGTGCTGACTTCATGCTGCTATCCAGCCTGTAAAGCTGAATCATTTAATAAAAATGTCAGTCTTGCAGTAACATGTAACATTTCATCACTGGAAGACATTTGAGCTGAGCCCAATATTACATTAGGGGAGGAAAAGCCAACAGCTGTTTCCATTATCTTTGGAAAATTCCTTGATTAAGTCAAATATTTAACAAAAAATGTTAGAAGGAGAGTTGAAAGTGTTGGAAGAAATAACTTTCTTCCAACAAAGGGGAAAAGGTAATTTAATAGATGTTAAAACATTACCTAAAGTTAACTTAATAAGTGACTTAAATTGAACACAAGTAAAGTTAATTTGTACTCCGGGTCTCTGTAAGTGCATCACAAGACGAACATAGAAACAAAGATATAAAAAAGCTGTTTCATCAAAAAGGCATAAAACATGCAACATAATCGTTTAAAAGAATAAAGTTGAGACACAATAAAAAGGGTAAAGTCATTTCTGGCCATAAAAAATCCTAAGTAACCAGTAGTAGCACATTTACAGTATATTGAATTAAAAGCCCTTTGTGGTTTCCAGGATCTCCATGAGCAATGCCAGAGGTCTCCTAAAATTATATCAGTGCCTCAGGAACTTTCATTGAGGCTATTTCTTTTTCTTCATCTTCTGAATTTTTACAAAACATGATGAAAGCTTCTCTTTATCTTCTTTTTGCAGTTGAATTGCAGCCTGAAGAGTCTACATCTTCATCTAGGCATCATTAAGCTTCTGTGCGCAATCTGGAGGTGTGCATTTGTTGGGAAAAGGAAAGATTACCAAGTTACATGGAGTGCTGCCAAACACAATGATGGAGCGGTTGGGTCGGCGTGTTTCCTTTCAGATTCTCTGATGACAAAGCCATAAAAGAGAACATAAACCACCAGGCTAAGCAGCCACTGTTCTCTGCCCCCACAGCCCAGATTTGCTGGCAATGCCATAATGAACCACCACAATCATGTTGAAAAAGTTTGTACATGCTCAGTAGTCAGGCAGCTCTTAGGCTTCTTCAGGTGTAATGGCTGGTGCACTGGGTTCTTTAAGAGGACTTCTCCATGATCGTGCAGAGAGCATCCTGGATTTCTTTTACCTTTTCAGTGTGCAGAGGACTCGCTAGTTTACTTTAAAAAATGTACTGATAAATCTTTATCAATTGTATCCAGAGTAGTTACCTTTAAACCGAAGGGTGTCGAATGTCTAAAATTACTAAAATATTTTATTCTTTCAGACATTTAACAGGAAAAAAATACTTTCATTCTCTTTTAGAAATGGCATTTACCATCGGAGAAGAAAATGAACATTATCTGTTCCTGCTTGTCTGCCTGGATTCCTGCCTGGTCGTATCTGTTAACCGTCTGTCAGTGTGCAACACGTCGACTCTAATTAATATAAATAATATGTTTGGGAGCCAGGAGTTGAAACCTTACAAGCCTTCTCAATAGAAACCTGTCAGATGGGGAAATGTTTTACATTATGTCTGAGGTGGTTAGCTGACACTGATCCTGAGTGATGAGCAGTGAGAGAACGTGGAAAATAACAAAGACCTGCAACAAAATACCAAGTACTGTGCATAAAATATGTTGCAGAAATATTAATGCAAAATATTGTGCAAGGTGAAAAAATATAAGATGATGTATTAATAAGCTACAGGTTGTTTAGGGACAGATGGATCATGGTGAAATATGCAAGCAGGTAGAATTTATGCTATTATGATGGTGTCTTTATACAACACAAAACTGCAACTCAATGAATTAATGATTCATAAATCGTAACTGTATTAAGTCTATATTGAGAAAATGCAGAAATGCATTTCCCGTATATTCCTACAGATCTATGCACCATGTTTATGAAGAGAAAATATTGAAAGGTGCAGAATTAATTTCAGGAATATGTGTGCACCTCTGCCTGCAGCGGAGCTTAGTTAAAGCCCCAGGTGAGGAGAACTGTCGGGGCAAGTTAACATCTCAGAGTGCTGCTGTCAGCCAGCTGTCTGCTGCTGTGCTGCTGCCAAAAATATGACGCGCCAACCCTGGCATCTGGATACCTGGCAAGGGATTCGGAGCCAAAGCACTTCAACTGCAACCTTTCATACGACACTGAATATACAAGATCCGCAGACCTGTGATTTGGGTTTGGAGACGCCAGTGGTGGCTAACAGAATCAGAACGGTTCAGCTTCATTATTTGTAAATCAGATTTTGGAGACATTCTGTAGTTTGTTGAACTCTTTCACATCAGCCCCCACCTGGGTAATGTCAAAATAGGTTTTGTAGTGCAGTGTTAATGTTTTTGATAGATTTGTTCAAATGTGAGTGAAAGCATTTTTAATTTAAAATTTCTATGCTTTTATTGTTTTTTTAAATCAGGTAAATTATAGGAGAAAGTAGGTATTCGATGTAATATTTACATCATAATTAATTTGTTGATATTCATCAACCCACCTCCAGCCTCTGGTGGAAGTGTTCTTTGCTCTGGTCAGCAGGGACTTGGTGATGAAATCGTATTTTCAGACTCTGCAAAAGAAGAAAAAAAAAGGAACTGATGCCAGAAAAAGAACTAATAAAAATCCAATAAATATTCTGGTAAAAAATTTACTAAATAAAATGAAAACCTCTTGGAATACGACATATAAAAACATGTTAATTATTCCTGTAAAGATGCTACAAAACAATGAAGTCATGCAGAAAACCTAAACATTTTAATGTAAATGCAGATATTTGCTACCTTGTTTTGAAATTTCCACATGCTTCCAAAATCACATTGATTTATGTCAGCATTGACATTTCAAAAGATGAATTTATAAATAAAAATAACTGCTGCAATTATTTGTCACACAGACCTGTTTAAAGGATGTTTCCCCATCCTCTCATACACACTTCTCTTAAAAGTTAGACTTCATAAAATCAAGTTTTAAATCATTTTAAGTTGCTTGACTCAGCTGGCACTTATCTGCTGCATATTTCATTTATCTGACACTGAACACTACGTTCTCAGAACATGCTGGATATTCCATTAGTTCAAGGTTTTCAGCAGCTGAAAGTTTCAGAGTGTTGGACAGTTTACTCTGGATACCTGCTCCAACTCTGTTTACCGAGGAGGAAGGAAAACGACAGATCTAGCAGCCACAGTTCTGGCCCTCTTTAGCTGTGATGTTTCTCTGTGGGTCATCTGGTCGGTTAAAGCACCTCAGGCAGAACTCAACTGAATTGTGGATTTCATAAACGTACAAAAAAATCATTTGGACTTTTTTTGGATTGTAATACGTTTCTTGAATTAATTTCCCTAGGGAAATGTGCAATGTCAGGCTTATTTGTAACAACAGCAACCATTTAATTTATAATTTTGAGGATTAAAAATGTTCCCAAAGTGTGTCCGTTTTCCCATCCTCACTGTATATCTCACCTATGCATATATTACACAGGGAAACACAGATTCTTTAAGCCATTTTCCTTAGCAGCTTATTCATAAAAATCCATCTTCTTCTGTTTATCTGGGGTCGGGTCGCAGGGGTAGCACCCTAAGAAGGGAGTCCCAGACTTCCCTCTCCCCAGCCACTTGTTCCAGCTCCTCCGGGAGAACCCCAAGGCATTCCCAGGCCAGCCGAGAGACATAGTTCCTCCAGTGTGTCCTAGGTCTTCCCCAGGGCCTCCTCTCCCCCATCCCAGTGGGATGTGCCCGGAACACCTCACCAGGGAGGCATCCAGGAGGCATCCTGACCAGATGCCTGAACAACCTCAACTGGCTCCTCTCGATGTGAAGGAGCAGCGGCTCTACTCTGAGTCCATCTCGGATGACGGAGCTTCTCACCCTATCTCTAAGGGAGAGCCCAGACACCCTATGGAGAAAACTAATCTCGGCTGCTTGTATCCGTGACCTCGTTCTTTCGGTCATGACCCAAAGCTCAGACCAGTTGGGTGAACTCCCAGGCACCCTCCAGGACCCTGCTGAGGATGTAGAGCTGGTCCAGTGTTCCACCACCAGGACGAAAACCACACTGCTTTTCCTGAATCCGCGGTTGGACTATCTGACGGACCCTCCTCTCCAGGACCTCTGAATAGACCTTGCCAGGGAGATTTCAGAGTGTGACCTCATTGTAATTGGAGCAGACCCGCCAGTCCCCTTTGGACCACTCCAGTCCAGGGGATTGGTAGACTCATAAAAATCACAAAGTTAAAACATCAGAACAATAAGGATTAAAAACAAGAGACTGATGTCATATATTTGTCCAAATGTTTTACAGATAATTACTATTTACCTAGAAGATTGAGAAAGCATATACTGAAAACCCCTTAATATGGTTCACCTTCAGACCACAATTTTAAAAACTTGGTTTAGGACCAAGTTGCCTGAACAATGTCTTGCAGTTACGAGCAAAGGAAGGAAGCAGCAGAGAAGAAAACAGCAGAGAGGGAGAGACTGGTGCTGCTGTAGTTATGCTGATGCAGAAATGTTTTCAAATACCATATTAGTCCATAAATTATATGCATAAGACAAGTCATTTTCTTGTTTTGGTTTAACAGACAGTCTGTGTGCCAACCTCAGATTGCACTAGAGCTGAAACCCGCATTTCTAAATCATAGCATATTCACTTGCAAAATATGTTTAAAAATAATAATAATAAATTCTATTTCGCTTTTTCACAATTGAGAAAATGTTAGTATGGAAATAGGGATGTCAGCAATGGAAAAGTGTCAGAGCGTAAAAACAAGAAAAAAAATAAATAAAGAAAAACACTGAATTTATGAAAAAGTGAAAATAATATGGTGAAAGAAGAGAAGCAGTGCAGGAGGAAAGTGTCAGAAGGGAGTGGGCAGAAATGGACTGCTGGGAGGTTCACACCAAAGGTCAGCAGCAGCCAATCAGGGCAGCCAGGGCTTTGCTTCCAGCATCGCTCCACGGGCCTGATGGAAAATCCCACTGAGCAGCCGCTGACCTCAGATAAAGAGGACTGGGAGTAACATGAGATCGAAGGAATAAGAAAGAGAAGGAAAAGGAAACAGGTGAGGGAAAAAGAAAGAAAGAGAAAAATAGAAAAGACTTTACAAATAAAAAGTGATAATTTCAGATTCAGTTGACAGGAGCCAAGGCTGTTGCTTAGAAATGGAAGTGAAACAAATGCTAGGAGTAGAAAGTAGTGTTTTGGTAAAAAAAAACCATTTGACTCAGTAGGAGAAACGGTAAACTTATCGGATCCAGACTGACTCTGCTTCATGTAATGACCTCACTGCACAGTTAATATTGCAGAGTGCAGAAAAAATTTCTTTTCCCAGGTCAGAGTGACATTAAACAATAATTACAAGTCAAAATGTGAACTTGAACATAACTCAGCATGAACATAACTTGTCTTTCAGCCAGTGTAAACATTTTGCCAGGTGTTTTTTTAAAGTCATGGCTAAAAGATTTGCAGCGACATTTATGTTTATGTTTTCTTGGAAAAACATTTAAATTTATTACAGGAGTTTAAATTTCTAAAGTTAATCCTTCTACATATATTCAAGTTTGGCGTCTTCCGGAAGAAAACTGAAATTACAAGGACTGAATATATTTTTGTCGGTACCAAAACGTTTGTCCTGACTGAAAACATTAAGAAACAATTGAAAAATAATTGAAATATCAAGTCAATTATGTTTAATCAAACCCAAAAACAATTTAAAACAGAAATAAGTTAATGAACAAGAAACTAGGGTTTTGGTTACTTGACCAAAACAAAAAATATATCAAAGCTCAGGCTGAGGTGTTTTCTCATGGTTCCTGCACTCAAAATGATAGCAGAGATTTATCTAAAGAAAAGGTGCAATCGTGTCTAAAACCTCACTTAAAAACATTTTAATAGAAAATAAATTAAAAGCGAATTTTGAAACATTTTGCACTTTTACACCAAAGGATTGATTCTATGATTTTCAACCCAAACAGTACAATGCACACTGAAGATCCAGTTGTCATATTTCCACTATTATCTAAGTGTTTGGGACTTTTACTTGTTGCATATAATGCTTCTTTTAGAGCCTCCTACATTAGTTTTGAATAAATTTAATTTCCTTTTTCTGCCACTGTTCCATTCTTCAATGGACAAACTGACTGGGAGAAACTGCAGCTATTGTTTCAACTTGTTTTGTTCTTTCACGTCACTTTGTCACAGAAAATGATACATTGGTGCAAAAAATACCAAACACAAATTTACTTAACTTTCCCATTCCTGCTATAAATAGCAAGTCAAGAAAACAAAGTATGTACAACTGTGATATGTTTTGTTCTTTGAAACATGACACATTGTGCAAGCATTTATTATACAATGGGGAGGAAAAAACAGCTTTAGAAAATCTATGTAAAACGTTTAAGTCGCAGGTACTTAAGGACTTTAAGTTCTCAGTAGTTTGAGACTCCCATGCAGCCTCCAGTACCTACATGATGTAATAAACATGGATGGACAGAGGTTTTCTATGAGTGCTTCATCTGTGTACTGATTTTAAATACAGCAATGAGCACAGTCATGGCAGTCATGGACTCAAAATCCAAAATGTGTGTATTTTTCAATGATCAACGTAGGGAAATTACATTGATGTTTGTGCTGCTGTATTTGACAGTCTGAAAGGTGGAGCACATTCCCACATTTAAACCACAATCTGAACACTCACAACTTTCTTTTATTCTCCCAGCAACCAGCACAGCTCACCCATGCTGCAGTTTCAGAGGAGGGGGGACTTTCCCCAGATGGGACAACTAATCCATCCTGATTTCTATGTACACAGGGCCTTAGTCTGATGTTTACTGGAGTGGAGAATGAGGATTCTGTGATGCAGCAACAGGTGTGTGCAGGTCCCGTGGAATGGATATGCTGCAACTGCAGCAACCACACTCCACGGATCCCCGGGCTCACTACGGTAAATCAGAACCTCTCCATCCTCTCCAGCTGGGTAGCTGTTAAACACTATGACAAACGGGCAACCCCACTGTGATCTAATGCATATTTTAAATAAAGTGCTAGCTTAAGGTTGGTAAAATTTAAAATTATTGCTGCACACAGTACTGATCTTAAAGGAATTTCAGGAATATTAATAGTAGCAGTAATATATTAAAAGTGACAGATTAGTAGATATATGTCATAACAAAGAAACGTAATGTTTTTTTTCACACTTGGAAAAAAAACATATATAAAAAAACAAGTAGGCAAAATTTGTGAAGGAATATGAGTGGAGGTCAAGTATGCAGGAAGGCCTTAATTCTTTAGATAAAAGATAAATATGAGTCTAGAAATGCATTTTTATATCTAAAAGAAAAACAGTGTGACAAAAATAACACTTTCATCTTCTATACTTCACCCGAGAGAGCAACTTAGAGATGGCTGCTGAAGGAAAAATGCACTGACCTCTGCAAGGAAAGAATGGAATAAATTCAATTTTCTAACTTTCTCTTATAAATACCTACATTGACTGTGAGCGCATGATGTATTCACATCAAACAGTTCAGTGTTTTTGCTAAAGTTGCCCCCAAACATGAGTTTAAAATGTGTCAGCAAAATAGGTTTTTACATCTTTGTGTTCCTTTGTTTCATTTGTAAACTGGTGAATTTATTTCGCTGAAGGCTGGAAGCCAAATACTGCAGAGAATTGTTTTCTTATTAAGAGTACATTGACTTTAGGGTAGAGGTTTAGTATTTTGGATATAAACTTCAGAATGCTTGTTTGTGTGTTTAAAAATGCATTTTTTATGCTTACGCGTATGAAAGAAATAAACCAAAGCGATATGAGCTTTTTTGTGCATGTATTTGTGTTTGTCTTTTGAGCCTCTGCAAACCTAACAGCAAAAGCAATGTAATACTGTCTGTTTACCAGGCTTTCCCACTAAAATAGTGTATTCTTTTAACAGTGCTGCAATGTACAGTCCATAAGACAGAAGAGACAGCAGTGGTAATGCACTGACCTACGCAGCAACCAGTTTAACACCCAACAACGCTAATAGTTTTAGGATAATTACAGCTGATCCGTTGCACAGTGGCGCAGTTGGTAGCACTGTTGCCTTGCAGCAAGAAGGTCCTGGGTTCGATTCCCGGCCGGGGTCTTTCTGCATGGAGTTTGCATGTTCTCCCTGTGCATGCGTGGGTTCTCTCCGGGTACTCCGGCTTCCTCCCACAGTCCAAAAACATGACTGTTAGGTTGATTGGTCTATCTAAATTCTCCCTAGGTGTGTGTTTGTGTGTGGATGGTTGTTTGTCCTGTATGTCTTTGTGTTGCCCTGCGACAGACTGGCGACCTGTCCAGGGTGTACCCCGCCTCCCGCCTGGAACGTAGCTGGAGATAGGCACCAGCAACCCTCCCGGCCCCATTAGGGACAAGGGTGCACGGAAAATGGATGGATGGATACAGCTGATCCTGCATCCTCAATCCACAACTGACTGACCGTCAGCTCATATTAAAAGGAAATCTTTTCACTATTTGAAAAAATGTTTTGTTTAAAATCCACTTAACTGTTTTCTGATTGATTGTATTAAGAAAAGTCTGGATCGTAAATGTATCTCCTGGAAGTCCAAATCCTTTTGGGGGATGTAAGATATTTTTGATTTAGTACTACTTTATAATTACTGATTTAATGCTCTTTTGGTTGGAAATGAACAGGAGACATAAAAGAGTAAAAATACTTTCTTTTAGGATTAATTATGTAGAATAGAAACTGATATTATAAAGTTCAAAGCCTTTAAAGCAGCCATATTCATATTTAGAATTGATATTACAGGGATTTGTTATTTTACAGTAGGATTTTTTTATATGTGAAAGTCCACATTAAAAGTCAGAGTCTGTTTCTTCCATGTTCTGGATAATAAATATGCGTCTCTCTTCTGTCCAGATTTCTGGATAAAACACGTCTCTATTCTCTGTCACTGGCTCCTTGCTGCTTGCCTCCCAAACACTGTCCTACCTCAGGGATCCCGTCCACATGTGGCTAAGTGTGTTTCCACTGCCTCCTCATTTCAGAGGAAAGGAGAATCTGGGCCCTCGGGGCATTGCTGTCTAATGAGACACTGGCTGCTGTGCATTTGTCCTGTCACAACAGAGAAACTGTACCTTTCTGCTGCCGCCGAAGCTGAGTTACCTCAGCGTGGAAACCGGCCAGGCTGCAGCATCTTTGAAAGGATTTAGTGCAGCTGAGCGTGAAATCCCAGTGTCTCATGGTGGATGTCCTTATTTTAACAGATGTTGTACTCACAACCACCTGGAAAATGACATGTATGATCATCTAAGGCCTTTCCATCTGTTGGTTCTTTGTTTGTGCATTGTTGACTATAAAACCCACATTTCCTGCAAACCAGACAATGGCTGACATATTAAAAAAATCAATGAATCACGTTGTTTGCTTTAGATTCATCATTCAGAAGTATGCAACATTACTATTTTGAAAAAAAATAAATAAAAAAGATATTTCTGCTAAATATCTCAGCAAAACTAAAGTCCTGAAACTGAAGTAAAACTGCTAATTGTATTAATTTGAAAGGAATTAAAGATTTCACAATAAGTCTGAGTAGTATTTAAAATAAAACTGCAGAAAATAAACAAGACCTTCTCAGTGCATCACATCACCTTCATCCTGCACTGGTGCAAGTATTGTGCGTCTATCTTACCACTGATTTAGCAGCAGAGTCTTTTCACCAATAGTGGACTGCAGCAAAGTTTTCAGCTTGGAGATAACCTACCGAAAAACACAGATACATTTATTTTAATTAGCTACATTTTGTTATCTGTGATGCCAATAAATGTGGAGGGCTTCTCTAAAGAGAGCATGCTTGATCTTCAACAGTCAAACTGGTTCAGTTTACACTCAACTATTCCAGATGTTATTTTTCTATTGCAACAGGAACATGTTGTATTAATGCAACACTTCTGATTTCTTTCTTTAATTAAGGATTTTACCATCATGTGATGTGAACCCGGCTCCAGTGACATTCAACACAAACACATTAAACACAAAGACAGAAGACAAAAAGATACCTTCTAAAATTCCTTTTGAGACATAAAAAAATGACTTCACTGAATAAGATAAACTTATGATCAAACTTAACTATATTCCAGGACCTATCTTAACTCTGCATTCTTAATGTCAGAATGTCAACAAATGATTAATTTGAAATCAATCTCTCAGTGGATTCTTAGAAAAGACATACTGTGAACCTAAAATATGAAAAAAAAAAACTAGAAATATTTGCAAACTATTTTTTCACCCTCTTATTTTCTTTTTCTATATATTTTCAGAACTGTAAAATACTAAATCCAGTGGGAAGCATTTCCAGACTTCACCTTGTTATGGGTTTGAAACACTAAAAGTTCACAAATACAAAGGTAAAAAACATAAAAATAACCACAAGAGACCAAAATAAGTCTTTTTTTTCCCTTTTAGTTTGGATGGCTAATAAAATGTGTGAACACAAACTATTTTACTTACAGCCACTTGGGCAACACACTGGATCTAAGAAGAAGATACAACTGAACTGAAATAAATACAGCATGAATTGTCTTCCATGCTGAATAGCAAGCAGTTTTATCCATTGTTTTGGCTGCAGCATCATCCATTAAGACATTCAGTTTGTGAAAGACCTAAAAAAAAAAAAAAGACATAATCACAGCATCACAAACTGATAAAGACCTGAGTCTGCAGGGGGAGAGAGGTGCTGGATGTTGGAGGGAAGCTGTGGCACAGACGTCAGTGTGTAGCTGTCAGCGCTCTCAGGCATGTCGGCTCAGAGCCGAGGAAGGAGGGAACCCCCCACCGAGAGGAAAGTCCAACGAATAACTCATCACAAAGAAGCATGACTGCATATGTGTGTGTGTGTTTCAGCGGGCGTGTTCACGAGTGTGAGAGGCAGAGGGGGAATTACAGCACAGCTCCACATCCATAACCGCATATTTCATATCTTCATTAGCAATTATTTCAGAGGCTTAAGCTAATTGGTTTTCCTTCAGGTTCTTGGAATATTTTTTGGGAACTATTACCTGCACGTGACAGTTCTTCAGAGCTGCATTACTTCGACTTTCATTAAGTAAAGCTGGTTTTATATTGAACACTTTGCCATAAAAGAAAAGACTTTGTAAGAAAAAAAGCTGATGCTGAAATGGAAGCCTGTTAGGGCCTCTCCAGCCCCTTTCTGTCTCCGTCTTCCTCCTGGCTTTGCTTTTCTGCTCCGTGCTCTGTTCAAGGTCAGCGGCTTCCCAGCAGGACGTCTGATCAGAGGGATGAGCCGTGGCTGCAGGCGGGAGGTTTCCTGCACCTTGCAAGACGTCGCTGCGGGCGGCCGGCCGAACGCCTTCTTATCCTCGCCTCTCCCTCTTTACTCATGAATGAGGGCCGAATCACAGTTAAGACGCGGACTGTGGAGTCTTTCTTCCCTTAAATAGTGGTGTGGGAATAAATGAGGACAAAGTCGTGGAAAAACGTGGGTGGCACCAAATAACTCTCATACCTTGCGAAAACTTGAGCGTAACCCTGAACTGAGATCTAACGCATTCAAACGCACCAGACCTGCACACACTTTTCTGTTTGTTCCTTTCCACTTCCGCGTTGCTATGGTTACATCACAATACATGAGGTATTCATATTAAGAGGGAAAAAATGATCAAGGAGGCTTAGCTGCTTTTCTAAATGCAACTATAACAGTGAAATTTCCATAGCGTCCTAATATTTCCAGCTGGTTGATGGTGTCTCCAGCCGGGATCTCCGAAATATGAGCAGCAGATAATAAAACCGCCTTGAAATTGTGAAGAAAATATCAATGATTTATGGCTGAAATCGGCTCTAATGCTTCTCTGTAATGGATAAATAATTTGATTTAAATGTAGCTAATCTAGTTATTTAACCTATATGAAAAGACAAACTCTTTTTTCACTTTGTCATTCAACTAGAATAAACTTTTCCTGTGGACAACTTTGGTAACCAAAATCCTTATTATTTTTCTAAATGCCAGAATTATGGCAGATATATTTTTAGATATTTTATTTTATGTTACTTATCAAAATACTTTTCTAGAACTTCGTCTCAATCCTGACCAAACTGATGTAACAGCATTGCTCTCACCTTTTCAGATCTGCCCCCAGATCTTCTAAAGGACTGAGTTCAGGACTTTGTGATGGTCACTTCAAAACTTTATTGTCCTTTAGCCACTTTTTCTGGATGTTTTAGGTCATTATTCACCTGCAAGACCTCTGTGTATTTGGCTTTAACTTTCATGCAAACATCTTGTGGTGTAACTAGTTTTTCTGAATGTAGTAAGTTTTCCTCATGGCATCTTCTGTTTTGTAAAGAGTGTTATTGACTTCTGCAAATCAACATCCTTACAACGTGATGCTTTCAATCCCTTTGCTTCACAGAGGTCTAATTGTTCTTAGGTTTAAAAGCTTCCCTGTTTTTCCTAGCAGGAAAGCTATGGTCATTATAGCCATTAGTATGATCACATCCAAATATGAGGTTTATGTGCCTGTGCAAAGAGCAATTTGATGTTTTATGTTGCTTTTGGGGTACTTGCTTTTTCCTAACATTCAGTCCCATCGGTACCTGTGCCTCCATTTACCCCAGAAATCCATCAGAAACGTAGAAAAGCCATGACATCATCATCTTGGTTTTGGCAAACGCAGACGAAAGAGGGAGAAAAAAAAAGTCTTTACAACAGTATCTTGTTATTGTGGCATTTAGAAAATAGAAGTAATTTTAGACACTAACTGACTTAAAACAGAAGTTAATTAGCTTAGCTTCAAGTAAATGAGTGAGAAAAAAATGTTTGTTACTTTTCATACAGAGTATGTAAAGAACACTGGAGAAAAATATGGTGGAATAGTAATATTACAAAACCTGGACGTTTGTCTCAAAATGACAAGAAGAGAAAAAGGCGATCCAGAAAGTGGTCCAATAGGCTGCCAAGTACCTGGCAGTAGCACTTGTGTTATATAAAAGACAACAGTATGCTCTGTTCTCTGCAGATCTGGACTGAGGAGGAGAGACAGGAACTTATTCTACGCTGCATGGTTTCTTTTCTTCAGAGGTATGAAAGAGGACAAAATTGTAAACAGTTACAAATCCAAGTCAGATTTGATTAATGTATCTAATAAAAAGATGCACAGGAACAGAGATTTCATTTTTCAGAAGACATCCGAGACAAAAAAAATACGTCCAAATCAACAAAGGAATGTCCTCTGTAGGAGGGAATTAGAGTTTTACAATGACCCAGCCAAATTCAAGAATTAAACCTGAAGGGGAAATCAGCAAGGTCACCTGAAGAGGGCGGTGGATGAGAAATACTCCTAACATTTTTAACCGTGAGTTAGAAAACATTTCCAAGTCAAGATGCAGCCTGCAGATAAATCTTCAGCAAAATAAACAGTAAGAAAGTCAAAAAATGCTTCAACTGCCATGTTTTGAGTCGGATCAAAATGCAGAAAACATGATGATTAGTAATATCAACAAAGAAGAAAACTTTGACATAAGAAGCCAGAGACACACAATAAAAACCTGGACCATTGAACACAGAGGAGATGTGATCAATAACATAAGAACCAGGTGAGTGTAATCAGTAGAATGCTAAACAGCTGGGAGACTGAGAACAGGAGACTAATTACACAGAGGGAACTGAAACTAAAGACCAACTCTAACATAAGAGAATTACCTAAAGACACAAACAGAAGATCTGAAAAGAGTAAAAAGCTAAACGGAAAGAAATGAACTAAAATAACAAGACATAAACATGAATAATAAACACAGAAATGAACTGATATGGAAATGGATAAATAATGAAAAACTAATTGGCAATAACTTCAACAATAACTATGCTTATGTTTATTTAGATAACAATGGTTATATATTAGATCCAGATTTAAATAGATATGTGGTTTCTGTAAATATATATTTCTTTCTAAACATCACAAAGGAAGATCTTTTTTTCCTGAATTATTTTACTTTTCTGAACGCGCAAAAGCTTCTTAAACATGATTTTACATGGAGGTTTTAGAACAAGTTTCCGAAAACTCATCTACAAGATGAACTTCTCATCTAGCACAATGAAAACTTGATAAAAAATCTTTTTGTCGTAATTTTTCCCCCTTTTTTTTCCTCCCTTGACTTACAAATGATTCCCTCTTGAAAAGTGAATGAAGGTTAGAATCTCAACTTATCTGAGCATTAAATCATCGTCTTCACCATATTAATCTTTCCCATTAGTCCTATCTTGCAGGTTAATCTCAGTTCCAACTGCGATGGTGCTTCTGCCTCGCTGATGTAATTTAGATTGCTTCCCCAGGTTGAGGAATGGTGTCTCAGCAGGTTAAATCACAAACTGTACGCCAGCACACCTGCAGCCCAGTTCATTTCTGTCATGTTCTACTTCCTCTCCCACTCTTTTATCTTGTTGTCCTTGTTATTTCAGCAATTCTGTAAAGTTCTTGACCTTCCAACTTATGTGTGTCCCATTTTTATAGTGTGAATTTTGATATTTTGCAAAAAAACCAAACAAAAAAAAACGTGCAAAGTGTCAATACAAATGAACTCTGCAAACATAACATGCCAACATTCTGTAGAATACGGTAATAATTTTTTATCTGTCATCAGCTCAATTTGTTTCACTTTAAAACGTGAATGAATGGTTTTCTCCCCGCAGTATCGATATTCAGCACTACCTTCTACCCATTAGCTTTAAAAGGACACAAGAACCTTAAGGAACCAACACTTATTTCTCTATGCTAAGTTGTTTTCCATACATATGAATAAGAAAATGACAAAGCATTTTGGGTTAATTAGGGACTTGACCCCCATGGAGAACCCGGTGCCCAGTTTATCTCCTGCACTAACAAGTGTGCAGCTAACAGTCTTTTAAACCACCACTTATTTACATTTAGAGTGAATCACATGACCCCTGAAACCCTGAACAGGAACATTACGAGATGCAGTCAAAAGGGAACAAATATGTTTAAGTGCTGACTTTATAAAAAGCAATTAACCCATTTGTTTAAATGTCATGTCCCCGAGTTCCCATCCCCCTCTTTTTTACACTAAGTGAAGACTTGATTAGACACGGCATTGCTTTGTTATCCACTTAGCAATATCTAACCATTTCATCTCGCCACTGCTTCTGGAGGCAAATACCCATTTCTTCAGCCTGATTGGTGGGTGTGAAATTGGAAAGTTAACGCCAGATTGCCATGAGGGGGGAAAGAAATGTGTTTTATTTGGCTGTTCCCGTTTAGAAAGCACTTAAATCAGCCTCTGGTATATCTCCAGCTTGCTAATCAAATTGTCCCTGCTTGACACTTAGTTCTCATGTCGGCAGTTGTGCTCTGAGCGAGTATTTTTCTTCATGTAGTCTTCCTACTGATAAGACGCGAAGAATAACAAACTGTTAATGTGTTTGAAAAAGAAAATACACTGAACTCTATAGACTGAAGTTATTAAGCATATTTATTTTAAATGAGTTTTATTTACTCATAAAATGCCGTAAGAAGGGGAGAGTTTCAACCTTTAGTGAATGTTTGACATCGTCAAAAACAAAAAAAGCACTATTAAAGGACAAGTTGAGTAAATGCAAAATGCTTTTCTAAAAAAACATCGGTGCTTTTTAGAAAATATTTTTTCCACTGGTGAGACAAAGGTGGGTGTTTTGTGTCCTGTTACCTCTGGTGCAAAGCTGCCAAAACAATTAAAAAATGGTGGGTTGATTCTGGCTGGCGCTTCAGGACCGATCCGGCTTGTTGTGGGTAACAGGACCATTAATTCCAGGTTCTACCTGAAAATTCTGAAGAAAAATGTCCAGTTATAAATTTGTTTGTCATAAAGCAAATCAATCTCTAAATCGTTCCTGATTAAAGTCAGGACTTAAGGTTTTTGTGAAAACTTTCAAATTCTCTGCAGAATTAAAACAATTCTACAAAGAAGAGTTTGAAACTCTCACGCAAGAGAGGGAATCTGAGTTCTAGGTTGTGTTTTAAATTTTTTTAAAAATCTGTAAACAGACCATCACAAATAAAATGTGTAACTTGTGCAAACATTTTTTATTAATGCAGTTCTTTTTTACACAAAAAGTCTTATCTAAGAGCGAAAAGTTAAAATTTACAAGGTTACAAAACTCAATTTACAACTTACAAATTGTGATTTACAAGTACAAAATATTTATAACTGGAATTTGAGCCCACAGATCCAGAATAATTCAGATGTTTTCCACCTACAGTATCAGGCTGTAACATTACTGTCAGCTTGTCCATTTGGTGACGTAGAGCAGCAGTAATTCAATTCTGTCGGTTTTCTCCTCTAAAGAAATAGTTTCCATCTGCAGGAGAATGACTGGTGATTTGTGTTGGTCACATTTCAGTTGCTACTGTGTGAAGTCTCTTTATTGTGTTGCCAGTATGAAAAGAGCAATACTATCCCTAAAACATATCTGGGAATTTCACTATAGAACCAAAGGAGGGCCAGAGATGATTAAGGATGCTATGATTTCACTCAAAGGAAAGGTCCAGTTCAGACCTCTGTTCTGCAGCACACCGAGTCCATCAGCTCTCCACCAAACAGCTGTGCAGCACTGACGCAACCAGAGCGCCAGAGGAAGGGCTTAAATGCTGCAAGTCTCCAATTCCGCTCCCAGCACAGGCGAGCCATTGTGGCCACGCTGAGCACTAGTAACAGCTGGACCACACCGTGTTTATTTTGGACTCCGACCCTGTGGCGATGACAGACTAAGCTTCGCCCAAGAAGTTGCCTTATCCGCAGACGGCACATGATAACATGATGGATGAGTGTGCAGACAGGCCGGAGGGCTGAACTGGCACAGAGCAACAACCTCTGCGCTCCGACTGGGTGGCACACTGCAGCGCTCTTCTACTGAGGTTCAACCTATGTGTTAATTAACACGTATAAAAAATGTCCCAGGTTCCTACTGAAGATTTAATTCAGATGAAGAGTAGCATTTCTTTTTTAACCACCTAGACTTTTTTCCTTTAGTGTTTAATAAAGACATTGGAGTGTTGATAAAACTACTTGGTTCTTGATATTTTTATATGTGAAGCCCATAAAAATACTTTCACGGTAAGTAAAGCATGGTGTTAATACGATTTACGGCAAAGTGTTTATAACAAAAGACAGATAAATCAAATATTACTGCTAAATGATGAATCAATCAGTTTAAATGGTGAAAAGCATTTTTTCTCATATCTGTGACTCGGTTGTCAGGATGTCAGTCATCAGCTGTGTATATTTATGTGAGGATTATGATTGGATTCCTGCTTCCTGCAACCTTTGACCTCTGCTTATCCCCACATGTTTAAGGCCAGTGAGTGATGCTCAGACCTGCCTTTGATACTCAGAAAGGCCTGCACTTTATTTTGTGGTCATTTGTCTTCAGCTATATATTGCTATTGTATGTTTTTCTTTAATGTGTGTTTGGAACGAACTTTCTCTTTAACCACAGAGAATGAAAGTCTTTGTTTCAGTAAAGACATTCAGCTGCTTTACTCTATAACCATTGAGGCTTATGGTAATGACATAGCGTAAATGCAAGAAGCTGTAATCATTTATTAAGTGAGAAACTGTCTCTTGATCTCTTTAAGACAAAGTACAAAAAAACCTCCATTCCTAAAAGTTATTGTTAACATTTTAATAATGTGCAGCTGAATTATGATTTGTAACTCAAGTCCCAGAATCATCACTGCAGATGACAAAATAAAATAGTCTTAAATAAGTTTAACTCTACTGATGCTGTTTTGTATTGCGTATGATATTAACACTGATATTATTTTATTCTGTATCAGAGAAATTTGTTTAAAACAGAAACATGGCTTTTCCAATTGAAATGAAAGACACATTTTCAGCAATTATTTTGGAGTCACATAAACTGTGAATCCATGAATACTGAACCTCAAATAGGCAGGGATCCACTGTAAATATACATCAATTAAAATATGAGTTAGTGTTTTTGTTTTTACAGTGAGATTATGCGTTTTTTATGAATAAAAATCTATTGATTTCAGGCTATATTGGCCATATTTACATGCAGATGGTGCTGTGTATTACCATAAAGTCCTGGTTAAACAGTTCAGCGAGAACAGTTTTTCTGAGCTAATGACTGCTGGGCGGCAGTGTGTGAGATAAACAGTAGGTAAGGAGAGATACAGTGATAAGCACAAAGTGGAGGTGCATGGAGCAGCCATGTATTATGAATGAACAGCTGAGCCACAGGAGGCTTATGCCTGGTGAATTTATTTATTTATTTTTTACACATGTTAGAGTGCCATGCATATTTCATTGAGCATGTCTGGTTGGGCTGTTGCTTTCCTGGGGAGCCTGACAGATGTTGCATGTGTGTGTAGATGTGTGTGTGTGTCAGTGGATACAAATAAGGCATCAAAACTGAGACGCCGTGTGCAACTGTGATCGAAAAAAACCTGTCTGCATGTGCGGAAAAAGAGCAGGACGCTAAACGAGAAGAAAGTCAGACCAACGTGAGTATTTTAGTTCTATTCTGATATAATTTGATAATGAACTAAGAATTTGAAAACATTCTTCTGCAAATAAACAAAAATACAAAATTTTAAGTGCCAGACTTTGCGTTTCATCTGGATTTACTTTTTTATTCAATTATTTACTATATAGACATATTTCAAAAGACTTAAAACAACAAAGAAACCAAACATTTCTTTAGAAAAGCAGGATTCAGCAGAATACAGAAAAACCAGGAAAAAAAGGGAAAAGTTTGTTTCTTTAAAGTGCTGGTTTGCTTTGGCATTTAGAGTCACTTTTGCACAAACTGATTGACAACACTTTTGTTGTCTCTGAGCCAACTTTTCTAACAGGCTGTCACCAGACAGTTTCTCATAGACAGGATAATGTCAGTGTGACTAGAGGCTCATTCATCTGCGATCCTCAGTGTGAGGGCTTCCTCAGCATCACACTGTGATTCTGACAGGGAAACTTATGGCTTGAATTCCAACATCACAATAAATCCATGCTTAAAAGTTCAAGGACAGAAACTGATGTGCAAAGAAGGAATTTAAAAAACAAAAAAATCTTTGCTCTTAAGATGATGATTTACAAAAAATATTTAACCTGTATTGGTCAGAAAATCCAAAAATTGTTTTTGGATTGCTTTTAAAAAATTTATGGTGCAGCTTATTTTGCCTTTTAGTGGAAATGTTGACAGCACTAAAACAGTAACCATTTTATTAATGTTAAATTGAATGCAGAGTGTACATTCAAAGTAGAAGTCAAATATTTGTATACATTGTTTAAAAAGATATTAAATCAAACTCTGTGGTTACTGTTTTGTCAGTTAGGTTTATCCAACTCACAAATATATTTACCCATTGTTTGCAATCAGATGCTCCCCACTTCAGTGCCACTGGAATAAAAGGTGGAAAATTTAGATTTTTCCATATGCATTAATTCCAGGGAAGCCAAATCGTTTGCTGTAGGCTGCTCCCTGATCTCTCTGATTTCAAATATCAGCATCATGTTTTGAGTTTTTTCTTTAGTCATTTGCTCTAATCTAACGCTAAAGCCATTTGCTGAGTAAATCTTTCCCTCCGATTTTTACCACCTTCTGAGAAATTCACACAAAATCAGAAAATCCCTGCATTTGTTTGAGCCAATGCATAATTATGAGTTTATTACAAATTTTCTGCAAAAATGGTCAGCAACATTGGGTTAAAGTCACTAATGCTCACCTGGAAGTAGCAGTAATTCTTACTTCTACTACTCTGCTGTCTCAGTCTTACTTGATGTCAAGATATGGTCCATAATCGATAAGGCGATTATCAAAAATCAAGCATTTCAAGGTATTTAGAGAATAAAAACATTTGTGTGTCCAATTTTATGTCCTTGCTGTTGTTTTTCTTTTTCTAGGTGTAGATTCTGGAGGAAGCTTAATAAAAAAAATGTTTTGCAAAATTCATTGTGAATATTTCTGAAAGTAGCACCACAAAATCTGTGATTCTGGTTGCAAAATAAAAAAAATATTTGTGAAACCCTGAAGCAGTTCCTGCAACAGGTCTTCTGCCAAGTTACATCATGTCCCTTCTCTGTTAATTCTGTTTACAGTAAAGCAATGTGAAGCTTAAATTAAACTCACCTGCCCTGCTCCCTCTGTATGTTAACAAATACAGTTTCCAGTTGCTTCATTGACATGATCAGAAATTCTCTGGTCTTTGACCCATTTCATTATTAAACTCACTGTTCCACTTAAATGTTGGCTTTGGAGAGTGACCAGTTTCTGTGTGGATGTGTTGCTTTTGGCTGTTTACAGCTCACTGCGAATTGTTTTTCCAGATTTTCAGTCTCAAACTTTATGCTCAAGTTTGAGCGAAGCCAACAAAAAAGTCCTGGGGTTCTACTTCTAACACATAAAACTGACACGGTCACAAACTGTCACACACAGAAGACACATACAGAAGTTTGTTCATGGAATGGACTCTGGGCCAACCTCATCTCTTCTGAGACACATTCACTTGCTTTTAGCAAGAACTCACCCGCCTGAGGTCTTTGGGCAGCACAAACTTGAGGAATAAAGTAAAAAAGAAAAGAAGGAAAGATGATATTTTCAACACAGCAAGACTTAGAAACAACAGCTCAAGTTGACACAGAGATCAGCTTGAAAATAAATGTTAGAAAGGACATGGCTGACTGGGAAGCTGCCTTAAAATCTCTTGACTGTCAGTCTTTACACGCTTCAGAATTGCATCTCAGTTCTAGTTTCTTCTTTAGGCTTTTAGAGCCTAAACATTCAGTTCGAGACGGTTTTATAAATAGACTCCATGGAGAACATGACGAAACAAGGCCAATTACTAAAAAATGCCCCAAAAGTCCCCAAAAACCTTGCAGTTGAACTTTTCACATGCGAGCTAACAGTGATAGAGCACCAGGAACTTTTCTACTTTTCTTGGCAGTAATGCTGAGAGCAAATCAGGTGTGATTTTTGGTTTCAAAATTAAGAATTACTCCTTTTCTGATGAGTAATAGTTTTTCTAGTGCATGATATTCCACTGTCATGTTTGTTATCTAGAGTTGCTCTTTTGTAGGCCATTTGTTCATATGTAAAAATTGTAAATCCTCCAGAAGTTGCCAAGAGAATTCATTCAAGAAATAAGATGGATACAACTGCTGTAAAAAAAATGCATGTCCAATTTGTAATTTATGTTTTCAGCATTTCAAATCATGCATACTGGCTGGTAAAATGGTACAACTCTTCCTTTCTTTAGCGCAGTTCTTCTGTTGTAGTAAAAACTCCACCATCCTGCTGCAGCTCCCTCCCTTCGGTCCTGACCTCCTACTTCTGACTGATGTTTTTATTGGAGTCCTACTGACTCTGGAGTGATGCGCCTATTACGGAGGTCACAGAGGTCCGTTATTTTACTCCTCCCTCATCTGCAACAACTTGACAGCAAAGGCTCAGACAACTATTCCCAAAAGTAGCATGAAACCAAGTCCGTCTTATTGCATTCCCATGCTTTTGAAACCAAGATTAACTTGTTCTTTCCAGGAGAAAGAAAGTCACCCACCCCTTCCTGCCTCTCCCCATCTAACCACAATTTAAATTTGTTTCACCTCGTATTGAAACATGATCCTTTTGCGGCAAGTTCCAGATTACATGGATGCCACTGATTGTCCGGTTTAGGACACACTGGGGAAGGGGTGTGTGTGTGTGTGTGTGTTGGAGAGTTGGGGGGATGATGGGGGTGATTTATAAAAATATGCTGCAGTAATTGAGCGAGGCTTCCCAGACAGTGGCTTCGCTGTAACACGGGAACTTAGGATGCATTATCTACTGCTGAGAGTTATTTACTGCTAAAGCAATTTTGACAAGGCTGTTCATCACAAATTAGTGCCGGTCAGTAATTCAGCTTGTTTACCATGTTTATCTAATAGCACATCTGTACACCCAGAAACATAAAGCCAAAGCTAATTTTTCCGACAAGCAAACTTCAGCTAGAGATGAGAATTAAGTTGTGATTTAAGAGCAAACAGAGAGCAGTTGAAATTAAAACTGAGACAGGTCTGGATGACAGCTCTAAGCTAAAGCTCTTAGCGAGAAGTCTGCTAAATTATTGACATCATGAATACCACATTTTTGTTCCTGCCAAAGATGCCAAAATAGGAGGGGTAAAAAAAAAAACATATTTATCTATTTCCTAAGTGCTTCAAAGCACCCAAAGTGTAACATAGGCCAACCGAGCCAAATACAAACACTTGAAAGGAATACGATGATCCATAAGCAGCCAAATGGTGCCGAGCAGCGCCTGTAACAGGCGGCAGTGAGGGGGGTTTGAAGTGCCACGCTGGGCTGTTGGCGGTGCTGACATTCAAGCCGCGACACAGCTCACCGGGACGCGATTTAGAGCGTGTACTTCCACCTTCCAAATGATGGCACTTCTAAGAGGTGAAAATAGATCCTCCTGCCTCCTCACAGAGTTCAGAGGCACTTTATTTCAGCTACTGAATCATGAAAAAGGTCTTTTGGAACTATGAGGCACATTAGGGTTAGTTTCAGCTTGGTAACAAACCTTCCTCCGCTCATTAAAACTAAGTAAAAAGTGACTTTAAAAAATAATTGGATATTTCTGGATGTTTGTTTGGCCTAAAAAGGTGTTTTTCATGGTCAAAGCCAGTTAAACTTTAATTTATGGTTTTCAGTTACAACCACAAACTTCAACATACTTTATAAGGATTTAATGTGACCAACACAAAGCGGTGCATAATTGGTAAACAGAAGAAAAATGTGTTTTTTTTGCAAATACAAATATAAACAGATTATATTCATAATATGGTCACTCCTCTTAATTCTGATGCTCCTGTGTGGGATTTAATGAGAGTATAAATGAAGCCATTCTGTTTGGGGTTTCAGAGTTTTGTTAAAGAACATGACTGAGAAAACATCGTGAAAACAAAGGAACATGAAGCTCTCTGTGAAAAAACCTGCTAGAAACAGAACAGTTGCCTTTCAGTAAGAAGGTCTATGGTTCAAATCTCAGCCTGGGATCTTTCTGAATGTTTGTATGTTCTCCTTGTGTCACACTGCAGCACGAACAAAGTCAGGTTTGATTTTTTTGCCCTTACGTAACATCTATCTGATCTTTTCAAGACAGTCTAAACAACACAGATCTGATTTTTTTCATCTACGTGGTTCTAAATACCCATCTGATCTTTTCAAATGTGACTTGTGTCTGTACAGTCAGGTTGCATTCATCTGACTCGTTCCTTATTGATGCTCAGCAAACATCACTATTCTGCATCTTGATACGTTGAAGCAGGAAGAAAAACAACCATGATATGCGATAACACATATTGAAATATGCTCCACCAAAACCATTCATGTTTACTTCCACAAAGACTGAGCACGTTCTCTACATGTGACGTTATGTTAGGAGTTTTTACAGATCACATACAAGTCACATATATTTGGAAATGTGGCCATGCAAAATAAAAAGAGGAAAATTGATTTCTCAAAACACTAGAATTGAGCATTAAAGTCTGCAGTGTGAACACAGCCTTACAACATGCAAGCTAGGTTAATTAGCCTCTCTAAAATTCACCAAGGAAGGAATGCATGTGTCCATACTTGTCCTGTGTGTCTCTGTGATGGACTGGTGCCTTGACCTATCAAAAGCTCCTACATATAGCCACTGGCAGCTCCATAACTCCACAATGATGAGCAGGACTGTATGGGCAAAAGGGGCCAAAATGGTCAAGATGAGCTGGTTTTTATGCTCATCTTGTCTAAAAACTTGCATCTGTAATTGTAGTGAAAAGTGATACTGACTGTGAGGGGGCTCAATGCAAATGAAGCCCAAGTCTTTTGTAATTTCAACTTAGACTTAGACAACTTTGTGTTGGTGTCTCAAATAAAATCCCAATAAAATACTGTAAAGTTTGTGGTTGTGTCATGATGAATGTGGAAAAGGTCAAAGGTTTTAATACTTTTGGAAGCCCAGCACACATCAAGTTTCCTTTTTACCATTTTAATAACTTCTGAGCAAGTGGTAACTGGGGTAATTCCAAGGTTTGAGGTTTGTCTCTGAGAGCTGCTATTATTATGTTTCGTCTCTGAGGGATTCACCTCTTTGGTAAAACATACTCGAATAACTCAGAAGAATAAACAAGCACACTAATTCTTAATTACATTGCATGCACTAAGATCCACTGGGTGCCTCAAAAATAAATTATTTGCCTTTCTCTTTGTGGGTTGATCAAATATTGGGAACTACGTGAGGAATTCTTACATACTTTAAAAAACAAACAAACTGGGATCCGGTCATGTACTGTAATGGATCCCTGAGAAAACTCTGGTTTCCAGAGCCATTTGGAACCTTTAATCTGAACTCCTGTGGGGAAATAATAACATAATGTAATAAAGTGTTGACACAGACCTCAAATACAGCTCTGGAAATAACAAAACTATTGGAGTTCAGGTCAAGTTTTGATGTAAAATACATAATATAGCATTACACAGCAAAAAAATGCCCACAGAATGAAAAGCATACACAGATATTTAAGATGAATTCCATCATAACATTTATATAAAACAAACACACAAAGCTTAAATAATCATATTTGGTATTAAATATTTAGAATATCAAAGCAAAACAGAGACAATTAAAAAATACGAGAAAAAAACGTTATTTTCTGGAAAGTTTATGACTGAGAACAATGTCTTTTTAATGTTGAGATTGTTCAACTTAGAGAAGTTTTATGGTGATAAACTGACTAAATATATGAACAACAGCTCTTTAAAAAGCTTTACACCAGTCATCCTAACAAACCCACACATTCATATCCTGGTCTGCAAATCAGTAGGCAACTAGGGATTAAGTGCATTTCCCAGGGACACATAAACATGTGGCAGGACGAAGCTGGAATCAAACCCACAGCATCCTGATTGGTAGACAACCACTGAACCACAGTCACCACAAAATACACAAATGATATTTTCAATATTTTTTTATTTCTTTAAGTGTTAACATTAGTAAAGGAGTGCATGGTGGCACAGTTGGTAGTGTTGTTGTTTTGCAGCAAAAAGGACTTGGGTTCAATTCCCAGCCTGAGATTTATCTGTATGGACATGTTTCTTCCTGTTTTCTCAGGGTACTCCAGCTGCCTCCCAAAAACATGACTATTAGTTTTAGTGTAAAAACAGTTGGAGTGTACATGTGTCTGTGTTCTTTTTTATTTACAAATATTTAATCAACACCTGTATATCTACCTAAATCTAGAATATTAAGATGCTAAATTGATCAGAATCACAATATGGACTCAGAGGCAGATTATATATAAAAATAGTAATCTAGAAATAACATGTATTGTTAATTACTTTCTTGGCATATCATTACATGTGAATCCCATTAATTTGCAGAAATATGATTGTAAAGATAAATTAAGCAAATCTTTAGTGCAATTTCAAACATGCAAAGTGAAAAAATAAATTCTCATTTCCAGCTGCAGACATTTTTGGCTCTGCCTGAGAATCCGAACCGATTTCTCGTTTGGTGCTTTAGATCCATTGTTGATTTCATCTCAGAAGTTCTGTGAAGGCCTTTTCTTTTCTCCATCCTGAGCGCCGCAGCCTACCAGCAGCAAAGGTGCCACCGTTGGCTTTGTTATTTATCTATTTATTTAGCTGCTGGAGTTAAATGGCTTAGTGACAAATTAGAGTGTAACAATAATGACCGCGATAGTTAACATCGCTCGCTTCTCATGGAACAGAGGAGTGAATTTCCAATGCTTCTTTTCTCCCATTCTTATTCTGACATATTTCACACCGCCTCAGAGTGAATGACAATTACTGCCTCAAACATGAATGGGAACCCCGAACTTTGTTTTCTTTTTTCTTGGCGTCTAATGTGGCAATTCAGAAATACAGAACTGATTGGAATCGAAGGACACAATAAGGCAGGGAGGCGTCTTTCTTTTTCACCCCTCTTCTTAGAGTAGGCTGACTTTAGGAAAAAAAGGGGGTCAAGAATCAAAATGGGAATGACATTTGCCATCACCAGAGGCCTGCATTGTGCCAGCTATTGATGCGCTTTTCCCGAACAGAGCCTGCAAGGGGGCCGATTTGCATTGCAAATTGGCTGTGCACTGGCCCTTTTCACAAGTGGACAGGCGGGTCAGGGCACGGTTCCCACACACACCCCATCCGTCATCCCACTCCCTCGTCAATGCCCAGCCTCCCCCACCCCCATGCTCCGTCCTCCCTCCTAACCTCAGCTTGCCCGAACGGCCTCAATCGTAGCCAGGATTGAAGAGGCTCAATGTTCTCCCAGGCTGACTCCCAGAAGCAGGCACACACAGCAGGGGCTTTGTTGCAGCAGCGAGGGGAGAGGAGGGCCTGGGTCAAGGGGGAGGAGACCCGCCGCTTTGACAGGCTGTAAGTAAAGGTTTAGTCTGAACTGTGCAAGTTCCTCATCACTGTTTGTTTATTTGTTTTAGTCCCCAGCTGAACCATCTGCCACGCTTTTGTACACAGGTATACAATTCTAGTATTTAACTTGTAAATGTACACAAACGTTACATTTTTAAGTGTCGCATTGTAAAGGTAAAAGAAACAAAATGTTTAGTAAATTACATTCTGAACTCATCAAAAAGACTTACATTTTTTTTATACCATCATAATAAAAGTTGGGTTTCCTTTTAAGGAAAACTGAAATGAAAAATATTTTTCTCATGCAGGATAAATTTACATCCTTTACAGACTTCCTTTCTCTTTAAATCAAGACATGTTATGAAAAAAAAATTGTTTAAGATTTATAATAAGCACAATTTGAATCCTTAACTCTCAGACACTGAACAGATTTTTGGGTAATGTTTCATGAGTGTAAATGTTGCATATACAACTATTCTAGTAGCTATGCCACGCAGATTTCTTTTCTCTCAAAATATAAATAAACCTACTTGTTTTCATTATTTTTGCTTTAGTCTTGCATTGAGAAATAGTTTTGTAATTTTCTAAATAAACTTTTATATTAAACTGATTTTCTGTAAAACATCTGAGATGATATATCGTTACATAGATGTTTTTCAGAGAACGCTGTAATAACTTTTAAAAAATGTCTCCTTATTGATTGTAATATCACAGAACAGACCAATAGAGGGCAGCAGTCTAAACTTTACATCCTTACAAACCGATTGTTCATTAATTTTTTGCATACTTTATCTCCACGAAGTTACAGATAAAGTGGCAAAGAGCTAGTTTATAGGAATAATCTTGAATCTTTAAAGTCTAATCTATGCACAAATGTATAGATTAGACTTTGAAAAAGATCATTTCTTGGTTTCCCTTAGTTGTGTAGCAAGACCAGTGACAATGTTTTGGACCAGATGGATAGTTCTTCAGGAACTGGACTCAAGCGCCAGACAAAAATATATAACTTCTCTGTCAACTGCATCTTTGAAAAGTTTTCTACGCCTTTCATTTTCCAAGTTTTGTGTTGGATAGCAACACACTTTATCATGCGGCAGAATTTTGATGACTTCTTCCACTTTGATTGGTTTGGGGGCAGCAGAAGAAATTATTACCCAGAGTGCCGATACTGCAAGTCACTGAGCCAGACTAAAACATATCTCTGTTAATAGGTTTCCCTTTAAATTTTAGCAGTTATGACTAATCAAACTGGGTAAGGAACAAACGAAATTAAATAATTCCAACAATCATAGTTGGAAATTAATTTGACCTTCTGGTATTGTAATTAGGATTTAAATTAATTTTATTACTTTTGTAGTGAATTGAAAAGGAAGTGAATTTTATTGGTTGAAATAACCAGAGAAAAGCCAAATTTTAGCTAAGTTAGAAAATATTAAATTAATAGACATATCAGTTTAAGTGAAAGCGTGATCCATTTTCAATGCAGTTTATTTTTTTCCACATCTTTAGTCCTTCCTCACTTTAAATCCTGCTGCAGTCATCGTTCCTTTTACTTTCTTGTAACTTTCTCTCTAATTTGAAAATCGCAAATACTATGTTTCCTAATTAAAGAAGAATAAACTATTTAAAAAAAAA
Organism: Xiphophorus couchianus; assembly: GCF_001444195.1. Taxonomy (NCBI): domain Eukaryota; kingdom Metazoa; phylum Chordata; class Actinopteri; order Cyprinodontiformes; family Poeciliidae; genus Xiphophorus; species Xiphophorus couchianus. The sequence continues at coordinate 26,181,893 of NC_040233.1, forward strand.
ATCTATTTGTGATTTTTGATCAGAAAATGTTCCATTTTCATAAGAAATCCAGTCAGGACCTGGTATTATTTTCAAAAGGAGGGGGAAGACATTACGTGCCTCAGCTACTCCCAATCTGAGCAGAGGTCTAATCAGTCAAACTGACAGAAGACGTCTGTGGGAAGACAGGCCATGAAATCCCAAAGATAAAATGGTGGGTCAATCCAGGCTAGTTCTGAAGGCTCAGCGCCATGCCGCTCTTTAATCGTCGAGTTTCTAAGAATCAAGTGATTATTAGCAGAGATGTTTTGTTTTGCCCATCTTTTTCTGATACATTACTGTTAGATAAAGTTTGTCACTTAATTCTTTCACCTTGTACAAGTTTCCAACTGAAAGTAAATAATTCCTCACAATCCTCTGCTAAAACCAAGAGGATGACTTGAATTTGAAAAACAAAAACCTTTTTTTTGTATTACAGGAGGGAAAAGAGAAGCATTGGCAAAGCTGGAGGCAAAAAATATAAAGCAGCATCTCAGTGTGAATTATAACTACATTTTCCATCCTGTGAGATTAAATATCCATGTAAAGAGGCACAACCCAAAGCAGACTAAAAATGCATCCTAAATATTTTTTGATTGGTGAGGATTCAGCAGAAAGCATCACATTTTACTCTTTATATGTTAAAATTCATTTTCTACAGTTTCCTGGAACCTGCATCTGAAAGTAATACTTAGTATGACAGGCTCAGTATGTAATTATAGTAAATGTTTTAAAAACAACCAGATATGGCAACCTTGTAAAGTACATTTTGTCCATTGATAATTTTTGTTTTCATAATCTGAGTTATGCTGTTGTTCACTGGTAATGGGTTGTTGAGGGTATGCATTTGCCTGTCTTTCCACATAACTTAAAAAAGTGAACAACAACAGAATATCAATTTAGATTCAATTTCAAAAGGGAGTGAAAATATATTCTTCCATCAAGGTTTCTTGATAAACTTCACAAGATTGTAAAGTGAAAGTAAGTCATAAAGTTTTATATGATTCCCTGAAGGTTAAAAAACCCATCAGAACATTTACTTTTTACTGATGTTCAACAGTTTATGAGCAAAGAAGGATCAAAATGTATATATATGAAGAAATAACTTTAGCTTGTTAAATACGAAAGCAAGGGGACTACCTAAACATTTTCTCATGTTAAACACACACAAACTGATTTAAAATCCTACGTTATCCTGACAAAAATAGTGTCATATGAATGTCTTTCAAGAAAAAAGGAACAAGAAAAGATGCTATTACTTTAGCCAATCTTTTCAAGGAAAGAGCAGCTCAAGATTTCAGAGCGAGGTTTCTCATTAAAGATGCATGACCTGTTTGCCTGATGTCACATAACATGACAAACTGCTGCAAAATGTTTCACACATATAATGTAACATGTTTTGTGCAATTCAACTGAAATACAAATACATGTGACAGAAGGACAAAGTAGAAAATGTAAGTGTGCACACCCTTAATGTGAGATTTTGCCACATCACCTTCAGCTTTTGCCAATTCAATCCCCAAAGTTTCTCCGAATCGCTGAGATCTCATCCCTTAGGTGATGTTCTGTCAAATTTACTTCTGCACTCTGGTTTGAAAACTGTTTACTTTTTTCCAAATGAGCCTAAGAATTACTTTATAAAACTAAATATATAGAGAGCTAAATTGGTACCATAAAATTTATTGCACCACTTCATTCTCATGCTCATTTGGATTTTTACTTGGACTCCGGATGATGGTGAAAAGTGCAATTCCTGTAAGGAGTAACACTCAACATTTTATTGAGTGATAACTGGGTTGAAACAACATTAGGTGAAAATAAGATAAAGAAAATTGGTTTATAAAGTTTACAAATGTTTCTTTCAGAAATTGTCTTAATCTTTCAAGTGAAGGATAAAGTTTTCTTACTGCTTTAATTTGAAGGTGAAGAGATGCAAAATATTGCAGTCACCTTCAAATCATAAAGTTAGCAATATGACAAAATATGTACTAAGTCAAGGAGGTGGATATGTATTTTTCTTTTTGCTGTATGGACTGGGAAACTGGTGGTTTTTATATTAGCCTTAAAAAATGTCTACTCGGGGACTTTTTGTTGCATCTTTACTTTTAGATGGTTTGGAGATGGGATGTAGAGGAATGCAGCTGGAAGAGGACAAGCTCAGGGGTGAATAGCTCTCAGATTTTTAGTTGTGTTTTTTAAAAGCACAGGGTTGTTTTCGCCCTGCGTCCTCCCCTCAGGATGCCCCAGAGCAGGGCAGCAGAGCCACTGTGGCTGTTAGAATAATCATCAAGGCTTCCTGCAGGTCAGCGCAGTTGGTGGAGGAGCTAAGGCACATTCTAGAGTAGAATATTGAGTGCTTACATAAATGGTGAATGGAAAAAGTTATATTATAACAGAAAAAAAAAAAGGATTTTGTCCTCCATTACTTTTAAACTATCTTTAACACGAATATTTGTATTGGATTATATGCTTTACAGCTTAAAGACCTCTGTGTGAATAAATATATATGAACTACATATTATTCCCTGAAAACGTTAGTAAGTTTAAGTAAGATAGCGCTGTATAATGTCTCACTGTTCAGTCCATCAGAACAGCATGGTAGCCTTTGAAAATCTCTGTGAGCAAAGTTCAGTCCATCATCTGAAAATGAAAAAACATATTACAGCACCGCAAATCTACCAAGGCAATGACCTTAAAAATGCACAAATTGGAATTACAAAAATAAATTTGCTGAACGGAAACACGTCAACTTAGAAAAAAAAAAGTTTTTCGGTAAAAGGTTTTTGCACTAGGATGACGTGGTTTTTCAGCTGTATTGAAATTAATGTATTTTGTAAAAAGTGGAAGCACTTTTTTCACATCACACAAGTCATGTGATCAACAACAGGATGGCAGATTTTCTGATGGCGGAAAAGACAAAGAAGATGATAAGAAATGGTAGGAGGATGAAGGCGAAGCATGTTTTTTTATGACTTATCGCATGAACAAACTTATTCATGTGTCACTTTAATAAAGACTGGTCTGCTCAGATGAGACCAAAATGACAAGCAAAACACATCACCCGGAACACACAGTGAAACATGGGGGTGGCAGCATCATGCTGTTGATGGTCAGAGTTGATGAGAAGTAAATGGAAGGCAATCCTGCAGGGAAAGACTTGAGACTGCAGTGACACAACCAGGTCTACATAGAAATGGTCTACTTCACATACTAGAATGGCCCAGTTAAAGTCCGGATATAAATCTAATAAAAATATTCAGTCAGACTTAAAAATTGCAAGTCTGAACTTGAAACTATTTTGCACTGAAAGATTTCAGTGTCTAAATGTGCAAACTTGATACAGACATACAACTAAAGGTTTGCAGATGTAGCTGCAGCGTAAGACAGTTCCACCAAGTAGTGATGCAGGGGAATAGAATACAAATACTGGTCACACTTTAACATTTTTATTTGAAAAGGTTAGAAAACTTGTTTTCTTTTCCCTCCCTTTCACATATTTGAACTGCTGTCTGTCGGTCTATCAAGTAAGACACAACTGAATTGATGTTTGTGGTTGCAGCAATGCAAAAATGTGGAAAGATCCAAGGTAAATAATTACTTTCGGAAGATGCTACTAGAATCCTACTTCCAAAAATCCAAATTCCCACTTTGACTAAGAAAGCTGATCCTCTTTTCAGATTAAATTTACAATAACTAAACAAAACCTAAGACATAGCAACATTATTCAATATGTTATTTAATATGTTTGGATCTGAAGAATAAAATAAAACCTCTGCCTTACTCTGAACCATAAGTCAAACATGGAACATTTAATTTCCAGTGGAACACGCTGTATTTCTCATCAGCCGCTGGGAGGATACGCTTAACTTGGTCATGACTCAACTTGATTTTGCAACAGAAACATTAACAGGGTTATAATCACTGGCATGAAATTGCTGGGGAAAAAGTAAAGTAAAAGAAACAGTCAGGAGGTGAAAATAAGAATTTCACTTTTGTGAGGATTGGTGTTTCTATTCAGACTCTGTCAAGCGTTTCTCTCTCCAAGCTTCCATGAGACAACTATTAACGAGCAAACTGATTTCAAAGGCCCTCTGGGTCGCAGAGACTGCATGTCCAGGCATCTGTGGAAAGAAAAAAAGAAGTCCCACATTGCTCTCTCATGCTTTCTTTCTCTGTCTGTGTCTCCACTCTCTTCCCTTTGAGAACTGACAGAAGTTTTGACAGTGGCAGTAAATTCACTTCGCAGACCTGCTGGGAGGCAGGGGAGCGCGGCAACGGGAAGACCTTTCTGCACTTCAAGGACCGCGAGCGTCTGCCGGATAGCCTGTCAGAAATACTAAGGCTGATAATAAATTTGCTTTTGCACAACTGTGGCTGTGAAATGAGCGCAGAGGCACTGGGGTGAAGGCGAGAGCTAAAGTAGACAGATCTATGGGAAGCAATTGGTTGGTTTAACTTTTATAGAAAGAGGAATTGTTCAAATGGCCAAGGCCAAGGCAAAGAGTGGAATTTATTGCTAATACATTCTGTTAAACAACGTTGTTGGAATTATATTAACACTGAAAGACATGTCAGAAAATGGTTATTCAATAGCAGCTCAAATAAACCATCACCAGATGTCAGACAGACAGTGGATTTTTAAAGACTTCTACGTTAAGTTGGGCTTGACAAGTTAATGCTTGACTTTATGTGTCAGGATATTTTTTTCTCTAAATTTTCAGAACTTTACAGCGACAATAATATTTGGTTTTTCTCTTGACTTTCCCAGTCAAGGTACAAGATGAAAGAACATTCAAGATTAGATGATAATCCCATTACAATTCGGACCCTTTAGCTGTTTGTTGTATTGGCATTCAACAAATCAGTTTTAGATGACTTGAGCTTTTGGAAATGGTGCGTTATGCTGTTAGAAGTCTCCACCAGATGATGGATAGACTGAGGAATGGAGATGGATATCAGTCTTACTGAAGTAGGCAGTGAGGTTTAAGTGATTATCAATTGAACATTGGTAAGCCTGTGTGAATTGTAGCTTCAGTCTGCTGGTATTAGCTCAAGGGAGTGGGACCTTTTGCGCCTGTCTGGTTCAGGACTAGGGTATTCCACATACTGTGGTTGGAATAAGTATTGTTGTTTGAGACACTATAGATGATAGAAAGTTGCCTTTCTATTATTTGAAACCTCTAAAATCAAGCAGGTATCGTCAGTCACATAACTACTGTATCTCTTTCTGGATCATTTTTGTACCTTTTTCTGTAAACTTTAGCTACAGAAAAACAACAATTATGTTGGTACCAAAAACATAGTTGTCAGTACCAACAACTATGCTCATTTACAAGTCATTTAAATTTATTTTCTTCACTATTCTGTTGCAGAACATCAATAAATTGTCTTCACTATCGCAAGATGTTTAAAGGCATTGAAATGGTAGAAGTTTTAGACAGAACACAGAAAACCAGGGAGCAGAATATAAATATATGACAAACTACAGAACAAAAGCACAAGGAACCCAAATCAAAGCTTGTGGATGCTACCATCAACCGGACTTTCTGTTTTATACTTCTCCAACTCTAAAGGTAATATTAAAGCTCACATGGACTCCATTTGCCTCCAACCAGGCATTGTAGGGTCTGTGAAAGCCAAACCGAGTGACACTCTGTGTTGACTAGAGCTCTTATTACTGTTACCAATTACGACCCAAACTTTACAGTTAATCCATGAGAGAATGCTATGTTGAGAATGGTCATTTTAAGCATTGTTAATATGATATCTAAAATTTCTGGTTTGCTTTGCTTTGTAAACTACTGTTCATATGTTTTTGGTTATTGTGACTGAAATTAATTATTTAGTTGCAGAGTGCTTAATTGAGATTTTTTTTTTGAATGAAACAAAATGAAACACAAATGCAACAAATACAAGTATGATAACCTACTCCCGTTGTCCTAGTAACCAAAGGACTGCTACAGGGAACTTGTGGTCTACTTTGGGTCTTTCTACATACTTCCTCTGCCTTAGGCTGTGGTTGTTCTGTAGCACTTAACCAAGAACGGACTTTTTAACCATGTCATCTGTCAGTTTACACCTAATCAGTGTTATCAAAAACAAAACTGACAAGTAACATTAGATGCATACTGTAGAAATGACTTAAAGGTGTGTTTTTAGTAATCTGATAAATTTTATGAATATTTTCTACGCAATTTTTATTCTATCATATATAAGAAGTTGTGTCATTTAGCAAAGAAGTAATTGGAATATGTTTAGTTTTTATTTATTTATTTTTACATATATACATTGTAAAAACCAAGTTTTGTGATATGAATAATTATACTTTGGTGAATAATTTCGAAACTTTTCCACACATTCTGAGCAATTTGATTTAGTCTTCGAGCGACAAACAAACTAGAGGGGAAGAAATGGAAATAAACAGACTGTAAAAAAGAGCAGGGCCTTAAAATAATACTTTGTTGAAACACTCATTTGGTTTTAGTGTTCAGTTTTCTCAAGTTCACACATGACATCAGATCATTTGTACATGATTCATCATAAATTAAGTTATTTTTTTGTTTTAGGATTTTCCAGATGTCTGGACGGTTTTATCTTTAAGCTAAAGCTGTAGTAGGGAGAAAGACTCTTCCTCCAGTTCCTCCCTACTTTGTGATGTTTTAACTGTTTTGAGCCATTCTGTGTATTAGTCCTGGAATGTGAGCAATGCATTAGTATATTTGGATTTGCTACTTTCCACACCTTTCTGCTCAGGCAGGCCTGGAGTGTCCAGGACCTCCTCGTGAGACTCCCATGGGGGATACCTGGTGTTTGAAGCCATCTGCCTGGCTGTTTTAAAAAAATAAATTAATATTCAGTTGGGTTAGGTAAGGAGGCTGGGAGGTCCCTGGGAAGTGAGGAAAAGAAATACCTTTTCAATTTTGTTTCATGGAATAAAAAAAACAAACAAAATACTTTTCGTATTTTGATAAGTTTTGTATTTGTAATTAACAGAAAAAACATGCACAGGCACAATTTTAGAGTGAAAACAACATTTGTAAATAAGTATGAGATTTAATGTTAATTTACAGCCAATTTAAATTGCCGTCCTTTTATACTGAATGCAATTCAAGCTTAAATGTACAAGAAAATAAATTCAAATTTGCAGATATATTTTATGTTCTATATGTAACTTGCTACAAACTGTAGGATGCTTTACATTTTAATCATTATTCCTAAAGCTACACCACTCCAACTAGTGAAAGCAAATTTAAACTGTGGTAAACAGAGTTAACTTTGATTAGATTTGAAATTGTACACATTAAAGAATTTATAATGTAAAGTATGAACAGTATTTAAGTAATATGCATTTCTTTTTATTTCAGGCTTGGCAATCTCCATTTTCATGATGGAATTGTGGAATAAATGTAAAATAATGATTAAGGTGTCACTAGTTCCATACGACTGAGGACAGAAGTAGAACAGATTGAATGAAAATATCTTTCAAATATCTTTTATTGTCCCACAATGAGAAAATTCTGGTCTAACAGCAACAAAGTGACAGGACATCGAGGCATGGATGATATTTTTTTTATATTTTTGCTTTGATATATTGTCAAAATTAAATTAACATCAGTTAGAACTTTCAGTTAAGAAATCAACCTATTAGTTAATTAAAACGCTATATTTACAACAGCGTATTGTCTTTTTTTATATGTTCAAGACAAATGACACATATTTGTGATTCAATTCATAGCTAAACTCACCAGTATGCTCCACCATCTGTGCTCCATATACCTGTTCTGTTTTCTGTTGGAGCGCCACCCAACCTGGCAACCTTACAGCTCGAAACCCAAATAATTAAAAGTGTGTTTGTTCAGGAAATCAACCCATTTCAGGTTCACATGTGTTTTTCTCTGCGCCACTATTAGACCTAAATCGTGATAGTTTCTTTTGGCTGAACATGCTCCTAACCGTGCTAGCAGGGGGGATAGAAGGAGCCAGAGCATTTACTGCCGTATGCTGAGGACCCGTTTGCTTAAGAAGGTCCTGGAGGAAAGTGCCTGTGCTTTTGTTGGCTCAATCTTCGTCTCTACTTCTACAGATTTGACCTTTTCCAAGTCATTCAATCAACAAACTCTGTGGACACCCAGGGAGAAGGCAAATGAGGGAAAAGCTTCATTAGAGAGAAACTAGAGATGTTTTTTCAAGAAGTAAATTATTTCCTATGTTTTACACTGTGGCAAGTTGGACTAAATATATATTTCTAACACAATGCACTACAAATATTACACAATTTTATACAATTATTAAAACTTGGTACAGGTTTTGTACTGTGGGGGGTTCTTGAATGACTCAACTTCATTTTATTTGGAATTGTATTATTTAGACTGGCATTAATAGAACTTAAAAGCTGTTTGCAAATATAACAAGAATAACAAAGACCAAAATTTTATTTGCCTCCTGAGAAAATAAAAGCCCCTCAGGCAAAGAAGTAACATCAACACAGATCAAATGTTACATTGTCTGTCTGGTGTTAAATTGCAATAAGTTAATTGTATAAATTTATTGTGCGTTTCTATGCATTTTTATTATTTTATTCTGGCAAAAAACAACAAAAAAATTATTTCATATATTTACAAATAGAAATAGGATTTTCTCTGATACGTTCCTGCAAATCAATAACTTTTCAACATCAGAGAAAAGGACAGGCAGGTTTATTTGTGAAGCAAATTTCAGCAACAAGGCTGAGATTTTGATGAAAACATGAAACAACAAACAAAAATCATTCAACTGCAAAGGCATAATAGAAACAAAAGTTAGAACACAGATTAAAATTAATGATGGCCAAGTTTTTGTTTCAAATATGTAAAATCAATGTTAAAATTAATTGTTTTTTTGGCAGAAATGTGCTCCTCCATGGCCAATTTTATTTTATCTTTTTTTTCTGCAATGGTCCTAATACTCATTGTTGTATAATGTTGTAAATAATAACTAGTGAGGTCCCAGAATTTGCCATTTAAATCACAACCACTAGTGGCATTAAGTGAGAAAAATAATAAAAATAGACATGTGTGACACAAATATCAAATAACTAAATAGTTTTGATTTGAGATGTGAAACAGTTTTTATCACCATTTATTTTGTAAAAAAAACAAATTGCTTCCAGCCTTTAAAGAAAACCTTCTTTTTGACTTTTAGAAGATATTTTCAGCAAAATATTGAAAATGATTTTAATGTGGGAAAATATTCTGAATGCATGATGAATCTTCTTGTCTTTACCTGAGCTTTGCAGTTCTTGAAAAAGTGCTGACAGTTTCGTCTTTGGTGGTCTGAGTTGTTGTAAGTTAATCGGTTGTTGTCTCAAGCGTGCAGCAGTACAATCAAAACTTACTGCATGCTCATGCAATGCGTTCATACACAAACAAGGTCTAACACAGAGACTCCAAAGTCAAGGTCTACTCCTGCCTGTCAGAAAGTCCTAAATCTGATAATTAACCAGGCAATTTTCATCTTCCACAATCAGCATTTCTTTATTTTCTGTGGCACGTATCAGGCATTCTTTCTATATGACTGAATCACTTAAGGTATCCAGTGACATGTACTTTAGGCGCAATTAATTTTCTTCCACACCGATTGCTGTTTGAATAATTTACTTCTAGGCATCACCTGACTATTTAGAAACTCCTATTTTAAGTCTTGCAGAGTTCCTTATTTGTCACTTCAGACATTTGTTAGGGCCACATTTCAAATGGCTGTATTGAGTGTTGCGCTACCCAAGAAACTGTGAAAGGTAAGTTGAAATGTATTGGATAATCAATGCAACGTCTACTTATTTTATTATATCATTATTTGATGTATTGTAATGTTTTACAATTCACATTAACATTCTTACATAGCATTAAACATTAAGATATTAAAATAGACTCATCTTGAACTCCTTTTAGTTTGAAAGAAAAATTCAAAGCCTGCCTTGAAACTGAGTAAAGTCAAACCATTCGACTAAAACTGGAAACAAAATGCTGCTGCCAAGCTTAAAACAAAACAATTTACAACTCTGTGTTAAACATTGGAAAACACAAACTTTAATTCTGTGTAAAAACTCAACACTTTGTTATGAGATTAATTTAACTTAAGGAGAGTCTAAGTCTTTACAATGCATACTGGGAATAAATGGAACTCATACCTGATCTATTTGGCTGTAATTATGGTGCCATCATTTCCCCCCTTCTATTAATTTTTTACTTTAACATGAAAAATTATCCCACATAAACTCAATGGTTTCTTTTTCCTTTCCACTGTTGTTGCATGCATGCTTGGTATGAGGGATTGCCGTAAAGTCAACAACACAATGAAAGCTCCTGTCTGCTGTTGCTACATGCTCACCTCGGTGAAGTGAAGTCTGCAAGTCATTGACTTAATCGAATCAGGTAAGAATAATTTGAATAATTAACTGAGTTAATTAACTCAATTAATTAATGATTATTCATTCATTACCAATGCTTAATGCATTGTTTAATAGTTAGTATTAATTACAATTAAGTGTGAATGAACTGAAATGACTTTTTGAAAACTCATATTGAAAAAAACAAATACAGATTGTGCTAGCATCTGCTGATTTCCATTTGGAAGAAGAAAAAAAAAACACCAATTACTCAATGCTGCAGTCCAGTCTGCAAAACTATGAGCCTACAGATGTAAAACAGGGTCAGGTGACGGTTGCTTATCTCTTCTAGAATAAACTGAAACTGGATACTGTCACTACAGGTTGTAAATTGATCTTATTCATCACTGTTTGAATGAAAAACTTCATTAGAATTATTACTGTCCCAGTTTCATGACGTCATGTTATGCAGAGAAATCACCTGTGTTCCCTTCTGGAAGGAAAGGTCATGGTTAGAAACTCATGGCTGATGCATACTGTATATGTGTCAGTGTGTTGAAAGCACTTGTGCATGTGGGCGCGTGTGTGTGTGGGCGTGTGTGTGGCGGTGCCTTCAAGAGATAAAGAGCTTGAGGCTGTTTTTAAGTATGATCTGTCACACAGCAGAATACTCCTTTCCTTTGGATGTATTCATTATTGCCACTGGGTTCTGGAACAGCGGCACATTTTCTACACTGAGCATTGTTAGCCAAATGTTTGGCCACCTAAAATCTGTTAAGTTTTAAAACCAACTGTGTCAACTTATAAAATGTTTCAGATTTTTTAAGATTTAGATTTTATGTGACGACAAACAAGAAATATTTTATTAAATTAGTTCCACACCACAATCACGTACATCACATTAAGGTTGCATCCAAATCATTGACTATTTTTGAGCTTGACAAACAAAAACAGATTAATTAATTTAATTCCAAAATAATAATAAAATAAGTGTTTCGTAGTCTTATTTTATATTAGTTTAGGGATTAAGTCAGAGTTGCAGCACAAACACGTCTATTAGTTTTACAAACAAACTTTGGACTTTGTACTTCTGCTTTTAAATCTATGTATTTAAGGTAGTATAATACAATCTATATTTAATAGGTCTGAGTATAGCAGAATTTGAAATAGAGCTGACTGAAATTAGCCCACATGCCAAGCAGTGAAATAGTCCTTTATAATACAGCTGACTCAGACACTAATTTCATCATTGTGTTGTTTTTAAGATTTGTGGAACATGTTCAGAAGAAAACAACCAATACTGTGCTTTGCATTAAAATGTAAACAACATTATGTAAGAAGCCTAAAAAAGTACCGCACTCTGATATGGAAACTGGACATAATTTAGAATTAATATATGAATACATTTGTTTTACAGGTGAAATAAATACATTTAAATCTGAGCAAAAATCACAAAACTAAGGATAAATTGCAAAGAGGTTTATAATTTATTTCTTTTTTATGTGAGCTTTTAAATCATAATTCAATTCATTGCTTGTGATATTACCTAATAGAGAACAGTCTAAGTTTGAGACTCTTCTTTAAATGAAATAGATTTATTTTCATGATGATATGCAGAATGAAAACTGCATACCAAAAAAACTACAGTCAGACCAGTGACAGGTATGTAAATTATTCAGTCTGCATGTGATGGCATGTCCAACTCAAAACTTTACAAGGTCAGAGTGGTGGCAGGCCAGTGGAGAAGTAATGGTACATGTATTTTCAGTCACAACAGCGAGAGAAGGCCATCAGAGCAAAAACATGTCTCATAGACGCATTAGCATAACTTGACAGTTATTGCCCAGCAGCAGCTATCAGTGGCATAGACATCATAACACTCCATGTGACTCATGAAGCTATCGATTAAGATCTGGTGTCTTTTCTAGTTGTGCCAGCTTTCTGCAAATTGAATCTTGTTTTTATTTTTTTTTTATCACAATCATGTGTACCAAATTATATGCAGATTAACCAACTCAGACTGACTTTGTTACCAATGACAGTATGTTGGCCATGCAAGATGTACTGAGTTTACAAATGTGGAAGTAGTTGAAAAGGTTTTTGGTTCAGTTTGTATAATAATGTAGCTGGAGAGCTGGAAACGTTTGGGGCAAAACGTTGTGATGAAAGGACAAAGTGCTGAGGGGGATGAGAGAGAAGAGCAGGAGTTGGTGGGATGTTAAGATAGCAGGGGGCTGGGGCAGGATATCGGGGAGGTCTACTTGGCCATGAAATTAAAAAGCAAATGCAACTTGATGCAAGAAAAATAAATAGTCAGGAGGGCCTCCCTGGTTTGGTTTAAACAACCGCAGTGATTATTGAACTGTGTTGATTGCTTCCTGACTCACTGGCTTAAAAAAAAGAGGTCTACCACAAGACTCAAAGACTTAACACAGAAACATTACCTCATTTTTCAAGGTTTATTAACTGTATATCTATGTTATATTTGTGAATGGAAGCAGCTAACTATTAAAAACTAAAAACTATTAAAAGATAGCGAGACATAACCACTGTTTTGATCTTTAAAATACCCGGGTATTGGTTATCTTTGAAAACATGAGGGACGTAGCAAGTAACAACAATAAACAACTTTGTAATTGGACGAAAAGGATAATGACATTCACCATATTGAGTATTTCCTGCACAACTCATTCAGTGACCTCTGACCTCCACCAATCATTCCCATGCTACATGCACGGTACTGCTCAGGGTGTCTCCCTACCAGCCACATAACATAGAAAATGCACTTAGAAAACCGCTCAGAACCTTAAAGACGACAATCAATCAATCATGCAGAATTTACTGTATGCTTAGCGCTTTTGCAAAATGGAAAAACTGAGATTGAAGTGAAAAGGTGTGCAAGAGGAGTCACATGGGTAATGCTACCATGGAACGTGACATAGTTCATAAAACTTGCAGCACATGCACAGTATATGTGTAAAGCACATTTAACACAGTGAGGAGCCTATGCAGCTCACTACATGCTGCATCAAAATGAAACGGGATACAATCCTTCTGTGCCTCGACTCCCCATTAATGGTTAAACGACATCTGTAGCATTGCAGGCTTATTAATGCATTGGCCAGCTGGACTTTAAGTAACTGACAGATGGTTTATGTTAAAATCACGACCATAAAAATGCATTTTTTAATCTACGAGATTTTGTTCTTCATGAGTTCAGCAAGTTTCGATGTTCTTTTTGTTTTTAATAATAACTGCATTGAGTTTTATATGTAGTTGGAATTGCTATTAAATCTGCTCAGAAATGTTGAATTTTCATTACTTAGAGAAAAAATTCAGGATTTCTGAGGTGAGGTTCTATTAAAATGTTATAAGGAACAAACTGTCTAAGCGCTTTCATTTAGTATGTATTCAGTTTAGTTTGTTTTTCATGCTGAAGCTAATGGCTAACGTGGGAGGGATTAAAGGACAAAGCAGACTTCTACCATCTTAGAACAACTTTGTTCCCACTGTGCAGATTAATGCATGTTAAGGTAAAAATTGAAATGGGCAGTTGTTAGAATTGCCTTGTTGCTAAAATGTGGTATAGAAATAAACCTGATGGTGAAACTTGATTGTTTCGGCTAGGCAGTTTTTGACCCTGACAAGTGTGAATACCAGTGGAATGGCATTAAATATTGAATGAAAAATTTGAATATCTAAAACATTTCTAGTCAAAGTCACTGTCTTAAGTAGAAAAAGTTTAAAAAAACTCAAATATATTGGTTAAAGTGAGTGTGAATTCACAGAATGGCCCATTGTTTAATTTTTATAACAGAAAGTTATTCTCTGATAATTATTGTTAAAATAACCAGTTTCTCTGTAAATATCCAGCCAATGCAAAAACATCAATGTTTAAAGAGCATATAAATATCTCCCTGGGCATAACATAGACCTGGATGATATTTGACAGCTCTTTCCTGGCTCAGCAGGGTCAATTCCTCACGTTTTGGGGAAATGCAGCTTTGATCAGCTGCATCCAGAGTTTGAGTCATTCAAATCAGAATTTCTAGGCTTTAATTTTATCTTAAATTATAATAAATGTGACTAAAAAAAACATGTAGCAGTCGCTTCGTAAAGTTACGTTTACTTTCCGTTGGTGAAAGGGTGAAATATTTCACACAATGCATTTGTGTCATACAGCGCTCACATTTGTTCACACATGTGCGTGACAAGGCTCCTTGGAGCTTTTTCTGTACACTCTTTAGTCAAACACACTGTACAGTCCGGCGCTGATGGCTGGCATATGTGGCTGCACTTCCCCGCTTGCACCATGACACAAGAATTCACACTTCCCTTCCACTGAGCTTTGCCACCGACAGCTGCACTTTTAACAAGAGCTCAGAGATTCAATTACTGGCCCTTCTCTGCACTGAAGCCTTGTCAGCCGAACCACACAGGAAATTGCCTCTCACAGTGTAAAGGTGGTAACTGGATTGCTGGCCTCTCAGGGAAATTGTACACACATTGTTCCTGTATGCATTTGATTATGTTGTGAATTGTTGGCAGATTGCATAATGGCAAAGCTGGACGCAGATCTAGGCTTCAATAGGTGCCATTTCTATAACTCTGTTGGGAGGCAGAGGGAGAAAAAAAGTGAAACAAGTTTTAATCAGGAGGCATGGAAAGGCTTTCAGTAAATAGGATATGAAAAAGACATTTCATGTACTTTTAACTGAATAAGTGAGCACAGGGAAAAATAAATCAAATTCCCCCCAGTTCCTCGTCGATTTTTTCCCCCACAGTATTTTCTTCCTTCTTTTACTATCTCCATGAAAGACTGAGTCTGGCTGAATTCATCTGGTGTTTAAAAATAATGTCAAACTCTTTTCATTTTGGGTTGCATCAAGATCACGAATGTTCTCAAAGGACTGGTTGTGGCAAAATCTATTCATATGTTAAATCTTTAAAACATTGTTTTCTCTGCGATTGATAGTTCTTAAAATGCAACAAATTCTCATCATTCCATGTTGATGTCATTTGGTCTTATACAAATGAAAACACATCTTATTTGATAAATAAAATTTTAAAATAACACAACTGTTATTTTAAAGTAAAATCTTGGGGGCCACATTATGGCGGGCAGGATTTGGCCCACGAGCCTCGAGTTTGACACCAGTGATCTACAGAATAATTTGCCTGCAATGTCCTTTTCGTACTTCTTTCCTCTTAAATATTGAATAGTTACCTCGTGGGCTGCACAGTGGCGCAGTTGGTAGCACTGTTGCCTTGCAGCAAGAAGGTCCTGGGTTCGATTCCCGGCCGGGGTCTTTCTGCATGGAGTTTGCATGTTCTCCCTGTGCATGCGTGGGTTCTCTCCGGGTACTCCGGCTTCCTCCCACAGTCCAAAAACATGACTGTCAGGTCAATTGGTTTCTCTAAATTCTCCCTAGGTGTGCGTGTGTGTGTGCATGGTTGTTTGTCCTGTATGTCTCTGTGTTGCCCTGCGACAGACTGGCGACCTGTCCGGGGTGTACCCCGCCTCTCGCCCGGAACGTAGCTGGAGATTGGCACCAGCAACCCTCCCGACCCCATTAGGGACAAGGGTGAACAGAAAATGGATGGATGGATGGATGGATGGATGGATGGATAGTTACCTCGTTCTGTTTTAACAGAACTGTTCTTAAACTGTTGGGTTTAAGTCAAACAGAAGTAATAAATACTCCAAACAGATGTAATAAATCAGTCCAACCTTAAAATATGTCTTGTCAACTTTACAAGTCAAACAATAACGTTACAGTTATTTCAGAGCAGCAACAATTTCTGCTCAGGTTTTCCTTCAGGTTCTTTTCTTTTGGCTTTGCATAGCAGCACTGATTATAATTCACACCAGGCGAGTATGTCATTTTTAAGTGTAAATGTAAAATCGGCTGCTAATTCATAGCTACATCATTTTGCTTTGGAAATTGGAGCAAGCTGAGTGCTCCTTACATAAATGTCTGCATTTTGACTTCTTTTGACATTTTGTTGGAAGTCACCAACTGCGTAAGTGAATAAAACTCTTTAGGCACATTGGAGTTTTCCGTGAGCGAGAAGTACATCAAGTTATTGGTTTCCTTTTCCCCTCTCATTCTTACACACTTTTTGGCAGTAATACTTCCAGGGTAAGTGGAGAAGTGGATGTTTTATTCATTGTAAATTGCTTGTACAATACATATTTTGTTCAGTCAGTCAGGGAGGGAGAGCTTGATGTTTTACAAGACTTGGAACATTAAGAAAATGGTTGAGAACAAATAGTTTCAAAACATATACTAAGACTGGACCACAATTGACTGTGTGACAGCAAAGATTTCAATCCCTTCAGCTCTCTAAATGACGCTATTATTTACAAATGCAAAATATTTCACATCGAAAAAGAACTTTGTGCAGATGTGTCTGCAAAATTCATCAGTGGCCACTGCTGGGTTGAGTGCTGACAGTGGCTTCGAAGCTTTGCTTCCAGCAAACTTATCATGGTGTCAACACACAAAGTCAAATTCCCCCCAGAACTATCCTTAAAAACAGAAATGCCTCCACTCTCTGGACCAAAATAAATAACCAAAAGAACCTATGGAAGTGCATTCCTCCTCTGGAATGAAGCTGTACTTTCCCCCGTGAATAAAAGGCTGCTTTTTCTGTTGTAGATAACTTTTTGGCCATTTGAAAGTCAGTGAGTGTTGTGATTGACTGGTAGATGGGTTAATCGCAGATACTGAGGTCAGACAATCCTCTGGGAACTGTGAGCATCAATCACCAACCAACATCACTCATCACATTGACGGCTTCCTATTCCTAATTGCCCCTCTCTTTTCAGCTGCAGCGCAAAAAGGAAAATATTTTTATTAAATCTGATTCTTCCTTTTATAATATAATTATACACAGAAGGGTTAAGTTGCTCTGTCTGATCTCTACGAATAACTTTTTTCCTTTTGTATTGTTTATCTTAGACCTAAAAGGGCTTAAATGGACGGCTTAAACGTGAAGCAAAATTATTTTTCTCAAATATGTTGAAAAACAACAAACCAGATATAATCTTTTGTCTTATTTGCTGAAACCATCACTTTGTCCAAATGGGGAAAGATGAGCTAGAAGCACTGGCTCCTCCTAGTGATTCCAGTGAGAATCCACAACACACCACTGTGTAAATAACCAATAAAAAGAGGAGACATCTGCTGGTCTGAAAACACCTTTCTGCTTTTGGGTGTTTATCTTTGTCCAACTTTAGTTTATTGCCTCTTCATTTACCACTGGCTGCACATAATCTTTAAACTTGCATGCATAGAGTTCCCTGTGTGGGATAAATTGTAGGGCTTGAGGAACGGGTGATTATTGTTTAGGGAGCTGGTCTGGTCTGGTGCTGACTGTGAACACTGTGTTTTTGTGTCTGTCCTTGATGGATTTAAGTTGGCCTGCAGTCTTAGAAACAGGGAATGCTGACAATTCTTGTAGTGGTTTTGCAAGCATAGAATTAAAAAAGTAAAAGTGTTAGAGGCCATTTTATTTGTTTTTTTTGTGGCTGTTTGTGTTTGCATTTCTAGTGAACAAAGGCATTCTGTTTCATTTTACTGTTCATTTTACCATACAATCAAATTTATGTTATAGAGGAAAGTGCCTACAAAGCCCAGTTGTTTGTATTGTGTCGCTGACTTTACATCAATTCTTGAGAAAGAAGCAACTCTCTCAATGGCTGATCCCTGTGGTTACGTGTTTGAGTTGATGGACTTGTTTGCTCCTTTTGATTTACTCAACTCTACATTCATTTACAACTTTATTATTTACACCTTTTCAATACTTGGTTTGACTGACTTTGCCTTCCAAACTGCCAAACATGCCTTACCAGTTTTCATCCATACTGACATAAGAATAAGAATCACTGACCTGACGATCCACGATGGCAACAAAATATCTTTCACACTTTTGGACTCCAATCACAAGTCTAAACCTTTGACATAAGACATGATGGATGTATCCACTAATGTTTTCTAGGCAAATCTCTGACCTGAACATGTCAGTGTGAGACTTAAAATTGAGACTCAACAAAGGAAGCAACATTTTTCCAATCTGGTATTGTCAAGTTCTGTTAACACCCAGTGTTATCTCCTGCTCCTCTGCCCATCTACTTCAAGATACTAAATGCTGTGTATTCACAGATATGTTGCATACCTTAGTTATAATCAGTAGTTTTTTACGTTAATGTTGCATATCTACTAGTTTGCCCATTCTCTTCTGACTTTAGACATCAACTTTTGCATCCACATGAGTTCTGCTGACTGGTTTCTAGTTTCTATTTTCTTGGAACATTGAAACCTGAGAGATTATTTGGTGTAGAAATTCCAGTAGATAAGCATTTTATTAAAAATTCAAACCAGCTGACGGAGCAGACAACCATGCCAGATTCAAAGCGACTTAAATTCCCTTTCTTCTTCATTTTGATGCTTTGTTTGAAGCTCAACAACTTGTTTTCACCTGGTGTGCATTCCTGTACTAGTATTGGATATGGGCTAACTTAGACCCTTTTGTGTCCCGACCAGCATAAGCCCAGATTAAGTAAAGAGTAAATAAAGAAATTCTCAAAATAAATACAACTCATAATTAGAGTTTAGCTTAACCTTTAATTAGTTTAACTTCTAATTTTCCATTGACCAACTCTTGAAAATCTTGCACAATTTGACACCAATAAAGTTATTTCTGTAATTGGACTTAAGGAGTGAAAAGCTCTAATTTAAGGTTAGAACCATCAAATGTTTGGGCAACCCTGAAGCCACTGCTTGGAAAAGTCGTGAAATTCCCTGAATAAAATATATTTTTGAAAGTTTGAGGTATAAACTTGAGTGAAATACTGTTTTCACTCAAGTAGCTTTTTGCAGGTTGGCTTGTGTTCTTGCATTGATTGCATGTTGCTTCTATTTAAGCCTTCAGAGAGTAATAGTCTTATTTCAGATCAATGATGTTAAAGAGTCAAGGTTGGCATGTCTTCAGGGTATGTTTGCATTTATGCCAGAGAAAGAATTGACTCCACGCTACCAGCTAGGTTTAACTTTTGTCCCAGAGAGGAAAAGGCTGTCATCCCACAGCGGCCTAAAAGCTGAAGACCGAGGTTGTTTTTTTTACCTCCTCACTGCCTGAGAGCACAGAAAGCAGTTGTAATAAATGAATGAATGAATGAGTGTGTATGGAGCAGAGAGTGAGAAAACATCAGTATCAAGTCTTATAACAGAACACAGTTTTAAATTCACAGTTTCAGACAATGATTCCTGTGTTAAATTAAAAATTAAGCAGTAATTTAAATTGTGGATTTTGGCACTGTCCCCAGTTCTCTTTCTTTTGTTTTTATTCAGAAACATGCATCGTTCCCCCAGGTTGGCTGAGAGGCAGATTGAGGTTTTGCTTCCACCTCCAGGAGTAACTCAGGCTAAATATTTGACATGTTAGAAAGTTTTAAAGTTAATTAATGCATAGGCTTTACCCGAACTCAGTAAACCAGTATAGAGTAGTAAACTTAATGAAATCATTTCAAAACTCAAAATCAAAGTTAATATTTTCCAAGCAGAAAAAGAAGACTTTAATGTAACTTGGAAAAGTATTCATCCCCCACCAACCTCTTTCATTTGCCATGTTTCACCCACAAGCATCAATGCAAGGATTTTAAGTGATAGACCTACACGTGTCTTTTTTTGTAGTTACTGCCACCCTCCACGCTTCATTTTCTAATAGGATAACTGAAAATAAAAACATTAATTGAAAGTATAATTATGACTAAAACATAACATAATAACATAACATAATAAAAAGTACATCAGCCCAAAGAATCACCACCAGATTAAACAGAAAAAGTAAAAAATTGAATAGCAAATGATGAAAAAACCGTTATAAGGCTGACACTCTTAAATAAAGAAATTAAATCCCTGTGGTGAATTAATTGACATACATAACTGAACAAATTATCTGGACAGTGAATCATTTTGAATAACGGCCATTAACTCAACGTGCAGCACACACAAAGCCTAAAGGTTTTTCTAAAGTTGAAAAAAAGGAGAGAAAATTTGGGTTTGGGTTCTTTTCTTTCCTTTCTTCCAATAAAAGTTGTTGCAATGGACTTCCGGTTATGGCGGCCATGTGAAAGGACGTGCCTTCACCGCTCTGCTGTTCCAGTCAAAGAATTTATCTAAAACTCTTCCTTTCAGAACGAACTAAATGACAAATGAGCGCGCGAGTTCGGAATAATGCCTAAAGCAGCAAAAACATCCCAAGACGTAAGTGAAAAGGCGAAACAACATAAGCTAACAGAATACCATCTTCGAGGTGAAATGCAGAAAGCTAATGCTAGCTCTTGCTCGGCTCTGATGGCTGCCGCAGACAGAGAAGAGAACCCGAAGTCTCAAAGCAGCAAGGTGGACGAAATACTTTCTGTTGTTAATTCGATCCAGAAGGATTTCTCCTCTAGATTCGACGAAGTTCTGGGCTCCATCGACAGCGTAAGAAAAGAGATAAACGACTGTACACAACGAATCACAGAAACCGAAACACGTATTTCTGATGCGGAAAGTGAGATAGAAATGCTACGAACTAAGGTGGATGCGCTAGAGTCCAAGAAGAAGGACTTGGAAGATAAAGTTACGGATCTGGAGGCTAGGTCGAGACAAAACAACCTAAGGCTTATAGGACTGCCGGAGGGAGCTGAAGGGCAGAATCCATGTGAGTTCCTAGAGAAGTGGTTGCCGGAGACCCTCGGTGTTGGAGCTGTGGTCGTGGAAAGAGCGCATCGAATTGGACCCCGGAGAGACAACACCGCAGCGCCCCGCACTTTAATAATGAGATTTCTCAGCTACAAGGATAAGCAGCTTATTGCTCTAGCATCAAGAGCTAATACTGAAATTCGCTACCAGAATAATCAAATCCGGTTCTACCCAGATACAGCGACGGGTCTTTTCCAGCTTCGGAAGCAGTTTGACCCAATACGCACGGAGCTACGCAAACTGGGATTGCGCCACGGGGTGGCTCACCCAGCCAAGCTGCTGGTGACTTATCAGGACCGAACTCTTGCTTTCAAAACAGCAGCGGCTGCACGTGAGTTTTTACAGAAAATCCAGAAGAAAACCAACGAGGAGGTAACTATGGGTTAAAAATGCCATATATGGTTTCCTAAGTTAACAATTTGTGGCTTCCTATAATCTTTTTCATGCCATTATTGTTCAGTTGTATTGGTGGTGGAACAGGAGGGTTTTATTATGAATACATTTACTTCTGCTTAGAAATGGCAAAAGGAAAAGTGCAGATACCGGTTGATGTCCATACTAATAAGTTCGATCCCGTGAGCAAATATATGGAAGAGTAAGTTACTGTTATATATAGTGAACAGCATCGGTAATAAAACTTTTATTTTGGTTATTGAGTGGTTAGACTGCTCCTCACTGCATGTGGGTCGGTCACACGTGATAACGGGAGGTGTACTGAGGGGGGAGGGAGTCCCTCGGTTGGACTTGATGTGGGAATCTAGGTTTAGGGGTTATGTTGTGAGTTTTGTTCTGTTGTTTAAGCTTCTCAAATGTTCATGTTTGTATGGGGTAAACTTTGTTTTTTATTTCTTCTCCATTTCTGGTAATTTGGTGGATCTTACATGTCGCAAGCCTTAAATCTTAAGATAGTTACATGGAACTGCAGGGGCCTACAACGTCTAAAAAAGGTCAAACAAGTCATTAATAAACTGCAAGATCTGAACTCCAGAATAGTATTTCTACAGGAGACGCATCTTATGGAAAAAGATGAGGGGCGGGTCAGGAGGAGGTGGCGAGGCAATGTATTCACTTCAACATTTTCTTCTCGAGCCAGAGGAGTTATGACTCTTATCCACGAATCTATCCCATTTCTTGTAAACAATGTTATCAAAGATAAGAAGGGTAGATATTTGATAGTTCAGGGCTCTTTACTATCGGAAAAACTTAACTTAGTTAATGTTTATGGCCCTAACGCAAATGATCCTGGGTTTTTTCAAAACTTGTTCCTCTTACTTTCATCATTGCAGGGGCGCTTTGTGATTGCAGGGGATTTTAATTGTACTCTTATTCCAGAAATAGATAGATCCACAGGGTCAGATCTGACACATAACACCTGTAGAACAACTATACAGTTGTTTATGAAAACTCTTAGACTGGTAGACATCTTTAGGGAACTTCAGCAACAAACCAGAGCCTACTCATGTTATTCAGCAACATTTCAGTCTTACTCGTGAATAGATTATTTTTTAATTTCATCAGAACTAATATCAAAAATTCAAAACTGTACGTATGGAAACATAGTGATTTCAGATCATGCTCCATGTTGTCTGAGTTACTGTGATAAGAACCTTACCAGGGATCCCCCTAAATGGCGTTTTCAGCATAAATGGTTGCAGGATGAGGATTTTGTTAAATATATAGGACAACAAATTGATGAGTTCTTTGAGTTTAACACAAATCAAACAACAGCATGCATCAGATGGGAGGCCTTTAAAGCATTTATTAGAGGTCATATTATTAGCTTTACAGGCAATAAGTCCAAGGAGGCCAAAACTAAAAGGCAGCACCTAGAAAATAAAATAAAAAACATTCAGGAGAGGGTTTTTCAAACAAATGATACTGAATTGAAAAAACAGCTGATGATTCTCAGAGCAGAATATGACAAAATGTCCAGTCTTAGAGCTGCATCCAGTCTCTTAAGATTGAAGCAAAATTTTTACGAACAGGGGGACAAGGCTGGAAAACTTCTAGCTTGGCAGATTAAACAGCTTGAAACAACAACCTCGATTACATCAATTGAAACACAGGATAAAACTCTAATAGATCCAAGGGATATTAATAATGCTTTTAAAGATTATTATCAGAAATTATATGACTCTAAAGGACAGTTAGACCAAGTGGAATTAGACAAGTTTTTGGGTAGACTATATATTCCTGTCATTGCAGAAGATTGTAGAGTAGACTTAAATATGGAAATAAATAAAGAGGAATTAGCACAGGCCATTAATGGAATGAAATCTGGTAAGCAACCAGGACCTGATGGTATCCCCATTGACTTTTACAAAAAATTTAGGGACAAATTGCTCTGTCCCCTTCTAGACATGTTCATGGAGTCATTTAAAAATGGCACCTTGCCTCCTTCTTTAAATCAGGCTCTAATTATTCTCCTGCCAAAACCTGGTAAACCTCCCAATAAATGTGAAAACCTGAGACCCATCAGCCTACTTAACTCTGATCTCAAAATCATTTGTAAACTATTGGCATTTCAACTGCAAAAAATCTTACCAGATATTATCAATAAAGATCAAAATGGATTTGTGGTTGGGAGGCAAGGATACCACAATATTAGAAGGGTCCTGAATATTATTTGGTTCAAAAAGAACGCTAAAGACACAGCTCTTCTTTCAGTGGACGCAGAGAAGGCTTTTGATAGGGTTGAATGGCCCTATCTTTTTAACATATTGGAAAGATTGAATTGTAGTAGTAACTTTATTAAATGGGTTAAAATATTATATAATAATCCAACTGCGGAAAGAGTATCAAATAAAATATTTTCAAGGGCGATTCAAATCAGGAAGGGTTGTCGTCAGGGATGCCCTCTCTCCCCCTTACTGTTCACACTAGCAATCGAGCCTTTGGCATTAGCTATTCGTCTCCATCCACAAATCTCTGGGATCACCGTGGGTCCCACAGAGCACAAAATATCTCTATTTGCTGATGATGTTATTTTATTTCTAACAGATCTAAAAAACTCAATTCCAGCGGTGATGGAAGTGATCCAGGAATTTGGGAGAGTCTCTGGCTGCAAAGTAAATAATACAAAATCCTCTATTCTGGTATTAAATCTAGGTGAAAGGATTAACCCTATCAGTGAGATTAAGCAATTTAAAGTAGTGGAACATTTCACATATTTGGGTGTTCAGATTTTCCCTGAACTACAACAGGTGGTCAAATCCAATTACGTACTCTTAATGAAAACAATAGCTACCTCAATTGACAACTGGACATCTCTGCCTATATCCATATTGGGAAGAGTTAATGTCCTTAAAATGAATATACTTCCAAAGCTATTATACCTCTTTCAAAGCATTCCACTGCCGCCTCCTCCTGAATTATTCAATTGGTTAAAAAAAAGCATTTTGGCTTTTGTGTGGAATAATGGAAGGCCTAGGCTACGCCTCTCGTTGCTTTATTTACCATTTGATAGAGGGGGGTTAAAGTGTCCCAACTTTAAATTTTATTATTGGGCCACTCAGTTAAGGACTATTATGTTCTATTTTACAGATAAAGATAATCCTCACTGGGTAGAAATGGAGTCCCACAATTTAAGTTTAGCTCTTCCATTGTTCATATACTCTGACACATCAAAGAAGTTACAGAAACATATTACAAATCCCATTCTGAAAAACATGATAAAAATTTGGCAGGATGTTAGAAATTACCTTGCGGAGCCAAACGACATATCCCAATTTAGCCCAATATGGGGTAATCAGCTGTTTGCTCCAGGTAGAGCAGATGGAACCTTTAGGCTTTGGGCCCTGCAAGGTTTAAAAACTGTCGGTGACCTTTACCCATCAAATTCTGATATATTTTTGTCATTTGCAGAGCTACAAACCAAATTCAATCTGGATAAAAAACATTACTTCAAATTTCTTCAGATAAGAAGCTTTGTTAAAGCAAATTACAACAATCTTAACAATCTTACATTACTTGAAAAATTAATGACTCGGAATAAATCAAGGAAGGGCATCATTTCAGATTTTTATAATGTGCTGATCTCTAACTCATTAGAGGACTCAAATAATAAGCTTATAAACTGGAATTTGGACCTATCATCAAATATCAGTGAACAGGATTGGGAAAAGGCTTGCATTAAAATTCACACAATGTCCATAAACAGTCGTCTTAGAATTCTACAATTTAAATGGCTAATGCGTATCTATGTTACACCTGTGCATTTAAATAAATACAATAATAACATCCCAGATCTTTGTGTAAAATGTAATTCTAAAGGGACTCTAATACATTGCATGTGGGAATGCAGACAAATCAAAGCATTTTGGACAGAGGTGAAAGATATAATTGAAAAAATTATCTTAAAGCAAGTTCCACTGGATCCTAAATTGTTCCTGCTAGCTTTATTCCCTGGGGAACATAACTTTAGTAAATCAGAACGCACTTTCATAGATATAAGCTCATTGGCTGCAAAAAAATGTATTGCTTTGACTTGGAAAAATATCAATAGACCTAGTGTCACGCAGTGGTTAAAACAGATGTCGTCTAATTTGCCGCTAGAAAGAATAACATATATTAGGAAATCCAAACGGTATCTTTTTGAGAGGATTTGGGGGCCTTTCATTAATTTTATTAAGGACTTAGACTTGACAGAGGGTTTGTTTGAGTTCTGATTTGCCAGAACCTGTGGTGTGCCATGTTGTATAGATGTGTATAATTATATCTGACCAATTTGTAATCTGTGAGGATACCCCAGTTTTTGAGAAGCTGTGTTCTTTGTTTTGTTTTTTACTTTTTATTATTATTATTATTATTTATTATTATTATTATTATTTTTTGTTTTATTTTATTTCTCTGGGTTGAGTAAAATAATTACTGTTATGTAACAACTACAAAGAGAACCTGTTCAAATAACTACATGCTTGTATTTCCAAAGTGTAAAAACTCAATAAAAATAGGTTGGTAAAAAAAAAAAAAGTTGTTGCAATGAAGGAGCCCACAGTGTGAAAAAATAGTCACACCTTGTAAATGCAGCATTGTTAATTCAGAGAGTGTAATATTTGTATTCTTTACACTTCTAAAGTCAACAAACTGATATTTTTAATTGGCACTTGACATCAGGTTTCAATGCAACGATTTGGACTACATGATGAAAAATAAATAGCTTTTCCACTGAAAAGTATGACAAACATTCTGTTGTTGGGAGTAAAATAAGTTCTTATTGTGAGCTGGTGTTATGTCTGGACCTTTAGTTCCATACTAAAGCTCCATACCTTTAGTATGACCTCAAGTCATGGTCAAGTGAAAAATAAGTTCTTTTGATTATAATCAACAGCAAAGTTAAGAAGACTAAGTTCAGCATGAGAATTATTTGCTGTCTATGTACCACCTTGCCTGACATTTATTCTACACCACTTAAAAATTCCTTGACAGTTTAAATAGAAATGTATAATATACACATATACTGTATATAGGCTGTTTGAAATCACAAAAGGAGAGATGTTGGATCTGAATGACATCAGGAACAATGTCATTTGGACAGATGAGACACTTTCCAAAACAAAGCTTTGGTGGTTGACAGGTTGGTTAGATCTATGTCTGTATTGATGGATTATCATTAATAACTTGTCTCCTTGCTGAATCTTGGTGTCTCAGAGTCTAACCCTATTCATTAGACAAACCCTGGTGGTTCTGCTTAATGTTTTAATGTCACAATGGTAATCCAATGATCTCCGATGTACCATCTCTTGGTCACCATGCTTTAGGTTTAACCTGACATGTTTTGAGTATGAATGCATTCTTATTCTCTTTAAATGCTTTCAGTAATACATTCTAACCTCAGTCACATTCTGTCCTTGTCCATTTACACTCTGTCTCAAGTATGTCCAGGTCGGTTCTGGTCTCTTGACACCATTTAGAGCTGCTTGTGCAAACAGACGCTATCAGCATATGAAATGTTTTGTCTCGGTTCCATTAGCTGAAACACATTGCTTCCTTGAGATGCAACATGCCTCAGGTTAACAAAACACCGAAGCATGCTGGTGAAGTTGACGTGTGTGCAGTCATTTTGATTGACCACAGACGTTCCTTCTGCTGCACACAGACCACACATCCAGTGAATCCCAGGAAGGTTTTCATACCAAGGATATTCCAAGCATACAAATATACAGAGTATTGCCTGGTAGACTATTTTACCCACAGGTGGGCTGGACTATTAGGTAATGTTGTTTTTCATTTGCATTAGAATCATTTGCCCTCATTTAACAAACCTGCATTTGGCAAAAAGGTGTTGTGCAGTTATTTTGACACTGATTTTAAGATGAATCAACGTGGATTTGAATGCAGGACACACATTAAACTTGAGTCAGTGGGAAGTTGCTCTATACACTGCAGTACAAAATCTTACCATTTTTTATCTAGTTTCTATTGCAAGTATCTTAGCACACTTAAAATACGACAAAACTAACTTAAAAGTAATGTTCAACAAGACATAGGTGTTTGTTTTGAGTTAATAATTCTTGAATATTGAAAAAAATTTATATATATATAATTTGAAGCAAATTACAGGCAGACTGGACTCACAGAGTGTTTTTAAATCCATGGTTTCTAAGGTCTTAGAATTCATTCTTTCACACAACATAAATAACTTGTAAGCCTTATATTTGAGCTGGAGACTTTACTGTCAATTGATTTGTCTTCAGTTGGCATTGTTACACATCTATATCTAATACAGAGTTTTTATAACATTGTCACACAATTAAAAATGTTGATGTAATTAAAGCAGGACTGGACATTTTATCACATTTCTTCTTATTCTTAAGACTTCTGAACTGAAAGCGGATCTACTTTCATTCGATCTTGTGCTTCTGTTACATCTACAGTCCTCCAAAACTGAACATTTTCTGTTGTTTGAGAACTAAGCACCCTAGAGAAGTAAATCATTTTTATACTACTGTGAAATATGACACCAAAAAACCTAATAAATAGAAAATTCTTGATTTATTGTGCTGATGCATGTTAGAATTTTATGCTAAAATATATCTCTGATGAATAAATGTATTCTGGTTGTTATGCTGTGCACTGTGTAGATTTTCTTGTAAAAGAAGATGATGACTAACTGCACTTTGTTCCATCGCTCTTTATGAAATGGTTTAATTTAAAACCTTCTGGCACAGCAGCACTGGATAAAATATTTGTTCAGCTGTTGTGCTGTGCTTTCCCTCAATTTCTCATAGCTGCACATGCACAAGATTAATCTAATAAAGAAACAATTAACAATATTCTCTTTGTCAGCAGAGCAACAGCTGGGCTGAGCCGGCCAGTAGCTGCTGCTGTGGTATTTGTTAGTCATTTGTTGAGGACGGATTGACTTGAAAACGGCATTTCCCTCGTACTGTAAACTCAGGGCCCCCTCATTAGGTCAGAATGTTTTCCACTGCGTAGACAGATGAGGTCAAACTTGTAGTGGATGTTTGGCAGAAAGGAAGGAAAAGAGAGTGGGAGGGTTAAGTGGGCCAAAACAGGTGGTTACCAACGTTCTTAATCAACTGTGATGGATTGTACTGGTGCTACTGGGAGTTTATTGTTTACTGTAAGTGTTTAGAAAGTGTAAATGTGAAATAGTTTACTGTTTCACATTTACTGTTCTGACTATGTTGCTCAACATCGCATTGAGAATGCTGACACTAGTTGTACCAACAACAACAAAAAAACATTTTTACTCATTTGTAATGGAATAGATTACATTAAAATAGAAAAAGTTTTCAACAGTTTGGTTTTTTAGCTTCTTTGTGCAATTTGACCTCCCATAGGTCTGCTCATGCATATATGAATACACATATACAATTATTGTACAATTATAGCATCTGCATGTTTTAACACTAAACCATTAATAAATGTTTTAGAATTTCTTTATTAAAATGGCATTTAAATGAAGTCCAGTTTTCTTTTTGCCTCTTTCTCATAATGTTTTGTTTAGTGTATTTAAATCTACTGGTATTAGAGATGAGACTTGTCATTTTTGAGCTGGTAATAAGCTCAAAAATTGTTCAATCAACAATCCATGCTCCTCGGTCTTTGTTAGTATGCAATTCTAGTCGATCTTAGGCTGGACGTTTACATTTCCAGGAAATACCGGGAAAATCTAATGTTGCACTGTAAAAATAAACTACTCTGATACTATTGTGGTTCATATATATGCAGCCATTTTTTTATTTGGCAGATTAGTCAATGTCAGATTAAGTAAGGAAGATGGAAGAAATGTAGAAAGCGTAAAACAGTTATAACTATTCTGATAAGGTAGAGACAAAGTGCTGTTTGTTAATGTATGTAACTTCGTGTTTATAATCTGTCCATCACACCCAGTCACACCTTAGCTACAGAGTACGTTTATGCAAACAGCATCAGTTTTTGAAATCATCTTAAAAAATGTGTAGTGGTGACCTGTCTTATTTTTGCCACTAGTTCTTAAGTGTTTGAGATAAGGAGGTAGGTTTTTGTCATTTCGCTTGTTTATTTTGATATTTTTTGGTAAGTTTAATTCACATTTCAAATAGTTTAGTGTGGCTTATTGCTTTGGTATAAAGTCCACTCGGAAATTACACACCGGTCCTTTTAAAATGTAAGACAGAAAAGAAAAGCAACATCTTGTAAATAAATCATTGTAAAATGATACAACTGCCTGAGGTCTGACGAGGATGGAAAATCTTTATGTTGCGGTTTGGCCACCCGCAGACAGGTCATTGCAATCAGATTACAGTTTGCAAATGCACATAGTGACAAAGAACGTGTAAATATGCTGACTTAAACTGTTAAGAGAGTATCATTATCTATAATGAAATGATAATTGAAGTGTTTGACTATAATGACCATCATTACTTACAAAGTAAAATAGAGGAAGCTTACAAGCCAGAGAAGAGCAGCATCATGTTGCATTGCTCTCTTATTGTAAGAAGGGCTGGTGAACTTCAATAAATGGATCTCACCATAAGAAAATTACATTATCTAAAGATATCAAAGTAACATCTCAAGACATCAGCAAGGAAGCTAAAGCTTGGCTGCAGTTGAGTCTTTCAAACAATTACCAAAACTATACCACCATATTAGTTATTAGTTATTAAGTTATTATAAGTTATTAAGGACATAAATGTATGTTTTGGTGTGTGGTCTTTACAAAGTCCTGATCTCAATCCTATAGAAAAGTTGTATGCAAATCTGACAAGATGCATCAGCAAGGAATCCGACAAACATATATTAACTATGTCTGGAGGAAATGTCCAAAATTTCAACAAATTATACTGAGAAGCTTGTGGTAGGAAAAAGAAAACCAAGTTATAAAACTTAACAGGTGATTTTACTATTAAACTGGCACAAGTATTTGGATTCACTGATATGTTCATGTATAATGACATCACCATCACATAATGAATTGATGATACTGTCATCAAGGATTAGAAGCAGAATGTGAACCACATTTACGTGCCGTAGCACTTTTAGCATAAAACAATGCTAACAGAAACTCAGTTTGGATTATGCTCTTATAGCCACTGATAAAGTCCTAGAAACTCTACCACACCAATACCTAACGTTTACATATGTAATAACTGAAAAATGTGATATGATTTGTCAGTGGTTTAAAATACTAATTGCTTAATCTTCTCTTTAGGAGAGATAATCTCTTTTTCTAAACAGTCCAGTGGTCATCTTAAGTTTTCACTCCTTCAGGGTTCCAACCTTTAATAGCTTGGAGTAAAACTCACAGTACTTCATACACAAAGTTGGTTAAATTAAGTAAGTGCCAGGACTACCTGCAAAGGTCAGAGTTGCTGTATTTTATGAGCTTTTTGCTATCATTATTGAGCTAATCTTTTAAAAAAGTCTTTTTAGTGAAATCTTATAAATATTCCAACATTGTCACATTTTTCTTAACTGCCTAACCTGAAGAAGCTTTTGTTAAACATTCTGATTTCATTTACTTTTCCTGTAAGCCAGCCTCAACTTTTGTGTCCAAATAAGCTGCCACACAGTCATTACGAGTGACTTTTCCAGGTGTTACTGGAATAAATTGTGTTTTCGTTGGACACCACACTGGAACACAAGAGTTCTTTCTGTTACGAATCTTCCAAACATACAACGCGAGTAATGAGCAAAACTGACAAAACACATTCAACATAGCTGTGAGCGGTGCTCCTACACAGTCTCACACAGACAAGCCAAGCATGTCAGATTTATGTGTCTCACACTGGCCACAATCTGTGTTTCCTTCCAACAGCAGAAGCAATTAGTGTTGACATTTGTTTTTGCATCAACATTCCAAAGTTGACAAGTAGTTTCCCCCATACTGAAAATGCGATAGCCATGTGTGCGCCCGGCCATTTCCCACGCTACCTTTGCTTTCTCGGTTGCCTGCAACATTTAAAATCGATGCACACACCTTTCACACGTTTCTTCAACCATTTGTGTCATCTCCAGAAAAATAGAGACTAGAAAACACGGGGTTGCTATGCACCAGGCTGTTGCTTGGTGAGGTAGTAGCTTCATGCCTCTTGTTGACTCTGCAACATGTACTGAAAAGTCTCAGATGACTTCAAAAAGTGGGTGCAAAGCCGGCCCTCATACAGAGACCGCTTGAATTTACTATCTATACATTTTACAGTATAAATTAAATATACTGTCATTTGGTGCTTTATTTCTTCTTTTATGACAACTTATTCAGAATAATGCAAAATGTGACAGCAGTTTGCACACTCTGTGAAAACGCTTACTTATTACAACAAATCCAACCAATGCAATGCCAGAAAAATATTCAAGGGTGTACTAAGGTGTTTGTCTGCCAAATATACTCCCACGTCCATATTTTTGCATGTAATTGGATATTCTGTAGAATCATGTCAAGACATTATTATAAATTATGCTGAATAGCACACAATTGAGTTCTAACCCCAACATTTAAAACCATTGCTTTAGAGCACAGGTGTTAAGTTTGGGTGTCATGCAACTTTTCGATGAGTCTGTGCTTCAATATACCTAACTTTACAAAATTTTAGTTTTGTAGTATCCTACAGGTCTTGCAGGTAATAAGTTATTACTGTTTGATGCTTCCTTGTAAAAGGAGGAAATTTACCAACAATATATTTTTCAATATATGGACCTTGATTGTTCCCATTTTTTAAATCCAGTATTTGCCAGGATTTGTTTTACTATAAACAAAAGAAAAAGAAAGTCCAATTTCAAGTCTTCATACAAGGTTATATACACAGTGGTTGGTAAGTAATTATTTTGTATAGCATTCTACACTGACAGAGTAAACCAATCAGTCTGCAATTATCGGAAGAACTTGTGAGAAATATCTACTTTTAGCAGTTCCCAAGAAAAATACAAGCAAAACAAAATCCAGAGGATATTGTCAAACCCAGAATGTCAAAAAGTTTAAATTCTCTTCAAACAATGTTATCAGCTCCTGCAATCAGGCGCTTGTGGTGACTAGATATATTCTGGGCCCCATCGTGCCTGTCTTATACAGTAGCTGGTGTTTCTTTACTCCCACACGGGACACTGGCAAACATGGGTTGTGAGACACACAGATTGACTCACAGTGGGGGTAAACGGAGCAGATCATCTCTGCTGTCTCTGTGGCACATGAAGAACCCGATGATCTCCGGTGAAATATCATTGATTCAGACTTCATCCCGAGATTGTGTAGGTGTCTGTACGGTGCATGCTCCTGACGCCTTCATGTGGTTTACAGAGGCAAAAATGTCTCTCCGTCAATCATGCAGGTGCGTGTTGTGTTTGCGCAAGTCCCAAAGCAAGAGTTGTCAGTCTCCATATACAAGCTGGATCTGTGGCAGCTTTGTCTACTGACAGGAGGAACAGTGTGACAAAACAGCAGGGAGATTGGCATCCATCTCACCCCTGCAGGCGCTCCGCTTGACGCTGTACACAGTGCTGGATGCTTTAAATTCCTCACCCAAGAACTGTCTTGCGTGATCTTCCTCCAAAGCTTGTTCTGCATTCTGACTGGAAAATTGTCGGAAAGCTGAGCATTTTTTTTTTTTTTGCCAATTCTTGTTGTTTTCAACTAAGTGAAAGGAATGGTGTGTGAGGATCTGGTTTAGAGAAATGTGAATCTGAATTGCTCTCACTTTGTTTGCACCGACCATTTTTGGGATAAAGTAGTTGAACAAAGCTGAGCTACTACAGGAATTCTGAAAGTCTCTTCTCTATTACTGATTAGTCCTGTGCCTACTGCGTTACTCACACCCTACCTGTTGGGAGAAAAAAACCCCAACTAAACTCAAACAAATCTGAAAGTTGAGCTTCAGATTCTTTTCACATCCAGAAGATCAAGCAGATGGCAAGTGCTTCGCATAAAAAGGCATGAAACTAAATCTGAGCGGCACCTGCATTGCAGGCAACAGGCCTCCAGTGAAAACCAATACGGCCTCTTCAAATGTGACCAAGAAACCAGAGTACCAAGAGCCCCCTGACAATGGACAAAAAGGGAGCGATCGAGCCTGGCCTCTCTTTGTTTTGGAGTCGGCATCAATGAGGTCATTGTGGATTTTGTTTTGCAGGAGGGAAAACATCTGTACAGCAATAAGACTGAATGAATGATGTGAACATTCAAAGGTGGACTGTGCTTTCCCCCAACTAGGTGATGGATCTGACAAGCAGTGGAGAAAGTGCATCTGGGATGGAAAGTGCACCAAAATAAAATTAGGGTGTCTCTAAGTAAGAGTAAACTCCAGAAACTAAAGGGTTCAGTGTTTCTGGGAAAGTCATTTTAAGGCTTTGTCATCTCCCCCAAAAAGTCACACTAAGTTCAATTTTCAGTGAGATCACTGCTTTGGCACCGTTGTATAAACACATCATAGTATTCCCAAAAAGCTACAAACGCAACAGCCCTGCTACATGAAGTGCAGGTGTAAATGCCATCCAAAATACTGATCTGACTGCACTGTTGATTGGTGTGCCAACTATAATGTAGATAGGTCATAAAAATTACATCTGCTGTAAATTAGTCAGCACTACCATTTCAGTTTCTTACTTTTTCACAGTAAATATCAAATGAACCCATTGATTTTCTTTTTTTTATGAAACCCTAACTAATAAAATTATTTCTTTGAATGTT
Source organism: Xiphophorus couchianus (assembly GCF_001444195.1). Lineage (NCBI taxonomy): Eukaryota > Metazoa > Chordata > Actinopteri > Cyprinodontiformes > Poeciliidae > Xiphophorus > Xiphophorus couchianus. Next base: position 26,216,154 of record NC_040233.1, read on the forward strand.
CAGTGATATGCTGCTCACAGAAGCAAAGAGACATTATTGATGGCCAACTACTTCAATTGTTGAATAGTCTGTAATATTTGGTACCCTTTGTCAGATCTTGTTGCTTTGTTGTCGATTTTACCATTGAGCTGTTTATGTTGCTGCACTTTGTTTTGATTTGTCATAAAATACTCTTTTTGAATTCATCCTCTTGACTGCTTGCTTCATTCTAGAAGTGGGTTTCTATGTCATTACCATATTCTTGCATTTCAGGTATATTTATTTAAATGTATGTAACATGCATAAACAAACACAGACAATTGCTTCCCTTTGTGATGATTTACATCAATAACTTTGATAATTGCTTAACATCCATTAGGTCCAGTCAAGCTGTGAAATATTTTCCTGATCTTCTCAGTAATTTGATTTATATAAATGAAAATATAAGTTGTTTCATTTATGAAGAACTAAGAACTTGGTTTCAAATAATCATTTAAACATATTTTGAGTTTAAACCCGAGCCAGGTTTTACCTATAGCATGTATTTATCTGTGCCAAAATGCTCACATCTGTGTCATTTTTTTCACTACCTCATAATTAATTTATTTGTGTTTTGCTTGCAGCCAGGAAGGTTGCATGTCAATTATGCTTCCGTCCTCCTTGGCCACTCCCTGACACCCAGTCTAAGTCCTCTTTAGAGCAGAGTACCTCCAGGCCTTAGTCCTTATTGTGTCGACAGATTTGCAAAAGACACAGTCCCATATGCCTCATTGTGTGCGGGATAAGACCTGCCTCCATTCAGATGGAAGTCTGAGAGTAACCCCTTGGCTGCCTCTCCACCATTGAAGGCAAACTGATTAGAGTCAGTTGGCTGTATTCTCAGGGGTGATTAGCATTCGTGCTCCACTCGTGCGGCTTTGACAGTTATTGAGGCTGTCCGGTTTGAGTGCCGTCTGCACGGCTGCGTCGTCACCTCTCTGACCATGAATGAAAATAATGAAGACTAATGAGCCTGTATGAACATAAAGAAATGCCATGAATTTTTGTGTCATAAATGGGCTTTTGACTTCACATTTCAGTGCAATTGGTTCGATACGAATGTTGCAGAGAAATTGTATTTCTATGTATTTCCATGTATATTTGCCTAACCTTTGCAGAAAAATGTTTTATAGAATTGTTCTTAATTTTGCTAACACTTCATTTGTGAAGTCAAATCCACCTCAGTGAAAGTCAAATCAGTAAGTATGACTTTTGGAGTAAAACAAATGTTTACAAATTATGATTATTTTTTCTTTAAATGCATGTCATTAATAGATGCATTGGGATTTATATATTGGTACAAATGCAGCTGCCACACAATCCATGGTATGTATAAAAGTTAATTAAGCTACCTAATTTTACTAATTGTTACAGATTATTTAGACACAGAAAAATATGCTCAACCCATCAATATGCAAATCATAAAATAGTTTATTTTTAATTAGATATGCTGAATTTAGAAAAAGAAAACATAGTTAAATGCATTAATATATTTTCATAAGCCAATGTTTCATAAACCAGTTTGGAAATGAATCCATTTATTTCTGTAGCTATGGATGAATGTCATTAAATGATAAACTGACAAAGGCTATTAACTAAAAACCCATTAACAACAATAAGCAACTAATTAAAAGACAATATTGCTTTCACTGAATGCAAAAGTTTCAATAACACACTAATTATCTAAATGAGGATCCCACAGCTCATTGTACGGCTATGACTTCCATTTTTCCTGGATCTGTGTTGGCTGGTAATGTGGATCCAGTGGCCTCTGGCAGGACTGAAGGCATAATGAATCATGGTCCTCCAGAGGATAGGCCAATGGATGTTACACTGCCGATCTTCATTAGGAGCCATCCAGCTCAAACATCTGTCACTGGAGTGCTTGGCACTGTCCCATGGCAATTAGTGAGCTCCCTGCAACAGGTTGTGCTGGAAGATAAACAGAACCCGAGCAGAGCTGAAGGCATGTGAAGAGCAGTTCTCACTGAGCACAGAGATGACAGGAGCTGGAGCTTACAGTACAGTTAGGAGTACACAGACAAGCCCACAGCCTCAAACTGATATTTTCCCATTTGCCATTAAAATAGAGGTATGAATTAGGAGGAAGACTCATACGGAAAGAGATGCTTTGATTTAATTCAGTTCTGTTCAGATTATACATGTAAACTGATTTTAATTCACAACAACTGTTTTCCATCAAGGCTCTTTATAAGTTGACACCCAGTTAAAATTTGCTCCAAATTGCTTGTAAGGATTTTTTCACACCTCATAGTCTGGTAGACTTGGTTCGACTGAGTACCAAATTTGCAACATTTGTTACATTTTCAGCTGCTGCAATTCACTTTCATACTGAACTGTCAAAACAATCCAAACTAATTGAAAAACCTGTTCCCCTCCTTGCCTGTGGTGGCGCTGCACCGAGAACCGCTGCAAGAAATAACACATTGTAGGATTTCTCTTTTGCCTTGGTAAAAGACAAAAGCCATTTCTCCTGCAAGCCCTAGACTCACGTTGGTTTTGGTTGTATTGTCCCTGTATGCTTTGCGATATTGTTCGTTTCCTGCTTTTGAACCAGTTTACGGCCCGTTTACATCTACACGTGCATTCGAACTGCACCACAGTTCCACTTTAATAGAACTGAAACCCAGGTTGTAGGGGACCAGATTTCTCTTTTTTGGATCACACCTCCCCAAATGAACTGAACTTTCTAGGCAAACGAAGTAGAGTTTTATTAAAGTGGACTAAACAGGGCTGGTGTGAATGCACCTAAAATAATTTCAATTAACCTAAACCATCATAAGCCTAACTGTATGTTCACACTTAGCAAGCATGTGGTAAGCATGGAAAGGAACAGCTCCCTTTGAAAAACCTCCAGCAGAACCAGGCTCCATTTAAGTGACCAACTGTGTGCCATGTTAAACATATGTGTGTTGTACAGTCTACTAAAGCATTAATAAAGAGTCCTGACATTATAATAAAGATCAATTTGAACTTACATTGATATTTTTCAAATAAAACTAAGTTAAGAAAATAAGCACATAACACAACTTCTAAGTTCTTGATTAAACTGTAAGTAGAAGTGAAGCAAAGAAACAAGTAATAGATTCTATGTTCTCACTTGTATTCTCTATAAAATATAGACAGGTTTTTGCAGTCAGACTCTCTCTCTGAGTTAGAATCCTTGTAAAAGCAAACTTTCAGTGTATGGTGTTATTCATAGCTGAAAGTGAGGGTGCAGAGAACAGGATGTTTAGAGCTGTTGCTCCAGCTGACTCTTGAACTGAATAAATAGTTTTGCAGGTGCTGACTGACCGATCAGGCGGACTGTCAGGCCAAATCTATTTGCTTCTATTTATCAGAACCGGTTTAGGTTCAGGGCTACTTCATCTTGGAATACCATTCTAAAACTTAATTTTGTAATGTTATCATATTTAGCTAAATTAGAAAGATTGGTAGGTTAGCATTTACTCAAAAATGTTGCAGGTAAGAATTGAGTTAATTCATTTATCACTTAAATGTGTGTTGTTTTAGGTTTGGGGTCTTTTGAATGCTTTCTGAGAGCAGTGAGGATTTAACCATTTAGTGCAACCCCTCAACCCCCATTCTCTGTTCGGCATCCCTTCCACATCCCCTCCACCCACAGTCTTTCAGACTGCAGTGCACAAAGAGGCTCTGGAGCGAGACCAGAGGGCAGCTAAAGACCAGAAATCTTCACCAAATACCCCCACCAGCCCACTCCTGAAAAATACAATGAAGCACACATAGACACACTTAAAGGGGAAAAAAAAACCTTTAACAAGCCTACATAGATTTCCACATACCTGAGCTAAGAGTAAAACAGACGTCAGAATCAACCTGGGAGGCTGCAGCTCCGCCAGCTCCCCTAATGGGTGTCATCCCCAGGTCACAAGCATGTTGAGTGTGTGTGTGTGGTGTGTTTTCAATGAGTGCAGACTAGAAAACCAATCTATTCATCACCAAATGCTTCTGTAACAATAATCTTTAATCCCGTTGAAGGTAAAATTAATGTTTTATTTGAAAAACTAAGGGGGCCTATTGCTTCATGTCACACTTTAACAAATAAATGTGATGAATGTTTTAACTAGAGGGAGAGAGATATTATCAATAATTCCTTCATTCAGATGAAAGATAGAGTCAGGAGTCTTCATAAATATGTTACTTTAATTATAAAGGTGATTGTCGAGCCTTAAACAAAGATGCTGGAGGGCAATTATATTTATTCAGGTATGCATGACAAACAATTATATACTCTAAAGGTCAAGTCCTGCTTTACTATGCAAACTTACAGTGAATAATAATCAGTGTGCATGAAAATCTCGTAATAAAGCAAACAAAAAAACACACAAAACAAAGATAATCCTGTTTGATTTTTTCTATTCTTTCAAAACTACAAACTAAAAACAGTAGAATAAGAAATCTGTTTGTAGGAAATCAAAAAATGTAACTATTACTCTTTTTTTGCAGTAAATATAAGATTTACTGTAATAATCAATCACACGACAATTGGTTTTTCTTAGATAAGACATTAAGACTGTTATTTTCTAATCAGCTGTCCAGATTGAAACAACAAAAAAAACAGCAATCCCGGATGATAAGTGTTGATCTTCATACAGAACCGCTTGCATAAACTTTCTCATGTCTGCAATCAGATATGAGAAATATTTGAAAGGTTAGAATCAACTAGAAATGTTCCAATCAGGGATGGATGAGAAGTTTTTGACAATCCAAAAAATAAACAGGAAAGCAAAAAAGGGAGGAAAAAATGTGTTTATTTTTATGTATCACGTCTTCATAGTATTTTGCATACTTAAATAATGTTGAAAAAAATGTTTGATAACTAATAAAAAAAGATATTTTGGGTCCGCATTTTTTAAAATGACTAATCCATCTTCATGTTTCGGTTTGCTTATTCTTTGACATTGAAATCCCTAACACAGCTGCCAATTGTCCCCCATTTAATCGGTGATGCTCAGCAAGTCATAAACAGCTTGCACATCTGTCTCCCTCAGCTTGACATCTCTGTATAAAAACTAACGCTGCACACACAGGAAGCCTTGGTCTCAAATAAACAAAGCAGAGAATGATGGGAGATCCTTATCGAGCTGTGCAGAGTTTTACACAAGGAAGAGACAAATGCAAACAACAAAATGCCACACGGTTTAGCAGAGGCAGACAAGCAGACACATGCCTTGACCTCCTCTTCCTCGCTTAAAAAATAATCAGCTGTGGAATCTGCAAGACAAATCTTGGTGCTCCCCCGAGCTTTTATTTTCCAATCTGCTTGATAAATCGGTCAACGAAGGAAACCATTTGACACTGGTGAAAACTAAATTAAGATAGGCAGCAGACGCTGAGATTACAGAGATTATCTCTAAAAAATATTTGGCATGCAGGGGTGCTGAAGTGGGAAGAGGAGCCACATCACCTGTGCAGCTTAAGATGAATAAAAGCCGTCTTAAGGTGGAAATAAAACTTTCCGAATCAAACAAAAATGAATAAAGATTGAAGAATGCACATATTTATGCATGCAGTAATGTGGCCTCTTGCTGGCTGCAAGATAATGAGCAGTTACTCTAGCCCTTTGTATAATTTAGGCTGGTAGTTTGTTATTGTACGACTGTGATTATGAATAACACAAAGGGTCGCTCCAGGAGGAGTTTAGTCTATGCCTTTCTTTCCAGCACAGTGCCAGGCAGACACCCAGATCCCACTGATTGAGTGGGACACAGGAAGCCAGCATGTAAACAGAGAGGAAGGGAAGCAGCAAACTGTTGGGGCTCAGGCTCGTTTCATATGCCATGAAACGTTTGTGTGCTTTCTTAGAATTTTTATAATGTCACATGTTGCACTGAGAAAAGAGATGAATTGATAGTGGTGGTAAAATAGTTTGGGCCTGTCTTATTTAAACATTCACTGAGATTGATAAAAAAGTTCAAAATTGGTAATGTTTGGAGAGCATCATTTGTGCAGTTCAAAAGTTTAAACTGCCTATATTTTCCTAAACAATTACACATTTTAATTTGACCTCTTATCAGTAGTTCTTTAGGTGGTAATTCGATGTTGTTCTTTGGATTTTGTCTGTTTTTCCCTCAGTTCATTCCTAGTCCTTGCAGGTGACTATAACAGCACAATCTGCAGAGCTTGCTTAAAATGAAAAAAACAAAGCCAAATAGGGTACCTATGTATTTCTATCAAACCTGAAAAAAAATCCCTCTTTAATCAAACAGACATTATGAAAGTGGTATCTTCAAGGTAAGAGGCATTAATGTGGTAAATGTGACAGAATTTGAGGAATGCATCATTCTTTAGCTGGTCATCTATCTCGATTATCTACCTTGCTGGCTGAAAAAAATTTCTTTCAGCAAGCTTGTCATATAGTTTTATATTGATTAAATAAGAAAAGAAAGCAACATTCTGTCTTTGAATCTGTTGACTAGAAACTTATAAATCCAATTTTAATTGGTTGTTTGCTAAGATGACTGCTTTGTTAAGTCAAATTTATTCGTATAGCACCTTTCAGCAACAATTCAGTTCAAAGTGCTTTACATCATATGGTCACTAATTATGAAACAGGAAATAAACATGACATTTTGTCAAATGTTATAATCAAAATCATCGATAAACATCATAAAAACATCATACAGTTTGCATCAGCATAACACTTGACTTTAAGGAAAAAATGGAGAAAAGCAAATCTGCCCAAAAAAAGTTCCCAAATAAATAAATTAAAATAATCTTCAGAAAATGTGAAGTTATTGATAAATGTTATAAGATTAGACTGCAGACACTTTTTCTGAAGCTCAACTGTTGCAGAAATTCCCTCTGCTAAAATGTTTTCAGAAGCCAAGGAGGGAATGAATGAATTCCTATATGTCAACCCCTCCCTTTCCTGTGTGTTCCTCCTCCAGTCAGTTTGAGACCCCTGCGTTTCTTAACGCCAAACCATCTCCTCTCCCAGCCCAAAAATATTTTATTTAGGTTCACTCAAGCGCACCCGCTTGACTTATGCGAGGAATCCGGTGGGCTGTTTAATTCAGGAAGCTAAGGAGATCAGCGGGGAGAATTAGGGGGTAACATATACAAACTCGTATCCCTAGCAGGATATGCACTTAACAGACAACATCTATATCCACACATATAGGAAAAACCACAACTACCTACACAATATTGAATTATATTTACACAAATGCAAACATGGGGTGGAAAACATTCCTCACAAAACAGTCTTTCACACTTACGGAAGAAAGTCAACCGCAAATGGCAGAGCACTCTCACAAAGTACGAGCTTATGAGACTTGACGAAGACACGTGTTCTATCAGAAGTTCAGCTCAGGTATCATTTCCTTCCTGAGGCCCAGTGCAAACATTACAGAACTGCTGGCTCATTTACTGCATGGCAGGAGTGCTAACAAGGTGGCCAGGTTGTTGGTAGAAAACCTACAGACGCAGGAAATGAATAAGATAACTGCAACGCAGGCAGAGAGACCGGACATGCTCCCAGAAACCCACAAAGACACAACATGGTGTCATAAGATCCTAAAACATGCAAAGACATCCACACACACGGGTGCAGCGAAAAAGCCCCAAGAGGAAGATGGAGAGATTAGTTTATCATCGGTGCTGATGACAGATCCTGCTGATGTGTAACCACAAACCAAACAACCATCAATCTCTTCACTGCAGGACAAGCATGACGGAGGAGGGGACGCTGAAGAGTTTTACACGTGATGTTAAAAACACTCTGGAATATTTAGTTTGAGTAAGACAGAGAGAGAGAATGCACTCTTGGCTAGGAACATATTAGTGAGTTAATTCATCAGGATAAAGGACAGCTGTGATCCCTCTGCAGTGCATATAAGAGGAAATTATGCTGGTTTCCTCATAATCAAGTTTATTTTTTTATTTTTTGTATTTTGCAAAGGAGTACAGTTTGAGTCAATAGTACCTGATCAGACTGGTTTTGTGGTCGTGAATCTTTCAGAAAACATGTCCACCTGTATTTAACTGTTTTTAACTATCCACAAATTTGGTAACTGGTATGAAGTGCTTAGAAGCCTTAATTTCTATTTTAACATCCCATAAGTAAAATGTGTTCACGGGGGATGCAAGCAGAATCCCCCTGGTTGAATTATTCCATAGCCACTTCACAACCAATGACTTAAAGTAATTTCTCAAACTCTTTTAAATCACATTGAAGAAACGTGTTTACAGCATCTACCAGGAGGTGGTCAGTTATCAATATTTCAAACTCAATACCAAGAAAACAGCATAGTGTTCTGTAATATAGTGTGCTAATGGCTTCTTCTAGTACAAAACTAATAAACAGTAGAGAAGTCAGTAGTCAGACACGTAAAAAAGAAATACGAACCTAAAAGTCATGTTCTGGAACCGTCAGAGGAAGCTGGAGTACCAGGAGAGAATCCACAAGGTTGGGGAGAATATGCAAACTTCATGCAGGAAGATCCCAGCAAGATCCAGGATTAGAACTCAAGGTCTTCTTGCTGCAAGGCAACAGTTCAACCAATGTCACCATTATTTACTCTCAAGGATTCATTTATGTAGCAAAACAGCAGAGAGGAGATAGCATTTGCGAGACGTGTTATTATATTGGATAAAGGTTTTACCTCAGATTGTGTTGCTTAACAGGTTAGAGACTGCTTTAAAATTTCTTCATTATTGGACTGTGAAATTAGATTTGTGCAGAGAATGCTTGCATAACATGCAATGAAGAAAAACATTAGTATCTATTCAAAATGTCCGGTCGAACTAGAACAGCATATTTTTCCAAACAGATAGCGAACAAAATAAAAATTCCTTTGCAACACAAAGGAAATATACAACATATTACATTTCAGATACATAAGTTATGTATAGCAGTCTTCATCTTCCGGTAAAAACTCACAAGGAATTCACTCACAAGCAGTAGTCATAACATAAAATGCACATTTAAAAACAACACAACAACAAATACAACAAAAACGAAGTTCATGCTAACCACCGCTAGCCTCGTGCTAGCGATTAGCATCGTTAGCACAATTTTTAAACTCAAAATAAGTTCCTTCAGACACTATAACATAATACAGAATCGTACAAAGCAACTAAAAATGTAACTGACTATGTTCATACTCACTGTTAGTTCAGCTCCAAGACTCAGACAACTGACGTTCATAGCATGAGCTCCATGAAAGCACATTGAAAAGGTCTGGCTGTTAAAGCTACAGTAACTGAAAACCACCACAAGGGGGCAACAGTATTTACAAACTGACAAGCGTCAGAACTAATACAGTAGATTTCTCTTGTCATGAGAATAGTAATACAAGATGTAAGGGATTTAAAAGGCACTTAGCATGCAAGTAGCACATGTGACAACTCAATCAATTGGTCAGTAATATCTCTCAATTACAGCTTTGGAGTTTTACTAAGAAATTTTCCACAACATTAGAATATCTCACGCCCATCGCTCTCACATGTACATGTACATGTATGTGTACTTGTAGCTGTAACTAATCCATTGTGTTATTCAGAGGATGAACATTGGTGGGGAGAAGCAGTGTAGATAGTTCCCGCAGGCAAGAAGTAACGTGTGGCTGGCTACTGGCTCTGCAGCACAATGTATTATGTGCGTCCTCTCTGAGTCAACACCATTAGCTTGGTATAACTATGTTCCACACATCATCCAAGTTTCTCTTCATCTCTATAGAAAACTCCAGAAATAAGCCTGCCTGTAGTTTATGGAGACTGAAGTCCAAAAACTATAGATTCCTATTAGATCATTATGAAGATATGCGTGCATACATGCCTTTCATATGTCACCCTGTACATGTTTCCGTGTATGCAGTCCGCTGTGTGTGTCCGGCCACAGCAACAGGCGGCCTAATATTACCAGAACAGGCTGAGAGGAAGGAAAAATCTCCCAACACGTCGCTGTGCTGAAAGCAACTCCTCAGCAAGCGGCAGCTGTTCGCATTTTCTGCGTATTGGATGTCGAGCAGTGGCTACTCCTCATTTGCCGTGTGCATTATTAACAGATGGACTTCCCACTCAGCTCTGATATTGGGAAATGGGAGAAATGTGACATGCACTGTGAGCACACACACACACACACACGCACACACACACACACGCACACACACACACACACACACACACAAACACTCTAACACTTTATCTTCTGCACAGCTGCCTTTGAAGCTCAATAATTGAGCGTGTGCAGATATTTATTGTGTGTGTCTCTGTCAAGACATATGACAGTATGTCAGTCTTTTCTACATGAGGGTGTATGATAGGAGTGAATGAGGCTGTGTCTCCCAGCAACGCTTTATGTGTGGGCCAGCTATGTGGCAGGAATTCCCCTTTAACCCCGCACTGCTGCTCTGTAACCTGTATTCACATGGGATGATTTGATTACCAGTTAATGCATGACCATCAGCAATGGACATTTAATAGGTTAAAAAATTTTTTTATTTTGTTTCAGTGGAACCTCTCAGAGGAAAAGGGTTATTTTAACATTTTTAATTCCCTCCCCGATGCAAAACAGGCATGCTTTAATTTAGGACAACTCTATTAAAGCATTTGATGTTACAATAAAGCAAACACAGAATCTGGCCAACAAATTCAATAAAGAGTAGTTATACTCAGTCATATAAATATTTCCTTTTTTAATTGTCCATTATTGTAGTGAATAGATCCAATTCTCACTCCACTCTTTGCTTTTCAAAAGTTTAACATGGCACATAGTTCATGCCAGGATATGACTCATCACAAACTTTGCTTCACCCTTCGTTTGTACCCTCTCACGCTATTTTATACCTGGGTATGTAAACATAACTAAGCACTTCCTTCATTTTGCCATTCCTGAATCGGATACTCATTGAAAAGGACATAAACCAGGTTACTTCCAGTGCACCTCAAGTAGCTCAAGATGGAACAGGAACTACACAAAGGCAAAGGTTTATCCTAAGTGTCTCCTGCCATCCAATAATGCATTTGTTAACTCAGCCAACCATCAAGAGTCCCAGACGTTGGAACAGAGCACTTAGTGCAACACTTTCCGCTTCTTCTCCTAAAACAAACAGCTCTGGCAGAAGAAGAGGAGCATGATGGAAATGAGTGTCTCATTGTCCTGATGCCAACATTTGGGGCCTTTTAAAGTTGAGAGATCCTAATCACGTCTGTAATCAGAAAGATCTCTTATTAATGATCCATCATTATAGATCAGGTGTACCCATGACCATTATCAGACCTGTACCATTATCATCTGTGGGAATTTTAAACACAGATATTCTGCACTTCAATTTACACCCAGTTGGACTACGACAAGTGGATTACTTGGTCTTCATATGTAGCTGATGAACAGAATTTAAAAGTTGTTATGCTTGCCATTACCAATGATTGACTTTCATGTGTTTTAAGGGTGGCATGTAGTGCCACACACCTGGTTTTACAAGTTTTATAAACATAGATGACTAATTTTAGAAAGTGGAACACTGAACACAACGTTCAATTGGTTTTGTCTTATCTCAGCACACTCTTCTGCCATCAGTTGAAATATGATGGCAATGGTACAACAAAACAGGTGCAACAGAGAATACCCTTCATTAGGAGATTGAAAGATTACAAGTTACAATGGGCCTCCTGGCTTTTTGTTTTTTGTTAGGTTAGTTGCTTTTTTGTTATTATCGTCCCTTGTTTTGTAAAATATATATAGATTCTATATAAAATTTATTTTGTATACTCTCAATCTCAATAAAAACATGTGTTGTGTTGCTTGCTGCTGTCTTCTTGATATACATGTTTTCTACTTCTCTGTACAAAGAACCCAGACTATTTCAATGAAAGATACCTCAAAGAAGAGACACTCATCTATTTTGCTGTTCAGTATGAGGTCTGAGAGGTCACTGCTGGATTCTCTACCAGCACACTCCTTATGAATCCCCCAAGAGATTCAAGCTAATCAGTCAGGAGCTATAGGACCTGATGGAAAACCCACCAAATCAGCAAGGAAATCATTTTTCAGCTCTGGGGGGTAATGATAGCTTCATGGTAAGATGATGGAGTCTATTTTAGATGGATTTAGTCCTGCTGGTTAAATCATGTTGAGCCTTCTGTTAGGTCTACATGGACTATGCTGCTGGGTATATAGCAAGCACACAGAAATTAGAAATCCAGGTTTAAATATATACTAAAGGCATATTTGCTTTATCTAGTGTCATGTTTCCCAAGGGGGAGGCAGCCTAATTTAAATTTAGCCACAAATACTATGAGCATCAGTGTGAAGCATGGAGGCATAACAAAATGGTTTGAGGAAATGAGAGCTGAAGATGATATGCCAACAGTTTGAAGCTAATCAATTGGTATGTGGAATTACAAATGGTTACAAATACAGTGCAACAACTATAAGATAATTTAGACAAGTTACCTCTTAAATAGAGAATCTATGTTACAAATTTTCAATTTTGCTAACTCTCTTACCTTTATCTTATTTAGTTTGTTATATTTTAATTTAAAACCTTTCAAGATACTGGAAAAAAAAACTAATAAAGAAACCTCACTGTAATAATCAAAATGACAAGCTACTTTTACTATGCAGGAATTGACACTAGTCTCTGAGAGTTCACACATAATAAATACAGATATAGTTTCTGACATCTGTTGTAGAGTTTGGCTCTGAAATCCTGTGTGTTAAGTGTCCAGCTGACAATAATGCCTGAGCCTCGGACGTGCTCTGTAGTGGTGACAGAGATGTGCCTGGCATGGTGGAGTCGGCCCCTGCCCTGGCGCCACCGCTCACATAGAGACTCGTCTTCATGCCACAGACCATTTGTCGAAAGGAGGATATGATTTGGCTGCTTCTCAGGACAGCTAGAGGTCTGCTGGCACCAGACCCCAAAATGCCAAACCACAATGATTCTGGTGCCAGGCCCAGGCTGATATTTAGTTACTTATTATGCTGGCACTGTTGGTGTTTCGCCAACAGGCCATAAGAGATCAGATCTTCTCAAAACTTTAGTGACACCATCTCTGGGTTTCAGTTTGAGGTTTTGAACTATTTTTAGCTTTAAATACTCTAATTAAGTTTGATTACTATATCCCCCAGTATTGTTTCTGTCATTTGTTCCCTTGTTTTCTTTTCTTATGTCATCTTCTCAGTGTTTCCCCTTGGAACTGACTGTGCTGCATACTTTGGATGTTTCCCTACTCTAACACACTGATTCAGATGACTGAATTACCTCATCAACATGCCACAAAGTTGAAGGGAACTTATTAATGATCCATCATTATAGATCAGGTGTACCCATGCAAAGAAACCTCCAAGACTAGAACAGCAGTGTGCTCTGAAGACAAACAATGAGAAGCACTACTATTAGTTTTGCTATCTGCTTCTTCTGCATTTTAGGCTTGTTTCAACACCCAATTACAGTCTCTTTGCAGCACCTTCTGAAGTATAGGATTAGGGTTTTCTATATTTCTCTTACAGTTATCATAATGCAATGACAGATTGTGGAATCTCCCGTACCTCTCACAGAGGTTTATGCATATCCACCATATGTTTCAGCCCCACTGCAGATAAAGAAAAGTCACCAGTATTTTATTTGTTTATTTTATTTTTTGTTTATCTGTAGGCAGTGAAAATGAAAATGTAGTTTTCTGTGTGATCCTGTTCTGGGAGAATATATTGATAAATGCAGTCAGGAGGAGTTGGGCACATTAAAATTACTCATCTGGTTGTTTTCCCAAATCTGTATCTACCTATTACATGAAGGCTCTAAAGTTTAAGTCAACTTCTATGAGTCAAGCCATGGTAGTGTGGCTCATAAAACCCTAGTCTTTACTGTCATCTTCTTTCCAAAAGGTCACATCCAGGATGTCTTACATAGTAACCTCATGATAAGTTTTTGCATGGTCAAAATAATTAGGATCCCATCTCATTAAAACCCAAGGACCATACAAAACATACCAGATTTTTTTATGTTTGAAGGCAGCCCCATGAATTATCTCACCTGTGTCATGGGAAATTATTTGTTCTTCAGGTTTGAGATTTCGAGGCATTAACTGTCACCTCCAGAACAGTTTTATTTTGTTATGATTGGAGTTTTTCTTTCAATGCAGCTTTGATTCACCTATTTTCATTCATGACATGAATTGTTTGGTAACTGATTTTTAAGTACTATATTTTCCAGATTTGATGCCTTCAGTGCCAGTGTGACATTATGTACAGAGCTTTCCTTTACATTCTCTGTCAGACAAAAAGTTTCAGATTGTGTGGCAGTAAAATACATTGTACTTCTTAATTTTACACTTACCTAAATAAGTTCCCATTTAGACTACAAACAAAGTTATCTAAGCCAATGACATTCAAGAAAAAAAAAACAATATTGGTGCTTTATCTGATGTAAAGTTGAAATTAATACCTTTTATTTTCTGTGCAACAGCATTGTCATGGTCCTAAAACACACATTCGTTCTCCCTTTCTCGTGTTTTCTCAGCAGTAAGCTTAGAAGCCGCTGGCTGTGCCTGGCATTGAAAATCAGACTCATGTTGGAACCTGGACCTGTGTGGAGATTAAGAGGAGACAAGAGGAGGTGAAGATGACATGTGTGGGTGCATGAGATCCAGCAGAGCCCTGAGGCAGGCCACATTATCTATTTCCATGCTAATACCCTTTTACATATGGTATTACTCCACAGTAAGCCAGTAAAAGGATTACCAACTGATCTGTGCACTGTTGCTTCCACCACACAGTGTTGTATCATAGAGCAGAAAACCTGAGGAAATATCCTCTCAGCACAATTCAGATAAAGAATATTACTAATGATCCAATATTAGTGTTACAATTTCAAATTTTTAAAGTAAAAATGCTACTTTAGCAATCTAAAGCTCATTTCCCAACATGCTTATGTAATGAGCATAAGCATGCTCAGATGAACTGATTTATTTTCAGTTCATATTGCTTATTTGTTATTTCCTATACAGTTGTGAACTGACATTAAGATGCAGTCCAGTGGCTGCAAATTGTGCAAAATTATATTTAAACAAGTTAATCAAATAAAATAAATGTGCTGGGAACAATTGTCTTAACTACCTAAAGTTTAGGCACAGTGTTTATACTAGAAAAATGGGCTATTAATATAGTATTCGGTTTAAAAAAACACACACACACACAGAACACATTAGTGTGAATAATCTGGAAGTTGATACAACAAAAAGTTTATTCAATCACTGCAAAATGTCTCTGAGACTTTTATAAATGGATTTGCAGTGATGGTGCAGCAAAGGATGCTACTATAAAAAAAGAGGCCAGAAAATGTCACATGATCAATAAACCCTTCCCTGATTGGCCGTCGCTGCTTGGCGGAAGAAAGGGGCGTCGCTGTTGGTTTGGTGTCTTTTTTGGCTCCTGCTGTGGCTGCCAGATGAAAACTCAGCATTGGAAACAAAATTGACCTTCTGTTGTTCTGTTGCCACACAACATCTAGCTTTACATTCAACTCAAGCGGTAAGCTTTGTATCTTTTCCGGTTATAACAGTATTTTATGTAGTTTAATTGTTTAAAATCCTGTGTTGCGGCGATGCTACCGCGACCGCGGAACTCCATGGATAAAATGTTTTTCAAATTTGAAGTTTAATTTGAACCTTTTTAATAAAATTGCACCCGGATAATGTGCACACCGATTACTTTGGAAATAGGTCTTGTCTCATTCGGTTATGATGCCTAATTGATTTTGGATTTTATTTTTGTACCCTTGACTCATTTTGTGATGGGTATGCTAATGGGAAGTAGCATTTTTGGATATAACTGCGCAGTTTAATTAATAAGTTAGCTTAAGGAATATTGCATTGAAAGCCCCATATAATTTTTTTAACTCCTTCTTTAGTTATTTTAAGTATGTATTTACTAGTAAACTATTTGAATTAATGATTGAAATGTAATTATTGTTTATTATTTTGACCTTTTACAGGTCAAATTTTCCCCCCTATACCTTCAAATGAACAGAACCGAACAGAACTGAACCTATGGAGCGCTGGTAGGACCTCCTTTATTCCCCTCTCCTCTCTTTTGATTTTCTTTCCCAGATTGGATTATGACTGCTATATATATATATATATATATATATATATATATATATATATATACCCCTGTATATATACAGTATGTAAAAAAATTATGTATATTTATTCAAAATATACTTTTTATTTTTTTCAAACGCCAGTGTTTATTGGTCATTATTCAGGATCCATAAAGAACTGTTCCTCTGTGTTCCAGTCATGTGTGTTTATTTAGCATTGATTATTTTTATAATTTTATTCTATTGTTTGTTTTTTTATATATTTCTGACATCACACACTGTGTATTCCAGTGGTAAATAATTTAACCTAAAATGTGTTTATATCTTACTTGTTCATTTTTATCTGTTATGTATACTATGCATATTTCACAATGTTTTTATTACTTTTAAACAAAGTGTGATGACCACAGAGAGTGTATGCTTTTCTGTGTGGTATTATTGGGTGAAAACCAACTAAATTTGCAAGGGCAACAAAATGTTCATGTTCATATTGCTTAGGATGTATAAAACTATGGCAAAAATAAAACTTTTCTCTTAGAAACCCAAGGAAGCAGAACAGGTCAGCAGAAAGGACAGATATGGTCTACACATTCTGTATGAAAGTCAAAGATTTGTCACAATGCGCCCTCTGCTGGTTGAAAGCAAGTTTCATTAATTCTACTCGCCTACATATCATCTGCACAAATTTTAAATTTGAAGAATATTACACTATTGCTACATTATAAAAAACTGTCAAGCAGATGACAAACTCTACAGTAAAGTGTGTAAATAGTTGATTTGTTTCCGAAAAAAAACCCAAGAAGGTATTAGTTACTGAAAGACAGATCTGCTCTGCTGAAGACATTAAACAGAAAGGGAAATGGTGAGATCTGAATTTGAGTTTGTAGCCCTGAAGGGAAAACCTTTATGGTGATTAATTTTACAGGCCAAGAGCTGGAGGCTCAATTATCACCCTCCCAGAGGAAGATGTGACTGCTGACAGGCTCAGGGGGTGAATAAATGTCAGGGTAGCCTGCTGCTCTGAGGGTTCAGTTTAGGGCGAGACTCTGAAAACTATCTAAAAATTAAAAAGTGACAGGCTTATGAGCATGGCTGTCAAATGTAACCCATGCATTGAGGATTAGGTTGCTGTCCAGCTGCTTTGTTTTAGTATGAGAGGAAACCACCAAAGCCAAAGTTCACGTATCTGTTGTCTTCCTAATGATACTCATAAAAAAAAACCTCTTTAAAATGAAAACTAAAATTACATTCTTTGACATGCTTTAGCACTCCAACTGATTCATTTCAGCCTTTTCACACAAACAGTCTGGATGATTGCTTCAACATTGTATGTTTACTCGGCTTCCTGTTCATGATGGAGCAATCCACAAAGGCGGAGACGTCCAAGTATCTCTTTAGATGTGAGGATTCCAACATACTGGAAGATATACAGACTGAAGAAATGCATCCTGCAGGGCTCCCATAGAGCTGTCCACCTTCTCAGACAGTATTTCAGTCTGTGTATCAGGTAGTCAATAATCCATGTGGCTAATAGGATATTCATATTTTTTTCTGAGGGCTTTCCACATAATGTTGAAGGCTGAAAAGCTTTACAACCTCAGGAGGACACTGAGGAACATGATCCTCACAGTTGCTGACTTCTTGTTGAGGAAGAAAAACAGGAAAGTGTTTTTTATTTTTATTTTTAGCGTAACCTGCCAGGATCTGATCTGATGAGGTCACAAATACTGCTACTAAAACGTCTATCTGAACTTACTAAATACTGTAAATGTTCTTATAAGTCTTTCTGCCCAGACAGTTTTTTCTGGCTTTTGCAGTCATAATGAAACATCTTCATTAGAGTTTGCTAGATCACCTTTTTGTATTAAATAAGAAACATCTACAAATATATTATTGATAAAGAGATTTTTAATGCAGGATGCATACTGTACATAATTAGACATTATTTATTGAGTTCTTAGTTGTTCTTTGCAACACTTATGTAGCATACAACCACTGGATTTCAACACAAGAAGGCCTCAGCTCTTCATTTGTTTCATTGTCTTCTTTACTACTCAGCAGTTTCATCTTACCTTTCTGAAAAGGTTTGCTGTTTTTACTCGGTGTCCAAAGATTTTGCACCATTGAAAAAATTAAAAACACTCGGGCCATAAATGTTTATGAGTTGTTGTTTTTTTCAATTAGAAGAATGCAAAGTAACTGTTGAGAATTTTTTCTTTGTTTACCTGCTCAGCAATAAAGAAACATGCAAAATCTTCCTGATACAAAGAAGAGAAAAACTCTTAAAAGTCTTAAAGACTCATATGATTGGCTTTTTAGTGGAAGGTATTCAGTTTCTCAACATTTGGATCAAATTTTTTTGCTTTGTTGGTGTAGAAATGTTTGTTTTTTTTTTTTTTTTAAATCCCAGCGATAAAGGCAATACTTTTTTTTAACTGTATTTTGTTAGTTTAATAAATTAGGGTGTCCATGTTTTTGTGTAAAAATGTGCTGCTTGTCTGTGGACTTACAGACATACACATTATATGTTATAAAAGTATATTAAAAATACTTTGGACACTCCTGACCTTGACATCATATCAGCTATCATAATAGTATCAGCAAATTATCAGATAGATCATGCTTTACTGGATAGGATTCACTACTAGAATGGAAAAAATAAAAATGAATGTATTTGCTCATATTTATACTATTAAAAAGATATATAATAAAAGAACATATCTACTGTATATGGCACCAAAAACCTGCAGGGGAAAGACAATCTTTTAAACTTTACTGCAGGGCAAGAGCCCAGACAGGAATTCTTTCTCCAAATTTCAGTGCTTACATCCTGTAATTATTGTAAGCATGATTACTGTATATGGAATACTTTAGCCTGCTAAAATGATGGTCTTATATGGCCTTTTGAACCTACTGTTTGCTTACTTACATATAGATTTACTTGATTTGTTTCAACAAAGCATCAAAAAAGTGTTTACCAAAGTTTATTTTTTAACCCAAGACAACTTTTTTATTTTGCTCCTTTAAAGCAAAAATAAATATTCTCTTTAACTGGATAATATCCAGTTAAATAGAATATTGTACATCCTGTATGCTGACACTTCAGTGAATGTGACAGTGAGGAACAATTTTTAATAAAATCTTTATTATGCCTAGAAGCTTGCATGCAATGCTATCTACTTTTTCTCAGTAGCTGTCAGATTATCCATAAATTCACACCGTCAGTTCTTTGTCAAATTTTCTAATTCTTTTTATCCACTTTTAGCTTGTGTAGTATTTATCCATAGTTTAACAATTAAGCATACTTATTGAATTCAATGAATTTATTTGAAATCACAACAGATTTTTTTTTTTAAATTTCATGATCAGTTTAGCAGTTTTTATTTGCAGACATGAGTTGTATTCAAAAATGAGATTGCATTGACCTTATTGGAAGACAAACTCTGAGAAGATGATGGCGTGCTAAATATGATTGCAGGAAGGGGCAGATATATGAACATTTCTATGAATAAGGGAATTAGAATAATTAACAGAAATGAAAACAAAAACATACAATTTAGTGAGTAAATTTGTTTAGTAAAATATTCTTAATTCAACTTGAAGATAAAAAGAACAGGGTAGAGCTTGCTAAGAGTAAATATATATTATGCATAAACAAGAAAATGTAGTAATTGCTAAAATTCTATAGATGATAGTAATTTAAACATAATTGGAAAACTTTCTGGTAGTAAACACAAGGACCACATTCATACTTTCTAACTTTTGCATCCTTGAAGTTATAAAAAATAACAAGCAGAGTCAAAATACTAACAAGGCATGTTAGCCAGAAGCTAACTGTGCAACCGAAACCACATCAGATGAGTGAAATTGTAGACTTACAGAAGTCGTTATTCCCCAGATGGTTTTTAGTTGGAATTGGTTAGCAAAATAAACACTATGTGAAGCAGAGCAGGACGTATGTGCAGGAAGACAAAAAACAAAATCAAGGAAAGTACATGTTTTCTTGCATTTGGCACAATTTTTAACTTTTGATGAGTAGCTTCTGGTTTGTAATTAGAGCAACTGACTGACGGTGTAATTATAACATCCTAATTGTGGCCAGGATAACGCACACAAAAAAAAATTCTAGCAGAAATTCCAGCTTTATGTTGGTTTTTAAGCTGTTTTGCTAAAAGTACCTACAGTTCAAGGTTAGAAGTTTATATATACTTTTTTATGGGAATCAATTTGCCTTTTTATGTTTTTAAATTAAATTGGTGCAAAAGTTTGAATTTAATGTGGATTTTATCTAATATAAAATTATACCTAGAGGCTCAATTAAGATTGAGCAATTTAGCAAAATTGACTCAGAATATGCTTTTAGGTCAGCTGAGGATTTCAAACCTACAAACACTAACAACCGTCAAGCATGATGGCAGTAATGTCATGTTTCTGGGGTGTGTCTGCATTGAACAAGGCGGATGGAATGTTAACCAATAGCCTCATGGCTAATTAAAATGAATTTGACCAATTCTGCCAGGATGAGTTGTCGACTAATCAGCCAGAATGAAACCATAATCTTGTTGAAGGCTTCAGAAAGTATGCAGCTGATGTACACTTTTCTAAGAGATTGTAATGATTTATTTCAGCATGTGTCTGTTTAATTATTTAATTGTAACTTGGTTCTATGCACTGTTTGTACATGGAGCAAAGTCTCTGCCGCTTTAAGGTTTGTCCAGGTAAACAGTGTGACTTTTTTAGTTGCCCTGCTCCAGTTGAAGCTGTTTTAGTGAGCACAGAGCCCCTTCGCTGACCTCAGATTCAGCTACCGGTGCTGTGGCAGTTCTGTTGACCCTGCCACAGAAAATAGCAGTCTTCTTTTTTCAGTTGAAACCTCTGGCTGAACTGCTCTGACTGCTTTTCATCACAGTAACACTGTAATTGATGGCCAAACTTGGAATAAATTGAAGGACACCTACGTATTAAGCAATCAAGCAACTTTGCGTCTCAGCTGCCAATAAATCAGTCCTCTGGGCTTCCTTTAATTTACATACATTTGAAACATCTCTGTCTTTAAATCTTAAAAGCCCAGCAAAAAAATCTAAAATTGAAGCAGCGACACTTTAAGTTTCATCAGAGGATGACATTTTTTAAGTTTTATGAACTATACAGCATCTTTTTTTGTTTTGCAGATCACATTCATTTTTAGTTTTTAAGAAAATAATCCAAAAGATGTCTGATGGTCACTCTAAGTGTCAACAACTCAACATGTCTGCAAAAGTTTGGCTTGTAGCCATGGCGATATGCTGCCATATAGCAAACAGAGAAGGCAGAAGTCCAAGGCAAAAACTCATACAGAAAATCTATTTTATTTTTACTGACAAATTAAAAAATAAACTTTAAATTTATTTAATATTTTACGGACAAGTTATTCATGTGAATTACTTGTCAGTAACTAAGTTAATAATCCCCTCCAAACTCCACAAAAATGTTATATGTACATAAAATATGATGTGCTATCTGAAATCCTCAGATTTTTTCCGTTCATTTTTTTTACCCTACAATCTTTCAGATCAAACTAATTTTAACATCAGATCAAAACAACCTGAGTAAATACAAAATGAAGATTTCAAATCATGATCTTATTTATGAAAGAAACAAAAAACTAAGTCGGGCCCATGTCTAGAAGTAATTTCCCCTCTTGTTAAATCATGAATTAACTGTGATTAATTAAATAGATTATATTCAGTTTCACCAGCATCAATGTGACCTGCTTACTGCCAGAATTGCACAGTCAAGAAATCATAATGTAAACCTTTCTGACATCATGAAGCAGGCTGAAATGTCTCTTAAAAAAGAAAAAAAAACAACATGATGATCTGAAGAATGAGAAACAAAGTCAGACATTTCTCTGTCTGGAAATGGCTGTAAAGCCTTTTCTTAGGTTTTGGCATCGCAGTGAACTATGAGAACCTCTATCCACAAACAAAGAACACATGGATCAGCGGTGAACCTTCATATATCAAACTTACTCCAAGAGCACATAAACGAAGGAACAGTGTCTTCAGAAAGCTCTTGAGGAGAATGTTCAGCTGTCAGTTCATAAGCTGAAACATGATTGAGTTATTCTCCAGTATTTTTGTTCAATCAAAAATACAACAAAAAGAGGATCCTGTGGCTTGAGCCTAAATAGTTAATGTTCAAAAATCTTCCAGTGTGACTGAATTAAAACATTTCATTGAAGACAAGTGGAGTTTATGTTCAAACCAGCTAATAGGTCGAAGGGGCATAAACCTTTTTAAAAATTATTTTTACATAATGTCAGGTTGGTGAATTGCTTTTTCCCCTTTCATGTGGGTGTGACATAAATTAAAAGGAGTCTCTAGCTTTTTCTGCACTGTCTAGATAAAAAAATGTCTGTTGCTTCAGGAAACCATGCTCCTCACAGCTTTCCTGCTGAGCAGCCTCTGGATGTGTCCAACATCTGCTAGGTCCAGTGAGTCAGTCAAGAGGTTGGACGGAGAGCAGTGTGTCTGTTTCTAAAGGAGTGAGTGATAAATAGCATCTGGCTGGTACACAGGTCAGACAGCCAATGTACTCTCTGCTGCTTTCCAGACATTTGCTGAGACTCGGCCCAGTCGGGGCCCAAGGATCATAACTTAGGGCCATTTAACGCAGCCAGCCTGATTTCAAAGTGGACACCTTTTATTGCATTCTTTTTTCCTTTTTGACTTTGTGCTTTTCTTAAGTAGTGTCAGAGAATTTGGCTCATTTCACTTGGCTTTTTTAGGGGAGTGTTAATGCACCTTTGTTGTGGTCCTAGACTTGCTTTGTCAGAAAAAGAACAAATGAGAAATTCAATTCAAAAGATGTTTTTTTTTTCTCGTTTCCAGAGGCAACTGAGCCATTGAACTTTTCTTTGCCTTTTCTTTAGCTCAGACTTGTTGACAGCAGAGCTCATGTGATCTGAATTCTTAATACACACTATATAAGGACGGCAAGTCATTGAGGGCCAGTGTCTGTGCTTCAACTCACCTGAGTCAAATAATCAGGTAATTATCAGGATTTTAGAGAACTTTACTGCATAATGGGGAGGCAATTCAGCCGATTGATTCAGGTGTGTTGGATCAGGAAGACATTTTCAAAAATTGCTTGATACCGACATCTTTTTTGTTTTTACACATTGAGTCAGGTTGTAAAGAACTGTTTTTCAGTCATGTTTTCCTGCCTCAGCACACCTGATTCAGATAATGGAATTACCTCCCTACAATGCCACCAAGTCTGCAGAAACCATTTATTTAGCCATTTATTGGCACACTGTCTGTGTTTTTATAAATCTATTGGAATAGATTTAGATATTAAATGTTGCTTTTGAGTTGATCTGGTTCTAAGAATATTTTCTTTGAAAATGTGTAGGTTTTTATTGTCTAACCTACAATGGTCTCAGAGTAATACACAAGTTGAATGAAGTCCATGCAATACCACAGTAAGAAAAGTACATAAAATTGAGATGCATCTATAGAAAAAACACGAATAATCAATTATTTTTGTATTTGTTTTAGTTTATTTAAGGGATCAGTCCCCTAGGATATCTATTTTTTGTGACATTATTCATTTGCACAACAAGAATTGTCTTCTTATTTTGCTACTGTAATTTAACTCTGTTTGCAATCATGATCATATTTTAGGCTAAAACATTTAACATTTCCACCAATACAATACTTTCTTCTGTACCACTAAAATGTAATGTACTCTTAACCAGCAGAGGGTGCTACAACACAAAGTATTTTTCGGCTTTATGAGGTTTGTTCCTGTTTGGAGCACTGATGGCTCAGACAGATCCACAGTTCTTATTGTGGACACCACGTCTGACGCTTATGCAGAGAGAGAGAGAAAAAAATGTTAAACCCCAAATTACAGCTGTGTCAATGTTCCAGGGAAACTTTCTGCCACATACATTTCATTTTAACTGCATAACAACATTTTTATTGCATAGCTCATAAGCACTGCTGGATCCCCATCACCGCTCCAAAGCAGCAGTGAAATTGTATCTCTGCTGTTGCCTACAAACACACAGAGAAAAGACTGGAGGGTTTTATTGTCTGTGGTGGGATTTTAACAATCTGGACGTCATCTTTCAAATACATCCAGTGAGCTTGTGAGATTGACTTTAAGATATCAGTATGTGGCCCTACTGATAGATACAAACACATACTGTGAGTCGGTTCCGAGGCTTAGATGGAAAAACAGAGTTTAATCATAAAATACCTTTATGAGTTCATTTTTCTAAAATGTTGCGCATTAATAATGTCTTTTATAGCTGAATTTGAAAGTACTCTTGTGAAAAAATGTGCCACCTTGCAAAGGTTTTTTTTTTATACACTTTGAATTTTCTGTTCATCACATAACAGCCACAAACTTTATTGTGCTATAAGATTTTATATGATAGACCATTGTGCATAGTTGTGGTGAGACAGAAAAGTGGTACCTGTTTTTCACAATGTTTCACAAATGTGAAAAGTGTATTTGTGCAATTGCAGCCAATTGCACAAATACACTCTATTTAATCTGTTATTCTTAAAACATGTAAGCACAAATGGTTTCCGTCAAATATCACCCAACTGGTAAATATTGAAGCTGCTTTGTCTAGAAATAAGATGTTTGCAAGAGAATATTAATGAACAAACATCACCACAAAGACTGCTTCACAGCAGACGAGGTGAAGTTTAACACAGGGTTGTGTTATACAACATGTTCAGTTTTAAACATCTTACACTGCTCTGTTCAATTCATCATAAATTCAAATAAAAGGTGTTTCAAAACTACCACCATCCCAAGGCCTGATAATCAACTCAAACTGATGAGGCAGACAGAACATGTATAAATAATAAGAAAGGAAGATTCCTATGAAACATGGGGGAAGTTTCATTGAGCCACAACTATAGATCATGCACTCCACAAATCTGGGCTTTATTATGTGTCTCCAGACTAATAAGTTGTTGAAAGAAAGCCAAAGAATGGCTCCTTGCAGTTTTCCCTAACTCTTGCAGAAGACACAATAAACCATTGTTAGACTGTGCTCTGATCAAATGAGACCAAAATTAAATGTCTTGTCCTACATACAACACTAACACGGCATTTCACCCTAAATCCAGTGCTTCAACTATGGAATATAGTGGTGGCAGCATCATACTGTGATGATGCTTTTTTTTAAATCAAGAAACATAAGCTAGTCAAGGTTAAAGGGCAGTCTAGGCAGAAAGCCTTTTAGAATCAGCCCCAAACTGGAGCATTTAGCACAATCTTAAACAGACAACCAGCCCTGCAATGAAATGGTAATGTGGTTAAAAAACCCAACAAAAGTCAAGACCTAAATCCAATTCAAATATGTGGCAAGACTTAAAGGGATGTTCCCAGATGCTTTCTGCCCAACACGACTGAGTTTGTGGAAAGATGAAAAGAGAAAATGTTTAGTCATCTAATGTGCAGAGCTGGTTGAGACACATCACCAAACACCTGGAGCTGTGATCACAGTGAAAGGGGATTTTGAGAAAAACATGAATTTACGATCTATTGGTGCAAATTCATGCCACACTATTCAGATTTTTTTTAATGTAAAAATTTTTAAATCTGTGTCTTTTCTTTCCCCTTCTTTCCCATGTTTCTGCATTACTTTATGATGGTCTAACACACGTTTAGCTACATTATCTCTTATGGTTGTGTCTTGAAAAAATATGAAAACGTTTAGTATCACCATTTCTCCAGGACACTGTATGAGTCTTTCCTTTGTGTCAGCTCTTTATAAGTTCATAAAGCTACTAAGTGCTGGAAATATGTGCAGGGCAGTTTCCATAGCGAACACCACAGTTTCCACAGGCTTATGCTCCAATATAATTTAATAGCCGTTGTGGTAATTGAGCAAGTCTGTTAGGTGTTATGTGTTGATCTATCTTAATTACAGAATTGACTCACAGGACCTCCTTTGAAAAGCTGCTTTCTATATAAAAACAGAGAAAGCCCCTAAACATTAAAAAGACAATTCAACACATTCTTTTAAATTTATATTAATGATTTCATTATTTAGCACAGATTAAACTAATATTTGCCCTGCGACAGACTGGCGACCTGTCCAGGGTGTACCCCGCCTCTCGCCCGGAACGTAGCTGGAGATGGGCACCAGCAACCCTCCCGACCCCATTAGGGACAAGGGTGAACAGAAAATGGATGGAGGGATGGATAAACTAATATTCTGCTTTGGAACCATTTTGGAACAAAACAAATGGATTTGCAGTTAATGTTTCCATAACGAACAAGATTTTTTCTTTCCCTCTGCATTTCATAGAAACTCAATCTAGTATGTAATATCATTCAGGCAGGCTAAAGTGTTGAATAGATTTATGTCCACAAAAGGCTGATAAAATCCTTATCTGTGATTAAATTTCACTCTTCGCTCATCGTTAATGTGCTTATTAAATTTTTTTCTCTCCTTTTTATTTGATAGAGAGATTGCTCCGCTGAAGCATTGCTCGTATCCTCACACCATCGGCTCTGACAGCCCTCAGCCAGCCGGCATGAAGTTGAAACTTGGCGGCTGGTTTATGAAGCTGAAACTTTTATTGCGGCGTTATGTGGCACAAAGACTGGGGCAGTGAGCCAATCTGGAGAAAAAAAAAGGGAGTAAAGAGATACATTTCTAACCTTTAAAGGAAACACCTCATTGACCTATAAAGAAGTGAAAGATTTCTCCCGGTACACCCATGACAATCACTTTGGCCGGGCCTTTCAGATCTGACCTTTTTCAACCTTTCTCACTGAAGTTTTGATTGGAAGTTGAAGACTGGTTGGCCTTGTGGTTAGACTACTGTGTAATTTAAAGGTTACACATTCAGGTCATGGAAACTGCCATTCACACTGATCCTAGAAATATTTAGGTGTAGCTTTTGACATTACTGACAAGTATGTGAAGGCTCATGCCTAGCGCCTGGAGTTGGCGCTTTGTACAGGGACTGGAAAAAATATTTATTCCTGGCAAGTTTTTTACTTCCATGTTTCATGTTAATAAATTCTAATTTTAGACAAAGATAACCTAAGTAAACAGGAACAATGTTCTTTCAAGAAAAAATGAATATTCTAACCAACTGGATCAGTTCAAAGGGCTAATGGTAAATCATTAACTGTTTTTAGCCCCAATTTTTGGATAGCTGAGTTCAATTTCAGTTCAGTTCAAAATACTTTAATTCCAAAAGAAAAATTAAAAACTGTGGTAACTCATAGTATCCAAGTTTCTTCAGAGTTATAGTGCATGCTGAAGGCTGTGGACAGGAACGATCTCCTGCAGAAGTCTGTATTTCTGTGGTCCTATTGAAGCCTCTGACTGAAGGCACACTGTTTTGTATAATAATCTCATGAAGATGATGATTTAAGCCAGGCCAAGAAGTAGTTTCTGCAAGACTAATAGAATCAAGTTTTTTCTTTTTTTTTTTAATAGATAGATTGTTTTCCTTAACAAATGAAATAATCATTCGCCTGATCTTAACAAAGTGAAAACAGAAAACATTTTTAAGGAGACAGTAACTTTTTCATTGGAGTTTTTGTCATTGGGTCATTCAGTGAAGAAGGTAACGGTCAGTAGTATCAGAGATCAAAGATCCACATAGCTTATTCTAGGACAGAACAGACATAACCAGGTTATCAAGCAACATCAGCCAGTGTCAGAGTTTATATAGATGATATAAAATCAGATTATTAAATATTTTTTATACTCTTTTATCTTTCTTTATTGGTTGAATTTAAGGCACTTTGCATGTTGCTGACAGAGAATGGCTGTAGCAAACAGGCAGTAAACCAGCAGGAGACAAATGAATATGACATACCATGAAGAAAAAGAACAATAAAATGTAAATAAAAAAAACAACAATAAAATAAAGGGGGGGCAATAAAACATTTTAAAGCGAAGCAAAGGGTGCAAAAAACATCCATGAACCAGAGAGAGAAGATAAACACACATTATGTGATGTGAGGAGGGCTGCTGTGTTACTTTATTTCATTGCTGTTTACATAATTCCAGCAAATAATGGTTCCAAAAATATGCAGCTCTTTTCATGGCTTATGGGGTTTCTCACTTTGTCGAAGGACATTACGGGATTTTACAGACTCTCTGGTTAATGTAGCTCGCTGCTCTCAGGAAACAATAACAGAAGTCATTAGAAAGTCTGTGTTCTTTCAGCAACCCAGAGTATTCCTCTTCTTATGGGTCGGCTTGTCATTTAGCAACTCTTGCTAACACTCGTTCTAACCCTAAGATAACCATATTACAATAACGAGCAAGTCAGATTTATTACAAGTTTTCTGGCGACGTATGATACTTTATTCTCACTAAACGCTACAAGATGGTAAATTTGGTGCTTTATTTGATTCTAACACAAAATATTGCATCCACTGCTCTGCTGTCAGTCAAGTAAATACAGGCTCCATTTCCAGTTCTTTCCCTCCCTTTTGTGAATACTGATTTTCATTTGAGAGTCCGCAGCAGGTACCGACGAAGCAACTCATGAGTTAATGCTGTTCTCATCCCCCAGGTCAAGACGTTATTGATTGATACAGAGTACAGTTACATGACCTATGCATATCGTCCCACCAGTTATTAGTATAATTGCCTTTATTGTGACCTCTGTGAACCCTGAGGGAACACGGCGAGCTGAAACTGAAACTGTCTTCATCTTGTGACTGCTGAGTTTAGAAGTCCTGACCTATGATTTCAGTGTGTAACAGCTGCATAGACATTTAACTCTGGCAATTGCATGATTTGAAATAGCAGCAGGATTCTGTATTTTCTATTTCTCATGTCTTTCTGGTGATCTTGACTTGCCATTTAAAACAATTCCTCAGATGGAATCATATCCTATCAGTTTGTTCTCTATTAACCTTCCTCACCTACTCAAGGAAAAAAACCTGACATAGCTACATTTACAGTTTCTCTAAATGTAACTCATTTTTCTTCCTAATGCAATTTTTAAAATAACAGTAACTTAAATTTTACAGTAGTTTTAAAGCTCAAGTGTGCAAACCCCTGACAATTGTCTAATATTTCACAGATTCAGTGCCGGATTGGGTTTGCACACAATCTGGATAATCAAGAGAATTTTGCAAACAAACTTACCACATGGACCTACCAGTGTTATCACATCAGTATTAAGGTTATTTTTTATATCTGCACAGTTTACCTTTATGGTATGGGTGGTTTCTGTGCCTTCACCATCAGTTTCAGCCTTGCCTTAGAAGAGCAAACACTCGAAACTTTAACGATCGGATGCAGTAGAGAAATTTGTGAATGGAGTGCTGAAAACGGCTGAGTGTTGGCGTCCTGCGGAATATTTTAGTCATGCCTTTGTGAGTCCAGTATAAAGAATCAGGCACAAAAAATCCAAAATTGAAGTATTTTTCCTTGATCTTTCAAGGCTGATCATGCCGAGGCTCTGACGGTTAAAGTTGCTTTTGAGAATATTGTTTTTTTAAAACCTTTGTGCTTCTTCCTCATTCTTTTTCTCTTGGTCCTGATAAATGAAGGTCAGAACTTGACAGGTATATATATTTTGGTTTTCTGTGTAAAAAAAAAAAACCCTCCTGTGTCAACTACACTATGACCAAAGTGGAGGTGTGCATGTTTCCCTCAGCTGAGCTCAGTCCACAACATTTCCTATGTGCAAGGGGCCAAATCATAAAACTGTATTTTGTTGGCAGAAAAATCATGGATTGTTTTAATCTATCATTGGAGAATCCGCCAATCCAAATAACACAGCCCAGCTTGTTTTTAGCCTTGGGATGAAGATTTACACTTCTACATCGATCACTTTTAGTGTCCTGGTTCTTTAACCACATGCATCAAGCAATGTGAAGGATAACAAATCTCCTTTTTTATTGGAGATGCTCATTTTGCTTCTTAGTTACCAGATAACTGTATGGATTAGTTGTCAGATAACTCCTTGGCTCCTTGGGTTGCGTACAGTAAAAAAGATAAATCTTTTTGTAGTCTGGCCATTTTTTATTTACTATTAAAGCTCATACATATGAACCTCAAGAAAAACCTTATTTAAATAAAAATGTTTAATTTATCTTTATTCTATACACACTTTAACTCAGAATAATGTTCATTAGTTATGCACAGAAGGCAGAAAATGTTTTATTGACGTGCTGATTTATTTTGCAGATGTTCACTCAGGACATGTTTTCCAGAATGCTTCCTAACAGATTAAGATATTCACTTTGTCTGACTGGTTATCAGCTCTTGTAAACTGAATTAAATTTCTTTTCTTTTCAAAACATGAACTTGAAACTGGAACACGAGTTTGTCTGTCAACAAGTAACCATTTCTGTGTAAACACAGGACGTAACCAGAAGAATTGGATGGGTTTGGGCACGAGGCCACGGGCCTGTGAGGTCTGTGTTATTGTGGTGAATGAGTGGGAACTCTCGGATACGCAGCCACACCCTCGTGACTCACATAGTGTCTGTGTTTAGCTGCTTGGTTTTGAGTTGTGCTTGGAATGTTCTGACAGCCAGACTGACACACCCCAAAAACATGAGGATTAGTGGAGGGGTTCATGCCAGGATTCATCCAGTTTAAACAGTTATAATTTTAGATCCACGTGTGTGAGAACAAGTTTGAACGGTGGTACATGTACTGTTTGTATTATAGGAAAAATTAAAACGGGTTGATTTAAGGTCATAAGTGATGTGATTAGATCATTTTGTTCTGATGGCTCTGACATATTGAATTCATTTTGGTAGGAAGAAAAATGTTTTACAGCTTTTTCCAAACACTTTATAGCAAATCAGGTCCAAAATTGACTAGTTATTTACCTAGTAAAATGTTGTAAAGTAAATATATACATTGTGTACACTTTTTTCAATGTCAGAATTTGTTTTATTGAAAGTCAAACAGTTCTTTTTCTGTAAAATAATTTGGTGAATGATGTAATGCAGGGGATTTTACAATATGGCTGAGAAATATATCACAATATGAGTTTCAAATTAGTCAATATTGATAATTATATTGACTAATATGATATAATGCTAAATTGGTGGCGGATCTTTCTTGTTTTTTTTGTGGTTTCTTTGTTTTGTTTTAAGCAGCTGGTTCTGTGTTTGGATCTGTTCAAATATATCTCTGTGCTTCACTAAATCTAAAAAGGTCAAAATATCCCATATGAAACTCCCCTTGTATAAAATTTTATGCTCTGACTCCAAAAATATCACAAACAATATGGGTTCAGATAAAACCTCATTTGATAATTCAAGTAAACACTTATTTTTGGATAAGTACCTCAAAGCTCTCTTGTTTTCCAGCGTTCCTGCAGGCCAGATCTTGATGCGCTCTGTAACTGTAATGTACAAGAAAACCTGACTTGCAGGCAAATCGAAGACCTTCACTATTTTGTATATTTATATTAATTTGTTTAAAAGATTTTTTAGTGCCTGGTAGAAAATCTAAATGTTGAAAGGGTGACAAGATATAAACGACTTTTAAAGAAGAAATGTAGCTGGTCACTGACACGGACTAACTACTCTAATTTTGACAGTTGATTTGCTGTTGGCTCTGAAGTAAAGGGCTATTTCAGTCTTTTCAAGGATTCTAGACTTTACTAAACTCCCTTGTTTGAAATATAGAAGTTAGACTGGTCTAACCTGGACTGAATAATTGATTGGAGAGTCATTATTTTTCCAAAAATATTGCTAAGGTCATGTTTCGCCTTATGAGAACAGCATCATTTATAATCTAATATAGTAAGCTAAACATATTGCTATATCGACTTTGGAGAGGGTATTTTGGCTTCTGCAAAAAACAGATCACGTTTGTTTAAATTTTGTGGATCTTCCCAGTGATAACAGAAATCATTTAAAATAACATCTAGAATTTTGAGAAGGTCAACTTTTTATTATTTTTATCATCTTTTTATTTTTCTGAGTGTGAGAAGTTTCAAGGTGAGCCATTTTAAACTAAAATATTTTCACAGTATTGTAACTAGATTACTTTTTAGCAGCTCAGACGTGCTAATACTGCAGATGAACGTGTGTGCTTGGTTAAATATAACTTGAACTTGAGGAGCTGTGCCTTAACTTTTTCCTGCTGGAGATGAATCCATAGCTGCACAAACACAAAAGTATTCCCAGCTTTCACTTTTTCTCGGTCTTCATCTTATCTCGCTTTTTTCTCTCCACAAAAAGAAATGCTCTTAAAGACATGCCTATTCATCGCCATTAACAGAGCACATTAATAACAATACTGCGGGGCTCACATTGTCTCCCAAACATAATTGTATTATCCATCATGCCTCTGTTTAGCTCTGACACACATCGAAACATGGCCGGGTAGTCTCGGTGCGGCTGCTCGGCCAGCAGCATTACCACAGATAATGTTTAATTATGCTAATTTGATTGAAATCGTTTTGAACAAAATGATAATATGCTAGTGGTAATGAATATTTATAAGAAGGCAAAGAAGTTAATTGTGCTTCATGAGTGTGCAGGGGAAGTTGTCGAGGCCTGGATGAATGTGGAATGGATGACCAGACTGCGGTGGGGAAGGGAGGGACAGCAGGACTAATGGAAAACCATTGCAGACCATGATCAGTCTCTGAGTCATCTGATGGTGTTCACAGACCTGACATTCACTTGATTTTCACTCCATCAGAGCACTAAATGAGGCAATGAGATTCAAATATGTAAATTCATTTCAAACTGAGCATTTCTTCTTCTGAAAGGAAAGATTTTCCTATAAAGTCATTACTCAGTCTAACATCTTGTGTCTGTGAATAAAGATAGTCTGGGTAGACGTACCATTATCCATTTCTTATAAGATAAAATTTGGTGCTGTGAATCAATCAGATGCCTAAAACCTTTAAAATAAGAAACAGATCAATTCTAAATGGAACACACTGTATCAGAGATGAATACGCAAATGTCATAATATGCAAAAATGTAATGCTTTGCTGGTTCAAATTGTACTTGAAGTAATGTTTTCCATCTGCATAATGAAGTTAAATAAAATTAGTTGGAAGTGCACAGACTTATGGTGTATTTCAATCACAGGATCACCCTCGAGTTTTTCAGTAGCAAGTATCTTAAGTCATTTTCCCTCAATCTTTGCACAATGTCAGCCTCCTGGCTAAGCTATACAGACTATAAACATTTGTTATGAATTATTCAAAAGCAGCATTATGTGCAATTATTGCAGCTCCCTGCTAGAGGTTTGTAAAAAGCCCGATAATATATTTTTAGGGGCATAAAGTCAAATTGGAAAAAAAAAAAAAAAGGACAACGAATTCTGGAGATCTTTATTTAAATATTTATTATAATTTTTTTTATATCTCACGCTCAAAATGCATGAAAGCAAGAAAAACATTCTTCTCTGTCCAGTTGTCCATATTACAGTTCCGGTTGTTTCAAACTTGCTGACTGCAGACATTGCTGACTGCAAATGTTTGGAAATAACTTTTTTTTTTTTTTTTTTTTTTTTTTTTAGCCTTTTCCTGACTGATTGAGATCAACACACATTTGGTTTACTTGAACTGCATATTCTTTTGTATTCCCTATTTTAAAAGTGGTAAAATATGGGATTCCTAGTCTGTGTTATTACCCTTGGACAGACCTGGAGAACCTCTGTCCTGCAACTTTTTGATGTTTTCCTTCCTTCAACATCATCAGCAGTCATTCATGTCTGCAGAGGCTTGGTAATGAGCCATTCATTTGTTGCAGGTGTGTTAGAGAAAAAGGTTTTTGACACTCACACAAGTAAAACACCGATAAATTTACTGGATAATCAATAACTGTGGTACTGTACTGATTAAAGGTGCTTTATTACGGACACATGCACATAAAGTTTATGTATACGTTTAAGTTTGGCACTTAATGTAAACTCCAGAGAGAAAGAACCTGGTCGGATTTCAAGCACAGATCTTGGTTGGTGTCAGCTTTCTAATGCGACTGAGGGTTGGCTTTATTTTGAAACTTGCAATCCTCTTCCTCATTTCTATCTGGACAGAAAGAACAAAAGTCTGCAACCTCTAGATCAACCTCAGCTGGCTCTTTATTATTTCTTCCAAACTTCTTAGCACCATCTACACATTGGGGTCATGTTTTTTTTTCTCTCGCTTTGATCATCTGCACTCATCTTGTTATGCCCTAATCTGTGTGTTAAACTTATTCACTGAAGCGCCAGAAAGGCACCAGTCCAAAGCCACAGGGGCAAACATTAACTGGGGTGGGTGAAACTATTAGTTACTCCATAACCAATCAATTAAAACACCCCCTCCACCCTCTGGTGGTGAGCATTCGACTTGTGGATGCCAGTGTGTGTTCTATCATACAGATGATATCAGCTAAAACCTCTTATGAACAAGGTTTCAGCTGTTATGTGCAGCTTTTTAGGTGTATAAAACAGCTCAACCTTTTCTGTAAGGATTGCCTGCTACTTTCCTCCTCACACACGCAGGCATTTGCACGCACTAACATTTGAACACACACTGTGCGCAGTACATCTCTCTTTGGAGTAAGTGCTGGGTTAAATTTCAGGCAGACCATTTCTCACTGTCAGTAATGCACATAACTCGAGCAGAGAATCTGGGCTGATGGGTAACACGATTACTCATTATGCCTTTCCATGAAGGAGGAAATGAGATTAAAAGTTGCCCTTTTACATCTTAGGGAAACAGCAGCCCAGCACATGGTGGGCTGTGTCAGAAGCTGGCAGCTCACAGCAGAGTGCAACTTCTAATCCATCTTGATCTCATTAGGATGGCACTGTTGATTTTTTTGTAACTGAAATGTTCCTTTAGATGCTGCCACAGGAATGCAGGGAGGCTGTTTTGGTTCAGACGGTGCATCTGCAATTTCAGCTGACTAAGCGCGAATGGATGGAGTGCTGCACATGCCAGCGCTGGCAGGAGTTGGCAAGACATGGGAAGGGGAAAAACAGTGTGTGTGTTTGCGTGCTTCAATACTAAGAAGCCCATTTTTCCAAAAACATGAAAGGAATGAGACTTAGTCATTTAACAGCCAGGGTTCTATATCTTTAAGATTGCTTGCAGAGATAGTTATAGATATGGTGAAACAAAAGTAAAGAACAAAACAGTAAGAAGGGATTAAAAGAAGTGAGATCAGGAGTGATGTAGCGGTCACAGGGGTGGCTTATCTTAAAGGGAGACATAAAGAGATTGTCATGCAGAGATAAAACATCCTCATAAGCAGCGATTTAGCATAAATCAACATGATTAAATCTGACATGAAACTGTGCAGCTCACCATGTTTTCCATCCACTAAATCCAGTTTCACTTCAACACAGTAAGTTTCTGTTCAAATACCATTTTCTCTGTGGTTGTTGCATAACATCTGCCCCGCATGACCAGCGCCTGCTTCTGTGTGCATGTTTGCACACTGGGGGGCACCGTTCCACAGTCCTTAAGAAGCCTGTTAGGATTTCTGAAAGCATGGACACACTGGGATCAAATTTGTTGCATTTTAAATGACTGTGGCTTGCTGTGAGGAAGGCGTGAAGCTCTTTGTAGTCATCAGCAAAACAACCAAGGCTGTCTGTGTTTGCATCCTCTGCATTTAACGTCTTTAAAATAGTGTGCAATCAGTTCCAACAGGGCAGTAATGTGCAAGTGATTAAACTTTGCATCCAGACATATTGAGCTTATGCCAGTTAATTTTAGATTTATGCTCTGATCATTTGTCTCTCAAAAGAGCATATGATTTTATTTATAGAAATATTCTTGCCAAACAGTTTATTTTTGTCTTTATCGGGTAGGTAATTCATATACATTGACATAAAATGGTATTCAGTGATATGTCTGACATATATAGTGTTAAAGCTAAAGAAAAATGAATGTGTATAGTGTTTGTGGTGCCTCATAGCAGAAAGATTTATTAGGCAGTTTTTTTTTCCAAGCTTAAGTTTACTCATGAATCTGTCAGAGCCGCTCTGACTTCCCCCGCATCGGATGTCGTTTTTATATTGTGTAGAGGGCAGGGAGAATATTTCATTTCTCTTAAAAAAGAGAGAGCTTTATGAAGTGGAAATTTAAACATTGGGTTTAATGTGAAAGGAACAAAAATATTATGGCTTCTCTGACAAAAAAGTGTGAAATTTTATTGTGGATTCCAGCCTCAGTTTGTGCAACCTGATTACGTTTGAATGTTATTTTTTTATTATTATTTGTTTTAGTGTTGAATTGGGACATTCTCTGGTTTTTGCATAGGAAGACAAAAAGGGAAGTGTAATTATTGAAAGCATAGGGACATTAAGGGCTATTCCTGTGTCCTAGACAATAAATCATAGCTTCCCAATCCATTTAAACAATGTTACCAACACGACAGATTTTAATATTTTTTATATTGTATTTAGGTTTGCATGATGAATGGTTTTATCATCAAATTATTAGTGCCCAGTTCATAGTCAAATATTGTTTGGGATCATAGGATATTTAACTTGAACTGTGACTGGCCAGTTGGAAACTCAACGCTCAGATCTTTTTCCGATCTGTTAATGCTCCATAACTAAATGCTACAGAGTTTTAGTTTTTTCAACATCAATGAGGTGTTTAAAAAGGAAATGAGAGCAAGCACAGAGATGAAAACAACTATTTAATGGTAAACAATTTTTACTTGTAGAGTAAAGGTTTAGATTTTACAGGACGGGGGAATAGGTGCTGTTTAAAAATTGAAATGCTAATAAGGCTAATCAGTTTGTTTTAAAATAGTAAAATGTTTTTTTTATTTAAAGTGGCTGCTCTTCTACAGAGACATGATATCACTTTTAGGATCCTGAGTTATTTTAGGTTTGTTTATTTTGTGTTCCTTAGTTTCTTTTTATTGGATCAGTCTTGTTTCTGTTTTACTTTAATACATTTTTTTCTTAGTAATTCTAGTTATTAAGTTTATTTCTTGTGTTTAGTCCTTTGGTAGTTACTCTAGTTTTATTAGGTTTCTTTGTCTAGTGATTTGTGTTAGATTCATTTCCTAGTCCACAGTGCTCTCTCTCACCTTCTGTGTCACTTTCTCACACCTGAAACCTGTTAGCTCACCAGCCCAGGTCTATCGTTGCCGGTTTTTCCCATGGATTTATGATTTGTGTTCTGCCCTGGCTCCCTGTGGTTTTTCTAAGTTTTGCACTTTGTCATTAAACATCTTTATCTACGCCATGCCTCTGCTGTTCTGCATGTGGGTCCACCACCAGCCACCACTTACCAAACATGACAATCACATGGTTTATACTCAGTTTATACCTGACTGAACCAAAATTGTTTGAAAAAACTCAAACTTAGCTGATCAGAACAAACACTTCATACCAGCTTTCAAACATCGCCATAGAGGGTTGATAATTTGGGCTTGTTTTGCTGTGGCAGGACCTGAGCAGCTTGCAGTTCATGACTTGACAATGAATTCCCCTCCTAGATTCAAATGTGAAGCAATTTGTCCAACAGCTAAATCTCAGTTCAGTTCAAAAATGATCAGAACGAAGACTGAAAATACACCTGAAGATGTGCAATGCTATGGCTAGAAAAGGGGAGAGCAACGGCCTATCCAAAGGTGTTTTTTGTGAACTCAAGATTAAATTTAAAGAACTTTTGAAACTTCTTTCATTTTTATGTCCTGATACATAAAACCCTCAAACTAAAACATTTTATTATTTGTCATGACTAATTATCTTTTTGAGTCATTTTAACATCATGAAGTTAGTGGCTCAGTAATTGTAAGTTGTTAAAAAAAGATAATTAAATAAGACATTTCTGCTTTATTTTCAACATTTTATTCCTGCAAACTTTGTAATATACACATACATAACACAATTTAATCCTTTTTGCAGTGGCATGAACAAGGTTTCCTACTGTGAGCTGAAGTGTCTAAATGATTCATTCAAATCTTTATTTCATCTACAGTTAACAAGAAATTATATGTTTTTACCTGCAGGGGGTTGCTTGGTACACTTTCATCAAAACATAATGTCTTTTTTTTTCTAATCTGAAAAATTTGCAGCTGAAAAACGTTCAGTTGCATGGGAATTTATCAATGTTAACTGTTAATTGACTTATCCTGCGATTTTACATTTCTGTGGTAATTACATTCTTCAGCTGTGCTTTGAGTCGATGATAGGTTTTCCCCACAGAGACTGTAGAGCATGTCACATCACACTGTATCATAGGAAGCTCTCGACATTAAGAAGGTGCGCCGCCTCGAGCCACATCGTTGTGCTAATTTCCATGGACATTATTAAAGTCTCCTCTGATTCTGGCCAGTGTTTAACAACGAGGAGCAATGCTCTGTCTACTCAGGTTCATTAAGTGCAGTTCCGTGTGTGCTGCAGAAATATTCCTTGGTTTCTATGGCAACATCATCTCTCTTAGATATTTTACTGCAGAGCGTCCAATATATCCGTATTCAAGATGCTCAAGGACTGACAGTCATCACAAAAGTCTAGATATGTTAGAGATTAAAAAACCAAGAGGTTTAAAACTCCACTTATTGATTTGGTACGGTATTAATGTTTTTGTCACATATAATCTTTTTAGACTTACAGTTGAAACCAGGTCTCTGTCTGCTTTGCTGTCGCAAAGCTGTGTGTGCATTTGCAAACTGTTGCTTTCAAAGCAACGACTTCTTCATCTCTGAGTGGCCTTTCAGCTCATTCAGGAAACCTTTCACTCTGGATCACCATAAACCTGGTCGTAAACTGTTTGAAGAACTTGTTTTTAAAAGTATTTTTAATCATGATTTAAAAAACTCATGTGGATGCGGTAAGATAATTTCTTTATCCACTCAGCAAATGTGAGCAATTTCCACCTATTTTTGCATCTTGTCACAGTTGCCCTTTTTCTGCCACAAAAACAGCAGGTAGAAATGTAAATAAATGGATTGAAGAGAGAAAACTCTTAAAAGTATAATAAATACATGCATTAGGACAGATAACACGGGGATGTGTATTTCTGAATAGACATATACTGTATATATAAAGTGTTAAGATGTCAACAGATTTTAAGACTGTTGAACCATTAATCTTCTCTTAATTAACTTGCAAAAAATCCATCAGATTGTATCATTATTATATGTATTCTAAAGAAATTATATACCATTTCATGCTACCATGTCAGGAATGATTTGAGTTGCCCATTAACCTCTGCATAATGACCTTTATTTATTGGATATTCTATAATTTTAAGGTTTGCATTTGACACAATGAAACAGCAACAAGAGTTTATGCACAGTTTTAACAATTTATTAGTTAAAAAACTCATTTGCCTGTAAGCATCAAACGTAAACGATGAACTCTACCTGCTGTCTTCATTTTGTAAAGACAGCAGATCCTGATTTTTGCTGTTTCTTCTCTTGTGTCAAAAGTATCACCATAGCGATGTAATTCACATTATCTGCTTCTGCACAATCAGAGAAGTTTTTTGACAGTAGAGTTATGGGGGCCTTACAACATAATACCATTGCACATTTTAAAAATGCATCGAATTCTGATATCAGAATTTTTTGAAAGAAATGTCAAGTATAATTTTTTTAGACATCTAGGAACAGACAGACTTTACAGAACATCACATTGATTTGTCAACGTACCCAGGAGCTATATGCAATTATCCTTGGCAAGTTTCTCACTTTGGCTAATGAGACATTGAGAACTTTTTGGCATCATTACCATTTCTTTACCTGCACAGGGGTAAGTCTGCACTTGCGCTAGTTGTGCAAGCAAAAAAGTTGGCTGCAGCATTTGTTCACTTGTACTTACAAAAGTTCCACCAACCAGTGATCTTCAACCCAGTTTTTCCCCGGGTGATGTTTCCTGGTGTCTGAGTGTTTCGAGTTTGTACTTTCTTCCTTAATGCAGGGAAAAATAGAGAAGTATAAGCGCTGGCTCAGCATAGCAGGCCTTTATTATTGGCAGCAGTAACATTATAGAACACGCTGTGTAGCAGACACATTTAAACTGTGTGTAACTCAGATCCTCTCCGTTCCCTGAGGACATCAAACTGCCTTCATTTCACAAGAGCTGAAATTCAGAAAATTTCCACTCGCCTCACCTGCACGAACAGCGGGTTTTTTCATGGTGGAGCAAAACAATATCTGACTGTTCTAATTTTTGAGGGGAAAATTTCAGAATTTGGATTACTTATTAAAGATGGTACTCTGCAGTTTTCACTTGACTCTGAATTAACTTTATATAATACAGTATGGTTGCAATCTCTAACACAAGAATATGTAAAATAAACCCAAGACTTCAACTTGGGAAAGACTTTAAAGCAAAACAGCCAACTTTTATTTTTGCAATCTAGAAAATGCCCACAGCCTGGACCTTTTTGGGTAGGAGGTTACTTTTCATACGCTCATAAAGTTCTTATGCCACAGCGCAGTTAAGTCACAAACATCCAACAGAGAAAAGCTCTAAATGTTAGCTTTGGACTTTAGAAAGAGGGGAGGAAAGATGAGGATTTGGTAACAGTTGTGGAGGCGTTCATGGCTGGAAACAGGGCAGTAAGAAGGCATTAATAGCAGAAAGAAAGGGAAGCGGAGAGTGTGTTCCAGCTATAAAAGCATCACACTTCTCAACCCCCACAGAGAAGTTTACTCTACGTTGTTGTAGAGGAGACATCAACTGATTATCAAAATCATGGATTTAGATTAAGCAATGTGGCTTTTATCCTGGCTGTGGAACATGGAGGAGATCTTTACCCTTCCAGAACTACTGAAGGGCTCATGGGAGCATGATTCTCCAGTCTACAAGTGTTTCATGGATCTTCAGATGTCTTGGGACTGTGTCCCAAATGGTATTCTGTGGGAGGTTCTGTGAAAATTTGGTGCATCTGTGTGGATTTTAAGGGCTGTTCAATCCTTGTAGCCCTAAACAAATTGCCGTGTCTGCATTCTTGGCACAAATTTGAGCTTGTTTCCAGTGAACGGTGGACTCTGCCATGGCTGCCTCAGTCATGGCACTGTTGGTGGTGTTCATGGACAGGATTTTAAGAGGTGATCTTGGAGAGGAGGGTGTCTATTTAGGTACTCATAATCTCGTCTTTACTTTTCACAGACAATGTCATTCTGTTGTCCTCTTTTGGCCACAACCTTTAGTGTGTACTGGAATGGTTTTCAGCTGAGAGTGAAGCAGCAGGGTTGAGTATAAGCTTCTTTAAATTCCTCTGAGTTGAGGGTCAGTCTCTGCATCAAGCAGACGTATTGTGGTGTCTTGTTCAAGACCTTGGAACAAGAGATGGACAGGCAGATTGAGGCTTTGTCTGCTGTAATGATGGCACTGCTCCAGTCTGTTGTGGTGAAGAAAGACCTAAAAAGGAAATCGGGTATAGATTACAACCCTCATCTGTAATTTTGAGATATCTATCCTGGTTGATGGAAGGAGGTCTTGGATGCAAGCAGTTGAAATGAGGTTCTGCCACTTGGAAGTGAGCTCAGTCCACAACTTGCTCGCATCTAAAGGCATTCAATTGAGTCCTGGCATCTGATCCTTTTGGAGGTTTCCTGACCACATCCCTCAAGAAGGAGACCTGAGGAAGATCCAAAACATGCTGGAGAGACTACATATCCTGGTTATGCTTCGAGATCATTAAAACAAACTGGCGAGTGTCTTTGGGAGATGGATGTCTGAGTTCCCCTGCTGGACCTCTTATCCCTGCCACCGGATCTTCGATCCAGGTAATGGGAGGACAATGGATCGATGGCTCAATGGATAGATGAATGATGCAGCAGCATCAACACAATATTTATGATACTGCTTCATATTTGCCATTGGTCTGCTTTGGTTTAGGAGCTAAATGGGCTGTCAACAAACCTACTGCAGTGAACAAGCAAAACTCAGCTATTCTCTCTCACAAAGATTTTGGGGTAACTTAAAATTTCATACTGAATTTTTCCATATTTCAATATTGTTATAGTAAAGCAGAAAAGTGAAAACAGGAAAAAAAGTGTTTATACTAGCTGGCATTTGTGAATTTAATTTACTGCTCTAGAAACATATCTTTTTATATTACTTTTTAAAGGCAGCGCTCATCACAAGACGAAATCAATAAATAAGAGTATTAGTTTTGCTCTAACAGAATCCTATGCTGTTTCATGGCTGTAAGCTGTTGTCTTTATTGAAATGACTCCCTTGTGCTTCGAATGAGATTAGGTTATTTATGGTTATTTAGCATGCGCAGACAAGAGCCACAATCTTAATCCTCTATGTAAGATGAAAATCTGTCTGAGGGTGTGAGAATCTGGTGGGAATCTGCCCTTCCATGGTTGTGAATGTGAAATGAAGAGCGCATTCTGAATGCAAATTCACAGTTGAGGGGTTTAGATTTCTATTTATCCATATTTATTTCCTTTTCAGCAGAAAGGCTTAGTTTTTGCTCAACACTTTGAAGGGTGATTAAGCTTATTAAATATTAAAAACCCTTTAACATAACTCTTCAGTAATATAATATAAACTATTTTATGTAAGATAAATTCTTTAATTTTAGGACAGCGAGACTAAAAAATAAGAAAATAAAAATCTTAATGCTTCTTGTTTTGATTATTATTTAAGTTGAGATGTTTACATGCATCCATCATGGGCATAATTGTCATTTAATTTTGGACCTTTATATTGAATGCGGTAAATACATTCTGAATTCAATGTGGATTTTCTCTAATCCACACAGGATCCAAATTACACATACAGGCTCAGATTTCTTTATATACATATATAATTATAGTTTCTGCCCCAGATTTTATGAAAAGATTATGAATTTCCTAAATTTTTGAAGTCAGGGCCTTTGGAAATGACTTCCCACGAGCTTTGTGCTATGCAGTTATGTCCAAATTTTAACCATCTGATCTAAACTGTCAGATCAGTTTAAAGTACCTAATTTCTCAGAATCAGAAACAGGGTAGTTTATTAGGATTTATGGGAACATCAGCTGCACTGTTCACAGTGAAGAAAGTTTGATTTAATAATGGACTGAGCAGACACTGATGCACAAATAATCTTCTGCTCTGAAATTGACACAGTCAGGCTTGACTGAGGTTTGCAGCTGCCCACCTGGAAAAGCTGCATGGTCTGTTGAGGGGAAGGTCAGACCAGAAGAAGACGGAGTTATTTGGGTTCAGTGACGAGAACGATGTTTTGTAGGCGTCAAAGAAAGGTTTTCAAGTCATATAAGACTATACTAACCAGTAGCGCCTGCAGCTGTACGCATGGTGTGTAGTTGAGATTTTATTTTGAGTATATATATTAAAAAATTGGGCTTTTTATTATTTCTTCCCTCTACTATTGATAAAATTGTGGAGAAATATAAAAATGGTTCATTGTGTCAAAACATCCTGTAAGTGGCCCACATCTGTGTAGGTCTGTGGGGGCCGAGGGCATGGGCACGTCCTAAACCTAAATGTTATTGGTCGGTTTACTTTTGTTAATTTGACGGCTTGGTGCTCTTTCTGTAAGCTAAATGTGACTATGCAATGTAGCTAGCTAAAAATGAATTAACAGACTTTTCCTGTTTTT
This sequence comes from Xiphophorus couchianus, assembly GCF_001444195.1. Taxonomy (NCBI): domain Eukaryota; kingdom Metazoa; phylum Chordata; class Actinopteri; order Cyprinodontiformes; family Poeciliidae; genus Xiphophorus; species Xiphophorus couchianus. The sequence goes on from NC_040233.1 coordinate 26,259,774, forward strand.
ATTATTTAATGTAATTTGTAACAAAATACTCTATGCAGGCATATAAGCATGTGAGTGTTTAGCATTGAGCGCCTTGAGCCAAGTGTGGATCAGATCCGCTGTTCTTGTGGATCATGCACAATGCGTTGATGACCCACATCAACGCATGTTGATGTGGCTAACCAACCTAGCTGTTGGTTAGGTTTGTGCGCCACACACATGATGCGTGTTGGGGATGTGGTTTTGCTCGTGGGTTCAGGTGAAGTGATAGTTTTTGTGCGTACCATCTGATAATATCCTGCAGGAATCCCTGATACTAACTGGTGGCATCCTGCTGTGAGGGTATGTTGCTGCTAGTTGTACTGATGTACAAAGTGGATAGAATAACAAAGAATAGAGAAACCTTCAAGTTCTCCAAATTTGCCTCAACAGTCAGACAGTTAAAATCTGGATGCTCTCATGTTGAAAGTCTATAATATTACTAATTTTCTTGGAGTGAATCCGAAAATATCTTCAAACTTTTACAAGTTTCCCTCTAGTTGTAGTCATTTATTAGAAAACAGCTCTATTACCTAGAGATGAATTTATAAAAAAGACAATAGACAAGCTTGGTATTGTAGTCTCCAGAGCAATGGGGTTCAAAGGCACTGATGAATGTTTTAAACATCCCAGGATTCTAAATATAGTTTCAGATCAATGCAGTCGGGAACAATCTCCATTATAACAAGCGGGACAGCCACTGAAGACGGATATCTGAGGATGTCGAGTATTCCTGTTGCGCAGTCAGGTAAATATAGTCTGTAACAGGAACTAATCCGTATCTGGGGACGTGCAGACAGGCAGCTTGGCAGAAATTCTTGTACAATATCCCTCATGCCAATGAAAGCTGTTAAAGTGGCTAAAAGAGAGAAATGGGGGAAATTGATAGAAAATAAAAAAAACAAGTTGAAAAGATCTGTGTTGTAGTCAAGAAGCTGTGACAATCCCTAAAGAAATTTACACAGAGTGGAGCAAAGATCAAGAAAAACTGGAGCGGAATGAAAGCAAATGGATCCCAGTGGTAACAAAAACATTTAGTGCCATAATCCCCAAACTGCAAAGGGGTCACAAACAGATTGTAAGCTTCTTTGTCCAAAAATATTTTATCCACAAATGTTCCCCTTAAATATAGAGACATACCAATCAAAGATTCAACCTCTTCTAGCTTTCAGTCACCTATTTTGTAGGGCTGTCAACAGTTTAACACATTTCAGTTTTTTTCAAGAGCTTTAAGTAACTATTAAAGATCTATACATTTTGAAAACTGAGCTTTCTAAACAATGAAGGATTCACAGTAGAAAAAAACGGTAGTATTCCGACAAATAAGAAAACTGTTTCTCTTTGGATCACTAGACAAATACAGTAAAAGTCTTAAGATTCACAGGACAGAAGTACCCGTCGAAAGAAAAATCAACCAAGCAAAAAAAAAAAAAACGGGCAAAAGGAATTGCAGAATATCTCCTCTCCTTGATTTAGGAGCTTTAGGGAAGCTTCATGTTTGAGGGTCTGCTCACTTATTTTGCATTGTTGTTATTTGGAATTTTAAAGGGATATGTCACATTAAATGTGGCAGAAGTTTTGTAATTCTTTATTTTGGTCTAACTTGTTTAAATCTGCTATTTTAGGAGGGGTGCGTGCACTTTCTACATCCACCTCCTTAGAAAACAGTTTCCTGAATAGAATTTATTGTCATTTTTAAAACACCTGACTTGTATAGAAAGATAGCTGGGTGCTCTTCCCTTATTAACAATTCCCACACCAAAATGTGTTTGACTCATATAAAAGTCAGACTTTTAGTTTACCGTTTGCCTGATTGCTCTGTTTCATCACAGCGTTTCAGTGCAGATCAGATGAGCTTGTCCTGAGCAAATCAGATGATTAAATCTCTCAGGTTAAAGCAGTGACACTCTCCGGATTATTGTTGTACAGAGCTGTCGGTTAGTGTCTGCTTCACCAGCTCAACAAAAGGAGAGGAGAAAAGTGAGGAAGAGGATGAAAGGGCAGTGGCATAATGAAAACATCATTGTATGGGAGGAGATGCTGATCTAATCAGTGAGGAAATGAGGCCTGAGAATGCCCAGTCATTTTGGACTCATTTATACGTCTCCCTTTAAAGCCGCTCAGCCATCGATTAGCCCCAGAGGAGCTCCGGACAGGAAACGAGACATGATTAGATGGTTCCCCAATTTCAACACTTTCCTTCTGCTGCATGTTCAAAAAAAATAGGAATGAAGTCCTATGCTGAGTTGTGTCTGCACACCAGGGTCTGCATGCACCCAGCAGCAACATGCTCCTGTCATGCTGAACGCTGGTCATACAGAGATGTGAAGTTGGGACAGAAACAGACAAGAGAAAAAGCTGGGAGACGTTCTCTGACTGACAGCTCATGGGGAAGCACGGCTGAAATCAACCTTTCATTTCACTACATTCCTTTTGTTGAGAAAAAAACAACAAGCTAAGAATTTGTTGTTCAGCAAAATTCCATCCCTTGTTCTACAATTAGTGGCACCCCTGCTGTTAATACTTTAGACAACTTTCTTTTGCCAGTTAAATAGCACTTAGTCTTTTCCAATAGCATTTACAAGGCTGAAGTGTGTAGTGAGGGATCTTTGACTGTTCCTGCAGATCTTGAGAGCTGCTTTACTGCAACCTTTAGATGCAGCCCTGCTCCAACACACCTGGATCAAATTCAGTTTTAGTTCTGCAGAGAAAAGGTAACAAACCATTCAGCTGATTAAATTAAAACTTTGAATTAAATTCAATCAATTGAAACCTTTTCTGCACATCATCACCCAGGGTGCAAATAATTATGGATGCACTAAATATATAACAGTAATTTCACCATAACTAGTGTACACTTGAAATAAGACTAAACTAAATAACTTTTCAGTCAAGTAGAGGAGCTTGTTTTAGGTAAGTAATTCCTTACTATTGATGAAAAATGTATTGTTCCATTAGTAAATTATTTCATTTATAACAATACATTTTTCCCGTGTGTGAAATAATCTGTCAATGGAATAAATATTTTTTCCTCAGTGTTGAGGACTGTTAAGAAAAAGTTACTTGTAAGTCAGTTTTCTTATTTCAACTGCACTAAGATATTTCCACTGGAATCCAGACCAAAATTACTTGGTAATATTTAGTGTTTAACATTTTAGCTGTTGGCTTTCTGAGTGTTTGGGAGTGCATGCCGACATGTCCGCAGTATAAATATAATTCCCTTAACAGATTTACTTTTTGGGTAATCTGTTATGTTTTCACTTGTAACGAACCACACCTTTGCTCTTGTGAAAAAGAATCATACTTACATTCTTAGAGGAACTAAAGTGATTTAAGGGATTTTGAAGCAGGGAGTTGTTTTTACTATAACACATAGACAACAAAATGAGTTCCATATGGTTCGGGTTGAGCTAGCCTCCAAACGGAGCCTGCACCACACCCTGCTTATCACCCACTCTTAAATATGTGATCCCAACCATTTCTGTCAGGACTGAATCTTGCACGACGCAGCAAGAATTATCTCTGAAACGAGTCTTGGCTCCCACATGTGAGACCTTTAAGATAGCTCTATCCTCTTATACTTATCCTTTACAAGCACACGCACGCACACACACACACACCCCCACACGCACATAAAGCCACTTTTTCACAACGTGAGCTCACAAGGAGGAGAATTCTGATTAGGCTGCATCCAAAGCTGCCACCCACGGGACCCGAGGGAGATATGAATTTGAAAAGACACTACATTGCCAATATGAAGCGCCTGCATCACTGGGCAACAGGGACTTGTGTTGAGACGTGCTTTCCAGAGACCTGACAGGATAGACGGGCAGGAAGGGAGGGTGAGCAGGGCTGCTGCTGCTGCTGAGGGCAGGGAGGGGGCATCTTGGAAGCTGAATGTGCAGCAACAAGGGTCTCTCATTAAAGAGCTACGGCAGCGAGCATACTCACACACTCACACACCCCTGGCCAAGATGGTAATCACACAACCAGCAGAATATGCAGAAGAAATGTGTTTCTTTATCTGCAACCAAGAGTACCACCAATTAGTTTAATCCCTAATTAATTAACTAATTACAGCTGTTTGTTTTGCATGATCTTAATGACCAGAACTCTTGGTGTTAATGATAAGCACACTAAAACTGTAAGAGACTGTCAAGTCTAATTTTAAGTGTAAAGCTGCTCTTGTTTTATTAAAAGATCCCTTTAGAAAAGAGTCATTCAGTGCTCAGAGCCTCTGCTAAATTAAAAAAGATTAAATATTTTTAACAGAGTCATACTTTTTTCTTACTCATTGCATCTCTTTGTCTTCCATCCATCCATCCATCCATCCATCCATCCATCCATCCATCCATTCATTCATTCATTCATTCATTCATTCATTCATTTTCTAACACCCTTATCTCTAGTGGGGTACGGAGGGTTGCTGGTGCCCATCTCCAGCAAACGTTTCGGGCGAGAGGCAGGGTCACCCTGGACAGGTCACCAGTCTGTCTCTTTTTGTCTTTAATAAACTTTATAAAATACTACCAGCTCATGGGATGATGTGTCACTCTTATTAGAGGAGTAACTCAATCTAATAAAGGACGCAGAATGAAGAGAACAGCTGATACCAATGGCTTTAAGGCTTTCTATAGATTGCATTGTTTTGTTTCAGTTATGATCATCTATGAAATCCAAGTGTTTTTGCTATTTCATCTTTAATAATAAAAAGGGTAAAAAAACAACTTTTTCATTTGTCAATAACAATGTCTGAAAGTTAAGCAATACATTTTATTATTTCTTTATTACTCTGTAGATTCCTCATGTCAGCTCTGTAAATATGTCACACTTTCAACAATGTTCTTAATAATTTTTGAAGGAAAAGATGGTGAGAATTAGAGGAACATTTTCTTCTGTTGAGCTTCGTTTACCAACGGAAAGTGTCTGAAGTCCAGGAAACATCATATTAAATTTTTGTTCTGTCATCAGTGGAAACAGATCTGTGATCTATAAACAGGATTAAGATCAACATGGACTGACAGAATGATTCCCGTGAAAGAATCCTCTCGTCCAGAATTGACACTTTCAAGGTTGACTGAAATTTTCTGCTGCTTTATATGCACAGGCCAAAAGACTTCAGGACAAACTGTTGGTATTCAGGAGAGACGGTTAAACTGTTTGGCCACAGCTACCAGAGGACTGTTGGAGGAGTCAAAATGAGGCTTTCCAGCTTTCTGAAGACAGAAACCCCCAACTTGGTCCCAGTTGGGGGTTTTACTATGATCCCCAAAAATGTATAATGTATACAAAGACTATGCTGAAACGCAGAAGTACTAAGAAACCAATGAGACGCACACATTTTGACCAAGAGTCAAATAGTCAGGCATAATTATTGGGGTAAAATATTGATGGCTATAAAACATGTAATTTCACTGTAACTTGTCATGTAAGTAAATATTAGTGAGTGTATTCATTTATTTTAGCTTATCTTATGACACTGTGGATCAGGGAAAATTGACAGTAAATTCAAACTTGTGCATCTTATTTTTGTTCTTAAGTAATAATTTTACCCTTAACAGAATATTAATAAATCACTATAAACATGAAATCTTTGACACTCATGTTAATTATGTATGTATGGAAATTCCTGTGGCAACTTAATGCTCCATTTGTAATAAATCATAAACAGGGTTCTGATACCAGAGTAAGCCCCTGATAACTTAAAGCATTTTCAAAAAAACAAACAGAACTTTATTGAAGCAAAACAAACCAAAAATAACTTTAATGCCTGGTTCACAATAAGACCCGGACACGTTTCGATGTCTCCATCTCCATCTCCACATAAACAAATACACTAATGTTTCCCACTGCAGTGACAGCTGTTATGGTTTGCATAGATGCAGATGATTTTAGTTGACAAATATATAAATAAATAAGGAAAGTCTTTTCACTCACTGGTGTTTTGGAATACCCAGGAGAATGTGTGTGTTGTTGAAAATACGAGCCTGCAGGATCGGCTCTGCATGCCAGCCACTTTAAACTTAATGTGCAGTTCGTCATTTTACCTCTGTGTCAATAAGAAAGGACACTAACACAAAGTAAAGCTGATTTTCATTATATCTATATTTGAATTTTTTTCAAAGTAATTCAACATAATTCAGGAAAATTGTGACATTCATCAGCTGTAATTAAATCATTCTCTAAAACTCAATTTTAAGGCTCACTTCTCAGTGATTTTGAAAGACGAATTATTTATTTGAATCCAATTTTTGCTCACTGGAGGGCTTCATCTCTCTGCCTTTCTTTATTACCTGTACTTACTGTATTACAGGAATGATAATAAATGGAGCAATCATGCATCAAATGACGCTCATAACAAAACCGAAATCACACAGACAAACAGAAACTAAAATAAGTCGTCCTGGGGCACGAAATACAGAAAGTATTTCAGAGCCACTCCCAGAGATGATTGGCTTCATATGTTATCCTGTCATTCCACAGGATGTTACACCAGGTTGGTGAAGAATGGGAGCAAGAAGAAGATCAGGAGAGGAGGAAAGAGCGAGGAAATTTAAGGGAAGGTTTGAAGAGAAATGACAGGATGAGATCGCGGTAAAATGAGAGCGGATGGAGAAGTGATTAAAAGGGAAGAAGGGATGGAGAAGAAAACTTGAGTAAAAATCAGGAAAACAGATGAGGTGAGAAGAAAATACAAACTAAGACATAAAGGGAAGAAAGGGAGAGGGGATTTCTGATGAGGGAACAGATAAAAAAGAAAGTAAATCCAATCGGCTCTTATTGAAGAGACAGCCAGACTTGGAAAACAAAACCTATTTGACAAGAGAGGAGTAAAAGCCCAATGAATCCCAGCAGACTGAATTCTGGCTCTTTATTCCATCTGTTTCTGTTCGCTGCTGCTGGAAGGAAAGCTGCAGGCCCGGCCCACCACCGTGACTGGGTCATACAAGACTTGGAAAGTGCATCTCCTTCAAGATTTACACCCACGCACACAATCCTGGGAGAGTAGGCCTGACGCCAGAGCACAACATGAACCAGCTGTTCTCCTGCTCTTGCATTCGACCAACCAACAGCTCCAACCATGACTGACAGGCAAGGGGGAAAAATCTGGTGCTAACTGTAATTCTGATCTTGCATAACAGACTTGAGGCAAAAGATAAGTCCGGGGATTTCTTGCCTCCAGATGTCCTGAATTTGCCAGCACTTGACCCAGTGACCTGACTGTTAGTCACAAGACCTGCTATCCGTGGATGTCAGACATTAGCTGAACTGCAGCAACTAAATCACCAAACAAAACTCCCGTGGTCTTAACATTAAATCTATACCTTCTGTTCCAGGGACAGATTTGGAGGTAAATCTACTGTTTCCTCCACGGGAAAAATAAAGAGGCCACTCATTCTCAAATGTCCACAGCTCCATAACTTCAGAAAAAGATAAGGCATATTTTGCTGTCATAAAATCCAGAAATAAAAGAGGCATTTGGAGTTTAACAACCCTCATTTTTGCCCAGTACTCATTTTGACTGGTGATAATTAAAGCCTGCACATGTAGCATGCATGAACAACATATTGTTTTTAATGAATCTCCATTGGCACCATTATGGGCTCTCCTGCTGTTAAGAGCTTTTATGACCCCCTATTGCCAATAGGAAGGCACTTTGAGCGTAAAGAAAGGGGAATCTTTAACCATCCTCAATGCACAGTCCTAAATTTTCTCTTCATTTGAGCAGACCCCAAAGATTTTCTGTTGGGTTTAGGTCTGACAATCGTTGGACCCTGGAAAAGATTGATTTTATATCATGTTTTGAATCAGTATAATCCTGAAAACCAAGCAAAAACACATTTTATTTAAGCTTCTCAGTGTTTAGACAGTGTTAAAAGAAACAGACCCACAGCATAACCGATACTCTACCATACCTAAAAGTAGCTTTGTTTTCATTACAAATGTGCTCAAAACTTTGTCAATATTTCGCTAATTTCAAAAAAGCTACATTTTGTAATTGCATTAAATAAGAAAAACTGTTGAAATCAGATGTGAATAACTTTGTTCATGCAACAATCATTTAAAAAACATGCCATGCCGATATCCTCCAACGTCCTGTTGTCTATTTCTTCTTGGTTTGTACCAGTGGTGACATCTGGTTGTTGATCATGTGACTCATGTGACGCAACAAAAATGTTTCCACTGCAGTTTTTGCAAAATACATTTATTTCTATACGGATGAAAAACCACGACATCCTAGGGCCAAACTTATCAAAAAACAAGAGTTTTAAAAAAATTGACACGTTTCCATTTACAAAATGTCAAATTGAGCAATTATATTGCCAATGGAAACTCGGCAAGGGATTGTGAAGTGCTTTTCTACATATTTATCCTTTGTTTTCTCATCTGACAAAAGCACAGATGGCTCCAGTGTCAGTAGTTTTGGTAAACTCCTCATGTTTACACTTGTGATGGTTGAAGAGAAAGGTCTTTAACAACCAGCATACTATAGATAGTGTCTGAAAGTTGTTACTTAGAGTAAGTGACTCCAAGATGTTGCCTGTTGCTCAAAAATGTTATTTTTTTCCCACAAAATACTATGAATAAAACTTAAAAAGCGTTTGTGATATTATCTGAGTTTCTATGCAGCCTGGTTTATGAAGTTTCTTTTCAGTATCTGGAATTACAAATATGTGTAATTTAAAAATAGGTTACTCATAGATCAACAAATCTTGAAATTTTAAAACCGGAAAATTATGACATTTTAAAATATGTAACTAGTACACATTTAAAGATTAAATTATTTCAAGACTTTTAACACACCCTCACTAAGCTTGTCAATAATTTTGTCAGGCTTTGTATATTGGTATTATTTTTCTGTTACAGCTCAAGCGTCAGGTAAAACAGTCAGAGAAGTTAAGTGAGATAAAGTAGTCCAATTTGATATTAACTAAATTACATACAAGAAAAAAAAAAGTGTTTCCTTGCCATCGCTGCATTTCCTAAAAATAAACCCAGAAAAAGGATTTGCCTTCTTAGGATTAGATTCTGCTGCAGCCACTTTTCTTAACACCTTCCAGTGACAGAGGTACAAAACTGAGGGAAAAACAAACACAATTTAAAAAATCTGGCAGCTACTTTGGAAAAATTGCATTCCACACCACTTACCAGGAGGAATAGTTGATTTGCATAACATGATCCAAGAAAGATAAATGTAACTGCAGCATTTCCAATTTAAATGTCTCTACAATAATAAGTAAAAAAAACTTAAATGTGAGTAACCACAAATAAAGTTTTAGAACTCATTTTTATGAAATTGTACACGTCCAAATACTTCCATATTCTTTGAGTGAAAGTAATATAAAAGAGAAGAAAATGAATGCATTGCAGGGTCAAGAAAACAAAAGCAGTATAGCATAAAAACCAAAGTCATTGAAGATGCTAACTGTGTTCTTACTACACTGGTTTGTCCTTCTTTTAAGGATCACAGCTGTGCCGACAAGATTCAGAGCGAGGTTTTACCTGAAGAGGGACAACGTTTCGCAACCAGCCGAACCAGCTGTCAGACGGGGGTCAGTGCTCACATCCGACACCTGCACAGTTTCCACTGCTGTTCCTGCAAACTTATAATGCATGTTTAAATGTCAGTCTGCCCATACAATAAACAAAACACCTGGCATGCACCCAGAGTCGTGTTCAACAAAATGTTAGAGGGCAAACATGGTCATTTTTATTTTTCTAAAGGTATTCACTTTGGTAGAAAATGAGAAAACACTGCTGTTATTTTCCTTCTACAAAATAAGATGAAAAATGACTCAGAGATTAATGGGAGGTCTTACCTCCAAGAGTTAAAGGACATTTTGCCAGGAGTCCATTTCTTCTATAATCTCAAACGGGCTGACTCATTGCAGTTACATAGCATCTTTGGAGTCTCTTGATCAGTTTGTTGGTGATTTGACAGATAAATGTTGAATTTATCTTTTTTTTGCTGAATTGTTGTCCTGTTTTTATTTTTTTTTAACAATCCAACTACAGTAGCAATTATTCTGCCCTGTTGTAATGGAACTCATTAAATATTCACATACAATATTTCTAAATGTATGCCTTCATCTGTCTTTTACATATTTTAACATAAGAATCCACAGAAAACTAAAAAAGTGAAGCAATATTGACCTTTGAAGAACAACTGCATTGCAAACACCTGAAAAGTGACCGCCAATTTGAATTCATCTATTAGGATTTTCATGGTTCGAAATCTTTTCAACAAGTAATTTAATCTGATCTTGACAAATTCTCCAGCAACTTACAATAAAAACAATGTGCTGAGATGGAGAGGCGAAATCCTGTTTTCTTCTGGAAGCATTGTGACATGCTCACACCTGAACACACAGGCACAAATCACAATGTGCTGCACTTGTCAATTACCTCACATCCATGTCATTCTTTCTAAATGCGGTGCTGACAGCTGTTTTAACACACTGAAAACTGTAGAATTAGCCGCACAAGCTCGGCTGCAGCTCAGAGTGTCTGTGAAAGACGGTTATTATGGAACGGAAGCAGAGATACGGCTCTGGATGTACTGTCATCGATAATGCTGGGGGAGCTCACCTCTCGCGGCGCCGTTGCTACATCGGGTTTGGAATTCACAGTGGAATGACAGACATGTCACAAAGATAAACTGCTGTCAGCCTGGCTTTGTGGGCTACTTGAGATGACTGCAACAATGGAGGGATTGAATCACCTTGTCATTCTCTGAGCATTTCCTCCTTTTTTCTTGCTTCCACTAACTTGGCTTTGCCTGCAGGGTTGTCAGGGTCGTCCAAAAGCCCACAGGCCAGTGGCAGCCTTTGCTTTTTATGACCCCGACTGAAGATTGACCCCAAGCTGCCGGAGGCGGGGTCACTATAGACAGAAGAATGACCTTAAATGAAGAGTAAATTTAGCCTTTCTATACTCCAACCTCCTCACCTCCGTGTTTTAGATTACTCCGATGTTTATTGTCACGTTGTGGTGTAAATTATCTACATTTTAGGTCTTTTTTGTTAGTCAGAAAAGACTCAGTCTTCGATTGAATATCACTGCAATAATTCTTCCATTTCATATATATTGTAGATAGAACGTGCAAGGTGAGATTAATGTTTTAGAAAAAATGTAAACTGCATTATAATAAATAAATGACAGAGCAATGATGCACATTTGTTTAAATTCAACCAGTAATAAAATGTTCTAGTTGTTGCTGTTTTTATTTATTTTCCTATGTGGAAAACTGATGGTTAATTGCATTTTTCTTTTTTGGAAAGCAGGCTCTCCAGTTTATATGGAGACAAAAATGTTTTATCTCAGTCTTTCAAAGGAATCACACAATGTAAAAATATGATGTTATAACCTCTTAGCTACATAGCTTTGTAATTTTACCAGCTCAGTGACATAAAGCTCTATTTGTCATAAAATGTTATTAATTTCTTCTATTCCTCAAATGCGATTGTTTCTAAACTGTGCTAGTAAGACTGGCATCTGATTGTTTGCAAAGCAAAAAAAAACAACAACAAAAAACCCAAAACCAAACAACAAATCAACTTAGTTGCAGTGAATGAAAGTGAGCCAGGAACTGGTGGATATTTATAGACCTGAAGTCTATATTTACTTATATAAAACCATATTTCTAAGGTAACTAGAATGTAGCAATTGCCAATTGAAATGTTCAAAGAGAGATGAGAGAACAAGAGTTAAACAGACTAAGCTGATACAGAAGCAAAGCACACACTAAACCTTAACAAAATCCCAAGATCTTAAAATAACTTTACAAAGCTAAGAAAAAAAAATCTCTTGTCTACAATACCCTTGAACATCCAGGATGGAGGTTCCCCTAAAATAAACACTTACCTTTTGTACATGTTAAGCAATGCTCAATGCACCAATTAGAAAAATAAATGCTGTTTATCGTGTGCTTTTCACTGATGGATTGTTTCAGCATGCTTAAGTGAGAAAGAATCCTCAAATTCTAGGAATCAAACAAACTACCCACTTAGTAATTATATGCTGCACAACGGGATCCAAGAGTGGTGTGAAAAATATAGGCAACCACTGCGCAGTGCCGGTGCTGACTCCAAACAGCTACTTCAAAGAGTCACTGATTGCTCATGGAGTAGGAACGCTGCCTGACTCATGCTGCTTACCTCAAAAAATGCATTAGAAAGACATCTTTGTTTTGTGTGTTATTCCAGGAGATTTGCCTTTGCTGTTTTTTAATGAGCATATTAAGTAGCTAATTGGGAGATTAGACTCCTTGCCTGCAGGCTGGAAACTGAGTCCCCTACTGTGCAGTTTACCATTCAAACACAAAGCTCCGACCGTCATGCCCCTCAGCTGAATTTCTAAAACTCATTCTTTCTCATATCAGTCTGCAGAAAAATGAATCCTCATCCAACGTAACAGAAATTAACTGGATAATCCATCATTGCGCACAAATAGGCCGGCTTTGTCGGGAACATTTGAGGATGGAAAAAAAGAATTCAGTCTGGGTTCTGTGGTCAGCCATAACTATCTCTGAGAGCCACTGTGTCACAGACGGTTTCAGCTTTCACAGTTAAAGTTGATTGATTCTGAAATATCAAGAGATAATGGATGATTGGATTTGTTTGAATGTATACTGACACAAGCAAAGTTACATGGAAGTCATAAAACGTTGAGTTATAAACATATATACCGTAACAAATGAACTCTATAGTTTCTGTTTATTTTTACTGACAAGTACCAGAAAAAGTCCAGAAAGTTTCATGTAAAGGATTCAGTGTAAAGAAGTTCAGTGTAAAAAATATATCTTTTAATGAATAAATATGTGATAGTAGCACTAAGTGTAAAAAATTAACTTGAAGTTGTCATATATGTTTTTTTATAATTGATGATAAATTCACTGTCAGGGTAAGAAAGGTCACCATTTAATACACTATCTACAAGGCCGTGAGTGGTCAAATAATTATTTATTGTATTATTCAAAAAATAGGCACGACTGAAGCCAGTGCGTGTATTCAGCATGCTGAGGTGAGGTAATAGTTGCAGAAAAGATGTGTGCATAGCATAGTGTGAGACGAAGCAATGTTATTGGTAATATTTAAATACAAATACCGGTACACACATTTTGTAGCAGTATTGCGTATTGTGCCATATACATTTTGTTTCTAAGCTTAGCTATGATATATATGACGCATCTTTTATAGCATGGAAATTGGATCATTATTTACAATCTTTGTATGCATCTGAAATAAGAGGCAGGTTTTCAACATTGGCATGTGGAAGATTAGAAATTTAGCTTTGTTCCAAATTAATCCACAAAACTATATTTTTGCACGATATCTGATATTTAAATAGAATATATTTCAATAATTTAAAAAAACCTGAACAAAATTGATAAGGATGTTATTGTTTAAGCCTTCATCATGTTTCCTCAATGGGTAAGTTAAAAACAGTTATATAGTTTTTCAAAGGCTTTTTGTCCTTTTTGATCTGTTTCTCTGTATTTCTGCTTTTTAATAGGACCTGTTATTACTTTGATAGATAGTTATTTACGTCAATCATTTTCTTGAGAAACATTAGGGAATATAGCAGACATCTGGTATTTGCAGCCAAAATCCACAAAAACGTGAGCCCTTACCGAAAAATGCTCATAACCGCCTTTTTAATAGCTTAAGCTAACAACCACGGTCTTCAGTATCTCTGTTGTTGGGGGTCTAGTCTGTCACCTGCAAGGAAAGTGAATGGCGCTCCTGAATTGGCTGTTGTGCAAACTCCAGGAAATAATACGTCAATGAGCATTAGCTTCCAAAGCTGCATTTTCTTTTGAGTGTTTTAGATTTGCTCTTCCAAAAAAATCTGAGTAAAGGTAAATTTTTGGCAAACATGTTAGAGTTGTGTTCGACAAACATCCGCAAATAAGTGACTCTGAAAGTACTGAACTGTGAACAGGTGGAGCTACACGGTACTGTTCCAAATGTTATAAGTGTTTCTAAAGCTATGAAGATTTTCTCTCTTAGTGACTTTAATTGATAAAAGATTTTAAAAATGAGATGCCAGAGCAACATAATTCTTGACTGAATCACAAACTGCTTGTAGGCTCAGAGGCAGACCTGCTCTCATGTGTCCAGAGCAGATAAAAAAGTGAAGCAGCCTTGAAAAAAACTGCGTGAGATGAAGTGCATTGCATTGAGTTACCTCAGCAATGTAAAATTGGACACATTTTCATATTTCTGAGTTAAATCTCATTGCATGCAATTGCATCTGTCCACTGCTCCCAGCTTGTTCAAAACAAGACAATATAGTAATCTTCTCACGTCAGCACGGCCAACCCTAGCCTCCCTTCTTGCCACATCTCCAATCAAAGCGTCCCGCTGTGCCAGCCCGACTTGAGACTGGTGGCTTATGTGATCTGTCTTTCATCACAGCTGGACTCTCCTCCTGAGCTCCACTTAACCTCTGTGGTCTGTGTGTCTGCCAGACTCATTGAGGGAACCCTGACGCTGACGCTGGGGAGGCAGAGACAGAAGAGTGTGTTTGTGTGTGTCCACCTGTAAAAGATGGGCGCTGTGCGGCTTTCATCTATTTTTCAAGGATGTATAATGGAGTTCCAAGAGCCATGTAAATCCATTTGGCATATAAAATCAGTGTGCATTATACAAAGAAACAACAACAAAAAAATCTTTCTTCACACAGCGACTCCATCCCTTTGTTTGCATTTTGTTCCCTCCATTGTGTTGTATGTAATTTGAAGATTTTTACAAATCTTGTCTTATAAGCAATATTGTTGCAGTACACAATCAAAAAAATGTAGAGCGAATTAGACCAACACATAAAATAAAAAAGCTTCAGTTAAGGGAAATGTAGTTACTTTTCTAGTAACTTTGTCATTTTCATTTGTCTGAACGGATGATTCAGGTATATCTGTTTTAGAATGGAAGCACACCTGTTGATGTTTATCAACTGAAACACACTACTCACTAATTGTTTCTAATCTTTTGTTTGGTTTATTGCTTAGATGTGAAGTTGTTAAATACTCATGATTATATAGTAGGCTGGTAGATAACAGATTTACTCTATGATTGCATTATTAGCTTATAATGACATGAAATTGATTTGATTTAATATAATTAGTCTTAATCTCTCTTACACATGCTTAATTCAGTCCAAGTCCTCATGTCAAAAGAGCTTTAAAACTTAAACCTTTGTGTTTTTGTATATGGAATGTTAATAAAAATGAAGCGTAAGTCTCATACTGTGTTTTATAGAAACCTTTAGTATTATATGCACTGATTTATTCAGTTGAGGTCTGTCTACTCTAAGTAATATATGTATATGTAGAACAACAGATGATCAAATACAGTACAAGTTTACAATCGCAATAAAATAAGTAATAAAAACTGACAGCTAACTTTATCTGTCTTTTAGTCTCCCCCTGACAAAAATATTTAATTTCACTTAAATTGAGACAAACATTTCTTAAAAATAACTTTTCAGTAAGGTAAATCAGCTTGTTTAAAGTCAATACTTCTTGGATATAGAAAAAGTTCTAGTTCCATTGGAACTAGAAACAATGTTTCATTTTTCCTGTTTCACCAAAAAAAGGAAAAATGTCTCTTAATAAGTTATAAAATCCGCCAATGAAACCAGCATGATTTTCATCTCTGTTCAAGAATTGTTGACTTAAAATGAGATTGGACATCTTGAACATTTATTTTTAAGTTAGTTTTGTCTTATTTTAAGTGTACTAAGATCCTTACATACTTGGTAAGATTTTGTGTTTTTGCAGTTAAAGAAAGACTTTGTCGTTGACTGATTAGTGATAAATCAGCAAGCTATTATTGTGTTGTTTGATGTAATTTCATCGTTCTCTATATTTCAGACATGGAAACTGTGGCATATTAACCCTAAATAATATGCCCTAGTCACTAATATAAAGTGCTAAAAGCAGTTTGAAATATAAAGTCTGTAATCATTCTATCTGTTTAAAAATGATTAACCTTGTTTTACAGCAGCATCTCTTTCACACACACGGAATAATGTCGCATTTGATCCTAATATGAATAATTTGTGATCCTCGTGGCGTCACTAATTTGGCTGATTCAACCAGAATTAGTATCAGCAGGTCAAAGTTTAAAGAAAAAAAAAAAAAAAGAGTGGCCACTAAATTCTGATTGGTGCATAAAAGGTGCAAAATTAAAAAGAGCTGTCAAGAGGATTTGAAATTTGAAATGGCAGTTTCTTGATTTTAATGCCAACACACCAGCTGACATTACAAGGTCTCATTTTTAAATAACTGCTGCTTCTTTTCC
Source organism: Xiphophorus couchianus (assembly GCF_001444195.1). Lineage (NCBI taxonomy): Eukaryota > Metazoa > Chordata > Actinopteri > Cyprinodontiformes > Poeciliidae > Xiphophorus > Xiphophorus couchianus. The sequence continues at coordinate 26,276,096 of NC_040233.1, forward strand.
CCACAAAGGCAGCAGCTTAGGGAGCCAGGGAGTGCATTAAGGGCACAATGCCAGCTGATTGGTAGAAAGCACTGACACAGTGCTTCGGGTGGATTAAGGAGAGCACATGAAAAGTGTCTCTGAAGTTAAAATGAAAATCAGACGCCCACTCTGCCAGCTGCACAAGTTGACAAAAACCCAATTCAAGATTAGATATTGTGGCTCTGACAGTGACTGTCAAACCAGATGCCTGGAATTTGTCAACAACAAGAACGCACAAGCTTTAAAGAATGTCTGTTTCTCACAAAATAGAATTTTTTCCCCAGTTATTGTTAATATATTGTTTGGGACTTGTTGTTTTGTTCTTTAGTTTTTTATTTTCTTCAGATTTATTTTTATAGAAATTCTCACTATGACTATCCAGCTATTGCAAACGCTGTTTATAATATTCAGACTCATTGTCTGAATGTATGCATGTATGCAACCCACATTATAGTATTGCCTCACTACCTCTATTCTTAATACTCTTCTGGTCACAAATGAGTGAAATTGCAAAATTTTCCCTAACACAGATGCTTCTCCTGGCTTTTAGCAACACATGGCTGAGAAGTTTGCCAAAGTTTTCTGTATCTGGCTCGAATACTTTATATTCCTTGCTCCATGTTTGTATGTGGGCGTGGAACAGCTGTGATGAGACAAGCCTGGGCCCCAAGTGACAGAGTCTGCAGAATGTGTGCACAGTTTTCACCCACACCCCTCATGGCTTTTCATTTCCTGCAAAATACTGAGGGGAAAAATGTCCGAGCAAGTCCCTCAGCTTGCCAAACAGATTTCAAAACTTTTATTAAAAACATTTTCTTTACAAGGTTGCCACACAGAGATACAGTCTGCCAGAGTTTGGTAAAGACAAGCTGCAACTTTTTTCGTCTTGACTGTGAAGACGTACACAATGAATTCTGGCATTGAACGAAAGCAGGAGATCTTTTCTCACTGAAGCAAGAAAAAGCAAATCTAAATTATATAGAATACAAGACGGAAGTATGGATCCAAATCTTTACCTCTTTGCAATGATTTTATCAATGATCATCCTTGTTTGTATTAATTTGATCTGAATATGTTCTCAAAATTCAAAACCAATGTACTGCTGACATTATTTTTCATCTAAATAAATCATCTTACTCTATTCATATGACTGACTTTAGGGGTTGTATTGTTATAACAACTAATTAACCAAATACAAAACCAGTTTTTGGCTAAGGCCACAGCTCTACCTATGTTTTTCTTTCTACTAAATGTATTACAACAGCAATTTCCTCAAATTAAGATTTAATGAGTGAAACCATGGATATTAATCTACATTAATATCCTTTTGTAATTAAAGCTAAACAGTAACCATGCTTCAAGGTACATTATGAATTAAAGTGTGAGGTGCAATGAAGTGAGTGAACGTGTGAGAATTATGCATATTGAACTGAATAGAAAATAAAGTGTTTTTACTTTAAAGAGGCAGACATTTTGTTTTATAATGATAGTTAACAGAATGCAATGTAAGAAGGTTTATTATGTATTAGTTTAATACAAAGTGCAGTTTGAGAAATCTTAGTGCGGTCATTGTATTCATCCCAGACATTACCGTACATTATTTTTAACCATTAATTGGCCGCAGTCTGCTAATAATCGTAGCGCTCCTTTTCCCAGTAGAACACATGCACAGACCTGCCATCATTTCTTCTGTAAGAAGAATCTATGTTGTAAAATTGTAGCTAATCTGGAAATGTTCATTATTTCCTCCAACCTGTTGCTTGTGTTGATGCAGTGATGTGGTACCGTTATGATCCTTAACTGTTTGGGTTTTGGTTGACTTGTGTTTTGGCCATTTCATTTTGTTTATATTTGTTTATGTCTTGCCAATTCCCTGTGCAGTATTGTTCAAATGTTCCATATAGATTCATTCTTTAGTATTTAGTTTTATTTAGTATTGTGTATTTAGTATTCTTGCATTATGCTTTTGTGGAATACGGTTTTTTATTTCCCGTTGGTTTGTATTTTAAATTGTAGTTCATTTTCTTTGTTTTTCATTATTTACCTTCCCTCAGCCTCAGCGTTTGCTCCTTTCCACAGCTGTTCCCAATCACCTGATTTTATCACCTGTATCTAATGCTATTCTCCGCTCCTTCCTGAGTATTTAACCTCACAGGTTCTCATTGTTCATTACTGGACTCTTCAGTTCCTCTCTGTGTTTCTCATGTCCTGAAATTCCCCGGTAAGTCGTCCTTTTATCTTTATTATTAAAGACACTCATCTCTGCACTTGGGTCCGTTATTAGATCTCGGCATGACTGAATCAGGAGCTCTGGATTATAGGTAGTTCTAAGATTATGAAGCACCGTACCTCCTGCAGATTGATTTGTAATAAAGCTATTTACTGTTGAATTCAATGGCCAGATTCTTACCTGGCTCTCAGGATTTCCTTTTCTGACACAGAGTGCATTTTTCATCCTTTTACCTCTATGCCTCATTGCCTGAGTGTGGAACCACTGAGCAGGATCTCTCCACCTTTAACACGCCCCCATCACTAAGGAAATAGGACATTCCTTCTTTTGGCTCCAAGCATAAAGGAAATGGAACCAAATATTTCAAAAGCAAAAGGGAGGTCATCGCAGAGGCATCTTTCATTAGCCTTGGCATTGTAGAAGTTAGAATAAAAGAGGATAGAAATGCCTTTTTTATATATCTTTGTTGTGATGGCAATTAAACCAGTCCTGGCCACAGGCTTTGTCCCTTTTGACTACAAAGAAATCTGGTTTCTGTGTGAGCACATAAAAATTCCAGTTCGAATTGCATTCATTATTGATTTGTGAATTTAATATTGCTGATTTATTAATATATATTTTAAAGCTCGTCTTAAAACCCATCTATTTTATTTGGCTTTCAACTCTAGCGGGATCTAGTTTTAAATTGTATGTTTTTGTTTTTAAACTGTAAGTTTTTATTTTATGCTTTTTTATTGTTATGTTGTGTTTTGATGTACAGCACTTTGTATCAGCTGTGGTTGTTTTAAAGTGCTTTATAAATAAAGTTGGTATGGTATTTAGAAAAATGTGCTAAAGATTTAAAACCCTTTCAAAAAAGTACATTTTATCTAAGTACTGCTTATGTCCAACTGTGGGAGCCGACCATTATGGAGTAATATTTCAAACCAAAACCAAAGTGTTTAAAATGTTTTAGAAGTGACACAGTTGCTTTATGTTTTCCATAAAATCCATTACTTTTAAAATCTGCCAGAGTCCAAAGTGTGAATCCACATGGTGTCTTGAAGAGCCCAGATTATGCCAAACATGAAGGTTAATTTAGAAGATGACAGGTAATAGCTGTCAGCTTTTTGCGCTGTTTATTCACCTGGAGTTTAAAACATTAGTTGGATGCTTAAATATGATAAACCTTCTGAATATTTTGGATTGAATCCTCAAAAAAAAGTGTTGCAGCAGTTAATGTAAGATAAAAAGCAAATCACAATTACTTAAATACATAACAGGAAAGAGACATTGTCTCCAGTGGCATTATTTCCACAGCTGACAATTTTTTTAATTTAATCTGTGAAGGCTTTGGTTGAGATCAGCTAATTTATAAAGGTATATTCTGAGACAGACAATATATGTAAACTAAAAATATGCAGACGGTTTCCAATTTTATTACAGACAAAATGATGCGGTATGGTGGCTCTTAATTTCTCTTTGGTATATCGAGTACCTATGGCTCTAAAGTCCAGGGTAGATGAATCAAACCATCCTATTAAATTTGTATGTAGAAGGTGAGATGGAGATGCTCCTGGGAGAGTAGATGAGTCTTAGTCTGATAAGTAACTAAAAAGCATCAGTTTTTGGAGACGGTTCCAGTTTGAATCACAAACAAGGACCTAAAAATGAGCAAAACAACCACACAGACAATCTGATAAAAAGAGACACACACTTCCTTTTAAGCATGGCTCAGAACAGAACAGGTGAGTGGTCTTGCTTTCATATCATTTATTTGGTGAATAAATTATAAGTAGAAGTTTAAAATTGCAGTAATCACCTTTCTGATTGTTACACAGGGTGGAATTATTGTTCATCAGATTTAGTGATTTTATTCAACATTTAAGATGAGGACGATTACACGTTCTGAACCTAAATCACGTCAACTTTTTAAAGCTGCTCGTGTGTTGTAGACTTACACTTTGGAAATAACTTGGAGATATTATCCTTAGTTGAACCATAAATGAGTATTGGTGTTTGGCCATACCAGGAAATAAATACATTAATCATTTAAAACTTTAAAACTTATATTGGTGGTTAAGATTCTCCAAAAATCACATTTGGAATATTTTAGTTTTCTTAAAAGGCAGGAGTGTTTTCACTGTGACACTAAGCATTATGCCTAACCTTGTAGCACAAGAGAGTGAAAATGAAGCTATCAGATTTGAAAATGCTCATGGTAAAAATATGTGTAACTTTACCCTGTGTTTTACAGATGTTTTGTTTTTATGAAATGAAGCCTAAAAGCTTTTCATTTTTACACAAATTTCCCATATCTCTTTTTCCTTATTCTTTTCATTTCTTCTGCTTCTTTACTCTGTGGGCTACCTAATGAAGCACAAAAGACATAAGCGTACTCTATCAAACTGAACAGGGGCTCTAGTAATAATAATTTCCTGTACCATAAAACCCATTATTCATGCAGGCTACAGGCACTGCTAAAGTGCTGGATAAACCACTGACTTCACATCAATATTCTCAGTGGGAATGCACCTTCAGAACATCACATTGTTGAAAATTACATAAACAAATTGTGATTGACCACGGTGGGTGGGATCAGTGTAGACAGCCAATCAAAACAACTCTACATGGAGCCAAACCCGCCAGACTGAATTTACCCTCACACACAAAGTCGTGATGCTTGAACAGACACTTAAATCGCACATCTACCACTGAGCCCCATCTCTGCTATATTGGCATGGTAAAAAGACCTTGTAATACTCTTCTTTTTTCCCTCTTTCAATGGTCCGACCACTGAACTGCCCTGATGCACTATGGCTCGGTGACTTCCATCTCAGTCCCCACCTCAGAAGCTTGAAGTCTTTTATATCAATATTGTCTCACAGCCACAGAAAATTGCTGCAAATGAAAATTGAAATGGGTGGTTTTGTTGTGTATGGGGAGCGTTTAAAGAGTGGGTGAGCAGCCTCATGGGAACTGTGTAGGTGAGGAAAATCAAGCCTCCAGGAAGCAGCAGGCCATGCGACCTTCTCCTTCTGTTTGCTGTGTGACGGATTCTCACTCTGAATGCCTCAGTGTTTTCAAATGAAGTAGCCAGAATTTGGGATAAAAGCCCGACTTTCCTCACGGGCTATGATTTACTGCATTCATTAAGCAAGTAAGAAGTACTATTTACACAGAAGCTATGGGCTTCTATAAGTCCAAATCTGGAGTAACTAAACGTTATAGTTCTATTTGACCCATTTACTCCACCACTTAACCCGGACCCTATATTGTGTTTGCATGATAGGAGTGACTGTGTCTGATTTTTGACATAAACAACACTTTGCATATACAATCACCACCCCCAGTGAATTTAATTAGGATTTCATGTGAGCAATATAGTTCATCAATGTGAAGTGTAGTTTTAAAAACAATAAAAATTTCTCAGTTCTTTGTAATTCTACCTTTCACTGTAATTACCACTGCAAATCTCTTGCTTTATGTCTTCTTTTCCAAAGACTGATTTTATTTTCCCAGTCTTCAACATAAACTTTCATGCTATGCCAGAGTTTTTCAACTGGATTTATGTCATAACTTTATGACTTTGTGTCGTACCAAGAAAAACATTGTGTGATCTAAGATAGACACTTCTGGTCTTTGATTTTCCTGAAGTTGCAGAGGTGTTCCTGCTCCAACATCCAATTGAAATCAAAATGTAATTTTTTTTATTCGAATGGGACAATGACTATTATTGAACACACAATATTGCCAGATTATTCAGACTGGATTTGACAAAATGCTCATTTCCATCTGTAGTCCCATGAAACAAATAGAACATACAAAAATAATATTACAATACAATTAGAAAAAAAGAGAAGAAATACAGTAAAAATACCAAATAAAAACTATATAGTATCAGGTAAACCAATGCTATATGTTTTTGTAAGAAACTTATATCAATATTGTATAATTGAAATATCTCCTTCACCTCACTTGTTATTTGTATTCAAGCAGGGACTAATCTACAGTATTACTCTAACTATAACTACCCTTCCCTAATCTAAAGAATCGCAGCTCTGACTTTCTGTTTAGGCTCATTGGTAAAAGGCAAACCTTTGCCCAAGTCTTGACCATTTTGTAAACCTCAAACAGGTTTGGTTTTAGCATTGGGCTACATTTAGCACCATTCATCTTCCATGTTATCATTGACAAAGTGCTTATCCTGAGGATGATACGGTTATGGCCATGTTTCACCTTGGGGATGTTGTGTGCAAGATGAGGTGTAGTGTTTGTTCTCTAGTACTCATTGCGTTTTGCTAAAATGTTGAATTATGGTCTCATCTGACCAAAGCATCTTCTTGTATGTTTTATGTCTTGTAGCAAACTGCAGGTGGGTCTCATGACTTTCTTTCCACATCAGGTTTCATCTCCCTAATCTTCTTTTTTTACCCCTCCCGGGGGTCTTTTGTGGGCTCTAGTGTCCCTTATATGATAGTAGGCAGACAGGAAACGGGGAAGGAGAGGAGGGAAGACATGATGCAAATATTGTCAGATCCAGGAGTCGAACCCGCGACGGCCGCGTCGAGGACTCAAGGCCTCCAAATATGGGTCGCGCTAACCACTACGCCACCACGGCACGCCCTCCCTAATCTTCTTTAAAGGCCAGATTTATGGAGTGCATGAAATTAGGTCAGTTATCAAGAGTAGCTTTTTCAGTTACAGCTTCTTGCTAAGGTAAAGCCTTCTTTTCCACATAGGGACTTAGAAAGACTAATCCATATTTTTATCTCAACACACTTAGATTATTGTAATTACCTGAATCTAGTCTCAGACCAGTCCTCCCTTCATTGCTTACAGGTCATACAAAATGCTGGTGATCCTCTTCTAACAGGCACAAGAAAGCAGGGACATAATTCTGGTCCTGTCTTCTCTTGGCTGTTACAGGACTGATTATAAAATGATGTTAGTACTGTAGTTTTTAACTGAACAGTTTTATCTCGTTATCAAAAAATGATTAAAAATCTTCATGCAACTATGAAAACATTGAATTTCAGCTCTTAGTTGTTTGATGGTCCAAACAGTTAAATAGAAGTGATTGTGCCATCTCTGTTGCTGCCCCCAAACTAATACTAATTAAAAAATATATTATTTTGCACAACATTATTATTATTACTACTCAAGGATTGGCAAAATTACCCTGCTTGATTTCCATCTAGCTGAACAGCAATGATTTTTATTGTAGCCCAAAAAATTTCATGTGTCTCTAATGTGTGAGGAAGATCATTTGTTTTTAAGTTTTTGTCTTTTTTTCCCCCCAAGATGTCACTACTCTGGACTTTAATTATTTTAGGTTAATGTACCTAAGATGTAATTTGAAAAGTTAACACAAATATAACAATAACATGATTAAATCTGACCAATAAACTTTTATTTCCGAAGTTACTTTATTTACAACATGTGGTAATTTCTGAAAACTGTTAACTTTAAGGATGCCTTTAAATTCCAGGTCTTATTATATCTTTATTAGTTTGTCATGAGTGAGTGGTTCCAGTGACTCTTAAAGTCAGACTGGATTAGATCTCATGTGTGCTTCAGCCATATTCATTTTATCCATCCATCCATCCATCCATCCATCCATCCATTTTCGCGGGGTTCACCCTGGACAGGTCGCCAGTCTGTCGCAGGGCAACATTTTATGCATCTTAGCTTATTTTTACAATTTGAATTTCCTTTTATTCCCAAAGATGGGAGCTGTAATAGTGAGTCTTTTTGGCAGCTGGTGAACAGAGTCGGGTCGCAGAGGAATCTCTTGGCTCTGTGACAAACCTGACAATCACTCAGAAAACACAGCCCCCTGCCAACAGAGTGTCCAATTACCTGGTAATATCCACGGTACCTGCTTGTGTTTCTATGTCTGAAAGTGAGGAGCATGAGTGATGGATAAAGCTGTTGGAACGACATACATGTTGGCAGAGATGTACGTACACATGTGTACTTGGTATGTGCGCCATGTGTGAGCGTCTTTGTCTCTGCGTGTCCATATGTGTAGCTGCATCTGTGATGGATCAAGCTATCCCTGGAATGACATTCTTGTGGGCAAGACGGCCTGGCTGTGTGAGTGTTTATATCTATGTCAGTTAATGTGTGTGCATGATGGATCAACCTTTCCACACTGAGGCAGAATGACAGAAAGGAGCAGGAAACAGTGAAATGGGAAAGTGTTTTCATGTTGTGACCAGGCTCTAGATAGATTTGGGCCACTGGAACAGGTATTTCAGCCAAAACTAACAGAAGCTCTTAAAGGCCAAAATCAACATGGTAAGGGGTAAAAACAGATTTGTGTACCTGATTAGCACCCATAATTGTAAGTGAATTTTAATCACTCCAGAAATAATTGATTTTAAAAAAAGAACAAAAAATTTGTACGGAAAATGCACTGACACACTGAAAGATATCTTGTTTGAATACAATCCAAATCTGGGAATGGGCCTATGCAGAGAGGCCCAGACTTCCCTCTCCACAGCCACTTTGGCCAGCTCTTCAGGGGAAATCTGGTAGGTCCTGGGATAAGGAAAGGATTCCAGAACCCCTGAGTAGACCTTACGAAAGAGACTTTGGATGTCCCTTTTTCATTGGAACACACCCTGGGGTGCCCCTGTATAAATAGTGAAAAATAAATTGTCCATGCAATTTTGCAGAGGTGCATCAAACAACATGACCCTACAACATTCAGGGAATTAAGGAACTATGGGCAAATCTAAACCACCCCTGGAGCCCTGCCTCTGAATTTTTAACTACTTTGGTTACTTCAGCACCAGATATTGAAAAGCGGTACCAAAAGTCCTCATACTCCTATTCCTCAAGGAAAGACATGCCACTGGGATTGGGGAGGTCTTCAAAGTGTTCTCACCACTGAGTCACAACGTCCCAAGTTTAGGTCCCAAGGTAGTGCACTGCTTTCCACTCTGAGACACCCAGAGGTGGACCAGGATCTCCTCAAAGCCACAACAGAAGTTGTTCCCAAACTCCTCCCAGTCCTTCTGAGCAACAACTCAGGAAAGACCCGCTTCCATCGATAGTCAAGGGCAGGCTAATGACAACATTGCAATGGATGGAAGAAAATTACCACAACCACAAGTTCCTAAGTATCTTCCTAACTGTCCATACCGAGATACAAAGGATGGTACTGGGTACTGCAGTAGGAACAGATTTTGAAATTGACGAAAAACCAGTGAAAGAAAACAAAGACGGAATAGATCTCTTTCCAGATGTATGGTTGTATGTATTGTGCCAGTGGTGTTCCTCAGGGTGGTCCTTCTTGGTTTGAGGGTGAGGGGATAATGATTGAGGTTTTTAAGAAAGTGATTTTTTTTCTCAGGCAGCATTACAGTTTTTGGAAGGCCTGTTTGAGTCTCTCGCCTGTTGTGATAACCACCCTGTAGTGAGTGTGATCCGATGATAATTTGGGAGAGTTGACTTGGCTGTAGCACGACTGTGGGTGTGCAGCTCAAATAACCTGGGTTTGTGTCTTAACAATTCAGAAGGGAGGTTTGGCAAAATATTATAAATGACTGTGATGTAAACCAGATGCTGATAAAGTAAAGGTATACTTGTGGATGAAGAGACGCATTCTTGCACTCCTCTGAGGAGTTAAAAACAAGGAGTATCCCCTTTGTTTCACTTTGGGTGCTGTAAAAAATATTAAAGTGGTCCTACTGACCACAGCTGCTGTCATTACAGAACATGATGTAGTCAGCTGGAGGGTGTGCCTTCTGGCCAGGGACAACGAATGAACCTTTTGGAACAATTGGGTAGGGAGAGGGGCATAAAATAAACCAGAGGGGCAAAGGAGGACTGAAAACATAAAAAAGGAAACAGACATACATTAATGTATGTGTTCTTTCTGTGGGTGTGAGGCCCAAGAACATTGCTCATTAGCCCTCAGTGAAGTCATGGAGTGATCACATACTGCTGCATTAGTCCTTTCAGAGTCACTGGGCGTAGGTGTATAATTCAGAAACTCATGATTAGTCATGGATTGATGTGTCCTCCGAAGGATGCAAATCACTATTTGTTGCCAAATGCCAATTGCAGACCTCTTTAAAATAAGCGAAAAATGTTTGTCTGTGCAGGTGGGTGGACAGGCCAAAGACATCAAGATGGATCAAAAATTCATCAGAGGCATAAAGGGGATTGGAAAGAAAGAAGACAAATTGGAGTTGATGTTGTGGTGGCATGTGCAAATTAAGGTGTTAAATTTAAAGCTTTGTTGTTTTCCTTGTCTCACTGTTCTGTGCCTAGTTGGTTTTAGCAGAAATTGCCATTTCCATTTATTCAACTCAGCAGTCCAAAAATAAAAGACAAAGGAAGTCCTAACTTGCACCTTATCCAAATAGGACAACTGGAGGTGCAAAAACTGATTAATTGTCCAGACATTTTTTTCTGTTTTATTTTATAAAACAGTATTTGACAAACCTCAGTGAAGATCCATTTTTAAGAAAATGTCAATATTATTACTTACTGAAAGCTTGTTTTCACCTCTTACACACTTGTATAAAAGTCTAAATGATCTGGGAGAGGCAACCAGAGCTTTTTTGTTTTTGTTTTTGCCTTCGTTTCTCTGAAAAAAATGTGAAGATGACAGCTTTTCATCTACAACTGGCTGTATAATTATGGGGAAGTAAATGATAGTTATGCTGCTGGTATGCACACGGAAATCTCAGCAATGCAGGTGTCATAAAAGCAGGCTGTTTGTTTACCAAGGTTGCTTCATTTATGTGCAATAAAAAACCAAAACTATTTTGTTGTTCTGAACCACATTTATGCAACCTTTTATTTTTATTTTTGGTGTGTCTGTGTGCTTGTGCAGGTGTGTGTCTGTGCCCATGTGTTTACAGTAAGCATGTCTGCACAGGAATGAATTCTTCTAAAAATGAAGCTTACTGCAGTGCATACCTTCTCATGCAGATCCGTTTGTATCTGCATGTATCTGCTTGTTTTGTTGTTTTTTTTTTTTTTTTGCTGTTGCTCAATGGGGCCAACCTCTGGCTCACTGTGTCCTTTAAGCTGCTGCCAGGCGCTTTGAAACAAAATACACACCTGTATTGCAAACCAAACACAAACAAGTATTTAAATCTTTGGATTCAATTCAGCACGTAAAAAAAACTGTTACAAATCAATCCAGTTAATTTGAGAATTACCAGCATGTAACATTTAACCCAATAAAAATGGTAAAAAATAAATGTGCATTTATGTGACACAAACATTAAAAAGTTGTTGAAATGGTATGACACAAGTTTACATCAAAATCCTGAATGCCATATACTTTCTGTTCAACTCAAAGCAAACACACACACTGAGGCAGGATATAGTGCAAAGACGAGAAAACATTTTTGTCAACAAATGTAATGCAAAGGGCTTTTATTTTGAAGAAACCGAATTGTTCTTATAATGATCCTAAGAGTAACAGAATAAATTGACTGTTAATTTTATTTTACATTGTACCAATTACTGTTTCTATTATTGTTCAGCTACACCTAACAAGAACAGTTTTTTATGAAACCTTAAGTTCCTTCTGATAAATCAAACATTTAATAGGATGATAAATGAATCCCTGCCAGAGCTATGGTTTATGGCTTACTTACTGTAGATGCTTGCTTATATGTATATACAGCAAAGGGGGAAATTCATTATTTACCAAAATAAACTACACTTATTGGCTTTTTACTTTTACCCCTGATAACATGTGAAAAAGATGTGAGAAAATTCATTAGACTCAAGTCCTTGAGACCTTGAGTCCGAGTGGGGTTATGAATCTCTAAAGAGCAGAAGTCAGACATCTTGGTTTTTGTGACTGAAAGAGTTAGTTTGGACTTTTGTTAATATAATTAAGTTCCTGGGAAGTTACCATCAGTAGTACTTCTCTTACAGAAATGTCATATCACTGTGAGCTTTTTATCTTCCCTCAGTCCCAGCTTGACATTCGGGAAGAATGTGGTACCTGTCACAGTCAGGCAATGAGGATGCAGGGTGTCCTGTCAGCTAGTCAGTTCCCAAAACCACACACACGCTCATGCATGCAAACACAAAACCTTTATAGTCACATGCAGAGTCAGCCCGACCCCTCTGGTTTGGCACCCAAAGGTGGACCCCTCCTGGGACTGCAGGAGAGTTAAATAATTATTAGTAATCAATTTATTTTAGGTCATATTAGCAACATAAAACAGCTCAAACTGGAAATGTTTATATTAGTGGAGTACAAAGTTATATTAGCAGATGTTAAGTTTCACGAGAGACCACTGGTATATTTAGTGCTATTTTGTTAGGCTTTTGTTCCTATGTAAAATTATGGTGGCTGAATTTGTGGACTGTATCAGTCCGCCAGATAGGCTGCGACTTGTCAGCCCACTCTAGCATTGCCAAGAATGGAGTCAAGCTTCAGATTTTGTAAATGTGCAACAGTAATGAAGATGATATTTCATATTCTTTCCAGGTCTCACAGTTGTTTGAATAATATCTGGTGGACTCGGGTATCATCTGCCTCCAATCAACTGATTAGGCAGATTGGTACAGCATATGTCTGAGTTGGCTGTTTGCTTTCTGCCAATCTGAGAATCTCTACAACTTAATACCAATTGCTATTTAACTTTTATCAATGGGAATCTCACAAAACCAAACTTTGAAAAAGTTTAGGTTTAGTTTCTGTTCAACTCAAAGCAAACACACACACTGAGGCAGGTTTAGTTTAGGTTGCAGACTTGAAATGCTAAGACCCAAAAAACAGGATCAGTGCAGACAATAAATTAGAAAATTGCATCTTTAACTCCCTAAAACGTGAGAGAACATGAGACATTTCTTTTGCTTGTTTCTCATGTAACTAATCTTCCCATTGGTGATTCTTGCCAGTTAAAGTCATGAAAACCACAAGACATTTTAAAGACATTATTTAGGTAAAGTGACTACTGGGATCCCTTCCAATTTTTATTTCTATTACTATGTATTGCTATTAATAACATAATGACTACATAAAAAATATCTGACTGTATAACAAATCACATTTTTCTCAACAGATGGCTGTCCATCTATTAGCCACAACGTTGTGGTGGGGGGAGAATTTGAGTCCATAAGAATAGCAGAAAATCACAGGACAGCTTGGACAGCTTCCTGGAATGCCAGAAATATGACACACAATCATTATCACTGACAGCTGCTGACAATTTAGAGTCAGCATTTTTTACTAACAAGTAATTGGGACGTTGGAGGACACCTGGAGGGCCCGCTACGTATATCAGGGTACAACTTTGAGATTCATTCATTTACCTGAAGATTTTTCTATCTGTTTTAGCCTTGTGTTGTTCGGTTTAACCCTGAGGGAGAGGCTGCTGGGCAGAACAGTTTCTGAAACATCTGTGCTGTGAGATGAATAATCATATATTATCACCAAACACACATCGTGTTGTAGAAGCAGTCATGCCATTTGAACTTTTTCACACTTTGTCACTTTAAGATCAAAAGCTTTGGTGTATTTAGACCAACATTGGTTAATTGTAAAGTGTTAGGAAAACCCATTTCAGGGAACACATTTTTACAAATAAAGGCCCACATTTCTCATCTGTTTCTTTTTACTCTGGCATCCCCAAATAAAATTCAGTTACAGTAAAAAACTATATCCCAATCTTTAAGCATCCATCATCTGCAAATGGAAAGATACCAAGAGGCTCATTGTAAATCTGGAAGATCTTCTGACATCTACAGAGCTTTTACACCATTTATGGTATATGACTATGTTCTGTTTGCCTGTTTTGGTTGGTGTTTCTCTTTCAACCACTTACATCTAGGATGTTGGTCTTTCGGACATTACTCAGAGGGTAGATAAGTGTAGGAACATAGATTGACCAGTACTACGAGAGCTTCACACCTCAACTCTCTCGCTTTATTACAACAGACTAAAACAAAAGTGAGAAATTAACTTCATTAGGTCTGTAGTTAAAGATTAAAGAAATCACAAAAAACCTCATATAGTTGGTTCATTAAGGGGCCTATCAGTTCAAGTAGCTAGCCTGCGGTCAGCTGCCTAACAGACATGTTGGTTGTCTGTTAGCTAGCTGTTGTAGTGGACATTTGTACCTTGTAGCTGATAAGGGCACTAAATCATTTCCAAGAAGATTCATGATAAAAATTCTGGATAATTAAAGGAACTGACTGAACTGTGTAGCTTCAGTTGTGTCTGTAAATATACAATCTATTACAGACTGACAAACACAATGACTGCATAACCTTACAACAAAGGATGTAGGTTTAGTGTTGACACTAGTTTTTATGAAGGTAGATGTTTTATAAACATTTTAGCTGGAGTACAGTTTCCAACATAAAAAGGAAACACCAGTGGGACTGATGGCTCTCATCATTTACTGCAACTGTAAACAGAACAAAAGCTAAACATCTGCACAAAAAGTATCTGTCTGCCAAAACAACAAATCTAAGTTGCATCCTGCCAGCTACAGCTCTTTGTTTCCTCCTATTTCTCCACATCACGTTACGCTCCCACCCTTTAAGTGGTTAACAGCCATCTAGCTGACTCTTAAATGGCCCAGATTGCCATTACTAAGGTTTTCTAGAGCCATCCCTTACCCTCTTAATGACAGCTGCTTCCTCCATTAATTCTCAATCAATAATGCAAAAAAACACTCAGAGCGAAGTCCATCCTGCCACAGCTTTATTTTCTAATGCTTTTCGAAAGCTAATGAGTCAGGGTAATTGGTCTGTCATCTTTGCCACTCAGGAGTTTACCAGAGGAAGTGGCTCCTTTTCTTACTGCTTTAAAGAGCATTAGAGAGCAACTGGTTTCCTCAAAGTGACCTGCAAAACTTCTGTTATGAAAAAGTCTTACAAAATATTGTTTTTGTCACAATATTTTGTCAGATATCTTTGTGATGATTTCTGGGTACATTTTGGTTATAAGTTAACACAATGTACCGATTCCATTCCATCTTAGAGTAAGGGTAACTATTTTCATGATTAAAGATAATTTATAAATATTCATGTTTCTTAGATTTGGACTGACTGTGTACCAGAGAGAACTAGCATCCAAATAAAAATAATGGTTTCTGTTCAATTTTTACACTTTTACAGGATTCTTCTCTGACAAGAGAATGACACTGAGTTTAAAAGCTGGTGCAATTTAGGAAGTTCAGCTTGTATTTGACTTGTTTAAGGACTCTGAGCTCAGACCTAAACTTATATTGCACCTTACTTGAATGCACTCTAGTTGCACTTTGGAAAAGCACCGTGACTTGTTCAGTATGTGTATGAACACACTCAGTGCAAACAAACAAGGGAAAATACAAAGTTTATTCCTGCAACTCTGACTATTTTTATGAACATCAAAACCATTTGAACATTGGATTTTAGGTAGCTCAGGGGACCAAAACAATTCCTAAAGGAATCCTGACTCTAATGTTGCATTGGAGTTATAATAATCCAACAGAAAGCTAGATAGGATAATTACCTTTGCATGACACAGTAATAGGCCCAGACTCTTTTACTCTGGAAGTAAAAGAGAATTAAAACAATTCAGGAAACATCTTGGTCAACTGTATTTTAAAAGTTATCATCAAAATGCTGAAGTAGTGTGCTATGACAATAAAGGAAACATCAAATGGCCCCTGGAACGGTGGTCATTTTTTACCTATACCTTTTCTGTAATAAAATGTTACTGCCAACTCCTATTCTGTATATTCTACTCATAATCTGTGGCAAAGATATGTGTTTATATCATTCCAGTAACCAAAATCTACCAGCAGGAGATCACTTCAAGTTGAACTGAGGTCATACTCTACTCTGAGGTCATACTTTGCAAGAATCATATGACTCAGTCAGGAATCAAAACCAAAATAATTGGGAACAGAGTGTAATATAACATTTTCAGAAAAAAATAATACAGCTGAATTGAATTACACAGGAAACTGAGCCTTCTCGGTAGAAATTGACATTATGATTCGTGAACATACGTAAACAGCATAAGAAAATGTTATGTTACAACAGTGGTTTGTTTACAGGTTGAAGGAGGGGGCAAACGGTATTACATACATACAAAATGAGAGGATGAATTAGAAAATTGGCCTGGGGTTTCAATTAGAGCATGGAGGAAAAAAAGAGGATCGCCGTTTAAGGTTACTGAGTGTCCTAAATAAGAAGTTGCTAGACTTTAAAAAAAAATGTTGTATGGTTTCCTCTCAATCATTAGTATTTTCTATATATCTACCTTTAAATTGAGGCTTAAAAATCAGTTCCTCAGAAATCATTTTCAAATATTTACTTTTTTAAAACACAAAGTGCCATTTGGTTATGGATAGGATGGGTTTTACATTTAGACTGGGTCGATCACATGGACCTGTTTTACCCTGGAAATAGAATAGTAATGTATTTTATTGCACCAGCCAGTTTTTGTACTGCTCAGTTGAAACTGCTGTAACTGCATACTGACTGTAAGGACCAATGTTTTCAGCTCTTATACTGCCAGCAGTATCTTTGTAACTGTGGGGGGAAAGGGACAGAAAGACCAGTAATATAAGTAAATATCTGATCTATTATTATTTTTTTTAACTGAAGGTGTTTTTTTTTTGTTTGCTTTTAAAGAAAGCCATTTTGTTTTTTCTGCAGAATTGAAAGTATTGTGCAGCTGTCTAACAACGTCTCATAGAGAAACAAGCATTTACTTCAGAACTGGTATAGGCAGACATTAACAGTATCATCTTCATGATCTATTATCATGTTTATACAATAATACCACTCAATACTGGTGACTTGGAGCCTATTTCATTATATTATTTCACCTCATTTAGCAAAGCAAACTATCGGGCGATTAGTTTATGGTCATTATAAATATATTTGGGAGCGTAGCATTTATGAGAAATAAACTGTTCTTGCTGGTCGAAAATGCAATCACGGCATAATACATAAATTTCCTCTGTGGTTGCGTTGTCTCTGCCTCCCCAGCCCTCAGTGGGCAGCATGAAGAAGGGCCTTCCCCTAATCCAATATGTTGTAAAAACATGTAGGCCGATGGATTATCTATATATCACACCACATGCATTACAGCTGCATGATTGGTGGCATGTAATAATCTCTATCATTTCAAACAAATAGCCTCCTGTTGGATCAATACATGGACAGACACAAGCAAGAGTAATGTTCTCCTCCATGGATTTTGTAATCAGGAAAAGGCCTGCGATTACCTGCTGCCTGCTATGTATTTTCCAGTGAAGACTAAAAACACAAGGTAACTAAATGGCTGCTGTATTGAATATGCTTTAAATAAATGCCCAAACGATGTGATTTGATGGAAGCAGAGTTTTCTAGAATTGGCAGAAGATTAATGAAAACCAGTGATGGAAAGGTTATGTGACTTGCATCTACAACACATGGGGAGGATTTTACCTTAGCAAAATACTGTATGTATATGAATACTATAGAACCAACTAAGTATGTGAGGAAATGTAGCTATCAGTATTTTTTAAAGTTAATGGTATGCTAAGATTTAACTGCAACAATGAAAATGGATTTTAGAAAAACCTTTTCAAAAAACAGAAAGGAAAACCTGGATAAAAGCCAGAATTTGAATGTTTGTTCATGAAAATGTATTAGAACAGTAGAACAAGGAAGCTAAAAAATGTATAATTTATTAAACTAAAATGTTATCAATTTAAAATTACACATTTAAGTTCTTGTTTTTTAATTTAATTAATAAAACAACTTCTAGATTTTACAGATTAGGTAAACATCTGACCTGAGTGAAATTGAATTCAACATTCCAATGAAAACCATTTTTTAGTCAGGTTATCTTTGTTAAAGATAGATCTTTGTTAAAGATAACCTCTTTATATAGTCATTAATTTCTATATTATCTCAGCAGCAGTAGATTGACACTTTTTACATAATAGTGAGTAAATGTGAAATGTCTTTGTTTCAAACCTTGAAATTAGTGTAAGGTAATTATGTTGTCAAAAGCTCATATCTAGTGTATATTAAAATACCTGAAGTTTAGCTTGAGCTGTTGATGATTAGACTAATGAAGTTTCAGGATTATTCATTACATTTTCTCCCTGGTGTTTTTGTTGTGGAAAGGCCTGGTACATACTGTAAGTCTCATTACTCATATGAGATTCACCACTAAACAATCCACTGCTGCGTCGGGGAAACAAGCTTGGACAAACATTACAAGGAGTTGAGAAAAGAAAAAAACTTTATTTTAAACTAGGAAAATCAACCATTTCTCAACTTGGTCTCTGGTTACCTGTGTTAAAGATAGGAGTATGTTTACTTACAATTGATAAATACTACACACTTTTATCATGTACCAAGGCTGCTACAGGGCTTAAAATGTAATAAACTCATGTCAGCCATCCCTAATGACTTTTTACAGCTGTATTTAGTTATGTTTTAAAGTTAAATTCTTACATGACGTCTAATGTGATGCACATTTTGTTTATGCCTCTGTTCTTCTCATCGCATTAGCATGATTACTTTAGATGTCGTACAACATTTGTAGGGAACTACGTGGGATGGTTGCAGAATTGGAAGTTGTGCCATTCCTAATTAGATCTGACTTCAGGGGTAGATTGCTTAAAAACGTTTAGAAATTACTCATTTCATCATGCCATGACTGATTACTCTGGAGATATTTTCAGTTGGTTGGTTGAGCGCAGATTGATGACCGTCTGTATTTACTTTAACCAAGATACAGGAGAGCCCTTACAAAACTTTATTAACTCTTGTTAATAATGCATCTCCTCTTTATTTTGCAGCAGGTTTCTCCCAAGCATTCAGCAGCTGCACTAATAAAGAGCACTGCTATTTAACTGATGGTTATCGGTGACAACAATTAAGACAGAGATGCGCTTATTTCATCCACAGCTTCACTTTTCACTCCTTTGTCATTTTGATAGTCTATTACATCACCAGTTATATATTTATATGATAGAATTACTTAAATTTAGTTGCAAATACAACCTCACAATAACATGCATGAATCCTAAAACCAAACATCAGTCTTTTATATTCTTATTTTTGTTGACTTTTAGACTCATTTGTTCTTGCAGCAATAGTTAAAATCACTGAAAAGTATAGACTTTCACACAAAAGAGAATCACTTTTTTGGAGGGTGAGGAGGTTTGTTTTAGAGCTGTGGAGATCTTTACATTGATTTGAAATGCTGATCTCAACAAAACTTAAATGTCTTCAATGCAAAGGTCTGGGTTTTATTGCTCCAGTGCTTTTTATATCTGACTCTTTGTCTTTCCAATCAGGTTCTGAATTTTTCCAAATGTCTGAAAAGAAAAATCCTGAAAAACACAGATGAAAATTACTGGAATAAAAATAACAATAATGAAAGCTGGTGTTTGTATGCAGATGAATGACAGCTGTGCCATAAAACATACGTGAGGATTTTCATCAACACACCTACACATATAAGGCAAGTCAGACATATGAAGAGGAAAAGTGATAGGAATCCAAAGAAAGGCACACCTTTTGTTATTGTGACAGTAGGAAAACATCAGAAAGCTCTTTTGAAACTTTTAAACTGAAATTATCTGCGAATTACAATGTAATGAAAAAGGTTACCGTCTTGGTGCAGTGATACCCACTGAGTGGGTGCCGGTAGCAGCGTTACACAGCTCAAGTCAAACTCCCTCCTCCTCGACAGATGTGCTTCATTTCTGTTTAATTGAACTCTGCCTCACTGTGATTGGTCCCCTGCTGTTTGTGAATGGGTACATAGAGGAAGAAATGCCATTCAAGAGTCTGGCTCAGACGCAGATTAAAGGTCCCATTATTGTCAAACGGCCTGCTGGTAATATCCCCAGGCACATTGCTCTGTGGAGGTCACCATGTTAATAGATACAGAACCAGACCATTTCTGTTAGCATGGATGCTATGTGACTGAAGGATTTTTAACAGGAAGATGATGTACTAACATATACATCTACTCACAAAATGATTCACAAAATGGTCATCCAGGCTAAAATACCAAAAAGGTGAAATTATCAGAATAAATAAAATTTTAAACATTACATTTAAACTATCTATTTAAAAAACAGAACAAGTATTTAAAAATAAGTAAGTAATCACTTTACTGACTATTAAGTGAAAGATTACACTTTGTACAATATAAATATCAAGAAGACATGCTTATTCTAAAAACAACCATTTATTTCAATACAATGTGGCATCCATAAATGTTAACTCAATAACAAACACACATATTGGTCTAATCTTGGACATTTTGGATTGAAAACAGGGCTGGACACAGAAAGGCAAACAATGAAATTGATGGCATTGATTGAATTACTGGAATTTGCCTCAGGTGATGAAGGGGGAAAAGTCAAGATGAATTTTTTTGGGAAGGCTTAACCTGAATTAGAAAGAAAAAAAGAGGTTCACCATTGACAAGATCACAAATGACTGAAAATATGAAATTACTTAAATTATTTATGTATTTTTCTATTAAATCCTCATGTATGTTCTAATGTATTACGGGTTGTTTTTTTCTGGTGTTGTTATTGTGTCTCTATGTGAAACTTTATTGCATTTAATTTAGCTTCTTTTCAAAAGTTTCTTTGAAGGTTATTATTTACCTCTGATGGACTTTGATGAACTTTCTGTCCATCAAGGTCAAATAAAATGGTTGGTATTACAGGAATATATGAATAATGGTGATGATCAAAGCCTGCTTTACGTTCAATTTTATTTACAATGGCTCCTGTTTATTAAAATGAATGTAAGCTTAGAAAAAATACTTCCTTTTCCCATCCAACTGTATTTAGAAATTTTTACATCAGCACAATACAATGCAATCTGGGAAATAGGTTTGAATTCACATGCAGTTTTCTTTTCTTAGTGTAACCCCGATAAACTATGCTGATCTGTCTGTATGTTTAATGTGTTTGTTTGTTAGTTCTTAGAATGTCCTGTAGAGGGCACTAGACCCACATTTCTCCTGTGTCGGCACTAGAAGAAGAAAAAAGAAATGGCGGACTATGCAGACTAAGCACATTTCAGCAGAAGTAGAGAAGCTACTACGCATAAGTGCTGCTGTGATATGAAAGAAATCTGTTTATTTTGAACTGGATAATGTACATTCTGTTCTGAGAGTTCTCCGGTGAGTCTGTGGTTTTATTTTCAGCTGCTTACTTACGCAGAATGACTAGCTAGCTGGAGCTAACGTTGCGCAGTGTTTTTCGAACTGGAGAAAAACCAACCGGAGTATAAAGTGTCGCTCTGTGAAATGAGACTGTTTATGATGAAGTGATGTTTATTAAGTAATTTCTTTATTACTGCGCGTTTTTGGTTTATTTTAAACGCTAATTTGATTTTCACTGAGAAGTAATTGAAAGATTTCAATGATTTCCGTATACCCGTATGATCGGTTAATACGGAGCCCTCTAGGGGACATGGGGAATTTTTTTTCTTTTGCGTTCCCTCGCAAAACTTTTGCGTTACCTCGCAATACTTTTGCGTTACCTCGCAAAACTTTTGCGTTACCTCGCAATACTTTTGCGTTCCCTCGCAAAACTTTTGCGTTCCCTCGCAAAACCTTTTGCGTTACCTCGCAAAACTTTTGCGTTACCTCGCAATACTGTACTGGTCAGTTATGCAGCATAATTGAACACTGCCAGCCTTTCTTACGGTGGGCGCCGTACTTTCTGCTTTAATATAAGGTTATGTGAGGTTTTTCCATGAATGTTAGTATCTTTTTGTGAAATATCTGAAGTTTTATATCTTTCTTTAGGATAGAAAGGCACCACAAACCTACGATATAAACAGAAACCTTCCGTAAGTAGGAAAGAAATAAAAATACATTATAATTTGGACTATTTCTGAGTTATTATCGCGGGTAATAAATCATCTGACAGTTTTGATTGTGTCTCTGTTGTGTTCGTAGTCTGAATGGTTTAAAGAGCTGCTTTCAGTGCCGCTCCATCTTCGCCTTAACAGACATAAACATGCAGTAATAAATCGATTTTCAATCAGTGTTTTGCACCAAACAGTTTTTACTATTAACAAGTTTTTATTATTAAAAACACGACAAACTAATGATGGTAAAGGGCCGAACTGGGTTAACTCGGGGAATCTCATCTGTCCGTTTATCAATCAACTCCAAACCTTTTCTTTGTTCTGTCACAATTATCGATTTATTCCATTTTGATGATCAGGCTCCAAACTTTGCAAGGACTGACCGCCCCGCTCACCGCTTCCTAATACACACAAAGCCAGTATCCTTCCATTCATACCTGGTGACGTCACGCCCACATCGACACACCCACCACACAAGTGTCAAAGCCGCTGCTCCTGTCATATCAATAATTACTTATTTCATTCATATGGCTCTTACAGAGCCTCAGTGAAAACTTGTTTATTATTATTAGCTGTTTGGTGCAAAACACTGATTAAAAATCGATTTATTACTGCATGTTTATGTCTGTTAAGGCGAAGATGGAGCGGCACTGAAAGCAGCTCTTTAAACCATTCAGACTACGAACACAACAGAGACACAATCAAAACTGTCAGATGATTTATTACCCGCGATAATAACTCAGAAATAGTCCAAATTATAATGTATTTTTATTTCTTTCCTACTTACGGAAGGTTTCTGTTTATATCGTAGGTTTGTGGTGCCTTTCTGTCCTAAAGAAAGATATAAAACTTCAGATATTTCACAAAAAGATACTAACATTCATGGAAAAACCTCACATAACCTTATATTAAAGCATAAAGTACGGCGCCCACCGTAAGAAAGGCTGGCAGTGTTCAATTATGCTGCATAACTGACCAGTACAGTATTGCGAGGTAACGCAAAAGTTTTGCGAGGGAACGCAAAAGTTTTGCGAGGTAACGCAAAAGTATTGCGAGGTAACGCAAAAGTTTTGCGAGGGAACGCAAAAGAAAAAAAATTCCCCATGTCCCCTAGAGGGCTCCGTAGGTTAACGCTCTGCATGCAGGTTGGGTTTTTTTTTTTTGGACGACCGATACCTGAACGAGCCAGTGGTTCCAGAACCAGGAGGGTCCCGCCGCCATCTTTGTGACTCGGACTGAAGCCTGGAAAGACGGAGGTTCTGGTGCTGCTGGATGTTTTGCGTGGACAACAGATAAGCTTATTGAACAAAAAGGGGGCCCCAAATCTTTTTTTTTTATTCCACAAACTATTTGTTCATGAACATTTTCAGAACTGGCAACTTATGTGCACATTGACTGAACTGACTGACTGAACTGTTATATTGAAGGACTAACTGGAATATGTAATTTCTTTTGTTGAAATAAGCTTTAAAGCTACTGTTTAAAAAAAACTACCCTCGATTTTCTAAATATTAATTTGATATTTTTATATAAGGGTGGACAATTTAAGTTTTATACCTTAATTTTATTAAGGTAATTAGTGTAACCTGGATTTTTTTTTTTGTGGGGAAAGAAAAATAAACTTGAGTTGTTAAAACTTTTATGCTTATCATCCTCCTGTGTGACCCTAGAAAAAAAGTAACTTTCCTACTGAATTTATTGCTAATTAAATTAAGTAGTGATTACATTAGTTACAATAAAATTCAGTCAAATTCAGTTTTAATTGGTAAAAATGTTTCTACTGAAGGAGGCCCAGGACTGCCCACCCCTGGTTTGGACCTTATGTTTTCAACCAGTAATGATTTAGCATTTCAGAGAAACTGTGAATGTTTCAGTTTTACAAGGAGATGTTTATTCAGGTCCAGATGGTTTTGATGACACTAATTAATTTCAAAGAAAGCAGTAGCAACTAAAGCAGAACATGCTTAACTATTTCCAAAGAAAGGCAGTAAAAACTAAAAGCTTTGAGTCAGAGATGGGAATGTAACCACACTTGTGAAACTAAACTGTTGGAATGCACACCAAAACAATTTTTTGTCCGAGTCAACAATTTAGAATGAAATGAATGTCGAAAAAAAGCTTCACTGCATCTTCAAATGTAAGTAAAAGTTTCCAAAGTGGAGAAGGCTGTTTTTCGTCCTTAAGCAGACAATTTACATTGAGATCTGGCCACAACGTCTCAATATATGTTACATAATGAACTTTACAGAATGGGCGATTCTGTAGATAACCCTTTGTGTCTTTCTATCTTCACAAGGACTTAGCATTGACTTCTATTCATTTTTAATGCATTTCTGCAGTCCTGACCCATACCAGTACATGCCTAAACTCAATTAAAACCTTAGTAGTTAACTTAACCTCAAACGCAAAAAGAGCACTTTTCTAACAGAGCCCAAAGGAGCAGCTATTACTGTTGTGATGTCAGTTTAGCCCAAAGCATTCCTCTGCACTGATGTGGAGCTTGTTGACCTGAAATAACCTCACTGCACAAGTACAACAAACACGTCAATTGCATGGTTTAGCATGCATACCTGACTGCCAAGCACTGGTTGAATCATCACATAAAATGTGAACCCTGATTCTGTCCCTTCACAGGGTGCCCAGACAATAATGAACCTTCTGTGATAAAAGTTAATCACCAGGCCTGCCTACCCCAATGTGGTTTTTTCCATTTTTTTGCAGTCAAGCAATCTCCCACCCCCCCTGTTCTGCTAATCTCTACAAACATTTCAGGTAAGTTGAAAGCTGACTGGTATGAGTGATCAAGCCAAAGTGCCTAAGAGGCCATTAATAGTTTATAAGGCCAAGGCTGATGAAAGACAGGCAGGGGGAGAAGACCAGGGAAGCTAATTAAATCAGTGTCAGGGGATTGCTGGTGTCTTCAGCTGGCATGGTGGGCCGTAAAGATTACCATTATCACTTTCATTACCTGGGGTGATTGTTTGGAGGTGCAGAGTAGGAGGGGGAAATGTATCAGATTGGGTTGTTGTCCCATAATGCAAGCCTCTGACAATTCATATTATCAAAATGCTACAGAGCAGGAAGTCTGAAATTTTATTTCACAATAATGCTCATCCACACTTTATTATGTACGTTTTATAGTGCATCGTTTATAAATCGATTGATTCATTAATTTGACAGCTTAACTGGAAAAGAAAAGAAGTTGAATAAACTTTAAATAGTTGGAACTTCAGAGCAAATATGTTACAGTAACAAGACACATTTTCTACAGAAATCTCATCTTCTTTTGTTTTTTCATATACATCATAGTTATTGCAAAAGAAATACTTCTGTCTTTGGAGAGTGAAATTCAGATGTCACACAAACTTATAACAATGCCATATGTATGGTAAAAAAAAATGTTATTAAGTTTGAAAATAAATGTGCAAGTCGTATAGCATAAGACCACAAATGTGATTCGCTCCTTTGGAATCCCTCTGCTCACCTCCTGTTTGTCCAGCAAGATAATAACAGCAATGACCTTGTTCCCATCGCAATCTGCTGTTCATTATTGGATACTGGTTCGGACTGGGTCTATAACTCCCCGCCCCCAAACTCCCATCTATACTTCCTTTCAGCTCCTGCCATGGACCTGGGTTCTGGCAGCCTGGGTGGTTTGACACAGCCAGCCGCGACTGGGTCGGGTTTATAAATATGCGCTAATGAGCGAGCGGCTGATTGTACTGTGGCACGCTTACCCATTTCCTGTAATCACCATGGAGACGCCGTGTGTGGAGGTGGCTCTAGTTAATGTACGTAGCAGTTGCATATGGAGGAGCATATATCTAGTCAAAGTATAAAGCATGCTGCATGTTTTAAATTAATACCTGGCAATGAGGAGACATCAGGCCTCAGAAGCAGAGATGAGCTTATTTATGACCTTTTTTGTTCGTTTTAGTAAAAATATATTTTATTAAAAAAAAATAACAATGAATGGAAGTCAAAGCTAAAGGTGTCAGTTTTGAGCCTGTATGTAAATTTGTGTTTTGGGTGAAAAACAGTTAATTCATGTTAAAGCTTCTAATACGAAATTTGAAGTTGTATGTTTAATCTGTTCACACTGAAAAAACAGCATAAATTCATCATTACAATTTCAAATTAATGCAAAATTCATATGAATTATTAGTGTATGTGCTGTCCTCGCAATGAGATTTTGATTTTTCAGCAGCTGGACAGCCAGACAACGAAGCTCCAATAACCAAACTTCTTTCTTTTTTACTTGTTTGTTGAAGAGTGGCCTCTGACCACTGCCATCACTTTGGCCATCGTAAACTGTAACATACAAGACTTAGTATTAGCAAATGAACATTGCAAATTAGCCATTCTTGCTGCGAGCTAAAATAAAACAGCATTTTCAGAAATGACTTCAGCGTACAATTATTTACACAACAGTTACACAAAACAAAAAAACAATTATTGTTTTCACAATTAACCAATACTTACGAACAAAGCTTGTCTGAAACACAACGTATAAAGATAATAATCACCTTAACTCCATCTTGGATCTATTTTCCTTTTTTTAGCGTCACCAAAACAACCAAACAATATATCCACCAGGGGGCGTTCTAGTGCGGTTTTCAACCTTGATGGTCCAGCTTAATTTACAAAAGGCAGCACAGTGTATGTAAACATCTGACCCACACTATGTGTCTCTGCCACACTGTCACTAAACTAATACATTTGGTATAAATGAAATGAAAGCATCTCTGTAATCTCCAAAATCTAATGAATAATTTTAATGTTTGTGGTATAACAATCAGTAAACACTGGCTGGAGAAAAAACAAGCAACAAAGACTGGAAATCCCATTTAATCTCATTTGCTAATGCCCAAATCCTGCTGTGAGAATGTGTAGTAAGTAAGCTCTGATAAATAAATGGATTTAATGATTCACCAGCTTCAGTTGTTGAGCTTTATCTCACTTAATGACCAATTTTAAAATGTGTCTAAAACTGGGCTTCTTGACTTGTGGTTCCTGCTGTGTGTAAATGAAGTCTGGTGCTGATCTTTCCTGCATTTCTGCAGCAGCGTGTAGCTTTTCTCTTTTGGTCCAGCAGTTTTGCTTCTATAAGGCCTGTTTTCCCCCCCCCCTACATTTTATGGATAATTTCACTCCCACATGTCCAGACTGTTTATCTAACACAATAAATATATTTCAAAAACATTTTTTGTTTTGTTGTGTTTGTCTGAAATGTGATCTGAATTTAAATGGACTGATCACCAGAAGAAGAAGATAGGTGTGTCCATGTTATTAACTCTAAATTGGCTTAATTTATGCTGAACATCAATGATAAGACGGAATGTATTCATTGCTATAAAGCTGGCGAAAGCTTTAAATGTTGATTTTCTCTAAGAAAGTCTTGGTTTCTTGTTCATGGGCGTTTGAGGGATGGAACAAGAAGATCGAGCCGAGCTAAAAAGTCAAACTTTGGAATTCCTTTTATTCTAGCCCCATTCACTCACAGGCGACGTTGGGTCACATCCAGAAGGGTTAACAGAGGAGCCATGTTGTGATGACTTCCTGAAAGCAGAGTTTCAGAAACAGCAGGACTTTTTAGAGACAAAGACCCAATTTTAAGGCAATAAATTACAAAGTCAAATTTCTTTTTAACTCGTATTTCATATATATAGCATTTTTTAACAACTGAAGTTAATGTAGTTACTTTACTGTGCTATATAATGGCACTATGTGCCTGAAAAACACATAATCCTGGCCCTCTTCCCTTCTATTCAGTTTACAAACAACATTTTACCACAGACATTATTTTGATTTCTTCAGTCATTCACGATTCCATGTCAAAATGCACTGGAATATCGGCTGTGACAAAAATCCACCAGATTTCAGCCACACCAATCTGCTTGGTGCTTAACTGGTAAGACACTTGAAAAACTGTTGTATTTTTAATTAATACACTGTGCCTAAAATGTAACAGGTTATGCTCAAATTCATGCTGTCTGGGGTGAAAGTTGTTACTCTGGGAAGAAAGTTCAGTGATATTCAGGACCATTGAGCTAAAAGGAAGATGGGATTGGGATTATTTAATATAGTCAAAGCTTCTCAAAACCAGAGACACTTTTATTAGACCGGCATCATTTTCCTTCCTATTGTTTTTAAGATGAAATATGATTTTCATCCAAGCATCCACAGACCATGACTGCTTCTGAACAGTCAACTTTAGTGGGTTTTTTTGATTGCCCTGTTTATCTTTAGTTCATGTAAATCCAATTTCCTTCATCAAATTTCTCAGAGATTGATTATAGACACCCAGTTTTGTGCTTGACCATTTCTTTTGTTTTGTATTTCATAATTCCACCTCCTGTTGTTTTGTTTTCTGTCTCCTGGTCATCCTGCGTGTTTTATTTGCTTGTGCTGAAGCAGCCGGACACAACCCACATCATTTGTCACACTCCTTCACAAAGGAGTTATATAATTATTTCCATTGTCTCCAATGACAGTGCTCTTTTAGGGGACTGTAATTTCTGCCAATCAGACAGTTGCAACATCTTATTAAGGTCTGGGAGCACTCTCTTTTAATTCAATTCAGATCCATTAAGTTTTGATTATATCACCAAATTGAACAAAACGGACATAAGGGAACTAAACAAAGCAAAGTATAATTTCAAATAGTGCCAAATTTGCCTGTGTCATTACTAAATGTCTACCATTACGTTAGACCTGTGTGAGAGTCTAATTACAGATATGCAGACCAGTTCATGAAAGGGCTTTACCGAACTTTTCTGTTGTGGTAAACCCTGCATCACCTTGGTTCCTCTGCCAGATCCTAGAGTCAGACTTCTTAATCCTGTCTCTGAACTCTGAGAACTCAGAAAAGTCAACTGATTCTGATCATCATCATCTTTTTGTTCCAGTGTTGTGTCCTGCTTTCCTTTCCTGACCAAAACACATAGCATATTCTACAATGTGTAGAGACTGTAGTTTATGAGATTCTACTGATGTAGAGTCTCATAAAGAGCTTGATTGTTACTCTCTGCTGTAGAAAACAATGATTCCATCAAGACACAGTAGTTTGTCTCTGTGTTTGAATTCAAGTTTTTAGTGGGTCAGATCTAAGAACAATGTTCTGTCTTTTTTTTAACAGTTAGCAATCACTGATAAAATTTCTATTTTTGTCACTGTGCAGTTGCACACAAAAGTTACTTTATTAGCCAGTGACTATAAACTTTATATAGTTCCAAAAGACGTTTTTTAAACTTTAATTATCCTAAGCAGTTTGATTAAAGCAGACACTTACAAAAAGAGGTACTTTTTTTGCCCGTTGCAAGACGTTTGGAAAATTCTTGCACAATAAAAGCATATTATCCATTGATTCCACTTTGTTTTATTACACCAAATCTTGTGAAAATTGCATAATACTTACGCAACATGTATACTGGTTGTGAATTTGTGATCTCAGACAGTTAGTTTCTCTGAGTTTCTGGATTTGTTTTTTTTATGAGCTTGGCCATCAGGTTTTGCTCTCATTGCTCTTAATGTTTCTGCTTGTGCTGAATTGTTCTCCTGCCAGGGCATTGTAATGGAAAAACAGACCGCCCAGGCCCTGGGATGTCCAAGTATTTTATGTGTGTGAGTGTGTGTCAACACATGTGTCAGCAAGTGTGAAATGCGAGGGAGTTTATTTCAGTGTATTCTTGTGTCAGCATTTATGGGGGTGTATGCACTTATTAAAGTGTCTGTTTGTGTTAGTATGTGGACCAGAGAGGCAATTGAAATTTAAGAGAACTGTAGTCACATTTATAGCTTATATGTGCATCTCCGAGAGCACATAAATTAATACCTTGCACAGAATGAACTCACAGTGCCTTGCAAAAATATTTATATCTATTAAAAGTTTTAATTTATTATTTTTAAAACATTTTATAATGTTGAAGCTACTAACATCATTAAAACATTTTATGGGGGGCAGAAAACCTTTCTCCAAGGTGAAATTCTTCTTGCTTTCCTTCAAAATTGTTCTGCCACCCTTGTAAAAATATCTATTTTGTGGAGTTGATGACTTACTAATGATTCTCCTACCTGAGTTGTTGAGTTTTGCATCTCCTCCAGAACTATCATTGCTTCTCTGATTAATGAGAAGCAATGATAGCTCTGGGCTTGAGATGCTTAAATTTTGAGATGTGGAAATATAATCTCACCCTGCTTCAGTGGAAAACACTTTGTCTATATTTCATAATTATAATTTTTTCAGACATTGTTTACGTCTGGTCTGGTGCAGAATTATGACGCATGTCTCACCAATGCCAATGACATGAAGATCGGATTAAATTAAATCACACTGCTTATGCTTTGAAAACAATTGGTTACGTATTTGATATATGAAAGAAGCTCAAATCTGATTTGTTTGGAGCTGGCAAGATTGTAACTGGGCTGTTGGACTGCTGTGAAAAAGTCAGACATGGGTCGAAATGTGTAAAAAAAAAAACAAATCTGACTTGGGTTGTCTTCGCCTCCTGTGTGAACGCAGCCTTAGAATAAATTGACTCAATACAAATGCATGCTACACTTCTCAGATTTTTATTTACGTAAAATGTTTTCTTTCCTCTTCACATTTATCTGCTACTTTGTATTGGTGTGAACAGAAAACCCTAATAAGAAACATGGATGCTTGTGGTTATTGCATTACAGAATGCGAAAAATCTACGAGGAGTATGCATATCTTTGCGAGGCCATGTTCTGTATGAGCACTAATGCAGCTGTCTGATAGCAGGCATACATATGCACTTTCCTCCATCTGTTTGTTTACACATTTCAGTAATGTATGTGAAACGTCGGATGGGTGGAGGGGGCGTTTGGGAGTGGGCTGAAGGTTTTAAGGCATGACAGTTCTCCCGCATCTGCAGATCCACTCCCACATTCAGGGAATTCTTTAAGAAACGGACACTATTTGTCTGGTCTGACTGGAGGTGGGTGGTTCAGGAGAACTTTGTCTTCAAGATTGTGTGTATTTTTTGCCACCGATACACAGAACAGAGGAAATGAGTTTCATTGCAGAGAGACAAGAGCAACAGCGATAGAGGTGGAGGCAGGAGGGGGGTCAGGCTGGTTTTCATTTAGCCCTCTTTATGAGTCAGGACAAAGCTAGCCGGGTCAGAGAGGAGCTGCGAGCAAAGAGAGAGGGACTTCACTTGTCTGGTTGATGTATGACAAATGCACATAGGAGATACACACAGTCAGGGAATTGGATTCTTCCCTCCTCAGCAATGGCTTCTTTTTTCTGCCTTTTCGGTCCTCCCTCCAGGCAATGAGGTTATAGATTTGGACAGGTGTGAATACTGATGATGAATAGTAATGTTTGTTAGCTAGAACGGGGGGCTAAGATGGATGGAGAGAGCACTGACTCTCAGGTTATAAAGGTTTGGACGCCGCTCCGAGAGTTTATGAGGCATTATCTGGTGTAAACAGGGAGAGAAAAGCAAACATATTGTGAGTGTTATAGTGACGAAATATAACATATCGCTCAAGTTATGGAAAAATGTCAACACAGATACTGTACATTGCATTGATTTACAAACATGTCAAAACCATCAAAAGACAACATTTTGATTGGAAACAGAGCAAATGTGTTGGTAATGAACATATAAAATACATTCAAAAAGACATTAGACTCTTTAGTTTGTGAACAAGAGCACAAAATTTTACACTTTAACTCCCTTATTTGGGCTATTTTTGGAAACAAATCTTTAGAAAAGTAAATAAACCCGTATAGTGATAGAATCCTTACCCCAACTCAGACTGCCCCGACTTTTTAAAATTACATTCTATCATTAAAACACATTAATCTTCATCACAGACAATGTGCATACACTGGTATGTTGCTGTTTTATTTTAAGTGTCTAGGTATTTTAAAGTTTCACTGGCCAAGATTGCTTAATTTTGCCAATAAAAATTTCCACACAGTTTGCCACCTGGAAACGGAATGTGCCACTGCGATTACACAAATGAAAGTTTGTCATAAGACTAACATGTTAAATGGTTAGATAAAAATGGACTGAAGAGGCACAGTGGACCAGGCAGATTGATACAGTCGGAAGCTGCAGTGAAACTTTAGTTTGTTTACATGGAAGCTGCTCAGCTTGGGGAAAAGTGTCAAACATAAAATCTTTTCTGACAGTGCAAATTAGTAATAACATAAATTAAGAGCTCACACTTAATGATTTTTAATAATCTGTCTCTACGCTAGTAGTGGATAATATTTACTCAAATATCAGCTTAAGATGTATATACATGTATATTCATTGTAAAGACACAGTTATGGGAAGTGGTTAAAAGTAACTCAAACCCACATGCTAGCATCCTGCGATAGTCTTAAAGTTAAAGATTGATATCAAACTATTTTCCAGGGAACTAAAATCCACCACATTTGTGTGTGGCCAAAAACTCTCTAAGCTCACCTCCCCCAACAACACCTTACAGTGCCAATAACAAAATCCCCAGTATCTTTTCACCACTTTAAGCTGTTTTCATCCAACTTCCAGTATGGAAGATCAAACTGTATAGAATCTCTTATCACAAATCACAGAACTAACCTCTCAGTATGTCTGCGGATGATGCATAATCTCTTCCATGCTTTCTTCTTTGCAAAGCCACATCTCTACAGCAGCTTAAGACTGAAAAACAAACAAACACTGAGTCAAAGGGAGGCTTGAAAGGTGAGATTTAGAGCACAGGGTTTCACTCGGTTGCACCTTACAGTTTTTTCATTCACAACCCCTGACAAAAAATATGGAATCACTATGTTTGGAAGATGTTCAATTGTCGCACACAAAAAGAAAAAAGAAAAATGAAGAAGCATCAAACAGCATTGTCTAGATGTAGTTTAACATTTGGAAGAGGCACAGGCACCAGAGATGAGGCTGACTGTACAGATGCCTCTCTGGATGCCATTAAGGGCGCAGAACCACCAAGACTATATGTGAGTGTCATGAGACTGTTATAAGTCAGAGTGTCTAAGGACAGTAAAATGGGGGATTGTACCACCATGAGTCTGTGAATATTGAAAATGCTTGCAGCACCCCGGTGACGCCTCTGCATCCCTGCATGAGTGTTGGTGTGATGGAGCGGGTAGAGGGAGGGGTCCGGGGACGGTTTACCACATTTTCTGGATGTGGTACCATTTAGATTTCCCTTTTACAAGCTAGCCATTTTCTTTACTGAGAGGGAATTTTGACTATTTTGTCAGAGGCCTTGTACATTCACTTTCGTAACAGAGATTTAATCTTTTCCAGTCTTTCAACTGACAGCTCTCGTGCTGTAACCTTCTTTCTAGTAAATCGCCCATGAGAAACAACTAATTAATATCTGCAAGGTCTTTTTGTTATACTCACTTACATGACCGGGCATGTACAAGTATTTCTTACAAATGCAATTTCAGGCAGATTTGATCATTTTCCCCTCAGCATTCAGTAGTTTCATAATTTCACTCCCTCTACTCACCTCACAAAGAGGCATGGCAATCTATGTTCTTAAGTGTTTTGCTGCATATATGAAAAATTCAGTAAGTTCAGCTGGTTAATGAAACAGTGTGGCGTTATATTGTCATTTATTGTTTTTGTAATGAAGTAACAACTGACTGAAAATCCTCCAGCAGTGGGGGGAAGATGTTTCTAAACTTGTTAGTTAATTATTTGTGTTTGACATATTGAAATGTTCTGCCTCTGATTACCCAGCGAACATTAGAACAGATATTATTCAACTGTCAAAACTTACAACATTAGGTTTTGCATTGTCAGTCATCTGCTTCATTCACACAGCAGCTTCAATTATTTCTGATCTCACATATGGAATAAATCTACATATGATTATTCTCATTAAATCTGGTCATTGTGACTTGGGTTTTTATTCATTCTGAAGATCTTGTATCATATATCATGGTTGGTCCAAATGAAGGGTAGAAAATAAAGTGTTTGCATTTGTTAAATTTTCTTTTGTTTTTAAAAGTCAAGCATCCAAATTGTTGATCTTTGTTTTTAATACGTGGCTTTTATTTAATTTAAAAAAAATGATTATTCTGAGACAACAAAAATATTTGAAAGAAAATAAAAAGTGTAACAGAAATGTGTTTTTAATTTTCCTTCATAAGTCAGACAAACAGTGAATGGATTCTCCTCCTTCAATCTCTATGCAATTTCATAATCCACTGCTGATAACTTAATAGAAAGTTGATCAAAAAAATTCAATTCATCTATTTATATTTTGTCATTTTAATTGGTTTGAATCTATTCCTTTATGCTGACT
Organism: Xiphophorus couchianus; assembly: GCF_001444195.1. Lineage (NCBI taxonomy): Eukaryota > Metazoa > Chordata > Actinopteri > Cyprinodontiformes > Poeciliidae > Xiphophorus > Xiphophorus couchianus. Next base: position 26,310,456 of record NC_040233.1, read on the forward strand.
ATAAATGCTATATGATGATGCTAACCACAACCAGGTTTAGTATCTGGGAATACAGGAAACGATGCTATAAAAACAGCAAAATGGATAACATAAACATAACTGGTATAATGTTACAAATGACCTCATGCAAAATATATGTCAGCTGTAGTTTATTAGTGCTGGCAGAATTCAATTAGCAGACCTCCATCTTGGCCCTCCTAATTGAAACCACACAGGGTCAGACTGGGGCGCGCTCTGTTGAACTACGTCTTCTGACTGCATTGCCATCATGTTTCTTGCCACCAAGCCCTCCCAAACCCCCACTGCCAGTTTGTAACCTTTGTCCTCCAGCACTGGAGCTCGCCAACATCTGGCTGAAGGCATCCCAGTTCTACCGCTGACTGGGAACTGAAGGAAAGGAGTAGAGCTGGTGGGTGGTGGTGTTGGTCCATATAATTCATACCTCAGCAGAAAAAACATCGGCTTTGAAGCTGGCATTCAAAGAGCTGGCGCTGTTTGTCCGTGACGGGTGGTGGCTACTCAGAGAGGGCCAGAAACTGTTGACATATCCCAAAAATGTATGGGAAGAAGATAAACTTTCACACCATATTTATTTTCATACAAGCTCTGTCTTTTCCTTCCTACTCCTGCTCTTTCTGACTGACTAAAATCTCACAAAGGTTATTGTGGTTTAATGCAAAAGCTATATCCTCCACATCTAAGTCATCGTCACGTTTGCATCGAAGAAATATTTGCATAGATTCCGATGCTTATTTACACAGGAAATGAAAAAAGGATGAAGTGCAACACCAAGGATATTTTGTGCAAAAACACAATGATATGTCATGCATTTCCAGTAATAGTTAGTCTGTTTTAAAAGTAAAGTGGTATAAAATGAAGAGGTATTATAGTAGATTAACTATTTTAGAATTCTTCTTTCACCGTCTGACTTTTATTTTTGACTGTATCTGATTGACCAGGCTTTACATGTTCCAAGTTGTGTAAAAAGTCCACCACATAACCAAAAGTAATATTGATTCAAAAGTTAACAAAAACAGAACTTTCACTGAATGCTATGGGACTACCGTGACTGAAGGTTGTTTTAGCAGCAGAAGTCTCATTTGGAACAATAAACTTTACAGAGTAACCATAACCGTTAGCAGCAGTGATTAATTAATCTCAATTTATGGTAAAAGAAGAGGATAAGAAAGTGATCTACTAGAGATATGATATGAGAAGTTCTTATCTTTAACAGAACTATACACCAGTAATTATGAATTATGCTTTGTAAACTTTCTGAAGTCCAGCATTGTATTAGCCCCAGTCTGCCTTGTGGTTTGCTTTACCTGGATTTATAATTAATCAAGATGCTAAGTGAGTCATCAACTTATCATAACTTTAACCTTAAACCTTAAAGAACTGTTTCACCATTTTTTATCTGTTATGTTAGTGCATTGGTAAACTGCTTTGTGATACAGCAAGAAAAGCTGACCTGATCTGCTGTGAAGCATGAAGAAATTAAATGTGATTAAAAAAGAGAATTTGCTGTCATTTTGGGTATTTTATAGCATGAATAAATCTATTCAGTCTAAATTCAGTAGTGACAAATTGTTTATCTCCTCATGTTAAAAGTAATGTTTAGCTATAAAGCCCCTTTCTTCCATAATTATCAAAGCATGTCACAATGAAAATAATGACAGCACTATAAAAGACATAAAGTAATAAACATTGAAAACAAATAAAACAGCAGAAAATCCTTCTTTCACTAATAGCTTTTCTGGAGAAAAGAGATGTCAGTATGCTTCAGAGGTGTGACCAAGTCACTGTGTTGCAAGTCTCAAGTAAGTCTCAAGTCTCTGTCCTCAAGTCCGAGTCAAGTCTCAAGTAAAGACAGGCAAAAGTCGAGTCAAGTCTCAAGTAAAGACAGGCAAAAGTCGAGTCAAGTCTCAAGTCAGGAACCTTTAATTTCAAGTCATTTCGAGTCGTTTTTATTTTATTTTTATAATTTGCAATTATACATAAAATTCAAATAATAGACCATTTGTTCTTTTTAAAATATGTATTTGAGGTTCATTTGTGATCCTCTTATTCATCTGGTATTCTTCAAATCTGTCAGAAGTAAACAGATGTCAGAAAATAAATTACAGCCTTTCATGAATTACATTTGACTTCAGTTTACTCCTTCTATTCATAAATAAACATCAACACTACAACAATCATAGTTTTCAAAAAATGAAATAAGTATAAATGAAGTTATCACAAGTAAACTCAGGAAGGTCTGGTGCATTTATTTTTCTGCTTTTATTTCTAAGTAAGTTAGTTTCAGTCCTCCGTAAGTATGGGACAGATATTCTAAACACAAAATTTATTTGGGACAGTCACTGTATTTGGTCTTTTTTTTTTTTCCCAGCAAAGCTATACTACTTGGAAATGGGCTCTGTGCGACATGTGACAGTCACGCCGGTCAGTGCATTAAGTCAAAAGCAGTTGACTTAATGCACTGACTGCAGTAAACAATATATTGTCAATATAATTTCCCAATGTAGATGTCTTCAAATACACCAACCATCCTTAGATGATACTAGACCCGGTTCATCATCATGATGGGACAGAGAGACTCTGTTCCCTGTGTTCAGGTCCAGAATCTGCTTTCTGTTCCGGAGCCCCGCTCACTATCCACCGGCTTCCTGAGCTAACACGGTGCACATTATTTGTGGAGGCATTTGAAGGACCGGATTTATGGTAAATAATCACCAATTTAACCCTTTAGCTAACACGAAGTTAGCTAAAGTCAGCTATCTTACAGCAAAAGAAAAGTGCCACCTACCGATCTTTGTGAAGCTTCAAATGCCGGACAAAGTTGGACGTCGTGGCATCTCCATCCGATATTCTCTTCTTGCATGTTTTACAAGTTGCAGTTCGTTTTTTAGTCGAAAGTTCATAACCTACGTAGCCAAAAGAAATTACTCGCGGAAGCATATTCGAGCGGTTATTTCGTATTTCGTTCCCTGAGCTCTGTAGCTTTGCCGCGTTTTATTAAACGTCCAAATCCTGTTAATTTGATTGGTTGTGCTGCAGCTACGTACACATACATACATAAGGAGAGAGGAAACCATAGTGACGGTCTGCGCATATTGATGCGGAATGAGTGACATTAATTAATGATGCCACTTTATAAATAATGTGTTTTAAATTTTAAGACTTTGAGTAAAAAATATCAAGTCTTTTCAAGTAAACAGCTTCAAGTCCAGTCAAGTCCCAAGTCAATGGCATGAAAGTCAAAGTCAAGTCCGAGTCTTTGAGCATTTTTTCAAGTCAAGTCTCAAGTCGTGATTTTAACGACTCGAGTCCGACTCGAGTCCAAGTCATGTGACTCGAGTCCCCACCTCTGGTATGCTTAAAGAAACGCTCTGCATGTGCAAACAAACCTCACATACTGATAGAGCTTCTGTCTGCTGAAACAAGGACTCCTGCTGCAGAAGCTGTTCAAAAACTCAAGCTGTATGATTTAAAACAAAAAAAAAAAAAATGTGGATAGGTTTTTTTATGACATGACATATTTCTTGATGAATGAGTATTTGGTCCATTAACTGCCTCTGGAGTTGTAGTGCAGGTAAGCTGTTGTCGAGCGTTGTTAGGCTGTGCACAGCAACAAAAATATTTTGATAGGGCAGCACTTGCTTTTGTCAGCACTGTGGAGACTGTGGCTACTGAATGACAAACAGGAACACGGTCAGCTGTTTTCCCCTTTGTACCTCCACCTCTAAAACACTCTTAAAACTGGAGCATTTGTACGGCATTTGGATCAACTTAAGGAGATGCCTATCTTCCCGTAAAAATATCAGAATGTTTAAAAATAGAACCAAAGAATGGGAGCAGAGAAATGTTTTAAAATGTTTTGTAGTATTTATTTAAAAAAAAAAAGCAAATTCCCCACATTTATCTCCTTTTGTAAGGCGATTCTAAGATCACAGATAGATGTTTAAAATCAAATGCAAACAATTAGGATGTCATTACTCAACTGAAACTTTCTGAAGCAGGTTTGTCCTTTTAAAGTTTAGAAATGTAGCTTTATGTGTTTCTGACTGCTGAAGCGAGATTGAACAATATGGTCAAACCTTCTCAAGGCCTTCAGAAAGAAAATTGAGTCTAGTATATATTTTAGTTTAGGCATTTTTTAAATGTAGTGTGTCCTAACTTTTTCCTAATCTAGAAAATATATTTTGTTGATATATTTAGTTTATGAGCAATATTAATTGGAACAAATCACTTTCTTGATCCCTGGAGATAGGCACCAGCCCCCCTTACAACCCTGCAAGGATCAGCATGTTCAGATAATAGAAGGACGGATGGAAATCACCTTGTTTTGGAGAAATAAAACATTAGATTTGACACTGATATTTAAGAATTTCTTAATGAAGAACAGAATATTTGATGAACTTCCCAAATTATTTCACTCTTGATTGATTACTTCATAAGTAATGAAGAACACCCCCAAAAGATGAATGAACATATCGTTCAAATAGATGCTTTGTCTGATTACAGGAGCAATCTGTAGAAGTTCTGCAGGGCGATATTATTTAAATTACACGCCAGATGTCTCATGGATAGATGGACAGAAACCTTTTCTGCATTAATGACTTGGTCCTTCCTGTCTGATGTGGTGATGAAAACATTGATATAGTAATCAGACATCCTGATTAACCAATGGCTCCTTTCTGATCCTCACCTGAGTTCATAAGAAGTAGATTGTAACCTCGGGAACAAACAGCTGAAATGAGCTTCCTCTGTAGGGTGGCCAAGCTCTGGCCTTGAGATAAGGAGAGGATTGTCGTCATCCAGAGGGAACTCAGTGGAGCCGCTCCCCCACTACATCATCTGGGTTTTCTTTCTGGACCTGTTATCCCCTCAACCTGACCTCTGATACGTGGAAGACGATACATGAACAGATGAAGGAATAGATGTGTGAATAGAAATATATATATATATATATATATATATACACTGCTCAAAAAAATAAAGGGAACACTTAAACAGGTGTTTAACACTTAAAGTGTTCCCTTTATTTTTTTGAGCAGTATATATATATATATATATATATATATATATACTGTATATACAAGTCAAGAGTTTAGAAAAAAACCCCTAAAAATAACTGGAGGTTATTCATATATATTACATATTATTATTACAATAATATGTAATATGAATATAATAGTAATAATATAATAATATATTAATATTATTATGTATTATTAATATAATAATATTACATATTAAATTTTTTGGTGATTTATCGATAGAATAACATTTATTGTAACAGAGGAGGAGTTGTAGGGTTTACTGCTGTAACATAAATGTTCTAATCTGTTTGGAATCGGCCAGCTTTGCCTTCATCAAATCTTAATTTCAACTTCTTAAAAATTAAAGACTCCCACCAGCTTGGCATACAAACACAACAACCAACAGTGCATGCTTATGTGCAATTTTTTTTATTTAATAAAAGTCAAAAGCAGGGCATGTATTTTTATCTCCAGTTTGTTACAGTCCTCTGAAATGAAATCCAAATTGGTTGAATGGTTGTGGGTAGAAATTCTTATTTTGCATGTTTTCCACTTTTTTTCTACATGATTGAAGCACTTTGATGCAGAGGAAACTGCTTTGCCAAAAGCAAGTGGAAATCCTTATTCCATAGAGAAGAAACAGATAGATGAGGGAGTTTTTTTTTACAACATCTGAGGTCACAAGTTCAAATTCTTACAACAGCCAATCCGTCCATAAACAGTCATGAAGTATCTCAGAGCCAGGCTTAAAGTCCTCCCCGGGAGTCCCTCTGGATAAGACTGTCAGCCAAACACCTCAGATGTAAAATTCTGTGTCTTGTTAGCCGACAGCTTAACGATGGCATTTGTCTCCACCAGCTCCTCAGCTGTACATCCCATATTTACAGTCGCTCTCTGCTCCTCTTTTCCCCTCTCCTGCACGTAAACACTCTGCTCCAGCAGCTGCAGAAGCGGGTTGCTATGAATGGTGGTTTCCATCTGTGTCTCCCTTGATGAGGGAGGGACCAAGTAAGCAGGAGTGAAAACATAATGGCTTTCAGTGGTACCATATGCTTTCCATATTCACATGTAGTATCAACACCATGCTGTCTTAATTTCATACAGCCTATTATGTAACAACAGCATGAAAAAGATGATCTGTGAAGCAACCCCTGACTCCTCTCATGTCTTAAACGAAGAAGACTCTTTTTACATGTTTCACATTCCACTTACTGTAGGAGCATTGAGCAGCCAGAGCAGGGAGAAAAATGGTTTAAGCACCATGTTTACATAGTTTGTCTTGAAGAAAACTGCCGACTTTCAGATGTATACCTTATATGTTCTTATGTGGTGTTTGTTCTAACTTATGTAATTTGTCAAGTACTGTGACATAACTTTAATTTTCAAAATGAAGATGAAATCCATTGGCAAATGAATGCAGCACATCATTTATAAAAGCTTGAAAATTACACCCACATGTCATTGTGGAACATTTCATTCTGCTTCACCCATGATCATATCAGAATGAAATTACCTACTGAGCACGAGAATATGAAGAGAAATTCCTGCTTTTGATGCTGTTTAGGAAAGGTAAATGCGTTAAAGGCGTTCTGAACTTTAGAATCAGGACAGTAGCCTTGTTATATAAACATAGTCTAAATAATAGCTTCCCCACAGCTCGACATGCGTCTTAGTGAAATGCTACCATATGTCAAAGTGGTGCCTATAATTAAAAGTGATTGCATGAATTTCTGGTCTGTTGTTTTTTTTTTTTTTTTTAAAGACACCTGTGCAGTTATGACATCATAAACTAGCTGTGTCCAGTTCCAGTCCTCAGAGTCTCGTGTTTTGTATTTTATAGACGTGTCTCTGCTCCAACACACCTGATGAAAATAGCAGATTATATCTGCTCACCATGTCATCAGGTTCTGCAGAGGCCTTATAATGAACCAGGTGTTATTTGATTTAGGTGTGTTGAAAAAGGGAAACGTCTAAAACATGTGGAGAAAAGGCCCTTAGAAACCAAAATAAGACACCACTTATATAAACTCAACCTGCATCTATGCTCAGGCTGTAGCATCTAAATGGTACAAACAATGGTGAGTAGCAAGAAAAAATTATTTACCAGAAATGTACCATGAATCAAAAGAAACATTCATATTTATCCAATGGTCCAGAAGTGCTAGCTTGAACTAAAACATAGATGTAAATTGCAACAAAAGTCAAAAGAACCAGATTTTAAAGTATTTTGTCTTGTTAAAATTTTCTTTGAAACTGATTGAAGTATAATATTGGAGAGACCTGCAGTATAGTGAGGAAGAAGCAACATATGTCCATATTAATCTTTGGGGAAGATTTGGGGTGAAACATTAAACATAACTTTAGTTGAGAATATATTTTTCCAATAACAAGCAACAGAACGTGAAGACGTTTGGCTGCTGGAACAGATGGAAGCTCTAGCATGGACCACCAATAACTGGCTGCATTCTGCGTTTCCTGTCTCATCTATTGGCATCAGGCTGCCGTGTACAGGAGACTTTGTCTTTCAGGCAAGCCAGTGTCATGTGACCAAGGTCACCAAAATATCATGCAGGTTGAGTGTTTGATTATTTCTAAGTCATATCAGTAAGTGACGTGACTTACTTCCTCTCACACTTCCTGTGAACCTTGCCTGTGGATGTTTATTGGGACTTATGAATTTCCATTATGTGAACACAGCTTCCAGAAGAGAATTGCTGCGGTTTGACACCTATGATGGCTGATAAGACCTGGCTCACAGTTAATGTTGCAGCTAAGCCCAGAGGTGTTAGATACCAGCGAGTTCAAGAATCTGTCAAGTTCAGACCTTTACCACAATACTGGCATTTCTGTGAAAAAAGTGAAAGTTTAGTGCTATGGTATTATGGTTTATTTTCACTAGCAGTGAGGACACAAATCCCCCCCAAAAAGCTCCCTGAAGTAAACACATTCATTGAAGGTATTTGTAAAATGTTTTATTTGTAGCCTTGCCACAGCACATACCATGGACGTGACTGTTCAGAGAATAGTACGTGCATGAAGTTCAAGCCAACAGTTTGTAACAGAACATTTTGCAGATGTTTATATGTTTTTCTGTTTAAGTTATTGGAGGGGCGGATTACAAATGAAAAAAGTCATGCATGAGGGAGTAATCTTTGGGGTTCTCGGGGCCAAACAGGGCGGGGAAGGGATGTGTGGTATGCATGTGTGTGACTGGAGTTGAGCCAAAAGATGTCATATCTCTGTACTGTTTTAACTTGCCTGAGACGTATTACGTGTTATAACTCATAAACAACTTAATCTGACACATGTGGTGTCTTAAAGAAACTTTCCACTGAGTTTCTGCTGGTGTTTTCTTGGGAAGAGCGTAAGGAAAGCTGCATTCCAGTCGGCGTGTTTGTGAAAATGTAGAAATCAGAAAGCAAGGGTTCTGTGAAGGCTGCAGACTCAGAGCAGTTCGGATTATGCTCTGTTATCATGAAATACCTTGGCTGAGAAACAATGAATGGAAGAGAGCCACACTTTGCTCTGACGAAATGTCCTGAATCTCACTCAAGGCTGAAAATTTAGTTTTGACTTGTCTTGGTGTTATGAAATAAATCTATTTAATAGCTTCCAACATTTTGTCAATTTCATGTTTTAGTACAGCATGCGGTTTGATTTACCAAGAACAATTTTAAGAGACAAGTTTCTCAGATACTTTATATGGAACATTTTATTACCAAGTTGTACTAGTACCAATACCACTGTTTTATTTTTATAGCTGAAGTGTGGGGGAATTTTGGTATATTCTTAGCACATTGCACAATTATTGCCTTCCTAAGTAAAAAAATGTAATAAATGTATCTTTTTCTGCAGAATCTTAAACAAAAACGTATCTAACTTTAACTTAAGAACGTTTATTCAGTTAGTTAAAAGAAAATCCTTCTTCAAAATGTATAATTTTTATATATAGTTATGGCAAAAAACGAAATTTACAAAAACTTAATGTTGTTTGTATTATTATTAAATCTGGTCATTTTTAAGAGTTTGCAGCATCATCAAAGATCCTCCACCATACCTTACGTTGGACATGAGTTGTTTTCATCCTTTGTTGGCCACCTGAATGGCTGCTGGCTCCAAAGCTCAGTCTCAGTCTGATTTGACCAAAGCTCACAGTTCAAGTTGAATTCTCGTGCTGTTTAGAAAACTTTACATGTTTTTGGTTGTGGCTGTGGGACAGAAAGGGCTGTTCACTAGAATGTTTCCAAAAGAACAAGTTGCCAAGTAGATAGCATCAGATAGTTATCATGGAGACTCAATGAGTCACTCTTTTCCTCAGATCTTTAACAGGAAGTTTGTTTTTACATCCCTTTCCAACTTACGGTAAATAGCCCTAATCCAGGATTTTGTCACACTTCCAGTAAACAAGATATTTGCTAAATAAAAATGACATATTCTGCCTCAAGAGAACAAGATAAGACGATAGTTTTGTATTAAAACCATTTAATATTATTTTTAAATCTATTCTTTTAATATTTCAGTTTTCAAAACAAGCTTATCTTGTCACATGTGAACAATAAGATGTGATGTTTGTTAATCAATCAATCAATCAATCGCATTTTATTTGTACAGCACATTTCAGCAGCAAGGTATTTCAAGGTGCTTTACATCATATCAAACACAGAAACACAATGCAACATAGAATCAACAATCCAAACACCACATTAAGTCAGGTTCCATCAATAAATTTGTAATTGATTATGTTTCAAATACAATTCCAACCAGGTGGGTTTTTAGTCGAGCTTCTGTTAGTCATATCTAATTTTAAAAGCACTGAAAGGTAGAGTGGACTGCAGACCTGTTTGGTCAGCAGCGACATAACATTTCCAGACTTGCAGTAGCACAGGGAATGAACATGCTCCTTATCCATCAAATAGTCAAATTACAGGACTAATGACCCTGGCCCACGCTGTAATAATCCTTCATGCTTTGCTGCTGGATATTCCTTTTGAAGATTAGTTACCGGTCAGCTCCAGGTCATTACAGATCAATTCAATCGCTTTTGGTTTTGACTTTTATCAGAGCTGACCTCCTATTATAGTTAACCTCACTCCCTCATGTACTCTGTTGAACTCAGCCTCCCTGACCTTTTGTACTATCCTTTGAGTAACTGACGCTGAAAGACAGGTAAACTACAGCAGGCTTTTTTCTAAGTTCTTAAGTTTTATGATATATTTCACAACCCGAGTTGTGAAATATATCCTGACATGGGTAATGGTGTGCAAATGGGTAATAGCGTGGCATTGCAATTGAACATGCTAATTTGCTCTTATGAAAAGGTTTACTGTGTAATTTTATCATCATCAAACTGACAAAAACCGGACAAATATAGACAGAGAAATGTGTTTAATGAATGTCATTAAAAAGTAAAAAGTACATTGCCAGTACGTTGTAATTTTAGGGATCATATAAGTTCCCCTGTGCTGCTTTAACTACATTGTTTCTTTTATAAAGAGAGATGCAGAGGTGTCAGTGATCCAAAGCAAATCAACTGAAAAAATAAGAAGTTGGTATAAATTGCATTCAAAGATGCACAAGCAACAGTAAAATATTAAAGGGGCATTATCATATAAAATCAACATTTTAAGCTTCACGTTATGTTACAACGTTATCCTCTCATCAAAAACATATCTGCAGGGTTGCCTTGATTTTTTTATTCATGTTTGAGAAATCCTTTAATCTCCATGGCAACCATTCAGCTCTGTAAAACGCCTGGTTTTACGCAGCTCCTCCTCAGAGCGGCAGTGTCATGTTTTTGAGCTTCCCTGTGAACATTCTGCTCTGCTCCTTCAGACTAGCCAGCAGCAATTAACAAACACCTGGTGGATCTGAACATCTGCTGAGCTCATTATACAAGCTGCTTCCCTATTAACCCTTTATCTTCACAGTTAATAGTGGAGCCATGGTGTGATGACTTCCACAAAGAACCAGAGTTTCTTAAAGAGACAGAAGACCAATTTCAACGCTTTAAATTACAAAGTCAAATTTCTTTAAAGTCATATTTGACACACACAACATTTTTATAACTGAAATATATCATATTTATTTAATTGTGCTATAAAATGGCACTATGTACCTAGAAAATACATATTACTGTCCCTTTAAAGGAATTTGAATCTGTAATCCATTTTGTATCAAGACAGCTAAAACACAAGTCTTGGTCAGACTGTTAGGAAACTTGGAAGGCTTACTGGCCTTAGGAGTCTGATCACTATTTCATGTAGTGTGGTAATGAAGCAGAGTGACAGTTCACACAGCTTAAATGAGCTGCAAATGACTCAGAACGTGGCTGTGAGTCAGGGAGATGGGAGAGTAGCTCACAAAGGGAGTGACACCTGAGACGGAGCACATCTGGTTTCAGGAGTGAACCTTCTCCCCAGGCCACATGTGCTTTTCGTTGGGGCTACATGCTGCAGGGTCAACCCATGCCTGCAAGAAGAGCCCTTCCCACCTCCCCAGTCCAATGTGCAATCCTACTGGACGCCTCCTCAGCAGGCTCAACTTGACCCACTTTTAGCTCTCATGGTTGTCTCCCCCCTTGTTCTTTTCGGCTCATTAACTGCCTTGGCTGGCTTTACGAAGCTGTCATGTCAAGCAGAAGCAACATCCTATATTGTTTCAGATTTAACTCAGAGCCCCAGCATGGAGCAGTGAAACTACACCTGGAACCATGTGAAGTTTTTCCAAGAACTTTTCTCTTTACTATCACTGCATTCACATAGAAAACAAGCAAAGCTAACCTTTAAACAAGTGAATTATTTGTTAGATAAATGCATTTCATGACTATAGAACATTGGACTCATGCACACTTTTGCAGTCAGCCTTCTAATCATATTGTTTGTGTGAAAATAAGCACTACATCTGGAAGCCTGAAACATTTATCACACTAAACAATTTTACATGAACTTGGCAAAATCACTGTGACTGGATGTTTTTATGCATCATAAACTCAGACTTTTAACATTGAAACAGAAAATGAAGAATGGAATAATAGATAGTACATTTAAATAATACATGAACAAGCAATATTTGGTTGTAAGAAGAATAATTCTTTCTTTAAAAGGTTGAAATATTTCGACCCTTTAATTGTTTCACTGATGGCTAAAGGATCCGACTTCTCCAGTGTTGGTAAAAACTTTTCAACTCCTGCCCATTTCTTTTTCTTTTTTCCATTTTCTTGCATTTCTGTCATAGCTAAACATTTTAAATCGTCCAGCAACCTTAGTACAAGTTTAGTACAAAAGAAAATGCATGACACAATTTTTTTTAAATGTTGATTTTATCCAAGCAAGCCGCTTCATCAATTACAGCAACTCATCTGGGTCATAAAGTAGCAAAGTTGCCCCAAACCATCATACTACTCCCTCCGTGTTTGTCATATGATTTTCTCTTTCTGAAACACTATTATTATTACAGTAGATTCAACAGAACCTGCATCTGTAAAGTTCATCCAAACAGTTCACACAATATTTTTTTTCAAAATCTCAGAGTCCAACAAGATGTTGTTGGCTTTCCCCATAATTAATGAAATCATCATTTGAAAACAGACTTTTAAATTGACTCAGTTTAGTTTAAAAATGTTGGAAAAATTTAATTGAGACCAAAGAGCCGGGGAAATCTCTTGGGCTCTATTACAATTTTTGTGGCACTGTGTACAAATATAATTGTGCAAACATTAAAGGAGTGATTGTTTATAAGGCTGCCCACTGAACTAAGTGGAGGTGAAAAGATGAGACATCTCAGTTTAAAAATAAAATGTGGACATTTATTTCATACGATGCACCACCGCACAGTGTTTTGACAGATTAGAGTTACGTCCACAGTCTTTGTGCCAGATGTATGGTTGGCTACTGCCTTTCAGAATCCTGAGTTTTGAGGTTTAGTTATTGCTTTACTGTTTTGGCTTTATTTTTAATTTATGATCCTTACTTTTTTTTGTTGAACTTGGATGCTATTTTAATGCATTTGTGGTTTTGAACAGATCAACACTGCCAGTTCAAAAGACATTCATTCTTAAAAACTGTATCTAAATTTCTCTCTGGTGCTGTCAGTTGCACCTCAAAATTAAACCCAGCCAAACTAGAATTTCGTAATACTTGTCGACCAGAGACTGGTATCTAAAAAATGCAGATTACATTAAACTTGAATAGAACACACACAAGAGAAAATGAGTGGAATCATGAGTGGAGCAATACAGTTGCAGGACTTTGTGTAAAACTCAGTGAAAAAAGTCAGAGCAGGTTACCAAATATATGATTTAAAAATAAAAAAAGTACCAGAACTTGACACAATTTGTTAGGGTTTACATTTGTGTTTGAAAGAGCCAGACAAACATCAAATCTACAGGATGTCTAAACCAATAGTTATGCAAGAATATCCCACCTTTATTGTGTCAATTTACACAATATTGAAAATGCCACATGCAGAACATTCATGCAAACCTAAATTATGACCCATTCAGGCACAGCTGATGATGATTTAAGAATCTACAAAGCGTTCTGTAGATTTTGTTGGTCTAGGGTTGATTTTCTATGCCCATGATAATATTGTTGTTCTGTTTGTGGACTGAAAATGTTTAGTTGTGGTCTTCCAGTCACCTAATCACTCCTCTTAGTCTCTTCTGTTTTGATTTTCCCTCTGTTCCTTGTCAGATCCTCTCTTAAATTAGGTTTAGTCTTACAGTGTAAAGTTTCATATATAAATGTAATGTATATAAAAACCCATCTTCTTCTTCTGTCAGTACATGAACAGAACAAAATAAATGGACAAAATGTCTTGTATTTAGGGAGGACTGTTGGCTTTAAAGTTTTGTTGGGTTTTGGATGTTTGAAATAGTAATGCTTCTGATAGATGAGACAAGGTTGTTTTAGTGGAATGGTTGTTGAAACAAAACTGCTTTATTATTGTGTGAGGCAGTTTCTAATCTGGGAATATAATGATGCTTAAATATTTCATGTTATCAAACTTTCTGTCTCCAATAATGTAAAAGATAGAGCTTCTAAAATATTTGTTTTGTATGTATTTGCAGTGTTAATTCAGATTTTTTAAATTAGGTTTTGTTGACGAGTTTTGATGACCAACATCATCTTATTTGGAGAATCTGGCTCTGAGCATCTTTACTTTGATGACACATAGATTAGTCTTCCAGATATCGATTAGTCAAAGCATCACCAAGACAAAAGTAGCGTTTATTATATTTCTCATTGCTGGCTTTCCTCTGATGAGTAAACAAATTGTGTAAGAGGTGAAATGCGTTTTTCTGGGAAGAAACAAAACTGATGCTGAGAGAAAAAAGCAGGCCGCTCTTGACAGCTCCTAAGATCTATGACCATATTATCTCCTCAGCTGAGCTTCAACAAGACTGTGGCTGTTTCTCTAAACTTGTCACTGATTAACACTCAGATAATAAATGACTCCTAAAAAGGAATAGCTAAGAAAATGCAGCATCTAAATAACATTTTCTATTAATGCTGGTGACAAAAGTCAATTACTTAAAATCATTTACAAGACCTAGAAAGTAGTCTGCTCCCTTTTTCAAATATAAGTGTTGAGCTGAAGTGGAGTTTCTGTACATTGTCAATATTTTAGTCCCTTTTTACTTTAATAAATTAATATCACCTATCCAGGCAAACAATTGGTGACTTTTTGGAGATGATTTAATGAATCCCTAATATGGTTTTATATGGTTTTTGGACACTTTAAGCATTGTTATTAACTTATATTTTGTATTTATTTATTTTTTAGTTACAGACCGAGACGGGGTACCGGTTACAGGACAAACTCTTACTACCATCACCCCCATTTTTAGATAGAAAAGAAATTAAGTTTCCAAAACAGTGGGATTTGTACAGGTATTCAGTTTGTTCCTGTCTAGAGTTCACCTTCAGTGATAAACCTGGACTGGGAGACCATCCCTCATAGTAGAAAAAAAAGTAAGAACAATCAAACTGCTAGTCTGAGCAGCGCCAAGACAAAAGTAGAAATCTGCCATGTTGAAACAAGTTCAATCTGAACAATGTAATTGTGGTTCATTAGAGCACTATTTTCGAAACCAATAAACCTTCATTATACTTGAATTAGGTTAGGAGTTTATGGTTGCTTACAACACAGGCTGTGTTAAACTTTCTTTTCCATGTGAAAAAACTATTGCAAAATTAAACTTTTGGCTATTCAAAGTAAGAATCTGATGGAAAAATAAGGCAGTGTGAGATGTAATAAATGGAGGTCACTGTAACTTCGGTAATATTTTTTTCATTTAACACTACTTTACTTTTGCAACAGATAATGGGGATGTCATAATCTAAACTGGACAGAAATTCAAAGGCTCATAAAATCCTATTTGCAAGATTAAATATGATATTTTGAGGTTGTAATTTGTTGCTGTAGTTGTTTTTACTGGATACTGATGTATCCTAGTAAATGCATTAATCAAGTAAGTATTGAAATCTATTTTTCTAATGCAGACGTACTAAAGAATACATGCTACAAAGAATACATGTACATTAGATGCATCAATTAATGCCCATGTGAATTTTAAGCCTCTGTAAAGTGTTTTTTTTCTTTTTTTTAACTAGTAACAGCCTCCTTTTGCTGACAGCTGTGCTCTGCATGTTCACACACTGACTTCTTCAGCTGGCAGACAGCGAGGTCACTGAAATCCCACTGCATTACATCACTGAACCACACAAACAGTAGTAAGATCATGTTTACTCATCCTGCTGTAGGCTTAAAACTTAAAAAAAAAGCCAAATAAATAAACCAGTGACTGACTTTCTTTTGGCAAAGAGCGTCAGTGTTGCTGTTCAGGAGACAGTTTGGATTGTGATTTGAAGGTTTGCTGCCTCCTCCTCAACAGAAACTGTCAATAACCTTCCACTGCGCTGCATTCCAGCAGTTATCTAACATGGCCTTCGCACTTTCCCTTGACGGATTCCCTTCAGCAATTGGAAGCATTAGACTTCTCCCCAAGATAAACCCTTGAGGGGTTGATGGAGTCCGGTGATGCAGACTTACCCTGAATGCAGAGTGAATAATTTGTAGCTTTTGAACATTGTGAACCAGAATTTATATTTTGTGCTCATACCTTCACAAAACCATATTCAAACTTTTATCTTCTGTCTTTGCGTCTTCGTCCTGTGAGCTCAATAATATAAATAGTTTTAAATGCCCTGACATTTCCAAGCAGTTGAGAACTGAACCAAAGTGCCAATGAAGGTAAATTAAGATCAACCCTGTTTGAAGGTTAGGTTTTCTTATAACAAATTACACAGAAACATTGAAAGTGAGTGCTTTAATTTATAACTAAAGCCATTAAGCTGTCTGTGTGCAGCATTGTTTCACCCATTACCGTCGCATCTACAAATGGTCGTTACAAAGTTCATTACTAAGAAATGAAAAGTCAAGTCCTGTCATGTTTGTTGAAGAATCTGAATAATTGTTGATGCCCCTCATCACATTGATGACGTGTTTTAGGATAAAGGATGTAAAAGGTAAAGTCTAGACTGTATTGGTACTGATTTACTTTGAAACATGATTTTTTAAAATTTTTTTTAATTTTGCATGTTTTATTTCCTTTTTTATATCCTTGATGACACACTGATCATTTCAGTTTGAATATTCTGGTTGCCTGATTCATCAGGCACTTTAAATATTCATGTCCAGATTAATTTTAGATCAGGTCAAAGGTCAGTGATCTGTAGGTTTCAGTGTTTTGCTGGTCACTTTGATTTTGTATTAGGATCATTTAAGATGTTGTATCTTTTTGGTTTCTGCTGCTTATTGGTCTCATTTTGTTGTTATGTCTCTGAATCGCCTCCTCAGCAGTTGAAAGCCAGTCATTACCTCTTTGTCAGATCTTTCCATTATTTATTTATCTCATCCCAGTTTTCATGTGCTGCTGTCATGTGATATAGTTACGATGCTGATCCCATTTTGCTGGAGGTCATAATTCTGTGTGCTATATTATGTCAAGGGTACAAATTTACATTACACATACATAATATTATTTACATAAAGCTCCACATAATCAACTAAAGCATGAAGAAAAACAGACAACAGGCACCTGCAGAGGGTGTGTAGTCCTCATTGATTTTCCAAAGAGCAAAACTCCAAGATGTTTTGATGGTGCAAAGAATAAATACGATAAAAATGTCATTGCAATTTCTTTATAGCATGCAAGAACATCTTTATATAATGCATCTGAAGCAGAAAAGTATGGACAAATGTTACAATTATTTTTATCTGGGTCTGGATAAAAGTTTACGTCCCTCTGGGTGAAGTTGCACAGCTGCACCTGGATGCTCCACCAGTGACACAAGGTGGGATCGTATTTTACTTTGCTACAAGTACAAGGAAACAATGGCTTGTTAAAGGAAGGTAGAGGCATGCAAAAGTATTTTCTTGACGCCAGAATAAACTAAGTTTCCTGTAGTACGTCATGAGATGGGTAACCATTTGAATGAAAGTCTCTTTTATAACCTTCTCCTGCTTCCTCAGCGCTCTGTGGGAGCGCGTCACTCCTGAGCCCTCCACCACCGTTGTGCTCCAACTGCTATTTGGCTGTGGAGTGTTTTTTGGAGCTTGCATGCATTTGTAGGAGGGCGGGGGGAGACATGGCAGGAGAGATTCCTCAACACTCCAGGGGGGTCTCTGTGTTCGAGAAGAAAAAGTGAGAAAGGTGGGGGGATTTTTACTTGGCTGCTGGTTGCATTTGGCAAATGTGCTTGAAGTGGAAAGAAATGGTTGAACAGCCACATTTGGGAATGTTGTAATTGTTTCTGATGCACAACATGGCTTGGGGATCTTTGGGGGAGCAGAAATGGGATGGAGGGGAGGGGGCTTCTTGGCAGCTTGAAGAGGGGCAAAGGTCATCACAGGCTTTTATTCCTTCTTTTCTTCCTCTCTGTCTTTCTTATCTCTTTTCCTGGCAGAACTGGGTTGTTAACTGGATCACAAACTGGAGGAGTAAGAATGTATTCCTTCAGGATGGTGCAGGCCATTTTTTCTTCTGTAGGCTCTGCTTGAAATTATACAGGCCCTTGTATGGAGTGTGGTGGAGAGTTGGGGGGGGGGGGGGGGGGGGGGGTACAAAGGCTTTACAGTCTGACTGCCTCTCTAACAAAAGGATGTAATGTGGTCAGGGGGTATAAGGCATGGATGAAATGCTTGTGTCATGTGTCAGATATTTTTCCAAGATAGAAAATGGAAATCATGTCTAGTATATTTTTTGACATTGACTGGCCATGTGGTTATACAGTCTCTTGAACAAGGGTTCTTTTCAATTGAAATATTCAACATTTTCACATTTAATAGTCACAATCGTCACTTTATTTTTGTGGGATTTTATTTTAGATTGAAGGAAAAATAATGTAGGAAGCACAGTCAACATGTGGAAGATGCTCTAGTCAGCATTAAGTATCACCTGAAATGTAAAATAAAAATTAAACTCAATTTGGCAAAACTTGAAGGTGACTGGATTTCAGCATTGTCAGACTCAAATCCAGTCTTGCTTAATCTAGTTTGCGAAGGAATTTTTTTTAGTATTTTCAGTCTCAAAATGTGCAGAGCTTGTAGAATCACATCACATAAAATACCCAATAAAACTCATCAAAGCTTCTAGTCATGATGTGACACAATGTAAAAAGGTTGAATACTTTTGCAAGGTACTCTAAGACATAAAATCAAAACATCTGATGTCATGTAAGTAGGTTTCTGATCACTAATATTAACAGAGTGATTGCAGCTTCTCTATATGTATGAGCAAATTAAACAAGATTTTCATTCTACCAAATGTGATGATTTGTCTTATTCTGCAGTTCACCTTAACATTATGCATTCATATTAAATCTAAATATAACTAGTCGACCACAGGATAAAAGCTACTGTGTTTCCTGCCAGAATTAATTACAGTCACCCTGATAATACTGCAGCAAAGATCAAGAGACGTGAACATAAACCTTTTCACTGCAGAGTTGCCACCTTGCCCCGGCTCCCTATTAGGTTTCTGTATTGACTCTAAAATTTTACTACTGCATTTAAAAGCTTTAAATAGCTCTGTGCCAGAATTAATTGCTGACCTCTTCTGCGTGTCGGAACAGCCAATTTCTGAAGGAAAAAGCTTTTCTTCCACCATGAGAATGTTTCACAAAATGGAACAGTAACTCTCACCATTTTTCTTCAGTTTTCTTTTGGCTGTACAACAATGCACCAAGATATTTTTTTTTTCTGATGCAACCAAAAATGTACCCTTTCCTTCCCCCCCAAAATTATTTTGGGGGTACATGTAAGAAATAAAATTTGCAATCATGTGAAAGTGTTGCGAGGTTTGAATCAAGCTGTCATGCTCTGGCAGTGAATGAAGAAAAAAGGACGGGTGACAGGGATGAAAAGAAAAAGAAGGATGTGTGAAAGGGGAGGAGGAGCAGGGCGGCTGTCTGAAGCCTGCCTGTGTCTTCCTGTAAGAATGCGCCCTCTGAACTAGATGACACATGCAGACAAAACAATCTGTATGTGTGCATCAAGATAGTTAAATGGATTCTTCTGACGTGACCGGATTCTTGCAGTTTCTGTGTCTGTGTGACAAATGGGAAACAAATAGATAAGTTAAAAAACTTTATCTTTAATATGTTTTAGATCTTTTATATTTGATTAGCTTAAACAACTCGTGTATTTTGTTTTGTGATGTAAAAGCTGACAAACTCTTGGAAACACAAATCAAGTTTCTTTATAGTCAGCATGAGAACCATGACACAAAGCTCATTCAGAAAGAGTAAAGTCCAGGTTCTCTCCTCACATTCCCATTTCTCAGTGATATGATCTGAAAGCACACATGCCCCGTGTTCTCTGCAAATCAAATTGCATGATGTGATCGCATTTGCGGTTTGATGCTTATTACGCAACGTGAATGTAAAAACACTAACTGAAGACATGTGGCGTGAATAAATGAGAGCAAAAGTATGACAGAAACCATAACACACAAAGACACTTTGTTGACTTCTCTAAGTTATCAACACAGAAACTGTTTCCTAAAATAACAAATAGTTTGAAGCGGTAAAAAAGTCCCTTACTTCACATTCTTTTCTCAATTATTTCCACAACTTACTGCATTCTTGCAGCAGTTGTGACTCTTGCAGTAGGTGCACATTGTTTGGGAAGTTATCTTTCGACTTGTTTTCTGCAGTTTGCTCAGTTTAAATGGTCCCACTGCTTCAGTGGATGCATTGCATGCCGGATGTGTTGACCATTGGGTCAGTTCCTGCACCAGATAGATGGCGGTCTGAATGATTGTTCTGATCTGATGGAAGATGGGTTCATATGTGACGAGCTGAGAGTGATGTTTTGTTGTGATTATAAAGGAAATGATAGTAACATAATGGTGTTGCTGCTTCTTTATATTACAGAAAACCTAAATAATATATTTCTAATAACTTAATATGTATAAAAGTGACTGCTTTGATAATAATCCCAGCATCACATTAGTTAGGAGGTCAATGCATTCCTGTATGCAATATATATATATGCACAACATTTTGTTTTAAAAGGTGAAAACAGTAACTTTGATGAAGGGAGATGCAGATAAAGATTAAGAGCTAGTAAGTTGTTAAATTAGACTGAATTGGTGCTTTCAGAATAAACCCATGACTGGACACATGGTCTAGTTAAAGGTATGGAAAGCTCCACACTTTAGTGGGGATTTAAAACAGTGATCATCTGCTTTCAGTTTGCTCATTCCATTCGGCCTGCGAAGCGTTAAATTATTAACGAACCAAAGCAATTTAACCGTAATGACTTTGTGTTCTCATTGTACACAATAAGGCCCGATTTAGAAACTGGAACACCTCAACAAAAAGAAGTGGCCTTTGACTAAATGTTGTTGATCATCCCTGCTTGTATATGGCCACTATTTCTGTGGCTGGTAGCAGCACTTTACTCTGCCTATATTTTTGTTTTTAAGATTAAAAATTAATGATATAATCACAGCTTGGGCTGTGCATTATAAAGACATAGTTCCAAAATGTTACGGGAAGGTGGGCGAGCTTGTTTTTCTGCAGGAGAAACTGTCAGTTCAGATGAGCCACTTACTGAAACCTGCTGTGACATCTGCATGCCTGTGGTTCAACCTCTGAAGTCAGAATAATGTTCCTGCTTGGAAATACAAACACAATTCGTTAATGATTTTTACACGGTGCACAACAACATATGCCAGGTTCAGGCAATCAGTTTCAGACCACATCAGATATCTCCAAACTTATCTGGCTACACCAGCTGTTCCCAACAATCCCATGATAAAAATTGCACAAATTTAAAGCCAACTTACAGATAATGTGCAAATATACAAATCACAACTTGGTATACCTTGGTGTACCATTTTGGAACCATTTTGCCTACATAACTGCATTAATATTTTGTGACATAGATTCTAAAAAGTCTTAGAAACTTTCTTCAGACATTTTGGTCTGCATTTACTTGGTGCTATTGTTGAGAATGAATCATTCTGTGTTTTCCTTTTGTCTCTTTTAGCCAGTTGCTAAGCTAAAGCTGAGCAAAACCTAAAGGAAACCACATGTTGTCATGCAAATGGGAGCAAATGTAAATGCAGACTTTGCTGCAGTTCGTCAGTTAAACTTCCATGAAGTGAATCTCTAGGGATCCCACCACATCCCTAGATACTCTGGGAAATGCCGACTGCCAATGGAGTTCAGTGTAATGTCATGTTGGAGAATCCAATTTTATATTGTTTGCCATAAATTTTTGATCTACCACATATATTTTGAAATCAACAGTCATTGGATTAAGTAACTTTTTTACAATCTGTTACTGTTTAAATTTAGTGAGAATGTGTGACTCACCAAAATGGTCAGGAATTGTTGCTTCACATGCTGTTCTTAGAAAACCAAACTCTCTGAGTTGCTGCCATGTGACATTTGCAATAGCAAACAATTTAATTTTATCTGTACATAAAAAAGGAATTCTGTTAAATTTCTTTATACATGTTGATTCAACCTAATCACATAGACCTCCAAAAGCTCTGGGACCACTATCCTTACTTTGCTCCTCAAAGGAAAAAAGAAAACAGCTGATCACAGAAGATTAAAAAGAAAATACATTTATCTGAAAATACATTTTCTGCTCTCTCCTCACACTGTAATAGGAACATCGTCAATGTGTCACACATCGGCCTCAAAATTCAGTTTCCTATGAAAGACCTGTCTTGTGAAAGTCCACGCAACATTCAATCATCTCTAACTCTTTTTATAGTAACTGTTGCTGCTCATATTTTACCAGAGTCCATAGAAAATGCCTAGCAGACACACCTGAAGGTAAAGATTTCCACAAGTAAAAAAGGAGAGAAAAGAAAAGCCTGACACTGGGGTTTTTAAAATATGACACTAAGCTGATTGACTGGCTCTGTTCAGGAAGGAATCTGCCAACTGGTGACTGTCTGTCAGTCATAAACTGAACTTTTCCTGTCATTACTCTGAGAACTTAAGGGTACAGTTATTGTTTATTAAAAGAAATACAGCATTAAGTGTTTTGATGAACTTTAGCTTTGTTAATGTACTAAAAAGACGAAAATACACAAAAGGAACACCCATAAATTTTGAGTTTAAATAGCAAGAGTTTACCAAAGTCTGGGGAAAACGTTGGTTATTTTGACATATTTGTTTAAATGGTAACCATGTTGTGACAGTTTAATATGAAAAACAATCTGTGAAGAGATCAAGCTCCTCCTACTCCTAACCCTCTGACTCAGGAGGAGCCAGAGGACAAAGGTGTATTTGCCCTTTGATAAGATAAGATAAGATAAGATAAGATAAGATAAGATAAATCTTTATTGTCATTGTCACAAGGACAATGAAATTTAAAAGGTGCCATCAGAGAAACACACCTTTTCTGACAAAAAAACAAAACAAAAAAAAACAATCAGAGCCAGGAGGAGGGTCTTAGCGCTGTCAATCATCCTTGTGTACTCAATGTGCTAATAGCAGAGAATCAGCTTACTATTTATCCACCATTATCGGTAGCTATGCTACTAGCCTTATCGTTCACTACAGGATGAAGAAGCTAAAACAAATGGAGGGCTGTCAGTCACTCCATTTGGGAGTGGGTCTTAGTGCTGCCAATCACTGCAGCGCTAAGACCCGCCTCCTGCCTCTGACTGGTTGTTTCTATAGCACTGGGAGCACTGGGAGAAGGCAGAGGAGTTGATTTCCCATACGGTCATGACATAATGACTCTTTTAATGTTGAAATGTAAAAAAAAGTTGCACAAGTTACATGCCACAGCTTTAAGCACATCCCATAATATGGTGGGAAGTGTGTACTGGTGCACTGAACATGTGTCAGTCAAATTAATGGAATTAACTGCTACTAACAGAAGAGAAGTACAGCTCAATTAGTGACTGTGTTTTCAGGTTTATTCTGGATATCGTAGGAAAACCTCAATAAAGACAGACACCAATGTTTTGATTGCCTTTGGAAGTCGAGGCCTCTGTGCCACTAGACAGCAGACAAACACTGTTAGTCTGGACAAACACTAACAGAGCCCTTTAATAAAATCTCCAAATAGAGCTTTGCAGCGAAAAAGAGGCTTACCAACACCTCAATATTTCAGCTATGGTATGGAAACAGTGGCATATTAACCTCCGGCTTACTGAACTGCTCCCTCAGTCTGTCCACATGTTCAATCAATGTTGAGCACATCCTGGCCGGCGCACCATTTATTACCAGACATTATAAGTAACGTTATCCCTCAGGTTTAAGCATGGTCATCGACCTTGGGGCCAGTTAATGATGGAAAAATGATATCATTTGCAGCAATGCTCCTTTGTAAGCTGACCCCAAAAGCCACACGGGGGTCTCTTCATCTTGACCACGTCGGCTATCGATTTCCACTGAGGATAATGACTTTTTATGTCTGTAATATATGAGGGGATATTTGATGTAGGCTGATCTGTTTGCTCACTGTAGCCCACTTTCATTGTCATTGTCAAGGGAGTCGTATCAGGGAAGCCATAAGCAATATATATTAGAAGAGACTCCATGGACATTGCTTCACAAGGTTTAGCCTCTTCTTTTTAAATAGGCACATCTCTGAGTCTTTCTACTGTTTGAATATTGAGCATTTAAAGACACGAACAAGACATTCAGCCCAGATCAGTTTAAGATACATAAAGTATAACATTGAAAAAGTATAGATTTAAAGTTTCTTCAGTTTAATTTATATTTGAAACAACAAAAAGCTTATTTTAAACCCTTTAAAGTAACTTTCATTGTTCCTGTGTAGCAATAGTGTAAAAAAACACTACTATGTAAGGTTTAATAAGTAAAATAAAGAAAAAAATGCTTTCCAAATAAACAATTTGAAAAGCTAAGAAGTCAAATTAACCTGCTTTGACAAAGAAAAGAATGATTTTTGCTGTGAAATATGTGCATTTTGTTTTGCTTGGCATAATCTCAGAAATGCCAAGGTTTTATTTTCTTTTTCTAAACTACATAATCAGTCTGATGTGTGCCCTCAAGCAGTCCGCTCATAAGATTGTCAGTTTTTTTTTCTTAAATGTTGAGCAGAAAATGTCAGCATGTAATTTATGGCAGTAACATTTTCATTTGCATAGAAAATCTTTCTGCACAAAATCTAAAAACTGTGTTTTGGAAAGTAGAGATGTTTGACCATAATCTCAACTATACCCCCCCCCCCCCCCCCCCACCCCCACACACACCCACACACACACACACACACACACACACACACACATGCAATAGGTGACCATGCTTTTCTGAATACCCAAGTATTTTATAGTTAAAAGTTGGCCATAAACAGCATTATTGAACCTTAGTCAAAGTTTGGTCTTCAACAGGAAAAAGAAATATTTATTGTGTCAAACCAAATTAAAATCCTTTTACCAGGAGCAATTTTACAGACTTTTACTTACATTTAGTTTTATCTGACTTTTTTAGTGTAAGTTCTTTGGCATTGATGGCTTTGTAATGCAATACTCCAGTCTCTTAGTCATAAAATGAATCCAAACAGCTGTATCTGGGGATCTGCAAAAGTAACTATCAAGTTTATAAATCAAGGATGCAGCTGCTATCAAGGCCATTTAAGGCTTTGAAAGGAAGAGAAGGATTTTTAACTGATCTGATACAACCGAGGCGGGGGCGATGCCCTGCAGTGTCCGTAAGGTTATGTGGTTGTGACCTTTGTAAAGGACAGCGAGAAGGATAAGGCTTGGATGGCTTCTGAGGGAAATTAGCTTAGGCAGCACATGGGTAATGACCCTGGATTGCTGCTCAGCACCCGCACTTCACAAAGTAGGTGAAAGTAGAATAAACCAAGATAACCTGTCCCTTCCTTATTCTCTGACCTAATGGAAATTTTTTTTGTATTCCAATTTATCTCATTCTTATTGGCATTACCCTTTTGGCTTTGTATTCCAACGAGGAGAAGGGGAGGCCAAGTGAAACATGAGTCAGTAATGAGATTTTGCAGACCTTGCACCGTGTAGAATTTTTGATGATCGCATTACATTTTTTGTCGATAACCAAGACAACCTATTAAATCAGGCCTTAGAGACGTTGTACTGGATCAAGTGGTAAGATTGCATGACCCATTTTCTTTTTCATGTGTGCTATTAAATAGCTTTCAAACATGGAAATTTGGGAAATAGTTGAAACAGTAACCTAACTCAGCTTTTATACATTTCAGTGGAAATACATTTTCAAACATCAGACATTAAATTCATGACTTCAGACTCCTTGGCTGCACCATATAGTGGAATATCTACAGCGATGTGTAAAAAGTATGCATACTGCTAAATCTTTTCCACATTTCAGCCAGAAATTTCATTGTATTCTATTAGAATTTAGAAATTACCTCATAATAAAAAAAAATATAAAAACATTTTATATCAAAGATTGTCACAAAAAAGTCAGAAAAGTGCAACATTTCAATTCATTGACTCTTAGTGAATATGTAACACCAGCTTTCACTGCAGGTGTTACAGGGTGACTCTCTACTAGCTCTAGAGATCAACATTTCTGCCCATTCTTCTTTGTAAACTTTGTTTCATTCCCACAACAAACATTTCAATCGTCAAAACTCAGAGCCTTGTGCAAAATGTCTTCCTATACTGAGCTTAAATTACCTTCAAGATTCCTGTAGGTAATAATTTAATGCTTTCCTAAGGAAACTGGATGCACTGGGTGGGATAGGGGTAACAGTAAAAGAGGATGAACACAAGCACATATACTGTTTAATAAATTTTAAAGCATTTTTTCTGTCCCTTACAGCTAAGAATAAAGCAAAACTTTATAATGCCTATCGCACAAATTTTTAATAAAATCTGCTAAATTTGGTAAACATATTGTGACAAATGTGAAAAGGATATGTTGAGCCTGTTTTTATTAAATATACTTGATTTTTCTGCCACTTCACACCACTAATACCTCCACTACCCGCCAGAAACACTTGCTCAGTCTCATCAGAGTGAGCAGGTTATATCCAGCACCTTTTTACAGGCACATTATTGTAATAATTCTGACCTGTCATGCGTTGTTGAATGGAGTGTTGTTCTGCTCGTATTGCTCCCTGCTCCAATTTGACAAAGCCACTTAGACTCTGTGTTCACAGTCATTTGCAGGCCGCCTGAAGTGGATTTAAAGCCGCTGGAAATTAAGTGTGCCTGGTGACATCATTATGCTGCGTCTGTGTGTATGTGTTTTACTTTCCTCATAACCTGACTTTTTCTTTTTTATTATTTCTTGTGCCCATGTGTGAAATGTTGGAAGTATATGTGTGTAATTTCCCACTGGGTGTTTATGTGTGAGGCCTACAAATTTTTATAGAGCCGAGACTCTTTAGGCGTGTAAATTCAGTGGCGAACTCCATGACATCATGACGGATGAGTTAATCATTTCACACATTCATTAGACGATCCACATGGGTGTTAAAGCCTGCTGGGATTACGGCTCTAAAGCTAGTTTAGTGTGTTAACATTTGGACTGAGTTTGCTCTCAAACAGAACATATTGCTCTGTTCAAGCCAAAATAATTCCAAAGAAAACATTTCGATACAATAAAGAGAGAAAAAAAAGAAGAAACTGATTTTCTTTGTTTCTTGCATGGTGGTGTACAAACATATTTACCCACTTCCAAGTTTATTCTGTTTTTGCTTCTATGTCACACTTAAAAGTTTAAAAGTAGAAGCTTAAAATGCTTATTTCATTCAGCAAGGGAAAAGGTGATCCAAAACAATTTAGTTTTGTGTGAGAATGTAATTGCTCCCGGAACTGAAGAACTAGTTGTGATGACTCAATATTCATCACAAGTTTTCAATACTTAGCAATGGGTTTTTTACTTTAT
The DNA here is from genome assembly GCF_001444195.1 of Xiphophorus couchianus. Lineage (NCBI taxonomy): Eukaryota > Metazoa > Chordata > Actinopteri > Cyprinodontiformes > Poeciliidae > Xiphophorus > Xiphophorus couchianus. The sequence continues at coordinate 26,337,898 of NC_040233.1, forward strand.
TGTGGAGGGATTTTGGTGCATACCTTATTGCATAATATTGCTCAATGTTAGAACTTCTTTGTAGGGCATGAATGTCCAGGTTACAATCAAATACAGCATCTCAGTCTGATTTATCTTTGTACTTTGCCAGTGGCACAAAAAGAAAAAAAAAAAATCAACTTATCGTTGATTTTTATCAATCTTCTTTGGAACATCCTGGTGAATGAAGAAGTCACGTGTTCACAAATTACTATGATTCATCCAAGTCCTGAAGCAGCAGAGCAGCCAGAGATCCTCACATTACCACCAACAATGTTTGATTTCTCAATATGATTTTTTTTTTATGCCATTTGTTTACTGGATGTTTTCCAAAAAGTCCTGGGAATAAATAAGATGAATTCAGACAATTTTTTTCTGACACATCTAAGATGTGTCTTTGTGTTTTCTTTCAATGTAGTCATAGAGGTTTTGTTTGGCTCTTTCTTGATTGAAAAAATATTTCCATAATAGTCAGACATTTTGGAAGTATATGTGCAAATTTTTTTATTTTTTTTTGCAAACCCATGTTTGCAAAAAATTTTGGTGAATATATCTTTAGCTGGGTTTCCATTGACCAAATAATTGCTCAATTTACATTTTGAACAGAAATTCCATTTTGACAATTTAGGGAAAAAAAACTTGTTTATTGATAAAAAAAAAAGAAAAAGAGGTTTGGCTATAGAATGAGGTTCTTCAGCCAAAACAGAATTGGTTTATTTCTCAAAACTGCAATGGAAACACTTTTAAAAATATTTTTGCATCACACCAGTCACATGATCAACAACCAGATGTTGGAAGTTGTACAAATCACAATGAAGAAAACGACTGTAAGAAATTGGAGGCACATAAGTGCAGAAAAGTGAATTATTTGCTCTAGACACATAAAACTTTGCAAAGGAGACACTTATAATATGTACATTAACGTATAAAAATTAACTGACAGAAATATATGCTCACATTAAATTGTCTAGACAGACTCTTTAATTCTGTGCCGCACAGTGAAAACATTACAGAGAGCCAATCTTGCTGATGGAACATTCTATAGCTCTTACATCTCCCGTATTAAATGCAGAAAAATGCAGATAGTATATTCATAAAGCCTCAGCTCCATCAGCCCGGTGGAGTGTGAGATATAAAGTGGCCTCCCATCAGTGCTGCTGACAGACTGCTGTTAGTCTCCAAACATATTATTTTATGCAGTCGCCATGAGAGCAATCCAGTCTTAATTGGAAAGTGGATGTATTGCAAGGCATTATGACATACGAAGAACGGCGGGGTTATTCGGTGTCATCACAGACAAACTTGATGCCCCTTCTGTACTCAATGCTGAAGGTCAGAGCGATTATTTAGGTTCAGTTAAGGTTAGAGGTTGGGGCCAAGCATTTTGTACTGATGTCTGGTTTGTACCACTGGATATTTTTCTGCTGTGTGCTACAAGGTTTGTAGATCTGGAATATAAAAATAAGGTTATGTATACTCTATTCAAAGACAAAAAAAAATACTTTTAGTTCATGTTAATAGTAGCATTGAAACTTATCTACTTTTTTTTAAATATAATTTACATTTTCATATTTAGGTGCTGATCAGAGGTTGTTCTGGACGTTTTTGCTGAAAGAATTCAATTATATTCTATTTTTACAGTTAATTTTTGAAAAGGTTAAAAATGGCACATTCAATTTAACCTCTAGAACCCGAGGTTAAAATTTGGTTAATTAAACCAAATTTTCATTTGATTTAATTACTGTTTAGCATAAACAAGCTGAACAGATCAACCTTATCCCATCACATATCAAGTGGATCTCACATTCATTTGAATTTTGAGGTGCCACATATTTTTTTCCTCATTTTGTGTCCAAATTTTTCATCTGCATTTGCAAGAAGCCAATTTGCTTCATAGCACTGGAAATCTCTTTTTCTTCATGTGTCTCTGCTTGCATTACGTTTATCAGCTTCTTCCACCTGTGCATATGTGAGGCAACATTTTACCTGCGCTGTGCAGTTTTCTCTGCTGATCCCTGGTCTTACCACCTTAGCTTGATGGTTGTCTGCTCTCAAGTTTGAAACTAAATCAGTCAAACGCAGGACGAATTGAATGTGGCTCAGCTAGTGTTTCTGTTAGCAATGCATGTCTTGCAGATCTAATTCAGTGCTCCATCCTAATATCCACTTTATAGAACAAAACCACACTGATCCTTGGAATAACAGAGATGATAGAAGAAATCAGCATCCTGTGTCTTATCTGGGCCACATCTATTTGAATTTATAATCCCACTCAGCATGAAACTCGCCCTTGTAAGACCAGAAATATTTACTGTACTTGCCTCGATTGGGATCTTCTTTATTTCCCTCACAGTATGTGATAAAGGTACAGTTCCAGGTTGTTTCAAACCCATCAGTATTCGAACAGATTTGACACGCTTCCTGCTGACAATCATGTTTTAGAAAATAGAAAATGTTCCAACTCTTATTTCTTTGAATTTTTATTTATTGTGAAGGTTAAATATGCAGCTAAAAACAAAAACTCAACTTAGACTTAGCAGAGTGAGTTCCACGCAAATTGATGGTTGAAGTTCCAGGAAACGTCAGCTTGAAGGGGAAGCAAAAGACAGGATGTGGAAGAAGTTGTTGTCTGTTTGTTTGTTCCAGAGGATTCCCAAAGCGTGAGTCACAAGCTTGATCTGGAAGATTTCCAAAGTAGAGCAGCTCCTGTTTCAAAAGATCTGGATGATAAAATCTACTTTTGCAAGGCAAATTCTAAGGAACATCCCAATGAGAACCTATCAGGAGTTGATAATCTTTTACAGTGGTCTGATTCTCTTTTGTAGTTAAAATAAATAATTAAAATGTGGCATAACAGCTTGAAGGGCTTTTTTTTATATAGCCACTGAAAATGCAAATATCTAACATGTGTAATGAATGTCTCCTGCTAAGTTTGTGTATTTCTGGAGCACAAAAAAAAAAAAAAGATTTTAGCCACTCAGCTACACTAACCATATCCAGTCAACATCTGCTGCTCAGTGAATCAACTTCCTATCAGCGGCTGCAGTCCGAGTCACTCTGGCATCCAGGAAGAGTGTTAGCCAGAGATCCCTCCTAAGCTTAGCCAGAACTGCTGATCTCATCCAGCTATGCTTTCCCTTCCAGTAACAGTTCAGATAGCGAGCTTCAGTTTCCCTGCCTCACTGCAAAAGCAGTGTGTTTGTCAGTGTGTGCTTGTGTTTGTTCGGATGTGTGGTTTTTCCATGTAAAAACTTGTTACCCATTATCTGTAAGTGCAAAAGTGACGGGAAGATAAACGTCAGCAGAGGAATCAGCACAAGACATATATAAATATATATATATACTGTACATATACTGTATATATATATATATATATATATATATATATATATATATATATATATATATATATATATATGTCTGTGTAAAATGTATTTCTTTAAAAGAAAATCACAACACATCTCATATAGTTTTGTCATGACAAAATATATACATTAAAATAAATACACAAACGTAAAATGTCATTTTTTGACTCTGAAGAGGATATTGTATCACATAACCTTTAAGTTGGATGCGGGTTTGACAAAGTAATAAATACAGAGGTAAGATATATTTCAGAGCTGATTTCAAAAATGCTGATTTTGTTGCAGCAGGAAAATTCATCACACACATGATCAGGAAATTGTTTCCATGGAAAGATAAATAAGATGAATCCTGAATCAAAAACCATGAAAAGAAAAATCAAAGAACATGCTCTCTGCATACTAACAAACTGTGCATAGCTCCAACATCCTACATAGGAATTGTTTAGATAATTGCTGCCTTAAATATCCATCCAGCTGCTGTGTCAGTGAGAGACAGCTTACAGCAATGAGGTGAACGGATTTGAAAAGGAGAAGATATCTGGAGAGCTACTTATGAGAGTGGAAAAGGCAAAAATGATTTTATTTACTGCTGGATATGTTTGACTCGTGTCAGCCCCGTCGCATCACAGCAGCTTGAGATATGTTGTCAAAACACAGCAAATGGCTGTTTATCAAAGCTTGCTTGAGAGTGAATGTTTTTGTGCACCAAATTGAAGCTATTTGGAGCAAGTCTTGGTTGCAGTGAGCACGATTAAGCACGTTTTCAACCTCATTGGCCAATGATTACTGTCAGACAAAGAGAGTAAACAGCTTCAGATGAGCTAGTTCAGGAGCAGCAGTCAAGGCAATGCTACCAAGCTTTGACCTGTCAAATAAATAATACCATTACACCTTAACTAATTTCAATGCAGATTTTTTGGCTAGGGAGAAATTAATTTGATTCAATTTATGCATGAATTCCCAACAGAAGGATTTTGTTTGTCCTTTACAGAACAAACAGGTCAAATTCACGTGTTAGAACAAACAATTTAATTATATCCAACATAACTTGCTTCCATTCACTATATTCAGATTCAGATTTAATTATAACATCTAGTTCTGATAGAGTTCTGCCAGGTTTAGCAGATGCTGTTTGGTGAAAGGTTTCGTGAGGCCATTAAGAGAAATGATGACTTTAATGGTCAGTCATAATTATGAAGCTGGTGATTGTGGAGGCTAAGCCATCTATCATGACCAACTTTGGATTAAGAAGACGGGAAAGAAACACAGACATGAACTAAAACCTGGAAAAGAAAATGAAGACAGAAATGAAAGTCAAATAATGAGGCGATAAAAGTTACAGAACACCTTGAAGCCTGGATTTGTTCTCACTTTCCCAAGATTTCATGCACATTTTCTTATTTGTTTATGAAAATAAATATAATTCTCATAAGTTACAAGCCAGAGTATAAAATAACCATGTTATAGCACTAGCTACTGTTATTGTTTTAAACAGGTGACATACTAGATTTTATTTTTTACTTGGTGAAAACTTTCTGACTAGCAAAGTCTGGGTTTTAACCTCAGAAGGCCCTTTCCAACTTAAAATGTCTAAACTTTTGACTTACAAGTAAAAATCAAACATACCCTAATTATTCTAATAAGTTATTTTCAATTAAAAAATGGGCTACACATTTCTGAATCTCCATGAATTTCTGAACAGCCAGTCAGCGCAGATGGTAATTTTTATTGTTTAATAATTAACAACTTCTATAATGTAAATAGACTTTCAATAAATAATTCAATAAGGGAGTTATTATCAAAAACAATGTAATGAGCATCCAGGTAAATTACAATAAAATATCAAATGCATTTTTATTATTTCATATTTTCTGCAACAGATTCGGATCAAATCATTGGACAGAAAAACTCAAAAACATTTTGAGAAATGAAAGTTTGTGAAATTTAAAAGGGGTTGATCTATTTTTGGTCATTTCACAGAGTTTAAAATGTGAGATCTAAGTTCACGTATAACTATAAATGACAATGCATGGAATATACAAAAGCTGCTCCTCTGCCAACTCAAAGGGATGATGAATGATGTACAACCCGATTAGAGGCAGGAAACAAGAACGGTGCATGATTCATCTGCCAAATGTGCCCCAGAAGGGTACAGGTGCATGACGTTACACATTACATGCGTAATAAATGAATGAAAGATTGCTCAATATTTATAGCATGACCATTACAACTAAACTGAAAAGAAATCCTGTTTCCATGGACGACATAAATGAATAAAATACAATTTTGTTTGCAGAAAAACAAAGACATTTCTTCAGAAATTCTTCAGAAGTTCTGCATGAACAGAATATGATTCTGAATAGGTGGAATAGGTGTTTTGACAATAAGAAAAACATTCTCAAAAACCGAACAGTGAAGTAAAACACCAACGGCAGATTGGCAAAACATCAACAACAACCTTAAAGGGCTGAGTAGTTTCTCAGAGCACGCCTATGTCTCTGCAAGCGAGATACCAGCACTGTGTCTCTGGGGCCCGTCTTCATAGGAACAATTCCCCGAAGCCTCATACTCCTCACTGAGGGCCTCAGACATGTGTAATTAGGTATAAAATACAGCAGTGTGGATGGTGGGATGGGTCCAGGCCGCTGAAACACAGAGGGGAGTCAGCAGCGGAGAGCCTTGAGCTGCCAGTGCACAGAGACAATTAGGTCCAAATGAAAAATTGATTTCCACTCATACTGAATGGATGTTAAAACAAAGCACGTTATAAATACCATCTGGTGACAGGCGGGAGTGCTAGCCACAGCAGACGAAGCCCCTTGTTAGCCTCGACAGTGCCAGCGTATCGATCGCCTGCGTGGACAAAGGCGACTCTAAGCTGGACTGAGAAGATATATAATTCAATAAATACTTCAGAGAGCTTTAGATTGAACGTGGCAACATGGGCATGTGTGTGCCACCTTTAATACGTCCCCGATGGTCGTTCTGCTGGTAGACCCCCGACGATTGATAGAGTAAACATAGAGCTTGCATGGACGAAAAAAAAATTGAGTTATGTTTGTGAAAGCATGTGTCACTTTCTGAGCCACAGCAGCAATTCAGAGGCACTTTGACTCATGTCTTGAGAAAATATAAAGTCAAAATGGGGTTTTAAAGCCAGTCTGCAAATAATTATGCTAGCAGGTCACTGGTTTTACCAGATTTTTTTCAAGTTCTCTATTTTCAATGTTTTACTAAGGCTTCCACAATTACAAGACACGCAGTGTGTTGAAAAGTATTAACACCTCTTACACGTTTTCACATTTTTAATTCTTGGACTCCATATCCCAGGGTTAAGAAGGACACTTCATTCAAGCAGTACAGGACCAAACAGTAGAGACAGAAGCAGGTCATTCAAACTGATATTTAAAGAGAAGCAGCAAAAGCAAATGAGATGGATTAGCCGTCAACATCAAATGTGTTATTCAGGACATTTTAATGTGAAAAATTGTCTCTGATGTCCAGATATTGAGATGTTAGCATGTTAAGACAATCAGAGGCTTCTGCAAATTTATTGTTTGACCGCCGCTATGCTGATCGCTACCAGAGATCCTTCCTGCCCACAGGATTCCCATCTAACTACTCTGTGAAGATATTCAGATCGTATGAGTTCTGGTGACATCCAATTTTCCTTTGGGATACAAAAAGTACTTTTGAATTGAAATACTAAAAGATTTTCCAGCTTATTTAAAAGAAAATCATGAAAAGTGTGGAAAGTGATTGTATTCAGACACTTCTGGTCAATCCTGGAATCACTTTTCACTGCAGTTGTAGCTGAAAGTTTAGGTCTATCAAAGTACAAGGCTGAATACCCACTCTACGTTTTAGATTCTCAGTTGTTTAATTTTTGTTAAATTTTGGTCTATACCATAAAATCCCAATAAATTAAATGTTATCATTGTAAAATGGAAAATGTTGCAAAGCTCACCAGGTTCAAATACTTTTGAAATGTACAGAAGTACATTTTATGAAAAGTACAACTCACATGTTTCTTCATTTATTTTTGATTTTTCGCAAAAACCTATCAGTTTCTCTACAGGGAAAAAAATACTGTTGTTAAAACTAAAATTCCTCCATAGTTTGCCCACCCAATAAAGAACTCTAGGTAAATTAGATGTAATTAAGTTAGACATGCATTTTCATGTGAAAATGTCCTCATAAACTAGATTGACCTTTCTGTATAGAGGTAAAAGTGTTGGAGCTCAACCCCATAAGTGTCTTTAATTATTCAGGTTGATGAGGCTTCTGTTGGGGTAGGTGCAGTTTTGCTTGGAATTGCCTCATTAAGCTTGAGCAAATAAGGAGGAGAGTCTAATTAGTATCAACACCTGGGTTTGGAGGCTTCCTCACCATAAAGTCACAGCCTTATTTTTAGCTTCAGTTACTGTTGATAATGCACACAAATCTGCACATTTCCATGTCTAGCACCTTTCCAACAATATTTAAGTAGTTTTATTTGTATATTTGCTCAACTGGATTTCATCACCATTATTTATGCAACATTTCAAGCGTGTTTTCAATCATTAGGATTTAAAAGGTCTGCAGTGTTCTGGATAAAGATTGTTTCTGGAATCAGCTAGAGCTCTACAGTTTTGGGGATAATGTAAGTCCAAAATGCCCCTGTGAACTCTGGCACCACCACGGCCTCAACTCTTCAACTTATGGAAGAAATGTTTGGGCATTTTTAGAAAACTATTTCCAGTAAAATCGTCAAATTAGTGGCACAAGTGAGTGTCGGAGAATGACAGCTGAGTGGCAGCTGCACCAGGCCTCGCTCATATAAACACAAATATTTTGCAAAATGACAACTCTTATCTGCATGCAAACAGATTTCTGGGTGAAAAAGTGAAATTATTTAGCAAAAATGATTTCCACTTCACTTTTTTTTCTGTATCCATGGAGATTCAGCTCAGATATTTTTAAAACAGTTACATGTGTGTCAACTGTCACTTTCTGTCTGGAAACCTTCGCTGTAAAAATGCTTTTATGTTTTTGTCTAATTCTGTCTTGCCTTATCTTGACTCTGTCAACATTAGATTTCAAATGTTTGCTGAAAGAGCTCAGAATTGAAAGGTAATCGTAAACAGTGTCAGCAGCCATGGCTGGTGCATGACTGGCACCCTGGGTGATGCACAATATTTTCTTTATGAAAGCAAAACCATATTTTGATATTTTGGAGAAAATCACGTTTTTTGCTCTCAAATATTATTTTCACAAGAAAAAGGCTTGATTTCTGTTTTCCATTATTCATGATTAGTTGATGAAAAACTCCAGTGGTCTCTGGGTTACTCTGGACGGGTCACCGTTCCTCACAGGGCAACAAGAGACACAATAAACAACCGTCTACACAATCAAAAAGGCAAAAAGCGTTTTCTTAAAACACAAACAGTCTTTTAAAGAATCATTGTACAGTGAAGAATAAACCAGCTACTGCGAGACCAGTAGGAGAGTTTTAGATTCTGCGCCACAGAGAATGAAATGCCATTGAGTCAACTATATAAAAAAACACAGAAATAGTTTTTCAGTTTTGAACTGAACCAGACCCTCAAACTTGGACACAACCTGTTTTTCAGGTTGTGTGGTCAAATAAAACCATGGATCCATCCCACCTTAGGCCATTTGGTGATGGTGTAAAAGTAAAAGGGACATTTTCTCAGAATCCATTGAACACTTTTGAACCTCTACAGCATCATTTAAAACCACAGTTGATCTGAGTGTTGCTGGTAGACAGAACCATCCCTTTATAGATCCTTCTAGCAGCCTGTCACAAAGCTTCAGTCCCCTCACAGGGCAGGACAAATGTTTCACTGTTCTGCAGGTCTTCACAGTCACAATCCAAGTCCATCAGAGCACATTTGAGATGTGGTGGGATGGGAGACTAATATCATAAAAGTTAATTCAGATGGTAAATTTCCTGCAACTGTGTTTTGCTATTATTTCAACATGAACCAAAATCTCTGAGGAATGTTTGACACCATGTTGAATCTATACTATGTCTAGGTACAGTTCTGAGGGCAAAGGAAGAGATCAATACTAGAAACCAAACCTAGTGGCATCTTTTATGTCTTATAGAAACAAACATGGATCCAAACTATGGGTAAGATTTTGTCTTTAACTGCAGCAAGATATTTTGCGCCAGAAATTCAAAATGTGCCACTACAGAACCAAAGAGCAATTGAATGAGAATGACCAGAAGCAAAAGAGTTCAAGCATCAAAAATGCACGTTGTGTGTGAAATTTTGCTTCCTGTTTCATACCTATTTAGAAAGCAAGAGGAATCAGAGAGATCTTTTCTTCCTGCAGCACAGTTGATAGATTGCTGTGTTATCGATTGACTGGAGTACAGAACTGTAAACTAGAAACAGAAACTCAGAGGTCCAAATTGTTTTACACACTTATATAAACCATGTAAAGCTTTTAAAGAAGACAAACTGGCATCCACTTGAAGAGGAAGCAGTTTCAATAGTTTCATCTCAAGGTGTTTCTCTTCTAAATTTTAAAATCAATACTTATGTTTTTTGGCAAACTGTCTTGTTTGGTTTTGAAATAAGAGCAACTTCTTGGAGGGTTTTATTTTTTCTCTTTAAAACACGAGGTATGATTTCTCCCTTGAAGTGACGCAGACGAGTGTGATAGCATCGCTAATCTTAGAAGGCTTTGTATGCACTTAGTAGACCTCAGTAAATCAAGAGTGATCGTAGATCTTCAAATGAGACAGATGGAAAGAGGAGGCATGGAAACGGAGGCAGATGGAAGGAAAGAGACTGGTGGAAAGTTACAGAGTAGACAGATAGTAACTAATGGACTGATAGAAATGGAGATGGTGAAGATACAAAGGAGTCAGAGGCAAACAAAGAAAAAGAACAAATGAAATATTAAAGAGGTTTTTACAGAGTTCAGAATCCTTACTGTCAAAGATCAAATAAGACGTCTAAAAAAAAATAAAAAAAATCAAGATATTAAAAAACAAACAGCAAAGACAAAGATGATGGAATACCAAAACAAACATTTAAGGACTGTGGCCAGAGTTTCCCATGTTTTAGATTTCTGCCTTTTTAAACACAGCTGATTTAACAGACTGTGAACAGCTTAAACTGCCAACCTCTATCAACCAATACATTGTGTTTATGATTACATTTATGTAAACATCTTCTTAGAGCTGTGCAGACAGTTCACATTAGAAATTAAACAGCACTTTTATACTTAATTCAAAGACATTTATAGCTGCCATTAATAAATCATGTTTAAAATGATGGTGACGGTTTGTTTTACAGAACCATTTAGGGAGTGATTCAGGGAACTGACTGAAGAATAATAATGGAGCAACTTTTCACAAATATAAACCAAACATTGAAATAGTCTTTGGGTGAATTTGTTACACATGATTGGACCTGCTTGAAGTGATGACAAGCAGCAAGGAAGAAATTTCAACCTTAAATGTAGGAAAGACTTTGGCTGACAGCAGAATGTGTTGCCTAAATAAATTCTCAGGCACCTTGGAGGGGACAGCTGTCCCTTGACCCTGAGCTGAATCCTGGACAATGTTTGAAGGTGGCACACAGCAAGCCTGGAGCCCAGGCTCAGTTCACCATTCTCAGATCTTTGTTCCATTCTCTGGGTGAGCTCTGGGTCACCGCAGAGAGGCTGTGTGATGTCACCGTGACATGTGTTGTTCACCATAATATTGCTGCAGTTAGAGGAAAACAGCATCCTGCTGCACAGATTCATGACCCTGACCCATGTCCAGCAGACTCGCAGGTTCGAAGAATGAGATCAAGATTACTAGAAAAAAAAGACAGATTTGCACATTTTACTTGCTTTGTTTAATTGAATTTATAGCCTAATATTGATGCATTAACTACTATATTTGAGATGTAAAACATCTCCCAAACTATTAGAATTTATTGCCTATTTTACTGACATAATGTTCAGAATACATATTATCCTAATAGCAAAAATTTAATTCTGCCAGTATGAAACCTTGGCTAACAGTTGATATTTACAATTTACTGTATAATATTTAAAACTAAGATATGAATGTGTTTATTGGAAAACCCACTGTACCTAGCTGTGCTTTGTTTTTCAAGTCTTGAAATATGTAACTCAAAATAAATGCCTTAAATAAAAACACAGAAATTGTGTAAATGATAATGTATGTTAGAGGTTAGGACAGAGAATAATTGTGTTAAAGCAGTACCCTGTTGAATGTTTCAGTTACCACAGCTGCTGAACTAATATTTACTTTAATAGTCTGTGAAATATGAAGAAAATCAGGTCTTAACTTTCTGATTTATATGCTTAGCTTCGTTTCTGCTTGATTGTAGACTCGTCTGCTTTTTGCCTGATCTATTGCACCAAAATGAAAAACATTTCATTCAGTCCAGCTCTCTTTCACCTGTAGGCTATCACTGTAAGTGGTGATAAATCATAAATTAAGGCAGCATTGGTTTCATAACACATTGATTCAGGCAGCTGTTTATCATGAAAGCTCTTTCTCAGTGTGCTGCTGCCGTGGTGTTTATTTTTACAGAATAAATGGCATGATATATTTGAAAGTGGACTTCCTGCTCTTACAGCACAATATTTCTTTTTTAGCATTTGCATTAGTGAATAAGTTATTGGTGCTCTTTCATTTCTTTGCTTGTGTTCACTGAAGTTAATACTGTATCTGCTGTTCTGGAACCAAGCAAGTTAAACTCACAGTTTATGGACAGACTCAGAGACGTTGAGTTATTTTCATTGAATCAATGACTCGATACAATCTGCTGGCTTTCCTTAGATAGAAACGTTTTAAACTACTTTTAATATTAAGCACACCGTACTGTTTGTGGGTAAATTGGAACATATGTGTGATGGATTTGAAACAATTTTTGTACAGTGCCTTGAGACTTAAATTGTCAATTGGCGCTATATAAATAAACTGAATTGAACTGAATTGATTTCATCTAGGAGTAATTTAAAAAATGAAAAAGGCAGGGTTTATGGTTTATAAAGCATAACTAATCCTTATGATCTACAGATTGTGACAGTTGACTGTTGAATTAAAGAACAAGACACCAGAAGATAAAACAGTAATTCAAAACGTTTCCAGATGTTGGAGAAGCAGTTGCCTCAACCAGTTTGTTGTGTCATGTATCTGAACTAAATGCTTTCACACCAATGCCAAATAAAACTGGAACCTGATCAAAGAAAAGGACCAAGCTGTAAGACTTCACTGACTTTTTTATTGAGAATTTTATCAGTCAGGATGACAGAAATTAACTGGTGCTGATAGTCTTTGCAGCTTGACTGATATCCAGACAAAAGATTTTGGCTTCAGTGCACAAGCAGAGAAAACCATTCATGCAGGTTTCATCACTGTCTGCATTTTGCAGATTTTTTTCTGCCATTTAATTGAGAGATTCTGAATGTCTCTAGTCTTCAGCTTAAAGTAATTTTTTTAAAACTCTTTTTATATTAACTTTAGCATCCTCTACAAAAATGACCATAGCAAAATCTATGAAAGATTCAAGTTATTAATGAGCTTTATTCAGGGCTTTATTCTCAGTGTCAGTCAAAAGTGCAAGAAAAGCCCCCAGGACTAACTGGTGGTGCTCCACATTGTTGAATAACCTCATGGTAACCCGACAGTCCTGTGAGAGGTGCAGGGAAAAACATTTGAAGGAAAGAGATTGTTAGCCCAGAAAAGATTTCACATGTTGCTTGGATGTCTTGACACAAAATATGACCAAAAACACTAAAACGGTAATTGCCTTTCTGAATTTTAACTGATAAATGTACTTTATTTTGTTTTATTTTTTTTTTTTCCCTCTAGCTTTTATTTTATAGCAAAGCTGACTATCGTTTATTTCTGTCCTGGTGCTGGCTTCCAAGCCAGTATAATTGCTACCCAGTGACAGTGATTTGAGTCTTGATGTTGATGGCAAGCTGGATCGTCATGTTCCTGCCAGGAGAAAACTCCTGTATGTGGCAATTTGAACGAAATCACATCCAGGTTACATGCGCCCTGATGTACAGTGCCAGGAAATGATCAAACTCTGTTCTTGCAGCATTTAAATGCAGCTTTGTCAGAATTTAATTACAGCAGGTTGCGGTGGCATCATGGGAAAATGCCCTTGATGGTGTTTTGCGGTCGCCTGCAACAGATGAGCACATTGCATCCCATTATGACTGCACTCAGATGTGTTTCAACTTGTTGTTTCTGTAGCCTCTGGGCCAAAGGGGGAGTGGAACAGCAGGCTTTTGGATTCTTGATCATTTCTGTTAGATCATGAGAGGCAAAGCAGAACAAACTTCACAAGAACAGGAGTGTTTGTTTCCAAGTTGGAGTTCATTTTATTTCTGTTATATAGATTGTCTAAAGGAAACATAACGTGCATGACTTTCCCAAACAGCAACCCTGGGTTTCTCTGAAAATTAGCCCAGTGTAAATAAATCCAATCACAGTAATTGCAGATATTGGATGTGACTAAAATATGAGGGAAGCTCTTGAGGGGATATTTGTACATCATTCAGTCCTCAGCAGGAAATCAATTGCGAGCAGTTATGCCTACGGTTTTAAAAAGCTAAGTCATGCACACTTCGACATTGGTGTTAGACAAAGGTATCAATGCATGGGAGTTACTGCGATTTTTACAGACTGCTCATGAATATTGAAGTGTTCTTTTTTGAGTTGAGCAATTGGGAGATATTATCCAGACTGTTTAAACTGTCAATATATATTTTTAATTTAAATTTTTTCTATTATTTTCACAATATGCTTTGTAATTCACTGTTAAATACTGTGAAGTTGTAAAAAAGTTGTAATAATTGATATAACATAAGAAGGAAGTAATTAACCATTATTGAAGTTTAATAAATTAAACCCAGTACCAAGTATTATAGTAGATATGCTGTCTGGGCTGATAGAATCTATTTATACAGTGGAACCCCATCTATTCACGGTTCATTATTTGTGAATTTATCTATTTGTGGAAAAGATGTAATGTGATCTAAACTGTTCTGCACCTGCAGTAGCACACATTGTCTCCAACGTCCGCTACATTTACGTTTGTGCAATCACTGGAATTCAACACTTCTCAGTGGTAAGAGAGGAACGTCTTTTAAATGAAAGAGGCATTGAGTGATTCTGTGATATTCTTTCGATATGCAGAAGATTTTATGACTCAAAGATCTCTTTATTTTGCCTAAGCAAAGCCAAACATGACTATCAGCTGATAGTTTGGGGGTTTGGAATAGGATCACAGGTTTAGTCAGCAGTTTGATTCAGTCTCTTCAACAACATGCACTTCATCTTACACATAATACGAATTGGCTTCGGTGTCCATGTCCAACTAAATTCTTTAGATATAAAAAATTACTTCCTTTCGGAAATCTTACAGAGGGAAATGACTTTGAGCTGTCATTCTGCAAAGCTTGTGTGACATTATGAAATAATCAGAAAAGTTTGTGATTTTTAAACAGACATAAGTGAAATGAGTCCCACCAACAAAATAAATGGATTTAAAAACATATTTAGCTTCCAAAGTGTTGAATTAAAATCACCTTAAGGCTTGTTTTACTACTAGAAGAGTAGTGCTTGCTGCTATCGAGTCAAGCATGATAAAGTTTACGCACTAACAGAAATCAAGTTATGTCATCCATCCATCCATCTGATGTCCTCCTGTTCGACCGGGCATGGTCGCAGGTGAGGCTGGCGTCTACCTCCAGCGTTCACCAGTCGACAGACTTGTCACACTGGACAGGTTACCAGTCCATTACAGTCAACATAGACCCAAGACTAAATGTTTTCCTTGTGATTGTTTAGATACCATGGGTTATTCTTGATGATAAATAGGCAGTCTGTATATAAAATAGCAATCTTTTTTTTTTTTCCCACTGGTTTAGTGTGTGGATAGTAATTGATACATCCCAAATTACATCACAGGCCTCTGTAGTAATCCTCCTGTCCATCTGAGAACTGGTAATTTACAAGATGATAGTGCAGTTTGTGTTACTATGTGTTGCTCCAGGCCATCCTGCAGAAATACCCTTTGTTATGAGATACAAGTTATAACTCATCCCATCCGATGTATTCCTTTTATCTTCCCTGATATTATTTTTGATATACTTTGTGCATAAACTTTTTTGTATCTTATTCTCATAATGCCATTATGAAATATCAATAAACACAATATTGATAACACTGGGCAAATTATTTCTGTTTTGTTACACTCACACTTAGTTCATGAATCAAGCTTTCCTGCAGGACGTAGTAAGTGAGATAGTAATAATTTGAGCAAATAAACTATACCGTACATCCACGTTTGTGATTGTATGTCCTGTTCATAAAGTGCTGCATGTTTCTCTGTGCTGGGGGAAGGGAGCTTGAGGACAGTGAGAAGGACTGACAGCACCAGCAGAATAGCCTGCAGCATTCTGTATGAATTGGTTCGCCTGGCAAGTCTGCGCAGGAGAACCGGTTCACACTATCAGAGTCAGGGCAACCCTGAGGAGACAAGTTGATTTGTTTCGCATAATCCAAATGACCTGGATTGTTCTATATGTACTCCCAAATGGGGCCTCCACCATTCGTTGCCGAGCAGTGGTTGCATATTTTGATATAGATAATAATGAGACAATTTTTTAGAACTTAACAGAATAAGAATTTGAAAATCAAAAGGCATGATTAGGCTAAAATACACAGTTACAAATGTACGATTTCTTTGTGTTGTCATACTAAATCAAAGATAAAAAAAATAAAAAACAAGTCTACATCATCTATAGTTCCTTTGACCACTGAAAATTATACTACCAGAAATACCTTTTTGTTTTTGTTTCGTCACTATGAAACTTGTGCATATCTAATGGCGTTTTTGGGCCATCCAGTTACCATTTCTAAACCTACTTAGAGGAACAAATAAAGTACCTATAAGTCTTTACACTGGATTTTGTTGACTTGCCCAGATTTAATCTAGAAAAACATTAAAATCACAATAACACATCAACAGATGTATTTGTGCTGACATCTTTTCACATTAAACATTTTATAACAAAGTGCTCTTTCATCAAACTTTTGGCTAAGGAGGATGATGACTTTCTATCAAAGAATTGTCTATTTTTGTGATATTCCAACTTTCATTAGTTGAACGCATAAAAAATATATGAACTAAACTGCAAGATGTAACACTGCTCTTTGTGGACATCTGAGGCTTTTACCTCACAGCCCTGTCATGCCGATATTTGCTGCAAAATGTTCTAATGGTTGACTCATGTTACCATTAACCACTGACACAGGCTTTAGGTGCTTTTAGGGTACTTCAGGTTGTTTTTTGACCTTGCAGACCATTATGGATTTTTTTCTTGGATGTTTGTTGGTTGACAGTCCAAAAGGATAGCAAAAATGGTCCTGAATGACCTTTATTTCTAGTGGTATCTAAACTCTGTAAACAATATTTTTCCCATTTGCAACTCTGGGAATGTTTTCAATGAACAAATGAACATTGTGAGTAAAATCTGTTATTGAAAAAGTTCACTCAGAGCTCAGTGTAACCCCAGCTCAGTTGATTCAATGTCTGACTCCTCTAGTTACAGGAAAACCATTTATCGGCGGCCATTATTGGTCTTGATAACTAGCCTGAGCATTCACAACATGCAATGCTAGCTGCAACATGCCAGAGAGCAAGTGTGGGAAGGGTAGAGAGGCTGAGCAGCACCACACAAGTTTGTGATTAACAGCACCCAGTCCTGGCTCTCATTTATTGTTTTTAGTGAGCATACTGGGGTTCTTACTGTCAAGACATAATGACAGTTGCAAATAATATGTAAAAAATATATATATTTAAAAAGGTTGTGCACTGCAGCTTGAAATGCAGTATGTGTTTGCTCGCATCTAATTTGCTTAACAAATTAATGTTCACAACCTAAAAGACTGTGCTAAAAGCTGGATTTTAAAAAAAGCTGGACAGTTTAAACGTTGTCACTGGGCAACTAACGAAATTAATTTGGGACTCCAAAGCTGATCATTAATACATGATTTGATCTGGACCATAGTCTGATTGGGACACCCCTCCGTATATTTATAGTTATTAGTAATAATGTTAATAATGAATCTGAAATATGGATGTATGCATAAATGCATGTAATAACACCCAAGTAATTATTTTGTGTATTTAGCTACTCTTTGCTCAAAGAGCTGCAACATTAAATTAGGAAAAACACTCAATCTTTCTCAGTCTGCAGAGGAAGAAAGGGCATTGAAGGTTAAGCTCCAACTGAAGCAGCGAACCAAAAAAAGGAGCAGATTGGCTGAGCCATATCTCCTGCATGTCAGAGAAGCCGTGGCATGTCGGCTCCTGCACAGGGACCTCTTATTACCTCACAGCAACACCTCCTCTAGAGTTTCTCAGGGACAAGCAGGCACAGGCAGTCAGATCTACGTTACACCATTGTTAAGAAGAGAAGCTGGCAACGGGCCATGGGAAAAATAAATCTGTAACACTTTATTGTGGCTGCACTCCTGCCAGCCTGCATGAGCATTAGAAAATTCATACCAATTCTCATAAAAGGCATGTTTGGTCTGGTCGGCTGTGTAAGTGGGGATTTAACATAGAGTAGAGCAGTGTATGACTATGATTCAACTGACTTGTCAGATAAAATGGGAATTGAGATACAATCGGATTGTTACAGGAAAATCCAGGGCTTTGCAAAGCTGGATTTTACTCCATTAAAAAAAAAAAAAAAAAAAGCTGAGCTGTTACTACAGGCAACCAGTAATGTTTGAGCAGGGTTGGCAACAATCATTGTGCCACTGGTCGTCTAAAACATAAGGATGATCCTTTATTAGCAGGAGCCTGTTAATAATAAGTCAGCTATTTCATTCAGGCCTTGGAACATGGATTCATCTAAAGCATGCAGGAAACCTGGACCCTGTTTTAGAACCTTAAATCCCTACTTAGTAATCCATCCACTAAAATCATTTTTACATCATACTTTCTTGAAAATTATGTTTGAAAAGAATATTTCAACAAGTGAAATGTCCCATTCAGACTGAATCATGAGCAGACAATTGCCTTTATATTAATGCAAATGGGTTTTATTTGAAGGTAGTCTTCCACCTGAGAATGAAGCAGCGATCAGATATCCCATTAAAATCATGCTGGGTGCTGTCACACAGTTTTCTCCTTCTTTCTCGTCAACAAAATAGCTTGAACATTTATCTCCAGGCGACATCGTTGGTATGGTCCATCATCTCTTTGGTGCTCATGATGCTTTACATTATGCACTCTTCATATATTTGCTCAATCAAGTCAAAGCAGAATACATGCACATTTATTACACTGTCTCTTTTTTTGCTTCACATTGCTGCGTTTCACAGCGAGTGACTGATGTGGATCAAGTTGGTGTACCAAAGCTCGACAGTTATAATGATAAGCTGTCACGTCGCCTCAGGCTGAGGTGATGCTTCTGCAGGGAGCTGAAGTAGAAAACAGAGTTTTGTTTTATGAAGAAAAATCCTCAGTTTTGTTTACTATGTGGAACTTTTAGCTTCATGACTAAAATCTTAATGGTTTTGACATTTAGTGGATTGCTGTTAATTCAAAAATGAGTTTGTATATCTTTTGTAAGTTTTTATACTTAACTTCGCAGTGAATGACTCAACATATCCTATGTATCCAAAATACAAAGTTAGATCTGATAGATTTTGAAATGGCTTGTGTTTAACTCTGTCACAAAGTTTGGCAAGAGATTAAGCAACTAGCCAACTGTTGTGAGATAATACAGAAGGGATGAGTCACCAGTATGAGAGAGAGCCTTCATGCTTTGTCTCCCAGCAGAAATGCCTTGTTTGTTTGCTGTCAGAGCTAAGTACACTTGCCTGTCACCTTTCAAAGCTTCAAATCACAACTGTTTGGATATGTCTGACATTCCACAGCTCGGATAAACCTGATAAACTTGGCTGCTATTTACCTTCCTGCAATGTAACTCCACCCACATCTAAAAAAGGTAATCTAACGGCAGTGGACCAGCTCATGTTGTATTTGTACCATACAATAATTTACATAGATGCTCTGGGACAAAACTGACTTTGATTGACGAGTCAAAACTAGTTTTTTACTCGAATGTCTGGTGAATTCCCTGAAGGTGTTCTGAAATTCCTTGTGGATTCTACGAACCTGGCAGGATTTCTTGGACCTTCATAGCAGTTCTCAGAACTTTGAATTCACCACACCATGGCCAACAACGGCATTGTTTTCAATCTAAAAGGGAAGGTTCGTGGGAAAGAAAAACGTTTTCAAGGAAGCTGTACTAAACATTCACGGAAAATTAAATCCTTGTTTGGGGCAAGTGTTGACATAGCCAGGAAGTTCTAATTACAAAACGTTGGTTTCTGGAACATGTGTGAAATTCTGAGAATCATTTCCTGGAGAAATTTCTTTGGTTGTTCAACAACATGCTAGATCCCAGATGTAATTATTCAAGATCAGTATGGAGGCAAAAAGACATAGATGCCCAGACTCAACATAAGTTATTTGATTAACCACTTAAAGGGTAAAATGAGCATCAAGGAAATTCATGAAATTGTTGTTAATGGCTATTTATTATACAAAAATCAATAAGTTGTGTTTTATCTTTTACAAGTAGAACTTAACCATCCTTAGCACTTTGGTCCTGTCGATGTATAAAGTGCTTCATAAATAAAGTTGGTATGGTGTGGTGTCCTGTAAATGTATAATTTTGACCATGTAGAAATACATTTTCAGCCTTTTTGTCAGTATTGATCTAGAAAACATTTTTGAAGGATCTAAGGATTAGAAAGAAATGTCTCTCCATGATTTGATGTAAAGCTCCACTAACTTTACACTTCTCAAAGTATGTGACCAATGGAGATGCAAAGTCTAAATACTTTGAACATGAACTGTTAGTCTTTTTCAAAGAATAAAAATAATGGAACCTGTATAACAGGTGGCGTCTGTTGAAAGCAGGACAGTAGTGGTAATAAAATTGGGGGTTAAAATAATTTTTAGCAAAAGCCAACTTGTGTACTGGTCCTTTGGCCTGTGTGTCACATGGCATGAGTCAAGTTTTGTTTGACATTGCAGTGTGTAAGTTGCAGGCACTTTTGCTTCAGTAAACAAAGTTTATTTTTGACATCACATTTATTTTTTTGTTTCCTGTGGATATGCAGTGATGTTTGTTAAATGACAAAGGTTTTGTTATGGAAGAGGAATTGTATGACTAACTGCTGGAGCAGATTATTGAGGGAGCTGACAAAGTAAAGACATACAGAATAAGGTGACTGGTGACAGAGAGATGGTATGCGCTGCTTTTTCATTGTTGTTTGTCTATTCTATTATGGAGGCATTTTTCTACATCTGCAAGGACACATAGAGCATACATGCATGAAACTGTTGTGTTTTTGTTTTTGAGCAGCTCCATACAGTCTGGATTCAGCTGGACACATTAGCAGGCCTGCAGCTGAAATCTTTCCAGTAGTTCACAAAATTATAGGCCCCCTGCAGATTAATGCGTGTCCTGGATCTCCCACATATGCAAAAGGTAGTATCTGAAGGAGTCATGGAAGGGGTAAGTTGATCCATCAGCCATTACCTCAGCTGGTTACCATGGTGACATGGTAACCAGCTGATAGGCTGGTGAGGAGGCATTGCTGTGTAAAAGTTGTATGATCTTGTAAATCTGAAGGAAGATGCTGCTTAATTAGGACCAGTTGGGCAAGAAAACTTTGGATAAGACTATTTTACTCCACTATATATTTTTACTATACAATATAACCATAAGGGATCACAAGCCAGAGAGTCTTTGTGTTCATACAAGGTCTGGAAAAATACAAAAGATTGTGTCAGAAAGAGGATCTGGTATAAAACCTAAGCAAGCTTAAGTATGTACTGTAAGTCCTAAACAAGAGATCTATGCCAAATTAGTCAAGGCCCAGGTTAACAACAGCCGCTACAGGTGCTGCTGAGCTACAGGCTGCTGGTGGAAACTGAACTACTGTTGGTTGATGGAGGGAAGGAGGAAGGCATGTTCATAGGAGCGAGACAAGAGGAAAGGCAAGAGTGCAAAACTGAGAGTAGGGACTTTGAATGCTGGAACTATGACATGTAAAACTAGAGAATTGGTGGACATGATGCAGAGAAGGAATGTAAGGGAGTAGAAGTAAATAAGATAGAGGACCTAAAGAATTAAGGGTCAACAGTCAAGAGGAATGAAGAGTGTGGAAAAGAGGTAAACAATGTTCAAAACAGTTTGAAATGGGTGGAGAAAAGTGTCAGGTCTGATCATTCTTTCATCAGCAACAATGTAAGTAAAGGTGAACCAATCTCAAACTTTGTGTTTAATGAAATGCATAAAAACATTCTGTAGCAGTATGTACAGATCCTCATAATGTGAGGATTATTGCCAAGTGCATCCAAGTCTGAAAAGATTTTATAGAGATTTTCTATTTGGTCTAAAATAGAAGAGAATCTGGAATGGCTTCTGATTTTTTAATAAGAACAAGGTCAGTGAAATTGACCATCCAATAAGGAGAAAATTATAACCACATTTCCATTTTTCACTTACGAGACGTGTTAAACACATTACGAGTGCCTCGCTGTGAGTGAATGTCAGTTTTGTTTTTAATGCATGCCTTACTGTGATCAGAGCCGTGTCTTTCTGTGCAATCTTCCCTCTGATTCCTAATTGGTCCATTCTGGCAGAGGCACCTGTAAGAGATCCATCTCCTCCACAGGCGAAGGGGCCAGGCGCTGCAGCATCCCCCACACAGATGGACCTCACAGTGGGCGAGCGGCCATGTGAACCCCCTGGCCCCTCACCAGCGGAAGGTGTATCACAGTGGGAGCATGGTCTCACATCAATCCCAATAAAGGCCTGGCCTGGCATGTCTCGTTGATGACATTTAGATGCTGTTTATTATAGCCTGTGAAAAGGAGGGAGGACTTTCTTTCTGTTTACTTTGGCTTTAGAGGAACAATCCTCTTCTGACAATTATATCTTCCTTTTGTTTGTGTGAGGTTTGTGTGAGTGTGTGTAATTTTCTTAGTCAAAGGAATTAATATACAGCTGAGTTTTTTGTGTGCCTTGTAAAAAGTATATTTATGTTTGATTAATTTAACAATTTATGACAGCTGACATTTTCTTTAACAGTCCAATTATAGCACAATTAAAATGACATTAAATTTAGATTGCTCTCAAGGTTACATACCTGCCCAAATAACACATTCAAATAATAAAAAACACATCATTTTATTGAAGCAATTTAAAAAGATATGATCCTTTAATCAACGGTTAGTGGGTTGGTAAAGAAGAAGCGCTGAAGAACAGCAATATATCAAGGGGAGGATGTGGGACGTCCCTCGCTGTCAGGAATGTCCAAATAGTCACTGTCCAAATGATTTCCTCTTCTGGTTCGGATGTAAACACTTCAGGAATTTAGGGGAACCGGTTCTTCAGTCTGTTTTGTTTGAAAATGCCAGCTGCAATAAAAATACCATCTGTCTGTTGTGTCTGGATTGCTGATGACTTCACATGATCCCTGTCTCACATTTTGTACATTTTCATTGGGATGGGCAGGAGACAACAGCTATGGGTACTTTGCCTCCACCCATCCAGAAACAGACTGAAAACAAGGTAGTGCCCATTTTAGCTACTCATTTTAATTATCAATAAATGCATCATGGTAATTTTATATTAACATTCTATATAAGTGTGAAACATTTGATGTAAATCGTGATTTTTTCTTGACAAATTGGCAAAAAGAAAATTACACAATGATATGAGAAAACAGAAAAGGTTTTTAAAACAATCAAACTTAGCAAAAGAGTGGAATTATTTTCCCATGAAATACAGCAATTAACTCCAGTAAAGAATTCACATCTTGTGTTTTGTTGCCATTCAACATTTAGCTCAATATTTACTTGCTGATCCACTAAAAAGGGGCTTTGGTTAACCAACTTCTCTTACTTACTGTAATGCTCCAATATCAAAAGATCTGGAAAACGTAATTGATGTGGAAAGCATAATTACAAGGGGCAGTTTTATGTTGATGGACAATGATGGCAGATGAAAAAGGAACACAATCAAGTTTATTTTTTTACTGGTTTCTACTTTAATTGGCATTCTTTTTTTCCAAAGCATCATGCAAGCATCATTTCTCTTGGGTGGGCTTTCTGGAGATCAAGTCATGGTTCTGACAGTGTTACTTCCACTGAATAAAGGACTGAGTTACCGCAAAGTCGAGATTCAATGTCTTTCCACTTACTTTTGGTTAGAAAGCAAAATAATGGGCAAATTTTGTTCACAGTATCCCACTCAGATAAATAATTCACATGTATTATTTATGCGAGAATTGTGTAAATAAGACATAATTGAAACCATTTGACCAACCAATGGTGGTTTACCTGTGGTTGGGCAAACCAGTGGTGATGCCCAACATCATCTTTACCGTTTTATCATCATGAGACATTGGGTATAAATCAGATTTGTATATCTGCTGACTTGCTGATACAAAATGTATTTATTTAACTATTTTGTTTTCAGTCAAGCTGTTGTCAGTGTTGCAGAATATCACTAAATTGCATTCATGTCTAAACTTTCAGTTGCTGTTAAATCCAATATAATTAAATCCAATACGGACTCTTGGGAGCACAACACATGCAGACAGTAACAGCAGACTAAAACTACTTGTGTTAACTGGAGTTTTTTAAGATTAAAAAGATTGCTGGGCTAGTCAGAAAAGCCAATAGATCCAGCAACAAAATCATTCAGTAATGGTGTCATCTAAGACACTTTTCTGCCATGAAAACATTTCTTAATATTTAATGTCTACAAGGATGGATGAAATTATACTGTGTGTAAATGAAACTGAAGGATGTAACAATAAACAACTCAAAAAACTTGAGTTTACTATATTAGTGCCAAAAGTATTATGAGCATTTGACAGTGAACATTTTTTTATTCTGACAATCTTTTTCAATTATGAGCTTTAATTTTTTTCTGGATATTTACATTTTTGAAGTTCAAGATATGTGTGGAAATCTTCCAAATATGTCTGTTTAAAGGTACTTAACTACTATTTACATACAATTTGTAGGTTCACTAGGTATGTATACTTTTTCTATTATTCAAATATGGAACAAACTTTTGAAAAAAAAAACATCAACTTTATGAATGTGGAACATTCAGCCGAAACAAAACAGTGCCTCCAAATATAAACATCAAAATATGATTTTTTTTCTGCATGTAAATAAGCAGGATGGTTGTGTGAAGCAGCAGACTGCTGAGCATCCAAAGACCCTGGTTTTGTTTTTCCAGAAACTCTTTACATGTTGCAGCTCCATGCTCATTATGTCACCCATGTTGGGCTTCCCTGCCTACAAAATCATCAGGGAAAAAAGCACAGTGGTTGAGAGACGTTTCTTCCAAAACTCTCCAAAAGGTGTGTGCAATTGTAGGGAAGGTGTAATGTAGCATAAAACTACACAAAAGCAATGATTTGGTGCATTCTCTGCCAATTTTGAAGCATAGGCAGAAGCAAATGTCTGTTGACAATTTCTTCTAAATTGCAAACCTGGTGACAGTGACATAAGAGCTACTAGTTTTTCTAAAGACAGTGGCCTAAGTGGTGCCAGTGATGTTAACATTTGAGAATGTTGTTTGTAATGGGCCCAAAGCAAACTGCCGTAGGAGGAAGAGCACCAGGGGATTTCTCCCCAAAGTCATAGTGGAACTTTTGTGATTTCCCCACTTCTACTTGTCTCCATTACGTCATCCACAACCAGGATCCTTGCACAGTCTTGTGAATTCTGTTATGGAAAAATGTTTGCCTTTCCAGATGTTATCTCTTGAAATCTAGTCTGTAAAACAAAGTGCTTCTTTCCATTTATTGACATTGAAGTAAGACATTTTCCTTCACTACAGCACATCTAGGGTTTTAGTCAATATATGTAGTCATTTTGTGACAGTTAAATACACTAATTATACAAAAATTTAAAAATACCCATATTCTTTCATTAGGTTTTTGAATCACTCCTATAGTTCTTAAAACTGGGTGTCATTTAGATACCAAATATTTGAATTATGTGGTGTTATGGCCAAAAACATAAATTGCTAATAAACCAAACCACCTCAAAATATTGAACTCAAATTGTTAGAATGTTATGAAAAGTGTGATACAAGTTTAAAATATTTGTCTGATATTTTAAACTTGTCTCTGATTATGAAATGGAAAATGTGAAGAAACAAGTGGTCAAAGTTTTACTATCCTATTGTATTGATTTTAAAATATTTCATAGTTATGATTCCTCTTTTAGATGGAGAGACTTGAAGAACTGTTCATGCAAAATTACCTGTTTGAACATATCAGGTTTTTATATTTACAAGTTCAAGTGTTTGATTGGCTGCAAGCAGCACAGAACCATAAGTTCTGGATCAGTGGCCTCAGCTCGATGTTCCATCCAAGAAAGACATCAGAACCGAGTCTGACACAAATACTGGATTGTACTTCCCCCTTCTCTGTAATCTTTAGCTGCAAAATTTAAACTTTGAAATTACTGCAACAAGATTACTACAGAGGTGACTGTTGGATTACCTCATTCAGAAAGCAATAGTTTTAGCTGGTAGCTTGACAGACTATGGTATTTGTGGTGCTTTTTCTACTATTCTCAAGGGATGCAAGAAATTTGTCAAAACTCTTTTTTTGGATGGACTCCAATGTTTTTGCTAGTTAAAACTGCACGACCATGCAGTCATTTATTTAGTGAAGAAGTACAGCGGGTGCAAGAGGGACATACCAGGACACATGACTATAAGAAGAAGCTCACAGAGCAAATTAAAAATACATGTGGTAGGACTGAAGGAGTGAATCAATGACTCACCTCCTGTTATATAATGTGGTGTTGAGTTCTGCAAAACATACTGACTGTCTACTTGGCGACGGACTACAGACTGTTTGCTGCAATAAGACTCTGAAGGAATGTCTGTGTCTGTGTGCTGCAAACTCATGGTTAAGTCTTGGGGTTTAGCAAAACTGCATAAACAGACAAGTGAGTCAAGAACAAAAAAAGGAGGGGCATAGCACAGATTTTATGCCTGAACCATAAAAAGAAAAAAATGACTAAAAGCAGAAAAATGGGTCTGAGAGAGGGTAAAGAAATGGTGTTATGTAACTTTGTCCTCAGTTCTGCCAAAATCTAGCTTGGCTTGGCCTATCTCACTGCTACGATGGCAAAGATTTTCTCATGGAACAGATTTAACGCCACTTAAGCAGGACAGCGGCAGATGTATGATGGTACTCAGCGCTTCTGTCTCCCATAAACTGCAGTAAAACACCTCAGTTCACTCATACACTGCCTGAGGACAGTAAAATGTGTCAGCGCACCACAGAAATCTGCGCAGCCTCACGCACAACACGTAAGTCCAGACGGTTCTGCAAAGACGTTTTAGTCTATCATAACCTAAGATATCACTGGGTGCATGGTATTTAGAGAGCAACATTAAGAATTTCTTTTTTTCATGAATGAATAGAAATGTTTTCAATCTGTATTTAAATGAAAAAACAAT
Organism: Xiphophorus couchianus; assembly: GCF_001444195.1. Taxonomy (NCBI): domain Eukaryota; kingdom Metazoa; phylum Chordata; class Actinopteri; order Cyprinodontiformes; family Poeciliidae; genus Xiphophorus; species Xiphophorus couchianus. Next base: position 26,364,879 of record NC_040233.1, read on the forward strand.
CACACTTGGTTTAATAGAAAATTTGCAAAACACAAAACTACAATATACAGTAGGTCAGTAAATTTGAGTAAAGAATATGAAATTTAAATTTTTTGCAGATATAAAAAAAATAGCTTGAAATAATTGGAACAATCAAATCACATATTTTAAATTTTGCACCAGAGAATTTTGCTTCCATGCACATAAACACTATAAACACCTTAAAAACAAAAAACATATCTTAGCTGATCTGTTTAATACTGTTGTGTTCAGTTGTTGAAATGTATTTGCATGGTTGAAATGGCAGATAACATACAATGTGGGTGTTACATTATAGGACTATTTTACCACTGTCACAATATTGTGTTTTGTCCTTTCATTTTGAAAGGATCTTGGCCGGGTTGGACCCATGTTTCCCTGTAGAGCTGCCTTTATTCTTCACGACATACATATATTTAACAAGTGATCATTCTTTAGAGAGTTTAGTCCATATTGACAGAATAGCACTAAAGAGATTTTGCAGATTTGTCAGCTGCAAATCTTCTCCTATACCACATCCCAAAAGTTGGATGAACATTGTCAGCATCAGTAATTTGGTTGCATGTAGACCTTAAAAAGCGATCAATTACTACTGAGGGGCTTGAAGTAAATCAAAAATATTTATCTCACCATCACAAAACCACCACATTCTGGTGTGAAATGCCATCAGTATTCTTTCTTCTTATGTCTATCACCTGAAAAGTCCAGGTGAACTTGAGGCTCATTGGATTTTCCAACCTGATATTGTCCAATTTTAGTTTCTTAGTCTTAGCGTACAGGAGTGAAGCCCGGTGTGGTCTTCTGCTAATACCACCCATCTGTTTTAAGGTCTCAGGTGTGTGATCACAGATGGTACTTCACATACATTGGCTGTAACAAGAGTGGTTGTTTTCTTTTTGCCTTCTGTTGTTGTCCACTTGTCCACTGGTCACTGAATATTTTCTCTATTTTGGACCAATCTTTGTTAACCTGAGAGATGTTTGCATGAGAAAATTCCAATAGATCTGCCATAAAGTACTCAGACTAGCCCGTATGGAAACAAACATGTGACATTCAAAGTCACTTAAATCTTTTTTCTTGCCCCTTCTGATGCTCTGTTTGAACTTCAGCAAGTCATTTTAACTACATCCATATACCTAGAGAAAGTTGCTAGCGTGTACTTGTAAGATCAAGTGTTTGTGTTGGCAAACAAACAGTCGTACCTAATATATTGTGTGTGTAGGCTATGTTATAAACAGTGTGATGGAAGATATGAAAATAATATTCTGTTCAGCTCATATGAATCTTTTAATATCACACTGCATTCATTGCAACACACAGGTAGGAATGGAAAACATACTTTTGCCCAATCTCATAGTCCCCAGTGTCTTGTCCTCTGGGCATGTGGGTGCATGTGGGTCTTAGGTGACTCTGTTTTAACACACCTGGTTTATAATGACAAACCTTTAATGGGTCTTTGCAGAAATTGATAAAGAATTGCAAATGGAATTTATTCTTTGGATGGGACATGCAGGATGGTGCATGCTGAGAACCACAACTTGAAAATCCTATGATTCACCTAACCCAAAACCAAGACGAACTAATGAACGCCCTTATTTCCTTGAATGACAACCTCTGTAGACAATGTGACTTTGTGTTATTTAATTTAATGCTGACTCTCAGGTTGTTACATTGAGAGAATGGGCTGGGTATTTACTGGAAATTTTGACTTACTTGTGGATCCAAATGAGTCACTTAAGGAGTGTCTATGTAATGCAAAAATGGATAGAAGGTTAAATCAAACTGTAACAAAATGAGTTTTAAGGAAACATTTGTGTGATTACCTTAACAATTCATGGTTGGCCAGATCATGTCATCCAGTCATGAGTGCTCTCTCCCGTCAACAAGTAAGCTCTCTCATTTACTGCCTAATTGGGCACTCAAGGATAATGGCCTGTTTGCTTGTTTTGTGCGTGAGCAATCGAGAGTTTGTGGATGTGTGCTTCCATAATTGTGTTTGTGTGTGCAGCACTTGCATGACCAGCTTTGTGTATCTGTGTGTGGTTTGAGATGGCCCCTTTTTTTCTCAATGTTAATGTCAGGCGAATGAGGCCGAGCTGTGGCAGGTGCGAGAACAGCTTGAGGCTCATGTCATTAGCTCGCCACCGGTGTCACTCCGTCCTGCACCGATCCAGCCTGGCACCATCCATCCGATACATGCGGCGCACACACATTTTATTAAAGTGTGCATTCGCTCTTGCATGATTTAGTGCCACCGGGCTCCAGGCTCCATTTGTGACTGAACTGATTATAAAGGAAACTTTGATTTTTAGCTGAGGTTTACCAAAGCTTCTATTACTCTACCTTTGTTGCTCTTCTGTGATTTGCAGTATTTCTGTTTTTATGGTAAAGAAGATTCTATTGAAGCATAAATGTTTACCAAAACAAATCCAAAGACAAAAAGTGTGAGGTTCACTGTAGGTGCAGAAGCGTGTCATCTTGAGCATTTGGCACCTCTGAAAGTGTGAGATTCAACATGAGGAGAGGCTTTGGAGACGACAGGGAGCAGAACTGGGACAAAATGACAGACTGCCCATGTAAGCCTTTGGCTCTGTTGACACTCAGCATTGTGGATAATGCCACCCGATGCATCCACAGTAGTTGGAAAAAATAAATTTTCCACCACTGGCTCATAGCTTTGGGGTGTTCCACAACACCAATTAACAATCACTGATGGTGATTAATGTGCAATCAAGGTGCCATAAATGTTTAATTCTTGTTAGAGGCCACAAACCGAAATGTCTCTGCTTTAGTGATTTTTCCATGAACTAATTCAGTTGAAAATTAGGTTAAATAATTCATTTAATTTACTTTAATCAATGTTTAATAATTTGGTGATAACAAGTTACTTCATCAGTTTAGGATGGAGATTGTTACAAGGACCAGTGCTTACTGACACCAATGTGCTGCTTCATTTTCTTTTCTTGCCAGCTAACTTGTTTCTCACAGTGGAAGGATTTGCTGAGCATGCACACGCTTCCAAAAACATTCTGCTTGTCATTCATAAAGTTCCACCCAATCTAGCTTGACTGTTGCTGTAATAAATCACCCCAATTTACTACTGCAGGCGAAGGCGAGGAAGCACTCCATCTTCTGCTGCAATAAACACCAAACAGCAGGGACTCTCCTCTAAAAGGAAGGTATGTGTTGAGTTTAGCCCCAGAAAAAGTAGTTAATGTGGGACGTGTGAAATATGCTGAACCATTAACAGAAGGATGGTCTGAGTCAGAATAATCAGACAATTCATATTTTCCCCCAACATTTGCAGCTTCGGCAGGGTTATGCTGTCTATCTTGGCTTGGTCTCCAATAGAAAAGGTTTTAAATCTCATTGGAATATTACCTGGATAAATAAATGTTAATTAATCAAACAATACAAAATTGAGATGAGGGGATTGATAGATGGACACTGACACAAGTAAACAAGGGGACAATGGAGTGTACGACAGCAAACTCAGCTTTCCTCATAACTGATAACTTATTTTTCCAGTCAACACCTTAAGCAGCACACTGGGATAAAACCGAGAAAAACTGAAGCACAGCATCACAGTAGAGTGATGCTAGTTTTGGCTCATTTTTCACCTATTTGCAGATATTTTTTCTCGAAGCAAAATATTTGAAAGAAAGTCCAGCTTGGGAAGCTGAAGTACCTTGACTTAATGCTACTTAGGACTAGATACAATCCAGAAGAGCCATTTATTTTTATTGGCACTGATTGGCTGCACTCCTAAGAGCGGCGATATGATTGTATGGCAGTGCCAAGGTTGTTTTCACTATCCTTAATGATGAATAATAAGGTATATTTGGTGTTTGAACTATTGTACAATAAGTGTTGTTATTGGGGTCTTAAGTATTTACAGATTTTGACTGTTTCCAGACAGTTGTGGTCCCTAAAACTCTGGGTTCTCTGTGGTCACAGAAATTTCAAGCAGCAAGTTTTGAAATGCTAAAAGTTTCACTGTCATGGAATAAAATATGGAATCTATACCCGTTGAATATAAAAGTTTTTAATTAAATGTACCATATGTACAGAATGTAATTATGTTCTGACATTCTGCTCATTACAGAGTAGCTGGGTAATTTCCTAGTTTTATGGCATGGTTAGCTAGTCTGCATGTTAGGAAGCTGCACACCGTTTCATTATCCAGTCTTTTCTATGTAATGCATTAATGTGAAACAATAGTTGTGTTAAGGGAGCTTAGTGACATATGAGCATGGAGCACTACAGAAAGGGAAATTTCCCAGATCACAAAGAATCTCACAAAACTGTTGTTGCTTGTGTTTCCTTTGGCATCATTTACCCTCTTCCATTAGTTATGAACTTTCTCAACTTTTATCACAAAAATCTGAACGTTGGAAAGCATTTTACATGACTTCAACTAAATTTTAATTCTTAATTTTCATTTGCAGATGGACATGGAAAGACATGTTTTGCTAAATTGTTGTATTTGTTTGGAAAGGTCCTGAGTGAATGAAATGCACAGTTCGCTTAGAGAAACTTATTTTCATATTTGTTATGCAGACAGCAGAACCAACATTTTTAGTTTCCCTGAACAATAATTGGGTCAAAAGAACGTGAAGGAATCTGGGTTCATGAAGATTTTCTTGTACAGACAATGGTAAAAACATTTATTGCAAAATAAACAAAACAAGTTACCTACCCCCCCAATGCAAGAAAAAAATTAAGTGGTCTCTAGATTACCTTTTTGTTTTCAAATGGACTTCTGAGAGCATCTTGTATGAATGTGGTGCTGGATAGAGCGTTCAATCACCTTTAGATTACTGAGTAATTAGTTCCAATAAGCAGAAAGTCTCAGATCAAGTGGCTCCAATGTTATAATCTGCTTCATGGTTTGTTCTTTAGGGACTCTGTGTGTGGAGGGAATCAGCTATGTAAACATTATGTGTGAGTCATTTCAGCCTTTAGCTCAATGATGTTCCATACGGAAAATAAAATGGCAAAATTCTGATCCCAGGTCAAAAGCATGCCAGATAAATTAAAGGTATTAGCCAAATGAAATAAAATAATAGACCTGCAATTACAGCTAATGGCCTGGTTTTGAAATGTCAGCATCAGCCACAGAAAAACCAAAATTTCCCAACCTCTGATGATTGAATTAGTCAACTTAGATAATCTTTGCCTTTTCTGCCCTTTCAGCTTCTTCTTTCACATCAATTTGCAGGGTTTTCATGAACCAACATTTGCACAAGCATCTCAGCAAGCAGTGCAGTTTGAAAAATTGCTAGTTACGTCTGTGTTTCTTTTAAATGATCATTAATCACATTTGAGTCTTTCTTTTCTAATATTCACATAAAATTATATGGACCCAGATTTATCACATCTGCCTCATCTTATTAAGTTGATGTGAATTTCTTCACACATCTTTGTGCACAGCATGATCTATAAAGTTCCTTACTCAAGGGCACCTTACAATTTTAATTTCTGTGAAATACTGGCAGCGTTTTATGTCCCATTCACATTTTCCTTGTGTGCAGAGAAAAACAGGTTCAACAGGGTCATGGTTGTACTGTCCTCCAGCAGCTGTATGTAACACAGCAGAGCTTGTTAGCAGGACTGGCTTGCTCTTGGGAGTACGGTCCTGCAACATTGGTTTCCCCAGTATACAGTGGCCACACACACAACAGCCTACGCACAAACCTCTGATTGTGAGCGCAAACCAGGGTGGCACAAACAAACAAATGGTTACCATTCTTCTAAGAAATCAAACATACACACACACACAGACTAGCACACAAAATGCTCCCACGTGTAATGGCACCAACACACCAGCCCACATACTGAGAAACAATCCCCAGAGCCCAATATAGAGTCCATTACTTTGGAATGCCACACTGCTTTCCTCCAGACTTGAGATGCACTGTACTCAGATTTTGCTGGGCCTGATTGGTGTGACTCACACAAAACAAGCTGACATTAGAGCTACCCAAGTGGTTGCGGTAACTACGTGTTTAAGGACAGAGTGAGTCACAAATGCCCAAGATTACCCTGACATTATAAAGCCGCAGCTCGTGTAAATGTAGTTCTGGGATTCCTGCTGAGTTTTCTCATTCACTGTTTATAGTGGAGTGATTCATAGGGACAGAACACGTGACCAGAGGAGAACCGCTGGATCAGAAAGAAAGCATTTGCACAGAGGGGGATTTCCCTGTAAAATGGACATCAGTGTCAGCCCTTGATAGACTTCATGTGATTTGTGCTGACAGTTTCTGTAGCTGTCAGCACATCAGATACTCAAATCGTAGCTGATGTTAATAACTATTAACATCAGCTACGATTTGAGTATAAGATTATTGCTACAGAAACTGTCAGCACAAATCACATGAAGTTTTTTATTTCTGCTATAGCGAAAAACAGGAGATGATGTTAATTAACATCATCTCCTGTTTTATAACGAATTTTGAGAATACAAGTAAAGGAACCAGTCTTTCTGGGTATGCTATTTGTTATTTATCAATAAAAGAAAGAAAATCCCTAAATGGTCTTATTCTCAACTGATTTGTGAGCCAGACTGTATCCAGAAATTCAATGAATTGGCTCACAATCAGGGTCTATGCCACCAACAATATGAGATTTGTTGGGATAATCATGGGAGGAGGATATATGGCAAAACTGTTCATAGCCATGTTGCCTTGCAGCAAAAGATTTTAGGTTCAAATATAGAAATAGTTTCCTCTGCATTCATTTTGCATGGTATTTTTTGCATGCAGAGACTTTCTCTGGGTACTCAGGCACCGTCCCACAGTCCAAAAATGTACATTTTAGCTTAATTACTCACTCTAATCTACATACAGGCTGTTGCGGTTTTGTGTTTTTGTATTGCCCCGTGATGAACTGGTGATCTGTCTACGGTGTATCATGAACAAGGATAGGTATCACTCCCAAGTACACATCAGCGAACTTTTGTTTTTTACTCCTTCTGAGACAGTTTGTGGTGATTAGACCTCCATCAGTAACCTGCCTGTTTCCTAATGAATGCACCATCAAGTCCTTCATCTCAGAGCAGATGAATAATTTTTAGTCTATTGTAAAATGTTTTTCTCTGAAGCTTCTTACAATCTTTTAAGAAAGATCACAGCAAGAGGCTTAACAGTTCTGCCGTGGTGAAAGACGGAATAGCCTCAGGGCGTCATGAGAGTGATAATGTCTGACAGAAAATAACATGAAATCCAGATTCATGCACAGACTGATGAAATTAACTCTCGTTAGGGTCACTGACCTCTAGGGGCTCTCTTCATCAGACAGCTCTCTCTTGTGTTGCAGGGCTACCTGGCTGCCACAGGTCAGATGTGTTGCAGCTCCATAAAGAGCTCTGTTTTCCCTGGGCCTTGATCTGCAGTGATCTTATCTGTGTGATGTACACTTTTGGCAACTTAATGTGAGGAATTTTAAGAGAACAACTAACAAAGACAAAAAGTGTGTTCACAGTGGAAGTTGGTATGGTTTTTCTGCCATTTTTGTTCAGGACCTTTTTGTGGATGGACAGGAAGCTCAACCTTTGTTCCTTTAAGTTTACTTCTACCAAGTGGTATTTTGTTTCATATAGTCGGAAGAGGCTGTTTTAAAGCTTCCTTGTGTTTATTTTGTTTTTTTCCTCTTATCTTTGATATTTTGCCTAAATTGTAAAATAAACTGTCCTTTTTACTCACATCAACTGTTTAGTGGTTACTAGTTTTTGTACATCTGGTGCCAGAACTGATCCTTTGTTTTCTTGGGGTGGGGTTGTAACAACACCTTTTAATAATTAGCTTTTTTTCTGTCCTGTTTCTTCTTTTTGGATTTTGATAACATATACATCACAATCTAGTTATAGTCCACTTGTATGAAATGTGGATATTTAAACTTTTTTGCCTCCACTACTAAAATTCTAACCAGGAGTGTTTAGTAAAAGCAGGTTCAGACAAAATACAAGTATAGTGGTGCAATTAAAAACCTTTATATTGGCTCTTGGAAAGTTAGAGCAGTTCTGGGAAAGTTCTAAAGCTGAACAGGCTCCGAACGGGCTGGAGCAAGCCGGGCTGCAGCACCTATTATTCCAATACCAGAACACTGTACTCTACCTTCTTTTATGAGATAATCAAGTTACAACATTTCTATCTAGTAAGCAGATATTTTATTGGTAGCAAAATGGAGCAGTGTGGTTAACTGCTGCATCTAGAAATGACAAAGGATTGAGTTGCTGAAAAATTGATGTTGTCATGATCAATTCAAATGGTTTACTTGGAAAATCTGGTTGGATTTGATGAGAATTAGGCCTGACAAGACCAGAACATGAAAGAATCAAATTTCCAAATAAATTTGAGTAATATGATACTGAAAAGGAAGTGAAAAACTCTGATTGAGCACAAACAAACATTTGCAACTTTTAAATATCCTCCACATTTATTTCCGACTGGCTTGTAAGATCTTTTTTGTTCACAGATTTGTAGAGACTCAAACTATGGAGCGAAGCAGCTGTCTGACAGAGTTTAACATTCTTTCTCTCCAGATATGAGTGCAAATTGCCTAAACCTTTGAAAAGCTCTGCATCATTCTCTGATCTCCAACATTCATTGTACTAGCTTTTAAGAAAAAAAAGACACCTCCCTGACTTAATTGCAAAGGAAAAATTAAACAACCTTTTCTAAATATTGGGTTAATATGAGGTTAGAATGTTATTTACATTCCTTTCTAACATGTATAGATGAAGACATGGTTTACTAATTGTCTAGTTATTAAGCAGATTTTTAGTCTTCAGACATTCTTTAGAAAAATGCAGCACTTCACTGCCAAACATGTTTGCAAGCATTACTGGCCAACATGTGTAAAAAAATTTAAATTAATTTACTATATTTTGGCAGTGTCAACTTTACAGCATTTTTTAAAATGTAATCTATAATTTCTATATATACATTCTGTCAAGAAAAACCTTCCATGTAAATTGCACAACAATTTCCTTAAAACAAATAGGACCAAAGTGGTTTTTTAATGTTATTTTAAGATTATCATTGTTTCTGTGTACATTTAATAAACATCAATGTCTTCCTGCTTTCCTAATGTTTGAATTTGAACTACGAGTAGGCAGGTTTGTATTAACCACTGACCATTAGCTTGGATTACAACATAACATATCTTGTCAAAAAAAACTAGGATGTTGTACATCTAATAACAAACCAAAACCTATGGCCAAATCAATACAGCATTTTTTCCCTAAGCACAAAATTCATCTTCATGTCATCATAATAGGTTGTTTTTGTTTGTGTATCCTTGTTATTTATTATTGTTGGTATGGCCATATTTCAGTTCTTTTCTCTGTCTGCATTAATGGTTTTGCCACATGAGTTAATTCCTTTGTGCAATTGGATTTAGTTCTTTTAGATCAGTGTTGCAGTTTTCACTCTTGATTTGTAGTTTATTTGTCTTTCTTTAGCTCCCTTGTGTTAATTAGTCTCCCTCCCTCAGCTTACTTGTCTAGATCTAACCACAGATGTTCTTTATTGCTCCTGATTAGCTCATTCCTTTCACATTTTCCACCCGGCCTCTGTATTTAAGCTTCTGGTTTGTCATTGTTCATTGCTGGATTCTTCCATTACTCTGCCTGCTTAACTCAGATCCAGTTCCCTCCATAACAGTCCTGGGATTCTTTGTTCACTGCAGAAACACAAACACTTATTTTGGTCTAGTTTTTAGAACAAATATTGTAGAACACTTGAAATAAGACAAACTAACTAAGTCACATTTTACCAAGATATATGAGCTTGATTTAAGTTCATAAGTACTAGCTACACTGACATGACATCTTTTGTTGTACATGAAATAATCTGTCAGTGGGACTAATACTTTCTCATCAATAGTTGGTGACTTAAAACAAGTGCCTATATCTTGCAGAAAAGTTACTTGCAAGTTAGTTTTGTTTTATTTCAAGTTTACTAAGATATTTGTAAAGTATCTTGGTACATTTATTATTTTTTTAAATGTCATCTAACAACTCTGTGCCTAATATTCTTTCATTTGGGTTCAACTGAAAACTGAACCATGACACTTTGATGATCTCAGTTTCTGAACCCAAGTCCTGTTGTAACCACATTGGCTGACCTGAAGAGAAGAGAGAACCAGGGATGACCAAGAGCTCTGGGTGATCCTAAAGGTTGTGCAAAGAAAAATGGTCAAGCATCCATCTCTCTGTATGAAACGTTATATTGGTCAAGAGTGTCCTAATTAAGTATTAGCAAAGCCACCTTTTAATTTTATTAGAGAAACAAAATCAAAAGTTGAACTTAAGAAAGTGTTCAGTGTGAGGCTGTGCTACTGCAATAAAAGTTACATCAATTTGAAAGCTTTGAACGCATCCCTGCCTTGGGGGCCAATAAATGTGGCCAGGAATGTATGCCAAAATGGCACACTGCAGACCAAATCTGGGCCTGATTCCCCCATGGAGCCTGTTAGGAAAATTACTGAATGTTCACTGTACTGTCAGCAAAGCTGATTACAGAATCACAACGCTGGGAAATGTTCACATTTTTTCTTTCTCTTTCGTGTTTACTGTGGCAACCCATGTCTTCTGTTCTCTTCACAGAAGAGTTATTCAGACAGGATGTGGAATGTTGCTGGACGGCTGGAGGATTCCCCTTGAAGTGGGGGGACGAGGAGGGCGGAGGAGTGGATTCCGAAGTGTGGGTTGCAGTGGGAAGGAAGGGGTTACGTTCCTGTTTGTTTGCGTTATGGAATGGCAGATTGTGAGGGGTCCTCTGGGGTCATTCACTCCCACATCACATTTGCAGCTGTCGGGGCTGGGCTGACGTGGGGAGAACAAGAGGAGGAAAGACAAATCTCCCATGATGTCCACTCCTTAAGTCTGCTGGACTTGGAGTTGAATTCATACAGTGAGGTGGATAATAATGAATGTGGCTGAGTTGCCGCCCTGTTTTCAATAAAACATCTTTAGAAAAAGGAACTCAACAAACAATAGTGTTGTTATAATGAAGCAGTATATCATCATATGATCCTTTTCCAATTCCAGTTTTATTTAGAGCTTAAACTGTACTACAGTTTGCAATTACTACACAAAACTTTGAATTCTGAAGGAATAAGAGCTAAAACAACTCCAATTAAAACTGGGACAAAGTTGAAACTACTGACATGTTTTTCTGTCTTGGCTGGAGACAGCTTTAAGTATCTTTCCACTCCATGCAGCTTCTCTGCATCAGTGCCATATCCTCTGCAACACTATTAAATGCTTGTTTCCACTACCTGTTTTTCCTATCCTTTCATCGCTGTCTTCTGAATTTCCCATTTGTCGGGATGCAGCAGTTTCCTTCCTCCGTAAGCAACAGGATGTGTGCTACTTGGACCGTACCTGCAAGATTTTGCAACCTACAAATCATTTTTAGCTCCACGTTTTGCTGCTGACTTCATTTAATCTGTGAAGCTGAAAATTCATTCCTGTTAAGGAATGAATACTAAACCATGACATTAGTTGTGCCTATTGGTATGTCTGGTCATGTCGATGTGTCGTTTATATATCATTTTTGAACAAGCCTTCTTAAAATTAAGACTCAAAAATGAAGAGTTGGCAAATTATTGTCTTTAACAAGCAGTACACTGGTGCAAAGCAACCAATTATGGAAAAACCATGTTTTATGTACCACCAAGATTAACAGACCTTGAGCACATCTCATTCGTATGATCCAGTCATAAACTCCCAAGGTGCAGTTTAGTCATTTTAAACTGGCGGTGGTCTGTTTTCTGCTTTGTCAGGTTCAGGTTCTGATGATGCGACTCATTAATTCAAAGTACTGTTGAAGCATAATGCTGACAATGACGCTGAGGAAGATAGCTGAACATGCTTTCTTCTCAGGTGTAGTGCTTGTTTTCATGTCCTTTAAAACATTTCTCATGTTTGCTTCTCTTTGAAGCGAAGCTGCTTTGCTTCTCCACCAAGGCTCAACCGTCCATTTATCTCTCTCTTGCTACAATTCAACTGAGGTGATACATTCACCACAACTAAAGCAAAGCTATAACCAGTGACCTCAGTGCTCACTCGTGATAAGAGCTGCACTCCCCTAAACTGAAATCAATACTTTATCTTTTACATTTTTTCTGGCGCATTTAGCTCACCGTGTGCAGTGAAAGGTTCGTTTTGTTCAGAGATGCTGGATTGTTCAATTTTATTTTCTGTCATCATCTATTGGAACTGTTTTTCTGCTCCATGTAAAGGAAAAATAAAACACAGGTAACAAAAGATGAATTTGAAATCAACCAGTGCCTTGCAATCATAGCTAAATTTCTAGATTTTGTCATCTTACAGCAAACATTATATTACGTTTGTATTTTATGGGATGGACAATTAATTGTGCATAATTGTGAAGCAGAGGGATAATGAAACAATGTTTTATTTTCAAAATAAAAAGATAAAAAGTTTAAGGTATATTTCTATTTAGCCCTCTTTACTCCAATACCCCTATATAAAATCAATTTCAACCAAATATCTTCAGAACTAATCAGTAAGCAGAGCCCAACTGAGTCAGAGGCTGCAGTAGACTTTTTGTCATTTTGACTGACCAAGTCAACATCAACTTGAATTGTGCTTGTGCAAAATCAAATGTCTCAAGTGAGATTCCTGCAGAGACGATTGTCAAGAGGTTTTGGACTTTTGCCCTGGACAGATGACCTCTCATGGGAGTTTTGATGTTTCGCTCTGCTGCCACACTGGAGACTGAAATTACAAGCACTATTTCAGCAAACGTTTAGTAGCAAAGGAAGATTTCTCCAACTGAAGTGATTGGAAGTCAGTAAAGCTCTCTGAATTGAAGGGTTTTCTGATCCTGCAAGTACTGTTTTCAGCAAGAGGAAATCCTGCAGCATGCTCTCCTTCTGCAACAGTAACAGTTGTGCTCTAAAGGTTCTATAACTCTTCAGTGTGTTGTCAGCTCCCAGATAACCAGGTGCATTGAGCACGGTGTTCAGGTCTGAGACGATGCTCTCATGGGAACTTTTTTAGTTGATTTAGTTGCCTGTAGTCTGTGCATAAAATTGAAAATGTCTGCACATCTGCACCACATGGTCAGGGGCATGATTTATGATCTTTACTGTCTTCTTAGTGAACAAACAGCACCATGAAGACGAAATAACACGTTTGCAGTTTGTCACAAACCATGTAGGGCATTGGTTATTTGAAATAGTCATACTATCTTCTCTGCATGCCTTCAAGAGCTGCAGGAGCCTGTGAACCACTGACGTACGGGACAAAGCAAAAACTATGGCACATAGGCTCTGATCGGATGAGTCTAATATTAAACTTTTTAACGTACATGCAAAATGTTATGCGAGACAAAACTTATCACACTGAATAAACAGTACTCACAGTGAAACATGTTGGTAACATCAGGCTGTGGAGGTGCATTTACTCAACAAGAAGAGGGGAGATGGACACCATCAAGAAGAAGTTGGGGGGGGGGGGAAACTGTTACAGGCTACAAAAGGCCTGAGGCTGAGGAATAGATTCACGAATCAATGGGGCAAATATCCTAAACAAGAGACAAAACATAGTTTAGTTTAACTGATATTTATATGGTAGAATGGCCCACTCAAAAACCTTCTTGACTTTGAAACATGATGTTCTCAGATATTCTCTGTCTAATCTAACTGATTTTGAGGTATTCTGCAAACTTTATAGATTTCCACTGTTGGTGAAGGCATGTCCCCACAGAGTTGCAGCTGCAACTGCAGCAGAAGGTGGAAATACAAAGTATTGATTCAGAGGACTGAATAGAGATGCATGCTAAAGGTTTCACATTTTTATTAGTTGAAGAAAAGGATCCCATTCCTCCCACTTCACAGTTGCTGAAGTGGGAGAAGTTTGGTTTGGCCTATCTTCCAACAGTCAAATAAAATACATTAAGGTTTATGGTTGAAAGTCCAAGAGGTCAGGGTATGTGACTCTTTTACAAGAAAGTATAGATTCCAGATATGCAGAGATTTAGTTCTTGAATATTGTCTCTTCCACTGTCATTCAGCAGGAATGTGTTGTTAGGACTGCAGGGCTTGTTTCCCATGGACCAAAACAGAAAACTGACACACTTCATGGTAAATTGGTTAAATTGGACTGGTGGCTCCTGTTTCCATGGAGAAACGGATCACGAGACAGACATGACTCACAGTCAGCTGTTCCTAAGTCTCAACAAGCATGACTAAATCTGGATGCCATTGGTGCACAGGTCAACACGTACGTTTTCACTAAATGGATGCATGACTTTCAGCAGTAAATCACCACTGGATAGTAACTGTATCAACAGCTCTTAGTGACAGAAATCAGGCCCCATCCAGATGGAATACATTACAGACATCAGGTTATATACTTAGGCTGTCCACTGGAAATGGAAAGTATGTTTGGTCCTAGGGTCCTAAATCTGTCTTAATTTTACTTTCTGATGTAACCAATACATCTAAATTTCTAATGATGCTTTCCAAAGCCAGAAACGTTTTATCCAATATGGCTGCTGTTAAGTTAGTGGGAGGCGCGATTGTTTTTTCTTTCACTTCTGCCAATTTCTATCACAAAAAATATTGGCATGCATGTTACTGCACCACATGTATTTGTGTGTGTTTTTCTTTAGTCTTTAGTAAATGTTCCAACCATAACTCAACTTGCTTTGTTAATTAAAGTGAGACTTTCTGTTGAGCAAAACAATTAGCAAACCCCAGCGGCTTTATAAACCAAAACTACTCGAGTTGTTGAATTTCAATTTATGAAACAAATAGAATAAAATAATAATGTTAAGTAACTGAACTCTCACTAATTATCTAAAAACATAATGAAGCAATTGCAAAAAATATGTAAATTCACCAGAAAAATAAGTGACAAATAATGTCCAAAGTGACAAAAACAGAACAAAAACACAAAAAGACTGGCATATTGGAGGACTCTACTTTATTTGTGACTTGCTGTATTAATTATACCAAAATGATGCAACAACCAATAATGACAAAAGAATCAGATTACTGAATTAGTGTCATTCTATATTTAAATAAGTCATCTGTTTCTTGGACCTTATCAATGTGCTCATGCCTCGGTGCTTTTTTTGTGTTCAAGTAATCCCAAAGAGTGTTAACTGCCCAGTACAACTCCGGGTATGAGTCCTAAATATATCACCCAACTGAAAATTATTTCCTGAATGCCTATGAGAACATGGCTAAGATCTGCCAAAGTGCTCGCCTGGGGTTTTAACAGTATAGGTTGAATTTAGTCAACATATGTTAGTCGCATTCAAGAACAAACCTCTTAGTACCTTCTATTTCAATCAAATTTAAAAGTGGGCACACTTACACATGCTGACTGGGCTGCTTTACCACAGTGAGAACAGGAGAGCATTGCACCAGGGTGAAATATATTACTTAGCATAAATTGTTTGAGTCATTTTGAACTCATTGACCTCATATAAAGGATGCATTTTTAGAATTTCCCTCAATACATAATCATTACCAAAGCCACAAGTAGCTAGTTCTTTTGTGAAAAGTAGCTTTTGACTGCTCAAAGTTATACAAGGCTGCCAAACGATGCCGCATATAAATTAGCACATCAATGCATTGGCTGCACCACTTTTGTTTTTGCCAAGCTGGTAGCAGGCAGAGAGCAGAGGAATGTGCAGGACAAAAAAAAGTCTTTCAGCTCACAATCAACTGCACCAATTTGGTTTTAGACACACTGGAACTTCCACACAAGGATCTCCCTGATGGCTGGGAAAGCGCTCTTGCTCTCACCCTTTTAAGTAATGATGTCACTGCTAACAAATTTACCCACACTTGCCAGCGTTTCACTTTGCATCAGTTAAAAGCTTTTCGTGCCTGCTAAGTTTCTCTTCCACTTTTCTCTGTCACGTATTGGCTCTCATTTGTTTCTTCTTTTTTTCAGCCTTGTTTTTATCACCACCCGGGGATTCTCAATCTAAATGTAACACTTTGTAAAATAGTTAACATGTAGTAGTCAGTTGCTTCAGTCATTAACTCTATTTTTTGGGGGGGGAATGGTTGAGATGTGAAGAGAAGCAGAGTCATGAGTCATCTAATGAGCATTTGATAGATATGAGAACTTCTGTGAATTTAGACCGACTTCCTGTGTTGAAGTACAAAGTACATTTGGTTAGTTTGGCAAATGCTTGTTGCTTTTTATAATATCACAATTTGTTGCTTAAGAGCTGAACTATGGGTAACAGGATGTGTAGAAACATATCTATTGACTCATTTGAAATGATCCAAGATTTGTTTGAAAAAGTAACAGATACAAAAACGAAACCCAGACACCACTCTCCCTGAGACACTCTCCAGCTCTTTTTAAGGCAGTGATGTATCCATTAGTGGTCCTTAATTTTATGCTATGCCATGCAAAAGCTCTGTCAACACTGATGAAGGTTCCCTGATCGTGGTACTCTGAGTGTTTCAAGTGGCTTATGTGGTAAATGAGTTTGCCAAATTTTCTGCTTAGTCTTCTTTCTTCCTTTTTGGACATACTTAGCTAGTATTTCTAAGATAGGGGATAAAAATGTGGCCGGATAAAAAGAAAAACATACAAAAAAAAAACCAGTGACATCCAATTGAATATTTATATCAGTTATTCCAAAGAGACACTATAATTGTTTGGTCAACAGTATTTGTTTCCTCTTGATGGCGTATAATAACTTCCTTGTCCATACGTGGTTTCTGGTTCCTGATATAAAGTCCCACACTGATACATGGAAAAAAGTTCAGTTCTTGGCAGAACAATAAGAATAAAACAAAAAAGGTTAAAAAAATATTTCCAGGTCTTACAAGTTAAACTGTGGTTGAATCTCTTCACTCATAAGGTCATTATGAAATGGTAAACTGTGAATATACACCCACATGAACTCATACAACCTTTATTTTATACATAAAGAGATTCCTCTGAAGAGAGGGAAATTTGTACAAGGAAGGAGTGAAAGTCTGAGTAAGAAAGCGAAGGGTAAGTTTTGGGTGTTTTTTTTTACATCAACAATGTTCATGACGTGCGCTGTGTTTATTATGGTAACTATGGCAATAGTGCTCCTCGGTTTATTTCCTGTTTTGTTCTGAAAATGCAAGTTTCTTCTTATTCAAGTGTTTCATTACCTCATCTGTGTTTGTTATCACAGCCACAACAAGGGGTTTCCCCCAGTCTAATCCCGTCCAGTTGTCTCAACAACCATGTTCTTGTATTTACACCTTTCTAAACAAAGGTAGGTCTACAACTCAACTGATATTCAGGCTTTAGGATTTGTGTTTTTTCATTGCTAGGATTTCGGGCCCTTAATTTCAGAATAACTTGTAAACATCAATTAAAGTCCTTTCTGATGTTCCTCCAGCTAAAGTGGACTAAGACTGCTTATTCATGCTCTCCTCACAAATCACTCTCACACTGAGGTCATCCAGTAAAGCTGTACTGACGGGAATTGAAAAGCCCTTTTTTAAAAATAGCACTTTAAGGGTAAGTGTTTTATATTACATGACAACCTCTCGGGCTGTTTCCTCAGAATTCAAAGTAGCATTCCTGTCAAGGATGGCTCCTCTAAACTGTTTTGTCCACTTTCTTTAATGACTAAAGTCTTATGATTTCGATTCATCCACAGCGTGTCAAAACCCAAGATCAGTAGGACATGTGATGCAAGGAGCCAATTAAATTAAGTCTGCTTTTTTTTTGCTACAGTCACCCCACTGTTTTGCATATTGTGCCCGCTCCTCTGCCCTTTAACAATCTATGCTTCTCTTCTCACTGAGTGTTTGCATCAAACTGAATACTTTAGCAAAATTAACTATTACATTTATCTAAATTTGCCAATCCAGTGGCATGTGTTTGGAACACAGTTAATCTAAAATACAGCGACAACAACAAGCACAGCTTTTAAATTAGTGTCAATCCTTATTATGCATTCTGAATTTTTCTTCTTAATGGCTACAGCAAAACTTTCCAGCCTAATTGCAGCTGTGGATTCCTAATCTTGGACCAGATGCAGTTTGCAAATTAAGAATTGGCCATTATCTGCAGTGCAAAGAGTTTTAAGACAGCTAATTAAAAGTGACTGACCATATTTTGGCAACGTTTCCAGATGCTGGATTTCTACAGTTTGCATAATAACAGTAGGTTGTTTTCTCTGTCTAAGTGCTGTCATTGTCTGTTGTTGGAACGTGTGGCCTTTGTGCCATGCTTCGTCTACAAGAGTTACACTTGATCAAATATTAAAGCTGTGGTTTTAGCATGCAGCGTGTACAACAACAAGCAAATTATATTTTAGGCTCAGTTTGATTATGGAGTATACTGCTCAAGTGACATACTCCACTGCACAAAACACTACATGACAAATACACAGCTATGCTGCAGATGTGTTTGTGCTCAATATTTTGTTGCTATGGATTCAATAATGCCAGAGATGAGCACTCTGCGGACACTGAAAGCTGTCTACGTATGAGGTTTCCGCACGGCCGTATGACTCATGTAATCTTGGCATCAGCATGGTAACACCACATAACACTCATTCAAAAAAGACAAATACAGACTTTGGTGGGAGTGGATTTTAGTGATGACAGAACTAAGTGTCCCTTTGTGAATACAGGCAGGTGAGTGTGCAGCATTCTTGGGATTACAGAAACTTGCTGATTTGCATCTCACTTAGGAACAGTACAGGTTTCATTTATTGTTTCTTATGACCTTACATAAAATTCAGTTGGTAATTTATAAAAGGAAAAATCATTCTAGGTGTTCTTTACAAAACTTCAAAGTCCAATCCGTATCCGATTATATACAATTCAACTTTAATTCAGGACATTTAAGTCATTTATAGAATTTGTAGAAATACCAAGTGATTGCACAGAGCCATTGACTCTGTAGTGGTTCTTCACTGTATACAAGCATGTGAAACCAGTAATCAATAAAACTGTTGTTCCTACAAGTCTGCCACAATTCTCAGAGATTAATACTTTGCTTTTCATATGTTGCTTGGCAGATTAATGTGGACACAATGTGGGCAAATTTCATGGAAAAGCTTTCATGAATATATGAAAAAGTAAGAAAGTGTGAGAATTTAAACTGAAAACAAAATAAATAAGTATTTTTGACTAAGTTAAACAACTGCAGCCACTTCCACAGATACTATACATCCACATAAAATACATAAGTATGTTTTGTTTTAGTGAGCCTCATCAACTGACTGCTATATGACATCAAAACCAAATGCAAATGAAATTATAGGTTTGTAACAATAAAATACTACAAACATTAAATTAGTAGTCGTTGCTTTGACCCTTTTCCCCATTTGTGGGCAAACGTGGCTCTTGTGAATATACTTCTTGTAACAGTGTCCCTGATTTACATGTTGATCTTTACAAAACACACAAATATTTGCTGAATACATCTATGTACTGGCTTCGACAACGGCTTTAAAAGGGCAATTTTGAGATAAATTAAGCAGCTAAGTCATTTGGTAGCAAGGTGCACCTTGCATGACAATAGCAATTATTTCATGGAAGGAGTTTTCAATAAAATCTACTCATGAACAGCTTTAAAAAAAATGTTATTATTAAGCCAAATATCTACAGTCTTAACCTTAACTAAAGTTAAGGTACATGGGGTCGATCCATTAGGTCAAACTGCACAAGTAGCAAAATCTGGGGATTGACTGCAAGCGTCGTGGTGTCAGAGAGCACAGAGCATTTCCACAGGCCATGCTGCCAGGCCAAACGTCTTAGACGATGATATAAAGCAGACCAGCAGTTCATTACTGTTTTACAGTCGGTCTGAATGTTGCTGATTGTTTGAAAATTGTTGGTCAGGATGTTACCCACTGACAAATAAGCACATGCTGAAGTAATAGTTATCAGCTGTCAAATGGAAAGTGGAAGCAAACACAAATATATGGCATCCTATTTTCATAACAGTGTGCATAAGCAATCATCTTTTTTCTGCTTCAAGACAAAAGAAGCACAAGTTATTTGTGTAAGAATTACAGAAGATTAAGTTCATATATATATATATATTGTTTTTAAAAACCAGATTTAGAGAAGGTGATTTTGTTCAGCCCTGTCAGTACAAAAAGAACCCACTAAGCATTTTCTCCAAAGTGACATTTTAAAAGTTTTGAATTTAGGTGGGATTTACAGAAAATAACGCATAAGCTAGGTTTTGCTCACTGAAGACAAATTCTATAGGGAGAAAAATTTGGACATATCATTAATTTCAACATTGTGTTACCCACTGCAGCCTACAAAAAGACAGATCTATTATTCTACCTGTCACAAAACATCATCTGCTCTTAATATATTGTACCATCATTATTCACTGGAGTGCATTATGCCTCGCTCTCTATGTAATATTCATCTGTGAATTTGTGGTCCTGGCATGTCATTCTGTCTTTCATCTGCCAGGAGAAAGAGAGAGAGATACATTCTTCGTCTAGATTTACTATTCACACTATTCACACTTAGATTAAAATGCAGAGGGATCCCCTTAAAACCTGTTGCATCAATGGGTGCATTCGACGAGTATGCAACACAAAGAGGAAAAATACAGTTTGAGCTCTATTGTAATGTTAATTCTGTCTTTTCCCCTGCTTATAAGGTCATAAACGAATCATTCGAGCTACAGGGAAACATCTAGCTTCCCTTCAACTACCAGTAATGCATATCACAAACGAG
This sequence comes from Xiphophorus couchianus, assembly GCF_001444195.1. NCBI lineage: Eukaryota > Metazoa > Chordata > Actinopteri > Cyprinodontiformes > Poeciliidae > Xiphophorus > Xiphophorus couchianus. Next base: position 26,385,609 of record NC_040233.1, read on the forward strand.
TTCCCATCAGTGTGCTCTCTGTCCTGTCCCTCAGACCCACAGAGTCATGTCCGAATGTGATGCTGCTGAGTGCTGCAAATGTGCCCACTGCCGAGCTCCCAACAAAAGAGACGCCACGGTGGAGGCGCTCGGCCGGCCCCACAGCTCAGACAATAGTCCTCTGTTCCAAATATGCTGTTTGTCACATCGCCTTCCTTTAACTTGTCAATAGTGCTGTTGTCATTCCAAACTTCAACTTTATCCCACATCCTATGCTGCAGGGTATGAGGTTTTACCTTAAGCTGGATTTAAACTGAACAGAGGTTTATGTTTTGAGTATGTATTCACCCATCTTCACTGAGATACTTTTAAATAAAGTCCAGCACAATTTCTAACTTGCCTTCAGAAGTTGTAAATAGTCTTTGTGTGATTTAATCTGTTTAAACATAGCTGTTCTATGAAGACCTGTGAGGTTTGCCAGAGAACATTTGTGAATAACATCATGAATCAGGTATGTCATGGACAACGTTGCAGAAAAGTTTTAAGCAGGGTGAGTTTAGTACATCATTTAAAAATGAAAGGGCACTTCACAACTGCTACCCAGACTTATCAGTCCACCAAAACGTATTGGCTGGACAAGGAGATCCAGTACGTTCTGGCTCAAGGAGAGCCAGAACGTACTGGCTCCACTAACTGAACCACTTAATGGATCAATTAGTGGTTACTAATTGGTCCATTAGTAACCACGTAGCCCTTGGTCACCCTGGAGGAGCGGCAGAGATCCACAGCATGTTTAGGAGAATCTGTTGACATGATAACTATAAGTTATAATAAATGTGTCTTTTCTGTCAGAAAGCTGTATGTCAGAGGTGCAGTTTAATAACTTAGATCAAAGCATGTACATGTGTTAGAATGGCCCAGTCAAAGTCCAGACCATTTATTGGTCACAAGCACTTTCCATCAAATCTGACTGACCTGGAGCTAATTTTAGAACAGATAACAGTCTCTAAATATTTAAAGAGATATAATCCAAAAGACTTGCAGCTGTTCAGAATTGTAGCTAAAGTTATAATTCAGGAGGTATTAATAAAAGTGCACATTTTTCAGATTATTTTTTTAATGTAAAGAATAAAAAAGGGAAACAAAAAAGAAAACATTTTTTTTACTTCACAATCATGTGCTACTTTGCGTTGTTCTGTCACATAGACTCACAGTGAAATATAAAAATGCTTGTGACTGTAATGTGATGCCTCTTAAACATGTTTTTCAAAGAACAAATTCTGAGCTAAGTGAGATTTTTAAATTAGTGTTTTAGTGCTGTAAACGTAAACAATTATGAAATTAACCACACATGAAGAATATGATTCTGTATGATATATAAATATCAACATTTACAATCTCTGATTAATATCCATGTTTTTTGGTTCTTTACTAATTACAGCAAAGCAATGATTATTTACATTCAAAGAGGCGGGAGGATGTGGGGTTTATATTTCCAGAAGTATGTCAGTGTGTATTTATATCATGTCATTCTAGAAATGTGAGAGATATATTACCATCTTTTAATAGAAACTCTCATCATGCACAGTGGGTGGCCACATTTTCCCCTTTTCTAACCTCTTATTTCGAGTGCTTCGACAGAAAACAAATGAAGCAGCAATGTGGTTTCCTGCATATCACAGAATGCTGCGTGTCGCTTTAACAGAGATAGCCACAGGTGATTGAGATTACAACGCACATGTGGACATTATCTCCAACAGAAGCAAACCAGTCCCTCCTGAAGCGCCTCAAGCTGCTGCCACTACAATAACCGCCACAGCATTTCTGTTTTTTTATTTTCTGAATTATCATTTTTATGGCTAGTCTATTATAACTTAATAGGTTATTAAATTGTCTGCACTGCTGTGGAGAGACTCATAATAATCCTCATGGATCTCTGGACAGTCATGAAAAGGAGAAGTCTATCAGATTTGTTTCATAGACCAAGTAGATGGATCAGACTTTTGATGAACCCCCTGAGCTCACTACTGCATCAGAATATTGTTCTGACAATTTGCACTTCGCAAAAAGAAGACAAGTACATCTTTCTTTGCAGCCACTGACATTGGCAGCTTATGTCATCATGCAAAGAGAGACATGGAGCTGTTTTTGACATGTGGAACATGGCTCTTCACTCGGAGCAGCTCTATGAGGAGGGTACAACGAGTACTTGGACTAAAATATATTTTCTGTTATGCTCCAAGCAAATTGCCTATTACCTATCTGTATGCAAACTTTAGAGGTTTGTTCACATGTGAGTTAAACAGAGGCAGAGCTGCGGATGTGCAGTAGAAATCATCTAACTTCTCACCAGCAGGTCCTGTGCATCCCATCCGACCCCCTCTCTTGCCTTCAGCACTGAGTGACCCTTTAAAAAGGTTTGTTGCTTCAGTTTATAAACTGTGTAGTTCAAACTACAGAACTCTGAAAAAGTACTAACCCACACCCAAAGATTAGTCATTTTTACGTTGACTTCATAGGCAGTTCTCCCAGCTTTCTGAACTTTTTTTTTTCTTTTGGACTTAATCTGTTTTTTCCGGTGACCATTTGGAAATAAATGACTGTGGGGTTTTTTATATATATATTGAGCTGCTTAACTCTGTCCCATGGATCATTTAGGCAGAAATCTCAAAAGATAAATCATTGTTCAGCTCAACAAAATACTTTGTGCAATTTCGTCAAAAAAGAAAGAAAAATGCTCGAGATAACAAAGTTAGCAAACACACAATATTATTTTAGCTCTGAGAATGTGATTCCCAAAGAGCAGTTAACTGAAACATTTACATGCAACAGATGATAAACAGAGGAATTATGTATATTTTAGGTCCTGTGTAAAGTGTGTGTGATTTTAAATTTCTTAGGGAAAGAAGATGTTCATTAAACCTTAAAGAACTAATTGCTTTCAAAGATCACAAAAACATATTGTTGCTTGTAAAGAACATACATATTAGATATGAAAACTTTTGGGAGGTATTGTGCATGTTATATATTTTTTAAAATCTTATTTATTCATTTTAAAACAACACTTTTAATATTGTCACATGTGCTTGTTGATTTTGTGATTTTTTTAAAAAAAGGTTATCATTTTAAAAATAAAAAAAGGTTTAACAAATTATTAACTGTGTTGATAATTTTCACTCAAAATATGTTATTGATAACTTTATATATATATATATATATATATATATATATATATATATATATATGTATGTATTCGCAAGTGGTCGTATGAGTGTCATGTCGGGTGATAAAAACATATTTAAATGACTCTATTAAAAGGCAGAAGCAGCCGCTACTCAGTGCCGCTCCAAGCCACCAGCAGCTCAAAATTTTGAATCGGCACTAAACTCCACTTCCTCGTTTTGCTGCTGCTTATATAGCGCTCTAAAAATAGCGCACCAACCACACCACTGAGGGCTGCGCCAGATCCGACAGCATTGGTCAGGCGCTGGTTGTAGGCGGGCCATGCGCTCCGCACACTGATTGGTTCGCGTTCAAAACGTAATGTAATCACATGGGGTTAGTCCGTCTGTAATTTTGAATCGGGGGGGAAGTTTACAGTGCGCTGACAGACTTTTGAGTGAGTTCAGTGTGGAGGGCTCCTCGGTGCGTCACACGCTCAGAGAGCCAGCAGTGAAGTGCGCGTCTATCCCAGGCTGTCATACATGCACATGCAGCAGAGAGCCCAGCTTCTTTCCAAATACAGCATTCTTCTTCTTCTTCTTCTTTTTCACACGCCTCACTTCGCTTCTTGTTTCGGCTGAGACTCGGGAAGGAAATGGATGTCATACCGATGTGCAGCATCTTCCAGGAGCTCCAGATTGTGCACGACACCGGATACTTTTCTGCTTTACCGTCGCTGGAAGAGTACTGGCAGCAGGTAAGGAGACAACACAACCCGCGGCTCATGCGTAACTGCTTAACAAGGAGCGCAGGGAATGTGCGTAATTAGATTTGTGGAAAGCGTGTTTTGCGGTGACAGCTGCCTGTCTCTGTTAAAAGTAGGCGGTTTTAGGGAAGTCATGCAAGTTCCCTTAGAGGCGCTGGACTTTAACTGAGCTAAATAAAGAACAAGCAATTTTCTTTTACAGGTTTACATGGCTGTAAAAGAAAAACACATAACAAAACTTTTCAAACCGTCATATCCACTGTTAAGTACAACGTAGCAGAAATAATCCGAATGTTTTGGAAATGATTTGCACGTCTGCTGTGTTTTCGCTCTGTTACACCATGCTTTATGTTTTCCTGCTGCGGTTTTGCTCATGCAAATATTCATGTAGACGATTTGGTCTCATCGGCATGCAACATCATGAAAACACGCCGTGCTGCAGATAAAACGGCTGAATGGCGAGCTGTGAGTCTTTGCGCGTATCTCCTCCTCCTGTCACGCCTTCTTTCCTTCTCTCGCTTTCTGCCTCTCTCTCTCTTTCTATCTCTCTCTCTCTCACCCGCACGCGTACACTCACAGCACTCACACACATTACTGGCAAAACACACATAAGAGTGACAGGTTGAGAGAGGGAATGACAGCGGAGACTGGTTTTGCTCCAGTGTGGCTCGACCAAGCGGACCCTGGATGACAGAGCAGCCGTTCGAGTTTCAGGCTGGAAAAAGTCTCGTCTTGTTCACGTTGAGACATGAAATGATTTAGCTTTGCTCTCCTTTTTCCAGTCTCTCCGTTTATCAGACCCTTTGCACGCTCCTCGTTCCAAGTCGCCCTCTCAGGCATTTAAAGCTCGCTTGGGATTTGTCCAGCGCTGCTGACAGGGACAGGGGCGCATCCAGAAAGTTTTGGAACGGACACCATTTTAATCTTTAGCTGGCACATCATAAACAAATCAGGGAGTTTGAAATTTAAATCAAATAAAAAAAAGAGAAAATACACAATCCTCCTTAGAAAAACCTACTCTTCATTTAGTTAATATTTTGTGTATATTCCCAAAATCAGCAAATTGACATTCTGCTTTTTAAGGCAAAATGTGCTGTTTTCAAATGAAAAACTGTAAATGCCCTAAATGTTGAGGTAAATATGTGATCCTGGTGTCATTTGAGGGTGGGGCCATGAGTGAGTGACAAGTGATAGACATTGAAAAATGGTTAAATGAAGGACTAAAGAAGAAAACATTAATATACACTAGCAATTGGCCAGAGACTTGATTAAGTTTCTTTCCTTATTGAAAGAATGCATGAAATTTTACAATTTACATATAAAAAATATATTAACCAACAAAATCACCTCAGTAAACACCAGAATAAAGTTAGAGACATACGTTTGATTCCATAAAACATATGAAATCAAAACAAAATCAATGAAATGAATGAATGAAATCAATTCATTGATTCAGCCCAAATCAATTCATTGATTTCATATGTTCATTGATTTTGGATTTTGAAACTACCACTTCTATCAGCAAACCTACAGCATATCTGTTTGTATTATATAGTCTTGGGGGGGGGATCAGAATTGGTCATTACGGGAAATTAGAATCAGCCAGGAAAACTCCCATTAGTGTGTCCCCTAGAGACCCAGAGACCAGTGAATTTCTATCATTAGCCATGGCTGATCTTTTTATTCCCTTGGTGGAGCCATTTGAATTCAGTTCATTTGTTTCCCTTTCTAATTTGCTCCAACCATGTTTGTCATTTAAACTTGGTTTATTCTTTATAGATGTATATTTGTAGCTTATGCCGATTTGAAACAAGACAAATGTAAATCACATCTGTACCATTGTAAAATCCACAATAGTCTTAGTTTAGTTTTTAAAAGTAATATCACATAAATTGGCTACACAAACAGATATGTTTGACCATTTCTTTGCTTATTTCAGTGCACTTTGTATGTTTTCGTACTACATAAAAGTCAACCAAAGAAAGGATCCACTCTTCTCAGTTGACACAGATAAAGCTTTTCCTAACAGATACCAAGTTCAGACTTTTGAAAATGCAGAAACTGTATCAAATATCATGCTAGTTGTTGATACATGCACAGGTTAAATTGTTGAGAGATCTTATTTCTGATGCAATCAATTAATATGGAAAAAAGTGAATGAAAAGATTCTTCATTATTTGGCGCTTTGATAACTGATGAGAGCAGATCAAGAAGAACAGCCAGTTCCCATCTCTGTCTCCCTCTCATTGTTTCTAATTGCTATAATTAATTTTCTATGAAATTCTAACCAAGTTCTCAGTTTGCTTGGACTCAGTCACAATTGTCCCATCCAAGTATGAGACAGAATCATTTTATTGAGTTCCACCAAAGTAACGTTTGACTGAAAACTGGAATGTGCCCCATCACTAGAAACTGCCTGTAAGCAGATGTCACTTCTAGCTTGTGCTCGCAAGCTGCACAGGGTTAAGGAAGTGCTCTCTCACTTCCTTTTTGCAAAAAAAAAAAAAAGCCTACAATCCAGAGCGGCTCTTGCAGTATTCATGCCAGGCTCTTTATGGACCTCCACGAACCAGACCTCCCTCCTCCCAGTCCCCTGTGTGCTATGTTATTTCTAGTGATGCCTCCAAATGCATTATTAAATCCACATTATGCTAAATAATTGATAGATTTAAAAGATCTACAAGCACTTCTCTAACTCAACGAGGGGGCGGCGGCTCTGTAGCATATGTAAATTTCATGACCAACCTCAGCACGCACCTACACACACACACACATCTCTGCGCGCTCGCGCCATCGTGCATGCGTTTACGGGCTAGAGCACCTTGTTCTTGCATGCTCTCAGGACGATACGTGGTGCTTGTAATCCTTGATACAGCCTCAGAGTGCACTTCTGCATAGGACATTGTGTCTTGTCTCATTCCTGCAAGCAGAGAGGAAGTGTAACCTGTAGCATTGCCACAGCGCATTTCTTCCTCCTGCTGCTGCTAAGAGAGAAAAAGCACAACAGTGGAGGACACCAGAGTTTCCTGTAAAAATAAACATAATTGTTGGCCGTTTTAGGAATTTTCCAGTTCAGTAGAAGTATTCCATTACAAGCCTTTAGGCTCTTTGCACCAGCAAACTCACTGCTATCTTGTCCTCTCTCCACACAGACATGCCTGGAGCTGGAAAGGTACCTCCAGAGCGAGCCCTATGTCTCGGCCACTGACCTCAAGTTTGATAACCAGGAGGACCTGTGGAGCAAGCTCATGCTCGCCTGCGGGGACAAGTCAAATGAGACGGACCCAAAGAGCGGCCACGTCAAGGAGGAGGTGGACAGTCACGACATCCAGCCTCTTGACGTCGGCGGTTTCAACTCCGACGCCAGCAGCGAGGCCTCGGACAGCTCGGAGGAGCTCTCCCCGACCCTTGACTTCCCCTCTGGCTCTTTGACTGACATGCTGGGTGACAGCGGAGAAGACTTGGGCTCTGCCATCATCAGCACGCCGCCCTCATCTCCTGAGCTCAGCAAGGAAGGCACCGTGGCCCAGGTGTGGAGTGGGATACAGACAGTGCTAAACTCACCGGGGAAAATAAGGACTGGGAGCACAGAGAGGTCAGTGGAGAGGTCAGGGATGACCAGCGGGGAAACGTCGCCTGACGGGAGGAGGCGGGTGCACAGGTGCCACTTCAACGGATGCAGGAAGGTGTACACCAAGAGCTCGCACCTCAAAGCACACCAGCGCACACACACAGGTAAATATACTCAACAATGAAACCATTGAATACAGAATTCTTGCTCAAATACTCCCACATAGTTTGAATAGTTTTTCAGAAGGAATGCCCTCAACTGTGACCTAATTCACACAGTGAAACGTGACTTGGTGCAGAAGGGAGGGGAAAGGCAAAAGGGGGAGGGATGTACTTTTGTGACCAAGCGGGACCCAGAGGATGTGGATCCTGAAAACAAATCAACAGTTCTCAGATTTCACCATGGGAAAAGACTCAGAAGCTTGGTTGTATGCATTCAGTTTAAAAATAAAGACACAGAGAGATGGCGTTTAATTATGGGAAGCTGACATTTGCAGTCTTTTGTAGGGGGTTCAGATGTTAGCGGTTTCCCTCGTCACCTCTGACCTCTGCCAGGCTGTTTACAGCTGTGCCGCCTATTAGCAAAGGAAGTCACATTCCGATCGTCTCTCTCCAACCGCACTGAGCTTATGTTTAAGAGCCTTCATAGCCTTTAGAAACGGACTCTGTTTTTTTTTTTCTTCTTTTTTTCTCGAACAGCTCCCCTCTATTACATAAGCCTTCCACTCAAGCAGCTCTGTGCAGCTGCATACCACAGATCCCGAGTCTTACAAGGTTGATTTTCTCCTCAGCTTACAGTAGTCAGCCCAGTCCACTTAGGGATCATACTTTCCCAGAAATCAGCATTTTATCAGCTCATGTACAGTAAATATTGGCTCACATTTCAGATGTATTCACTTACAAATACTAAACCATGAACATGCAATTATTATTTATTCATGAAACTGCCAAGAGTTATGCAAGAACTTTTGAACTCATTGACACTGAACCTCTTTTGTGAATGTTTGTATTTGACCTTATTTTGACTTTTTTTTTTTTTAGGTGAGAAGCCCTACAGGTGTTCATGGGAGGGCTGTGACTGGCGCTTTGCACGAAGTGATGAGCTAACCCGACACTTCAGGAAGCACACTGGAGCAAAGCCATTCAAATGCAATCACTGCGACAGGTGAGACCATGAATCAAAAGCTTTTTTTCTTGTTGCCCTTTCTGTTAAACACTCCCTCATTAACATAGAGAGCAAAACGTTGCTTGTAATAACAGGGTTTCTAAGAAGTGGAGTAAATGAAGACCGAATGGAGGTCAAGTTCGAGGAGTTGCCTGAAAACAGACATAGGATTGGAAATAGTTGAAATCATTAGAGCTAGCCGGATCCTAAAACTTGCTTTTCCATTCTGTGCAGTTCAACAAATGTTTTTTTTTTTTACTGAACTCATTCATTTGGATTAAAAGAAAATAAAGTTTGCTGTTAAATTTAAGGTTACTGTACTTTAAAAGCAAAAAATGCATTTCTAAAGTTTAGATTTTAGATGCTAATCACAGCTGACACTGCTGTTTATAACCGGAACCATCAAAATAATTTGACAATTTAAAACGTTTCATTGTTGTTAATTAGTTTTACTGCCTAATAAATTGATGTATATCTAAAGAAAAATGTAGACAATGTACGCATAAGTTCAGTATGTTTTTCTTTCTCTATATATAAAAATAAATTATTTTAAATTTGAACTATTTTAGCTTTTTAGCCTTGATATCTTAACTAGGCTAACATTAATGCTACACCAAATATATATTTTGTAACCATTAATAAACATGCATAAATCAATGTTAAGAAATTCAAATATTTCTTTAGTTTAGTAGTTACTAACTTGTGTAGCTATATTAGTTAACATTGATCATAATATTAATGGTGTTTACCAAAAGCAAATCTGGTATTTTTCATAAATTTAACATTTCTCTACCTATTATTTTTTTTCTTGATTCTTTTAAAATATATATACAGTATTTTTAACAGAGTAAATAAATGATCCAAAACTTGTTTTGCTAACTTTGATGGGACAACAATGGAAATATTTGAAATATTTGTAATTTTTAAAGTGAACATCTCTACATAATTTTTTTTATTTTTCTCTCTACTAGGTGTTTCTCCCGTTCGGACCACCTGGCGCTGCACATGAAGAGGCACATCTAAGATGGCCTCCATGTTGAGAGCTCTGAGGGATGAGTCTGGTTGATTGTCCCGACCAGTTGGGAATCAGCAAGGCCGGTGTATCCGGGGAGCGTTAACAGGGACACCGCTGTGTTCCAGTCAGTGGAACGACATGAAGCAACACAGGCTATTATTTGCACCATACTTTGTGCCTCCAACACCTCGCTGTGGTGATTGCTCTTAAAAGGCTTTTACAGAGGAGCAGGGGGTGAAAAGAGAAGACGGGAAAGATCTTGGCTGGAGTTGATGGAAAGAGACTCTTTTGTATGGTGTTAAATGCTTTTTTTGGGGGGTTTTCTGTTTTTCCTGGAAGATTATGGGACTTCAGGAGTGGGGGTGCTATTCCTCCACTGACAGTGTGTTTGCCTGTACACATGGGACTCTGAGTGCCTGTGACTGGATGCCTGTGCTGGCTTTATGGAGTGGCTGGAGCTTGCGAGTGAATGACATGAACGGGGCGATGTTATACAACCACGGTTTTCTTGTTGGGGAGGGAAGGGAGGAAAAGGGGCGATAGGATGACCTGATGTAAGAATGAATGCAAGCAAAGAATTCTGTCTGTGTTGGTCTGTTCGCTAAGGCAGGGAGTGAGGGGTTGTTTGCTGGAGTTGATTCCTTTTGTTCTTTTTTGGTTTCTTTGTCCAAAGGATGACCCCTTTCTGCCTGGAGGTGGAATTACAGCTCCCTGTCTGAACTTGGGAGGTTGTTTTGTTTAGTGCAGCTATTAAATGTGCAATGTATTACGTGGCCTGTCTCACAACATACACGTTATAAAGCTCATTTTGTTGTTCATTGTGTAAGCCTTGTATCCAAAAAGACAAAAACAAACAAAAAACTATTGTACACTAACACTTATGACCATTATAGCAGCCGTTGCATGGGATCTGGGGATGTCTTGCTCACTTGTGTGCATAGAGGACAACAAAATTCCATTCAAGTGCAGCTACTTTCATGTTACTTGGTATCGTACTATTGTAAAAAACATAAGGCGGTCTTGGTTTTTTGTTATTTTAAGAAATTGGGGATACCACTATTGCTTAGCAACTGTCTTGGTTGAGGGTTTTTATTTTGTTCCTTTTTCTTCACATTTGCTTTTCTCTTTTGTTCTGTCTGTAAATGCACTGTTGACCTTACTGATGCCTTATGTAAGTGGCCTTGTCCTGTTAAAAAGATCACTCCCTCACACATACACGCACCGAACGGCCATTGCTAATGCAATAGTGCGTTTACTGAATAGCTTTACAAAGGCTCTTATCCATGCACTTGCACCTTTCTTTTGTTTCCTCCAAACTTTTGAACAGTAAAAAGAAAACCTACAAAAAATACTATAATATTAGCTTCACAATGACTGCCGCCTTTCCATATCTGTCACTTCGTTTCCTTGAATACATCAGAACAAATCATATTCTAAATGATTCCAATTTGAGACAGAGTTGTGGAGCCTTTGGGCGAAAAAAAAAATCACCTTTATAGTGGTTTACTACTATGTAGTATAAGACGATGTGGATGCACTGCAGATAAACTGTAAGCTGCTGTTAAAGGTACAGAGCCTTGGAAACATGTTCTCGTGTGCATTTGGTCACATAAGCAGTGAGGGGATGGCATTTACAGCAAACACATCAGGGCCGTTTGTAATAGTTGATGTGTTCTCTGGTATAATAGATGTGGTATGAGATGATGACAGCAGTCTTAATCACGAGTCTGTTATTATGTGTGTTTTGTCTCGCTTTGCTCTCAACGTGAGTCAGTATTTTTCCTCAGTCCCAGTTCAAACAACCCTTAATCTGACTAAACGGTACCAAGACCAGTCTAACCAGTTCAGCTGTGCTGTGCTTCAGGTCAACGGGTTTCTGTCTCTGAAGTGGGGACTGAGACCAACTTCACTTGCACATTCAGACCTAAGTTAAAGGTATTTTTTGAGGTAATTTCATCCCCATTTGTCAACTGAGACAAAAGGTTTCCTCCTGGATTATGAACACATCAAACAAAGTGTTAAAAATAAACTTCATTTGTTTGTATCTTCATATCAGTTGGCATCACAGGTAGCCTTGTGACAACCTTTTTGCAGGTTAACCTGTTGTAGATTAATAAAAAAATCAGTTAGTAATGCTTCTTTTTTTACACTGAGAAATGTCAAAAGATGCAATTATGCATTTGTTGTTAAAAAGGCCATTTTGTAAGACAGCATATATTTTAACGGGTATGGGACCAAAAGCAAGCGCAGTGAGTCATTTCTAAATAAAACCGATAAAAGGCTGAAGAATTACTGTAAAATAGATGCACTCCATTTTTGTTTTCATTTGTTTGTGTAACTTTTTTGTCATGGGAGAACAATTAAGTAAGATTGAGTAATGCACATTATCAGATGGCATCAATAGCGCCTACACTTGTGGCCTGTCATTTTTCAAGAGAAAAAAAAACAACTTTATAGATGTGAATTGTTCTGGACACTTGAATTGTCACCATCTTGCATTCTGGTGCCCGTATAATTTTAATGAAACTGTTATTTACCTGTAATTTCTTTCTCTCAACTTTTGAAAGACTTGCAAATATATCCTGTCTTTAGCTAGAATTGAAAAAAAAAATATTGGATAATATGAGGCTCTATTTTTGTTTGTTTTATGGCATAACAAGATTTTTTTTTTCATTTGAAATTGTTTTGTAAAATAGTTTCTGTATGAATGTATTTTTTATTGAAAAATGGATAAAAGACTTTATTGGTTCTACATGTGTCTGTTATTTTTTCTCCTCTGCTTCTTTCATCACATGGGTCCGATGGGAATAACATGTTTATCCCACAGTTTCCATAGGTGGAGTTATTTGTCTCTCCTTCTCTTTACACATAGAGGTTAATGTCAGGGTTCACTGCAGAACTGGAGAAACTGGTAGTGGTTGAGTCACAAGTGTTGTAAAGGGCTCGTTTATGGAAAATATGGATACTTATTTTTAAACCAGCTTGATGTTAGCTTTAACAATGCATGTTTTTCTTTCTGTCTTATGAAATATCTGGAGACCCAATATTGATTTGTGGAATAATATGAAAAAATATTGGTAAAATAAAAGTACACAGAAATGCAGCCTTTTCAGACATAATCCTGGATAAGAAAAAAATACTGTGGGGATGATAGACTGAACACATTTTCCCTTTACTTTTATAAATATTAAAACATCCACCATATCATGCTGCAAACATTCGATTTCTTTGGTGTTTTAAAGTTCATTTAGAAGAACCAAACAACCAACAGCCCAAACAGATTTCATCTAACCTACTAAACCTTACCAACTAAACACGGACTGCCATGCAAAAGAAAAGTGTCTTTCTGCTTGAACGTAATCACATTTTATGCATTTTATTGGTAATATGTAACTGATCAACAGAAACTAGTGAAGAATTATGCAGTTAAAGAAAAATGATTCATGGTTTTCTTTGAATTTTTATCATCAGAAAGACATTCTGAAAATGTGACCTTGATTTGTATTCAGATCACATTGGAAAATAATTCAAACTCCATCCAGTTGTCATAAATTCTCTATTAGATTTAGGTCTGGACTTTGACTTGGCCATTTTAACACATAACTATAAACTGATCTAAAATATTCCATTGTAGCTCTTGCTGTATTTTTCAGTTTTCTGAAAACTTCCCTGACATTCCTGGGATAAAAGCATCCCCACAGCATGATGCTTCCACCACTGTGGGTCACTTTGGGGTTGCTGTGTTCAGAGTGATGTCCAATGTCAATTTTAAAACCCAATGCATTTAGTATGCTGGCCAAAAATGCAGATTTTGGTCTTATTTGACCAGAGGATATATTTTTCTTATTATTTTACACATTTACTGTATTTCCTAGTTTTGACAAAGTTTAAAGTGTATGTGTTTTAGCAATGGCTTTATTTTTGCTGTTCCTCCATAAAGACCCAATTTGAGTTAAGAAATGTTTAGTTTCTGTCATTTAGTCTGACAGAAAATAAAATAAAATTTTACAAAGATGTGTAAATGGTGACGAGGGGAGAATTTTATGTAACGAGTTGTTCCAAGGATAAAAACTGTTTTAAAGTTTGTAACAATTCATTGGACCCAAAGAGTGATTTGACACTCCACAGGGTTTATGCTGTCAAAGTTTTATCTTTTTTTTTCAGTATATAGTTAGTATAGTCTTCCTTGTATTTTCCACAAAAAAGTAACACCATTGCCAGTTATCTGAGGAAACGTAGCATAATGGGCAAAGAAAAGAAGAGGTTATAAGGCGTTCCTTTAAGTACCAAGGCTGTGTTCACAAATGCAACTGAAAATATTGATACATGTAAGCAAAGAAAAACAGTAGGCTGTTTATTCTTCCAGATATATTATTTATCAGGATGATGCATTGATATTTCTATCCCAGATTTAACATTGAACAAGAATACGAGCTGTGTGGAGGAATCCACGTTGCGAGGACAATCTGTTCCTCCTGTTACAGCCAAGAGTACAGAATTTTCATCAAACTCCCCAAGAAATTCATGCAAATGAAGTTGTGCCACAAACAAATCGCTGATAAGAGCTCTGCGCACTACAGAGACAAATAGCCTCTTCATCTCCAATTGCAAGCATAAACTGCCTAAGCTTAAACACTGCTCTGCAGGGCCCGCCGTGCGCCATGCCCCAGAGCTCCTGAATAATTGAAGTGCTCTCAAGAGACTTTCTTTCTTTTTGTGTATGTATTTATTGGTATTTTATTTATTTACACAAGAATAAAACCAGTAATATAGCACCCCAAAAAAGAAAAAAAAAAGTGTTTGCACTGTGTAAGTTAAATAAAAATGACCTCGAATTCAGTAATGATGGTGACTTAATATTTGGGAAGTGGCCAAAACATTTTTCTGCCCTTAGTTATCTAGTATGCAAAACACAGACATTTGTATCAATTAAAAAGTCATGACTGTGACACATTCAAATTGACCTTATTTCCTTCCTCCAGAGGTATTACACTTCCCACTGTGCACAATTAGAGACAGCCATGGTGTGTTAATTTGGTCAGTGTAGCAGAGAAAGTGAATCAGTTTCATTAAAGCAAACCTGAGCATTAGTGCTTTAAATACTTAGATAGCCTTATGTCACAATCACACCAACACTTTGTGCTCATGCTGTAAACTATAGTTACCAAACTGATGCTTTTTTCAGGACATGGAAAAAAGTATGATTTACATTTTTTTTACTTTAATCAAAATATGGCTGTACATTTTGTTTATTTATTTATTCTTTTTTCTCTTTCCCAAGGGAAGGATTACTGATAAGCCTTGAGCCCTTCATTTTTCCATTCCATCTTTAGAGGAAAAGCTGTTCCAAAGCTGTTATAATGATCTGGGATTAAGAAAAGGTTGGGATAACTGTGTAAACTTCACAGAATGGAGTTACACACCACTGCTTTACGTTTTATAACTGTCCCACAAGAGGTAAAACAATTATTAGCAGAAGAAATTTTAAAAATAGCCAATCCAAGCATTCAACATGCTGGAATGAGTGAATATTTCTTGCCATTAAAAGTGAATTGACCCTTTTCAATGTCATTACCTGCTTGTTCATAATAAGAGTTTGCTGCAATGTAATTAACTTGTTCAATTTCCACCATCCAATCAGCTATGAGATTCCAACAGGTAACTGAAGTTGACCCACCAATATTATTGCTCTGATCCACCTCACAAGGCTGCTGCAGACCTGTTACCATAATGAGCTGCAACAATGACACAAAGCAAAGCAGCAGACTCAGCAACCAAGTGTTTTAAGGGAAAAGTGCAGAGACACAGGATCATCCTCCTGGATCTGATCTGAGATACAGGGCTGTGAAAAAGATTTTTTTTTGTGATAATTAAATGTTTCCTATCATTAAAAAGAATTCATATTAGATAACGATAATGAGCGTAAATATAAAAAGCAGTTTTGAAATGATGATTTCATTCATTATTAAGAGGAAAAGCTATTCAAACCAGCCTAGCCCTCAGGGAAAAAGTAATTGCCCCCTTGTTAAATTATGAATTAACTTTAATTAAACATTTTCAAGAATGCTGAACTTAATTTCACAAACCAGACCAATGTCTTTTTATTATCTGACCTGCAGATGTGCTAAAACATTTAATAGAACCTCTCTGACGGCTGAAATGTCTCAGAAAGCAACAAATTATATAAAAGGATAAAAACAGTAGAAAATAAAGTCATTGATATCTATCAAACCATTTCAGTGATCAACCTTCAGGCTTCAGACCAGAAAATGGCATCCATGGGGGGTTTCAAGGCCAAGACCACTGCTGACTAAAAACAACAGAAAAGCACAACTTATATTTATCAGATAAATATATAAATTTTTTAGAAGGGGCGTATCATGTTACATCTGACATGACAAGGCATTTCAGAAAAAGATCCTGACAGCTAATCGTGGTACTGTTAGATGAGGGCTTGGGGCTGCGTTTAACACCTAGACAACTTACTGGAGTTGATGGAATCTGGACTTTTTCAGAAAATCCTACTGGAGAATGTGAAGCCATCAGTACAAAGCATTAAGCCCAGTCATACTTTGACTATGCAGCAGAACAATGATCCAAAGCACAATAGCAAGGCCACCTCTGAATGACTCAACTAAATGAAGTTTTGCAGTAGCCTCGTCAAAGTCTGAACTTAAATCTAACTGAGATTGAATAGTGTGACCTTAAACTGTCAGGTCATGCTGTAAAACCCTCTAAAGTGGCTGAATTAGAACCACTAAGTAAATGAGAGTGTGCCATATTCCTCAGTGAAGGCGTTAACAACTCATTGCCCGTTATCACAAACTCCTGATGTGTTATTGCTGCTCAGGGTAGCACAGCTAGTCATAAGGTTTAAGGACAATTACTTTTTCAGAGAGGGCCAGGTCGGTTTGGGCAAGTTTTTATTGTTAATGAAAGAAATCATTAAAAGTCAGATAACCAGAGGTTTGTGATTATGTGTTTATGGCAGAGTGAGGATCTGAAAAGCTCTGAAGAAACATTCAGAACAAATCTTTGCTACCTTGAGTACAAAAAAAGTCACCAGAATGTCAGATTTTGTACTCATGTAGAGGCAATCAGGATGATTTCAGCATTTCTTTGTTCTTACACTGGCGAGTATTGCAAAATGAAACTGGATTGTTGCATTGAGTTATAACACAAAAATGATTTACCCTCATTCCTCCAGATTGTTGTCATCCTGACAACAAGATTACAAACTTTAACAGTTAAGAAGTCTTACAGCTGTGAATGTAAAATTATTAAATGTTTCTGTACATAGCCGTAGTTTGGTTAAAAAATCCACCATGTGTTATAGGAATACAGTAAGAAACTGCTTGTTCAGTTTTGATTATGCTTCTATTTCCATTCAAGTAATTAATGTACCTGAATTATCTTTGTAAATGTATCAGTGATGCTGAACACTTCAAATAGAAACAAAAAAGACAAGATCTTATATTGGTTAGACATATGGCAATTCCCAAGAGCCAAGGTTACATGTCTCACCTGCTGCATAAATCTGATAAGGAAATGTAGTTTGTTGGGTTTAATTGGGTAACATTTTCTATATTTTCCTATAAAAGCTGCATGGTAGGTGGTATAGTTTACATGCAGCCTCAGTGGAATATAAACCCTGCATAAAGCTTAGCTCTATTTGAACACATTCTCTGATTGATGCTTCAGAAAAACCGCACCAAAGAGAATGTATTGACATTAAGGGTTATTATAGAAATGAATGAGAACACTCAAGGACAGCCAGGGTAGAAAGATCTTCCCCAGAGCAAGGTTTCACCACATGAACACATGTATACACGCACACAAGCACACTCCTCCTCCTCCTCCTCCTCCTCCTACGAGCTCTTATGCCCAGCAGCGCTCCAGGCTAGGGATGGATACAGTTTGCTTATTAAACCAGAAGTAAAAGCGGGGGTCAGTGACCCCACATGGGGATCGTGAACTGTCATATCTCCATCACCTGGAAACCTGAAGGCTATTTTTTTTTTGTTTATATTCAGCCACAAAAAGCTGAAAGCTGTTCTGCGGTTGATACAATCTAATGGGAATTTTGTTGGTCTCCAGTGATTCATAATCCTTCCACTCACATTTGGGTATTTACAGTTTATGATGCTGAGAGCCATTTGCTTGGAGAAAATACAATTAGTATTAAACACTGATGCTGAAGCTGCTGCCACACTGTTTGCTATTCTGAAACATATGTTGATGAAAAAATACCTGCTACAAGTGTCAAAGCTTAAGAAAACTTTGTATAGTGGATGTATATTAGGATGAAGGATGTAAACTTCACAGAGAGCTACACCGTTACTTTATGCTCTATAAGTGTCTCCAGGAGTTAAAACAATTATTAGTAGAAGTAATCAGAAAATAGCTAGTTCAAGTGTACGACATGCTGAACTGAGTGAATTTTTATGAATGCCAAATCCAACAGATGCCTTACATAGCACAGACTGTATTTTATACAATATCTGTGTAGCACTTTGTGTGTATTTGCATTAAATATTATGTCTGAAAGGAAAGCTGGTGACATGGAATATTTCCACATTTCCAAAAAAAAAAGTTGACTGTTTTTTTGGAATAGCCACTTTTGGCTTGTCAGAAAAGTGGGCATGGTACTGCTACAGTAAATACTTAGATAACTCTTTGCTTATCTTGCTGTGTCATTGAATTCCAACGCTAATACCTAGTAGTCAGTTGGACTCCTCCACTCCTTTGGTGTCACAACTGCCTTAATTTTTGTGGCACAGATTCAAGAGAGTATCAAAATATTTCTCTTATATTTGGTCCGTATTGGAATAAAACCCATCATGTAGTTTTATTGGCGCAGGTTTGTAGGATTCACATCCCTTTTGTCACCATACCAAAGGCACTCTACTAGATTTAAATCTGCTGCCTGGAGGTCATTTGCATATGGGGGCCCAATGAAATGTCCTTTGTGTGTTTTTTCTGCTTTATCCCATTTACTTCAAGATTCGATGTATTGTGCATTGGAACAATGATATTCTGCATACTTTGGTTGTAACATGTAGTTATTTGAGATGCTGTTGTAATTTCAGAATCTCAAACCAGTGTACTCGTTCTCATTTTCCTCAACACAACTGGAAAAAAAAAATCAGACCACTACATTAACCTTGGAGATGGTTGTGTCTGAATGCTCTGGCAGGTGAGCAGATGCTACAACCAGCAACAGTTTATGCAGTTTAGTGATGACCATGTTCAAAACAACCTAACTAAAACAGAGATGAACAAATGTAACAGGGTAAGTTGTCTTTATATTTAGAAAACTTTTTGTTTTCAGTTGACTAATCTGTAATTACTTCAAAAAGCCTGAAACATGTAGCAAATTAAAATCCATCATTAAAAACTGAAAACATTGTTAACGTGATGTTTAGGTGGACATTTGTGAGGGGACTGTGGAATGTGGTCTGGACAATTTCTTAGAAATCTAGAAATCTTTCACTTAAAATGGCTTCAGGGAGAAGATCAAGTTTGACAAGATTTGCTAGAAACTATTTTTATTTGACCCATGTAAAATACCCATTAACTTTAGGTGATGTTGACAAGTAATCTAAGTGTCACGCAAAACTACAGAGCTCATCCCCCTTGTGCATTTTATTCATTTTGTCAAATTTTGTGATTTAATAGGAAAAGGTTCCATTTTTAATCCATAGAAACTCTGCAAAGCTGCAGAGATCCACAGCTCAGGTGGGAAAAGAGTGACAAGTGGAAAACAACATGAGCAGTCCTATTTAAAGTTTTCCAGAAATCACAAAGAGGACACAAGTAACATGCAGAAGATGGTACTTGGCTCAGCTTAGACCAAAACAGCTGTTTGTGTCTTATCTCCAAATGTTTAATGAAAAGTATCGCAGCATATAACCCTCTATGTGCCATCCCCACTGCGATGTGACGCATTATGGCAGTAGCATCATGCTGTGAAGGTAATTTTCTTAAGCAGGAACAGGGAAGCTGGCCAGAGCGGATGGGAAGATGAATAAAACTAAATACAAGGTAATCCTGGTACAAAATCTGTTAAAAGTTGGGTAGAAGTGAAACTTTCAGTAGCGCTGTAATGGTTTTAATCATATGTTTTACAATCCAATCTGACTAAAGTTGAGCGAATTTGCATAGCTGGTTGAGATATTCCCCAAAGCACTTGCAGTTACACTCAGGGGCCCTAAATAAAAATATTTGCCACACTTTCCAGATTCTCATTTCCTCAACCCAATTTGTTTTATTCACTTAAAACCCAGCAGGATAAATTGAAGTTTGTGGTTGTAATTTGAAAAACTTTTACAAGAAATTGCATTTCTAACTTTATTTTCATAGTTTGCAATTTTTTTTTATTTTTACTTTTTACATGACTATGTTTCCTGTCTGTTTTCTATTCATCTTGGGATAAAATCAGTAGATTTTCTCTTGGTAATAGTGATCTTGGGTCTTGCTGTTCTTTCCATATATTTTAGAGAATGGCTAGTTAATGTACAGACATTGATAAAGAGGTTTCAATGTGGGAGGGGGCTGTTGCTCTGGCCAGGCTATGATTATGGTGCCTGATGGATGGCCGTTTCTCAGGGTCCCCCTCCCCTAAATCTCCCTCGTCCATACCCCTTTTCTCTCCCTCCCTCTAGGTGATGAACAAGCTCATTACTATGGTGGACTGATAAAAGGAGGCCATTATCTTTCCACAGCGCACTTTGAACTCTGGCAGAGGAATCTACTCCTTCTTGTCTCCTGGTTCAACTCACATAATGCAGTACTTCCTTGGTGTGGAAGGCGGCTCAGGGCCAAGGTGTTCATTCCATCTCACACTCGAGGCCCCCAGTATAACACACAGGACGCTAAATAGTGACATTTGTCCCTTTTCATGTTGAACTGTAACGCTTTGGTCATCACAGATGACAGCTTGTGGTTTTAATGTGAATTAACAGATCATTTTGAAGTTCGTAACAAGAAACTGTCATAAATGAAAAAAAATTGATCTATCCGTTGGATAATCAAGAAGCAGCTGGGAGGGGGAAGCCTTAAAGGGACACGAGCCACAACAAAGTTGAAGATGTTATAAAAATAAAATTATACAATGGGGAAATAATTGTGTTAGTCTGTCAGAGCAATATGAGCTTACTCTGTTTAGTGTACTGTTATTTGCATTTTTATTAAAGAATAAGTTAACTTTTTTTAAATACTGTATTTCGAGAAATGTCAGTACATACTGGTTTGGAGGCTTTAACTGGTTTCATTTTATATGCCATTTTTTTGCAGATCTAATTGTTTATGTGTCCCTTCTTTGCATATTAGTTGAAACATTTGTGAAGCTTTCAGGATAAACTGCAAAGATTTTGGGGGTTTTTTTTTACATTAAAACTCAAAGAAAGTTAAAAAAAAAACAAAAAACGATTTATCACCTCAACGACAGCCAAGGATGAATGAATACATTTTCACAGGACAAGAAGTCAAATACACAGGGGCAAAAACTCTTATTAGACAAAAGAAAAAGATATAATGCCAGTATATACCTGAGGAAAATGTCTGGCTCCAGCTCTGCTGTCGTAGGGACAGATACAGGAAATCCTTCCTGCCACATGCCATCTCACTGTACAATAAAAGCTAAATCATTGTCCTGCACTAATCAGTCCGATTTTGCACAACTGCACTGTGGCACACTGGCTGTACATATATTTACATATACATATCTGCATTTTTTTTTTTTTAATCTTTGCAAGGACTGCTCTTAAGTTGCTTTTTATATTAACAGCATTTCATATTTTTACAATTTATAGACAACTACTACTCAGTGGCTGTTGTTATTGTGTCTTGTCTCTATGCTGTAACTGCGAAGTAATTTCCCTGCTGGGATGAATAAAGTACTTCTATTCTATTCTATTCTATTCTAAACAGATATGTCTTAAAAGTATTTGTAAAAGATTTGAATGATTCAACTGAACATAACTTGCAGGTTGTTCCATCACCTCAGGGCAACGACCTTTACTCATCCTTTACTTCTCAGTCTTGACTGATGAATTTAGATCTTCAGAACAAACAGAACCAGAACCTTAATGTGCTGCTTCAGTTTCTGGTACATTTAAATTTGCACATTTATGAAGTTGATACCAGCAGTAATGTTGATTAAATAAAATAAAAAATAAAAAAAATGCAGACATCACATTTTCTTACCTGCTTGAAGGCAAATAATAAAATTACATTTCATCTGTACTTTAGTACTGCAGTCTGGGAAGATTTATAGAAACAAGTCACTTAAAATAAGCAAGTGCTTAAAATAGTAATACTAATTATTGGTATTGCCAATAATTAGTATTGTTAATACAAATTAATAATACTAATAAATTGTTTATTAAAGGCTGGGCATAAATAATTAAGTGGGGCCTCATTTTGTACCGATTCTTCAACATTCGTAACAAAGTTCCTTTCTCAAATGTGGATGTTTTATTAGCTACAGCAAGCAAACCCCTATGCTCAATTGTTAGTAGAGAACTTATTACATTAACTTATACGCTGTCAAGATTCAAATTAGTTTAGCACAGCAGCACACGAGTTCACAAAGCTAGAATGGTTTTATTGAAACAAAGTGAATTGCTGCCGTGGGCACAGACAAAGTATGATAGTCAAAGTTTGGGAGTAAATGTGGCGTTAGCTTGTGTGTTCCTTCTGGGTCAGACTGAAGGAGGTGACAGAAAGCAAACAGATGAGCAGAAGCATTTTCAGAAATGCTCTGACTAACTCTGAAGAATCCTGTCACTTAAAGGAGACGATGAAGCAAAACCGATGAGAAGCAAAACAATTTAATAAGAACATTTAGTAACCCAGACAGGCTACCAGTCCATAAGTAAGTTATCCTTAAGTGTTATGGTCAATTTACAGTGGCAAATTAACTTACTGGCTATTTTTAAAGTTACGGTTATAACACTCCCTCTAGTGGTACGCAGAATAAATTTTGCTAGTAAGTGTTAAAGGTTAAATTATAAAAATAATAAGCTAAAAGCCTCTTTGCATGTTTGTTCCTGGCCTGTATGTGAATTGTCAGCAAACTCTACATTCCACTTCCTCCCACAGTCCTGACACAAAATGTCAAAATGTCAGGAAATCATGCTTTGCTAATGAGAAAAGTGCTTGAACAATAATGATGTGAATAGGTCGAAGAGTTGGTGCAGTGGAGAGTTAACAGTTATACATGCTCAGTATAAATGTGTCATTTCACTTGTTGTGATTCCTGTTTGTGTGCATTATGTTCGCAGGCAACAAACTGACCTCAATGACAGTCCTCCAGACCAACAGCATTCATTTCTGTTTAATGTCAACCAACAACAGAGGCCAGCTGCGTCATGTTTGACTACAAACAACATGAATCACAAATGGTCAAAGAGATCTTCCTACATCCAGTTTTAGTTTTCCCCTTTAAAAAAATCCAAAAGCTTTACAATTTAATATCAGTATTATGTAACTGAATGTTAGTTTTTAATAAATGCTGACTGAATGAATGCTCTGGATGTTAAAAAATAAAAGAGCTTTCAGAATGGAGGACAAATTGAAAATAAAAGTTTTCTTTTAAACAATTTATGCAATATTTTGGAAACAGGCAGTTATTTGGACTTTGTTTGGCAACAGGAAACTGTTGGTTCCTTAACCCTTTGGTGTACCTGGACAGTCTTTTAAAATTACATGTTTTCTTTTTTTTCTGATTTGATGCAAAATGTTACAAAATTTGGCCAGGTTGTGTGTTTTGGATATTTTTCTGTAAGGTTTTCACATGCCTTTCAAACTAAATCATGATATTTGTGTCTCTTTTGCATTTGCTGTGCTATTAACTTCCCTTTCTTTTCTCTTTGTTTTGTTTATTCATTACAATTTAATTTCTTGGTGTTGAAATCCCTTCAAACTATCATGTTTCATTGTCTTCCACTAGGTGTACATTTAAATTTCATGAACTTCTTTTTACACTCCAAGTATTTAGATGACACTCGTCAGAATATTCCAATTAGCCTATATGAGAAACACAGCGTACCCCGACATTTGTGGGGGTTAGAGATCATAACTGCCTGCAAATTGCTGAAATCCACCAATAAATAAGACATCCTCTAAAAACACTTATGCCTATTTTAAATATTCAAACATCAAATATGCCGTAATATGCATTTATATGCACAGTGGAAACCGTCTCGGCACTGCCATGAAACATCAACGGCCTGCCTCATCTGAGCGGTACAGACCAATCAGCAGGAGGATGAATGCTGTTTCCAGATTGGCTGCTTTGCAAATGGCAGCAGTAGTGTGTGAAGTAGCATTGTGCCATCCCAAGTTGCATTGTCTTTCGAAAATGTCAGATAAGTTCTACAAAAACAGTCTTCGAATAGGAGAATTTTGTTTCACAAAAAACTCAAAGATCCATTCCAAAAAAAAAAAGAAAACTGTTTTGTCACTTTTAAATGTCTAAGAATAGTTGTTGCAACTGTTAAGACAACAACATTCAGAAATGTATGACTGTTTGCTATGTGTGGCGAGGACTGAAGTTCATAATGGCAGTCATAATTTTCCTCTGGAATTCATAAAGTATATGTATTCATTCATCAAGAAAGCAATATTTCTATTGCAATCCTGAAATGAGACATTGTTGTAACCAAGTAACATGAATGAAGCACAAAACGAAGGGGCCCCCAAAGTTTAGCACAGCTGGCTGTGATTGTTTCTAGGCCAGTCAGAACCAAGTATAAGCTGAAGAATTTTGAATCTTTAAATCTTTAACATTATGAAACACTTTCTTGTTTCGCTCAAGTAAAAGTTAGAATGTGGCTGAATGTAGTCAAATTGAAAGCACCTTCGATGTGTGAGTCTTCATCAAGGTCGGAACAACTTCTCTCTCCTTGTTCTCAAGAAGAGTCCCCCATCAGAAACCACTTCTCAACCAAGCACACACACACACACACACACACACACCCATGTACACCCCCACACCTCTTTCCCTAAAGGTTTGCAAACCCCTGTTTGAATTCACCTATCACCATGACAACTACTCTCTCTTTACTGGCTGTGCCCGTGGGAGGTTTTCGCCCAGCCTTTTCTAATTTCACACTGTGTGGATATCTCCATTCAGTAATTACAATCCCATCCATTCTCATTTTCCCTGTCCAGACAATGTGCCCTGGATATACACAGAGAAAAATAGTATCTTTTGCCTCTGTACACACACAAGGTACAAACTGTCCGTGAGGACCCCGCCGAACGCCCCTGTGGTCATGAGCACACAGGGGGGCACAGAGGACATACTTGTGAGTGTGCAAGAGAGAGATACGGCTGCAGAGAGACGGATGTGAACTGTCACAATTCCTAATTTGCCAACGTTCACAATCACATACAAGGGCATCATTCTCCAAATCCAATTACAAGCCAACCTGCAGTTTTTCAAAGTTAAGTCTATTGCTAAAAACTTTATAATTGCAAAATAACAGAAATCTCCCGTCAATATGATTTCTCCTGCAAAGAGGCAACAGTTCAACAGAAACGAAAATTGGTTCAAACATATATTGTTGAGGACGGATGAGACGTAAGCATGGACTTTTGACAAAGTTGTTGTCTCACATTTAATAAATATGCATGTCTTTTCCACTCTGTATTGGTACCACCATGTCTTTATTTTAACCTTCATATTTATTCAATAAGTTCTAAAGGTATAAAGGTCAGAAAAAAGACACAAAGTGAGAGCATCACATAAGTGAAAATTAAACATTGAATTTGACTTTCCACCCCATGCAGTTTTTATAGGAGAATGAGAATGAGAAACGCTAATTAAGTTATTAATATTAACTTGCTAATGCAAACGGCTTGATAAATGTTAATGACTTCACTTCTCATTTGTTTTGGATCAGATAAAGTCGGGCTGCTATTTGTTTTTATTTAGTTTATTTCATGTTTTGGACAGATTCTATTTAAGGGACTTCTTGATTCTAGAGGTCAGAGAGTCATCAATTATTGGTGTTGCTGGTGAAATTGAATGACAAAAATATTAATAAAGTTAGAAAAAACTGAGTTGTAGTTTCTGGCAGCAAGGTCACAGCATCAGCAGTTCAGGCAGGAATGCATCACATCCAGGAAGCGTTCTGAAGAAGCCGGTACAGTTTGGCCCGGTCTGGCCCAGTCTGGCCAGGAGCCTTTCCACCACCGGTTGGGCTCTCACAGGTTAAACTCAAACATCTAACATTGCATCAAAATAGTGTGACAACAAATGTGACGCACTAGCATGTCTTGTTGCAAGCAGTGACATTTTTCTGTTTCCCAATCAATGCTGTTGTGTGACACCAGAAGCTCTACCCTCGCTGAACCTGACCTACAGACCTACAACTGAAGGCGACCCAGTAATGGTGCTGTACGGGTTGGTTGTATGGGCCAGTTTTACAATGAAAACAGACAAAATATCGCACCGATTTGTACTGGTGAGTAGAAACGAGGTGTAACAGTCCTGCTTAAAAACAGGCAGACAATAACCCTGATCTGTTTCACCTGAACAACTCAGTTGCAAATACAGAAACAATTTTCTACAAAAGCAAACTGATGCTTCAGTCCTTGTCCAGCCTTATGTTTAGCCCGGTGGTCTGTCTGAATGAGGCGGATGATTACTGAATTCCCTCCAAGTGAAATAAACAGTCGATTATAATGTATGAAAGAGATGCGTTCCAGCACCATCATTAAAACCATTTAAGATAAAAATAAATAAATTATGGTGCTTCTCAACAAATCTACAACCAAAAGCTGAGAAACAATTATCGACTGTTAAAATAACTACAAAAATCAGTCTAAGAAAATGATTCTGGCTGTTTTTCAAAAGAAAGCAAGTCTACAGAGTATAAATGAAGAAGCAAAGACTTCCAGAGCTGCATCTTTAATTTATGATAATAAGCCCCAATAAAATCAGCCAGAATGATAAACATTCATTTGACCATTTTCTGACCAATGAATAGGCTTCACTATACACACAGTAATGACATCATAGGTTTGACGTGACACCTGGATGTCAGAGACAAACATTTTAGAAAACAGATGAAAGTGTAAGAGTCATCTGAAGCTGAAGTTCATGTTTGCATCACTTGCAAACAATGGAACACACAGGCCTCTATTTTTGGTTTCTCTAGGATTAGAAGGTTGCACAATCATTATTTTCCATGAGTGAGTACAGAAAAAAACATACCTAATCCTCTCCTCTAACACATTTAGTTTTTATTTTTACTTTTTAAACCTTTTTTACTTGAACATTTATATAAAGTAGAAACATTTAAGTGCTGGTATATAAGCACTCTTCTCAAAAGAGGCATTTTCTTCATTCTAAATGACAAAAGGGGGAAGGATATGACCTTACTACATCAGCTTGTTTTCCCAAGATCCCCTCGTTTCTTGTTTACAGCCTGACCCTGCCGTTCACAGGAATCCCAAAGGACTCGCGTTGCAAAAAAAACACTTTGCTACATATAAACACTGGCCCAGCTTAACTTGTGTTTACCCCAAAACTTGTTTAGGTCACTGTTGTGTCTGTCTCCTTCTCACTGAAACAGATGCCAATCCTGAATGACAAGTATGGATGAAGTTTAGGAAGAATTGCTGACTGGAGGTCATTTGCAAATAAAGTTTAGAGAAGTTGGGAATGATCTCATTTCATTCTCTCCCTTTAAGCCGAGGAGCCAATAATTACATGCACATGTCATCTGCTAAGAAAACAGTTTTAATTTTACAGTTTGAAGACGTTAAGTGGAAATAACTGAGGTAGATTTTGTGCTTACACACCATACTTATGATGAAGAATCTCTAGCTTACTCTGTCTGCCTTAAACTATTATTGGTTTCAACTGGAAAATATTGCTGATTGCAGATTTCTTTACACTGTACACTTATATTTGAGAAAAATTGTTCCAAATAATTGATTACGTTTTGGCGTTTTGAATCCAGTGTCTAGAAAAAGAAAAAACACTTTTAGTTTTCCCCCATACTTTTGCTTTTCTCAGGCTATTGCTATGTTGACCTTTGGCTACTATTTGTTACATTTTGCCAAATTGATGTAAATCAGGGATTTCCAAATCCAGTCTTCGAGAGATTTACCTTTTTATGCATCTCTGCTCCTACACACCTGACTTAAACGACTACATTTTCTCATCAACATGTCATGTAGGTTTGCAAAGGACTTTTGTAACAAGTCCTTCATTTGATTCATGCATCTTGGAGAAAGAATGCATCTAAAAGCAGCAGCATACGGAACAAAGGGCTGGACTTCAGCAACCTCCTTTCTGTTGTTTATTCCCTTTTAGACAATTGTTGCAAAATTGCAACAAAAAATAACCTGTTTGTCTATTAAACAAAGGGTTTCCATTTATCAATATGGTATCCTCAAATAAAGAGTGTTACCCCCCTTTGGCCATACTGTGTCATTACTGGAGGAAAAGAGCTTTAGTTATCTGACCAGAGTTCACAGAGGAGCCATCACTCCTTGGTACTAATTAGTTAGTTCAGCTGGCCTTCTTTAAGCAGAGGCTGATTGATGGATGGATGTTAAGATTTGATTATATTATTAATCTTTTCTTTTGAGGGTTTTGGGATCTTGCAATATAAAACAGCAGCTGTGTGCTCTTTTTATTCGCAAGGCCACATTGCAAATTAACTGGTAAGCAGCATGCAGTGAGACGCAAATTTAAATTGAATCAAGTTTGAGTTCCAAAGCAGCAAATGTATAAATGGATTAACCTAACTCATTTGGATCCTTCTGTATGCAACCTTGAAAACTCGCTTTTCTTCTGGGCTGGATTTTTGCTGCCAGATTCTTCAATAGAAACTATAATCAACAGATTGTTTTACAGATCCTCACAGACTGTATCAATAAATAAATAAACTTGTTTATTATAAAGAAACTGTCTAACATCTGACACACGGAGCTGGGCAGAAAGCAGAGCTTGAAAGCTCCTTAATCATCCATCACAAAACCAGCAGAGTGGCTCATCTGACTACAGGGACAGCTTCTGCTGCGCTCCTTTGTTCATGTGTCATATGGAAAATTAATCACAAACTTTCAGTCTGCTGTTATTTCCCTTGTTTCCAACAAGAGGGATGCTCTTATTCTGTTTTCTTGTTAAATTTTCTCTTTGCAACTTTGTCAGGTAGTGCCTTGTAACTACTATTTGTTTTGTTCTCTGTGGAATAGATACTTAGTATTCTTACCAGGTCAAAGGTTGTGACACGATTGTTTGGCCCAACAAATTATTAACCGTCACTTGCTCCCAGCATAATAGATATGCATGACTGACTGACATGTACAGAGGAAACAAGTTAATGGAGCATGAATTACGGCCATGTTTTCTTGCTTCCCTCCCATGATGCTCTGAATAGTTGACCTCCCCCATTCATAACTCCACACCAAAGCAGAGTACACATCATGTCATTTTTATGCCTTTTGAGCGCCTCTGAATGAACCTCCAGAGGTTTCGCAACAGCAGCTGCAAGGTGCAGAGGCAATGCTGTGGTGGAATTACGAAAAGACTCTTTCCACCATTCAGTTCTCTGCTTTACGTTATTAGGAATGAGGTTTTGAAAAGGAATAATAAAACAACGGTTAGCTAATTAGAGAGTGGAATGAACTGCGGAGGAATAAAAAAAACTACAAAGTGACTAAAAAGAAAGAAAAACACACACAGTAAGAACACACACGTAGACATCACAGGGCTTAAAGGGCATAGCAGAACAATCCCTTAGTGAGTACTTTTATGCTTTCAATGTTAAATTTTTTAGTTTTTATTTCAGCACAACACAGATGCTGTATTCGTTATTGAAAAGTAGAATCCTCTGAAAAAAAGTTAACATGGAGTAAAAGCTCTGGCTGATGCCATCAGTGCTGCTAGTTTAGGTTAGTTTGAGTTTTCCAGGTCATATCCACATGTTCACTTTGATAACAGTGATAACATAATATTCACCCGGTTCTTATTGGAAATGCAGGAGTGAAAGTTATATGAAAACTGTTCTGAGATTGAGTGAAAAGTCAAGTTGGGGAAAAAAGCAGCATCAAGCTTCAACGGCCAGAAATGCTTTGCAGCATTTTGAATAAGATGTGTGTGTGGGTTTTTTTTAAAAAAGTGAATAAAAAACTTTTTTCAAGAATATTGAATGAGCAATCTAATATAAAAAAAAGTTAATTTTCTCATAGTTTTTTTGTTGGAATTCTCCATCCATCCATCCATTTTCTGTTCACCCCTGTCCCTAATGGGGTCGGGAGGGTTGCTGGTGCCCATCTCCAGCTACGTTCCGGGCGAGAGGCGGGGTACACCCTGGACAGGTCGCCAGTCTGTCGCAGTGTTGGAATTCTCAACAAATATTAATGCAAGATTTTCTGCTCCTTCCACTTTATTCTACGCTTGTGTTTTAGATATATTTGCAAATATATAGACAAAAAGAATCACTCAACAGATGCACTGAAAGACGAGCACTGCCATATTTTTTCCTTTCGCAGTCCGTGCGACACAATCACATGGCAGGGGGCCACATATGCTCTCTTCTGGTCTGCTAATAATACGCTATCATCGGGCTGAACCACAAATGCAGCGCTCATGGCCATAATCTTGTTGTCAGCTGTCTCACACTGCGGATGACGTGCAGACACTCAAAGCCATTCGGCATGTAGGGCTGAGATCCCAGAGCTGTGGGATAATTGGATTTTGAAATGTGGTGCCTGGGCGCTCATCTGTGAGCGCATGCACATAAGCATCGGTATCCCTGCACATCTGAGTGTTTTCATATGTGTGCATGTGTATGTGCGCTCACGTCTGACAACATAAAACATCACTGTCAGGTGCTAACTTCGTAAATTGCATCTACTCAGAAGCACAGAAAAGCCGCCTTGATCTTAAACAGCCTAGGTTTGGAGTTTACCTAATTGGTTTCAAAAGGATTTCATCATCTTGGACTTTGTGATTTCCTTGCCTCATAGACTAGCAGAGAAACAACAAACCCCTAACCTGGATTGACTTTGGTTTAATCTAATTTCTCATCCACTGAGAGCCTTTTCATACAACCTGTTCAAGCCATGTTCTCTAACACTATTTCTCAACAATTTACAGCTAAAAGTCAACACTTAGATAAAAGAAA
Source organism: Xiphophorus couchianus (assembly GCF_001444195.1). NCBI lineage: Eukaryota > Metazoa > Chordata > Actinopteri > Cyprinodontiformes > Poeciliidae > Xiphophorus > Xiphophorus couchianus. The sequence continues at coordinate 26,416,421 of NC_040233.1, forward strand.
CATGTTTCCAGAACTGCCAGAACAGAACAATGAGGAAACCCCTTTTCTGATGTTTTAAAGACTTGTGACTTATTTTATTATGTAGTAATAATTTAGGGCTTTAGTCTAAACTCTTCTTGTTCTTTGATTTGAGAACGTGACTTCTCTCGCTGCAGTGATCCTAGAGAGATTATTGTAATTGAGGTTTGGATGCTCCTAAAAGAAATAAAAATAACACTCTGGGGATATAAAAAAATTCAATATACCAATAATACTGATTTATGTACATTAAACATATTAAAATACTCTTTTGCCAGAGGCATCTTGTCTTCTTCACACACATATTTACTTGAGTTATAGCTTAATTTTATTCACAGAGTTTACAATGGAACCTCCTGCATAAATACTGAATAGATCCTTTAGAAATGCTAAGAACTTCTTCTTCTAATTCCTAAAGACAGCAATTATGAGCAATTAATTAATTATGAGCAATTAATATGCATTAATAAATAAAGTGAAAACTATCTTAGCACCACTGCAGAAACTAACACATTCCTTATCTGCACTCTTTGGCAGTACAGCCAATCAGCATGTCAAGTAGAACTGAGCCTAAATATACACGTTTTCTTAGCTGAATTTTCTTTCGAACATTTAGATGTGTCCTGTAAAAACAATATACAAATAGGCAAATTACACAAAATAATCTGCAAACAGGTGAATCTATGAAAACTGAACCGTGAATAGGCAATTGGTAATGGAATACGATCCTGATTTATCCTGTGGAGCTACAACAGCTTCAGCTCCTCTGAGAAGGTTTTAGGAATGTTTATCAAAATTTACCAATTCTTTCAAGATTGTATTTGTGATTTGTGAGGTCAGGCACTGATGTTGGACCAGGAACACCTGATCTGACAGCTATTGCTGTAATTCATCCCAGTATGTTCTGTTTGGTTAAGATTAGGTCTCTGTGTAGACCAGTCAAGTTGCCTTACACCAGAGATGCTCATCCACATCTTTATGAATCTTGCTTTGTGAGATCAACATTCATCCAGGAACAGGAAGACCATCTGTTCCCACAAAGGTGGGAGCATGAAATTTCCCACAGTCTGCTGAAGCATTGCACTCCTCGGCCGTTGGAAACCCATTCTATGAAGCTCTTGAGCTAATCTGAAGGACTCGGTAAGTTTGAAGGTATGTAGCAACTGGGTCTGCAAAACGTTTCCAATCTCTGCCATCTATGTGCCTCGGCATCCTCTGACTGTATGAGACAGAGGGTGCATGTTTGCAAGGTTCTTTTTCCTAAATGTAGAAAATCACATTAACATTTGTGGCCCATTGATTACATTTTATTTACAGACAAGCCTTAAGAAAGATCCAACAAAATAAAATCAGACTTTTACAAATCCATAATTCTTCTACTTTTTATACTTAATTCATTGAGCTTTTCAGTTTAACCATTCAATTGAAAGAGATTTGTTATAGAAATAAAGCACTGAGGTTTTTTTTATTACCTCAATCTCTGTGACATCCACAAAGTGAAATCTGCTTCTGCAGAGCAACTCCAGCTATGCAGAGGTATGAAAACAGCATTCCTCTTTGAAATGACAGATTCCTTCCTTTATTAGTTTAGATGCAGCCATCTACTTTTTCGCCCCTAAAAGCATGAAATCGCCTAAATTGAAAGCAGTTGCCGTACCAATAGCAATGGGTGTTTTCACTTTCCCATTTCCCATGTGCATGTGCTCGCTCTTGCATGCATCAGAGTTCATAAACCCTAAAATGAAAGGTATGAGATAGCTGGATGGAAGCTTGCCAGTGTGTGAGATAGAAGTGGACGCTCCGCTGCCTCTTGGAAAGACAAGGGAGCTGGCGTCTTGTCTGTATTCACCCAAACAGCGTTACCTGCTCTCTCCAGAATTCATTGTCCCTGTTGACTCCAAACAGTAGAGTGTAAGCCTACAGGAAGAGCGCCGATTACAGCTTTTCAGCCTGTCAATGCTCACACTGCTGAGAAATTTCTTTTTCTCCTGAATGAGAAATTTGCACTGAAAAAGTTATATATTTCCCATGAAAGTTTAAAATTCCATATCTCAGCTGAGAAAATAAAATCATATTCCTACTAAGACATTGGAAGAGACAGAGATGCGCATAATCATTAAACTATTTTTTCAGTCTATCATTCTTCGTATAAACAAAGAGAGCTGCATTTTTAAAAAATACTCAGCATCCGTTGAAAACTTAAGAGATGCAGATAAATCAAATGGTAGAGCTCTTCACTGACCTGAACTGAAAGACAGGGAATTACAATAACAACAAAAGCCAGGAAAAGAGGAAAAGAAAAAAACAATAAACATATAAATTAATACCACGACTATTTCTTTTTATACATGAATGTGTGATCAAGCTCACCTGATCCCCAGAAATACATAAATATATATTTTTTAAATATTTTCTCCATATCTACCACACAGACAAACATATCTTAACTGCAACTTTATTGAGTTATTTATTGCCTTTACTGCAGCAGTGGTTGTAACAATCAAACATGTAGTAAAATAAAAATAAATATTATAATATTTATCAGAATTCAATAGTCTAAAAAAATTAAATGTTGGTTAAAGTTTCATTTAAAAGGGAATTTAAAAAACACCTGGCTGTCAAATTTGTGGTGGAAATAAGCCAGTCCTTATTGTCAACTTGTTGAGTCTGTTGGTATCACTGGTTCTGATCCACCAACTACTTTAATAATAATACACAGGCTTCCACCCTCTGGCTGCACAAACTTCCTCAACAACTAGAGTCCATTTGCCCTGTGATTTTATGACTTTGGTGATGGATTCCCAGTCCACTCTGCTGCTGCTGTCTTCCATCTCTTCCTAAATCTTCTCACACATCTTCAGCTGCAGGTGGTTCAGACCAGAGCTCTCCACACTGCTGGCTACTCATGCGCTGTTTTCCCCTCCTGTTTTCATCTACAGCAACTCTCAAAAGTTCGTACATCACTGTTAAGGTGCCTGAAGTTTCAGACTGAGTGGGCGCCTCATTCAGATACAGATTAGTCTTCAGCGCAGCTATCCGGAGTTTGGTTCTCGACCCTGGGACTGTTTTCTTTCCTTCTTCTCTCTCTCAACATTCCCTGTTTTACTACAAATAATCGATATCAGTCAGGATAGAAATCTAATAGATCTGGAAAACGTCTTCAAGGTATTGTATTGACAGATTCCTATCAAAAGAGGCTGATAGAAAATGTGATCAAAAACTGCTTTATTAAATGATTAGTTTAAGAGTGTGCATATTTACTAAACAGAGGAGCAGATTGGTTTCTTTTTCGGTTCTCATGTAACAGTGTTTAGGTTTAAGTTGTAGAATCCCACTTGCTTTATATGGATCAGTGCAATGGGGAAATAGCGCCCCCCTCTTAGTGTGGCTGGTTAAATGTTGCTGGCTCCTGCACTCAGTGCCAGTCTGTGAAAGCTGCACGAGAGGTGAGTTGCGTTTTTCAGCACACAGTAGAAACGTGTTAGCAACATAATTTTCATTAACTTGGACAAATAGTGTGAAATTTATTAATTACTAGATGTGTGCCTAGCACCAATTTTTGTACTTTTAGTTTAGTTAAAATTATCAAACACTTCATGTGCTAAGCTAAAGGCTAACTTAACGCTCTGTTGTAGTGTGCTGAATGAAGCGGAGCCGTTGCACTGATCTGAACTCCCCATATGTTCCCATTCAGGTACATCATTTATTATTTTATTCTTCAATGTACATTGAAAATGTTAAATGTTGCTGGCTCCTGCACTCAGTGCCAGTCTGTGAAAGCTGCACGAGAGGAAATAAACTTGATAAACCAGAAACTTCTCGTCTTCATTAAAAATCTACACAACGCAGAGTCAAGGGGTTACTGGGGCCGGCCTGGTACAGTGGAGTGAAGCAGAACCCGGTTACATTGGTGCCGTGACCCGAGCTTCTGCGATCCTGTATTCAGCGGTGCTGTCTATTTCCTGGACGGTGGTTGGAGTCACCACGTGGACTGTGGGGAAACCCCGTGGGATTTCCCTCCTTCCCACCATTTGCTGTTTTCTGTTGGAACACTGAGGTGGGATTCTGTACATCTGGTTGTAAAAAAAAAAAAAAAAAAAGGAAAAAAAAAGACGAAGCAGATCTGCATCATGTCAGACTTTCCTGGTGTTGGCAGAGGGAGGGGGACAGTTAGTTTTAGCCCACTGCAGTCATTTGGCAGGGGTAGAGCAGGTTTGCTGGCAGCCCCAGTCTCATCCACACCTAGGCCCGTCTTTGCTGAGTTAAATGAGAAACCTGTTGATGGTGACTGTGATGATTCCCATCATTCTAATTCAGATACGAAACCTACCAAAGAGAGCCTTTATGCAGAGATAGCAACGCAAATTGGGGTTTCTATTGGAGAAAGCATTGCCTCTTGTATTGAGTCTCGCTTGGGCTGTGGACTGGGAAACAGTGTTCTTGGGTCTGCCAGTAATGTGCTCTCAGAACCGTCACTTTTGAATGTGATTGTGAAATCTGATGTTAAAGAACCTGTGTGTTTTAGAGGGGATGGTTGTGACACATGCAGTGTTCAGGAATGGGACCTATTTGAAGAAAAAAGGGGTACAGACAGCTGAACAAGCTGATGAAGTACTTAGTAAACTGGCAGGGAGGGCAAGAGAGATAGTCAGGGTGGGCATACGTAGTCAGCCATCCTTGTGTCTTAAGGAAGGCCCGGAACCTATTTTTGAGATCTTAAAACAGCACTTTAGTGACACTGCCTGTTCGAGCATGCCGTTGGCGGATTTTTATGCGACATTACCTAACTTAGGTGAGACGCCTTTCGATTACTGGCTCCGGCTGAACAGAGCCATGGAACTCACAGAGGACTGTCTCAAACGACAGAATAAATCATTTGCGTATCTGACAAAAGAACTGACTGCAATGTTCATTCGTCACTGCCCAGACTCAGAACTGTCTCTTATTTTCAAATGCAAGCCGTTGCAGCAGTGGACGCCTGCTGATGTGCACGAGAAGTTGCTGGAGCACAGCAAAGATCAGAAGTGTGGCCCTCAGCTGAGTGCATCCAGTGCTTTAAGTTTTCAGCAACAGGATGTGCAACAGGTGACATGCAGCAGTAAATGTACCACACCATCACCGACCTCTACCTCTACTGGACTTAATGCACCGGCGCCTGCTGATCGTCTTGATCATGTGATAGCTCTGTTGGAGAGAGTTCTGGAGGGTCAGCCTCGACAAGCAAAGTCACCTGCTAAAGATGATGTCAGAGCTCATCGAAACCAAACACACAAAGTCATGCCCTGTGTAATTTGTGGAGACACAGCACACTCTACCTATTACCACTGTAGAGCCAATCAGCTGTGCTTCATCTGCTATGCTGCTGATCACACACGGGCTCGGTGCCCCAGGGCCGTGTCTAACAAAACCAGAGGGCCTGAATCAGCTGCCCAGCAGCTGGGAAACTAGTTGGCCTACATGTGGAGGGGGCAAGTGTTAGGCCTGAAATTGCGCCCCAAGAGACTGATTTTGATGATTTGGAGTCGGTATACCAAACTGTCTGTGAAGAACGACAGCTTGGTCATCGACCAGTACTTCAGAACACCCAAAGACTGCAACAACACGATAAACTGTTCTATGAAAATGTGACCCTTGGTGGCAAAGTGTCTGTTAAAGCAATGCTTGATAGTGGCTCCATGGCCTGCACCCTCAGTACCAATCTGATGCCCCACCTCTTAGATCATGCAGTGCTGCAGTCCCCCACCTTGCAACCCACTGACGTTGTACTGGTTGGTTGTGGTGGTTCAAAGACAATCCCATCAGGTGTGTGTGACATTACAGTGGAAATGTATGACTGCAAAGTTGTTGTACCTATGCTGGTGGTTGCAGGACAAAGTGAGGACCTTATCATAGGCAGCAACCTTATGCGGCATTTGGTCAATCACCTGAAGACAAAAGATAATTTTGGGGTGAAATGCAGCAAGAGTTTAAATGCAGAAGATGTGTCTGATCACAATGTGCTAAGTTTAATGTCAGAAGTGGTGGTTCCAGAGAGTGCAGGTGATAAAATTGGAACTGTCAAGCTAAAGAAAGCCATAACCTTGGAACCTTTGACAGAGCACCTGGTCTGGGGCAGGCTGCAGCTAGGAGACAATGAGGAAGTCGGCAGTGCTGTAGTGATCGAACCCACAGCAGCAAGGTCAAGGCCAAGGTCAGTTATGGTTGGAAGAACTGTGGCACATCTTAATAGTGATGGGTGGCTCCCGGTAAAGGTGTTGAACCCCTTTGACAAGCCAATGCCTTTAAAACGAAACATGAAGTTGGCTGATGTGTTTACCTGTGCAGCAGTGGAGAGCTTCAGTCCCACTGGCTCCTGCTTACAACAGAATATTCAACGGCCAACTACTGAATCAGCACAGTGCAATGATGTGCAGAGTTTAGTCACTGATGTCTCTACCTTGCCTGATCATCCATCTTCGGAGAGAGCAATGGGGGACAATAGCTCCTTACATGCAGTGCTGCAAAATCTGGGGCTGTCTGACATTGATATCAACTCGTGTGAAGTGTCACAAGCTAGCAAAGAGAAACTAGTTGATCTCATAGCCCAGTTTGAGTCCATTTTCTCGAGAGACAAGCTAGATTGCGGCAAAGCTACAGGCTATCTTCATAGGATTCGAGTAGTTGATGACAAGCCATTCCGGTTGCCTTGCCGACGTGTGCCACCGACTCATTATGACAAATTAAGACAAGCTCTGAATGAAATGGAGGAACGGGAAATAATCCGAAAGTCTTGCAGTGATTTTGCATCACCTTTGGTCTTAGTTTGGAAGAAGTCGGGTGATTTAAGAATATGTAATGACTTTCGCTGGCTTAACGCCAGAACTGTCAAAGATGCCCATCCTCTTCCGCATCCAGCAGATGCACTGGGTGCTTTAGGAGGAAATGGATTTTTCTCTACAATGGACTTGACTTCAGGCTACTATAATGTGGAGGTGCATGAACAGGACCGCAAGTACACAGCATTTACATCACCATTCGGGTTATACGAATACAATCGTATGCCACAGGGACTGTGCAACAGTCCAGCGACCTTTATGAGGATGATGTTGGGCATTTTCGGAGACCAGAACTTCCTCAGTGTGCTGTGTTATCTTGACGATGTCCTGGTTTTTGCCCCCACAGAAGAAGCAGCACTGCAGCACTTGCATATGGTGTTCTAGAGACTGCAGGCTCACAATCTTAAGTTGGCCCCAAAGAAGTGCCACTTCTTGAGGCAGTCTGTGAAATTCCTAGGGCACATTGTTAATGCTGATGGAATAAGGTCAGATCCTGACAAAATTGCATCCATTACGTCCCTTGTGGAAGCAGACCTCATGGATGATGGTTCTAAGGTTCCATCCCAGCGGCGGATCCGCTCATTCCTGGGAATGGTCATGTATTATCAACAATTTATTGAGAACTGTTCATCCATTGCAAAACCTCTGTTCCGGCTGACATCTGGGGGCAAAGGTCCACGTGGTCCAGGGAGAAGGCGCCAGAAAGCACGTGCTAAGCTGTGTGAGGAGGACTGGACAGATGACTGCAGGATGGCGTTCTTCAAGTTAAAGCAGGCTTTGTTGGATCGAGTGCTCCTGGCCCATCCAAACTTCGAGGAGCCCTTCCTTCTATCGGTTGATGCCTCCAGCAGTGGCCTTGGTGCTGTGTTGTCACAAGTTCCGGCTGGAGCTTCAACATCAAGGCCAATCGCCTTTGCCAGTAAGACACTCAGTCATGCACAGTCCAAGTATCCAGCACATAGGCTGGAGTTCTTTGCCTTGAAGTGGGCAGTGTGCGATAAGTTTCATCACTGGCTTAGGGGTCATCGGTTTACAGTATGGACCGACAATAACCCTCTGACTTACATACTGTCTAAGCCAAGATTAGATGCATGTGAGCAGAGGTGGATTGCAAAGCTGGCACCTTTTCAGTTTGACATACAATACATCCCTGGTCCTAAAAATGTGGTTGCTGATGCACTGAGCAGGGAACCCTTTGCGCAACCAACTGCCTCCCATCGTCTCATAAGAGTGCCATACAATGATCTGCTGGTTGAGGCAGAGGTAGTTGCCACAGGCGGGGTGCAGGAGGCCTTCAGATGGACGGTTCACTCACCTGAGGAGACCCAAGGCGATGACCAGCCTATTGTTTCTCAGTGCACAGCTGTTGTACAGGCCGAGGGGCTGACATCTTCTGAGGTGGGCGCTGTTTTCCAGGTTCATACAGAACATGAGTCCAAGGTGTGGCCACATGCTCTCCTTCTGCCTCAGTTCTCTCAGACTTTGCTCACACCAAACCAAACAGATTCTGAAATCTTTTCGCATGACGAACTAGTGAGGCAGCAGCGGTGTGATGATACACTGAGTAGGGCAATCTTCTATGTAGGAAGGGGGCGTAGACCATCAAGGAGAGAGCGTGCCAAAGAAGCGACTGATACAATTAGACTTCTGAAGGCATGGAACAAGTTGACTGTGAAAAATGGTGTATTGTGTCGAATCTCCAAGAATCCTGTAACAAAGACAAAAACCTACCTGTATGTTGTCCCGCCTGCCCTGCGTCCTGCTGTACTGAAGGGAGTCCATGATGAAGCAGCCCATCAAGGCCAACAACGAACTCTTTACCTGGCCAGGCAAAGATTTTATTGGTCTGGCATGGCTAAACATGTGGCAGAGTATGTGAGGTGCTGCAAGCGGTGCATTGTTAGCAAGTCACCGGAACCAGAGGCTAGAGCACCTTTAGAGAACATCAAGACATCAGAGCCCCTTGAACTAGTCTGCATAGACTTCTGGTCGGCTGAGGACTCTGCAAACAAATCAGTGGATGTGCTTGTGGTCACCGACCATTTTACAAAGATGGCGCATGCCTTTTTATGCCCCAACCAGTCTGCCAAGGCAGTGGCGCACCAACTGTGGCATAACTATTTCTGTATCTACGGCTTTCCAACACGCTTACACTCTGATCAGGGAGCGAATTTCGAGAGTGCACTCATCTCTGAACTATTGAGTGTTGCTGGTGTCCAGAAGTCCCACACGACTCCATATCACCCGATGGGTAATGGTTCTTGTGAAAGGATGAACCGCACCTTGGGCAATATGATTCGTGCCTTACCTCCAAAAGCTAAGCAAAGATGGCCTGACGCGCTGAAAGCCCTCACCTTTGCATACAACTGCACTGTCCACGAGACAACTGGCTTTGCTCCATTTCTGTTGATGTTTGGCAGAGTACCAAGACTCCCAATTGATATAATCTTTGGCTCTGTCATTGACCATCATGACGTCACAGATTATGACCGATATGTCCAGACGCTAAGGAAAGACCTTAAGGAGGCAATGGACATTGCACAAAGAACGGCGAGCAAACAATTGCAGCGCCACACAGATCTCTACAATCGGAAGGTCCGGGGATCCCCAGTGGAGATTGGAGACCGTGTTCTTTTGGCCAACAAAAAGGGGCGCGGCAAGAGAAAACTTGCTGATCGCTGGGAGAATGTTGTCTATACAGTTGTGGACAAGAATGACACCAGTCACACCTTTAAGTTGCAGAATGCGTCCACCGGGCAGGTGAAGGTTGTACATCGTAACCTGTTAATGCCAGTGAACTTTCTGCCTGTCGAGGATGCTTCGCTGCAGGATGAAGTGGATGTGTCTTCTGAATCTGGCTCGCGGGTGGCGGATAGCGATGGACAGGCTGTGTGTGGTGTGTCTGTGGCATCTGCTGAGTACAGGACAAGGGCTTGGGTTTCTGACTTGCCATCTGAAGTGTCCAGTGAGTTGCCGTCGACTGAGGATAATGAACCAGAAGACACGGTTGTGGAGCATCAACTGGCCTCCACCTACGTCACCTCTATTGACGCTGATGTACATGAAAATTTGACCAGTGATGAGCAACAATCTGACTTGGTCATATCATTGGATCCAGCTACACGCTCTTCTGCTTTGGAGGCAGCAACGACTGCTGAGCATGATCTGAACTGTTTGCCTTTAGTTACGGTTCCTGTCTCACCTGAAACTGTTGTGCCCACTGGAGACCATACTGTTGTTGACAGGGTGGTGGGTACTCGCACAAGATCAAGGGTGGGAAGGTTACTTAAGCCTGTTTCCAGATTGATTGAGATGATGCACCAGAAAACGGAAACAGTTTGAGTCTTGTTAGAGTGAGGAGAGAGTTTGTTTTATTGTCCTTGTAATAGACAATAGTGTTTTAGAATGAACAAGGTGCTTTTGTTTTAATTTGTCTGTATCAGGATGGCGTATGGTTATAAGATGGAAAAATATGTAATCGGCATGTTTTGGGTTTTTTTTTTATGCTTCCCACACGTGTGATGAAGAGGTCTGGCCAACTTCTTCTTGCACTGATTCTTTTGAGAATAGTCGTCTGACTGGACTTTATTTGTAACTGTACTGCCTGGACTTTGCTGAGCAGAATTATCACATTTCAATGGCTGTGAAGATGCTATTGAAATATTGTCTAGAATATTCATTTTGTTTTTGTTCTCTTTTTCTCTTCTGGTTGCTGTGGTGTACCTGTTTTTTGTTTTTTTTTAGAGGGGATGTTGTTTTTGTTTGTGATGTTTGTTTATTTCAGGGTGCAAGTGGAATTCAGCAGGGGGGAATGTAACAGTGTTTAGGTTTAAGTTGTAGAATCCCACTTGCTTTATATGGATCAGTGCAATGGGGAAATAGCGCCCCCCTCTTAGTGTGGCTGGTTAAATGTTGCTGGCTCCTGCACTCAGTGCCAGTCTGTGAAAGCTGCACGAGAGGTGAGTTGCGTTTTTCAGCACACAGTAGAAACGTGTTAGCAACATAATTTTCATTAACTTGGACAAATAGTGTGAAATTTATTAATTACTAGATGTGTGCCTAGCACCAATTTTTGTACTTTTAGTTTAGTTAAAATTATCAAACACTTCATGTGCTAAGCTAAAGGCTAACTTAACGCTCTGTTGTAGTGTGCTGAATGAAGCGGAGCCGTTGCACTGATCTGAACTCCCCATATGTTCCCATTCAGGTACATCATTTATTATTTTATTCTTCAATGTACATTGAAAATGTTAAATGTTGCTGGCTCCTGCACTCAGTGCCAGTCTGTGAAAGCTGCACGAGAGGAAATAAACTTGATAAACCAGAAACTTCTCGTCTTCATTAAAAATCTACACAACGCAGAGTCAAGGGGTTACTGGGGCCGGCCTGGTACAGTGGAGTGAAGCAGAACCCGGTTACACTCATGTACCAGATATTTCACCAGATAGCATATTGTTTGCCCTCATTTATCCCATATGGGGCCCACCTAGCTATGCCGACTGGGTCCTCTTCGCCTGGACACCCAGAAGCTCCTTTAACAGTAATTTGTTTGTAAATAAACGCTGTACTCTTTTTCATTCTGAGTCATGAGTGTATTCTGCATGTGGGTTAGAAAATGCCCTGGCATCATGACATTTCCTTCATTCACATCTGCAACATTGCCAAAATTACAAAATAACTTATTAGGGTCTAAATTTACATTCCAAAAATGTGTCACTTTAACAGCAGCATGAAGACTTTGAGACCCACCATGCATGACACTAAAGCAAACATCAAATTATCACTCCAGAAATTCTGGTTCATTTCTTTGTAACAAAGTCTTTTTGTTGCAAATGGTGGTTCAAGCAAAGTGGCCACAAGTGTCTCTTCTTAAAGCAGTGAGAGCATCAAAGCAGGCAAACTGATTCCCTTCTAGAGGCATCTATATGGCCAAACTAAAGCAAAATACGGTATATGCATGCATCACATCAAAAGTGGAGCTGATGAGTTAAAGTGTTTGGTTTCATTTGTGTATTTGCTGGTAGGACTCTTATGGTGCCATCAAAGGTCAAATTCATTCCCAGCCTAGTTTTACTGCACAGCCTGTGTGAAAAACCAAACCAAGGGATGCTTAAAAAAAATCACATTTACAGTGTTTTTGTCTTTGACCTCAAAGACTGCATTGAGGTCTTTATTATTATTATTATTATTATTATTATTATTATTATTATTATTATTATTATCAAAATATTGTGTAAACTATTTTTAAGTAATATTTGTAAATCAAGGAAACACCTAATAAAGTTCAAATGTGCAACTTCCTGCCATTAAAGAGGCAGCGTTGTGTTCTATACACTTTCCTGTTTAGGAATTTGAAGAAACTAAACATTTCATATTTTTGGACACTTCTGGTCAGAATCTTTGTGGCTGAGGGATTGCTTTTTGGGGGCAGTTATTCCCTCTGGTTTTGGATGAGATGCAGCTGGAAGGATTTTCGCTCTTGCTTTTTTAAAAAAAAATTCAGACAGTGTAACTGTGGCAACAGGACCAGCTTATAAACGTTTCAAAAGCTCAAATAATGCCTGAGTTAAAAAGAAGGCTTAGCAGGTTGTAAGAGCACAGAGAGGAGGAAGTTTAAACAATGTTTTCCATTGATCATAATGGGCAAGGACTTTATCCCCTACTCCAACATCTCTGCCCACTTTTCTAACTATACAAACAGGCAGAGATTTAAAGACCAGAAACAAAAGCAAATGCCTGCTAAAAACTGATGGTGTCATCACTACGAGCTAGCACAATACTGAGATGTTAGGATGTGATGACAGTCATGAGATTATCATGCAGCAGCAGTCTTCAGTCAGAGACTTCTTGAATGAATGAATTTATTTGTGTCCCAAATAAACTTGAGTAAATCATGTTAGTTGGTTAAGCATTGAATCTGGCATCAAACTCCAGATATTGCACACACAACTAATGCACCGGAATGAAAATGTTTGAAAATAAAGAGAATTATGGATTTTTATATCTTTACAACAATAAATTCCAGATCAAGCCTTACAGAACAAAGCTTTCACCTTTTTCAAGACTTGCACCAAACAAACCCAACAAGTCTGGAAGAAGTTAGAAAGAAAAAGATGACAGCAGTCACCTAGAGGCTGAAATATTGCTGCTGGAACCAACCAAAAGGCAGATTTTTGTCCTTTCTGTATTTTCTTATGACCTTTGATATTCAAAACAAAGTGATTTGTTTAGCCTTAGATTTGTTTACTTCTGTTTAGAAACCCTAAGATGGCTGTTATTATCAGGTGAACAAAAATTCGATCAACAGGGCCAGATTATTTATTGATGTTTATTGGTCAGCAACAGGTATGAAAATGTTATTTTGAACATTTTATGGTGTTATGGTGAGTTTGAGCCATATGACACAAAACTTTGTAGGTCAGGTTATGCCTCTGTTCTCCTCTGGGATCACTGGTTGGAAACAGCCTCTGTGTAAACACAGCTCTGACCTGACTGACTACAGTTTTCGTTTCTGACAGAAAAACCGTATAAATTTTGCAGCTCTAAAGGTACTGTACTCTAACTGCAGAAGAAATAACAGAATATTTTTATCCTTTAGTTCCCTTTTCGCCCTCCTGGCCTGCACCATTTCAAAAGGAAAGTAATCTCTCTAACAGCTGTGCTCAGGTAGCATAGCCCACAAAATGGCCATAGTAGAAAGCGTTTGAAATTTGTAAACTTAATTCAACATAATTTTTGATGTTTACACTCAGCAACAAAACTCGACCAAGATCAACTACAGCAGTGCAAGAAAACATCATAATTAGATCAACAAAATACTGTTATACAGGGTGATTTTGAAAAGCCTTGAATGTCTCTTTGCCATGCACAAAAAAAAGATCATTTTCACCTCTTAGAGGTTGTGGTGAGGAGTTGCTACAGGATTTGATTTTATTTTTTCAGGTGCAAGGTGTTTTTGCTTGGATAGTATGACTGCTGTCAGGCTGATGTGATACAGACATATACAAACAGGAGGATTCCTGCTCCTTATCTCTTCTAATTTCATCTCCCCAACAAGACCAACAATCCTGTCATGTTGACTGTGTAAGCATGTGTTGGGGCTGCAGCTTTGTCTGCGTGTGTGTTTGTGGTACATTGAAGCTTGGACAGAAAAGTGCACATTCAAAGCATGCAGGAAATCCTGAAAAATGTAAAATAGTGACTTGTGGGTCCAGGTGAGTCAGTAAAGCTGATAGTATTTCAGTAAAAATGTTATTGTAGCAAAATGTTGAGCTCTTCTGTGAACTAGTTTGGACTACAAAGCAACGCAAAATATTGTTTTTATAACATAGGAGGGACAGTTGTTTTTTCTTCTCGCCATCTATTGTCTATGCAATGCACAAACGAGTATGAGAATTTTTCTGTTTCAAAAAGAAAACAAAATCATTTAGTTGATTTAAAGTCACATAATGCTTTAGCATAAACAGGTAAATATTGGTGAAAGCCTGGGTAAAATGAGATTTAAAAATAGTCCAGTGACTTCAATTGTTGTTGCTCTGGTAACTATAAGTAATTTTTATATAGAAGTGAAGTAGAGGATGCATTATTAGTGGGGGAAGGTCTCTAAGTGTTTTTGTTAATGATCTTATTTTCCTTAATGTTTAAGAACAGGAGCAGGCCACTGCATTAAGTCAAAGCTCTGCACCAAGCAGCACAAATATTAGGTAACTGTGTAATACATTAGGATGGAAAACAGCACAGCAAATTTAAGGGTCTTAATTGAACAGGAGTATAAGTTCTGTGTCTGCAGCTGACTGGTTGGGAGCAGCAATGTGCCTGAGCTGCTGCCAGACTGTTGCAAGCGCCATTATCAGTAGAAGAAGAACTGAATAGCAATGTGGCAATTAGATGGAGCTCATCTCGTCCTCAGACCAACAGCTGTTTCCAAGAGACCTGCACACAGCCTGCCGCTATAACACGAGGTTTTTCAGGAATGTGGACGTTCAAAGAAGCATTCATGAAGAAGGAGAACAACTATTTTTGTACGTTCTGTCCTTTCAAGATTAATTGGAACAGCATCTAGAAACACGCTGTGAGTTGAATTGTCAGATCTTAACATAGAACAGGAAAGAGGAAACTGGCATTAACCTGGTTTTCTGAAAATCTGTCCTTCTTCTGATATGATTTCCTGGAGTTTGACTGGTTTTCCAGAAACAGGGCTGGTGCCAATCAAACTGAACCCACACAGGGTTGAGTGCTCATCATCATGTGATGTCCACTCTGCCTTTAGCAGGAGAGATTCAGTTTCTACGTTTAGAGGTGCCACTGGACAATTTGAAGAATATCTAGCTTCACAAAGCCTCCTCCTGCGGAGGAGAAGGAAATATAAGCCTAACAGGGAATTGCATGGCCTAAAGCTAGTTGTGATCTTGTTCATATGCAGCTTTATGTTCAGATTGAAGGAATTCAGCAGCAGAGAGGGTTGCTAAGGGAGCTGCAGGGCCATGCAAAAAATAAAGAAAATATATTCAAGGTATGGTGGGATCTGTTTGTTGGGTTAAACGTATTGCAGTACCTTTGGCTCATATGATAAGGGCAGGTGAGGGTATTTTTGGTGTTTTGAATGAAATCTGTCATGACTTCATTCAAGATTTTGTGAGCATTTGGATTTTTATGAACTTGTTTCATCGTCTATTATTTGTTTGCATATAATTTCAAGGTCTAGTAGTTATTTCGGCCTTTAATTTGAGATCAATCATATCAGAGAAAGAATAAATCATAAGCTAATTACCTTAAGGTTTAGTTGAGAAAAAAAATAGACAAGGGACATGTTTACTTTCTGAACAGTTTATATTCTTTATGTTAAGGCGTTTTCTAATGTTTTAATTTTTTGGTATTGGATCTTCCTATATTTTAGGCAAACAAAAAAAAATGATCAGAGTGAAGAGCATACATTCAAGACCATTAAGCTTAATAACTATTACTTTTAGCTCACTTAGTATGGTAGTCAGCCAGGCTCTATATGTGATATGGCTGAAATGCAAAGGCAGGAACAAAAAAATCAAATATGAAAGCAAGAGTAATGAAAAAGCCGGCAACAAAAACCTGGCATGCAGCACCAACAACACAAAAACACCATCATACAAAGGGAAATAATTGCCTAATCTCAAATGTGCATATCAAGTTTTAGAACGTGTTTATTTAAACATGTAGAGATCTCACTTCTGTGCTCGTGTCACTTAAAAAGAATCAAACCTCTCTCAGCCTCAGGTCTGCTCCCTCACTGTAAAAGCACACTGAGACGCCGTCATCTGAAATTTAAATGAGCAATTCGCTGATTAGTTAACAGAGCCAAAAGGTCTCAGTACAGTCAAGTAATGACTGAAATGCAATTTCCATTCAATCAATGTTTTAGTTCCTAATGACTGATATGAAGCTCGGCAGCAGAGCAGGACCACTGACAGAAGCTCATACACACATACATACAAATGCACATTTTGCTCCCAATGTGAGATAATTGGCAAGATACGGGCGGGAAAATGTCTCTTGCTGCTGAGCCTAATTACAGGAAGAGCATTTTCATTGCTGCCAACAACAGCAGACATACTAAAAGGTGCACCGTGGAAAAATCTGTGGCTTCATTATAATATGACAGCAACAGAGTTCATCTGTTGCTGCTGAAGAGGTGGAGCTGTGACAACCTCGACAGCCAGGGATCATGAATGGTAATTTAAAAGTTCTTTTACAGATGAAAACTTGTAAATGTGTGAGGGCGATGTGACTGGGATAAGGCTTTGGAGCGAAACCTCGCTGGAGATCAATACACCAACGCACGCTTCGATCCCAGGGAGGCGGTACATGTGGAGTTTTGATGAAGCACCAGAGGTCAAAGGTCCCTGTTGGCATTGATCAGTAACAACTGAAGACCATCAGAAAGCCTTCCTGTGCGATCAATGCTATATTTCCAAAGAGATGATTTATGGAGGACATTTTTCTTGTCAGAGCTTTGCAGAGAATTGGGAAGTCATTGTTAAAGATCAGAAACTTCTACTCATCTAAGATCACAGTTGTTTTATATATTGTACTGTTTCCGTTTTAAAGGCAAACATTAAAATAATAGCTAAAAAAATCAATATGCATTGATCATTAATATGATTAACTACAGGTTACAACTCAATAAATAAAAATATAATTCATATTAATTTATGAAACTCATAAATTCCTTACAGACAGAGTGATATACTGTAAAAGCCTGTTTCTGTTAATATTGATAATTGTGTCTTACGGTTCATAAAAACTTAAGTCATTTTCTCAAATTATCACACAAGATTATTTAAAAAGAATTATTTAGTTAAACGTGCTGTACATGATTTGCTTTTTTGCAAAAGAAGAAAAAGGGTTTACCTTTTTAACTTAATAGTTCAACCATCAAAAATACATTCACATGCATTACTATGCAGAAGCTAATTCATACAGTTTTCCTTATCAGCACCAACACAAATAGATGGCACTCCTGGATTGGTTGCTTTCAAAATGTCAGCCAATATCATGTAAAGTAGTACGTATGAATGTATGTCACCTTCCCAACCTGGATTTTCTTTCAAATATTATTTCTCTGAATAATTTGGAATTACCTTCCACAGAAAAACTCACCAGTAAGTGGAAATCCACTGTAGCAGTGATCCTCAGCTCATCTGCTTTGTTAGTTTTGGCGTCTTAATTTCTTGACTATATTCCAGAGATTCTCTGAAGAATAAAAGTACCCCATGTTTTCTAGCCAATAAGCTCATTCCCTTGTCATTAAAGCTGGTATTGATACATTTGCCAGTGCTGCCATGTGCTAACTTTTTGTCTAATTAATTAACAGTTGCAACATGTGAAGTGAACTGCATGGCAGGTATTCATGCATCTGTATCTTGTCAGCAAAATGTAGATCCTCCCTCATGCAAGTTTATGAAAAAGTTTTTTAAAATACAGGAATTGTAACTAACAGAAATTGTACAAGCAGAACTGAAGCAACCAAGGATGAATCAGCCGATAGACATTAGCTCTCTGACAGCTTCAAGCAGTGAGTGCAGCTGCAGAGGCAGAGTGGGCTAATGGTTTCTCCCCGTAGCTACAGTAAGACAGCCAGGATTAAATTTGCAATAGAACATGTACAGAAAGATATCGGCTTTTGTAGATACGAGTTATTTTTGGAGGAGCTCAGATTCAGTCTGTGTGGTTCTAACAGTAGATCATTTGTGCTGAGGAAACCCGACGAGGATTACCAACCCAGTTGGGTTAATAGACCCATGTGGCAGAAGGCTCCTTGTTCTGAGGCGCAACTTAGAACCGACTTGGTGAACTTAGAGATTCTGCCATCTGAATACATAGCATGTTTCATCTGACTGCAAGTCAGTAACATTTTGGAGTGGTCCAGTCAGAATTCTGATTTGAATCTAATTGTCTGTATCTTGGGTTGTTTGAGGTTTTTTTCCTAGATTTGTTTATATTTTTATTATATATATTATATTTTTGCTTGCGCCTCCTTGCCACCTCTCTCTCAGCCTGCCTTCTGCTCTCTCCTCACAGCTGCACCATGCTTGTAATTAGTCCCGGTCCATTGTTCAAGTAATCAAGCTCCCAGTATTTAACCTGCTCCTCACTGGTTTCTTCCATTACTTGTTCCTGTGGCTTTTATTCCCTGACTTGCTGCGTTTCATTGCTTTTTTTTTTTTTGAAGTTCATGTTTAATTCTTTATCAAAATCTTCATCATCTATCAGCTGCCTCTTACTTATCTGCACTTTGGGTCCAACCAGAACCACAAACCATTAGATCATTAGTACAGTTAAATTAAAAAATACCACTAGAAACTGATGAGCAACTATAAGAATAGTTACAAGGAAACTCAGGATTTTTCTGTTGATAGTTAAGAAAAGTATAAAGCAAAAAATAATGTTCTTTCTACATTTCTTCCACATTTTAGTAGTACTTGTGAGAAGCTTCTTGGTTAAATGAGGACGACAGAGCAGAGAAAAAGAATATCTGTACACAAGACAGGGTTGCTTGACTTTTTCACTTGAGACAAAGATTGAACCTGAACCCAAAAGGATTAGTCCATTTTTTTCTGACTAAGAAGCAGAGGAAGAAGACCTAACATAGACATGTATTTTCCTGGATTTAGGAACGCTTCCGCTGATGTTTGGGTTTAAATCCCATCAAATAGTGACAGGCTGACATGAAGTCAGTGCAGGCCTTTCTTCAGGGCTCCAACAGGGGAGCACCCTGCCTGGTTATCTCTCGTTACTGGGATGGAAACTGCTGTCCTCGCTCTCCCAGTTCAACAATCAGGCGGTGCATTAGTAGATGTGAGTTTCCTCTATCCAGGACAGATATTCTCAGCAGACATCTTTAATTACAGCAGCATGGAAAGACTGGGAAAATTAATGGCAGCTCAGTTCCATTAAGTCTCTAAGTAAACCATGACAGATAACCAGAACACACAATAGCAAGACCCCCTCTTAATACAAAGCAGCCGTCATTAACGTACCTTTGCTCATTCTTAATGAGAAGAATCAAAATATGTTTTTCATAGAAATATGTTTATACAAAGGGCTCCATGTCAATAAGGTCTGTGTTATTAATCATGTGGACTGCAGATTTTTTCATCCTGCTGGTGTCTGATAGTCAGTGAAACCCACAACTGCATGCTAATGTACTTTTCAGAGCAGAAGCGGCGTGCTCTGAGCTAAATGTGGGGGTCAGCAATGAACCTTGTTGTATTCCACAGTGGAGTTTCATGTAGTGAAATGCAAAAGAGGCGTAGTTCTTAAAATAAAAAGTAGATAATGCCAATGTCTTATGTGCGACAATGCAGTGTTATTAGCTGTGATGACGGATTTGTTTGATAAAAAAAAGAAAAAATACTGTTATTGAGATCGAGACCCAAAGGAAAGGAAACCATGATGACAGGCTGGGGTTCAGAGAGGAGCGTGTGGCTTGTGTGCATCACAACATTCTGTGGTCAAACTTCAACAAATTGCAACTTTGACCGTGGCGCTATATAAAACTTGCTAAGCTACATACTGTCCATTGATTTTGTTCCTCTCTACACAAAACATGTCTTCAATAACACTTAGAATAGCATAAAGTGTTTCTAAAAAGCCTTGACAGAAACAGTTTGACCAGCTGCTTACAGGGATTATTTCTGTAATCAAATATGGAGTTAGGGGTTTTTCTGGCCTTGCAACCTGCCTTCCTTCTGCTGTAATTTTGTCCTCCAACAACACTGATCTCATGAAAAACGGTGATGTGCAAATAAAAAGAGATAAATCTTTTATAACACATTGTTTACGATAACCCCCTAGGGGGTGCGCAGTGCCATTGCGGGGGTGAGGGGGCGCGGGAATGAATGAATGAAAAAAAAGAAAAAACAGTTACACAAAAGTGTTTCACTGTAAAGATGGTTCGTAGCGTGTTTTGTTGCAACCTGAAGTGGGAAATAAACTCCAGTGGAGTTTGAAAAATAATATGTGTATAGGTTTATGTCTGGTTGAACGATGTGTGTGTCCAGCTGATTTTTTTTTTTTTTTCTTCTTTTTGGGGGCAGAAGAAAATCTTTGGGAACCACTGGTTTACTGCAATGTAACAATTTGGAAGCAAAACAACATTTGAATTTTGGAATAGGAGCATGATTTTTATTGCTTTGCTTTGCCATTTTTTATGATAATAGTTTGTAAATATTATAGCACTGGTAATATTTGGTGCTTCGGAGTAAAACATATTTTCTTGTTCATTTATCTAAGATTTGAGCAGCTAAACATTTTTCAGACATCTGTTTTCAAACAAAAGCCTCCAAAGCTTGCATGTGATGTTTGGCGTTAATGTGGAAAGCACAGATGTGCACATAACCGACGGCACATACTCTAATGCTCCCATGAATCCAAATATGTGTAAATACACTTTGACTTGATGCAAGAGATGTTTGGATGTTTTCCATTATTCTTAAATAAAATATGATGCTTCTACATTGAATTTTGGACCTGTAGTATTTTCTCTCCACTTGTTAGATTTGGAATAGATTTAGATCTAGAAGTTGGTAACCTTGGAATACTTTTAAATGTTGTGACTAGTAAGGTAATTGCATACTGGCGCCATGTCTACCCTTATGCTCCTTTCACCTCATCCTGTGGTCATATGACTTTCTTTGCAGCATTTAGCAGCACATTTCCCTCTTAAATCAGGCAAGCAGTGCCTGTCCTTGATGGCAACAGCAGATGTACTAGCGGACAGAAAAGTCGATACTGTGAAGGAAAACAAAACAAACAGAAATACCAGGGAAACGCGGATGGAATCAGGGTTGAGAAATTAGAACACAGCAACATACATTATTCACTTTTCCACAGACTTCCAAATAAACACAAAGCACTGGCTTCAGGTTCAGCAGCTGGCTATTTTTTTTAGCAGAATACAGCATAACAGTGAGCAATGATAAAAGTGCATTAGCGAGACGGATCCGTCCTCAAAATGAAGATTAATTAGAGAAAGAAATGCTGTAGGAGACGAACGAGCTCTTGATGGAGCTGCTTTTTGCTTTTTCTTCCTCAGCCTACTTAAAATGCAATGTCAAACTGCACTGCAATGGCCTGTAATTACAACATCAGTCATTATTGATCATTGTCACTTTAATAAACAGCTCTCAACATTTGGAAGAATTTGTCGAAGATAAAACACGAGGCAACAAAGCCGGCCTCTTTGCATTTATCTCGAGGACATACAATGAATGGGACCAGCCAGAGCGAAGAACTGAGATGTTTTCCGAAGAGCTGCAGAATCAACATTTAAATTGTGCATTTTTTTAAAAAAGAAATGAGAAAGCGTCATGTTGGCTCAGCCTCAAGAAAGGGCTTCAAGGATGCTCTGCTTTTGTTTGCACTGCTCGGTGGACACGTTCGTGTAAAATAGTTGGAGGGAAATGTCAGTGTCATTTCATTGTGTATCAAGGCAAAACACTGAAGGATATGAATTTGAATCTGAGCGAGAGAAAAGCTGCGTGAATGTGTGCTTTTGTATGAATATCCACTCAGGTTTTCAAATGCACACAGAAGTTATGTTTTTTCAGTCCACAAAATTTGTTTTTACACTCTGAATTTGTCACAAATGGTAAAAGCAGGGAAGAAAAGCCATCAACACGATAGTTACTGCATATTCCACAGAAATATGGCTATGACTTGTATAGTTTATTCAGTATAGGGCAATATTTCATCTGTGTGGCAACGTTCCTTTATTTGTCCCACTTCTACAAGGCAAAGAGCTGAAATGTGTTTTCTGTGTAATTTTGCTGAATTTTGTAAAACATGAGAGAACGGCAGAGTGCTGGGAAACATGTCACTATATCTTTCAGGGCACATTTACATCGGCTTTTTTTAAAAGTTATTGGCCTTTATTGATGTTTTCTTATCCCATAATATAATCTGTTGACCTTGAAATTATTTCAGTTTTATTTTAAACCAACACTAGGTAGCACTTTCTTCAGAAGTAAGTAGAATATGATAAATATAATACTCTACTTACTTTTCAACTGAAATCTGAAAAGTGCAGTGTATATTTGTACTTATCCCTCTTTGATCTGACACTCATAAATTAAGTCCAATAAAAGCAACTGGCTTTAAAATTTACTACTTGGTAAACATGGCTGTTCTGTGTTGGCTCCCAAAGGTTTACACAGCCGTCAGCAAAACATCAAACCTACAAAGACATAACAATTCACCTCAACCTTAATAAAAGGGGTGTTAAGCTCCAGTCCGCAAGGACAGGCTTCCTGCAACTTTTAGATGTGTCCCTGCAAACACACCTGAATGAAACGGCTGACTTACCTGCTGAGTACGCTGTGGAGTTCTCAGGGTCCGCCTAATGACCTCATTATTTGATTCAGGTGTGTTGAAGCAGAGACACATCTAGAAGTTGCAGAACACCAACACTCTGGGACTGGAGTTTGACACCTGTGACCTAAACTGACAAGCTGAGGAAGAAAAGTTGAAATCAGAAAAGCAGTCGACCAATGATAAATCTGAATCTATATTCCAGCTGAGGAGGGAGAATCTGAACAGAAAAAGTCAGAAGTCCTGTTAGCCGTTTCCTGTTAGCACTTTCACAAAGACAACTTTAAAAAATCTCAAGTAGTTTTGGAAATGTTTCAGAAAAAAGACTACTGCTGTGACCTTCTCCTCATCCACTCCATTTTTACATATGTGACATTAGCTTCTATCAAGATCTTGTAGCCAAACTAAATACACTGTGATATGTGCAGGTCCTTTGAGTTTTGAAATTAGTTTTTGGTGTCTATTGAGATTATTAAAGAAAATTCTAAGCAAATAGGTCATTGGTTTTTTGCCTTAGAAACATTGTCATAAAGCTGGGTGGCATGGTGACAAAATGGTGAGCATCTCTGTGGTGCATTTAAATCCTGGCTGGGTTAACTAAACATTTTTCATTAAACCGTTTCCCTTTGGATCTAATGTCAAAAGTAAGTGAATAAAGGTGTCACTGCAGCAAAGGTAAAAGTTGTTAGTTGTGAGACAATTATCTACAAACAGATAAAACATCCTTTACTTGGGGAACACAAGCACCTGTGGATACTGCAGCTTCTTCCAGATGAATGGATGGACGGACGGATAGACGGACATGTTAGAGACAACCAACTTCCACCTGGTCACCAGCTCTTACCTCTGCAGGCTTTGATTTAATGTGTTTTGTTCTCCAAGCAAGTTCCTGAAACTCATCTCCCAAAGGATAAGACGACAAAATACAAGGACTATCGTTTAGTAATAAATTATTTCTCTGTATTTATTGGAAAAGCCTTATTTTCCAATAAATAAAGGATTATCAAACTGTCCTGATAATTGCTGATCATCATTTTGCATTTTTTCACACGGTATTTTATAACATTCATTATTTCCAATTAGTTCCAAGTCTTTGAGGTTGTCCTTGGCATCGCCCTGAAACGTCTCTCCATAAATTCTCTATCAGATACAATTTAGGACTCTGGGTGGGCCGGAGAAGGTGACTTTAAATCTAAATCTTCTGGGGGTGTGAATGATTTTGGGCTTTGCTGTATTTCTATAGAAAGATGAGTCATGCCCAAAGCGATGGTCATGCTGCCAAGTACTAAAAATGTTTTGGCGCAGTTTATATTCAAATTGTTATAAACATTTTTCTGGTCTATTCTGATGTTTTGGGTCTCGAGTAACATTTGAGTTAAACTAAATGAACAGAGTCTTTAGTTATATACAGAAGACTAGTAACCCCTCAGGAAAACTTGTTTATCTTAGTTCATGGCTGTCAGGAAAATTCAGCAGACAGAATATTTCTGCAAAATTAAAGGCAGCATCATATTCATTGACTTGTAGTCCCAGACAGAGTGAGATGACTTTGAGGATTATTACGTTCTTTACCACAGAGTTTAAAGTAATAAAGAAGTTATTCCTGCTGAACTTTTTACATTACTGCTTTTGGCTGCACTCTGCTGGATCTGACTCAGGCAAATCTCAATTACGTTACCTCTCAAATTAAAATTACCTTGTCACTCAGTGCCAACAGTGATAAATTAAAATAAAAATCAGCGAGACAAAATGAAATCCACAATATCAGAAATGCAGAGACTGCAGTTTAGAACTTCTCTAAGTATGGTTGGTTTTCCTGCGTTTAAGGACTGACAGCAGCTATTGGTTTCCTCCTGATGATAATATTTGGCAGCAAGCTATTAATTAGGCCAAGCTGTAAAGCCTGAAACTTCAGGATCAGTAAGGGAAGAGCGATGAGGCAGCACTGGAGACAAAGGCAGTCAGCCAGGAGGAGTCAGACGCAGAGCCAACAGTTCGCTTTCAGTTTCCAGAAAAAGACTTATGGAGCAGCACTGAAGGGCAAAATGCTGATCAATTTCATTACACAAAGATGTTCAAGTTGTTTTTACATGTTATAACAAAGAAGACATGTTCTGTGGTGCATGTCATGTGTCTTAATCAACCTTAACCTAATTTAGAGCAGTACTTCATAGGCATTTAGTTGCTAAATCCAGGACTTCAAATGACCCCCGTTTTACAGCTGTCTGGGGGTGAGTACTAAATAAAAACAAGAAATAAACCCTAACATTTTATACCTCCACCAAATGTAAGAAAATACTCTTGGGCACAGCTCGAGAAGTATTTGGTTAATTGGAAAACATTAAAAGTGTCTGCAGGACCATTTTAAAATGCCATCCATCATCCAGGCATATTTGCAAATACTTGGGATATCCTCTAAAAACTGTATATTTTAAAAGTTCAAACACTAAACGTTTACCGCTTTGCTGTATCTTTGTACTTTTGTAATCCCTCAGTTTGTTTTGGTTTTCTTAGGATTTAATCTTGGTCATTCTTTCGATTAAAAGTTTAGTATTCCATTGGACAGTTTTCCTTGATATTTCATTTGTTCTTCTTCCTCTCCATTTTGTGACACCTAGAATCTCCACTGAAAATGGGGCTAAAAACTTACAATGTTTTTTTTGTTGTTTTTTAACACCTAGAATCAAAATCTCGACTGGGAACCTTTTGCTGTCTATTACTCCACCAGTGCTACAGCTTGTTCTAAATGTAGGTGTTCTGAAAGGCAATCACAATCAAATGTATTATTACAGCTTTAATTCAAGACAGGTTCATCCAGCCCAGCCCTTTCAGGAGATATGTAATCCTTTCAGCACAGTCCGAGTCCACTCGCTGTTCTTCCCACGGCTGGAAAACCTCCAAAGGGAATGAGGAAGAATCACAATGAGCTGTCAGCATGGAAGTGCACACTTGGATTAAGGACTTCCCTTCTCCCCAGGAAGTCTGGAAGGGAAAGTCACCAGCGGACTCCTGATGGCACTTTTCTCATCTCAGGCAGGCTTAGTGTGAACTCACTACAGTGTGCAGCCAGTCTGGAGGTTTTTTCAACAAGAAGACAAAATGTGAATATAGCCTGTTAAAAAAGGAAAGACTTCTCTCGCTAAATTCACTGTGATTAGATGTACAAGCAATAAGGACGCTTGATTAATAATATTCAGGAGATTCCAAAGTTGCTTTGTCCTTGTTATTTTGAGATATTTTTGTTATTGAGAATTTTTTAATGTGTCCGATCTGGCAGTGTAACTCTCAGAATTGCTGTCTGAATGTCAAAGGTCAAGGTGAGGTCCAACATATTCACTTCACCAAGTGGAACATTACAGCTTTTGCCATGATGCTCCACTTTAAATATATGGAATACTTTATTTGAAATTGCTTTTTTTTTCTAATTTAATGAACACAGAGAAAGAAAGGGAGAAAGGTGGAAAAAGTTTAAAATGACAGAAGAATTATTGAGAAATGTTTACAGCATGTAAAAATGCTCTACACATGCAGCAAAGATAAGGTGATTTTTATGGTATTTCATTTGATTCCTTCCATCCATCTCTTCCACTTTTTCAAGATCCAGTTGCCGGAGTAACAAGTTCAGATGGAAAACTTTGGCTCTCCAGCTCGTCCTGGTGCCTCTAAAGAACTTTTATGGACAGATTGATTGCATCACCAGTGAGTTAAGGTCCAGAAGTCTCAGTCATCCAAGCGTCCGATAGGCATTGCGATAAAAAAGCCCTCCAGCTGACTCCTATGGATGGATGCAAAGGGACAGCAGTTCTTCCTGAGCTCATGTCCTTATCGCTCAGCTTCCTTCTGGAAGAAGCTCATTTCAGCTGATTGCCTTCAGGACCTCAGGCTTTTGCTTGTGATCCACATCATGACAACATCTTCATGAAGATGTCACCAACAAACTGTTGCTAGAAGCAAAGAACGACCCCCAAACTGGAGAGGGCAGACAACATTTATAAGTTGGCATCTAATTCCTGAGGCTTGGAGGAGCTGGCTCCGAGTACTGAGTACCGAGTACTTTCTAGACCCACTTATGTCCTTTTTTTAATATATACAAATTATACATTGTTGTGTTTGTAGCACTCTTGGATTTGCTTATCAGAAAACATTGACAAAAAAAGAAATTAATTTCCTAAGACTGTCTTTTAGGATGAGTACTAACTTTGATATGAATGGTAATGATAGATAGGAGGTGTTTTGTTCGAGCGGTGACAGTTTCTGGCCGGATGCCAGTAAATAGGACTTATGTAAACTGGACTCCAGCTGAATGAAAAGGAACAACATTTGTGAGATTAATTGGATTGGCAAAACTTCAAACGTGGAGTTAATTCCTTCTCCTTCTTAAGATGTTTTATTTATTGCAATATAAGCTACAAAAAGAAGAAATGGCAGCATGCTAGAAAAATAATTCACATTCAAAGTTTTAAAAACTCTCAATGATAACTTTTGGCAAACAGTGAGCGTTGCGCTGTAAATAATACATTTATTTTGTAGGAAACTTTAAAACAGTCATCTACCTGATGTCCTACATTGTGTTCCTTATTGAGCTCCTCTGAAGATCAGATCAACTTCTGATGTTAGTGTAAAAACTGGTAGCATAACCATTTTATGATATTATGGTCATAAATTTACAGTTCCATTTCCTTGCAACAACAGGTTAAAGAAAAGCCAATTTAATATTTAAAAGCTTTGAGGCGACACTTGTTTTCTTTTCTCCAAGGAGCGGTGTGCATTTTTAATTCAGGGAAAAGGAAACTGGAAAATATGTTGAGACATAACAGGTTCTGATCAACAAAATGCAAAATGATGTTTAATTCAGAATATGTGAACACTTGAGAATTACAAATTTTCAAGTGCAAAACAAATGTCCTAATCTAATGCTTAGGCTCATATTTATTGATGCATTATTGAATACCAAATACTAATTTAAAAATACTTTGTTTAAATATGTATAATATTGTTTGCACATATATACTATTTTGCACAACTTTAATAAGTGTAATATTCTTCACAAGTGTGTTTTTAAAAAGTCAAAACACCCCTGCTTTATGTATTATTGTTATACCATCATTTGAAAATGTTTTTCTTAACTTTATCGCCTATATTTCCATTCATCCTTTTTCTATTCCTGCTTATCCATTCAGGGTCGGGTGGGGGAGGGGAAAGATCCACAGGATGCTCTACAACTGAAAATTGTATGCAGTCTTATTCAATAAATTAGAATAAGCGTTCTGATGAAGTTAGTTTCTCGCATTAGAAGTAGCTATTTTTTTTATTATGAAAACAACAACCTTGGAGCAGGAATTAAACATAAGTTTTTATTTTTTCCTGCTATAAAGCTGTTAATTTATTGATTTGATGCAACATTCTACTGTTAAATGTTCCGTTTTTATAAGATGTGTGTAGAAAATCATCAACATTACAAGGAAAAATCCGTAAAGCTGCAGTAAGTAACTTTTATAAAAATGTGTTTTTTACATATTTGTTAAAACTGTCACAATATCCTGACATTATAATATAAAACAGATAACCTGTGGAAAAAAAACAACGTGGTTCTACTACCATCTGCAGAAATGCAGTTTCCAAACAATCAGAGGCAAGAGGAGTGTCTTAATGCTGTCAATCATGCTTGTGTATACACTTCAAGCACTTGCTGCTCGTGTTGAACCCTGTTCCATATTTAAATTTCATATGGCTTCAGGGTAGAGTAAGCTGCTAAAATATTATAATCATTTGTAATATTGTAATACAAATTTTTATAGCACATTTGTGAGATAAAAAGTGATGCACTTTCAATTTTAAACATGTTTCTCTGGTGCTTTGAAATGGAGAGAAACACATTATCGACTATTGCTAACAATAGTTAGCCCTGTCTCTGACCCCAGCAGTTAGCGAATCCCACTGGTCGTCCTCTGTGCAATTACAACAAACTCAACATCATGTCCAGATTTGAGTTCAGACTTCCAAAGCAAATCGAACAGCATAATTGTGCAGGCCTGAAAGGCGTCCTGTACAAAAAGTTGTATTAAAACAGAATCTTTTTCTAAAGTGTCAGCTTACAGAATGGAAGAGAAGTTTGTGTAGGCGGAAAACAAGATCTGGAAAAAGATCGAACACAAACTACAGCACTAACTGGAAAGTGGATCTTGTTAGCCGAGTCAGACGCCACACACAGAATCACTCATCAGAACTATTCAAGCGGCCCGGTTGGATCAACAAGCAGCAGATGTTAAGCTTTGTGTAGAAGTTTGTCAAAGACTGGCTCACAGTTACTCCATCACCATTTCATACCCTTACATTACCATTTTTTCCTTTCCTATTATCATTTCAATACACAAACCATTTTATACCCTACTCTTTCATCCTGATTTATTTACCGTGTTGTGCTCATGCACTTACCATAATGTGTATTTATATTTCTCTGGGCTGGTGACTTTAGTGAGTTATGGAGAAACATATTGTTGAAAACAAAATGATAAAACAATGCATTTGAAACTCCAAACATACAATCAGACAAACAAATGGAGGAAATAAACATCTACACACTTGACATGCATTGACAGACAGATTATTATTGTGTCTACAAGATATTTGTAAGGCAGGTGAGAAATGGTTGCCACGTGGGAGCAAATTGTCAGCTATTTGCCTAAAATGTCAGAGGTCATTACAAGCCACCCCATAGCAAATCGCTCCTTTTCTAACCCAAAGAAGAAAAGTATGAAATGATAAAACTGTAAAAGTACAAAATTATTGGTACAGGTTAAAGACTTAATGACTGGCACACGATTTCCATTAGGGTCAGTACAAAAAGTCAAGTGTAGAAAATTAGTGCGCACCACTTACCACAAGCTACAAAGTATCTTGTGGTAAGTGGTGCTGAAACATTTGCTAGGTGGGTTCAAAATATGTGAGGTAAATATGAACTGGTTCATGATCAGTAAAAGATGTCCAGTGGCAGGCAGCCTCAGTTTGTAACAAAAAAAAAAGCTGAATGCAAAACAAAATTAGAAAAGCATAAGTAGCAAAGGGAAAATGATCAAATGAAATTAGATAAATTGCTAGTAGAAAACATCCACTAGACGTGCAAAATCTTTGAGGAAGGGATCAATCAATTGCTGGCAAGCAGCTCTCAAATGTTTGCTGGACAGCTACAAACGTCTATGATGTAGCACAAAGTCTTCCATGGCTAATAAGAAATGTGCTGTCAAGAGACAGTTTTCACCCTAAAAAGATTTTTACAAAATGACTAAAACTGCAAAAGTATAAAATGGCAAAGTTTGAAATCAAAATTTCTGAGCTGACACTAAACATCCTTCAGGTGAGTGGAAAATATTCATGAGAAAGGGACAAAGTAATGCATGGTGAGTACAAACACAAAATGACTGCAACAGCAAAACAAAGACATGGTAAATAGCAAAATGGAAGTGACTCGTCAGGAAGGAACAAGGAAGGAACGCTTCTTGATTGGTATGACTGCTTGACTCAGGTCACATGACACAATCAGCCAATAGATTTCTTTAATGACAAGCTTGTTAATTTTTTGTTTCTTTTAACTTGCAAAGCTTTCCCCATACCAGTTTGGCAGATAATTTGTGCTCTTAAAGAAGGAAATGATCAATTATTCACAACTAGGTAATAGTTTGACACAGGAGTATTTGTGCAGTAATTTTTATTTTAAGCATAATAGCGGTTAGCTGTGAATTTGTTTTTTCTTAAACTATGAGAAGATGACTGCACTAATTGCAATTATATTTTAGCAACAAATATTTGTTAAATTAATAGAATTAATTAAATGAAATTTAACTGCAGTGTTTTCCGGTATGCAGACGTTGGGCTGCTTTACGTTCGTTTAACTTTGCCTCCATCCTGTCACAGCTCCACACCCCCTTGTGCATACCCTCCAGGGCTTTCTGCAGGATATCACCTCTCCAGCCTTTGCATAACGCTCCATTCTGACTCCTTTTTACAGTTTCCCTCCCTCATATCACAGTGATTCATCACCAGACCATGCTCGATCCCCATCACAAATGGGCCCTTATCAGTCAAGCACCCCTTCTTAAGGAATCCATCCTTTCTTCGTATGCGCCACTTGCTCGTAAAGGAATTCCAATAAGACGGTGTAAATCAAGGCTAACGTAGCTCCGTTCTCAAGGCTCCTGGAAAATCAACATAAGCTTGGCAGCGGGCCTGAAAGCAAAAGAGTGTTGTGAAGCGGTGCTTGTAAAAGCAGTTATTTGATTTGGCTGGCCAGGCACAACCACTATGGTTATGTTCAACATTCTTTAGCTAATGGCCCATGCTGCAGCCGGACTGCACTCTGAGGCTATTATACAAAAGGAAGGATGAAGAACTGTCAACATTTTCAAACTGCCTTGCTTTGCTGTATCAATCGATGAGCTGACCTGTGGAAAATACAGTTCTGTATGCACACAGTAATCTGGAATGAATGTAGAAAATGGGTGGTTTTGCCTGGAGGTTTGTTATTATACAACCGAACTGTTACTGAATGGATCATTAAGTCTTTCAAAGATTTATATCATCAAATATAAGCTGGTTTCTCTTTGTTTGTTTTTGCTTTTCCTTATCCTCTTTTACTAAATTCCAAAGAACAAAGACAAACGGAGGAAAGGCTTGAAATCAAGACTGTGAAATGTTTGGTTTTTCTGTGGAGTTGCTTATTAAGCATGTCATGGTGAATCTATGTATTGTAAATAAGAAGATGGACTGAAAGATTTCTATTGACTAGTTTTATCATGGAATTACAGTTGTTCAATTAAAACACAAACAAAATGGAGCTAAACGTATAAACTAAAATATATTTTCTTTTTAAAACAAGACATGTAACCATTTTATAGTTGCTTTGTTTCTATTTTAAAAAGAATTTGAAATTGCTTGATCTGTAAACAGATGACAAGCAGTGACAGGATTGAATTTAGGTGAAGATTCAATGCAATTTCTGGATTTTTTAACTGGAGAGTATTTTATAATTTGGTTGTTTATGATTGCTCTTTTGTTTAGTCTGTTTACATACACACCGCGCAACCAGAAGGTTATTCATTTGTGTGCTCTCGGTGGGAATGTGTTGGATTTTCCTCCCACAGCATGTTAGGTTAATGGTATCATCTAATAGTCATTGGATGCAAGTCTGTGCATGAATGGCTCTTTGTCATATGTGTTGACCTTCTAATGGAGTGATGACCTGGCTCGGGTGTCCAGTACCTTCTGCTCAGTGCTCGTACTTACAAGCGGCTGTAGATAATAAAGGGATCATTTGGAGAGTATGAAAGTGGATTTGAGCCTGAATATGACTGCAATTGACAGATTTTTAATCAGAATAAAATAAGTCATGTTGAAACTAATTAAAATGGTGACAAGACTTAAATGAAATCTGCTAACCTTTTTTCTACACCAGCCTGGGTTGATTTTTTTTAATTATTATTAATTATGTCTATTTAAATTAGCTAAATTAACTAAATTTAGGTTGCATGCTGATTAATAATGTTCCCTCAAACTGTTACCTCTTTTAATCTCGTCTTTGGCCTTTGTGTGTCGAGTTCTTCCTCCATATGTACAGGTTCTCTCCAGGTACACCAGTTTTCTCCCACAGCTGAATAAATTGAGCTTTAGGTTAATTGCTGCCTATAATAATAAAGAAAAAAAAATCAAAGATGAACAGAGGTGTTAAGCACCCAAACATAGGGATTTAAAATAATTGCAATTGAGTTTTACTGTTTTTGCAAGAGTGAGGAATGGGAGGCCATATTTACCTTATAAATAGAGTATGGTTACATATCATATATGACAGTGATTCTTGAGAAGTGGGACAAAATGGGTTTGAATTTTCCCCAATTTTAAAAAAAATATTTCTCAAGCTTATGTATACAAATATGACAAATAATATTTTGGAAATGTAAAGATGCTAAGGTGCAGGCTCAAAGTTGCAACATTGTTTTGAAAATTAAATTTTTAATGGACCTGACCCATAACTTTGTCATCACCATCTGACAAAAATAAATATAAAATTATTTTTTAATGACCCTATTAGTGATATTTTTTACTCAGTTTTACAGACAAATGCTTCTCAAGAAACAAAAGAAATATTTAAAACAAAAAACAACATAAAGTCCATCTGACGGAGTTGACAGTGCATGATGGAGTTGACGCAGAACTGAAGATGGTGACAAACTAGTGAGTGAAAAGAAATACTTGATACATGTGAATTAATGCCATTTATGTAAATTACATTAAATGAATTAACAGCACACTTCAGTGAGATTTGTCAACACTATCACTGAAAGAGTCACACTGTCAGTTAAAAACTCTGATGGAGTTGACAAAATGCCAAACTACCTCAATTTATATGATGCTATTCTGAAGGCCATGTTGTAGCTCATCAGGTCCATGAAATCTTTACAATATACTAAAATTAAGCATTTAGTTCACAATATTTCAACGTTTTGTAAATTGGCAGTTATGGTGTTGACACATCATGGTTGTGACGAAAAACTTAGGAATAAAACGGACGAAAAAAACTAAAGAATAACATAAGCTAACTAGAGCTGCTTAGCTTCTTAGCAAAAGAAGAGAAACGAAGTGGTCCTGGGGTCCTCAGAAGTTCTGATGCCCCCCCAATAATGCCTGATTTTTTTTTCTTTACATTCTTTTTATGTCTGACGGTGTTGACAAAAACTTGGGACAAATTTCAATTGAGTTGGAAAATATATATAAATAAATTAAATTTATTGATACTTTTATAACTATTTATTTGAATACTTATACTTAATTGTCATAATATATTATCTTAGTATTCCTTCAATTGTCTTAAACTATTATCATGTATCGGGTTACGCTCCAGGACAAGGGATTTTAAAGACACCATCCACCTACTACAATGTTTAAAATAAAAAATATTCAGCAAACACCAGGAAAACATAAGTAGCATATCTGTAAAGATAACAGTATACTATATTTTCAATCAATATAAATTGATTGTGACCAATAAGGTCAATGGGCTAGTTTTGTCAGAAGGTATATATGACTCATGAAGGAGCAGACAGACTAGACATTTGCAGTTGCAAGTGCTTTGTATTCATAGTGTGAAAAAATATACACATATTTACAACAGCAGTGGAAACATCCAAATGGCCATTTAAATTGCGCAAAAGAGAACAAAACAAAAAAAAGACAAACAAAAAAAACAAAATCAATCAATCGATCGATCCCACAGTTCCACAATTAATGAGCCCACACCCTTTAGTTCATCCACCCCAAGCTGGGTTGATTAAAGGTCCCAAGCAAGGTAATTATAAAGTGCTTGGTGCAGGTCCTGGGCTGACAAAAGTCAGATCAGAGTGGGTACAAAATTGTTTGTTGGCTGCAAGGAGCCTCCTACCAGCCTGGCAGGAGAAGCAGACGTCTTCAAGCACCAAAAGTGCAATCTGTCCTTGGGCTCTAGGCCTGGACTTTTAGCTCACCATCAAACCTGGCCTGAATAATAAAACAGGACTATTTTCAATATATATATATAAAATCAAAACAGTCTAGTGTGCACACAAATTCAATGGCACTCTTTGCACTATAAATAACTCTAAATCATTTTCAGTCAATATGCATTTTCAATAAATATAAAATTCAATATAATTTACATCCATGAAAAAAAATCCAATAAATATGTACCATATAAATTAGTTGACATGAAATGTAAAAACCTAATCTAAACAAGTGCTCAATAAATATTTAAGGCACCTTATTGTTCATCAAATGGGTTTACATAGTCAGTAATTTAGCAGCTACACAAACAGCTAACGCTAAGTCACACACAGAAACAGTCACCAATTCCGCAGTTTTATCTCACACCAACGGGTTTTTTCACCTCCTTTTTGGCTCACAGTAGTTGGCTCCTATAGTTCAGCACATTATGTGATAATCGTACAGATTTAAGGAGAATGAGGGAATGGAGGTTAAAATTTACACCCGGGTTACACATACATTTGAAAAAAATATATTTTGTGTATATTTTATTCAATTTTTGTGCTTTGTCCCTCTTATTTAGTTTTTTAGATCACAAGATTAATACATTTCACAAAAGTACTACTCAAGAGATGGACCAGCCCATGCAAGCTTGGATTAGTGGAAACACAGGATGGATGGATGTTGACGATTACTCACTCTGTCAATTTAGTTCCATCAAACTCGGTGATTATCACCTGTTTCAAGCCCAATTCCTTAATTTTTGTTCTTGTACAGAACAAAAAATATCATTGTAAAAACAAAAGATTAATGTCCCATTCTTGTGGAGATAGTTGTCTTCTTATCTTGATGAAACCTAATAAATGTATATTTAGTGAAGGTGACCAATGTTGGCTTCTGTTGATCATTATGAAGTGTGAAATGATATCATACTTAATCTTATTTAATGTTATTTGTTTTTATGGAGTAGCTTTTTAATAATACGCTTGTGGAAACCACAAATGTATTTATGTTTGACATACAGAGAAGGATGGAAGAGAGTTTGCTCAGTGTTGAAAACAGATTAAGACATCCATCTTAAAATTTTCCACTAAGTCAGAATTTCTAAAATAACTAACATGCAAGTTTGAACCAGAAGAGACTTTACCCCTTATGGTGAAATGAGCAGCTGTACAGTTTTGTTCAGTACAAAACCGAGCATCAAAAGTGTGACCGCCACAAAATACAACCATCACTCTTGCTTATTTCTTTGTATTGCACATCTGCCAACAGTAATCTGGCTCTTGTCACTTCCAGACATCATCCATTACAGTTGCAGTGGTTTCTCTGAGGCCGCAGGAGACGGATTCCCCACATCCAGCGCTGACAGTCAGAATGTAAGTGTTGGCAGCCGGCCAGCATCACTCAGTGAGAGTAAAGGTTGGTGAAACGCTCCCCTGCTTTTCTCACATGTGCTTGCTCACAACTATCATTCATCATTTAGACGAGTCTTTCAACACTTGATGGTGCAGCAGCGGGGCAGACTGAAGTCACAATATGAGTCTGTCACACCGCCGACCAGTCCACTTGAATGCGCCACTCAGTGTAATAATAACACAATTTGGACTCTCAAATACAGTTTGAAGCATGGGAGAGGTTGAACTAAGCCCATAATCTAACCCCATTAACAAACCACAGTGGTGCTAGCAGACTTTAATGGACAAGTATACTTTATAAGTTGCATGAGCTGCAACTAGTAATTCATACAGACTTGTCGCTAGTTAAGATTACCAATCCTAGTGAAGGCAGAAAGCAGCCAAATGAAATTACTCTCATTATTGCTGTCCATGGTCCTGAAACTGGAGCTGCTGATGAATCCCATTAAAATAAATGGATAAGCAGTTCTTTGCTCCAACTGATAAACCTCGTCATTTGCAAAACCTACCAGCTGACCAAAGAGCTTATGGTTAGGATCATGGTTCCAAGTCTTTCACTGCTATATATATATAGCAGTGAATTCCTTTAGTCACACTGCCTTCATTTGGAAACTACAAGAATCATAACTTAGTTATGTCACATAGCAAATCAATGTCAACTCCAAAAAATCAAAAAAATGCATTATTGATATAATGTGAAACACCAGAATCTTGATTCCTAATCAACATATTGAGAAGAATTTGCAGAATGTTTCAAATGTTTGTTATACAGTATAACTTATAGTAAAATTATTCCACTAGGCTAATGTGGGGATTTCTGGTCAGTCTTAGTTTTGGCTGTGCTTAAACACACCTTTCAAATTTCTGAATTTGTTTCTCAGATAATGTATTTCTTACAAATATTAAATTAGATGTGTTGAAGCTGGGAAGCATAAAATATAGAGGACAGTGGCCCTTAATTACTGAAATTATCGGTTCCACGATTAGGGATCTAAATTTAAGTTTAGTCACAAAGCTAAAAAAGATTTTCTTATTTTATGCTGTTTTTAAGCCTTTAGAGATTTCCAAATTCTTCAAGCCCTATTCTGAGTAGATTTTGTTAGAGTTTTTCCGTGACATAAAAACATAGTTACATTTTGTTCTGAATCATTTGCTAAGCCTGTCCATGGACCACATTGATCGAGTCTCCTACAACTTGCATATGTGGAGACCCAAAACTTGATGTTTGCTCAGGTTGAATAGACAATATTCAGACATATGAGAGAAAACAGTAAATGAAGCTCCTAATTAACATGCTTTCCAGCTCTTAAAGTAATAGCCCACTGTGTCACCTCTCCCTTTTTTGAGCTCTGCTCACTTTGATTTTCATTTTTCTTGTCAGCCAATTAACATGTGAGCGGCCTTGTCCTGGATTGGTGGCCACACTTGCCCTCACATTCCACCTCTGCTGTTACTTCTATCCTCCTACAGGCACGGCTGATTGGAACAGTGACCTGTCTCTGCGCTCCAGTCAGGATACAGCAATTACCGGCATCTGCTGCTATAAAACTGAATCTGATTTGTTAGTCACAGTGACTGTGAATCCATATGAACAGCTCAGCACTCTGTTTCTCATGATCACTTGTCTCGATGGACTCATAGTTTGGTAGATTAATTGCAGTTTATGGGAATTAAAGTTTTGGTTATTATTGATTTCTTTTTGGTGTTCAGCATTTCTTTCTTTGTTTTAAGCTTCACTCCACAACCAGTTTTATTGAGTTTTATATTTAAATGTTACTACTTAGTTTCCAAACTGTCATATTTAATATATTGTTGCAGGGTTTTTTTCAAAACAACGGATGTTTTTTTTCTTCCATGTTACAATGCATTTCTTTGTGTTTATCTTAACACAAAAACATAACACCCACATAAAATATAATCAATTTGACAGAATGCAAAAAAGTTTAAAGTGTAAGAATAATTCTGCAAGGCACTAAAGGTGTAGAGAACTGGAAATTAACATGACAAAGTGTTATTAGTACATAAATAAAAATGGAAAGAATGAACTTGATTCATTGTTTTTAATGTTCACAGCTTTGGAAATGTGATTCAGATTGAGAAAATCCTCTGGTGGTTTGGACAATGCGGTTTGATGGATGGCATTTTTCAGCTGTGTGAGGACCACGAAATTGTATCACAATGTGAGTGAGAGGATTCGTGGTGGCTAGCCGTGGCTTATCTGCATCTACAGTGTGTTGCTTTTCAGTGCTTGTGTGTGGGTGGGTTAGCAAATGCACATCCCCTAATCAAATGCACATTCTTCTGTGTGTGACTGTGTTTTCTAGGCTGGTGTGTGGAAGTGCGTGGATGTGTGTGTCAGTTTGAGCTTGCATGCCTCCCTGTCATTGTGGGGGGTCGTGGGTCTGGGTATCTACTCGTGTGAATGCCCCTGATTGCAAACTCTTCTTTTATGGTTATACTGTAAGTGTGTGCTGGAAGGGGAAGGGAGAGGCAGGGGGGGAGATATAGGTCACATCTAATCAAGGGAAAAGACAACTCTATCAATGTCTGCTCTCAACAAATGATTACTCCAACAATGATCTCGCCTGATGTCTTCTCATTGATTTTTAATGCTGTTTGCTTATCGACTGAGGTGAACGAGAGCAGATCTGAGATAAATTGCTCAACAGAGACTTGATCTTACATTGTTTCCCCCCCAGTGAAGACTCTACATGCTTCATATGTTCATAGCTGAAGGCACATGAAGGGTTAAGCCTGCTGCCATTGAGTGACTCTGTTCCTTCATAATAAGTCCATAGTAGAAACTCAGAGGTCAAGTCAGGGTCAATGCTATGATGTGACACGACAAAATCAGTAAGATGTCAGATGACAGATGCTAAAAAGAAAAAGAAAATGTGAAGGAAGACGAAGCAGATATTTAATGCAGGAAAACTTGCTAAATCCATGACAGTCAATATATTTGTAATTGCTGCAACCATTTAAAAAACAAAACCCACTTTACCACTCACATTTAGTAGCAATACCTCTCAAACGTATTCTGATTTGTTCCACATTGTTTAAAGATTTATTTTACATGTTTACCCATTTCATTAAGATTTCTTTTTGTACTGGTCTCTTTAGATTCCACTGCATTTTATTCAGGTTTTGGTCTGGACTTTAACTGAATCATTGGAAAACCTTATTTTTTTCTTGTGAATATTTTCTCTCCTTGTAGAATGATGAACTTTACATAATCTGTAAACCTATTAACCCTTCTCAGATTGATGCAGAAAGAGCAAGACATGGAGAACAGCAGAGTAACTGAAGGAACTTGTACAGAACAATAAAAATCAGAACTTAAACACAGAGGTAAATGAATGACTCTGAATTCAGGTAAGTTAATCAGGAAACTGAGGCACTCCTGTGATGGGAGATTGCTGAGCAAGAGAACTGAGGGAAGGGGAGCAATGAACACAGAGGAAACCAAACTATAAAGAAGGAAACTGTAAACCAAGGAGATAAAAAATATACTGACCTAAGAGAACAAACTAAGATACACAGAAAACAGTATACAAGAAAATTAATTTCAAATATTAAATAAGCAAATCATCAATCCATCAGAAATGAAAATTCATAATTAAACACTCAAGAAACTCAACAGGAAGATTCTGTATGTTTGCTTAATATAAAAAGCCTAAATCATTATTTTCTTCTGACTGTAAAAAGTTTGTAACACCTGAATTAACATGATGTTAGTTTTTATTTTAAACAAACGCGTTTAAGGATCAGATCATTTTCAGCTACAATTTGTTGAAAGGTTGCATCACTCAGCTCATTTCACAGCATAAGGAAAACACATACAGTAAACTACAAAAGGAGGTCCCATCAGAATGCCTTTAAACTTAATCTGTCAGGGGCAAAGTGAATGAACAGATCAGC
Organism: Xiphophorus couchianus; assembly: GCF_001444195.1. Taxonomy (NCBI): domain Eukaryota; kingdom Metazoa; phylum Chordata; class Actinopteri; order Cyprinodontiformes; family Poeciliidae; genus Xiphophorus; species Xiphophorus couchianus. The sequence goes on from NC_040233.1 coordinate 26,455,935, forward strand.
ACTTTGCTCCCCTGTCTTGACTTTCTGGATGTCGTGTCAGCAGAGCCTCACCAACTGTGTCAGGGATTACACGCTGCGAGCCTCTGCGCAGCACCACAAATTCTTCTCCGGCACTGTTGGACCTCCTTTATATTAGACTTTAAATACCTCCTTCCATCTCATTTGACCTCCCTGCCATGGCTCCCCATGAGAGACAGAGGTATTATTTTTGGCCTCTGGGCCCAATGCTTGACATACTAGTTATATAACAGCGATGCAAGCTCGCTTTTTGCTGCTCCATTTCTTTTCTGTGCCATAGTTTACTGTTACAGTGCTTCTTCGTCAGCACACAGCCCTGCAGCACACCATGTGAGTTCTTGGAACTGGTTGTAAGAGAAGTATCTGCCTATATGTTCTCCAGCACATATATATGTTTTGAATGTTTTTATTTGTTATGAATGCCCTGCTCTGTTGATAATGCAAATGTAATTTCTTATCAGAATACTTGTATGAAATGAATATTGATAGCAAGGTTTTGGACACATGCATAATGTCAGATACAAACACGTTAAAGTTTATACAGTACAACATTGCCCAACCTTATCTCCAAAAAAATGCACAAACTAATACCTTTGCAAAGGCACAAGATAAACACATGAATCAATGTACAACAAAGTCAAAGGGCTGCAAATGCTTTTTGGCAACAGCCTTGATGCAAAAAGTAGAAAATTGAGCCATTTTCTTCTTTGAAAATGGTGTGATATTTGGTTGCAAATTACAGCACTTTTATCACTTGAGATAAGTGCCCATGTATGTCAAAACTAGTAAAAGTTGGTGCAGTGAAATATTTTTGCGTGCAGGTGGGTCTGTCAACTAGTTATTTCTCGGAATGTGTTTATAAAAAAAAAAGAAAAAAGAAAAACTGTGCCTTCGCATTATGCATGTCAGAAGTGTTTGTGGCATGTTGGGAGCACGCATTGATGATGAGTTTGGAAGATATTAAGAAGCGTGGGTAAAAGACGATGCAGTAAGCTGTAAATACTGTAAGATCAGCCCATTGAACAACAAGTAGAAGCAATATCTGCTGAGCCTAACAAGCAATTAAGTTCAATATTCATACTGGCCAATTGAAATCTAAAGTCTTTCAGACAATTAACACTTCAAATTAAAAAAAGGCTGGAAAATCAAATATTACGCATGTTGATTTTGAAAAGCATTAGAATATGAGCACTTTTCTCAAATCCTTGTTGTGGTAAGATCATGTAAGTTTTTCTTAAATCCATGGAAACTAATAATTTTTAAGGTAAGTTAGCTCAGCTGGTCAGAGCGTGGTGCTAATAACGCTGAGGTCATGGGTTCAATCCCCATACTGGCCAGTTGAAATCTAAAGTCTTTCAGACAATTAACACTTCAAACTAAAAAAAGGTTGGAAAATAAAATCAACAGTTCAAAATAAAAAAATGCTTTAAAATAAAATCTTCCATCCATCTTCTTCCGCTTATCCGGGGTCGGGTCGCGGGGGTAGCAGCTTCAGAAGGGAGGCCCAGACTTCCCTCTCCCCGGCCACTTCTTCCAGCTCTTCCGGGGGAATCCCGAGGCGTTCCCAGGCCAGCCGAGAGACATAGTCCCTCCAGCGTGTCCTGGGTCTTCCCCGGGGCCTCCTCCCGGTGGGACGTGCCCGGAACACCTCACCAGGGAGCATTAACACTAATGAATGCCTACAGCATTCACACTAATAACATAATCAAGTTTACTAATGCCTCATCATGTTTTATCTAGCTGTGAGCAATATTAACATTTAAATCTAATGGAGGACCTGTGAAGGGAGTTAAAGATTAGGGTGATGACACAGAGGCTTTACAATCTAAGAAAACCTGGAGCTTGTCAGCAAAGACACATTATGAGAAAACTGGTTGGAACATGTAAGAAACTGGTCATTAATCACAAGACTGACTTGATTATGAGCTTAATAAAGATTTTCCCAGTCATTATTTATAAAGATTACTGACAGATTCATATCTCATATTAATAACAAACTTTGCAATAAAAAAAAAAATCAAAATGTCACTAAGGTAAGAATCATTTTGGGCTTAAGTATAGTTTTTGCATCAGAAAAGACTAAAAACTGCAGTAATTTTTATTTTCTTAGTCAAGCATTGTGTAATTTGAGGTTATTTCAGAAAGTTGTACAGCTCTGTTTCCAATGCATTTAAAGTAAGCACTCTGCCTTATCTGTAAATAATGAAGAATGTATTTTCATTCTACTATCTTTCTGTCTTTGCTTGCATCCATGCTTGTCACTGTGAATTTGAGCTTCATGTATGGTTTGCACACGCTTGCATGTCACAGAATGTGTTCTCTGAACATGCGTGTGGGTGTATGAGAATGTGCTGTTAACAAGCAGAGCACGAGCTGACACAGAACATTATTCAAATCATCCTTTCTTTGTCTGACTGTTAAAAACTGACATTCAGCTGCAACGTGAGCCACTGCTGTGAGAAGTGACACACAAACCCTGATTCAGAATCCTGCATGAAGGATTTGGTCCTCTGTTTTCTGACTCCGAGAAGCTTTTGTGGGATTTGACTTTGGACTCTTCCGCAGTTTTGCTTTTGTGTTTCCTTTTCAAATATTTTCTTTGGGGCATTGCCAGATTCAAGAGACAGACAATGAAAATATTTTTACTTGAAGCTTCCTGTTGAGAAATGGCCTTCCTCTGTGTAGTCTCTTGCCTCTTCTGGGAGTGCACTCAAGGGCTGTTTGTTGAGCATCTTTACCAAGTCTGCGGCGCTCCGTCCCTCTGTTTTCACTCAATAGAGCCGCAAGGACAAATTGATCTGGACTGAAGAAAATGTTAAGCTGTATTTCATATCAGCTCCGAGGGGATTATTTGGTGACTGCGTGATGCCTCCTCGCTGAGGGGTCACTTATTAGATAAGTGTTGTTATGATGTGAAAAACTCAACAGCAGGGTATATATTTCTTTGCATTCTTTTCTCAGCTAAAATAAGTTCTATGCAGTTTCATCCATTCAGACATGATTTTGCCATCTGCTCCTTCGTGCCAACTCCTCCATGTCTGAGCCCATGCTTTACAAGTGATGCCAAAATGGATGGGCAGATGGATAGATGGATTGAGGCTTTGTCTGCAGTAATGCGGGTACAACTCAGGTCCATTGTGATGGGGGAAAAAAACTTCAGCCGAAAGACAAAGCTCTCAATTTACTGCCTATGTTCCATCCCACAGTTACATTATAGTTATGTGATATGGATCATGATTGAGATGGGCTTTCTCTGGATAGTGTCTGGGCTAAGCCTTAGAGATAATGGTTGGAGGGAGCGTACACTATCCGTCAGTCACCCCCATTCCTCCACATCGAATGCAGTCAGCTGAGAAAGTTCAAGAAACGTCTTTATGGTTCGTAGATCCCTACTGGCTGTAGCTGCCGTAGGAAAGTATTGACCTGCATGGTGTGTTTCTTCATCTTCATAATAATGTTTGCTCAATCATGACCTTCAATCCACTAGAATGAGAGGGTGGATCCTTGGGTTGATGTTCTGAGGGACTTTTGCTTTAGTTTGCTGTTGGTGGATGATCGCTGGACAGATGAAGGTGAAGAATGTTGATGGATGATGATAAATGAAATCCTGCTGAACTTGGGCAGAAGACACTGAAACAGTCAAGATGTTTGGCAACAGCGTCCCCTGAGCAAAACATTAACTAATGAATGAGCTGAACGAATGATTCAACCATTCACGGTGTTGTTGTTTTTTTTGCATTATATAATTTTCCAAGTCATGCACAGACAACATGCTTTTCTTTGAGGCTGATTCATAAACAATGTTACAAGACCACACATGACCAGCGGACTTCTGTTCAATACCCGTGAAGAATGTTATCTGTTCTTATCTGTTCATAACTGCTATGCAAAGCTGAGGCACTCGGTCAAGGTTGAAGGAACTCCCCCTCGTTCTGCACACAAAGGGGAACAAGCCAAAACAAAAGATCCTGGTTATAAACAGCCTCGATGGGGTTGAGTAAGAAACGGTTTTCTGTTTGCACGTATCCTTTTGAATGAAAAGAACCAGGGAAGAGGAAAGAGACCATGGATTTTCATCTTTGCTCAAGCATGAGCATAAATGATTGATTTCTATTAGAAATATGGAGAAAACGTAAAATGAACATGGCGTTTTTAACTTGATAAAAGGAGCATAATGTATCAGTGCCTTTATTCAGTTTTTTATTGGTGATACTTGTGGAAACATTTCTAAGGGTTATAAAATATTTTCCTTTCTCCACTTTTTGCTACTTGGCTGTTCAGCCAATGTGTCGTAGTGTGCTGTAGAGATTTCTGACAAGACTCCTCTTCTCCAGACCAACCACAGAGCTGAATGAGATGCTGCTGCCTTCACTTATCACTCGGTCTCCCAGATCTTCTCAAGTTCCTGCAGGTTTTGAGTTGTAGTTCATACCTGTTTATTATGCAACACACAGAAATAAAAACAAAATTTAAAAAAGAATAATGTCATCAGCTTAGAAAAACAAATATAAAATGTTGCAGTAACATGTGCAGCAGATGTGTTAAACTTTGTTTTCAGTGTGGAGCTAAGAGGAATAACAGAAGCAAACACAATATCAGACTTTACAAAATGACACAAAGTGCTTGGACTGTAGCATGACTGTCTCATGTTAGAAATTATGCACAATTAAAATATGTATAATCTTTTTTTATTTTCAGGTTAGTTCGTAGTTTGCCAACCTTTCCAAAAACAAAACCATTGTTATTTGTCTAACTGTTTTGGCTAAAATTAGATTTTAAGTTGCTATCTATTTCTCTGTCACATCACAGTGGCAAACTTTGTGTAAATGTTCTGTTTAGAAATTCGTACCCAAGGGTAAGTGTCTAAACTGTTGGTGTCCAGGATCTGTGGGGTCTGTAGAGATGTTAGCTGCCCTTTTCTGACCCTAGACCAGTACAAGTCCTGGATGTAGGGAGTGTCAGCCATGATGATCCTCCCTGCACACCTCTTCTTCACAGTCTGGCCTTGTCCCGGTTTGTGGTCGAACTAAATCGGGACACATAGGAGCACAGCAAATCTGTGGGAGACATTTATCTGAATGGCTTAAACTTTTTCAAGAATGTATTAAAGAAAATTTATAAATTTTATCACTGTAATTGTCTGACTTCTGTTGCTGCTAATCAACCTATGGTTTTGAAATGATAAACGTAACTAATTTCTGAAATTTCTCACCAACCGGTCTCATCATCTGAACCATAAACATCTCATCACTCCAATTGCATCATATTCATCATGTGTGTGTTGACAGGCCAGACTGAACCCAATTTGGTTTATAATAAAAGGTCAATACAGGATCAGCGTCTGCCTGACATCTTATCAAACATATTTGGCTCGGGGGGTGTGGTTAGCAAGCAATGGCATAAAACGTGTTCCGTTTTATATTAAAAGCTAATATGCGGGCGTGCCATGGTGGCGTAGGGGTTAGCGCGACCCATATTTAGAGGCCTTAAGTCCCCTCTGAATTAATCTTTTTCTGATCATTTTTAATTTTGTGAAACAAATATGTAAACCAACAGTGACAAAACCCAAGACAATAAAAGTTGTGGTGACCTGGGATTTCCAAATTTTAGATTATACTATATGGCTGCACACTTAAACATTTTTTTTATTCTGGTGTAGATGCACCCAGAGAGATGACTTGCAGAGGCAGCCCTCATGGTTAGCAGTAGAAAACCTATCGTATAAGAAGAATTACTATATTCATCCCAGCAGGAAAATTATTTCGCAGTTACAGCAAAAAATTTTTATACACAGATTAGCACACACACACACACAACGGGAGCTGCGTCTGCAGGCAGCCAGCCAGCGCCATTTTTGAAGGAGGACATGCGGCAAAGGCCGTCGGGACCGGGAGTCGAACCCGCGACGTCCGCGGGTCTAAGGCCTCCAAATGTGGGGCGTGCTGTGGTGGTGCAGGGGGTTAGCACGCCCCTTACGAGTGGAAATAAAAGCATGCATTAGAGTCTCACTACTAGCGAGAGAGAGAATAAGGCAAACTCTGGCTATATTTTTAAGATGCTAAAATTCTGTTTTAACTATTTGTTTAATGTGCAAAATAAAAGTAAGCTCGGAGTCAAGAAGAATTCCCAGGCCTCTGACTTGTTTTGAAGGTTTAAAAGATGCAGTTTGCAATTTTTGAGTTATAATTTTCTTCTGATCCTCTGGTCCAATGACTAAAATTTCTGTTGGATGTTTACACCGTCTTAGGTGCTCTACACATCAGGGAACTTTCAGTTTGCTCAACAGGCATAACCTGTTTATCACTGAAACCGTGACTCATCAGCTAAACAACCAATCACTGTTCAGCAACACTTCGCTCAGGTGGACTTGACTTCATTCAGGTGTCAAACTATGAGGAAACAAAACATCCTCGCCTTTCCTCAGAACTGATCTGTCTTAGTAACACTCTGAGAGCTGCTAAATCCTGGAGACACGGTGAAGATGACCAGCTTATGGGAGATGATAAAAGTCTCTCAGTTTGTTCTGGTTGAGCTCAGAGGAAGAAGATGATGATAATGGTGTTTGGAATCCTCCTCCACATGTCCCTGCAGGTCTCAGCTGTGGAGACGTATGAAGGACAGTCCATTCTGCTGTTCTGTGAGTTTGAAATTTTTGAACTGGACCGACCCACAGTGAAGTGGAGTCGCTCTGACCTCAGTCCTCCAATTGTCCACCAGCGTCAGGAGGAAGGAGATGAACTGATGGATCAGAACCAGCTTTACACAGGCAGAACCTCCATGAAGGCTGATGCTCTGGAGACCGGAGACCTTAGCCTGAAACTGACCAACTTGCAGACGTCTGACACTGGAACCTACAGCTGCACCGTCAGGAATGTCATGGGAGAACGGAGAGTTAGAGATGAAGAGCTGCTGGTTAAAGAACTGTTTCCATCCTGGGCCAAAGCTCTCTTGGTTCTCTTTGTGCTGGTTCTGACTGTTGCTGCAGGTATTATATTATATTATTTTCGTCATCGTTTGAGACCAGAACTAAAGGTGGAGATGGAGAAGAAGAAGATGGTGGAGGTGCTTTCAGGGGAGGAGTGTGTCCTGCTTCCCTGCAAAATGGTGGGCCACCTGCCTAAAGACGTAAAGGTGAAATGGGTGGATGCAGGCAACAGGGTGGTCCATGTGTATCAGAATGGTTCTGATCAGCCTGAAGAACAAGATCAGCTCTACAGAAACAAAACCAAAGTGAAGAGAGATCTGCAGAAGACTGGAGACTTCAGTCTGACTCTGAGGCATCCTACATATGAAGACAATAACGTCTACACCTGCAGCATCCACAGCTGGTTAAGAAACATCCAAATTATGAAACAAGTTCAGCTGGAGGTCAAAGTCCAACAGGTGGAGGTGGATTCAGGGGCGGAGTCTGTCCTGCTGCCGTGGAGAACCAAAGTGCATCTGAAAGGAAATGGTAAAGTGGAGTGGAGGGACAAAGAGAATGATGTGGTCCATGTGTATCAGAATGGTTCTGATCAGCCTGGAGAACAGGACCTGTACTACAGAAACAGAACCAAGATGAATGAAGACCCACTGAACACTGGAGATCTCAGTCTGACTCTGAAATATCCTGAAGTCAGTGACGGCTGTACTTGCAGGGTCTACAGCAGTGATGGAGAAATCCTGTTGGAGAAACACGTTCAGCTAGAGGTCAAAGATCATGAGGTGGAGGTGGAGGATGGGGTGGAGTCTGTCCTGCTGCCATTCAAAGAAACACTTGAGCTGCTAGCAGGAGATAGAGTGGAGTGGAAGCGCTATGAACCTGAACCACCAATAAAGGTCCATGTGTATCAGATCGGTTCTGATCAGCCTGGAAAATGGAGCCGGCTCTACAGAAACAGAACCAAGATGGATGTAGACCTGCTGAAGACTGGAGACCTCAGTCTGACTCTGAGATGTCCTACAAAGAGAGACAATGGAGATTATCAATGTGTACTCCTGAGAGAGGAAGAACTACTGAGAGTAAAATATTTCTCTCTGAAGGTCAAAGTCCAACAGGTGAAGGTGGAATCAGGGATTGAGTCTGTCCTGCTGCCCTGTAGAACCAAAGTTCATCTGCCTGAAGATGCTACAGTGGAGTGGAAGGACAGACAAGATAGCATAGTCCACGTGTATGAGAATGGTGTTGATCAGCCTACAGAACAGAACCTGGCCTACAGAAGCAGAACCAAGATGAATGAAGACCCGGTGAAGACTGGGGATCTCAGTCTGACTCTGAGATGTCCTGAATTCAGTGACGACTATACTTGCAGGGTCTACAGCAGCGATGGAGAAATCCTGATGGAGAAACAAGTTCAACTACATGTCAAAGATCATGAGGTGGAGGTGGAGGTGGAGGACGGGGTGGAGTCTGTCCTGCTGCCATTCAAAGAAACACTTGAGCTGCTGGCAGGAGATGGAGTGGAGTGGAAGCGCTATGAACCTGAACCGGTGAGAAGTGTCCATGTGTATCAGAATGGTTCTGTTCAGACTAGAGACCAGGACCAGTTCTACAGAACCAGAACCAAGATGGATGCACACCTGCTGAAGATTGGAGACCTCAGTCTGATTCTGACATGGCCCACAAAGAGAGACAGTGGAAAGTATGAATGTAAAGTCTTGAGAGAGCAAAAGGTCCTGAGGAAAAAATGGTTCCATCTGAAGGTCAAAGCAGGGACAGTCCAGATCCAGGTCCAACCAGAGGACATCAGGACCCGCAGCTCAGTTGAATCGACTCCTCTGATGGTCAATCAATCAGTCTGATCAGTTAAATGATACATCACTTATTACTGATCCAGAGAGAAACCAGATCTGGTCACAGTTTGCAGAGTGAGTTTTTATCTAAATCAGGATGTTTTCAATTGAGCTGAGGCTGTTATTAAAATATATTAATATTAATACTAGCGTTCTGCCAAGAAAATATATTGTTCTCACCATCGTGGATTAAATGAATACTTTCTCTGTTGTTAAGGTGTCTAATATACCCAAATTTAAAGTTTTTTTAAACGTGTTTTGCATCATATTTTTGAAAAGGTAAAATTTACTGTTACCTTTAGAAGCATGGCAAGTTAATTTTAATGTTAGTGTTTCCGTATTTAGACCAGATGTATTATTAATTTTTAAAAATCTGGCAGCATTCTAGTTTTATCTACTTTGTTTTTAATGTGATTTTTTATGTTTTCTGTTATATGTTGAATTTTGTTTCAACATATAACATATAAGTATTTGGTTCTTGCGGATATGTAAAAGAGTTAAAAGATCAAAAAAGAAAAATGTTTGGCTCAAGGTTTTCTTGATTTATTTCATTCTTGTCCTGTTTGGTTGTTCGAATATCTTTATCTGTGGCCACATTTCTGCCTGGAGGAAAAATTTCAACATTAACTCGAGGCTCTCAGGAACTCTCCACCTGGCTCCACCCTTGGATTTCTTCTTCCACTGTGTTGCTGTTCCACTCATGTCTCACATTCTCTGAGTGCAGCTGTTTACACCCAATGTTTCCCTTCGTCTTTATTCCAGTTCTCCTTCCTCCATTCACACAGCTCTCTCTGTTGAGTCATTTTTTCTAAATGGCTCAATTACTGCCTAAGTTAAAACAAAACAAAAAAAAAAAACAGAAAAGCAAAAATCTTCCTGGTTTTTGCTTTTCTGTTTTCAGAATTGATTTATATGACACCATATTTTCTCAATGCATTCTTCATTCTAAAAGCATTTAATGTGTATTACTGCTTCTTGCTCTCTTTCTGTTTATATCATTTCCCTTCCATAAAAATGCAACTTGATGGATCTATGCTAAAAAACATTCACATTCATTTATTTAGATGCTTGTTCCAAATATTAGTAACATATTTACAGAATTTTTGTCTCATGATTTTTTAGATTTTCAACACATATTTGGACCGTATGCTATTATGATGGTGAGTTAACGGCTTCTTGTCATGCATACGGTAATTTTAGTGTTCACCAGAAACTTGATTTTTCTGATCAAATATTAATTTGAGTCAAGCATATATTTGTATATCAATATTTATGCTGACATGAAGTATCTCATTAACGTATGAAAATATAAATCATGTTCAGGTACAGACCTTTGTTGAACTGCCACTGGGAATTTTAGATGTGACAGTTTTACACCGCTGAAGATAACACATTGTTTACAGTTTGAAAAGTATGAAGTCAACACTTTTTCTAAGAAATTAAAATGAGACATTATGTTAATAACACACAAGAAACTGTTGTGACCTTTCTGAGGTCTAAAAACACTGTTGCCACATATCCATGTAATAGTTTTGCTCTGGCTGTGTTGTTGTGGTCCTCTGTTTGCTCTTCGGCTCTGTGGTGCTACCTGCTGCGTGGCGTGGCTGTTCCTGCTGGTTCTCTGCACACCTGTGAGCATTTAGGCTCATTACCTGCCTGATTAAAAGAGGCTCACACTCATTCTCCACCTGATGGCTGGCTGTAATGTAGAACTGTTTCATGTCTCACTTCCTTTCCAGTTACTTATCTTTCTGTCTTCTTCTTCTCAGGGCTTCTGAAATTCTCTCTATCCAGCTATCAGTTTTAAGCTACATGCAAACAAACATCTTAACCCTTCTCCAGCCAAAGTTATTAGGCTGAACCCTTTAAGCATTAAAAAATGCAAATCCACCAAACCATGCTGTTTGATTGAATCCACAAAAAATACAACATATATTATTGTCTTTAAATACGTCAAACAATATCAATGTCTCTGCATTTGGGTCAGAAATGTAGCAAATATATGACTTCAACTATTTTGTTGATAAAAATCATTGAAAACTCTGTGGAATGAAAACCACAAAATTCAAACAGCATTGTGTTAAAATAATATAAATATAAGAATCTTTTCTCCTACCCACCCATCTGTTGGAGGAACAATGGGTTTGTTGTTGCTGTGAGAAGATGAGGGAGCCTAAAGAGCTAAATGAAGGAGCAAAGAGAAAGCAGCATGGAGAGGTGAGGTTATGGAATCAGAACCTTTAAAAAGTATTCAACCCCTTGAGAGTTTCACCCTGTCATTGGTTTTACAAATCAATCAAAATCAGATGAATTTGGTTTTCTTGAGCAAGGAAATTTAGCACAAAAAATGTATTGTGGCTGTAAAAACTGATTTCTACAAGATAATGGCCATTAAATGAAGAAAAAAAAAAAGTTTTTGTTGGATAGCCAAATTGTGTTGATCATAATTGATTTGTAAAAGTAATAAAATAGGTGAATACTTAGAGGCACTAAATATTTGTTAGACTTAACAGTACAAGAAAATTGCTTAAAATTTGAGATTTTTTATGACTGAAAATGATTTTAAAAAACTTGGGGAAAGGAAGATTATCATAATTTATGCATGAAAAAGTTACATTTACAGATGAGGTAGTTTGTAATCGACAGATGATTGGCACTAAAGCAATCTAACACATGAATGTCGAGACAGACTATTGCATATTAGGAATAACTGTCTCTCTTTTTACACTGCCACACCTGATAAATCTCTTACTGCTCACCGCTGAATGTCCTCAGCCCTTTGGAGAGTGTTGCACTGATGACCTCTCTGGCTTATGGCTTGGAAGTAGCCTCCCCAGGCTGCTGCTGCTTGCTACCAAAGAATGGAACAAGTGTGTGATGTGCAATCCGCAGTCAGCAATAAACTGGAGCCAATTATTATCTTTGTTTCTCTGCCCCAGGGGCCCCAGTGGGCTCCTCTGGCCCCAGATCTGAAATGGGTGAGCGGTGAGAGCGTGCATGTGGTGATGTGCGTGTCTTGGCCAATGAGGGGTTGTTGGTAGCACACAGTGCAGCAAACATAATGCTGCTCTGGAAAGAAAAAAGAAAAAAGAAATAAAGTCAGTCGCTCAACATTGCAGTTACCATAAAAATATCATGAAACGAGGAACTTGCTTCTCTCTTTAAGAGCAGTTTTGCTATCAGGCATTAAAGAGGCCAAAGCAACGAGTGCACAGTTGCTATAGAAATGAGCAATAAAGGAGTCTGGGAAAATGAGTATTGTGGGGAGGGGTACAAGCAAGGTTGCTCTCAGGGTCGTGTTTGCCCTAACCCCCATGGCCTTGTTACAATATATATGACCCATTTATGTCTCCATCCACTGTAGCGGCTGACCTTGCTGTTTACGAGGCTGCCGCCACAAAGAAGGCCATCATACAATTGGCTTGATTCATGTGACACGTCTGCTAAACAACAGGCTTGATACCCTCAACACATCCACCTGGCTAGCTCGTACCAGCTGCTGTAAACGTGCTCAGTGAGATATATTAGCTCTGGGCTGGAAGCATTATTTTGACAGGTAGATTTAGTTACCTGTTCAGATCAATACAAGCTGCTACTGCAGCTAACCAACGCAGGGCTTAGTATGATGTGTTGGTGACATTTTCCAAAGTGACATAACAGATTTTGTGGATATGAAGTGGCATTATGAAAGTTTCTAATATTTAAGACACATTAAATGGGTAAATAAATGCAATACATAGGCAGCAAGAGATAATTCATCTTTTTTTATTGGATATTCTTCTTAAAATAGACTAGATCTACTTTTGGGTTGTGAAAAAATAATTCCCTGCAACCAAGTAAGGCAGAGATCAAAGATCAGGAAGAATAAATACAGAAAGCCCAGAGTTGAGTTTTGTTATGGCTCATCATCTGAGTTCAGTGCCTGCTTCCTCAGCTCCCGCTGAGGCAACAAGGAAACCGTTTACCTGAACCCAGACCAAAGACAGACGCTCTCAACGTGACTGACACTTGTGAAAAAGTGAGATTGAAAAAGCACCAAGTATGGATTTCAAACAGTGCATTGATACAGAGTAAATAATGGAGAAATATCTTATATAGGACTATTTCATACTGACTTCCCTGAGTCATAGATAGATAGATAGATAGATAGATAGATAGATAGATAGATAGATAGATAGATAGATAGATAGATAGATAGATAGATAGATAGTATTAAGGAGGAAATTTAGATAGATAGATAGATAGATACTTTAAAAATCAACATGTTCTTTCTTATTAGAGAGTGGTTATGCTTTTTATATTCTGCATCAGGTGACATTAGATTATACTCCTCTGTTTATTTTTCTAAAATTCCACAATACAATATTATTATTTCTCAAATTTTAAAAGGATTATTTACTACTATTTATTTATTACTATTTACTAGTACGGGAGTTGTTCCTAATATAGAAACCCTCATATTCATAATAGAGTGCAGCGGTACCCTGCAGCACCACTAATAATAATTACAGACTTCAAGAAGAAAAGATTTATAATAAGATTGTTTAATTAGACTGCATTAGTTCTGGGGTGCTACATAATAAACTGGCAACTGAACAGAAATTCAACCCCTTGAAGTTATGTTTTTAATCTAGGATTTTTATATTTGTCACATTTATCAAACATTGCAAAATCAGTTCAGACATACAAGCGCAGCTTTCACCAAACTGCTGCCAGATCCTGTTAGCTCTCTTTATTGAGATGAAAGAAATTTAAGAGAGAAATTAAGATGAAAGCAGTTTGTTTGTATGTTGTAATGTTTGAATCCCAAAAAATTTAATGATGTCATAAAAACCTGGTCATGAAGCTCTTCCCTGCCTTTCAACGGTTTTCAAAGGTAATCATTTCTTTCCACTACGGACTGAACTTGCAGTTTTCATGACTACTCTGTTATGAAATTGTCTGTCACAATGCAGACGATGCCTCAATGCCTCTCATCCAGAATATGAGACACAAATAAGGCTATTTACATGTTTGTAATATCAGAAAATAACTAGATAAAAATACTGCCTAAAGCACTCCACACCAAAACAATGTCATCAGAATAGTCTCCGATGTTGTTGCACATGGTTCAACGTCCTTATTTTTCTTTGTTAATGAAAACAACATTTCAGCTTCTTGTGATCTGTGATAAAACACATGATGCATTGTTGATAACGTAAAGGTGAAAGTGGCACATATACTCTTGTTTGGTTTTTATGAAGTCTAATAAACACCAATAAATATGCAATAACTGTGTAAGAACCCTGCCTAATTTACGGGTTCGGATTCAAGGACTTTTCTGTGGAATGTACCTCCAAATTATTTGTAGAAAAATCACCTCGGATTTTTTAAAAGAAAAAGCAGATTAGAAGTATCTAGTCGCAATGCTACTTGACATAGTTTATGCTGCCATTCACAAATTCAATCCAAGAACGCCCAGAAGAGAGAACATGAGAAAGGCTGTAGATGTTAGCTTCTGCCGTAGCGCTAAGATATAGGTTCCACAGGACGTATCAATGCATATTAATGTATAGCTGGTCTTTGTACTATCAAAATACACGATTATGAGCATTTTTAGAGGGGGTCTCAAATATTCAAAGATTTCAGTTATTCACAGGCAGCTGTGCTTCATAAGCCCTGCAAAAATGGAGGAGCCACTGTAAAAAATAGCCTAGTAAAATGGTTACAGACAGACAGACAGACGGATCGATTTCATCTTCAGCAAGTATTTTTCCCCCTCAGAATCGAATCCTACTGTTTTAATGAAGAAAATGCAACCATACATCAAAGATTCATACTTGTAAGATTTTTCAGTTGATTCAACATAATTAACTCCCAGTTTACGCCCTCCTAACCTTGATCCCCCACTCCATCTTCCCAACATCTCCCCCTGAGGTCGCAGCACAGCATGGGTCCCAGCTGCGTGGAAGCAAGCTTGAGTGCATCCTGCTGTTGCCATCACAACCCTTATGAGCCACAGGCATTTCTATAAGGGTGTATGCTGTGTTTACACTGAGAAAGAGCAACACAGTGACTAAAAGCCACTGAACAAATAGCAAGAGAGATGACGTCTCATTTGGAAATTCAAACATTCGGAGCTGAGATGTTGGAGCTCTGGTGTCATTTGTATGAATAATTCCTTTTATTTGATTATGCACTTTCAAAAGCTGGGCCTTTTGATCAATGCAGTGCCAAGCTGTTTGCAGGTGCTGCTGTGTTTGAGTCCTGATAGATTTTAAGTGATGTTTTATTTGAAGAGTTTTGTCCTAAAGTAGTTTAAATAACTGGGGAAACAAACATAAAAAGTTACTCATCAGTTTTTGTTTTGTCTAAATCAGGAAAAATATGTTTTATAAAACTGTACAGCTGTCAACTGAAGTCGCACTTCAAACTCTTTTGTAAATTAATTTAGAGTTTTAATTATTTCTCGGTAGTTTTCATTTGAAGAGTTGGGTGTAAATATTGAACAGGAGAAAATGGGCTGTGAAAACTGAGCCGATTTAAGAGATGCAAGACTTGACCGTATGTCACAGAATGTCATATCTGTAAAGGTACCAACAATCATTTCTGGGATAAGTGAGAAGATCTTAAAGTGAGTGGTGACCAACTAACACCTGAATTTCAAAACAGCAACTGAAAGCTGGTGAGAAACAAGAACTTTGACCAAAGTTCACTAACCCCCTTAAGGAGATTACACCAAATCTTTTATGACATCCTGGGTTTCCGACATTTCCCCTTTTTAGATTGTTGATATTCCTCAACTATCTAAAAAATGTTAAGGGAGCTAACTTTGAAATGGGGCATGTTAGGAGTAGTGCTCTGGTACAAGCACTTATCCAAGCACACATTGTCAGTAGATGTGGTTAACTCAAGCAAATAATACGAAAGGCCAAGGTTCAAGAAAAATACAGAAAAATAATTGGTAAATTGCAATTGGTCATGAAAAAATTTCATTTTGTTTAAGTTTGCCAATGTGGCTGAGATCCTCACAGAAAAAATGCAGAAGATAGACGGGATTGTTGTAGGAAATATGCATATCAACAGCTTATGCGTTGTCCATGCTTACCTCACCCATAATGTCAAAATGATTTTTTTTGTCTGAAACTTGATGAAGCCTCAAATGTCATGGCTCAGCTACCCAGCATGCACCAAGGAGCTCAGACCCAACGTCTGCAACAGACTCCATTACCTGACCATGTTCTGTGCTTTTGACCCTTTGAATTACTACTGGTTTACCCTCTACTGACACCAGCTTGTCTTGGGAGACTTACTAGGTAATGAAGATCCAAAAACCTGTATGAATGATCAAAACTCTCCAGTATCTGCAGCTGTGGGGAAGGTAGACTTTATTGGTTTACCTTTATTATTTCTTATATTCAACCTTGTTTGGGCTTGCAAAATATTTTATAAGGCGAATATAACATATTCAGCTTGTTATTTTAGCTTGTCAGATGGGATTATTAGACATTCACCTTATTGTAAATAAACATTTTTCACAGGTTAATTGGATCATAATTTAAAATAAAAATTAATAATGGAAACTTTGTCAATAAAAAAAAATGTTTCAATAGCTCTTTGTGTAAGCATAAATTTGTACATCTTTATGAGCCAAGATGAATCTCACAGCTGGAATAAAGTTCTTCTGAAACACTTTGATTATGAGTTTTTACTGTTTCTGTTTAAAATGATATTCCTTTATAATTTATGCAGTCTTGTAAATAGGAGGGTATTTGTGGGAGTTCATGCTCTTCTTCAACAATCTAAAAAATGTTGAAGATCCCAGATATTGACTTCACTTTGTGTAAAACAATTCAGGTCCTTCTTATACTTCTACTCTGTTTATGAACACATATACAGTCACTGAATTATGACTGTTCTTAAGTTTACTTTTAGTGTCTGTATTTGCATATAAAACATTTTGAGTTGACTAATTTGTTTTTACAATAACTTAGTTTCTGCATTAAATAAAATTTGAACAGTTTTGCCAAGATGAGTGCAATCAAAACAACTTAAAATGAAATTTTTATTCCACAGTCTTGAGACACTTTCACCTCTGTTGCTGTCTGTCTTGCTGTATTTTTATCAACAAATTGAGACAAGAAGGGAAACAAGCCTCAATTATCAGATAATGAGCATGTTGATGATAAGTTACTTAGCAATCAGGGCATCCTAATAAGTATTTATTGGTAGCTAATAGGCTGTGGGCTCACCAATATGCAACCATTAGCAGGTAATTCATAATTAATTAGCTTCACACACTCGTCCAATTAGAAAAATACGAGACCATTAAGGAATAACAGATCGGTCGTTAGTGTCAAATATGCAAATACATGTTTACTCATTAGGGAGAAAAATCTATCTGAGTTAAAATTAGGAGATTTGGCTGGGAGTTTTATCCAACTTAGCAGAATTAATAAAGGAGATGATTGCTATCAAACTAAAGAAAAACTCAAATAAGAAGAAGAAACATTTTAATGAAATAATTTGTTTTAAAGATTAAATATCTGTCCTACATTAATATTTAAACAGTTTTGAATTCAGGTCAGAGTTGTTGTTTCTTACTTTCTTTAATCTGAGGACATTTAGGCTTGCAGGAAAGCTTTCCCTGTAGCAGAAAGGTCCTGCACAGTTTGACACTAAGGTTTAAGCAAAACCTACTTATGGTTTCTCCTTCATTAAACATAAAATAAGACTAAGATACTCTGACTGGGACACAGATGAAAAGAGAAAGCAGGAACTGCTTCAATGAGAATGTGACAGAAAAAGCCTGTCTGTGAGCTATATTTTACATAACTGCACAGTATCATTTTACTTACGTCGTAAATTTGTTCTTACTGTACTGTATCTTACTTTCAGTATTTTTGTCTTTGTATTAATATGGATGTTCACATTTACCTTCAGTTCCCACTGAGACAACTGAATTTCCTCCTCTCTATTCTAATCTGATCGGTGCATCACTGAGGAAGAATGTGGAAAGTCTTTGCAGGTCCTGATAGTAAGTTACGGGGAAAATAATTAATACAGACATCTTGGTGGCAAATCAATACAGTACTATCCTCAACTATCCTTTACTCTTCATTACGCAAAAATCAAACGTTTGTTCCAATCATCGTCAAGCTTCTCGTCCAGAAGGGAGGAAGACTTGTCGAGTTTCTGCACAGAAAACCTTCATGCTCCCAACCTGCTGATGGATTGATTATTCATACTTAAATTAGCTTTCTTCACAATTACTGCTCTTGGAAAACACATTATTTTCTGGATTTTGTCACTTCAGATTTCAGAAGTGTCCTTACTGAAGGACACTGCAGGTGAACTGTGATTGAATTTGAGATTGCTGATTAATTAGTGTTTCAACTTGAATTCAAAACATTTTTCATGTTTCTTTATCAGCTCCTTTTACTGTAGAATGTGCATTCGTTATAACACTTTGTCACTTTCAATTAATATATGTTGTGTTCACATGAAACAGCTTGTCTTTTCTTATCTTGCATGATTTGTAGGAGACATTTTTCATCCAGTGTTTCAAATGTTGAAATAAATGTTTGTGTTTTGAAAGATGAAGTCATGGGGCATCAATGTCATTTCAAGAATTTGCAATCACAGTTTTAATGGAACATCCATGTCTGACAAAAAGAAAGAGTACTCTCAAGATGTGGCTGGAGGGCATCTTTTTCTCCGAGTAAAAACAAATTTAGCATTCAGAGATGAGGACTGTTATCATGGGTTGAAAAGCTAAGTCTGCTTGTCAGAACCTCTTCAGAATTCAGAAAACAACACCTACTCAAGTATAAACCAGGTATTCAAGCAAAACATGAACCACAACACAGCAAAAATGGTAGTTATTTCATCAAAAAAACAACAAGGTCTCAAACTATTTATCCAACCAAGTGTAGTTTATGTTCAGCAGTAACAAAGTTGGCTTCAAAGGAAGGTCAGGGAAATGCTGTGTAAAAGAAGTGACTGCCAAAGTTTTCTTCTCAAGGTGAAAGCGTTTGGTAGAGATGCTATTTTATGATGTCAATTTGTGTTTACAGAGATGAAAGGCAAAAGGACAAAGACAGACTTTCATAGCAGACTGAGTACGAGATGTGAGAGGAGGATGATAGAAGTGGACTGTTTGACTCCACTGTGAACATGATTAATAAAAATGATGGTATGAAAGAATATAGGCTAAGTTAAAGAAATAAAAATAAAGACTGTGAGCAGTGATCTAAGTGGTTCCACAAGCAGAGAATAACGATGGAGCTACTGTTTTCAAACGCTCATCATTGTTTTTAGCTTTAAAATAATGAATTATTGTCTTTTTGGGTGCAATGACAAACATTAAAGGGGACATATTATGCAAAATTCCCATTTCACACATTTTTGTACTTTCATTTGGGTCTCAACTGCTTCTAAGAACAGCCCAAGCATTTAAAAAAAAATAAATAAATTTATCCAGCCAGTTTTTGGCAATAAGTTCATGTTTTTTGGTGTCTGGAAAATGAGTCGCTTCAAAAACATCCAAAATGAAATATCACAAATCAGCTAACATGGCCCACCACCTAGCAAACCCAGTGATGCCCAACTCGTTACCAAGCAACCCAAGCAGATCTCCACTACATTCCGTCAACAGGTTTTACGACTGTCTGCGCTGTACAACTGCTGCAGGAAAAGACAAGTGTTTAGTTTTAGACTTACCATCCAGAAAGCACTTGCTGCTTTCTTGGTGGCTGTTCAGGAGGCTCCACTTATGCTTTTCAAAGAGGTGCGGTTGTATAATTGCGTATATTTAAGTTTGAGGATAAAAGTATGATTCTGACCCTTGGTGGATAATAGTAGTTGTAGAACACCATAATTGCAAATTTGTGAATCTATTACTGATTTTTGATTCAGTACATTTGATCTGGTGTATTCTGGCAACGCCTCCAGAAACCAGTCCAAAGAAAGCCTAAATACCAAAACTGATTTGAAATTCCTGCCAATGATGACTGTAACTATTCCTCAATATGTTATGTTAGATTTTTTTATATCAGAGCTTTGCAGCAGTGTCTTCTAATACAGCTATCAAAGAAGATTGTCTTGTATTTTAAAATAAGTTTCTTTTGAGATTTTTCCTCTCAATGTTTTGTACAAGAAATGAGGAGAACTGAAAGATAGAACAAAAGCTTTCTTTTTAAACCAACACAAATAAAAACAAAGAATTGTGTTCTTTCATCAAAGCAGTATGTAAATGGCGGCACTCTCAGGATATTATTCCTGGAGGACTCACAATAGCAACACAGTTGAGTTGCTGAGGGTTTGCTGTTTATTTCCTTTTTTCAATACCGCTGTCTTCATAAAGGCTCTGTCAAGCCAAATGAAAAAAAAATAAAAATGTCCTGCTGTTGGGTCACAGATAAAAAATATGCCTTTAATTAAGAAGGGTGTGTGGCCTTTGAGAGAAGTTACTCGGTTTGAGTCGTGGGAGCTTGTAAGTCCTGCCCCATGCACAGAAGAGCATGCATGGTGGTTGGTCGTGCGTATTTATTATGATCTTGGGTGTATTCCTTGGAAGAAGCAAATGGAAGATGTGGAAAGAGGAATGCTGTAAATGTTCCTTGAAATATGGAGCCGCTAAAAGCAGAAGTTTCTCATGAGTAGAAATGTTGCTAACAGAAAGCAGCGCTGGAGTCAAACAATTCTTACAGACAAGAAGAATGTTGGCTATAAGGCAGCAGTCAGATTTTTCTTTCGGAAATAAAATAGAATTATATAAATAAATTTTTCATATGAAAGTGATTTATTTAAATGATTCCGGTTGCAAGAGGCTGGGAATTTTCCTGGAACAGGCACCAGAGTCCACAAGTAGAAAGAGAACAGTTGTTCAGGCAGCAACCGAAGCATCTGACAGTCAGAATAGTGAGTGATGGTCCACAGACACAGAGCATACCTCATTAACATATTAAACATCTGGACTTTACAGAGCTTTCTTTTGCTTTTATTCATTAAAACTACATCATTTTCATTACTCACTAGTTAGTTCTGGAAAAACAGTGCTGCCTGTCATTTTAAGTAACTGAAACTTTGGAAACTGAGACGTCCCTAAAAAAGAAATGAAGTAAAGTTTTATAGATTAGAACACTTCTGACCTTTACACAGAGGTAGTGGTGTTGACGTACGCTGCTGAGGGCTTGTTTTCTAACTAATACAACGGTGGAAGAGGCATGTCACTTTCCCCTGCGCCCCCATTTCATTCTAACAGAGCCGTTGTTCACCTCTTTCTCTGCCTCTACATTTGAAGGCGCTACTAAAAGACTGTGTTCATTTCATGTTTAGAAATTTCAATTTCTCATATGCAATCAAGAGCTTCTTCAGTCTTTCAAAGAGCAGCTGTCAAGCTCAAACTTGTCTTTCTGTACCTTGCTCCACATTTAATTAAGCAGTGTTTCTTATCAGCATGCAGTAAACAGACAGCATGTAGAAGCCACTGTTTCTGCAAATAGTGTGAAATAACATCATCATAATATGGTAAAAAAAAAAATTATAAAACACTTCAGCTTTACTTCTTTGTGGCAAGGACAAACATGACTCAGACCTTGCTAAATGTACTGGCTCAGATTTCTAGTTTCCCTTTTTGACCTGCTAATTATGTTGCTTAATAACCACCTAATTATTCACACAGGTTGAAAGATTCAAAATCTGCAGGGGTTTCCTTCAATCAAAATTATGAAAAAAATATAGGATTCAACATTAGAAATAGTAAGTAAAGTGAAGGATGTTCACACTGGAAAATGTCTTTAAATAAATGTACTATTGGAATGAAAGTCGGTTTTTCACCTGCGTTGGAATCCTTTTAAACCTGCAGGTGCATATCCGCTGCTGGCAGCTGGGGGGGGTTTCTGTTGGCCTTTCATCATTTTTTGCTGCCAGGGGACACATCACACTATGATGAATATGTCACTTTGTGTGTGAGGCTGATTAACATTTAAGTAACAATTTGAACAAGGCTTCTTTAGAGAGTCAGGAATGTATGAAGTGTAATCCAACCTGCATGAGCGACACCTCAGGAACAGCTGCAGGTCTTTTTATTTCTCTCTTATTTATAAATGAAGAAATATTTATGTGAATTAAAACAGAACTGTTATGACACATTGAGGCAGTACCATGATAACACTAATGGCTTTGTTTTTAGTAATTTAATCTAAAGATTTCATTTACAGCACCTTAATGTAAGAACCTTGTTTTTCTTTCAATTTCAGAAATAATTGGAAGTAAATATTTCATTTGTCAATATGTTTATTAGGTTTGGTCATGCATTTAAATATGTAAAATGACAAGTGAACAGACACAAAGTGAGATGGAAAGATGGGGTAGGGATGATCTCATCAGGAATGATCTCATCCTCTTTGTATATGTGGGTGATTCCTGGAGGGAGATGCTGGGAAGGTCAACCACTGGAGGAGGGGAGTTACCCTCTCCTTTCTTTCCCACAGAAACTTTGCTCCCCACCCCATGCACACACACGCTGAGCTTTTGTGTCTGACTTTGATCTAGCACTGTTGCCAACATCAAAAAGTTCTCTGTCACCCGTAGCAATGCTGCACAGCGATGTTAAAGAAAAGGTAAATGTGTGCAGAAAATGCAGCAGGAAATATGAGGTTAGTCTACTGGTTGAAGCTAAATTATTCATATTGTTTTTGAAAGCAAAGACAAGGAAGATGAGAGAGCAAGAGATACGTTTGCTCTTTACAGGTTTTGTATGCACAGCCCCATCCACAAAGATGTAGAAAACATCTTGAAAGTTATTGATCTTTTTCCACTGAAAATTGGAGAAAGATCCAGTCTTTAACTGGATCCTATTTAGTTGGGGGGAACTAAATAGGATATATATGTGTATATACTGTATATACACATATAAGTTGTTTTAAGACTAAAATGGTTGCGCTATTTTCAATACTTCTTACAAGCCCCTAAAAATAAATGTAATTTATTGTGATTTGTTTGTCTTGCAAAGTAGAGCCATGCTAGTGTGCAATTCTTATAGATACTAGGATATTTTAGACATAAACCTAGAGACTTCAACTAAAAATCTAAAATGGTTAATTTTGGGTCTTTCAGAAAGATAAAGAACCAAAACATGTGCCCAGATCCACACAGAAATAGTTCATCAGCCACAACAACAACCTTCTTCTTGTGCCATCGCAGCATTCAAGCCTAAATCCTGCGAACATTTTCAATAACAAGAGACTGTTACTACCTTTGCCTAAAATTTGGTAAAGAATAGACCGTTATGTTCAAATTTAAAATTTATTTTTTTAAAAGTATAGTTTGTACATTAATCTGTTTTCATTCATGAAATGTTATTCAAACATTTCATTTCATTCACGACAAAATGACAATATAATTATGAGGCAAACCAGTTTTTTTCTTTTCCCAGGAATATAAGATTTTAAAATGTTTTTCTGTTTTCTCTTCTCCCTTCTTTCCCATTTTGAAGAGTGGCCAAGAAAATTTAGCCACATAGAATGGGAAGAAGACACCATCTTTGGCTCTCTAGATATCCAATAAAGTAGTTTTTCTTTTTTATATGAGTAAAACTTCCTATCATTATTCTCTTATCACTCACATTCTCTGTTGCAGAAATATTTAAAAGGGAACAACATTTTGGTTGCCTGTTTGACAACCTCTTATGGTGTAGGACACAGGATTTGTAAGAGAATCTACACAGTTGCAGTTCAAAGAACAAAATAATGCACACAGTAATAATACAATCATATTTAATAATACACAATAAACATAGAAGAAAACGTTCTTTATGTTCTGAACAGTTAGATTTATATGACAGGGGCTGAAACCACAGAGCCGTCTTTGTCTAAGGCTTCACTTTGAAGTAAAGTGAGTTTTTTTTCTTCCATTTTGTCTGTGCTGAATGCTGCGGAAGAAATCAAGGACGTTTCTCAGAACTTCACCTCTTTCCTTTGTAAGCAGCTGAAGCTGACTAATTTCAGTGGAGATAACTCTTTTCAAATGCTAACTCCTGCAAATTACAGTTAAATGCTGTAAAACCTTTCAGTCATTTCAATTAAATGAACTCAGATAGAAAAGTGAAGGTTACCAATATATGATGTGTATAACCTAAAGTGGTGCAGATGTTTGGTGATATACCTAGAATCCCTGCACAGTTCCATAAATAACTACAAAGCCACTATTGAACTCCAAAGGTTCTTCATTAAGTGAAGAATCTAATTTTCATGTGTGAAATAAAAAGAGGTAGAACAACATAAGTGATTCCAACACATGGCAAGGTCAAAATGATAAGCACATATTCAATAATTATATGTCTATAATGATTCTGACAATTATAGATACCTCTAGTAAAGAGGTGAACGTAAAGAAGCAGTTTTAGTTTGTGCTGCAGTAGTTTTATCTAACAGTGAAGAAGTCATCATCTTTGACATTTGACTCAAATGTGTGCATTGAAAATGCTTTAATGACATTCAATAAGGAAATGTGACGAATGTTATTGTGTGTAGAACCAGATTTTTGTGAAAAGCATTTATTTTTAAATGTGGCAATTTCTCCTACAAAAAAAGTGTAATAAAATCAAAACATGAACTATGTTACAATTATGAGATAAGTGTATTTTAAGTTTATTTTTTGTACATTTTTTACCAGAAGTGGCAATAAATCCATGTTCGAAGAAGAGCTTTTGAACTAATAGGAGAATGTAGAATTACATTTAAGATCAGAACATAATGAGTCAGATTAACAGTACTAAAATCACAACCTCTAAAAATTTTTGTTTTTAGAGGTTTTTGTTAAGTTCTGGATCAAACATGCTGAAGTAATATTTTTAGCTTAACTGTCATCATTTATAAGTTGAAAGTCTTTATCATTAACATAATATAATTAACTTTTCAAGAATATTTCAAGAATATATTATGTTGTATATGAATTTATTTAGCTCAGTTTAATTGCAATCTTTTTTTATGATCATGGGAGTTTGAGGTTTTGGTTCCATTCATGTTTCTGTTTTAATGAGTTACTCGTTATTGGTTCTTCTTGTCTTGTTAATAGCAGTTCATTCCTTTATTTTAGTGTATTCATTCATTCATTCATTCATTTCAAACAGGAGTCAATAGCATGTTAAGTATTATTGCACCAGCTTCTTACGTTGAATTTTCTTTTGAGTATTAGACATACTCTTCAAAAAAACTCTATGAATAGGGACGTTTTCTGCAAAAAAAGAAAATTGAAACTACGTTGCACAAAACAAATCTGGAAATGCTACTAATCTGCTGATACCATGGCGGGAGTCCATGGTATTAGAAATTAAAGATTGTACATTTATGATGCTCCAAAGCACTTCACAATGGGAAATGCAGGTGACCAGAAACAAAATTGAAGCAATGCAAATTGAAGTCTTTAAGTTTGGTAATCTGTGTTGCCTTCCTTATCTGTCTAATTGGACTACATGATATTGGAATATCTTGCGACAGAGATAATAATGATTAATATTGTGATGATCAGTTGCAATCTGTGGGTCTTTTCTTGTTTCCTCTCCTCCTCATCTGCACTTCATTCACTTTAACATTGTGGGCAACACCATTTGTGTCCAGTATGAGCATCTGCTGCCATGAGACTCTGCCCAACTGACTAAAGATTACATTAGCATGAAAAATACAAGTTCATAAAACTTGGAATACGTTAGTCTTTGTGTTATGAGGATTGCTGCGCGCTGATATTGTGATGACGACGTGTTGTGCAGGCCTACCATATAGCGCATTTACCAAGGTAATCAGGTATGTATGTGCCCAGAAACCTATGTTTTCATGAATAGTATCTTGGGTGGTTTGTGTTGTGCTCCAGCTAGTCATCTAGCAAGGACGAGGTTTGCTCATGAGTAATGTCTTTATTCTCAGGGATATAATAAAACTTTGACTCCAATATGTGAGCACCAGAGCTGCAGGAATGAGCATTTTTCTTACAAAATGGTAGAACATGACATACTGGGAATAATTTCAGGGAAACTTAAGGAACATTGCCTTTACTGTTAGAACAGGAAGCTACCAGATCACAGTCTCAGTGTAATGTTTATTCAACCTGATTTGGAGGTTTGTGTTGAAACATAAATGCTCCTTCAGGTGATGATTTCTTAACTCAAAATATACGAGATATTGGCTTTCGTTTTCCTTCCAGGTAACAGCCTTTTGGGACGAAAAAGTTTGTTCAGAGGAGCCAGATTTCTTTTTTAATAACTTCCTGTTTTTTAATCTAATAAAATTCAGTAAGGATTACCATGACCTGAATGAATGAGAATTGATACGGATGAATGCTTAGAATGAATTTATAAAGTTTAAGCAAAATGTCTGGTCTAATCCATTTTTACATTCTTGGTGACTCTGATACGTTTCTTGGGACCCAAGGCTGCAAATGTAAAACAAGGATATTAAATAATGCACAGCGACCAGCACAGCACAACATGAGTATAAAAGTTTATATATCACTTTGAAAGATTTTGAGAACGTAAAAAATATGTTGGTGTCAAAAGCGACAACTGAATTTTTCAACATGTTTACTATTTGTTTGTGTTGTCTTATAAATATTCGAGTTTCAGATTTATCTGGCTGTTCCCAAAGTCCAAAAGTAACAAAATGGAAAAATGATCCAGGAGGCAAAATACCACAGGGCGTGTTAATGTAGTGAATTACTTTTGTAAATAATTTTTGCACAAAATTAAAGGGGAAAATATTCAGAGGGGAGTTTAGTATTCAGGCAGCGAGTTTAAAACATGTTCAGCTATATAATTATTCTCATATTTTTATTCCACTGGAGAAATAATTACAGAAAGCTAAAAGTAGCATATCTGGAGAAATGTTCATCTTATCTTTAGATATGATGCATTTTTAACTTTACCACTAACATGGTTGTTACAGATCAATATACTGAATCTGTTAATCAGATAAAATATAACTGGCAGATAATTATTAAAATGATATCCACATTTAAGCAATCGAGTTATTGAATGTCTTTTGTCTGTATGACATTTAATTATTGTTCGAGTTAAATTGTGCAAAATATAAATTACATTTAAGGCCGGACACTTTTTTAAAGGATTCATCACGGTCCAATTTTACTACACTTCACAAAAGTAAGTCTTTTTCACAACACTGTATGAACTTTATCTCTAATCTTACTGATCATCTTCTCACTCGTCCTGATCTTCTATTACCATGACTAAGGCAAATTTTAACGTTGAAAATTAAGCTGAGAATTGTGATTCCTGCTTTTATACCAACTTGCTACATTTCTACAGTAAAACGTGATGGTGGCAGCATTATGCTTTGGGGTTTCTTAAGTTTCTCCTAAATTTGTTTTCTTAAGGTGGATAAAGTTGTTAATTTCTAATTTGTCCTAAAATACTGATTAATTTTCACCCACATTCATGTTATCCTAGTAGGTTTGATCGTTGCATACCTTACTCTCTCACCATTTACTATCTGCCACGCATTTGGGGAAAACCAAACTTAAAGTAATTTAAAGTAAATAAATACTAATTAAAAAGATAAAAGATTACCAAGAGAAACTCAGGCATATTGAATGCAATAAATTGTATCTGCATGCAGGGAGTTCCTTAAAAATTGTCTGTTTTTCAACAGCACCTATAATGGGTGAAATATCATAAGCGCTGACTGGCCTAAGCAGAGATCAGAACCAAAATAAAAACCCGTAATCAGGTTTTGGTTGACCTGTATCTGGAACTGACCAGAGGAAACGTCCAAACAGGAGATATTATTATATCTCACATATTTTGAGAACGACTGTGAGGAAAAAAAAAAAAATATGCTAAGATGAGGTTTTGTGTGCTGAACCACTTCAACCAAGGGAGACTGAATGCTGTAACTCAAATCAAAGGATGCTTCAATAACAATAGTTTTAGTTCAAGAGTGTGCTCATCTTGCATATGCAAACAAGATTGTTGCACCTTTTTTTATTTAATATATTTCCCCCACATTGTTTTTTTCTGTATTTGTAAAAGAGAATTGCAGGATACATTCACGCATGAAACCTCCATAAACATCAAACTGAGGATCGTCAGTGAAGAGCAGAGAAAAGTTCCTCCCAGTGGAAAATAGCATTCCTCTTCATATCCTAACACTTGTCTCTTTGTTTTCTTCAAGCCTCAGGCTGTAGACAAACACATGCACAGCAGTGTGTGAGTGATCAGAATAAGGAATGAGGTCTGTGGCATTGTACACCTGACCTCCTTACAGCTGAGCCTTGTAACGATATCATGGTGCCCCATGCTGTTGTATCGTGTCAAATGACTGGAGTCTTCTACTGCTCCTGTGGGGATGTAGATGACTGATGTATTATTTCATTTTTCTGCAGGCTGAATGTGTTCGTTTTTGTTTTGAGTAATGTTGTTGCTGCTGGCTAGAAGACCAAATATTCAACAGGAGCAATTCAATGTTTTGGCAACATATTGTTTAAAGGTTTGGAGAATGGCAAATATCCAAACATTAAGTGCAGAAGGAAAGGAAAAATGGCAACCTGTGTAAGAGCATGAGAACAACAAACATAAATATGATGTTAGAGGTTCATTTATAGAGATACCTCATTTAACTTTGCAGTATTTAGAACAAACTGAGCCTAACAAATAACATGCAATGACGGTTTTTTTAACTTTCTGTATGCTGAAAAATAGTCTTAATACTATAATTTATATAACATGCAGCATATTGTCAAACATATTCCCCTTTCTGTCTTCAAACACATGTACACTTCAGTGATGCCATTTGAACATATGACAGCTTCATCTCTTCCAGGAAGGCTACCCAAAAACTTTAGGAGTGTTTACAGGAATTTCTTAATCATTCTTCCAGAAGTGCGTGTGTGAGGTTTAACAAAAATATTAGATTGAGCCTTTTATCAGGTTCAGGACAGGATTCTGGGACGTCCATCAAGTTATCTCATACCACACAACCATATCTTTATGAAATGTGCTTGTGTGAGTGTGAAATTGACTAAAATGTCTCCTTAATGCTAAAGATTAAGGAGTGTACTGGAACTAGGGGACTGAGCCCATTCTCCTGAGAAACACCATGCCATAGTACGCTTTGCACCAAACTATATCCAAGCGACCTCATAGTCAGGCAAGTGTTGATCTCCAGGCAGCTGCCAAAACAAGACTCATCCATTGGACTACCAGACAGATACGCATGATTTGTAACTCAAAGATAACATCCCCACAGCTCCAGAGATGTAAGGGTTGGATACAGCTGCTTGGCCATAGGAATGCATTATGTGAAGCTCTCTACAAAATGTTCTTGTGTTATTCTGGAGGTTTCCACGGAAAAAACAATCCGTAGTGCTACGCTTTGCTTCATCCAGACAATCTGGACTCTCAACTATTGAGAAACAATTGTTACAACTGGCTCAAGGTCATAACAAAAACGGGAGCCCATGCAATGGTTAAAGTGCAGAAAAAGGAATATTTATTAACAAAAACTACATTGGATTGTGAACATCAGTATCAGTGGTGAAAGGCAAATGCTTGGATGTGGTGTATGAGTGCAAATGGAAGTGTTGAAGTGCAAAAACAAAGACAAACTCAAACGTGCAAAAGGAGGGGAGCTGAGGCCTGGCAACAGAACACAAGCGTCAAGTGGCAGAGTGGATGCCGAAGGCCTCCCAGGAGGTGGAGACGGCCGGGTTTAAATACTCTGTGCTCCAAACCAACAGATCAGCAGCACCTGTAAATGGGAGGAGCACAAAGGCAGACAACAACACCTGCAGCCCAGCCCTTAAGGCCCAGGGCTGTAACACAATTGGAGGCGCAGACTCTGCTGAAGTTTAAATTTTACCCAGTCTCTAATGTTTGCCTGTGATGTATGTAATACATGTTCAAAGCATTGCAGTCAGGTATTCCAGATTCCCAAGCTACAGTTTATTTTGTACTATATGAAACGATACACAAACAAGAGTCTCATTCCACAGAAAAATCATTGAATAGGTGAATCCACTGCATATGCTGTTGGATTTCACATTGACTTCAAAGTTTCTGGTGATTTCTGTAGAATTTTCTGACAAGGAAAACAATGTCAGAATCATGCTGGGATGTACTGCCACTGCTACAGCTTGCTTGTTCATACTAACTAAACAGAAGCAGTGTAACATTGCATCGTGTGAGCTGTCAAAGAGACTGCCAGCCAAACAGAGTCGAGAGACTGACAAAGGAATTGTGTCTAGAACAGCGATTCTTGACACTCCAGTTCTTGCTTCAACACATACATTCATTAAATGCAGTGAAAAACTGTTTTGAACAGCATTCCTCCCTTTGCATGACCAAAACCGTATTCCCAGGTATGGAAACAGCAATAATGCTGCCCTGAATGGCAAACATTAAAATGGTCATACATACCTAGAGTTTAAGGTCATTATTTTTATTAAGTGAGGACATCCCAGCAACGTTGATTACTCAGAATTTAATGAAGTGTTGAAAAGGGTCATAAAATAATCTATTGCAAATCTAAACACACAAAGCCTTAAACCAGTTCTACTCTGGGGCGTGCAAAGAAGAATGAACAAAAAGGTCATTCTAGATGGGCAGGGCTGGGAAAGACAATCAGCATCAAGTCTGGCTCTACAAAGTATTGACTGAACACACACATAGTCTAACTACTATTTGTACATTTATGTGTGGAACATTTGGAAAAATGCCTTTTTCTTCCATTTGACAGATTTTCTCCACTTTTTATTGGTCTTTTATATAAATCCCCCCCAAAAAACAGCATGAAATTTCCAGTTGCGGTGTGGTGGGCAAGACAAGGTACAATTTAAATAAAATAAATGCAAAACCCAGAGTTGTCAAAGAGATTTTTCTTTTCTCACTTTCTTGTCCTGCTACTCTTCAACTTATCATTTTACCATCAGCAAAAGCGAAACACATTCCTTTACATTTCTTAAAGCTACTGACTGAAGTGAGTTTAAATCTGACACAAAGTAGAACAAGTGGCTAAATCTCTCCCTTTTCATCTAAAGCCCAGTGAAGAGATGAATCCCCCCTGGCTCTCTCTGCAGCCTAAAGTCAAATATATGTTGGGTTAAAATCTCAGATGAAGAAAGCGTAAAGAGACCCTAATTTGAAGTGAAAAAGAGGGGGAGGGTATGTGGACTTCAAGGCTTTCTTAGCTTCCCCATCCACTTTTGTTGGCAGCTAACTGGAGTAATTGGGATGTGGATGAGACAGTGATCAAACGAAACCTTTGCACCTCCATCACTGTTAATGAAAGCTCAACAAGCAAATACAGAACTGCCAAGCCCTTTGTAGTCACACAAGTATATGTGTTTGAATGCATCTGTGGAAGCAGGCCTGTTTGTGAGGGTGTGTACTGTAAGTGTGGTTGCACAGATCCACTGTGATTGCTGTGGTTATTTTTAAGGCAATTATTTTGTTTTTTGGCAGCGTCAGTCAATCAGACTGACTCGGTCTGCATTCAGATAAGTCGTCTAACAGCACAGATACAAAAAGTCAAGATTTCTCACTGTCTGTGTGTTTGTTCAGTTGGCTTATCGCTTTGGAGGCAATGTAACACCTCAGGGGGTTTGAATTCAATTATCAACAAAATTATAGAGAAAAACAAAATTCACAATGTGTTTATTTCACGGAAAAGTAATTATTCTAGACTCTGGGGGATTTAGATAAAGAACAATACTCTGTGCCTTCTAACATTGTTACTGCTGGGGTGTGTCAGTCTGCGTAAGACTCTTGAGAGATGAGAAGTAGATTTGGGAAGAGGGGATAAAAAAACTTTGTTGACAGTGGATTTTCTGAACTCCAGTACATGTCTGTCATGTATTAATAGTTTCTGCTGTTGAAACTCTTGTTTCATTCTTGACTAAAACATACATAGCATGAAACAAATATGTAGTGTGTAGTGTCCCTCCACACATTTTTAACAGTAAAATGTCATGTTTTGCAGGTTTACATTTCAGATATTTCCACTTTTGGATGGGAGGATGGGTAGAAAATACATACGTACAATATCAATACCAAGAAAACCTTTTCCAAAAATATGATTCTGTACAACTCATCTTAAAAACAAACATTAGTCAGAACAAAAATGTAAAAACTAAGAAACTGCTACAATCTTTTTTTGCATAGTTGTGAGCAGTCATAAACTAATATTTTATAGAAACATCTTTTAGAGTGCAAAGTTATAGATTGTTTACTGTTAATGTTTTTCATTCCAGTGTTTCTATGGCTGGTAGATTCAGAAAGAGAAGTTAATATGTGTAGCAACGTTTCCAAATATTCACAACATTCTTCACAAAGATATTATAAATATCAAAGCCTGACTTAATTAAAAAGTGAATAAAAATATGACAAGCTGGCTTTTCACTGCTCTTTTCTGCAAGGTTTTTTAATGTGTCATTCTCGTAATCATGCAATACATGGAAATTTACTATTAGACTTGAGCAGCTGTGTCCATCGAAATTCTCATAAATAATAACCATCCTTTCAAAGAAATAGCTGGGAGCCAAATGCAGCAGCTGAATGACAGAAAAATGAAGCATTTCTAAAATAAAAAATCCTTATCGTCAGTTTATTAACAACACCACAGCAATATCACTAATTCTAATGAGTTATTCATAACATTATAGCTGCAGGAAACTGAGCAACTGAGAAACAGTGTCATGTGCTGAGCAACTGCTTTATTCTAAATGGCATTAACAGGGAAACCAGGTGAAAAGTAACACCCTATAGCAGAACAACAGGCATAATCTGATAATAAAATATTGCTTAGTTGGTACCTATAGAAGGCTTAATATTTAGTTTCTTTGAACAGCCTTCTTGATCTGACAGCTTAGCTTTTACACAACCTAAATGAAATCACCTCTGAGAACCTCTTGTTACATACACTGTAGCTTCTCAATTCCAATAGTTGACCTGCATCTCTCCACAGTGTCAGTCTGTCAGCGCTCCCACAGGGAGGCTAAAGGCAGTAATAACCAGTGTGATGTCTCTGCTGTCACTCAGTGTTTGTTCAAGTGTGCCTGAGTTTCTTTCTCTGTGTATTACTTCATATGTTTGTCTCAGCATGTTTGATGTTTCACTTAAGTGACAAAGAGAAACACTTCTGTCACATATAGCTGGGGCATTAACTCTTTCCTGCCATACTGCACAGCCATCTGTTTCTCCAACTAACCCCCAGTGGCAACATGTGTCACAAACTGTCGCTGACACTGTAATGACATCTTTCAGAAACTCATGCTATGGACAATACTTGGTAGATTTATTTAAATCTTACAAACAAGTAATTGTTGATAGGTTAGTTTGCATTTGGTAAGCAGACACTAATGCAGTTGGAGCATTTTGGCACACTGTAAAGGCATTTACCTTCAGTTAAATTTTATTTTATTTATATAGAACCAATTGACAAAAAAATTCTTCTAAAGGCAAATGGGTATGATTCATATTCAGTTTTGAACTTTATATGTGAAAGAAACACAAAGGACAGTGAATAATTTTGTCAGTCTTCTGAAAGCAAAAAAGAAACGCATTCAAACAGAGAAGCACTGAGCTAGGAGTACTTACTATGGAAATAAAAACCAATTATGGTTTATAGGTATTGGCAGCAACAGGTCCATCAGTGCTTTCTTCCTTGAAAGAGAAACTGTAAAGTACAGAATGACAGAGGCAGTAGTACTTTTATGGATAAGAAAAACAACAACAGCACACATTGTTAATGACAGCATTAGATTATTTTGGTATTTTACTGCGTTTTGTGGGTAACATGGCACAGCATCGGCAACATTCCTGTACTTGCAGGAGCTGTTTTTTTTACTTGCCATATCCCTGCAAATCCTGAAAATTCCCATTTCTCC
Source organism: Xiphophorus couchianus (assembly GCF_001444195.1). Lineage (NCBI taxonomy): Eukaryota > Metazoa > Chordata > Actinopteri > Cyprinodontiformes > Poeciliidae > Xiphophorus > Xiphophorus couchianus. The sequence goes on from NC_040233.1 coordinate 26,489,598, forward strand.
TATCCTTTTCACTCTCAGGGCATAGTTGATCTTTTCTTCCTGCATCAGCTACAGAAATCTCATCAGCAATCAGATAACTGCAGCTCAATCTTTTCCAGGCAAAACTTAATTTATCCAATATGCAGGTCTGTTTGGGTCGTGTCATCAATTTTCCACATGCGCTACAGTCATTCAGACTCTGTCACTGTTGAAATTAAAATGTGAGTGTGTAAAAATAAAATGTTTTTTATTATTACTAATTTAATCGACTCTAATATTTAATAAATAAAATAAATAAAGTGTGTTTTTTATCCACTTTGATATTAAAAAAATTTTAATCCACATATTTTTGTCACTAGTTTCTCAATTGTCAACTGTATATCGTTTTTATAACTTCATATTTTGTGTTTTTACGATGCAAAGTACTTTAAACTGCCTTGTTGCGGAAATAAATAAACGTGTGACGGAGCCGTCTCGAGCTGTGACGTAGTCCTACGGTAAAGTCCGACATACAAGCACACACGCACGCAAACAAACATGCACATCCAATGTAACTTACTTTTTGGTTTCAGCACAAACTGGCGCGGTTCGTCGTGGGTGTTCCTGCCTCAGTTGTCATATCCATTATGGCTTGTAATTTTCAGTGTCAAACATTTTCCCGGTTCAGATATTCAAGCAAAGTTATTTCCGAGTTAAAGCGCGCGGGAGGAAATCGCGTGATGGATATTGACGTCATTAGGACGAGTGTTTTCTATTAAATTGAGTATTGTATCTTTTTCAGTATTATGAATAATTTATTTATTTTGTATACTTTGATATGGGTTTACTTGAGTTAGACATAATTTAGTTTTTTTTTATTATTTATTTATTTCTGTTTTGTCTTCTCGTGGGCGGAGTCAGAGGCTATAAAAGAGGGCTAAGCAACGCAAGGAGCCAGTCTGAGTTTATCTTCCCAATAAGTCACACTGAAGGCGATGGACGTTTGAGCTGCTGCAAAGGTATTGCTGTTTATTTTGTCTGTTTGTTAACCTGCCTGGATGTCCATTGTAAACAGGCTGCAAAGTTTCTTCAACTTTTTTTCACCTGAAGACTAGCGCAGTAAATACCATCTGAAATGAATTACGACATTGGCCTGTCATTTTTGTCCAAGCATAACAGAGTGCCGTCACAGATAGATTGATATTTATCTTGTTTTAATTGTGATTTCTAAAAAGAATATTCATAAAATATTTAATTGCATCATGTTTAATAAACACGACTCAAAAATGTTGCATTCTGAAATTCCACACCCTGATCTCAACGACAAATGCGTAATGAGTATGAACTATTATGACTGCAATGGTAAATAAGACCATTTTTTTGTGCATCTTTTGAGTTTGTCAACCAGTTCGTTGCACAAAAGAAAAAAAAATCCAACACATACTTTCCTTGTTTTGCTTAATTTTGGTTGATACAATAAATATTGGTAAACTATTTAACAAACATGAGGCTTTTTGTCTCTGCAGCAGCAAAAGTTCTGCAATAATTCTGTCTGATCTCAATTACAAACACAGATGAGTCTGACCTGCTATGCCTGCAATGGTTCAAAAAGTGCAGCTTCTTTTTCTCCGCCAGCCCAGCTTCAACCTGTAGGCGCTAAGAGAGATGCTATGTTCACTCCATCACATGCTGACAGAACATTTCCATCAGGAGTGATGGCATTGCGGGGCAGATGCCAAATTTCATCTGTATTCAATCATAAGTATTTAAAGCATGAGTTGTCTGACTGAAGTCAGGCAAATCAGAAGCAACCATTTATTAATGGTTTTCAGTTTTATCCAATTCTGGAGTTATTGTCTTACTTCAAACAAGTACAAAGACACCGCAGTGCATTCATGATGTAATATTTAAGAAAGAACTTTACAATGGATGGAGAGCTCAAGGAGTCAGTGTGTGGTATACATGATTTGTGTGTGTGTGAAAGAGAGAGGACTGCCTCCTGGGAGTTTCCCTCACTCAGCAGTAATGAGCTGTGCAGACAACATTTTGCTTATAGGCCTATAAACAACGCACTTATTAAGATGGAAGTCGCCTCGGGCAACCAAGGCTAATTCGGATATATATGCAAGGATTGAGTGCTTTCGGAGGATGGTGTGCGTGTGTGTGTGTGTGTGAGAGTGTGAAAAACGGGAGGCTGGATCCAAGTCAGTCAGGTTGTACACAGTTAAACGATGACAGACAGAGCAGTCTGCAGAGCGTTTGCACCCATATTTGGAGTGATGTGTACAGACAGAGTTAGAGATAATGACACGGTGGATGTTTGTGGAGGTAAAGGGGCAACAGAAAGTGAGTTCTGCAGAATAACAGCGACAGAAGGATAGCCACCAAACAAGAGAGACTGACAGAGTCAGACATAACGGGTATGTCAAGGAAGAAGGGACGCATGCAAACAGAAAGATTTGGAAACTGAAACAGAAAAGAAAGTGGCAAAGCAGTCACAGATGGAGATTAAAATAGAGAGCCGGTGAGTCAGACGTGGAAAGAGGGGCAGAAGGAAAGAGTGAGTCACAGAGATAAAGGGAAGTTGGAGAGAAAAAGTGTAATATACAGAGAGTTTAAACTGAGAGAAGACAGAGACATAAGGACAGAAAAGCTAAAGAAAAGAGGCAAACTGTTAGCGTTAGAGGGGGACCTGAAGTGGAAACTGAGGAGGGCAGAGATGAAAAGAGAATAAAAATCACTTTGTATGGTAAGAATGTTAGATTGAACATCAGAAGCGGTAGGTTTTTTATTTCCAAGTCTTCCTTTTACAAATATCTAAGCTGTTCAACAGATGACACTGTCTAGCCTTCAAGCATTCTTTGTCTCTTTAAATTTTACTAAAAAGAAACTGGTTTCCTTCTAATTTTAAAGTTTTTTTTTATTACAAGTTTGAACTTATAGCACCTGAAATATTATATCCTATGAAATATTACAATGAACTTGGAATCAGGAATGATTCAGCATATTGTGCAGCTCAGCTCTGACCTGCGACTCGTTCATGTTCTGCTATCTTCACTCTGCACACAAAGGTGTTTTTGTCACTCTTACACTGGATAGCAATTAGGAGAAAGAGATTATGCCATTTGTTTTTCAAACACCTTCCTGGAAATTTTTCTCTTCTGTTGGCACCGATTTAACTGTAGGTCTGCTCTTAAATGGCTGGTTAACCTTCTAATGTCCTGGCCAGGCTGTTTTTATTTCTCCTTTTTCTTGTCACCTAGAGAAAATTAACATCTTCTGGCTCTCCAGGGGATGCAGACGTTTTAACTGAGTAGCTTATGGATACGCTGACACTTGCATATTTTAAACTATGTATTTTGGTGCCGACAATAAACATTTCTAAGGAAACCAGTTTGGGGTAAAAGTAAAGAGCTGGCTGCATTTAGCCAGACTGGAATTCCGTAACACAGTGGTTTCCAAATATTTACAAAAGTAGCAAATCACTAAGTAGAGAGAAAGAGATTTTTAAAAAGTGCCACAACCAATTTCACTTTAACTTTTTTCATAAAACGAAGTCATAAATTGAAAGATCAAAAGGTTTTTCACTCACCTCAACCTAGATTGCTGATAAAACCCAATGATTTCCATAGTAAATCACCTGCACTTTTGACCATTTGTACCTTATTAAATTTTTCACATGTGCATGGCACTGTGCAAACCTTTTTTGTGAATATGTCACTATATGAAAATTCAGGCTAAACTGTTCTTAACTTGTGTTACTCTGAACTGGAACACATCTAATTTGGGTTGGATATCACTCTCAGATCCAAGTTCTGACTTCAGAGGAAAATGGATCACAGGGAAAGTAGTCATCACTTCTTGTTCTTCTTTCACTGCCCTCTGCTTTAGTTTAAATTGGGAGTTCCTGAAAATGACTGCTGCACTTCTGTGAAGAAGAAAAGATAAATGTGATTGAACAAATAACCTTTCTGGCTGATACCTCATCATTATAATTCATTTGTTTGTCATTAACTTATGAGAAAATGATACCATTGATATCATTTTTCTGAGTTTGAGAACCATGGCTGTATTCAATACTGACTTAGAGGTCTGGCAATGATTTGAGCACTAAAACTCAGGAGAGGTAAAAGAATATTTATTTACAAAGGAATGCACAAGGCGATCAGCAGATTCTTCTCTGGAACAGCTTCCTAGCCAAACTCTGCAGGAAATACAAATGAGTAATGAGGGCAGCAGAAGGAAATGTTGAAAATGAAGGTGAGGCTTGAACTAACAATATTTTTGTAAAAGGTCTGGATTTAGCAAAATGCTAATTTTCAGAATGAAATGACATTAGACTTACATAGCGCTTTTAGTAGGACACTCAGACACCTGACATGAAATCAGTCATTTCTATTCACGCACACATTTACATGCTGATGATGACAAGCTATGTGGCTGTAGTTCCTCATTACATGATTGAAGTGGATTCTGGGAGTCGGTACCACAGAGACTTAAAATCCAGCATCTGATACTTAAGAAGAAAAAGGGAACTTTTCTGAGAACCAGGAGAAACACAAGTTGTCATTTTACCAGGAACTCTCACCTGCAGGACTGTATAGTGAAGAAAACCTTATGAAGACAGTGAGGTATTAGGATGCCACAACAGGTTGGCCCTCCAAATATGGCTAGGTGCCCTTCCTCACTTTAGGCTCCTTTTCAGAACCAACCATTGCAGAGGCGGAGATTTGTACATGCACAATCCAGAGAGCATTTGTCAAAAACAAGTCATTCACTTAGGAGAGGCAGAATGTTGGTTGGACAATAATCAAAATCTTGAGACATAAGTGGGTTTCAGAGTCACAATAAGAGTTGCTTACAGTACAAAGAGGAAGAAAGCAAGAGGCGGTTGTCAGGGAAACATCATGGACATGACCTGCTCAAAGACTGACAGAAATGACAAACATTCCCACACTGAGTTAAAGCACAGAGAGTTAATATGGGCTGCAGCACAGGTGAGAACAACGAGTTAATCAGCAGGTAAGGGAGGGGCTGTGAGCAGAAAGACCATAAATCATATCAGGAAACACAGTTAGCAGGAAAATCATGACATTCTGTTTATTAAGTGGATTTTCCTACATGTCTTTCCAGTGGTGGAGTCTCAGGTACGTCTCTACGCCGATGATGTAACGCTGATCTGCTAGCTGACATCAAAGGACGTCTGACTGCAGATAAAAAGGCCGGAGGAATGTGAGTTCAAGCAGTCAAAGATCTAATTAAGAGGAGTATAAAAGAAGATCAAAACTCAAAAATAAATACATGGGTGTTAAAGAAATGGACATTAATAAATAATACAACCAAGATCAAAGCTAGTACAAATGAGTATGTATTTAAATAGTCCTCAGATTCTCCTCAGACCCGATTAGGTTTTGATTTTTGCTTTTTCCCCTCCATCAAGGCAGAGCTCAAGTAGAGTTTATGGTGTCAAGTGTGCATATCTGTGTGTCAAATAGGTGAAATGAAATTTCTCTTCTTAAGCACTGAAATGTCACAGGAGATTAATTTTTGTCTGCTGCCTGAGATAGTGAAGCGGTCCTCTGCTGACTTTTGATCATTCAAGGCAATGAAAAGACAGAAGTGTAAATATGTGAGAGAGAGAGAGAGAGAGAGTGAGGGATGAGCAAGGTGATTGCCAGATGTTTTAACAAGATCATTTAACTTTATTAAAAAATCTGTCTTTTCTTCTGCATGTTTTTTGTTGCACTGCAACATACGTTTTCCTCCAGATGTTCTGCCAGCTGATGATAGCATTGCTATCAGTGCTCAGAAATATGAAAGTGTTTGTTAACGTTGGTTCTCTCCTTTTTTTTCTTTCATAGCTGTACGTGTCTTCACACAAACAAATGCAAGCTGATAAACAGGCTCATAAGCGCGTGCTTGTGTAAACAACTGTGCACACATCAACACAAACACTCTGCTGCAGTTTGCACATTCATGCTTACTTGCATAAACAGAATTGAATATGCAAATACATGCATGCATGCAAATATAACAAGCGGTCACACCCGTGTACTGTGACACAGGCAACACACACTTCTCACGTTTGTACGAGGCAGCAGCAATGAAAATGCACGGGCAAACATATGCAGAAAGTAGACCAACTCATGCACATGCTGCTGCTGCCATATGCGCTCCTTCAATCCCCCTTTTTTACTCTCCATCACACACACACAAACACACACACACACACACCCACATGCAGAGTGAGAAGATAGACATTTACGTGTGAAGTCACCAAGCTTGTTTCCATGGAAACCCGAGAGGCAAGATGCTAATGAAAGACTGATTGTGTAACTATGGGAAACATTTACCTGTACACCTGTGTTTGCTAAAACACGCTGCTTAAATCCATGAGAAGGTTCTAAAGTTCACCGGCTGATTCGGGTTTAATAAACAAGAAATGCTTTTCATTAGAAGTGACAGTTCTGTGCTCCTCATCATCAGCAGTTGATCTTAATTTTGCAACAATTAAACACCTAGATTTTATTAAAGCTTTCACAAATCAGCGAAAAATAAATTAACCTCAAACGCCTTATGTTTTCAATTGCCTAATGTTTTCACATTTTGTCACTTGTGTACAACTGAAGTGGAGAGAAAATGATGCATGTTTTTACATTTTTATAAACTCTTGACTGTTTTACCTCTAAATAAAAATTCACATCACTCTCGCTTGCCACATTATTAGTGTTATTTCCTTGCTGGAAGGTGAACCTTTGCCTGAGTCTCAAGTATCTTGGAGTCTTGAAGAGTTGTTTTCGAAGAATGCTTGTGTTCATTATCTTATGACCAGTTTCCCTGTCCCTGCTGAGAAAAAGGCTCTTCATCACCACAATGCTTCATCTGTGTTTTCAAGATGATGTATGTTCTTTTTCACCACATAGCATTAGTATACATCCCAAAAAGTGAAGTCATTGATCTCATCTCTTTTCCCTTCTTGGCTTTTTGCATTTGGCCTCTTGGAGGATTCTCTGGTTGTTTCTTTCTTTGCTGAACCTGCCAGTTCAGGGGGAAGATCATGTCTTGGTATGTTCACAGCAGTTCCATATGCTTCCTATTTTCAAATTATGTACTTGATGGTGGTTTCTTATAACCTGACTCTACTTTAACCATCACACCTTTCTCTGCGGTGTTCATTGGTCTTTCTCTAGCAAATCTCTGAGGACACCACAGTCTAGCTGTAAATTACAGACAGAATCTACTAACTACTGAGGTAAGTTCTGAAAGAAACTGGCAGCACTCCATATATAAAAATAGAAGTATCTAAACAATTATTTGTTACTTCGTGTTGATCTGTTGCATCCCAAGTAAATTTGATGAAACTTCTAGCTGTTATATGATGAAATGTGAAAACATTAAAGGTGCATGGATACTTTACAACATACTGTAGTTTTAAGGACTTAGACTACGGTACATTTTTTTCTTGTTACCTCACTTCCTGAGCCACTCCTATTTGTTGCATATCATTTAGCAAATTTACTCAACATTATGATAAAACAAAATTTAAATTCACTCAAAAAATTGTCTTAAAATAAAGGTTAAAGTTACTTACACATCATCTGATTTCATATGTGAACATCAGGGATATATGTGGAAACAATCCAGGTGTTACAGGCACATCCTGGAGCATCCATCCAAAGACCCTATAGATTTATTACACTGCATGACCAAAGCTTGATGGAGTTTGGCCTGGTCATATTTTGGATTGGATCTAGCTGAGTGATTATATTGGGAAGTTTTAGGGCACATGATTGGTGCCAAATAAAAATAAATGTGTTCTATTGCATCCAGACTGGATCTCTGAGTCTGGAGACCTTCACTTACCAGTTTTGATTGACTGAAAGATGCTCCATCAACTGGCTGCAACAATGTTGTTCTACTCATTTTGCTTCCTAAATATAATATCCATCACTGTTGTTGCAAGTTACCCTAAAATTTAGCACTTCCTTCAAATGCTCAACTTTTTGAGTGTTTAAATTTGTAAGAAGTATTTTTAATTTCACCCTGTGGTTAGAGATGTATACATATTTCTAACTCTTGTGTTGATTTTAATTCAAAATGTGTAACTTGGTTATAAAATCCAGGGAGATTTTAGGATTAATTCCTCATTCCAGTTCGGTTCATCTCCCGATCACTAGCACTTCTCGCCAGACAAACCTGGTTCTCAATGCAACAAATTCTCGAAAATGGACAATTTTCTTGTGTGGGTTGCAGCACTTGAATAAGTCTCTCAGAGAAGCTGTGAAATAGTTTTCTCTATTTCTCCAGGTGAGTGAGCATTGGGGGAGATAAGCCTGTCACAGTTTCCCTGCAGACTGAAGCGCGGGGAGCACATCTCAAACAGCAGGACAACTGGCCAGCAGCGATAGCCAGCCAACATCACAGTGAGAGACTGAGGAGCCGCTGGTGTGTGTGTTTGTGTGTGTGTTTGGGGGGGGATGCATCAAAAACTGGGGTTGCTTTCAGAGGATCTAAGCCACTCAGCAGCAGTATCTGTGACAGAGCCGGCCTAATTGTTTTTGCTTCCAAACAAGATTCACGTTGTTTTCAAAGCAGAGAGGAAAATGGATGATTGATGGAAGTGAGCCGTGGGTGATGATGCTTTTGAGGTTTTACTGGAGGGTGGAAGGTTGAACAATTGCATTAAAAGCCATTTGTATTCACAATCTAAGGACTTGCAATGGCAACATTAAAACAGACAAAACCAGTATGCTAGGCTGCATTATTCTGGTGTTTTATTAAGTTTGGTTGTCAGAACAAAGTTTCTTCCCCCTGTACGGATTTCTTCTCTTATACGTTGATGTTTTTAGATGATGAAATAACTTTTAATATCAGATTGTAATGACCTGAGTAAATGCAAAATGTAGTTTTCAAATAATTTCATTTATCAGAAGAGAAAAGCAATCAAAAAACTAACCTTGTGTAAAAAAAAAAAAAAAAAGGTATTTGCCCCTTAACCTGATATGGATGGTCCATCTTTGGTGGCAAAAATTATCATATGACTGTAAAAACTAACATGCATGTAGGGAGGAAATCTGGTCCACTGTTGTTTATATGATTGTTTTAATTCAGCCAGATTGGAGGGTTTTCTAACATGACCATAAGCATCATAACCAGATTTAAGTCAGAACTTTGACTATGCCATTCCAAGTCCTTAATTTTGTTGTTTAATTTAATGTGGGTAGCGTAGACTTGTATTTCGTGGCCAATATCAACTGCAGAGTGCATATTTGTGTAAACTTTATACATAAAGCAGATGTTAAAATTCACTAAATACAAGCCGAGAACAGCAACTACTTTATGTATCAATGTTAGCATGTTTGGGTTCTAGATGGAGCCAAATCTAAGGAGAACCACATTAGTAATGTTCTCGTGAAATATTTGGAGTACTGTCACTAATAAACAGGACACAGAACTAGGACATTTCTGTCAAAACCTGCCACTAGTAATCGTTTAAAAAAATGTAAATGTCAAGAACACAGTGAGACAACTGAATGAATTAATGATATATGTTACAATACTAATGTAGAATATGTGATACTAATATAATGCAGTTTGTTATTTTCCTGTGCTTTAAAAAACGTTTGTTCAGGATTGAATGCAGGAGTTGTGAATCTGTATTGTATAATCAAATTGTATCTAAAACAGCCACTAACTTAAAAGCATTTTTATTATTTTAGTTTTCATAAAAGTTCCCACTCTGGCCCAAATACTTAAATTCACTTTTACTGTAAAGCCATTAGGGAGATTCTGCATTCACATTAAGCAGGGATATAAATCTCTATCACAGAGAAAAACTCACCCATCCTTCTTTCTTACAGACACCCACACGCATTTTTTCCATTTACTCCCACATCATGCTCCCTGTGCCGTTGGGTCTAATAAACATTCTCCGGGTTAATTATGCGTGCTGCCCGTTACATGACCATCTAGGTCAGAACTGACATGTGTAATTTTTCCAGCACTTATGAATTGAAGCCAACAGCTCACCAGAGGCTTGTGGGAAGCAGGTGACTGCTGGACACCAGCCACCCCAGAAGACTACAGGGGGCTTGTTCATATTTTGAAGTGGTCAGAAAAAAGAGAGAGATGTTTCATCATTAAATCATAAGGGAAATTTCTCAAAGTCATCTTCTGGAATGCAATTAAGTAAACTCTGGGGTGTCTTATAGTTTTAAAAGATCTGTGCTTTTATTGAGTAAAAGGGACACATTTAAAGCTGGCTTAAGTATATCCCAGCTGTGACAGGACCAAATCTAAGTGCTAATATTAATTTCACCATGACCTTGGGTAGTCAAGTATGCAAACAGTAACCTTCTACCCAGTTATTAAAAAACGAGTTCTGAGTTGAGTAAACATGAAGAAGGTCAGATATGGGAGCATAAATGCATACATGAAATTGTCTTAATTTAGGAAAATTCCAGCAGAATTTAATGGAGCTGTTCAACATCTCTGCCCAAGCTGTAAGCAGTTCATGCTAATGCTAATGTTTTGGTACCAAACTAACACTTCACATCAGTAACTTTGAAAGTGGGTTGTAAAGATTTTATAGTAATTAAATAAAGTTCTGTGATGTTTTATTATTATTTTCAGGAGCTATATAAGTTTTGAGGCTGTCAAAAAACTTTTTTTTTCATCTGCAATTTTTTCTTGATGATACGGAAGAGGATTGGAGCCACTGAATTACAAAAAAAAAAATAATAACTCAGACTTTAATCAGAATTCTGAGATTATGACTTTAATTCTCAGATTAAAGTCAGAATTATTTTTTTTTTTCAGTGGCCCTAATCCTCTTCCATATGATGAAGATTGTCCTCTATGGTGTATCAGAATTAATTCTGGACTAGTGTGTTTTCTGAACTAGATCATATTGACATGTCTAATAGTACATTCATAGAAATTAACAAGTTAACCAGAACAGTACATTAGTTGTATACTTTAGGTGATTTTATGATTAAATAAAGCTGCAGGCCAAAGTTTGTATTTTATATTCAATTTGCACACAATATCATACTTTCATTGGTAAACCTTACAGTATAAACTACGTTTATATAAGAAGTCCTTGTCACGACAGTTCTACTGAGCTTTTTTACTTTTGCTCAGGCTTTTCTTTCTTTCAAAATATTCCCTTCTGGTTTGGTAATAAGTGCATGGCATATGAACAATATGCAAAACTGTCAATATAATCTAATATATCGCTCAGCAATGCTTTGGCATTGGCATAAATACAAGCATTGACAAGCTTTGACAGCTTAACAAACTTAAATTAAACCACAAGTATGAATTTGTCCTAGACTTACACATGAACACACTCAGAAACAAATACAATAGATTACCCCCGGAAAAAAATTCTCCTACTTTTCATGAGCTGCTATTGCAGCAGTTCTCCAGGAATATCTTCATTTATTAAACAGCTTCTGCACCATGTTTTCTGATGCCTTTTATAATCTCGGGGCACATGCGGATCTCCAAAGAGCAAAATTAGGTAACTTCTCTCTGTGTTCCTCCAGTTTAAGGTTGAGAGTTGCAGAATAGAAAAAGCTAAGTATATGAAAGTAGGTTGTGTGTTTTTGCACCTCCAAAGTGGTGAGGTTTCAGGGAAGGATAAAACAAACTCTTGAGAATACAGAGATGCAACAGGATGAGATACTTTACCCAAGCGTCACTCTCAACAATCCTGCAACAAAGGCTAAAATGCGACAGAGAGGAGGAAGTTTTGTCTCACACAAAAAGTGGCAGAGAAAGTGAAAAATGGAAGAAAATGATGTTGTGTGTGCATGCGGTACTGACGTTGAGGATTTTGACTTTAGAAACCATTTTTGGTCGATGGAAACCAGAACCTTTTCCAAAGAGGTGCACTGTGGCAGAATTACTGCATATAGCCTATGACAGCGATAACGACTTGGCGCATATTGGGATTATACTGCTGTGTGAAGTCTTTGCGCCCAGCCTATTAAATATGCATGAATGTTTGAAATGAATTTTGGAAGATTTTCACCCCCCTTCTTCACTACCCCCACTTCCTTTTATTGTCAGACTATATAATCATATTCCTGTCTATTAAAATTCAAATGCATAATTTAAACATATGACAACAACAGACTGAGAAAGCGAAGGTTTGTGTTCAGCAGCTGGCAGCAAGGTTGCTTTTGATGAGCGCTGTATGCTAAATTGACATTGTTGTGGTGGAAGAAAAGAAGTGAAACAAAACATTAAAAGAAAAAGAAGAAAAAAAACAACAATCCACCCCAAAAAAGTGTCACCCTGGTGAAATCCGATGGCACCACTTCAAAAGTGTGACACAGAAACATATTGGCGGCTATGAAATATTCAGCAAGGTTACAGCGAGGCTGCAGCAGGTGGAAGTACTCTGCTGTTCAGGCTACGCATGTTTTACACGGTTTCATTTAGACCCAATGACTTTATCAGCACAGCTGTTCACAACCAATTTCACCCAGTGAAGAATGTACAGCAGCGTGCAAAAGTTTTAAACCACCGCTAATATCTTCAGTATTTGCCATGAAGCAGCCAGACTTCCTGTTAATCGCTCAAAGTGGTTCTGATCAATAGTTCTCCAGGGTTCCTGGAGGTTTTTCAAAGTTTTGAAGTATTTTAAATCCACGTTTTTTCCTGTTTTCTTTGTTCTCTTATATTGCATAACTTTTTTGCCATGAATTTCATTTTGTTAATCTGCTCTGTCCTTGTTTTTTCTGCCTCTTTATAATTGCTTCAGGCAATCTAATTTGCTTTATTTTAAAAATATGATTCAGTTTTTGAGCAAAACTGTTGAAAATTATGAAAATCATACAAAAACACCCACAACCAGGCTGTTAAGCAGCGCTTACACAAGGGCTGCCACCAAAAGGAATATCACCATGTATGGGTTCCTTATTTATGCTTTAAAATTGGAGCTGCTTTTAACCTACACAATTCATTTTTATTGTACAATTGTACAATGGCAATACAGGAATATTCAATACAGGTTGTATAATAAGAAGATAATGATGTATTTGACCACTGCCAGAATGCTATCTATGGTTTCAGAAACCAAATATTCCCTCCCTGTTTGTTGGCGTTGTTGGAAACCATGGCAGCAGGTGCAGAAAGGAAAGACACTCATGTACAGGTGTAGATGGAATTACACACAAACAGATATGGAGAAAGATCCAGTGCTGGATGCTCTCACACCGAGATTTACCCTCTGAGAGAGCGAGCGCATAAAAGAGAGAAATTCTGTGGGAATGGAGGAGCGCAAGCTTGAAAGGGAATGCAGAAATTGGAGATATAGCTGTGGGTGGAGGGCAAACTAACTTTGAACATTCATTGCTGTGAAGTTATTATCCATCCTCTCCAGAGGTCACAGACAGGGCTGGTGGGAAGGCTTCTCAAACAGAGGAAAAACCTCTCACGTACTGAGCTCAGAGGGCATAAAATGAGCTTTTTCTTATTCCCCAGACTTAAAAAAATGTCTTTAAATATATAGATGAATAGATATGTGCATGCTGGCTGAATCTGTGAATATAGGACCAGAGTTTTAATAAACTGTAATTGTGATGCCAAAACTGCACTACTTTAAGGATAACTCACTAACCAAATTATCCTCACACAGGATTAAGTCCCGACCACTACAATAAAAATCCACCAGGACTTAGAGGCGGACTTCTGGCCTTCTGGGCTCCCCATTCTGTGTGATAGAGAGATAGAGAGTGGAAATTCTCCGGAGTGTTTTCAGCTTGGACAAAGTTTCACCGGGAGGCCGTATTGTTTTGTTTTTTTTATCCATTTACAAGATGTTATTTATACAGTGGCAGATTTATACTTAAAGTAATCTTTACATTTTACTGACATTCTTCTTCTGACTGAAACTAAGAGAGATGTGAATCAGAATCTGATTATAACATGGTGTTAGTTTTCCAAATGACGTAAATTAATGTGAAAGCCTGTAAAAAAAAAATTACCTCCCTATTTTGAAATCACATTTTTGTGTGTGGATGTGAGGTTTGAAATGAAACATGCTGCTTGGTGCCACAGCTGGCGGGTCCCTCCGTTTTTGAACTGCAGACATTGATTACTGCTCTTGTTTTCTCAATAGCCATCATCAGGGTGAACCTTAAATCCAGTTTTTATTGTTTTTGAAGCCGCCTCGATGATACCTGCGTTTTGAGGTAGTCTGCACTGATCTGTCTGAATCAAGTATGTTTGCTGGTAGAAAATATGTTTAGAAATTTTTTAGAAAATGTTTTAAGATAAAGTGTCCAAGCAACATCTGAAAATCCAGAATGTTCACCAGAAATATGAACTATTGAAACCAATAAATGTATTTTGAATACATAAATCAAACTGACTGAATTTATTTAGAGGATTTCTAGTCATACTGGCTATTCAAAGCACTTCACACTACAGCCACATTCACACTCACAAACGCACACACATTTATATACCCAATATAAAAATTCATAGGTAACTTGAGGTTAAGTGCCTTGCCCAGGGGTACATCATCCTTATAAGAGTCAACTGTAATCAAACCTACAACCTCATCTATATGTATATCTCTCTTCTGAAGCAGTTTTATGACTGCAGCTTCCAGGACTACATGAGCCTCAGTAATAACATACTGTTGAATTTGTCCCTATTGAAAACTAATGTAACATCCAAATGTGTTTTCCTTGGCCCCACTGAAAGCCATTTAGGCACCTAAGGCTAATTAATTTTCTCTCTGAAAATTCTACCTATAAAATTATGTTTAATTTAAACACGTTTTCTAAATTGAACCAACTAAAAACACGTGTAAATGGTAAAATTAGAACATAACCATAAACAGTGGCTACTTTATGTCTGAAATTAGGTTTTATTTATTTTATTATTTGTTTTTTATTATTTTCTTTGGTCCGCTTGGAAATGATAGAATATACTGTTTGATATAAGCAACACATTTCTTTCATTTACTTCCCCAAGTTAAGCTTTCTCATTATCTGTTTTAGAGAAGTCATCAGCAATACATTTCTCCAGGATTTCTGAAGGTTTTTCAATGTTTTTCTTTCAACTTTTGCTTCTTTTCAACTTGTTTTCTGTTCAGTTCTTGTACTTGACCTTTGGAGCATATTATTACAGTGAACAATATGAAGAAATGCTGGGTGCAAGAAGCACAAAGTATTTCTGAACTTTGTATCTTAAAGAAATAGAATTGTAGAATTTGTAGAAAAACATTTATTAGTTTATGGGAAAGTCCTGATTGGATACTAACACCTCAGCCAGAATCTGGATTGTCCCTTTGACCTGGGAACTTTTAAAATTAACAGGATGCCCTAAAAGGAAAGATCTAAAAAGCTGGTGAGCAATCATAAAAATTGTTTGATTAACTATGTAATTCCTATAAAGCCAGTTCCACTGATTATTGGGAATGGCAGATGTATTGTTTGACATTTTTTCTTTCAAAATTGATGCTCATTTGACTTATGTTTTCTTTCTAGACATGTCTGTCTCATTTTCAATCAGAAACAAGTTTTTTTTTATTGTAATCTGCCAAGGGTGTGAATAGTTTTGATGTTTGACTAGTGATTCACTAGTCAAACATCAAAACTGATCTAAAAGTAAACTGTAGAAAAATTAACAACTTGAATTTTTCTACAGTAAAATTAAAGCTGCATTTTGCTGCAAAATATCAATAATATTTTTTGGAATCATCTTGGTTGAGCACTACTTTCTCCATTCTAATACATAATTTAACTCCTACAAAGTAACTCTAAACACAATGCAATAACCTCTGATCTAATTGGTCCCTATCAGTTGTAACTGTCTAATCGAGTTTAGATATTAAGAAGAAGATATATTCCTCCTAACTGCACGTTTTCTGTTTATACCTTGAGCTCCATGTGCAAACAGTGCAGAACACTTTAACACATGGATATCTCCTCTTTATCTGGATTTCTGACTGCATGAGATGCTACAAGGTTAAGTGGAATGATGGATAGATTAATTTTACACATGCACAAACCTTTCCTTCACACTATTTTTTCTCAAGGTTACAAAGCTTCATTTGAAGCACAGTATGAACTGTAAATAAGATTTGAAACTCTACCCAGCTTGAAAAACAAGCTACTCATGAGACCTTTTCTTCGCTATGTTAAGAGGGTTTTTTTTTTTGTTGTTGTTTTATATATGTTGTTGCATAGGAGTTGGAATCAATCCCAATTCAAAACCAGCACGATGTGAGCAGACAAGCCCACTGTGGGGCTTTTTTAAGAGCCAACAAAAAGCTCAATAATGAAGCTAAAACACTCAACCAAGAGAATTCACAGCCAGAACTGTTTTAAACCCAGTGGCGTCACTTGCCATTGATTTTTGTTTCTGTGCAGACACTCTGTGTGGCGTGCCTATGCTCAGGTGGCTGCATTGTGTTCATGTTTGATGTTCTGCTTTTTAATTTTTGTTTTGCCACAGTCCAAATAAAGTTCACAGAAGCCTCAGGCTGTGTGTCCAGGGAGTCTTCTGACTCTATGGAACGCAGGCAAACGGCTCTCTGCAAAATCCATTCAGATTAGCATCAGAAGGCTATAGACTTACCTGGCAGATTTGTAGATTTAACGTGAGAAAAGTAAAGTGAGGGTGCTTTCAGAAAGTTATTCCATCAATGGATTTATTTAGAACCAAAAATGAGACATAATGGGCTAAGGAACAAAAATCTTGAATTTAATCAATATTTGTTTGAGCCATGCTTAATCTTCAAAGCAATAAATCCTCCAGGTACTTTTACTCAGGACTTCTCAAGGTAGTTGGCAGGTGGTATTGTATGTGCTTCTGTTAATTTAAGTCTCCTCATTGCATTCTGCTTCTTTGTTTTTCCCCAGATGGACTCCATGTTCTTGAGATCCATCCTCTGCGGAGATAAGGCCATCTGTTGGAGCAATACGCGCTCTTCTTGTTGACTTCTTCTTCTACTTTAGTTGAATGTTTGGTATATGTCTTACTTGCGATTTGTCACAATCTGTGACTTATCTGCAACCTTTGTGTTTACGTTGCGAAGCAGCACTAATGAAGGTGTGAACCTTGAATCTACATAGAGAAAACACAAAATCGTACCATTATAAATGAAACAAAACTGAAGTTATTATTTTTGGACCTAAAGAGGAACGATCTAGAGTCAATGCACAGCTTCAGTTATTACAACTGAAAACCAACGATCAGGCCCGAAACCTGGGAGTAGTGATGGACTCTGACCTGAACCTCCAGAGCCACATAAAGACAGTTACAAAGTCGGCCTTCTATCACCTGAAGAACATTTCCAGGATTAAAGGACTAATGTCTCAGCCAGATCTAGAGAAACTCATCCATGCGTTCATCTTCAGTCGTGTTGATTATTGCAACAGCGTCTTCACAGGTCTGTCCAACAAATCAATCAAACAGCTGCAGCTGATCCAGATGCTGCTGCTTGCGTTCTTACTAAAACCAGGAAGATAGAGCACATAACACCAGTTTTAAAGTCCCTCCACTGGCTCCCTGTAGCTCAAAGAATAGACTTTAAAATACTGTTGTTAGTTTATAAATCACTGAACGGCTTAGCACCACAATACATTAAAGATCTGCTTTTATTGTATCAACCTTCCAGACCTCTCAGGTCTTCTGGTTCTGGTCTGCTCTGCATCCCCAGAACCAGAACCAAACGAGGAGAAGCAGCTTTCAGCATCTATGCACCACAAATTTGGAACAAACTTCCAGAAAACTGTAAAACAGCTGAAACACTGACTTCCTTTAAATCTCAACTGAAAACCCACCTGTTTAGAATTGCATTTGAAATGTAATCAATTACAAATTTATTGATGTAACTTGACTTAATGATTGATTCTATACTGCATTGTGATTCTGTGTTTGTAATGATGTAAAGCACTTTGAAATGTCTTGCTGCTGAAATGTGCTATACAAATAAAATTTGATTGATGATTGATTGAAATAATTTGCCAGTGAATAAGTACTTTTTTATGAATATTAATGAGAATCCTATTAGTTGATTTTTCTGGCTTGTTTTCCTACAGTAAAGTTATTACTGAGTTTGTTTTTATTTATGAAAGGACAACAACCTTTAATAAAAGTGATAAACTGAGAGATATGCAGCTGAGTTAGGGCATTCCTTCCTACACACTCTAAAGGTGTTTGTCTGTGGTCTTCACACATTTAACACCAAATGTTTCAATAAGTTTCACCTCACTCAATAAGTTTCGAATGCACATTTCTGAAAGATCAAACGACATACCACCTGCTAATTCCTCTTCAGATCTGAGAGGGATCTGCAAATTAGGCATGAGGTTTTGAAGTAAACGCTGTTTTGCCACCACGTTTCATTTATTTTCAGCTCCAACACTCTAATTGGCCCCGGAGGTGAGGAGGAAAGTGGATGCGATACAAGTATGGACTACGGCCAGATATTCACCTAATGCACGCACTTATAGAAAAGTCTGTGAGAACTTCTGACATTTCAAGGCAGGAATTCCTTATCAGATGGTCAAAATTGCAAACAAATCTCAAGCAAGACTGAAAGCCACTAACAATCGGCAATCAGTATTAATTAGTGAGATTTTGACTCTTCTGTAATGAAATGTGTCTGAACACTGAGTCTCACCTTCTGGACATAAAAAATCTGTGAAACTACTTCCATTTGTCCAGGTGCATGAGGTTAAAATCTAATACCATTGTTTCATCTGTGAAGTTGTATAACAGCAACACATACACAGAGTTAAATAGACATTAAATAGTATCATGTTAAAAAGTCGGAAAGAGCTTTTCGGATAAATATCCAAGATTTGTTTAATTTAGGGGTAACTGATAGCTTCCCTGACACTTTCTGGGAAAGCCATATAAACCCTAAATAATGCTCAATATTACTAATGTAATATTTAATATTGACATGTGGGGTATATTTTGAAAAAAAAGGCCACATTTTTTCTCTGTGTAATGTTTTACACTAATTGCATATTCTTTAAAATATGTGAAACCTTTCCTCTACTTATAAAAACCAAGAAATGCAACTTTCAGTTTTCCAGCCTCGGAGGTAGTTGGGTTTTCCTGTTCATTCTGTTCACAGCCCTCTTTGGTTTAAGGAATGCATAATGCTGCAACTCTGGTGGGACTCAAACCTACAACCTTTGAATTACCTCATTCTGTCTAGAAGTCCAATGCACTATCCATTGCGCCACAGAGCTGTTTTTTGGGGGGGTTTTGGGTTGCAAAGAAAATACTCAGAAATATGATTATTGTGTTTACCTTCCTATAAGTTATGTATGCATCACAGGCAACTTTTTTGAACATTTTGATTGAACAATTTGATTGTATGAACAACTTGTATGAACACTTTTATTTATCTTGAGGAAAGACCCATTCTGAGTTTTTTCTTTAAAAGGACGTCGCCTGGTGGAAAATTCACCTGTTCACAGATTTTTCCATAGAATATATCTGAAATACTCTAAATAAAATGCAGCTACAGAAAAATGTTTGAGATGTGACTGGTTAGCATTTGTTTGCTCCCTTGAGTCAATTGGTTTTTCCTGGTAGAATAAAGTTTACAAATTTTAAATTTTTTAAAATTTAAACAAGCCAGTTCAAGAGTTCTATTCGTTTTCCTTGGTGCTGATTGGCTTTACTCCCGTGGGTGGAGATAAGGACAACCGTGGATGTTAGCTTCTGCAGTAGCGCTACTGCTTTCAGAAATTAATGCTGCACGTCTTTTAGAACATGTCTCTACCAGTTGTGAACATCATATTTAAAATCTTGCCAAATATTATCAGTTGGATTTAGGTTTGGGCTTTGACTGGGCCATTCTAATTATGTATTGAGCAAAATCACTTCATGTAGATCTTGCTTTTTGTTTCCCATTGCCCTGCCTGTCTCAGGGCTTTTGTAGCCAGATCCAGATTATTCATGGTTTATTATTTTTCCTTCCACCTTCCAACTGTGCATTACTTTGAGTCTTCAGAAATCCACTGAAATGCATTTCAGTTACTGTTTCTAATTTAGGCAACATGTTGAAAAAATTCAGTTTACATCAGTCAAAGCCTCTGTACTTTGATGATTGTTTTTAATATTGCTGTTATATTTGAAACAAACATACTGAGCTGTAGCCTTTCTGCAAAGTGGCCTAACCTGTCATGTCATTTTTATCCATAAATCCTGCCTGATTGTAAATATGGAGGCAGTTGTTGCTGGGGAAAGAAACACAGACTCGTAGAAACTGCTGATGGATGGCGAAGCAGTAAAAGACGAAAGGAGGCGGAAGAGCTGGGGGTTTTGTTTTCTATTTGACACTGATGGATCGCCCGGGCCTGGATGAACCCACGTCTGGACAGTCCAGACATTTATAAAATCCTGAGGATTACAGAGAGGGAAGGAGCAGATGAACAACAGCAGGATCATCCACTTACATCCATGCCAATATCTTACACACAGTCTAAGCAATTTGATTTTTGCATTATCTATGTCTACTTGCATTTGGTTTGAAGACTGTTTTTGGTTGTTACAGTTGTTTGCCGACTTAATCCTGTTTCTTTCAGCTTTGCAAAAATCTAATTTATAGCTTGACCAGCATCTATTTAATGCTTTATTTAAATAATGGCTTCAAAAGCAGCAGGTGTGTAATATTTGGTCAGCCTAAAAGAGGCCTACATAATCCTTCTGCCTAACTTCAAGTCACCATGAAATGAAAAATGACTTTGTAAAATTGTTTGTTAATTTTCCACCCCCACAGTTTTATCCTTCGTATTCAAAACCTGCAAAATATGAACACTATTTTCCTCTTTCTAATGCATTTTCTTTCAAAGTAGTGCCAGTTTTGGCTTTTTCATTAATTCATTCCAGCATAAGCCAAGACTCAAGACGTAAGTATTAACATTCAATCCACGTCATGCTTTATCATAGTTTCTTTTCATGTAATAAAGTTTTTTATACCTTTTATTAATCTGCTCCACACACTTTTGTGCTATCTCTTTTCTTTCTTTTGATAACAAACATGCAGAAACTCTGTGAAGTTGAAGTCGGAGGAGTCTGCTGCTCTGTCGAAAAGCCTCTTGCCTCCTCGCCAAGGCCTCCTATTCATGCTGCTGGAAAGTCTCCCACATGCTGTCAGTGGAAACACAAGGGATGACCGTGGGTGCCTCAAAAGATATTCACAGAAAAAAAATGAAAGCCAGTCACTGCAGTCGCTGTCGCAGTTGTGCTCAGTACAGGCAGGCTGATTTTTGCAGAAAGTGTGCATAAGGGAAATGACTTCTATTCCAGTCCCCCAGGATCTCATGGTGGTTCTACGGTTTACATCCTTTTTATGACATCCCTTTATGATATCCAGTAAGACTGCTTTCCTTGCTTTTTCCCATCTGAAAGTGCAGACACATGCTGTAATAATGGGGTTTGTGTTTTGATATGCCATGAAACTACCTTAGCAGTCCCCCCATAGAGAGATTATTAAGTGGAAAGGGTTTGGGATAATTACCTAAAAGCACAAAACCTTTGGGTCCTGATAAATTCTC
Source organism: Xiphophorus couchianus (assembly GCF_001444195.1). Classification (NCBI taxonomy): domain Eukaryota; kingdom Metazoa; phylum Chordata; class Actinopteri; order Cyprinodontiformes; family Poeciliidae; genus Xiphophorus; species Xiphophorus couchianus. The sequence continues at coordinate 26,511,104 of NC_040233.1, forward strand.
AGGTTGGTATGTTTGTCTGTCTACAACCAGGTGATTTTGTTTAGTCACCCTGAGTGCAAAATTATTAATATTAACAGAAGTATTAATAGTTGTATTTTGGATTATAGTCACTGCCGTCCAAAGAACCACACCTCATAAATTTATTTCTTAAAGTGCTTTGCCAAAGCAGAGACAGCACATTATTCTTCATGAACTATCTTATCCTCAGGCAATTTGGGTAGGGAGCATCTGTGAACATCAGTTCTCCATTGGATTTAGGTCTGGACTTTGACTATGCCAGTCTAATACATAAATATACTTTGTTCTAATGTATTCCATTGTAGTTCAGGTTGTATGTGTATCGTCAGTGGCCTGCTGGAAGGTTGGTCTTTTGGTTTTGCTCCAGGATGGTCCTGTACGTTCCTCGATCCATCTTCCCATCAACTCTGACTAGTTTCCTTGTTTCTTCTGTAGCTAGGCATCCCCACAGCATGATGCTGCCACCCACATCTTACATGAGGGATGCTGCATTCAGGACAATGTGAAATCTTAGTTTTGTATTTGTCTTTATCACACCCAACGGTCAAAAAGCTCCGCTTGGTCAAAAGAAAAAAAAATTCTCGTATCATGATAATATTAAAAGCACTTGAATATAAAGTTGAATTGAGATGATCAATCAAAAATAATAATTCTAATGTTTCTCATATTAAAAAGCAGTTTACATTTGCAGTTCAATTCCATTTCATCACATATTTCATCATGAAATTAAGGACTGATATAAAAAGGTGAACAGTTTTCACAATAAAAAATAAAAAGGACTGCACATTGATAACACTTTCCTTGCAAGGTTCCAATCCCAGTTTGGGGTCTTTCTGCATGGAGTTTGCATATTCTCCCTGTGCATTCTTAGGTTCTCTCCGGGTACTCTGTCTTCCTCTCACAATACAAAAACACGACTACTGGGATCGCTCTAAATGGCGATGTAAATGTTAATGTGTGTGCATCTGTCAGTTGCTCTTCAAGGATAAGTGGCTGTAGAAAATGGATGGATGGATGGATGGATGGATGGATGGATGGATGGATGGATGGAAAAAATAAAATCACCTATAATTATGCTAGTGTATAGGAAAAAACGCATATTTTTCTTTCAAAAAATTAAAGACAACGAACGAATGTTTTATATTATATTTAATTCAGTAAATACTATAATATTATTCAGTAAACAATAGACAAATGGTGGAAGTTTACCTTCATTTAGCTACGTTTGGTAATAAAATATAACGGCCAAAATGAGAAATGCCCTAAAAGTATTAGTTACCAAAATATGTTCACATGGCGTCACCTCGTGGAAGTAAATTGTAATTGCATTTTCTTTCTCCATATGATTAATGTAAATGAGGAAACGTGGTGTTTTTTTGTTTTTTGTTTTTGTTTTGTTTTTTTCATGTGTTGTTAAAACACCGTCCAAAGTTTAGTGTATTATAAGCGTAGTTAATTCTCTAAATGCTCTGCTGATTTAAGTCAAGTCATCGTTTGGTAAGCTTAGAGATCTTATGTTACTCAACCAATCATATAGTTTCTTCTTTACAAGCTGACCAATCAAAAATGAGGACGTTTAAACGTCATTTGCCCTCTCACTCGTGTAAAAAATTGCGCAACATCTAACAGTAGAGCGCCATTACTGCTGGATCGGTTAAAGTGGATTGCAGATGGTTTAGAAATCTGCGATTAGCGCCGGCGTGGCGGCCATTTTTACATGCGTGGTTGAACCAACATGTCAGCTACACAACACACAGCATGAGAGGACACAAACCAGGGATGTTGAGCCTAAATACAGTGAATTTGTTCAAAATATGGTAGAAATGTTTGGGTTGTAGCTGGACACAAGCAGAAAATAGTTTATTTTTACAACTGGTATAAAAATAATGTTTCGGCTTACGAAGACTGTGCTCCAGAGACTTCATGTTCGGTGAGTTAGTGTATAACGGCACTGTTGGAAAAAAGCCAATGTTTATTTCATGCTTGTTTAAGGTTGTAAATCCATGTCATTCATTATTGACACAGCTGTGCTATTACAATTATGTGAAAGCACACCCGTTTGCATAATGAATTTAAAGACTTTGCTTTAGTTTTTAATTTTTTGTTAGACTTTGTTTAGCCCGTTCAACCTCTGAGATTAAAACTTCGTATATTAATTTAACCTGCATTAGACACGACGTGTTTAAAAAGGTCGTTAAATTAAGGATATTTAACTGCGACACAAGATCCTGTGAATTTGACCACCTGGGCTTTTTGACATCAATAAATTCCTACACACCTTATTGTAGTGGCGGCGTCAGGCCTCTTTTTGACAAAATACAAGCAGGATCTAATTCTAAAATAAAAAACTAACATACATACATTAACCTAAATGAGAGGAAATCATAAAATAGATATTTGTATCAACATGTGAACTTTGAAAAGAGGGGGCTCAGTGGAAGGTCATGTGACCTGGGTTTAACCTGATTTTGCTGTCATTGATTATATTAATCGCTGAGGTGTTATTTTAGAAAAAAAAACAAACATTTATGTTCAACCTGACAACCCCATTAAATGACTCAAATCTGAGGAGTAGATGGAGTTGTCATTATATTGCCATTTTAAATTGTACAAGTGTTGTAGCATATTTGGTGGACATGTTAATTCCGTAACATAATTATGTTCTTTTTAAAATAGAGTTGTCTCTTAATTCTGAAGTTTCAAAGAAAATGGGAAATATATGCATGCACGGTTTCTTTCCAAATTCTCTGGAGTCCTGATTGAGCATGGATGTGCTTGATCCTCCAGGTTGAATGGACGTCACCAAGCATGGAGGCTGAGGAGCTCCTCAGCTAGAGAACAGGCTCTGGAGTACCAGCCGGGGCAGAAAATCCACGGCTTCACTGTCCGAGAGGTAGAAGCGGCTTTCGCCTGGCTGATGCAGTAATTGATCATCTGAGAGTTTTGTTTCTTCTCTGAAAATTCGGATGTTGTTTTAGAATTTTTTCTCCCTCAGTATAAAAGCTCAAATGACAAGATTAAATCAGTAAATTTTTACTGCCTTATAATCCACTGCGGATCTCAATAAGACAATAATATTCGAAATATGCTACATGCTTGTACTTCCTGTGGTGTGTTAACTGTCTTGTATCAGGACATTTTTAGTTTTTATGTCTGTAACCTTGCAGTTAAACTCGGTGCTTCTTATCCCGACCTCAGGTTGCGGCTGTCCCTGACCTTTGTCTCACAGCTGTGACGTTAACCCACGATAAAACTGGAGCGCAGTATCTGCATGCAGCCCGAGATGACTCAAACAACCTCTTCAGGTTGGTTAGCTCTTAGTGTTAAACTGGTGGCAACGTCTGCTTAATCTGTGGAGTTTTTAACAGTATTACAGCTGTGTCTTATTTGTAAATAGAATCAGAAGTGGTTTCCTGGTTTCTTAGTTTTTCTTATTTGCTCTTGCTGTTGTTCAGTGTCCAGTTTAGGACGACCCCGAGGGACAGCACAGGGGTCCCCCACATCCTGGAGCACACAGTGCTGTGTGGATCTGAAAAGTACCCCTGCAGAGATCCCTTCTTCAAGATGCTCAACCACTCGCTGTCCACCTTCATGAATGCCTTCACAGGTTCGCTATTATTTGGTTGTAAATATATTGAGACACCTGTGCTGAGATTGTGTTTATTAATCCTCGGATAAATCCATGTAAGAGACCTGCTTTATGTTTCTGTGTGAACAGCCAGTGACTTCACAATGTATCCGTTCTCCACCCAAAATGGGAAAGACTTCCAGAACCTTCTTTCAGTTTATCTGGATGCAGTTTTCTTCCCTTGTTTACGAGAACAAGATTTCCGGTGAGATTCAGCTGCATGACTGCACTCTTCACATTGCCCATAAGCAACTAGAGTAAATTAACTCGAGTTTAGCTCTGTTTTTATTCTGATGTTAAGTTAAATTAAGGTGTTGTAAATTCATAAATTCAATTTTTTAAATGAAAATATACTTTTGGCATGCAGACGGTGGTACTCTGTTTAGGAGTAGTTTAGGATCTTGCTTTAAGTTGTATACGCTGCAAAGCTCTTAATAAACATTACAGATGTAATAGTGAATTGTTGCTCTTGCAGATTTTGTTTTATCTTGTTCTTTACTTGTCTGATTAGTTTTTCAGTGGAGCTAACAAAAATCACATGCACACTATAATCAATTAATAATTCAAGTGATTAGTAGACACTCATTTTCTTCTGTTGAATAAAAACAAAACTGAAGAAACAATCACTAGTTGGCACACAGCTTCAGCTATTACAGATAGAAACTAGAGATCAGGCCTGAAATCTGGGTCTAGTGATGGACTGAGACCTTCAGAGTCACATAGAGACAGTCACAAAGTCGGCCTTCTGTCACCTGAAGAACACTTCCAGGATTAAAGCTCTAATGTCCCAGCAAGATGTAGAAAGTCAGCCATGTATTTATCTTTAATTAAATTCATTTTTTTTAAATTACTGAAAATCAAGACGGGAAGCCCATTTGTTTTGATTCACCTTTGGTGAATAATAACTGGAACATCACTAACTATAGTCTGGATTCCAACATTTCATTCAGGCAGGAAGGCTGGAGGCTGGAGAATGAAGATCCGACCAATCCCAGCTCCCCGCTGGTGTTTAAGGGAGTTGTGTTCAATGAGATGAAAGGAGCCTTTGTAAGTCACTATCACATGCATTTCAGCGTGCACACAATTACTGTTGCATTTTTAGTTTATTTAAACACAATTCTACTGCTTTTAGACCACCATATAACTGACAGTCATAATTTGTCATCAAACTACAATGTTTCATCTTAGCTTTGTCTTTTCCTTGATCTCATTTCAAAATGGAAGGAGGTTGATAGGAGATGGGGAGTGGGGAGGTTTCCAGTTCTCAAACCACATCAGTTTACTAAATGTGCTCAACCAAACTTCCAAATGCATCATTTAGCTGATTTATTTTTATTTTTTTACCAGTTCTTCCAAGCACCATTGACACTTGAATATTTATTAGTAACTTTACTTGGGTTAGATTTTTCATTAGCGTTGATTAATGGAATATTAATTTTTATACATTGTCCATTTTTACTAAGATTTATGAACACAGCAACAAAACCAACAGATCAAATAGTGAGTGATTTTGTTTTTAGAGGCATAATGTGAAACAGTGATATCAGGAATTGTAAAATGTAATATTATTCTTAATACTTAGGAATAATGTGCCTAATCTTGACGTATGTGTATATCACCATTTTAGCTTTTCCTCTCTAGTTATTAATATTTTTCATCTTAAATCTTGAGTATTTAGATCAGGACTTCTCCTTTGTTCAAATTTATTTGGAGGATTACATTCAACCTTATGTAAAATGAAACCACTGATCTTTTTTTGTGTGTTTTTCTAGTCAGACAGTGAGCGTTTATATGCGCAGCACCTTCAAAACAAGCTGTACCCTGACCACACCTACTCTGTGGTGTCGGGCGGAGAACCGCTGGCCATTCCAGACCTGACCTGGGAACAGCTTAAGCAGTTTCACGCCACACACTACCATCCCAGTAACGCTCGGTAAGGAAGCACGGCGTCCTAACACTGCGGCACAGGAATGGAAACTGGGAGTTAAAGAATATCCTTCATTCTCTTAAATGTTCAGGTTCTTCACTTATGGAGATTTGCCTTTGGAAAACCATCTGAAGCAGATCCAAGAAGAGGCTCTTTGCAAGTTTGATCGCATCAATGCAAGGACAGGAGTCCCATCTCAGCCTCACTGGAGCAGTCCAGTAAGCACACGTGTCAAACATACGTTTACGTAAAATCATAAACATCAGAAATGGCTCTGATATTACTGTGGATTTCAACTGTTTTTGTCCAGAGAGAAGACCATGTGACTTGCAGCCCTGATGTTTTGGCTCCAGATCCAACTAAACAGAACACTCTCTGTATGAGTTACCTGCTGGGAGAGTAAGATCCGACTTTAATCGATAGTCTTGGAAAATTAAAGTCCAATTGTGTGATTTCAGCCTGACTTGTTTCTGTTTCTCTTCTTAGCATCACAGATTTCTTCGAAGGATTCACTCTCAGCCTGCTGTCTTCGCTCATGGTCTCTGGACCAAACTCGCCCTTCTACAAATCCCTCATCGAACCCAAGATAGGAAGTGACTTCTCCTCCGTTGTTGGGTTTGTACATAAACTTTGCTTGGAAGAATAGTTGACCAAGCAAATGTTGCATCATCGAGGTTTTATGAAAAAATGTTTTTGTTGTCCCACAGATATGACGGAAGCACCAAAGAGGCGTCCTTCAGCATCGGCCTGCAGGGGATGGCTGAACACGACACAGAACGGGTCAAACAAATCATCAGCCAAACTATCGACGATATCATAGAGTGAGTCCCATTACTTTGAGTTCTTCTTTTAACCAAGTGAATCATGTGGGGCAGGGAAATTCTGTTTTCTCATTTGCATATTGTAGTTGATGCTGTAGTTTGCAGCAAAGTTACAAAGGATTAAAAGTATCTCCTGGTATCAGTCAGCATTAAATATGCAGTGGAATCATAATGAACGTCATAAATAAATGGAGGACATGAGGAACATGGTGGTCAGGGAAGCCGACAGCAGCACTAAATGAGCTGCAGGGTTTTAAACCAGAGCTGGTTGGTCTACAGGTCACAGCAGTATTCTATATCGTCTTTACTATATTTTCTTACCTCTATGGAGGCTGTTATGGTCTGATGATACTAAAGTACAGTGAATTAACAAAAAACATGTTTTAAAAGGAGCAATTAGGACACAAAAGCAACTAAACAAGTTTGGATTTTGATTTCAGTGTTTTCCAGATCTGGATAAGTATGGACAGAAAATAAAAATAATTCAATTTCTAGTCTTTATTTTTTGTCACATTATCTAAATGTTTTCCTTCAGTTTTTCCTCCCTTTGGTGTATCCTTTCTACCTACTTTGTATCCAGGGAAATTATGTTTCCTTCCATCCTTTTGTGTATCCCTGTTTTTGTCAAGGAGGATGAAATTGTCCAAATATCACTCAGTTTGAATTCAAAGCAGTCAAATATTTTATAGCTGAAGATAAAGAATGTTGTATCATTATTCGGCACTAGTCTTAAACAAAAACCATAAACAACCAAATAATTACGTACTTTGCTTGAAGACAGTCCAGCTTTAGTAAGTCCAAGCCAGAGAACAGAACTAAACCTGACAGATAAGCTGTGGTGTGACCTCAAGAGCGCCGTGGGAAAGACTTTCTCACAGTTTGGGGTCAAGAAGTGAGAACATATCAAAGCTGATGGACTCAAAGCAAAAAGTGTAGAATGTCCCACAGATATGTGGGACGAGTGTAGTGAGATGGTGCTTGAAGATGTGTTTTTTTGCTGTTCATTTTTTTTGTTGTTGAACTGAACAGGTTATATCTTACATTATCAAGTTATTTAACAATAAGCATGTAGCTAAATAACCTGACTTTATGCCTTCTTGTTTTGGGTTTTGTGGCAGGAACGGCTTTGAGGATGAGAGAATCGAAGCTCTCCTTCATAAGATTGAGATCCAGATGAAGCATCAGTCCACAAACTTCGGCCTGGCTCTGGCCTCTGTGAGTTCATCGTTCAGATTGTTTCATGAATCCAGGGACTCAGACACTCAGACATTTTGGGTAGTGTGTTTGTGTTTTCTGTTTAAAATCTGGAATTAATCTTTTATGATTTGAATATTTCTACACAAATCAAGAATTTAAACATGCTGTCATTGATTTCCCTGGAAACCTTTTTATTTACACTAAATATTCTGTTATTGCTGTTTGCTTCTAACCCTTTAATCACCTGTGATTTGAGGTTTACATTCCTAGTAATTTATTCAAGGGCTTTTAGGTGTCACAAAGTAAATGCCATGCATAAAAAATTACTTGCAGAATTAGAGCTGTTTCAGTTTGACCTTCAGTTTTTTTCTGTCGGGTACATCTTCCTTCATTATGGGCTTTTTTTTCTGCATGTTTCTAATAGTATATAGCTTCATCCTGGAACCACGATGGAGATCCTGTAGAGCTGCTCCGAATCAGCGACAGCGTTGCAAAGTTCAGGAAGGCTCTGAAAGAAAACCCTCACTTCCTCCAGGACAAAGTCAGATACTACTTCAAGGTAAATAAATGAATTTAACCTAAGTTTAGGCAAAAAAAAGGTCTATCAACGGTGCTTGGCATATGTTATTTGAGTATTTATGGATATAAAACACATTAGATTTTAATTCCATGCTAATTATTGCCTTGAATGGATTATTTGTGCAGGAGAACACGCATCGTTTGACGCTGAAGATGAGTCCTGACGAGGCGTTCCTGGAGAAACAAGCCAAGGCTGAAGAGGAGAAGCTTCAGGAAAAGATCTCAGTTCTGACCGACAGCGATAGAAAAGAGATTTATCAGAAAGGTAACATCTTCACTTCAACACATCTGATTCCTGCTCTCTTGAGCCTGGTTATAGATTTATAGTGTTTACTGTTTATTTCTGCTTTTATATTTTAGTATTGGTGGAAAAATAACTATAGATTTTTACAATCTTTTCCATTTTGTGAAACATGGATGAGTCTCCTCCCATGTGAATGCAGATATTTGATCCCTTAGGATATACTTCTTATATTAAGCAGTATAAAACCAGTAGTGTTCCTGTTGCCATAAGCTTCCAAAATTCGACTTGGAATATTCTAAATATTGTTTTATTTTCAATTTTTTCTTTTTCTTTTTTAAACTTGTCCTTTTGAGAACGTTGTACTTCAGTTATCTTTTTCTTTTTTATTGTTTTATTGGTTTTTAATTTTTTAACATATGATCACCAGACCATTTTGAATCATGTTATTGTTGTGTTGATGTAAAGTTTCCCTGTCTGGCAATAAAGCAGACTCACCTCACTGTAGCCAAATCTACCTAACGGTATAAATAAAGTTGATTGATTGATTGCTCAGTATCCTTCAGGCATGAGGCTAAACTAGAAGATTTAATAATGTTTTTATTGAGTTGCATGTTTTCTTGTTGAAAAGGTCTGGAGTTGCTGGAAACTCAGAGTAAAACTCAGGATGCCTCGAGTCTCCCTGCTCTCAAAGTGTCTGACATCCAGCCAACGATGCCCTTCACTGCCTTTCAGATGAGCACTGCAGGTACAGCAGTTCTCTCCTTATCTCATTTAATCGTAACAAAACCAGCCAATTTGTTTCTAACGGGTTGTGTGTACTCATGGCTTAAGGTTATGTCCCGGTTCAGTTCTGTGAGCAGCCCACAAACGGTTTGGTGTACTTCAGAGCCATGTGCAGTCTGAACACTCTGCCAGAGGACCTGAGGGTTTACGTCCCGCTCTTCTGCAGCATTATCACCAAGTGAGTTCCAACGTACGAGCCAAAGCCCCGGCCTGGGCTTGGAGATAAACCCTACTAGTGAACATGGAAAGACACTTTAATATGAAATGTTTCTTCCTCTTCTTGAGCAACTTTGAATTGAATTTAATCTCTTTTTTATTGAAGTAAAAATAAAATTGGGAGCAATGCTTTTCCATACGGTGCAAACAGAAGACAGGCACAGACATTCACACAAGCAGATATAATAACATAATGACTAGCAACAGATAAAACACAAAACTAAAGCCACAGGAAACTGGATCCTGTGTATCAGGGACAGGGCGGCGGTGTGAGGTCTTGGTGGTTTATCCTCCAGCTCTGTCAACAACACAGTCTGGGCCCGTAAAGCTGCAATATGTAACTTTTATTAAAAAAATATTTTCTGAATACTTGTTGAAACTATCACTTTGTTATGACAGTATGGTATGAGACAAATAATCTGTAAAAAATAAAAATATATCTGGCTGCTCCCAGTGCAAACTAGCCCTCTGCTGTGCTACAGCTGCTTCCTACCCTGTGGATGCTCAGGCTAGTTAGCATGGCACTGATGATGGTGGATAAATAGTTTTCCTGGAATAACAAGTTACTTCTCCAGCATTAGCGCATTTAGCAGCTCGTACATGCCGTGATTAATAGCGTGATTAAAACTGCAGCTTTAAAATCTACAGCACAACTCAAGTCAAGAGTTTAATTCAAAATCAGTAAACTTGATTTTTTTTAAAATGATATGTTCAGTAAATTTGCAGCTTTGTAGAAACCTGTTGACTTGCTCAGCCCCATTGAGACTATATTCTGTTTATTAACATTAATATCTGTTTTGAAATTCATAAAACAGAATGTCAAAATTCTTTCCTAGACTATGCTTTCTAGGAAATGTGGAGAAGTTCTTTTAAAAGCAATTTGCTTTGATTTGATTGGAATGAGAACTTATTTTCTTGCAAGTGTAAATAAAAAGTATCTTCATTAGATGTCTATAAACTAATTAAGCGCCATATAAATGAGATTGCTGCATCAAGACTTTCCATCTGTTTGTATTTGCTCAGCCTGACTAGATCAGCTGATTGAACAGCTCTAGTAACATCAAGGACTTTACAAGCTAAAAATAATCCAATTTTATTTCCAACTATAAGCAATCTAGTTTGGTCCAGACTGAATTCAAGTCAAATCATTTCAATTAAATGCAACTTGTAGTCAGATTCATATTCAATAGCAAACAGTTTATGTTAATCCGTATAATGATACAATACAAACTCAGTTGATTAGGTAATACTAAATCATAAAAAAGAAGCACACCTGATTTTGTCGTCAATCTGCTGCAAACAGCTGTAGGTGGAGATGACAGGAAGTAAACATGGAAACACGGAGCCAGGAGAACTTCCTGTGAGATAGAAAAACAAGGTCTAAAGATTTGTATTATTTTAACGCTTTTTAGTAACATCGGATGGTCTTGTTGCAAATTGAAACACTTTTTTGCCTCAACTAGATTTGGGTCCTTTTGGTGGCTTTGCTGTTATTCTTGCAGTTAGATTAATTCACTCAAGAAGATTTCTGAATTGTGCTAAGTGTGTTTAAAGGAACATTCATACAATTCTTCATAAAAAATACTTTTTGTTAATACTTACTGTTAAATCCTTACTGAATATTATGAACACAGTTGCTTTAACTAAATAATTGTTTTTGTTTACTGCATGTTTTACCTTAAATTTGCTTTGAAAACTAACAATCAATAAGACTGGATGTCGATTTTCCATTCCAAGCTGCAACAGCGGATTAAAAGTTGTATTGTTTTTGGGCAGAATGGGCTGTGGAGATCTGGATTACAGGCAGCAGGCCCAGCAGATGGAGATGAGGACAGGAGGAATGTCTGTCTCAACGCAGGTCATCCCTGACTGCACCCAGATGGACACGTTTGAGCAGGTTAGCCAAAAACACATTCATCCTTTTGTCTTCTTCTGCTTTTAGATGAAGGATAAAGCTAAGTTCTGTTTATAAAGGGAAATTGTCAGCTTATTGTTGCTGTTTCTCTTACAGGGGGTTCTCCTGTTCTCCTCCTGCCTGGAAAGAAATCTTCCTCACATGTTTAAACTATGGAGCGACATTTTCAGCAGGTTAATAAAACTCCAGGATGCAAATGCACTTTCTGTCAATCTTCTCTGGTTTTTCTGGCTAGATATTTGACTATTTTTCTTATCATAAATTATGAGACTTATTTCATGTAAATTGATTGGTTTCTTGCTATAGATTGGACCTTTAAGCATTGTTGACCATGTTCTGTAATGGGGAGATAAGGAAGCTTTACCTTTTCTAATCCAGTCTAAAACTAGTTTTGGAAGAAAAATGTTATGGTCAGATGACAGAAATAGAATTGTTTTTCCATAGTGAACTACATGTGGATGATTATTGCTTTGCATGAAATAACAAAAGACTGGTGGTTCTCCTACAGCCCTCATTTTGACAGCGAAGAGCGCCTTCGCGTTCTGGTGATGATGGCGGCGCAGGAGTTGGCAAATGGGATCTCTTACTCTGGTCACATGTACGCCATGACCAGAGCGGGCCGGCACCTGACACCAGCTGGGGAACTCCAGGAGACCTTTGGTGGGATGGAGCAGGTAATCCTGATTTTGGGCAGCATTGACTGAAAGATGGAATAGTTTGTTGTCTATAGTCTTTGTTTTGTTGTAACATCACTCTGCTGTGGTTTACTGATCAGGTTTTATGTTTTTATTTGAACATTAGGTGAAGTTTTTGAAGAGAATAGCAGAGATGCCAGATCTTAGTCAAGTCATCCGAGTATTACCCAGGATCAAAAAGCACCTTCTGAACCCCGAGAACATGAGGTGGGATCATTGCTAGATTTTCTAGTCACTTAACAATAAAGTTTGGTTGAATCTGAGAAGTTTATTGTTTTGTTTTTTTTCTTTCTGTGGTTGCATCTTATCACATTTGTGATTTAAGTTTTAGCTACAGAATGCTTACCATTTCATTTTCATTTCCTGCTTCCTTCATATTCTAACAGGTGTGCAATCAATGCAACGCCACAGATAATCTCTGACTCAGAAAAAGAGTTGGAAAGGTTTATTAAAGACGTTGCTGAAAACAGAAAAGAGCGCAAACTTATCAGAGCAAATATTATAAAGGTAAGATATTCCTGACAGATTGAAGCAATGCTCTGCTTAGAAAATATATTTATTATTATGCATTATGTGTTTTTGTTTCTTTGCTACAGAAACCACTTGACCCTCTGGATGATTCAGGTCCAACTAGAAAACTAATAACAGTAAGTTCAATATAATCAATAAGTTTGGATGTATAGAAAAATGTTTTCTAGTTGTTGCATTTGTTATTAGTGAGAAATCTAGAATTATAATTACATGCTGGATTGAACACTCATGTCTATATTAACTGAAGTTTAAACTTATTTTTTTATGCTGCTACAGGAGCCAAATTTCCAGCCATGTCAAATGAAAACGTTCTTCCAGATGCCCTTCCCTGTTAACTTTGTCAGTGAGAGTATTCGTACAGTCCCTTTCTGCCACCAGGATTATGCCAGGTAACTATAAAACAAATACAGAAAATCCACTGATAAGTGATTGCTTCTTTATTCTAACTTTTATTTTAGCTTACTTAATGGAACTACAGGATGTACTCTACGATACATGTCAAAATGATCGCGTTACGGTAATTATGTACCGTTTGAGTCACATTTCTTCATTGTTTATCCTCTCCACTTGCTGCCATCTTCTTCTGAGTCAGTTTGTGCATCTTGGCAAGAATGATGACGGCTAAATTCCTCCACGGAGAAATTCGGGAGAAGGGCGGAGCCTATGGAGGCGGAGCCAAAATGGGAGGAAGTGGCGTGTTCTCCTTTTACTCTTACAGGTGGGCAGCAGTTCACACATTCGATCAGCCTTACTTCATTTTGTAATAAAAAATGAAAATTATTACAATATAAGAATGTAAAAATCATTCTTTGATTGTATTTGGTACTTAAATTTTGAAGGAAAAAAACATTCTGGTGATAAATTCAACCTCTGTGTGCTTTCAGGAGCATGTCAGCGTTTTAGAAACCCTTCGATATTATCATTTATTTCTGTTAATTTTGATGATTGGGTCTCAAAGCTAATGAAAACCCAAATTCAGTTTAAGAAAAATGTGAACATTACTATTATACTCGGTTTAAAAAAATACACCTGAACATTCCTGTATCCTAACTCAGATGATGAGTGGATAACTCGGCTGAGCTGCTTGATTTTTTTTTTCCCTAAATTACTAATTAGGAATCATAAACTATAAAACCAATAAAGGACATTTGTTAAGCCTCTCTTCTGTGTCTAAGGGATCCGAACTCAGTGCAGACGTTATCTGCATTTCGAAAAGGCGTCGACTGGGCGAAATCAGGCCAGTTCTCTCAGCAGGACATCGATGAAGCCAAGCTTTCCGTTTTCTCCGCTGTAGATTCACCTGTGGCTCCTTCAGATAAAGGTGATGATGCGACACTTTAATGGCTTTTGTCACAGAATCTTTTTGTAACCTTTTAGATGCTTTTTTTAATGGAGTGGAATCTGCTAGGTAGTTTTAATAACTTTTTCTGGATTTTCTTTTCCCTTAACTTCATTTTCAATATGGTATCCAAATGTTTGCTCTTTATTTATTAACTTGTGGTTTGAATAAAGCAGAGTTAAAAGGTTGGAAACTGATTTGATGTTTAAGTTGGTAGCTGATCCCTTCTCTTTGTGGAGCAGGAACGAGTCGCTTCCTCAGTGGAGTCACAGATGAGATGAAGCAGAGTTACAGAGAACAGCTCTTTGCTGTGGATCATAAAAGCCTGGTGGAAGTGGCAGAGAGGTAAAACAGTTCAGGATGAATGATTGTTTCATTCTTTGTTTATTCTATATAATACACTCATTGCACCACACCTGACATATTGTGTGGAAGTCTGGGGGAATACATACAAAACAAATTTACAGCAATTATACCTCTTACAAAAACAATCCATCCGAATATTACATAAAGTGGGATACTGGGAACACACAAACCAGTTATTTATTAAATCAAATATACTGAAATTCTGGGACCTGGTAACATTTAAAACGACACAATTCATGTTTAAGGTCAGACATCAAAAACTTCCACACAGTATACAGGAAATGTTTGCTGACAGAGAGGGTGGGTATTATCTAAGAGGTGAAGGATATTTTAAAAAACAACATATTAGAACAACAAGGAAGAGTTTTTGTTTATCTGTGTGTGGAGTAAATGTCTGGAATGGATTGAATGATGAGTTAAAACAAATTACAAATGTAAACCAATTTAAAAAGCTGATTAAAGCAGAGCTCATTTCAAAATATGCTGTATAAGATGTTTAATATCCAATAGGCTATAATGTAATTGATGATATAAATAGTACTTAAAATAATTTTGTATAGTTATACATGATGGAAAAATGGAAAAAATTTTCTTTTTGATGTTATGACAGTTCATTGTAAATACATTGACAAGTAGGAAAGGGGCAGGACATTATAAGATGTATCTTCTACCTGCTCCTTTTCGAACAGAAAAATTTTGCATGTCACATGGGCATAATAATTTGTTTCATATTTTATTTCTTAAGTTGTTTCATTCCATTTTATTTTATTTTCTTTTTGATTGTTTTAAAGTCTGTTCGAAATAAATAAATAAATAAATGTCGTCACCGTTGAAATCTGAGTTTGCCTTTGGGAAACTCTTGCACACGAAGCGGAAATCAGCTGATTGTTTCCCTGCAGGTACCTCAGTGTCGGTCAGAGCACGTGTGGAGTCGCCATCCTGGGTCCAGAGAACGATGCAATCAAGAAAGATCCAACGTGGATATTAAAATAATGTTCTTTTCATAACTGGACACAAAGCTTGAATGAACTTTGTACTGAAAACCAAACAAAAATGTAAGTTGTTTTTTTTGTGTGTGTTTTTTCGTATTGCTGGCGAGAGACAGAAACACACAACATGAAGACAACTAAAGCTGATGGCTGTCATTTTAAACGGGCAGTAGAAACCTTTTTATATTCCATCATGTACATATGACTGATGGAAAATATTTGTTACAGTAACACATTGAATATAAAACTAGATCTGAGTTTTGTGAAAGTAAAATCACTTTGTCATTAAATCATTAAGTTTAATGGGATTTCTTGTCATAAAGTGGTTTTGTTTGTCCAACACAACCTTTTATTTACCAAGACAAACTCTAAAAATGAAACCCTTCTGTTGGGTTCAGGGCTACAAATACAGCTCATTACATTAGAATATAAAAATAAAATTACAGTGAAACTCATATCATTACAGAGAGTGGTCTTTCAGGCATTATAATTTAGATGACTATGGTGCAGAACTAATGAAAACTCAAAACCAATGCAAATCAGTGTGAATATAATGTTTTAGGTTACAGTTATTAGAAATTTTCGCTCTGATTTCCTAGTGTTCTGCTGTAACGTACACAGCATAGAAAGCTGGATAATTACCTTTTTTTAAAGGTAATTTTTGAACTACAACATGAATTTCTAAAGGCCTAAAGATCAAATTCCTACCTTCTGCCGTTTCTCTGAAATACTGAAGAACTTAAAAATGGAAGATTCTTTGAAAGTAGTTACAGCATTGTCTCGTAAAGATGTACCATAAGGAAATTTTCTCTCAGGTTTGGAACCCTAAAATGAACTAAAAGGTTATTAAAAATGGTCAGACAGCACAAGGTCATGGGGAAGTGGATATTTCTTCAGACTCAAAGCCGTATGTCAGCTCAAGGCGACAGAATTGGGTAGGACTGGATTCTTTAAGAAAAAGCCAATTGAGGCTAGGATAATATTAAAGGCTAAATTTACTTTTGGTGTTAATATGAATTCCCCACTTTAATGACCAATATTTAACACTAAATCATACAACAAATCTGAGATTTAATAAAAAATTTGAGAGCACAATACAGATCAACCAATGAAAGCGATTTTAATAATTTACTAAGGCTCAGAACCTCAAAAGAACTGTAACTTTTGTTAACTTTCCAATCTGGTTTCCTGAATACAAAATCCATAAAAATAATTTTTTTAATCCATGTTCCTATTATGTACCAAATGAACACAACATTCAGCATTTCCACACCATAAAAGCTTTATTTACTCTGAAACAGGACACTCACGTCACGTTAACGCTATCAATGAGCTGTTCCACACATCCTCCAAATACTTTGCTTTGCTACAGCAACAGCCTGCATGAATAAAAACTATACGGTGAAAACACAGAAAGCCCAGGATGGATACAAGCAGCTAAGGCAACAACACAACACACACATACAGTTAGCTTTCGACCGTACACACACCTGCTCACTCTGAAGCCTTCAGGGTTACAGCATTTTCCAGGACATTCTCGAGAGTGCGCGTGATTGGCCAGACATTGATTCCCTTTTTAAAAGCAGCTTTTGGGTGATAACATTGACTACGTAGTTCAAAGTGCAGGTGAAGGTGATAAAAGCCAAATTTAATCAAAGATTTTCATCCCTGGCTGAGATGTGTTCACACAAAACAATAATTAGACATGGCTACATTTGGGGCACTAAAACCTAAATACATCGTGAGTAGTGCATATATTATATTATATTTATGTATAATAACTTTGGATATCTAAGCTTTCTTAGATGTTAGCTTGCTTAAAATAAATACTCTTTCCAAATGACCCTCATCAAATTTTAACTAAAACTGTAACATTCCTTCTGAAAAGTGCCACACTCATTCAATAAATCCTTTTCTAAATTTTACCTCTATCCTTTATAATATTTCCTTATATATATATATATATATATACTGTATGTACAGTATATATATGCAGGAATCAATCAGTGTGAGCAGCTGCCACTGAAATGTGAAGCAGGTTTCCTGTGGGAGTAAAGCCGTTTGTCAGTGGTTCAGATCGCGGCTGAGGCGTCGTTCTCTTTGGGCCGCACCCGGGTCACATGTTCCAGCTGGCCGGCATCCGACACGTCGTAACTCGTCTTGTACTTGGCCAGGATTTTCATCAAAGGACGGAGCTTGAGCCACCACTGCTCCTTCGGGATCCGGTGGCTAAAACGAAGAAACTGAGTGTGAGGATTTTTTTTTAGAGTTGAACATTTCACCTGAGACAAAACTAACAAGAGTAAATCCCTGTTGATGCGATTTGTACAAATTCAAGCACAGTAACTTGCAAAAAAATTAAGACCCTTATATTAAAATTGACCATGCTGATATACAGTTTTCAAAATGTTTTGCAAAGAAAACCCCCCGTACCCTGAAATCAACTATTCATCCTCCATAACAAAAAACTTTATCTTGCACTGCAGTTCCAGCTTTACACATTTTTCTTTACGAAATAGCCCAAGCTTTGTCACATTTGATGGAAAGCGTCTAGAAAAACTCTGAGACCTTCACAAAACAAATAAAAAAACAAAATGGGTGATAAATTATTCAAGGTTTCAGGGGTTTGAATACTTTGGCAAGGAGATGTAGGTCTCACCTTCAGCACATTACTAGAAGGACATGCAGAGTGTCTGTGGGGCTAAATTTGGGACACAAACTCTTTTTGTTCAGTGTATGGAAGCAGTGGTGGAGCTGCAGCTCTAAAACAGCTGCAACATTACCCAACACACACAGCTAGCAGTAAAGGCAGCACAGACCACTGGAAATCTGAGTAACCTGAAGGAATGCTACTTCAAACTGAAAACAAGTAATTAAGAGTTCATTAATTGTGACTGTTATAAGAAGGGAACATCTAATGTAAAAAGAACTTTAAATAATAAATTCAGTTTTTGCTCTGTAGTGGATGTTGTAACAATGGCATCTCCAAACATAGAAGTCAGTGAAGGTCTGAAATCTTCACTGACTCAATGATACCAAACAGAAACACCAGGAATCCAACCAGCTTAACCTGTTTGGATCATTTTGACGCATTGTGTATTAGGGTCAAAATTAATACATTGATTGCCAAGAAGAGTGTACATAGCTGTAACCAGGAAAATACTCTTCTGCAATCTAAATGACACTAAACTCAGGCTTGGAACTATATGCTAA
The DNA here is from genome assembly GCF_001444195.1 of Xiphophorus couchianus. Taxonomy (NCBI): domain Eukaryota; kingdom Metazoa; phylum Chordata; class Actinopteri; order Cyprinodontiformes; family Poeciliidae; genus Xiphophorus; species Xiphophorus couchianus. Next base: position 26,529,565 of record NC_040233.1, read on the forward strand.
GATATGGCTTGCATAATTTTGTGCTGGATGTAATAGTTCTCTTTTAATCCTAAACATATTTGCTTTTTAAAGTAGATATAAGTCTTTGGACAGACTGACTGTAAGGATGAAGATAGAATCTTTATCTTACACAAAGTCGGTCTCTTCCCTGAGTTGAGCTACAGGTTGAAAGACCATCGCCCTTCGGCGCATCCCCAGCAGGCAGGCGGTGTCCTCTGAGTTGGTGAACACTTTCCCTGTATATAAGAAAAATGTAAACTTTTACAGCCAAGACATAACACAGTGAAAATCTCTCAAAAACATTAATATGTAATGAATCCTTCTCAGACTTAAGTACATAAGTAGGTAGTGTGACACACCTTCTTTGTATGACTCCTTGAGTGTCCGTGTGATCCACTGTATGGCTTTAGCTGCAACCTTGGTGCCAAAGTTTCTGTCGAAGGGAGACGGAGCGCCGCCCTGTTGAAGGGAAGACAATCGCACGGCATTATATATTTTATAAGATTTAGTAAAAGAAAAGTTTTATCTTTAAAATACTATGAACACTTTAAAAGATATACTTCGATTGACCATTATAAATCAACATTCAAGGGATAATTAAACCATTAGACTAGACTTTATAAGTCGGACCTGCTGCATGTGACCCAGGATGTTCTTCCTGCAGTCAAACACGCCTCGACCTTCTTCAGAGTACAGCTGGTAGATGAAGTCAGTGGTGAAGTTTTCGTTGCAATTCTCATTTCTAAGATAAACAACAGAGGCAAAAATGAAAACAGGGAAAAGAAGACATACTTGACGTGCAGAAGATGCCCCACATTGCAATATATTTAGGTATATGATTTAAGAAGACTGCAGACATGAAGGCAAATCTCTGGCTCAACATCCTTTTTAAGGTCAAAGTGACTGAAAACGTCTACTTTGCTTTTTGCTCGTTACAAGACAGATAACTCTAGATGTTAGAACATATTTCTGAACATCAAAGACACAGACAGCTATGGGTTTTACATTGTTCATTTAAAAAAACTACAGCTCACGAGCTAAAAACTAAAACAGGAAGCACTACCTGAGCAGATAGCCTTACTAAGTATTCAGTTAATATCAGCTAAATGAGGAAATAGCAGCCAGAGTCCAAGAAAAAAGCAATTGAAAGATCTTCAGAAAACTGTTGATTAGATGGGATTATATGTGGTTTAAAACTTTTTCCACATAATATATCAATAGAAGTTGTTATTGTGTTAAATTAGATCAGTTCATCCTGTTTTTAAGTTCATTAAACTGCAGTGTTCTGTGTTTTACAGCCTGCAGATTCCCTCCATCCATTATTGTTCTGGTTTTGGTGTGCTGTAGTAAATTATTATGCAGGTTCACCCCTCAGCACAGCCTCACAATGTCACCTAGGCTCTGTTCAAAATATTACATTTGTCCTATTTCTACAGAGCTTCATCCTGCTGGGAGCATTTTAAACACTGCAGTGGACTAAAATAACCGCAACACACAACATCACAGGAAGTCTAAAGGGTCACTTCAAAGGCTGGAAAATAACATAACAGTTTTCAACAATGGAGACATTTTCATGACAGTTTAACATTTTCATCTGTTAGACTTTAGTGTGTTGACTAAAGCTAGACCGACATCAGCAAACTGAAAACATCCTAATCTTTCACAAACAGAATGAAACTCACCGGAGCACCAAGCCTCTCTGGATGCTCGTCTTCATTTTCTGCGTCAGATGCTCCACGTTGGCCTGGAAACAGAGGGAAGACTTAACGTGAACCTGAGGGAAGAACGCCTGCTGCCTCCAACCTGGACAAGCAACTGCAACTCTGAGACTCCTCAGTGTGCTGCTCCACATGACACAGAGGCGCAGTGCAACAAAAGCACCACCAGAGGGCACCACAACCAGTTTTCTTTAGCAACTGAACACATAAGGAGAGATAACGTTAGTTTAATGTTTGTTTAGGTGTTAAGAGTCCATGAAGGTTCTTCTGTGAGATTTTAATCACTTCTCCACATGAAAGAATATTTAAAAGTTTAAATATTTTCCAAAAGTTAGGACACATTTAACATTTTTAACATTTTTTACAATTTTATCAAATTATAAAAAATATATCTTATGGTATTTGCTTATCTTACTTTATTGAAATCATTCATAGGTTCTTGTTATTGTATTTTTGTACAGCACATTGTTAAAGTGTGGTTGTTTTAAATGTGAAATGAACGGCATGTGCATGCCATTCCTCCTGCACATACTGCTCTCCTTCACATCGCTGTGTTTGTTGTTGCTTCTGTGTATGCAAGTCTATTTTAGGCAATGTTTTAAATTTTACTCCATTTATTCTTTAGCCGTCTCTTTCTATCATCACCGTTCTGTTGTCTGCTACACATAAAGTCAATATGACTGAAAGCAGTTTTCTCATCTGTTTATAATAGAGTGTATTGATCATTTAACCAAAACCTTAAAAACTTCTCATGGAAACTTACATTTTTAATAAATGCCTCAAGCCTTCCACTACTGGTTAGTAAAACATTACAATGTTTTCACTTCAAAAGAAACCATTTGAAAACAAAAACGTGTAATTTATTTACATTCTTATCAGTAAATTTAAAGAAAACAGTTTTTGGGACAATCTAATGGTAACAACGAACACTGACAGTCCTGCCGTCTCTAATCCTCTAAAGAGATCTGGCTGTTATGGAATGAATGATGCAGCTCAGAGGTTATTTATAAATTCCCTTGTATGCATATCTTTAATCTGCCTCACGTGCAAATTCCTGACACATCCTGATCGCAGCAGAAGCAAGACGCATGTGAACTAATTTCTGATATACCAAGTTGTTGTAAACAATGTGTGCAATTTACCCAGCAGGTTCATAAATGTATTAAAATGTATTTGAATCTGACCTGCAGGTCACGGATGTCAAACGGCTCCTCGTAGATGTAGACCGTGTCGGCTCCTGCAGCCAGACCGCCCACCGTGGCCAAGTAGCCGCAGTAGCCCCCCATGGTCTCAATGATAAAGACCCGCCGCTTGGTGCCGCTGGCAGACTGCTTGATGCGATCGCATGTCTGATTCACACAGAAGTTACGGGGTTAAAAAACTAAACATTTCCGTCTCTGTTCGGGCATGCAGCTGCAGAGAACGCATTTCAAAAGCACAGCTGAGACGAGTCAAACTGGATCATTTCAGATACTATAGAAAATACGATGGATTGATGTACCAATGATCCCTTTGGAATCAGAGAACTGGAGGATAAAATAACAACAAATGGCATAATTGTGACAGATGAAAAGATGACAAAAAACAGCAGCAGCTCTGCTTTAGAGTGGATAAAATTCCTGCAGGGTAAAAATATCACAATGATACACAGGTTGACTCCTCATATGGTGCTGCAGTAATGTTAAAATCATGAGCTTTATATTCAAGTGTTTGCATAAAAATTAGACACTAAAGTTTAACTGCTTAAAATGGCGAATATATTCTTTAATTTCGTGACAGAAAACAATATCAATTGAAAATAAGAAATAAAAGAAATAATCAAGCCTTAATTTAAAACCTCCTGATGGTAAATAATGCCAGTCAACCTTGTTATGTTGAAGCACAATTACTTGAATACGTAATTCTTTCTAAGTGGAGTCAGTCTTTAATTTCTGAAGGTGTAAGAGCATTCAAAGTGAAATCAACCAAATCAGAAAAATGTATCTCCATAACATCAGTGAAAACCTCCTTTTGGCAAAATGCAATCCATCAAAACATGCAGATTTCAACACAATAATATATAGTTACACAGTAAACAACTTATACAGAAACACAGACACTCAGTTAAACATGCAGGTACTCACAAGCTTCTGTTTGTCCATTGATATTTGAAGTGGTACTGAGGGGTTCAGCAGACATGCTACCAGCTTAATTTGGGCTTTTTCTTATTGCCTTGAACCTGTAGGTATTTTTAAGGTGGTTGTACAAGAAAACCTCAATAATTTGAATTTAAAATGATTAGATACCCTAAAATATGCAATAATGAAGCATTTGCCGGATTTTACCTGGACTGTCAGGCATAGTTTAGATAACAATGATAAAACTTCCTTTGCGACTATATTTTCATTTGCTCACCAATAAGTGAGAAAGTTTAGGTTTATGATTTTAAATCTGTACATGGATATTCTGGGGCATTAAACCCTTAAAACCATCAAAATCTATCCTAAAAAAAACCAAGCAGTTACTGTTACGTTTTTTTCTGAAGGAAAATACCAAACGGCATCATCTCAGATTCTGCTGCACCTCTGTTGTAAACGTCTGTCACTATGGAGACATTAATGTGCTTGTTATCATTAATATACTGTCTTCTCATTATTTTTTCTAGACCATTAGTTGTGTTTCTGTTTTTGGGCCTTACCTCCACAATGGCGTTGAGCGACGTGTCGGCTCCCAGACTGTGGTCAGTGCCCGGCACATTGTTACTAATGGTGGCAGGCAGTATGCACATGGGAATGCAAAACTCCTTGTAGTTGGCCCGGGCCTCACACAGCTCCAGCAGGGACTCAAAGGCCTGATGGTGGTGGCCCGTAATATGCAGTTAGACCACTAGGGGGGGAACTTACAGCTCTACGTATCTTTACTAAGTGATCATGGTGCCCTGGGGCTCCGTCATCCTGTATCCTTCTTTTCTGTGGACATATGTTGGGTTTAAACTCAACTCTGTTTTGTTTACAAAACAAGCCGTGCTAAAAGTAATTTTATGTTTTATATGAACTAGAAGGGAGCTGTGACTTAGAAAGCAATAGAAAATGAAGGATACATGAATGGGGCAGCCTCTTTACTTTAACTGGAACCATGAACATTCAGCTCTGTAATGGGTGGGCTGCTTAGCTGACTCTCTCCAGGATGTCAGGGATGGGGCTTTGGCTTCTCATTGGCTGAGAGGGGACAGAGTGGGGTGCAGGGGTGAGGTCAACACCGTGACAAGTCACGGTGATGACACACAGAGATAAAGGCAGAGGAGGGACTGCAGAGGATCTGTCTCCATTTATGTCCATCCAGCGAAGAGTCTTGAAACAGAAAGCGTCAGCAGGCTTGACTTTAAATGAGCCTTTCAGAGGAACTTAATAGTCTGTGTTGTTTGGAGGAGAAATAAGCTGAGTCGGAGCGCTGCCCACTTACTGAGTGTTTATGAGCACACAAACAGCAAACTGCACTGACACAACACACCAAGACTACAACGACCGTGGTGCAAACATGCAACAAGTCCCTGCATGCTCTGACTTACCTGGCACCTCTGCAGACCAACTCACCTCCAGCAACCAACAGCAGAAACATGTTTCTAACTCATCAGCTCCATTTAGGGAGAATTAAACTCATCAGGTGTGTTGAGAGAACTACACACTGTATGACTTTTATTTTTTATTTATATCTACTGTACTATGTTTATCCATCACTGGTATTTAATGTTTTTTTTGCTTTGTGAGGGTAGGTGTATTTTGATTTTTCCTCCAAGGTCAGCCAAGGTTAAGCGGCTAAAGCTAAAGGCTAAAGGTCAAGCAGAAGGTCGACCGTGTTAACTATATATTTTTCCAAATATTTAAGCTGTGAGCCATTTTTAACAACCAGTCAGCAAAGAAGGAGGACTGGAAAGCAAAACATCACAACAGAATAAAACTTAACACACTGACTGCATCTGTGATCCGTATGTCAAGTAGCAAAAACTAGAAGTAATATCTTGGCCCTACTGAATAATTCATCCTTAATAATATCTGGTCAGGTATGTCTCGCTGGATGAGAGATGTATCTTAAAAAATGCAACCTCATCATAATATGTGGTTCACACAGTAGGCCAAACCACATATTTTAAAATGACCATAACAAATATACTGATTGTAGATGTTCACACAATTTAGTTTTGTTTTTGTTTAAACCTCTTTACAGACTCATAGTATGTTTGTATTGTTTTATCCGGCTCAAATAAGCGCCGTGGTAACAATGTTTCTATTGAACCTGCATTTAGCAAAGCAGCTAACTAACAATGGCTTACCCACAGTGAGGATGTTTGAAGCTTTAATAGCTCACTTCAGAATAAATGTTGTTATTTGTTGTATTATTTTGGATGAACCATAACAAAAGTGTAGACATGTTAGCAAAACCTTGGTGCAAAAAGCTCCAACTTATAGGAAGAACCTTGATAGCTGAATAAGATTCACGATCAGCTCAAAAACTGAATTGGATTGTGTATGTTGGAAACATGGACCAAAAATGGACCCATTTTTAGGTCCAAAAATGTTTTTTTGTTTGTTTTTACGCTGAATCAAATACATCCAACCCCATAACCAACTGACTCACTACAGGAGGTAATTATACCCAAATCTGGTATCTGACTTAAACCCAGAAACCAAGTTCTACTGCTTAGTTTGACAACCATTACAAAAATGTTTTTTCTCCCTGTTAATTTGACATATTGTACCACTTTTCTGTCTAAATACACTAATCTAACTTTGTAAAATTATCTCAGTATGACTTGAAGAAAGCCATATCATTCAGTTGCATGAGTTTTCTCTGATACTAGAGCTCTATTAATAATAAAAACACTTCAATTTCCACTTCCTGTTTGTTGATTCTTGGAAGCGAGCTGGTAGTTAGAAGAGTCCCAAACTCTGATCGACTGGACGGCGTTTGACTGACACATCCACAAACACTCGCAGGCGCTCAAAGCCAGCCACACTTACGTCAGTAATGGCATTCAGAGCTGTGTCTGAGCCAATGCTGAGATCTGAACCAGGTATGTTATTGGAGACTGTGGCTGGGATCATAACCATGGGCACGCAGAACTCGGCGTATTTGTCCCGTGCCGAGGAGAGTTCCAGTAATCCAACGTATGCCTGCAGCGTGGAGAGCCAGCATCTTATTGGTTGGGATCAGGAGATGAATGGTAGAATAGTGAGGCGTAACGCTGAGATATTAACGTAGCAGAATGAGAACAAGGATACAGGAAAGCTTTTAGGTAAGAAAAAGTCCAGGAAGAAGCTGCAACAGCAATAAGATCCAAAGGAAGATAGTCATTAGCTTAACTCTTTGGTTCAATGTTAAATTCTTCTTTTTTGGATACAAAAGTCTGTACAGTTTAAAAGGAGGGAATTCTAACAGAAAGATTTTAATAACTTTTGGGTCCAAACATGCTGGAAAATGTTCATATCTTCTGATCTGTAATGTGAAAATTGAGTGAGGAGAGAATAAATGGGGAGACAAAACTCATGATGAATGTGGCTTGTGTCCAAACAGGGAGGGAGGGAGTATGATGTAGGACGGGGGGCTGCTGATGGGAGAAATGCGGTGGGAAAATTACAGGCACTCTTGGGAAAAACAAAGTTCAGCCGACGAGCATAGTGGAGGGAGAAGCCAAAGGGAGAGAGCCAAGCCAATCACTGCAGGCGCCAGACATGCACAGGAAGCTGATGTTGCTTGTTGCATAAAAAAGATACAAAGATGAAAAAAAAATTTGCTTTTCTTTTATTGGCAAAGCTGCACTGATCTGTCAGGGGACACCTGGAAAAATATTTTATCCATTATCTCATGGAATCAGTAAATAACTATGATTATTCTAGGCACTGCAGGCAGTGCTATGCACAACAGGTGTTGCAGCTTTGCCAATAAATAAAAACTGTGCAAAGGTTTTAAACCAAACCTAATTTCTTTAGAAGTTGCTTCCAGGGCACCAGATTTCTGAAAATGACTTCATGTCATTTCAATACTTTGCACAGTCATATGTTTAAAATAAAGCCTGAAACAATTCCTTATACATCAATTAGTGTTAAGTTTAAATAGTTAAGCAGTCAAGACATGTTTTTACTAGCTAAAATGTTAAATAGCGATGGCTAGTGAAAGCAAAAAACTCAAACAGGCTTGAAATGAAGAGCAGGTCGCCAATGAATCGAAAAAGTGTACAAACACCGTTTAAAATGCCAGGCTTTCAAAATCTGCTTAATGTGACACATATCACATTACAGAAATAAATAAAGTAAAATAAAAAAAAAACTAACAAATCTGTTAGACTGAAATGCCTGTCAGTTTAGCAGTGATGTGTACACTTTAAGATCCACTGTAAAATACAGGACAGCAGCAGTGGAAACAGGTTACAATGATTAAAATGAACAAAATCAATAACTGATCGATCATAACAGAACATGAACATTAAACAACAGAATGAAATTCTAAGAGTGTTAGCAATACTTTCTGGTATATTTAAAAATATCAAAATAAAAACTTAAGTTTCAATAAAAAAGACAACTTTGTCTAATAAATAAAAAAAGCAACATACCTCAAATCCCCCTATAACAAGTAAAGCAGTGATGTTATGGATCCTCATCTGCTCAGCAATTGCATCCAGATGTTTTGCTGGAAGAGTTCTTAATGGGGAACAGAGAAAATCTGCTTTATTTAGAACTTTGTTTTATAGGAAATAACACGTCACTCAATCCCAACTATAAAATTATCAAAGATACAGCAAAAGAAACTGAAAGTGATAAATTAAATATTAGCAAATAATTTTTCTTTGCCATGTCTTCTTCATACTGAAGATGTTACAAACTTAAGGCCTACATGTTTTTGTTCTCACCTTTTTGTTCCCAGCAGAGATCCTCCTTGGCCAGTCCAACCTCCAACATCTCCCCATTTGATCTCCTTGATCTGAGAAGAACAAAACAAAAACTGCAGAGGTGCTTCTAAAAGACTGCAAAGGAATTACAGAAAAATATTTCATGATTACATCAACACAAGATTCCCTGTTAACAGTTGCCAACTAACAAAGTGTTGAGGCTGTTCATGAGGTGTGCTGTATTAACAAAGATGTTTGCTTTTTCAAAGCAGCAAACTGCAGTGATACATATTTATTTAGATTTGTTATATGACAGAAAAGACCAATATTAATAAGCTAAAACAACATTTACTAATAATGTTATGAAAAGATTAATATTTTATTGCTATTATTATATTTCAAAGCAACAAAGTAAAAAGAGTGGCTCATTTTTACCCCCTTTACTCTTTTCATATCGCATGAATGCAAGCAGAGTTTTACCAAACAAGCTGCTCTTCACCGCAGTCTGTGTCCTATTTAGAAGAGCTTTTACTCAGGGATCACTGCTTCACGTCTCAATCATGTCTAATCTTCCTCTGTGACCACTCACCTCGGAGAGTAATCACTTCCCACAGGTCACCATGGCTCTGCTGGAACATCCAAACACACGTAGGCGTGTATCTGCGTGTGTGTGTGTGTATGAGGGCGTTTACAAGCAAGTGTTTGTCAACGGTCAGCAGAGCATGTTGGAGACCGCTTCTTTGCATGAATGGAATTGCTGCTGGGGAAGGTTCTGTAATTGGCTTACAGTAAGCAGAACTGTTTACAGGACACTGTTGTTGTCACTGTGGTCATTAGGGCTCAGAGGAGGCGGTTAGTGACGGAGCATTCATGTCCTACATCTGGGCTCAGCCGAGTCTGTTCATCAGGCTGCATGCAGACTGAATTTTAAAGTTGTCGTATCAAGCAGGATACTAAAATTATTGTTTCTTTTTATGACAAAACATAACTTTTATTCAATTGTAATAAACAGCCTATTGCCTGCATACTGTGAGTGGTAAACTAACATCTGCCTTTCATTTCAGTACTCTGGGTATTCCTTAGGAAATTAACACTACATCACCTTACAATGCAGGTAACATCATATAAGCAGTCTGATCTACACATCATCCAGGCTGTCACAGACTTTTTGGAGATATCAAAACATTCTAATTAATGAGCATGTTAGTCTTCACATGCAATGCAAATGTTGCAACAAAGAATCAATAATTATTTTAGGTAATCTCACACAAAGATGTGTAGACGTAGCACTTACTGTCAGATTAGTTGATCTAACAATCAACTACAGTATCAGTGGGTAGAGAATTATTTTTTATTATCAGATGGTTAGATCGTCCTTAAAAATGATCAAATTGAAACTATTAAATGAATGATGCCACACGAAAATAATATATCCACTCATGGCGTAGGATGGAGTTAAATAAACACCACTGATCCCCGTAGACATGAACTGTTCAGAGCAGGAGCGCATCAAAGCGTATTCAAACACTTTCCTTACTTTTCTCCTGTTTTCTTACATTTTGACCCAGTCAGATTCCAATTTTAGTATTTGTGTAGATTCATCTAGATATGCTGACACTTTCTCAAAACCTGAGTGTAGTCTTTCTACAGCGGAGTCAAACGTTTTACCTGTGGCGTAAACAACTGCATCGTCACCGTATGCCTGAAGCTGATTATAGGAAACTCATCTATAAATAGCAATTAAACTGAAAAGAATCGGAGCTAAAAATTGTTCCATGTGGAATTCCTGAAGACTCCATTTTTGGAGATAAAGATTTAATATTATCCGTTACAACACACAATTTGTTTTCCAGATATAATTCAAATCATGAGAATGATTTCTTAGTAAAATTATATTTTGAGAAAAAAAAATGCTTTCTTCCATTCTGAAAGCAACTCATGTATTTCCTTAAACAAGTGGTGGTTTAAGGATTTTTGACAAGAGGAAGGCTCTGTTAAAAGCCTTTGTTTTAATAGTTTTATCTATTAAGAAAATATAGAAAATTTATTCTAGCTAATCAACAGTTACTCTGAAACAATGTGCTACAGTAGTTTGGAGGCTGGAAGGAGGTTTTAATGTGAACAAACTGTAGTTTTGTGACCAAGGAACAGTTTCAGAATTCATATTTTGCTCAGCGCTTTGCCTATCAATAAAATACTGGTGCATCCTTTGAGTTTGGCAGCCTTTTTAGGTCCGTACAATTTTTATAGTTAATTGGACAAAGAAAAAAATGTTTATTTTTGTTTGTTTGTTTGTCTGTGGTGACTCACCTGTCCTTTGTAGAAGCCCTCAAAGCCGTCGTTGACAGCAAACATTTTGTGGCCTTCTGTGATTCCCACCCTGACGGCAGAACGCACGGCGGCATTCATACCGGCAGCCGGAGCGCCGACGTTCATCACCGCCACGTTAAAGGAGCTCTGAGGATAATGAAGGGCAGATATTTCACACAAAGACACGCAACCCTGAAAGGTGCTAAATATGCAGTAGATGAATCAGAATCCGGCTGCTCTGCGTATGCTAAGGCCGTATGTTCTAACACCAAGCATTGCCATATCTTTTAGTCACACCTAATGCATGAATTTCACATTTAGTGTTTGAACATATGTAAACCTCAGCATTAAAAATGTTTGAGGAAATGAAACAGTTCCTGCAATGAGAACTTTACATGCAAGAAGCCACATGCTTCTAGAAATGCAGAGAAGCAGCAACTTTTGTTTTCTCATGACAACCACAGAAAACATCAGCATTAAGAATCTGCTGAGCACTAAGGATCAATAACACGTTCAAGACGTCAGAACCTCAAAAAGAAGGCGTTTCAGAACTTCTGCTGATAAATAAACTAAAACTTACGTTTTATTGAAAATTGACTAAGTAGCTCCTGACTGTGAAAAAAAACTTTTATTAAAAACTGTCAAATTTCTGACTCTGATATTAACATTGGAACACAACAGTGACTTAGAAAAAAGTCATATTTTCAGAATCATTTTTATGTAGACTAACATTTTCATCTGAAATTTTTAAGGCACAGCATCAAATTCATATAGGTAATAAGTGTTGTCAGTTGTCTCTTGAATTCAGCTTAAGCTAAGCTCTAAAACACAAATGTATGTCATGCGCTTAAAAACTCTAACATAATTTTGAGCTATGCGTATTTTTCTCTTCAGACTCAATGCTTATTTTTTATGCTTATGTGAAGCATAGAAGTCATTACCTGTGTGTCTATGCTTCAGAACCATTTGTCTATAAGAATGCAATTCTACAACAAAGCGGAGCCATGAAAAAATAAGAAAAGATGGACAGAGCAACTGGTGGGGAGCACTGACCCTTTTGTGGCACTCTGTTACCATGACAAAATGAAAATATGAATTTAAAGAGATTTATTTCTGACATGAATACACAAAACCCTTTTCATTTTTTGTCAGCATGGTAATTAGAAGCCGGCAGCTTGATAAGGAGTCTGAGCTAATTTGCCTAAAACTAATGGTGCGAACTACACCTGCACAAGCTGCAGAAGCTGACCCATCACATACATGAGATTGCTCTTCTTCCCCTGCCTCCTTCTCTTCCTCTCCCTCAAGTCAGTCACAGAAAAACAGAGACTCTGTTAGTGTCACAAAAAGACTGCAGCACCCAGGATGCACCTGACCAGGCGGTACCTTATGCTAATGTACAAATCTCAGAGCAGCTGTTGGAAAAGATGCATCAAAGAAATTAAAAGAGTGGATTTCTGGTTTGTTTGTATTCTTCATTTTTTTTGTGGTGTTTGTTTGCAGTGGCGCTTACATTTTGGAGTTCGGAGCGAGCAGTTTGAGAAGCAAGCAGTCTGTAGGTGCTCAGATTATTTTCAAAGCTCCTGCACATTGAAAATAGAGTTAAAGTTTTTAGATAACGCAAATCCATTGCATACCTTGCTTTACAATTTCTTTGCAGATGGCTTATTTGCACATTTCATGAGTTTTGTCTCAGACCTACCTGCCGCGCAGTCTGACCGCCTCATCAAATTTCTTCTCGTCCATGGCCTTCTGTACCTCTTGAGTCTGATGGCAAAACAGAAGAGCTGCTTTACTGAAAAACAAATGATTTCAGCATGTAGCTGGTCTTCTCTTTGAGCACGTCTGTTGGTAACTACTGATATATGGTGAGTAAAGTTCAGTGAAACTGGAAGCACCTGGGAATAATTTCAGAAAATAACTTTAAAAAAAGTTATTTTTCATTTTGATTTTACTTACAAAACACAAGGAGGTTGTGGGTACCCTAGTCCTGAATGACAGATCAATCAACCACCACCTATTACCTTGATTCACCATGGCAACTACATCAATCTAACACGTGGAGAGAATATTCATAAAAGTAAAGTTAAGGAAACTGGGGTACTTGGGAGGAAAAGGTGTAGTGGGGGAAAGCTAAAACTCTCATTGTCGTAAGTCAAAAGAAAAAAGTAATAAGATAAGTCGTACTTGGAGTGCATCCTAGCTTTTTTCACAATTCATTAATGAGCTCCACCATGTTCTGAGCACATGTGAAGTTTCTGAAATAGAGCTGGAATTGCAAAAACCAGAGGAGGAGTAGACTGAAACTCTGCAGGGTTGACATGGAGGGCTAACAGTGATAATGGGTGTATTCCCTCCTGAAGGGCGACACATATCTACTGCATGGCACTTTATCAGTTCAGTTCTATTTTCAAAAACATGACTGTTGTCTGAAGCTCAGTGGTGTGTTCTGTCATGGCACACCTCGGTGCAACCTGTCGAGCCACAATAGAGCTATAACCACCGTTTGATGGTTCAGACTTCAACCTCACTCTCATCCTTTTAGAAAACAGAATGAGATGATAAACAGGAGTCTGAATCACTGTGTAAAGTTTTGAGAAATTGGCGAACATGAACAAGCCAACTTACCATCTGAACACACTCCATAAGCGGTAGTCGAACAGCCTGGTTGCCAACTAGAGACACAACACAGGCAGGTGTGTCGGTGGACGCCTCCAGTAATGCCAACACTGCCTCCACGCCCATTCGACTGGCCTGGAAATTCATTTCAGCAGGGGTTTACCAATCCATCTCCATAAAAGTGAAAAAAAAAGGAATTGTAATTGATTTATGATGATTTACCAAAATCCTGTCAAAGGCAGATGGAGTCCCACCTCTCTGTACGTGGCCCAAGATAGTGACCCTGGTGTCAAAACCCAGGCAGCTCACGACCAGCTATTGACAGAGACATTATAGATTAACAGTCGTAACAGAATTGCTTTTAAAATGAATATATTCTGCCATAATGTCTATAGATGCAGCATATATTATAATATAGACATTAACTCAAGGTTCCCATTGAAACAACAATGCCTCCTATTAGTTTGATATTTGTAAGACTTTATCACTTCTCAAAATGAAACAGACTTAAAAAAAAAAAGGTAGGACAAATCACAAAAAGTAACAGAGGAGAAATCATGCAAAACATCTCCTGTCATGTTGGTGTGTGCCAAATGATGGACATGCAAGGTCAACTTTCCAGAACAAAAATAGGGCAGAAACAAAAAATGATGCGGGAACGGAGCAAAAAAAAAAGGAAAATTAAATGGTGCATTTTTTATTTTATTTTTAGAAATGACCACATGTGAAGCATAAATTGTTGTAAGTGTTTCCATCGTGAGGAAACCAAAACCATAAAGAGAAGAAAAAACTCATGCTTATGAGGGAGAATTCGAGCATCCACCAGACGACGAGGCTTCGCGACCATACTCACGTCCTTGATATAATCAGGGGTTATTGCCTTGTTGTGGCAATCAATGGCACCCTCAGCTACAATAATAATGTTCAGCCTTTTCTTATCAGCACGGTTCTAGAGAAATATAAAAAGCACAAGTATTTGAAAACATGACAGAAAACGTTTTGCAGTGCCACAAGCTGGATCGAACAATGGAGGATGATCTCAGAACAAAACGCGAGGAAACTTCGACTTGTTGCTTATTGTCATCTGTACTTTGCCACATTCCTGGCAGTGTGACAAGCATCTCAACCAACCTGAAATTATTTACGTAAACCTCTTGAGAATCATCCACTTAGTGTTCCAGCTGTTGGTTCTCCTCTGCGTCAGCCTGAGACTGAGCTTTACTCACTTTCTTCACTAAATCAGAGGTAATGTGTTGTCCTTGTCTGTCAATGGCTCCTTCAGCAACTATGATAATGTTCAACCTGGAACCTCGAGATCGACTCTAGACAATAGCAAAAGCACAATGAAGTATGTTGGAAAGTAATGACAGCGCAATACATGGAACACTGTGTTCAAACCGCCCAGTTTTAATTTACAAGTCCTATAACAATAGATGTTACAATGAAAAATTCTTGATGAAAGAAACATTTCATGATATCTTCTTGAGACTATGCTATCTCAGAGTTGACCTGCTTTTTAATTTCTAGCCAAGGTTGGATTTAATTGCTCCCTTGTCTATGTTTAGAGCAATGACTGATTCCTTAAATGAAAATATATTCTCAAAAAGTAATTTTGATCCCATTACAGCTGTCTTCCTAAAGTGACTAATATTCTACCTAAAACTGGACTGAACAATGTGAACTCTAATGCGACTAGCTCAAGTTGATATGAAATGTATTAGATATTTGTACAAATAACTCATCCCTCTGTATTTTTATTACTGTGGTTCATTTTGTTTCTAAAATATTTTTAACACTTTTGGGACTTTTGTTTGACAGTCTGCAATAAAACAATCGCTACAGAGTACCGAAACAGGAGCTTAGCAATATTCTAGTTTTTCGTGGGCAGCTCAGTGGGGAAGCTGCTTTTTACTTCTAGTGCAAACATCAGGTGTAGTTCACAGGGCCAGAGTTTGAGTCCAAGCACTATTTTACGTTGAAGTTTATGGTTAGTGCAGCTTTTTGACTTATGGCTTCATAAGCACAACTGCCATCGATTTGCGTTTTCATTCTCCTTCTTGCAACATCATTATTTGACACAGATATCGACATGACTGCCGAGATATGGAGCTTTACACCTGTTTGAATCACTGACCAGTGGGTCATGTACTGTTCACATTAAAGTGACTAAAATACTCTGTGGTACAGACAAGAACATCTTAGACTTCTAATGACCTATAATACCTGTGAATATCATTCACAGGTTGTGGGTTTGAATCTCTCTGTAGCAGCAGTGTTATTGAGCTTTCCTAAACATTAGGACATTTTTAATGATAGGACAGAGGATTGACTTCTTATTACAAGCAATGATCTCACACAGCCTTTATTTAGCTCACATTCCTCAGGGAACTATTAAGTTTGAATTTATGATCAGGATTGCTTGTTCTTTGTTTGTTAGACTTGAAGCCTCGGAGATCTTGTAAAATCTACACTCCTTCACTCAGACATACGGAGGAGGTCCAAAATTCTCATCTTGATGTCTGGAAGGATTTTTCCATGATATCACACAATAGAGCAGAATGGTTTAGGTGTTACCTTTAAAAACATCTGTAAGTTTACCTCATTGTTCCTTAAAAGCTATGAATTAACCAGAATCGTACAAAACCATGACTTCATCATATAGGCAACCTTAGTGCATGTAATCTTCTAACTTTAAAGAAATTGTGGGGGGGTTTTATAAACAGTATGTAAATAAATGGTTCCAACTGTGACTGTGTTACAGACCACAAAATGACCAATTGAACTGAACTGATTGTGTTTGAGAAAGACATCATGGTATGATTTCATAAGTAAACTATTAACAGATACTGTAAGTCCATGCCATTCATTTTCTTATTGCTGACTGACTGTGTGCCCCAAAGAGTGGTGATAAAGAAAACCTCCAGGAGTTTTATGCATTTGTAATGAAAACATCTTCTAAGATGATTGGTCTTTTAAAAAATAAAGGTTACCTCAGACAGTTTCTGACACATGTTGTCTTCCCAGCCATCCTCAGGAGGCATCTCTGGAATAAAAACCCAATCTGCTCCACATGCGAGGGCACTGACTAAGGCAAGGTATCTAAACACACACATAGATGTCCAAATTATTTTGATGTAAGATGGACTTTAGCCTGAAATGCATTTAGTAAAAACATAGGCAGCCAAATTGGCACCATAACATCATATATCTTAGAACAACCTTGATAAAGAAAAAGATAAGCTTCCAAAACTTGCAACATGTTTTTAAGAGTTTGCATTTAGTATCTTTTTCAGTAATGTATAATTCATACATGCATCTTTAATTCATTTACCCGCAGTGTCTGCCCATGACTTCCAGCACAAATGTCCTCTGGTGACTGGAAAACAAAGAAAACAAACAGTTCTATCAATTTATGGAGTTACTCATATCTTCTGGTCTTTTTGCAACTATGAAGGGATATAATCACCTCCCAGCTGTAGTCATGATAGCATCCACCACCTCAATGATCCGATGCAAGGCTGAGTCAGTGCCAATGGTCATGTCTGTGCCACAGAAGTCGTTGTCGATAGAGCCAACCATACCGACAATGTGAAGATGAGAATGACTTCTGGCTGCCTCTTCATCTATGAGCCCTGCACACAGAGAAAGGACAAAGAGTTCAGGTATGTAAAGCTGAAACACAGAAATTCTGAGTTTAAGATGAACAATCACCTTGCTGTATGAGTTCATTCAAAAGGCCACTCCACTCTTCTCTGAACAGGTTGGCTCCGGTCAAGCTGCCGTCGCCACCAATCACACACAGGTAAGTGATGCCCCTCTGAACGAGGTTGTGAGCAGCTTTTAGTCTGCCCTCATGGGAGCGAAACTCTTTACAACGAGCACTGCCGATGACAGTGCCACCCTAGAGACAGAGACAATCATAGCAATTACTCTAAATATGATTCAGTAGTTCTGACACACTTATGACACTGAAACACTAAGTTTCTGGACAACTGTGATTTTTTGCTTTTGCAAAGGCTAGTGTGCAATCTTTGGGATTGGAAACATTTTGGGTTGGAAAAAGGACTTAATCATGAATTCTATGGTGCAATACATGGGATTCTTATAATGAGTTCTTTCCATAAACTACCGTAGTTGGTACTTTAAAAAGTAGTTGTACATAAAGATGGATTAACATTGTGCAAAGGTCAATTGCAGAACCACCTTTTAGCAAAAAAACATCTTTCAAAAAACCCACACAACAAAGTGTTTGAAAAGGAAAGAGTATTAATTACATGGATAACATGAACTTGACCTAAAACTTCCTTTTGCTATACTATTAGAGCTGTGATCCAATAGTTTGACCATTTGCAAGTGCCAATGAAATCATAAACAGTTTGCATTGCTGGTTTTCCCTTATATTCTGCTATATCATAATTGTTTGACCATCTACAAGTCACATTACAAAGAAAAACAATCAGATATTCAAAGTGTCAACTAGATAGATACAGTATTTCTTCAAGACATTGGAATACAAACAGGATGAAGCCCATGCAAAACATGACAGAAGGCTCTGTGGTGCAACGGATAGCACATTGGACTTCTAGACAGACTGACGTTATTCAAAGGTTGTAGGTTTGAGTCCCACTAGAGTCGCTGCTTGCTTTTTTTATATATAAATGCTTTTTGCATTTATAAAAAAGGAAAGCCATTCTATATTAGACGGATTATGGTGAAAAACCGCAATAGTATTTAACTACTATAGAAGTTGTACTTAGCTGAAAACCTGTTTTAAAATCTACTCTGCTGCATTTTCCTTGTATTCTGCCATATTATAATTGTTTGACCATTTACAAGTAGCAATGAAAAGACAAACCTTAAGTTACATTACATATTTGAGATCTTTTTTGAATAATTTCAGATATCTGCTGGTGTGATTGGATAAGTCATGTTTTTCTATTTCAAAGACTTGAAAAATAAGGTCAGTTGTGATTTTAGATCCAGATTTTTACAGGAAAAATAAACTTTGCATAATCAGAGACTTACTAAAAAAACATTTATTGCAGTATTTAAGCAAGATTATTTCAGAAATATTTGCCTAATAGGCAATTTAAACATTTAATTAAGACTAACAATTTCTATGTACATTTTTCTTCCTTTTGAGTGTCCATGTAGAAAGAAAATCAACTTCCTTCACATTCATTCCTCAATAGTATCTTAGTTACCAAGATGCTGCGTTCAAGGATCTGAGGTGAATCTGAGACAAAGGAGGAAACGCTTAGAAATCTCAGCATTAATTAATGATTTAAAGAGACACTTGACATAAACTTAAAGTAATATAATTTTTTTTTTTTAATTTAATTGTATTTATTCAGACACTGCCAGTATGACGTTACAGTTGAGACACACAATGTGAAACTTCCTCCAGATAATAAGGTCCACAACCACAGCCTGCTTTTCATGCAAATAACATTTGTACCACAGTTTATGACACATGAGAGTACCATGATTTACAGCAGAATAAGGGAACATGAAGAGCAAAGTGAGCAGAAACGTAAACAGCAGGTTGTGCTCACCACTTGCAGAACGCTGGAGACACTTTCCCACGTCGCCTCTTTGATGTAGTCTCCACCGTCTACCATCCCCTGATACCCCTGAGAGGAAAAAACAACAAAAAGGCAAGAAATCATTCATTTCTTATTTTAAAAAGAAAATCCAAATTTTAAAGCAATAAGCAGCATTTAAAGACAAACCCTGCTTTAAGACGTTTTTGGGGCTTAATATGCTCGTATAGTTACAAAGATGACAAAAAGTGCATTTATTATTATACAAGAGAACATTTGACTGTATAAAACAATTTCAAGACTATTTTTCTTTAATCAGTAACATTATTGTAAAATTTATTTTTCATCAATTGAATAGAATACTAATCCTATGGCCTGTATTGTAAAAAGAGAAAACAAAGTGACTTAATCCATACACTGTAGAAATCATTGTTGAGATTTCACTGTTTCCATAGACACACCAAAGGCTTAAAAATCACCAGGAGACATCCAGAGTAAAAGTGAAGCATCTTTACTAACAGCTCAGTGGTTTCACCTGGTTGATGGGAAACAAAATGTGATCAGTGAAGGATGAATCATGCCTCTGGTAATTTAACTCCTCACCGTCACCAGGTTGGCTCTACCTGGAGCCGTTTTTGTTTGTTCTAAAACAGTCAGACAACTGGATTATTGTTAATTCAATTTCCCTGTAGTAATCTGCTTTCACACCTGCAGTTTAATGTATGCTTTATGTTTCACATGGTTAACCCGGACTCACCGCACAGTTTAGCTGAAGTTAAGTAAATGTTGCACAAAAGCAATTTAATTCTTCCTGTGGAACCATCATTGCAAATGTTTTTTTGAAAATTATGCAACATAATACATGTAAACACACTTTGAAAATGGCTTGATATCAATACATGAATCAGAATCCTATTTATACATGATTTATTCTAATATTGTCTGCAATTAATTGTGAGTAACCCATGTATTATCAACTGCTCTGTCATCAAATTTAACACATTAGAAGATGGAGCTAAATAACATGCAAGCTTCATAAAACATAATGCCACACCTGTCAGGCTGACTGTGGGTTATAAACATATGCAAAACATATAGAGGGATCAGATGCCTTTCTGGTGACCCTATAGCCAAAAAAAAAAAATAGAATATAGACTGAAAGATATTCAAAAACACCACTTAAAGACAAAAGTGTAAGAGTGTTTCATTCAAAGGAGGGAAAATATTATTTGGTTATTTGTTTCAATGCAATAAACATCTGAATTTAAGAATGTAACAACAAACCACTTCTAAAATAACCTCTGACCATATTTCTGCAAGTTAGAAATCATCCATTTACTCACTTTATAATCATGTTACTTCAAGCTCTTAAATAAAACCTGGTTTCCAAAAAATGGAAATAGTGTTTCCAGTTTGCAAAGGGGCATATTATAAAACCAACCTTAATCTTTGAAATACAAATCATTGCTCTCTAAAATGATTTAATAAAATGTTGAGTACAAAAAACTGAATCTAGCCAGTCTACCAAACACATTAAAATGACTCTTTATATTGACAAAATTGTGCAGGTTGTGTGAATGTTGGCCTATTTTTGTCTTATACCTCAAAGTATTTAAAATAAGAATATGTCAAAATAAAAGAAATGGAATTAAAAAAACATTCAAATGAGAGCTTCTATCAGTGTTTGATCTACTTTAATATAATGTTTTATGTTTTATTCATTTGTTGTTGCTTGTGCCATTTAAATCATCATATTTTTGAGCCTGATGTGAAATAATAACTGTAAATGTTTAGATGTTATTACTTATATTAATGTTCCCCAACACAGCTCAGTTATATATTAATTATTTTATAGCACGTTTTAGTGTATAAAAGCTAAAATAAAAGTGAATTAGTGCTCAGGAATAAAATGTAATGTTACGTTTAAAATGTTTTCAGGCCAGACTGGGGAAGTCAGCTTGCCTCATGCTGGTCCCTGATTCCCAGTGATAGCCCAGTACAGAGGAGCTGTCAGCACAGATTTAGTGAGCAGCTGAGAGTGGCAGATACTGCAGACTCTCCATGGTCATGTCTGGACTCTGAGTCATTCTCACCTCGTGAATAAAGTAGACTTTGGCTCCCACATAAATCCCCATTCGGACCACAGCCCGGACAGCTCCATTCATGCCTGGGAACAAAGAGAAAATCAGAGGCTTTTCAAGCATTTTCAGAAAGTTTATTATTACTACAGACATAAAATTAGTGCTATATGACAAACAGTAAGCTCATGTGTCACAAATGAGTCTCATGCTTGTGTTTCCCTAAACAACCAAGAGAGACTGTATCCAGAAGGTACTTTATTTAACATATTAACTTGCTTATATTCAAGAGCTAAAAGTTCTTTAAAGGCACTCTGGTTCAAACACACTGCATAAATAAAGTCCCATAACTCCATAACTCTCTTGATTTAAGAAGAGCTGGAGTGTGGTGAAAAAATCTTCACACTTCTGAAGATATATATAGAACATTCTATAACCACAAACCTCAGTGAGCTGTGAGGTTTTATCTGATAAAGCCTCATACTGACACATGACCAGGAAGGCCAGATCTGGGAATGCGCATCTTTGCAGCTCCTCCGGCGTTACCATACACTCTTTAACTCCTTCCCTGATTAACTCTTTCCATGACCTGTCAAGTTTAGGTTTATAGATCTCCTTCTGTATTCTACTATTTTCATATGTTGGATTGAACAGTAACCTGTGAGTTGTTTCAAGCTTAGAAGATTATTCTAAAAGCTGATCTCGCACTGCTCTCTAACTTTATTCTTGATCTATTTAGTGTTTTTCTCAGTCTTAATGGGATAATTTATTTGTTCCCCACAACTATGTGCTAATTCTGTTGGTCTACATCATAAAATCTCTGTTTCACACTTGGTTGTAATGTGACAAAATGTGAAAAAGCTGAAAGCACTGAATGAAAAACTGTCGAAAAAGTTTAATGAATTTTGTCTGCAACACATATTCATTTTAAATTAACTTTTACAGATTTTCATAATGTCAATCCTGTCATCATAATAACCATGTAGTGAAAATCTGACGCCGTCATGGCCTCGCTGACCTATCTATCGAGTGACCTCAGTGACCTGCTGCATAAACAGGGAGGGGCAAGTTGAAGGCTGGGGGAAAGGAGGTCAAAACAGAGTGAAGCTGAGACAGAGAGAGAGCCGGAGAGCCGGATAGTCGGAGAGCCGGAGAGCCCAGAGGACGTTGTGCCAAATCAGAAGAAAAGTCTGTCAGAGCACTTAGTGCAATTAGACATGAGACAGGCTTTAAATCTCAGACTAAGTCTGGGATCACAGAGCTACTGCTGATTTACATTAACAGGTTGATCATTACACACCAGCTTGTTTATGTGTTAGTTGATAGATGGTCTTTTTCTGAGGTAAATGTGGATTGAAGACAGGATTTTAGGTTTACATTGTTCCTCAGACTCAGAGACGAAGGTGATGAGTCTTGCAATCCAAAGGTTGTGGGTTTGATTCCAGCTTTCTCTTGCCACATATAGATTTGTGTTAAAAGCAACTCAGGCTTTTAGCCCTGAGTTTCCTACCAATCTGTGTATTGGTATCTGCTGGGTGAATGTGGGTCTGGTGCAAACGGTTTTTGTTGGTCATTATGACTGGAAAAATACAACATAAACTGGGGGGTTTTTCCAACACAAAAGAATAAAAACATGTATTTTAATAATAAAAAAGTGTAATTTATAATCACGTATTAATGTGTTTTGTTGATTAAAAAGCACTTTTTTAATGCAGTTGTACAATTTACAATGTTTAATTTAAGTACGTTTATTTAGTGAGGAAAACGTAAGATGTTAAAAATAATAATTCTCATGGCCCTAAGCTCTGTAGTCCAGTGGAGTATTTCCTGTGCTGCTGCTAAATGTTGCTGTGACCCTTTGACCTTACAGTATTCTGTGGTGAAGTGACTGCAGAACATGTTGTTCATACTATTAAAAGAGGATAATTTAATGTTAACTTTGGACAAAACGTTTGGCTCTTTCCTCCTTAATGTCCCGGATCCTCAGCAGGCGGCGGCGTGCTACTAAAGTGAAACAACAACAAAGCGCGTTGACGTCACAGATCACAGAGTTTAATCTCATACAAAGCAATCAACAACAAAACTGCAGAGGAACAGAGATATGCATTTTTCTCATAAAAATAAAGACAGACAAGGGGAAGACAGACAAACACAAAACAAAGACAAACAAAAGGCAAAGACGCGTCTTTGGAGAGAGCCGATGTAAAAAAAGGCAAAATGGTGGCCGCTCTCTGTATTTTTTCTCCTGACACGTAATCTTATAGCAAGGAGGTGTTTTTCTATTTAATTTATGCACTCAAGGCGTTCCTCCTGTTGACCAACTGGAAACTCCCTTAAGCACTCAGAGAAACTTGGAACTCCCCCTGATCTACGCAAAGATCAAAGGACCATCTGTCTTCTGGCGAGACAAAGATCAAAGGACCATCTGTCTTCTGGCGAGACAAAGAGCGCCTCGTGCTCTGACCCCCCGTGGCTCCCACGGTCATTCTGAGTACAGAACGATCCTGAGATAAGACCTCACAGATACCTGTGAAATCTAAAGTCCCTCTGCCCTGCCGGGAATGCTAATTTTATGGCCTCCTATGGCCAGGCCTCACAGTGGGGAGGCTCCTGCCTGTCTGAATGCCTGCTCATCTGCTCAATCCCAAATGCTCAACAGAAAACTGTTCCAAATAAGAGTGCTGAATATACCTTTTACACATGTCGTAAGATTAACTGTATTAAGCACTAAAAATAATCATTTTTCCTTAACAATACACAACGTTCAGCTGCACAGAGCATTCCCCATAGCACCGTATGACGTTTATCTCAGTGCACAATAACAGACTTCCTGTAGCCAACCATATATTTCCTGGGAGACTGAATGTTTTGTTTGGTATTATACTTTTTAGACAGATAATGCAATTATTTATAAAAAAAATAAAAATAAAAAAAACTACTTTTTTTTTTTACTTCTTGTACATATGTGACTCCTGTTGATGTTTCTTGGTTTGATTTTTTCCCTTGTTTTTTGGAGGCGTTTTCTACATTGTCTTATCTTGATAGCTTTTCTTCCTGTTTCATTTGTAAAGCATGTTCCTTGAATAACTTCTGACCTTTGACATCTGGTCATTGTTTACTAACTGTCACATACGTCTTGTTAATCCATCACTTCCTGGATGCCCGTACCTGGCATCCTTTGGTTCACCATCAGGTGTTTTTGTGAGACAGATGGAAAATCTAGCAAATCGTGAAAATGCAGTTAGGTTATCACCTCCCATCATCAATCATCAACACGTCCTGGTGAAAACATGACACATCTGATCCTGATTGAGCCGCGACACAGCGGTTACAGCAGCTGCTGCTAGCTCAGACACCAAACCAGACTTCAAACCGAAAGATGCAGAGCATTTTATAAAAGCGGGATATGACTAACGTGTTCATTTATTTATAATTATTCAGATACATTAGAAATAATCCTTTTCAAGGCTTTTTGTGGCATTTTATGAAGATGTGTATGTATTTAAAATATCTTAATTTTCTTTCTTTTTTATTTAATTTATAATCAAATCAGATTCACAACTGAACATTGGTCACATGATTATGTTTTGTTATAAATTATTTAATTAATTCTGGTCATTTGTTTTAAATAACCTAACCTTAAACGTCCTCTTCAAGTCTTCTGCAGCTTATAAGTTTTCAAAGGACAAAAATACAAAAACAAACTGACTTTGTGAGTCTGTTTTTCTATCCACGTGCTTCAGAAGCCCTGTCTGCCTCTCTTTAACCTTGGTTTATGTACCTGTTAATCATAAGATCTTTTTTTTATTATTGTTTATTTATTTATTTATTTATATTTTTACCAGGATAAAAACCCATAGAGAATAATAAGGGAGTCCTGGTCAAGATGCAGTAACAAATACAACATCCCTTACATCTTAATGATGTCCGTCCCGAAGCGTACAGTGTCCCATGATATTTGATTTAGATGGATTATAATCATGCATAAAGCTTGTGCATGGAGAGCATTTATACAGTAACATCCAGACTACAAACATTACCTCTCCAGTAGTATTTGCTCAGGGCTTCAGATGCAGACAGACATCAGACAGAGCTCATTGAGCTCCCAGATGAGTTCAATGAGTCTGACGCTGCATCACTTTCACACTGGCTGCCCAGTTTTAAAGGTGCAGTTATAATTAAATCTCAGCTGCTGCCACAAGGAGCCTGTCCAAAATACAAAGACTGTCCACGATGCACAGCAGGGGCTCTGACAACTGAGAAAGAGCATCTCCCTCCACTCTCACTGCAGCCTATAGGAACACGGTGTTGTGTAACAGCCAACAATAGCACTGGTTTAACTGGTGCATGTGTGTGTCCTACATGGCAAAGTACAACATGTTCTATGCATATGGAGAGCAGATCAGTAAAAACACACTCTAATGAGGTTAAAGGTGCATTCTGTGCAGGCTGCAGGGATGCAGTTCGATCATTGATTACATAAAAATCATCCAAAAGTTGCCTTTTAATGGCAATCATTATTATACTGCTTTAAGCGCAACTTTTTTATGTATTACACACGTTATTTTTGCTCTACGAATTCAGAATTCAGTCTTTCCATCACACCATCATTTCTGTAAATACTCGCTGCTCCTCACGTAGTCGGCTTGACCTTCAGTGACAGCGGACGTTAAGTCACTGAAGGTCACCGGAAGTAGATTCCGAACTCTTTCTAAATAAAAAGGCAAACTCTAACAGCGACACTGAGCCGTTTTAATCTGAAAAGCTGCACCGGATGTAGATAGTTTTATTCAGATAAATTGATGTTGGTTCAGTCGTGACTCAGCTTCCGTGATGCGGGAGGATTTATTTCTGAGGCAAAAAAAAACAACAAAAAAAAAACAGCTGACAGGAAGTCCAAACCACAACACTTTACAGCTGGTAAATGAAATAAGGCGCACTTTCAGAGCTTTTATATAAATAAGAAATATATATGACTAATACATATTCTAAATCCATAACCCAAAAAATCTACATAAAACTCTTCAGAAATAAGTTGGAGTGTAGTTAAATCTCGTCATGTGGGGTTGCGTTGCTGGAGCTGCTGCACCGACTCGTGGAAATTGTAGATAATTAAGGCTCTGAAATGCCGATCAGGTTGGGTAACAACGCCATGCCCCCTGGGGGGTGCGCGCGCGAGCCTGCGCCATCTGTGCATACATACATGGCGCAGGTGACGTTTCATATTTAGAACACCTCGCATTAAAGAGATACGACTTGATCAGTCACCTGTTGATACTGTACCCGCTTCTGAATGTATGCACGAGCCTTGAGTCACGCGCTGGAGGTGTTTCCAGCAGACTGAGAGTCTTTATTAAAACTTGTAACATTTCCCTCTGCAGAGAATGCTGCAGCATCCCCGCAGGAAGCAGAGACACCGCGGGGTGAGCGCAGGCTGTTGCGTAACAGTCCGGGAGACTCCAGAGCACACACTTAAATCCCTAGCAGAAAAATATTTGATATATAAAATATGAAAATGTATTAGGAGGAACTTCTTTCTCCTTCACTTGTTGTTGCGACGCGCTGATATCAAAGCACACGCTGTTCCTGCTCCCCGGGCAATGCGCAATTTGGGAAGCTTAGCCAGGTACATCCTTTATCGGACAGATGCCTGTCTGTAGTGTTTTTCAAATTAGAAATAACCAACTGATACACTAAAATCAACATAAAATACGGATGAATTATTAGGCTTTTATACTTGAATGTTTCCAGACGGTTTAGACAGAAAGTGCCCTGACAGGCTGCGTTATGAGCGGAGTTAGATTCAGCTCTCTGACCCTGCGCTGATCCTGACTCCAGCTCGCTCTTACAGCCCAACTTGACTCTGTTACCTTGAGCATCTCCGCCGCTGGTCAGCACGGCGATGCATTTCCCAGCTCCAGAAAGATTCTCGAAAAATTTCCGGGTGTCCTGCCGCTTCGGTCCCGTCGCTCCGGCCATCTCTCAGTCTGCCCGGGGTCTCTGCGCGGCTGTCGGTGAAGTTCAGCTGAACTCCTCAGGAGGCCCACGGGAGGGTAACACTGGGGGTATCTGTGGCAGAAGAGAGGCTGGCAGTTGAAGGGCCGCAGCGGGTACCGCCCCCCTCCTCCTCCACCTCTCCTCCAAAGATCCTACAATAGGACAGATTACTGCCTCCTTTCCTTACAAGGATGAGGATTTTCCACCGCATCTCTGTGGAAAAGTAAGAGACAGAGGAAAAACAGCAACATGTAAAAATAAAAATAAAAAATGTTTTTTTGTTGTTGAGATGCAACGATTTTGTTCTTTGCGCTTTAAAAACAGACGATATAAAGTAACTTTCCTGTAACTCTACTTATGCGCTTCTTGCGCGTTTCCCCGTTTCCTCAGGATAATCCTTCATGTAAATTTCAAGTGGCTCAAACAGGATTCAGAACCACAATCAGCTGAAACAGGATCTCAGAATGAAGAAGTGGCTGTTTTTGTTTGCTAACGTATTTTGCGTATCTGTTATCTCCACTGTCACTGCCGGTCTTATTTTTTTTTTATTTTCTACATTGATACATTCTTTGAAAATGTTTCTATTTTATTCATGTCATCTTAAGACATAAATAAAGCATGTCTGATGAAACATGTTTTATTGTGGTTTTGTTCTCATACTTTTGATGTTGAAGTTGAGGGATTTAATTTTCCTTCTCAAAGATTGACTGAACATTTGTTTTCTTTGCCATCTGTTTCTAATTTTTAAAAAGGTTATGTTACTATGAAAGCTTCTGTGTTTCTGATCTATTTTAAAATTCTAGATGTTTTTGGAAACGCAAGTTTAATCTCTGCCCACAGAGGGCGCTGTTTTTCTGACTTCAAGGTGAACTTCCCACCAAATTTTTGTGATTTTGTGAGTTACTCTATCATAGAAAGCTATATAATAACCAGCTACAACAAATGCATTCATCTCCAAACCCCTGCAAGAGACTACAAAATGGCATAGCTTTACAAAGTGGTAGGAGACATATCACTTAAGCTTTACATGCTGGAAGATTAAAAAGTTATCAAAATGACACCATTTCTGAAATTAATTCAACAAGTTGAACAACCTTTAATAATGACCTTTAAGAAAAACCCAGAGTACCATCTACTTTGCAAATAGTTAACTGTCTAGTCAGGCAGACCATGTGGCAGAGCAAAACTTTTTTGCTTTTACAAATGATGTATTTAAGATGTCCTGAAGTTACTATATTTTGCTTTTCAGTAATGTTAAAAATAGAAGTTTTGGTGTTCATAATCACAGTTCCACTTTTGAATTTGTTTCAGTACAAATTCACACAAACCAGTAAAAGTAATTGCAAATGTGGTAATTAAAACATCTGATCATTTATGACAAGGACCAAAAGAGATAAAAACATAAAAAGAAACATAAATATTAAAAATATATATATCAGTGTCAATTCCTCAAATACATCAGTTACATAACTGCTAAAATATAACATTTTGCTACCACCCTTCTGCTAATTTGAATTTAATTTCTGATTTCAGTTGTGGAAAAGGAAGGAGAGTGGTAGGTCTTCATTTTTTTATCTGCCTTTGGTTATCACTATCTGCAATAGAGAGCAAAGCCGAAGTCGGAAAGCCTCTGACGCAGGTATCCACTTGACTGGCGGCTGAACGCACCAATCAGCTCCGAGGTCTCTTCCAGGACGGGAAGTGACCTCCCATTCCAACTTCATAACCAGGAAGTCCTTCACTATCAGCCTCAATTCACAACTTTCATCACAATCCAAACACTGGAAGCACAAGGGGATTGTTACGGCACGGAGAGCTGACTGGATATCTGGATGCAGTTATGTAACTGCTGCAAAAGGAGCTGATTGCAGACACAATAGTCTCAGATATACTACTCAATACTTGCCATGCAGTGACCTTGAACATGTCTGGTTCCAGTATTACAATGTCAGACTGAAATGACCATGTTGGCTTTGTGTGTCTGTGTTGGCGGCACACTATCTCTCTGACTGCCGGTACGACGTGTTCCCTCACACCAGTGACACCAAATCAACCAGTTTCGTCATTTTTTCTTTTTACTCATTGGATTGTGTGAAGATGGAAACCTGGGAGCTTTGGATTGAAAGGGCCACGCTGAGGACACTGGATATTTGGCTGCTTTCAAAATTCTACTTGCAGCACAAAAAGATGTCTTGTGATATAACTGCTTCTCCTCACTTCTTCAATTTTCATTCCAAGATCCAAAATGAGGAACTGCTTAAGTTATTTACCTCTAGAATTTGGGTGCCAAGCCTTCATATTTGTAACAACTTTAGTGATGCACATTTAAAATAAAAATTCAAAATAATTTTGAACCTACACTCTGACCTTTCCCAGATGCTGATATTTTTGGAAATTACTAACTTTTGGATCTCAGTGAAAATGAGAAACAAGTTTCTTTAAACACAGAGCTTACGTTTGGTTTGATCAGAGGGAAAATGAATTTAAATAGATGAAATTGTAGAGTTTCTTAACTGAAACACTCCAGTTTTGAAATGCAACTGGAGTGCAAATAAAAACGTTTTGAAATAGGAAAACCAAATTAAGTGTGTTAATGTTATTCCTAATATAACACCAAGCAGTGAAAAAAGAAAAACATTTTCACTTTCTGTCACAACATGGATTTTAACACAAGTAGAACGGCGCCACCTGCTGGTGGATAATGGAAATTGCTTTCTAGTTGTAAGACAATGTATTTATGGAGGCAATGAAACTCAGGGGCAAATCAGGTCAATAAAAATAGTTTATTTACAGTGGCATCAATCAGAAATCAACCAGCAGCATTGGCAGAAGCAACATCAGAGTCGACAGTTTGCATAAAGTTGGTGAACAACTGGTGGGTAAAACCTCACACTAAATGAACAGTTTAAACTGGACTGTGCAGCTGCTGAGGCGTTTCAGTTCAACTTCACAGCAGAGACAATACTTCAAATAAGATTTTTAAAAATACCAAATTTGAACATCAACACTCTGTAGCTGACTTATTATTTAGATTTACAGCATTTAATATCTTACAGTGGCCTCAGTCAAAAGGAGTTTGCAGCACATTGTGGTGCCTAACAAGAAAAACAAAAAAATCCCACTGGAAATCTGCTTCATTTGCTTTACTGTGCTGTTAGTAATGTAGACCATGATCCTGAGACTAAGGAGTGGAGTGGAACATTTTAATCAAATCTAACAAAATTTACTTATGTTAAAGTTTTAATGTAAATATTTACAAATCAGAAGAAGAAAAACAGGACATTTCTGACTATTTAGTTCTTTGCTGTTTGAAACAGCTTGAATTTTGGTTTGATTTCCTTGAAGTGAATCTACAAATGTTTTAATTTTCATTACTAAGTAAATCTCTTGCAAATCAACAGGAATATAAAATCAAGTTGGCAGTTTAAGCCAGATGATATCTGTGAAGCGGTCCAACCGTGAGATAAAGTGGTCAAAATCATCTAAACATAGCAAGTGCTTGAACTGATGGAAATATTTTTAGCAGGTTCAAATATGTTTTGGGGACTGGCTATGGCTGTTTTCCCAAAATGATTATTATTTTTGTTTTTTATTTTTTTACAGCAGGAAACAGAGATTTGAAAAAAGTCAAATTTTATATATACTCACTCTTCTCAATTTTTAAAACATCCTTTAAGGTTTAAAGTTTTGAAAAAATACATTAAATCTGTTGGTATAAGTAGAAAAACCTTGATGTTATGGAGTCTAAAATCAAGTCAAGTATATTTAAGTAGACTCAGCAGATAACTCAATGAATATCTGACTATAATGTTATCATAATTCATGGCCCACTGTAGTTTAATTAGCTTAAATAGCCATGTCAAGGAGGGAAAAAAATA
Organism: Xiphophorus couchianus; assembly: GCF_001444195.1. Lineage (NCBI taxonomy): Eukaryota > Metazoa > Chordata > Actinopteri > Cyprinodontiformes > Poeciliidae > Xiphophorus > Xiphophorus couchianus. Next base: position 26,560,570 of record NC_040233.1, read on the forward strand.
ATAAAGTAAATTATCCTTTAAAACCAAAATCTTGTACTAATCAGGGAGTATTTCAGTACATGCAAACAATGTGATGAGAAACAGCTGGATTTGCTAGCATAACAGATCTTAAGAGGTTTATCACAACTTGTAAAGTCTCATTTTTTGTGAGAAAACCTAATATTCCTGCTTATAAACTGCATAAAGTGGAGCATCACCAAGTCAGCAGAGTTTGACACACCAGATACTCTGTAAAACCAAACAACTACACACCAAACAAAACAAAAAAATCACAAAGCTAAGGCATTACTCTATGCATATTTACATAAAATACAGTTGTATGCAATTGATAAAAATATACAAAATTATCCAGTATGTATTCTTGTCTCAGTTTAAATCAAGACAAACAGTTTACCTTCATATAAGACATCTGGAAAAAATGTACACGAATGTTCATCTTCACCGTAATCTCACTGAGTGTTTCAGAGATTCAGAACATTTCTATGGCCTACATTTAATCTCTGAGGTTTTTTATGTTATAATATGAGGATAAAGAACAAAGTAATAATAATTGTTGTACCAACAGGGAGACAAAACTAAATTCCAACTTTCTTTACAGTGTTCCAGTTTTCATTTCCCAGTTTTCCTCATGCTACAGAATGTTAAGCAGGGAATTCAAGAAAAACATGTTGAATTTAAACAATTTCATTCACAATTAAAAGCTTATTATGAAAAAGCACCTAATGAATAGCACCGAAACTAGCTGAGCTATTCACGAAACGTTCCCGACTTTCAGTTTGAATTGTAGAGGCTCTTAGTCAAATAGTTTGAGGGAAAAGTAAAATAAGTAAGTAAAACTTAAGTAAATTCTGAATCTTTAATGATTTATCTTCATTAAACAAGTATCTAAAGTAAGTATAAACAAAAAGTTAAAAAGATAAAATACAAAAACGTGTAAATCTGCTTTTAGAGTTAGATTATTCTAAACTAGAAAAGTCACACTACAAAGGAGTTTTGTTGCTTATTATGGGTAAAGGAGATCTAATTGCAAGTACAATTAAATTAAAGAAAAAATATAACATAGTTTTACTGCTACATGCTAGTAATTAGCTTGCTAACATTGTTGTCATGCCCTCCAGTGGCAGTTGAACACTAAAGATTTAAGATTCAATTTAAAATTAAAAGTTTGAAAGGATAAACAAAAAAAAAGGTGTCGCATCATCTACATTGGCATATTTAAAATAGCATATTATGCAGCAAATTTAACTGATTATGTGGAACATCGAGTTCCATCAGATCTTTGAAGGATGAATGTTACTTTTGGTTTGAATAGTGTGGGATTTACAGTGTTCAGCTGCAGAAATGTTACTTTAATCACAGTCTGTGTGTGATTTTTCTGTATTTAGGGATAATCTGGGAATAAAAGTTTTCATACACTGAATTTCTAACAAACTATATATGGCAATCAGTTTCACTTTCAGCTTCAAACATGCAACATCGGGAAGCTAATGAATCTTCATCAGCACAGACAAAGCATTTGCATAGTATTACATGAGATAAGTAATGTTGTCAATGATTTGTTCCATTATTTGAGTAGCAATGACAATCCTGGTAGTGATGTGTATGTATGAAATAGACGCAATGTGAGAGCTAATAATGCAGAGTTTTGACATGTAAAAAAACATCAGTATTCAAGATTATCTATGTGAAAACTGTTAAATGCATAGAAAAGCAATGATGATGGAGCATTATTTATCTAAAGCAGTGTTCCTTAGCTGCTACTCTCTTCCACATGGAGGATACACTGTACTGGGGCACAAAACAAAAATAACTACAACATGTAAAAGCTATTCCTCACTGAGGGATTGGACACAAATTTTTAAAAAAGTGTGGAGTTTTGTTGGTTGCACATGCATTTAAGTCACAATGACAGAAAAATAATTACTATACGTGGGCAAATTTGGTCAAAATGCAACAACAGTCAGAATAAAATGCAAGTTGTGACATTGTTCACCGCTACATGCTAACAATTAGCATATTAACAGTGCTATTTAGCTAAAGACTAGCACTCCCCATTACAGAACAACTGAGGCTTTTGTCATTTGTTTGTTTTGAGCTTCATAATAATACATCCACCAGGAAGTTTGTTTGAATCAAAAGAGACAATGTGCTTAATTTAACCTATGGCATATTTCTACTCTCTATCAATCATTTATGAAAATCCAAACTGCTGCTTCATGATACCACTTAAGGAAAAGGGGTGATAAAGATCTATGTACACTATTTATACACATTCACCTTTATTTGAAAAGTCATTAAATAGGGGATACATGTCCTATGTACTACAGCAGTTCAAATATATATTACTTTTAAAATTAACATCAATGAGTACCATTTCAAAAGATCTACAAGATATAATTGATTTTCTTCCATACAAATAATCTAAAACATTTTTAAAACTATAAATAACTGTAAAATCTTTCATATAGTTTTCCTTTTACGTTCAGTCGGGCTCTAAAATAGAACCAGGAGTTAAAAAAAAAATCTAAAGATTCATTTCATACATCTCTGCAGTGTGAAATTGTGACAGTTTGAGTTTCACATACATACACACACACTAACACACACATAGTAGTCAAGCAGAAACATTTCACCTCAGAGACTAAAGGATCAAACCTGGGAAAACTGTACCACCTCCTTACAGCAAACACCCACTGTAAGCAGCTCGTCTATAGAGGCATACACCCTGTGTGTCATTAAACTGACTACCTAAAAGCTTTTGTAGACACAGTTTATGTGCTGGTTTTACAGCAGCAATTCATGGAGTCAAATATATTCAGCAAGAAAATATACATATATTTTTTTAAAAGATGCCACAAACCACATTCTGGAGACAAAAAGCTCCTTTTTGGGCTAATTCAGCCCCAAAAGGCCATTGGATGTTTTTGTTTATTGGTTGAATAAGTGCCACCTAACTTTCTTCATCATAAAGTTAGGTGATATCTGTTCAGTTGCGTGTTCAGTTCAGTAAATTACAATGGAGTCTCTTCATACTGTTGCAGAAAAAATGGAAGCTAAATGGAATATTGAAACCCAGAGATAATGACTAAAATGTGTTCCTGAACACAGAATCAGAAATATATTCTGTTGTAATGACTGTCCTACAGTTGTGTTTGCTGCCAGAGTGGTTCAGGTGACAGTTTTCATGGTATTTCAAACTGTGTTTGATTTAATGAAGAACTGGAACTGGACCAGTCTGAGTGAAGTTCAGAAGTTTTTACATTTTGTGTTTTGTCCTCTGAGATGAATGTAAGTATTTCCTTTAAAATCTTCACACTTCTCTGTGAGTTCAGTGAGTGTCTGTTTTAGCTGGGGCCCGTGTGTCATACCGTGTCCCAACTGAGGCCGTGGTCAGCAAAAATTCTACAAAAAACACAGAATCACACAGTGGAGAAAGATTAGTTACTGAATAATTAGAAATGCTATAAGAGTAATGCATTTTTAAAATATTTATTTAACTTTTTTTAATAGCATATTGCTAAGTAAAGGGAAAGTTTTACTTACTAAGCACAAAGATTACAAAGTACAATGTTCTTATTACAAGATGACAATTTGTACCAAAAAATATTGTAGCAATATTTGAATGTCCCTCAAATATTGCTTCAATAAATTTCCACGGCAGCTTTAACATTGCAGGAGTTTCATTTGTTTTTTTTATTTTGGAAATAATAAAAGGGAAACTTTGAGGGACACTTCTGTAAAAGAGCTCTTTTGTTTAGTACAATGTCTGTGTGTATTTTTTTTAGATTAAGAAAAGAATTGGAAAATAATACTCACAGAATTGACGTTGCTCTCTTGGGTCAACATATCGATTCCTCCAAACTGTTCCAGCATCAGGCTGCTGTCGCCCACCTGCACCAACAGTGACACAAACAAACCAAGTTATATCTCCTCAGTTACTTATATGTAAAAAAACAACACAGGGTTCATACACAAGTCAAAAATCAACACTTTTCCAGACTCAAATCCCCAGAGTTTTCATGGCTGGATAGATTTCATGCCCAACAAACTGCTGAAATATCGAAGCTTTTTAAATGTGAAACAGTGATTTTGTCACCTGTTCGTTCATGGAACCCATTTGTCCCGCCACTGAATTCATGTTGCTGCTGCTGGCCATGGTGACTCCCAGGTTCATGTTGCTGCTGCTGTACATTCCACTGGATTGTGTCGAGTACTGAGACTGGGACTGCTGGGAGTACACACTGAGAGGAGCACAGAAAAGTGACGCAGAGCTTTAAGAAAGCTTGACTGTGATGTCGTTGACCCGGAGAAGCTGCTGCTACCTGTTGCTGGTGGGAATGTTTGCAGGCTGCGACCACCCGTTTAGGTCGGCGCTCGTCTGGTAGCTTGGCGGTCCGCCCTGGTTCGGAGCCTGGGGTTGGGTTTGCGTTTGGCCCTGGTTCTGCTGCAGCATGGGGCTCTGACCCTGCACCATCCTGGGGGACAGCAGGGGGCTCTGCGGCGTGCCAGCCCCACATGGAAAGCATGACGCTGGGTCCTGGTGTTGCTGCTGACTCATTCCTACAAAAGCAGAAAACATAAGATGCAGGTGAGCTCAAGTTCAACATTAAAGCAACATATAAAAATACATTTTCAGTTCCTGATTTATAGAAATTACATAAATTGGAATATCTGACCAAAATACACAAAAGATTGTGACTGATTTAAATCGCTAGCATCCAAAGAGCAGATATATAACAAAGTCACGTTTATTTATATAAAATGCTTTACATCATAAAAACTTCATACAGTCATCAATTATGAAAGAAGCAATAAACATTACATGTTGTCAAATATCATCAAAATCATGAAGCAAATGCACAACATATATGTTGATTAATGTTTCCATCTAATCAGGTGGGTTTTCAGTTCATATTTAAAAGAACTCGGTGTTTCGGCTGTTTTGCAGTTTTCTGGAAGTTTGTTCCAGATTTGTGGTCCGTAGAAGCTGAAAGCTGCTTCTCCATGTTTGGTTCTGGTTCTGGGGATGCAGAGCGGACCAGAACCAGAAGACCTGAGAGGTCTTGAAGGTTGCTATGACAACAGCACATCTTTAATGTATTGTGATGCTAAGCCTTTCATAGATTTATAAACTATCAGGAATGTTTTAAAAGTCTATTCTCTGAGCTCCAGGGAGCTCCAGAAGGACTTTAGGACTTCTGTGAGGTGCTCTATCTTCCACGTTTTAGTCAGAACGCCAGCAGCAGCGTTCTGGATCAGCTGCAGCTGGAGGATGATTTTTTAACATTTTTTTTTAGGCAGACCTGTAAGGACACTTGAAGTAATCAATGTGACTAAAGATTATTAATTTTCTATGCCTGGAAATGTTCTTCCAGCGATAAAACACTGGTATTACATGACTCTGAAGGTTAAGGTCAGAGTTCGTCACTATACCCAGATTTCAGCCTGATCTCTAGTTTCTAGCTGCAGTAACTGAAGCTGTTTGACTCTAGATCACCACCACCAACTGAAACAACATCCTCCATAAAGCACATCATTAATCCAATACCTGAATTGCTGAACTGGAAGGCACTGTGCTGTGATGGTGGGCTCATTGCGCCGCTGTATTGCCCGCCTACATTTCCCATCATGCCCTGGCTTGCCAGGAGATGACTCGGGGAGAGAGGGGAGGAGAAGGGGCTGGAGGAGCCGGGATGAGAAGGAGGAGGAGATGACAGTCCTGTACCGTAACCGGAGGCCGGGTAGGGGAACCGCTGCATGCTGCCCTGTGGCACCCGGGTGTTGGCACCCCCCATGGGCATCGGTGAGGGAGCAGCACCCCCGCTGGGCATGTTGGGCGGCAGGTTGATGCCCTGAGTCCGCATCATCATGGCACGCTGCTGATGCGCGTGGTGCTGCTGCTGCTGCTGCTGTTGCCGCTGACGCAAGTGGTTGCTGAGGTACTCGCGCTGACGCTGCGCCAGCATGTGGGCGTTGACAGGTCCCTGATGGAGCAAACACAGCCGGGTCATTTCTGGCAGTACCATGAAACAGGAAGAGGACATAGTCTGCTAGAAAACACTGCACAGGAAGTTCACTGCAAAAACACTAAATCTTACCAAGTATTTTTGGTCTAGTAAAGCAAGTACAACCCTAACTTACAAGTAACTTTTCAACCAGATATAGGAACTAGATTTTAGTCAGCAATTCTTTTATTTTGATGGAAATATACGAGTTCCACTGGCAGATTATTTCACTTGTAACACTGCAAAAATATTGTTATAAATGAAATAATCTGCCAGTGGAACTAATACTTTTTCATCATCAATAAGTAATTATAGATTTAAAACAAACTCCTATTTCTTCAGGAAAGTTACTAGTAAGTTAGTTTTGTCTTATTTCTGAGTGTACTGAGATATTTGCAGTGTTTACATTGTACAAGGCTGCACCATCAAAACACACTGACTTTTTTACATTTTGTCACCATAAAAAATGTACAAGTTATGTGAAAAAGCAACAAAAAGCAGTGCATTACTGTTAAAAAGTTTGGCTGATGGCTGGCATTCTTTTTACAAATAAAAATCTGAAAAGTTTGGTTTGTATTTCTATTCAGCCCAATCAATGTTTTATAAAACATGTGATAACAATTGTTGGAGGAAAGGAGTAATTGGGAACATCAATTTTTAAGTCTCGTCACAAATTATTTGTTGGATTTAGGTTTAGATTTTGACTGGAAAACTCTAACAAATGCATATTCCTTGATCTAAACCATTTCACTGGACCATTAATGTCCATGGCTGTACCACAACTACATGTGGAAATGTTTAAGAAATAAAAAGAAAAGAAAAGTCACAGGGGAGCAGATGGTTAAGGTTTATGTATGCAAGCAGCTGACCTGGGTCGACACATTAGATCTTAGAGGTAGATTCATATTTCCAACTCCACCCATCTGGTTCATCACTGGCTGACGGTTCTACAGCAGACACAAAACCCAAAGCTTTAACAGAACCAAGACTTCATCAGACTCCTCTGTGTGAAGGGCAGAAACGTTCTACCATAGCAGTCATAGACCTCAAATGATGAAAAAATGAAGCCCATCAAATGTTGATAACATAAATCTTCCTGTATGTTAAAATCATACAGGAAGATTTTTCCACTTGACCAAAAGCTAACGGGGATTTTTTGTTTTGGCTAGAAACAAGCTGTCAAAATTCTGCTTATGATTATCATCTTACAATTTGGGTAACAATTATTTCAGTCACGATGATCAATAAATCAATTTAATATGCTCCAAATGTATCTATATATTTTTTTGTCTATTAAAATAGTAATAAAAAAGTAAATGACTCTGTCTTTTGTCATAATCATACCAAGAGTGACGGTACGTGTTTTTCTTCAACTTTCCACCAGGTGGCAGCTTGTACCAATGTCACATACAGTATGAACCTGAGTTAAACAGTAGTGAAGAGTCTTTCGTCAAAGACTCGGGTTCGTGAGTTATACAGTAATAAAAAGGCCAGATTGTGAATAATAAGTATGTATGGAGTTTGTGCAGGAGTTTGTTTATTGCAAAGTGTTTCAGGGACACTGTGCTGATTAAACAGGAAAGGTGAAACGTTTTTTGTTGTTTGTTTGTTTTTGTTTTTTTGCTGCAGTTTAAACCCAGCGAACCCCAACGACCTGCCTGTTTGCTTCAGTCAATCTTCTTTACTTAGAAAAATGGTTGCAGTTTCAGAATGAAGTTGAACATTCTGCAATGACATGGTTTCAGATTAAATGGCAGCGAAGATAAGCACTGGATTAAAAAGAGAAAACAATTCAGACTGGATTTTTAAAACAGTATTTGGTGTATAGAAGCAATAAATTAAATGACTAATAACTGCAGTAAAACATATAAATCTTCCCTTTTGAAATACTGAAAACAAAAATAAGAACAAAATGCCTTTTTTAAAAAAATTACATTTAACTCTGATTCCAATTACACTCCAGCATGTTATGTGGCTGAGATTAGTCATATTACACCACCACAGACCAGATCATTTTGTATCACGTTTACTTCTCAACCTTCGGATTTGCTCATTTAGCCACCAGTTAACATCGTGTGTGATGCATTCCAGAGTGTGATTACATTTTTTTGTAATAATCAATCAAAATTAGTAAAGTCCCAGCAATAGTTTCTGCATATTAAGTTATGCGCCTTTGTATACCAGACTGTGTTCAGCATGGAACCACAAAGTGAGATCCAGAGTAACAGTGTTCAGCACTGGTTTTCCTAATTGTACCAAATATCGGGCCACTTTACAGTGGTTACAATAATTTAAATTAATTACATCTAAAACGTAATTAAAATGTTAACATATAAATAGCACCCCCATCCACTATTTTGTTTTACATGTTTTCAATGTTTGTCTTTACTTGCATATTGTAGAAAACATATTTATAGATATTCACATGTCTGCTGCATTCAATTTTAATCTAAAATAACAGTAGTATTAATATTCAGCAGTTCCCTTTAGGATGCTTAAGATGACCTCATAGTTAAACATTAAAAACTACAATGTTTTCCTGCCATGCGGACATTTTTAAAATTAGTCAAATCCATAAATTACAAATTTTACTTAATTTAAAGCTAAAATATCAAAAAATTGCTTTTACACATATAATTTAAAAACAAATGTTTTAAATGCCAAAGCAGAAATATTTTGTACTAATCTGCCCACATTAAAAAAAAAAAAAAAATATATATATATATATATATATATATATATATATATATATATATATATATATATATATATATATAGGCTGCTTTTATCAGACACTTCAAAACTAAAGGCGCCGCCTACCAGCTGGGCCTGGAGTCTGTGCTGTAGCTGGAGCCTCAGGTTGTTGGGCTGCGGCGGTACCATTGGATTGGGACCACTAGGTCTCATGCCAGGGGCCCGGGGTACTGGGGAGCCCGGCATTCTCATCATGGGCGGGTAGCCTGCCGGGGCCATCCTTTGAGGCCCCATTTGGCCCCCCATGGATGGGGCAGGGTACAAGCCATCAGGGGGCATGCCGCCATAACTGGGCTGCCCTCCATACTGCTGACTGTAGAGGGGAGGTTTCAGGCTGGAGGGAGAGTCCGACGGACCCAGGTACTGGTCCTGGTCTGAAAGAGGACCCTGCAGGGGGAGATGGAGGAGTTTTTTGTTTTTGTTGTACAACACCTGGAAAAAGTACCAACATAGTTTGAGCTTTTCAAAATTTTGTGGCAACAAAGACCAATTTTATTAGGACTTTACGTCACAGACAAACACAAACTGATGTGAAATTGTGAAGCAGATGAAAAAGTTTAGACAGAAACCTTTTAGACTTTATTGATCTTATTGTGCTGTTTGATAACTAAGATCAGTTGGAATGTGTGTATGTTTGAAATTAAATTATATTTTGTAAAGTGCCTCAAGATGATATTTACTGTGAATTATGAATAAAACTCAATTGAATTGAAAAATTATGCACAATTTGAATACAAATCCACAGTTATAAAAAAAATTAAATTGTTGTTATTAGTTAAAAAATTGAAACTACTGGAAAACCACCGGTCTCTCCCTGTCCACTTCTCAGTTATGCACCGCTGTGTTTTGAAAATCCAAGAAAAATGTTAAACAAAAACACTGAAATTCATGATTGTAATGATTAAAAACAAAGATTTAAAGAGCATTTGTACTGCTGTATGGAAGTATAGTATCCAAAGTTTGTTTATTTTAATGAAGAATGGTATAAATTCAAAAACATTTCATTTTATTGTTGGTTTATTCTCAATACGGGTGAAGTTTATTTGTCAAGAACAATACATAAACAATAATACATACTAAATCATGTAGCTCCAGAAATACATTCAGGATTTCTGGCTGTACCTAATAAGAAGGCACTGTCTCTTTAAGGCAAACTGGACCAAGCTCACCTGTCCAGCCAGAGTGGGTATTCCCAGCATCTTATCTATCTCCTCCAGACCCTCATAGTCCTTCAGCACCGAACACAGCTGGTTCAGCAGAGCACCTTCATCCGTCTGTCCTTCAGAACCACAGCAACTAATCCCGTCCTCCTGACGGACGCCATACGGTGGCCTGCAAGGCAACTTCTCATCAGACTAAACAAACCCAAAACTGGTTCTTCCTTTATGCTTTAAGCTGGACTGAATGTCAAACCTGCTTTGGTTTCCATAGTGATCCATCATCATCATTCGGTCTGGCCATGGAGCCGTCTGATTGGGCAGAACCTGCTGCTGGTGGTAGGGCGGAGTTGCCATGTCTAACTCTAAAGTGGCAAACAAAGGAAAAATATCAACGTCTGCACAAACTGGATGCCAGTTTGGGAGTGTCTGATTGGTTGATTCTTCCCACCATTGCCCATCATCTGCATGCTGACCAAAGCTCTGGAGACATTTGGACCAGTGCTTCTTGGGGGGAGTGCAGAATTCATGTTGGGTACCATTCGACCCACTCCATGGGCCATCATGGGTCCTGCACTGCCCCCTGTTGGAGCATGGGGACCCCAGGCCTGCTGCATGGAGCTTCGAAGGCCTGCAGAAAGAAAGAAGATTCATATGATATCATTTAATTTTTCACAATTAAGAGACACATTTTCCACTTTCCCAAAGCTTTGGGGAAGACAAAGTGTTTAGAAATTCACTGACTGTTCAGTCTGACCTGTGTTGGTTACTGCTGCCTGGTTCATGCTGGTGTGGGTTCCCATCATACCTTGCTGCTGCAAGGAATATGGCCCATTGTTTCTGTGCTGAGGAGGGAAAGGCCTGGTGGGGCTGGAGCCCATACTGCTGTCCAGAGACATGCTCCTGCCTGGAGGAGCCCCCTGACCGGCCTGGCCTGGCCTGACACCGTTAAAGCTCGCTGCAATGACAAAATGTTTTCATTCCTATTAAAATTTTGGTAGAAGTGATTAGATTTAATCCATCTGGTTTATTTTAAAGACCTGCACATATTGAAACATCCTGCTAAAGACGTACCTGCGGCTCCAATGGGAGGGAAGGCTCTGTGCTGGCTGGGGGAGCTGCTGCTGCTGGTGTCGTTCATCTGCAGGATGTCACTGATGATGGTCTGTTTGTCCACAGAGGAGCCAGCTGGCACAGCTGATGAAGAGGATGAAGAGGATGGAGGCTGACTGGGAAACAGCTGCTGCTGGCTGCTGTTTTGCAGGTCCTCCAGCAGGTCCTCCAGCTCAGATGCCTGGAAGCAGCCACAATTATAAGAGTCATTTATTACAGAAATTTATTTCTATGACATCCTCTCATATTCAAGACATTAATGAAAATCCTGCTAAGCAAATTTTGTAATCAATCAAAATTGATTTGCACAACTAAACTGCAGAACATTGCCTTTTATCAGAAAAATTCACATTTTCACTGAGTCTTTTACAAGTATAAGTTTGGTTTTAATAAGATTTTAAACTAAAACTACTTCAGGAGATCACCTGCAGAACCACCACAAAAATCTTTATATTCTAAAAGATTTTCTTATTTTAAAAAAAAAGTATTGATGTAACAATTGGGCCTCCTGATTTTAAAATGCCTCTCCTTTAAAAAGTGTTTGACTTAAGTTCAGATTGTTTTATTACATTTAATCTAACATCATTTTATCATATTTTATTTCACTTTATTTAATTTTATTTCACTTTTAATATAGTTTCTTTTTTTTTTTTTACATTTTTCTTTATTTTCTTTAACTTTATTTAAATGCATTAAAATATATTTATTTTCTAAAATGTTTTTTTTTCTTCTCCAAACTGATTTTAAGCAAAGAAGCATTAGTCAGGTATGATGACAACTTTGACAGAAACGGAAACCCCACTCAACCCTCACCAGTAACACATCGTAACCCAACTCTTTACACACACACACACACACACACACACACACACACACACACACACACACACACACACACACACACACACACACACACACAGAGTGGACAGATATGGTTTCCTAGGGCTGTTTGGCTGATGAATAGAGTGGGGAGCTAAAAATAAACTTCCAGCACTAATGAGGTCATATGTGATGTACAGTAGGACACACAGAGGTTTGGGAAGCATTACATGTGAGGACAGCAAAATACTTAAAGGTTATATTTGAAATCATTGATATAATGGTCGACAAAAGCATTGCATCTGCATCAATGCAATGAGACACAACATATCATGAGACAATATGATGAACACTCACTGATATGTTAAGAAATTGGGGATCAAACCACCTCTAATAAGCTCCTCCTCTTCCTTTTGAACTACACCTCCTATTACATTTTTAAAATGCTATATTTACTCCATATATTATGTTTTTCTTTGGTCCGAAAACACCTAAACTGAGCAGTACTGCAATATCATCAGCAGATCATTTTAAAACATACTTTCCTTGGACAGCAGGAGGCTGTGGTGGCCAACCTGACAGTGGCCTCCAGCGACTGTCCGTGTATGAAGTGTTTATGAAATGACTGAGTGCTCTTCTTGTCAAAATCCAGCAAAGCATGGCAGTGGTTGAAGTAAATTAATGTTAACATGTGGATGTTATTAATGCTTACAGCAGTTGATACAGATCAAAGATTGATTAGTTCTAATTCTTATAAAACTTAACTGCATGTCAGCTCCCAATTTTTCTTGTTTAGAAACAATAGTTCAAGAATTTGAAATCTTTAGGAAGAATAAATGATTTTGCTTTCTGCATTTTTCTTATAATTTCAATAATTTAATTGATATTTAATTTGTTTTTAAAAACTGCATGATATTAAACTATCCAAATTTATATTTAGGTAAGCTGATAAGTCACAATTGCAATAGATTTAATAACCACTTAACAAACCCCCTTCCTGGAAAAGCTCAAAAAGGCTTTCTTTTGTGGAGTTTGGGTATAGCTCTCTTCTTCTCTGGCTCCAACTTCCCCTTCGCCGGACGCACCACTGGTTGGGTGGTCAGACCCTTTGTTTGGAAACTGAATCTCTGCCATCTGCCTTTCACTCAGTGAACTGTCTTAACGTTTGCCAATCCACATGCTCTTTCCAAACAAGAAAAAAAGGGCAAACTCAATGAACTTTGCTTTACATGAAATCATCCATTTTCTGACTCTCTATGTGAATTTACTCCTGACTCCTGTCAGCTGCAAGTAAGACATTTATCAGTCAGAATCACTTTAAACAATCTCACTTTTAAAGACAAGGCAGGGCTGTTGATCTGGGCTGGCGTTTGAAACCTGGTCTCTTTAATATTCTAGAGCAGCCAAATGAGCAGCCATCTAGTTTGAAGATGTTAAACCAATCAAAGTCCAAGTCTCAACTTAATAGGAATGGCCTCTTTGTCAACAGATTTCAATAAACTACAAAGGTATGTTAATTGGAGTAAAACCATTTCTTATTGTACCAATGGGAAAGACTGATGAGGGGTTAACCATAACCATAACCCTTTCAGTGGAAAAGATGGTTTAACTGACGCAAGGCGTTTGCTAAGTTTGTCACATGTTGTTTCTACATCTTTTTTTTCTTGTTTCAGTAAAATAAAATGACTGTGTAATAATTTATGTAGATTTCTCACTTTAATACCTGATTATTGAGACATGATGAAGATGTGGTTCTTTTTTCTTGTTTCTTTGCCAAGTTTCATCAAAATTATGAAAGCCATTCTTAATGAAAACTCTACCCAGATTAGTTAATAGGTAGACACCCTGTAGAATATGTTTTTTTCTCTCTACATAAACTGCTTGAATTCTTACCTGTTCAGCCAAATTAAAACCTTCATCCTGTTTCTCCGTCTTAACGCAGGTCAGCTTGAGTCCGTCGCTTGGTTCCATTTTGATGGCTTTGTCGAGGATGCCATTATCATCCCTATCCAGAAGATAGCGAAGCAATGCATTGTCTTTCTTTCCCTGGCTCCCCGGCTCCTGTTTGGTGCAGAGTTCACTAAGAGCAGCCATGCTGTCTCCTGAGGCAGACTCTGGACCAATAGGATCTTTTCCCGTAGCCTCTGCCGTCAGCTTGGCCAGCTCCACAGGTGAGGTGCTGTTCTGCAGTAACCTGTGGAGAATTTTGTGTTTTTCCTTTAATGAGGTGGTTTGGTTGTTATGTCCGGCCCCCCCACACATCTGGTCCTTACAGTTCTGGTCATCTCCAATGGGACCTGGTGGTGAGGAAGGATCAGAGGGTTCTAATTTAGTGGTGAGGAGCTGCAGCAACTTGGTGTGGCCTTTGGTGGTCAGATGGTGGTTTGCAGCATCGGCAAGATTGCCAAGGTTTCCGTTTACTCCCAGGGTGTCAGGATCAACATCTTTCCCATCTGCCTGTGTACCGTCATGGGTGTGGGACGACAAAAACTCTTCCTGCTCTTCAAAAGTTCCAAACAAGTCAGTCTCTAAGCTGAGATTGCTCTTGCTAATTTGGCTACCAGGTTTGTTGCTGTGAAGATTACTCTGAAGAGCGGCTGGTTTTCTGTCAGGTGACTCTGGATGCTGTCCATCAGAGAGCTCTGGGGAAATCCTGGCGCCCTGGCTGAGAGCCTGCAGCGCACTGAGGGAGTTAAAACTTTGGTTGTTTCCTGTGGTGCTGCCCACGGATGGAGGTGAGTGCAAACCAGCTGCAGGAGAGAAAGATCCAGGTGGATGTTGGAGAAGATGAGGGCTACTGCAGTTGCTGCTACTTGCGGCAGCGCTGGGACTCTGCCGATGACGAGGAGACAACATGGCACTCTGGACCCCTGAGCTGACGCTTGGACTTCCTTGGCCAGAAGGGCTGCCCAGCTTCAGAGTGTGGCTGTTTCCCTGAGGCGTGATGGCCCTTCCTGGAACAGACCCAAAACCACGTCCAGGGGTGGTGGAGGCTCCAGTGGAGTGATGGCTGTTGCTGGTGACACTGGCATCAGGTGAGGGGAAGGACCCGCTCATACTCGTTGGGGTCATTGACTTGCCCGAGTCCTGACCACTGGGAATGTCTGTAGCCATGCCCCCCAGGTTTTCCCTGAAAAAAAGTTGAGAACTGGTTTGTACCATTTGAGTTCAAAGGAACTTTTTTCTATTGACTTTTTAATGTCCACAGTATTCCCAGATATGATTTTCAGTGGGTGTTTGATACAGGACTGCAGTGGCTGACGGTTTTACTACCAGGTTTGTCTGTGAAAGGAGAGTAAAAGTCAGGAAACGGGGTTACCTCTGCAGGATGTGCATCGACATGTAGAGCTGCGGTTCATTGGTGCCTGGAGAACGGACCAGTTTGCTCTTTGTGTGAGCAGAAACTATGGTGCCGTCTGCCAGGGAGAATCTGTACAATGGGCTGAGGGCATGGCCGTTCTTCAATACTGCATACAGACAGAAAAAAACAGAGTGTCAATTAAAGAAACCTGCTGTGATATTTGACCTTTTTGGATCTTTCAGATCCAAAAACTCACAAAATGTAATGTATATTTTGTGAGGAGACATTATGCCAACCTTCTTGCTGGTGTTTCTTGGCAAAGGAAATCTCCCCATCACTCTGCAGGTGGAACTTCTGGATGCAGCGCCGGACCAGGTCTTCCCAGCCCGGTTTCATAGATGCCCGAAGCACACTGGTGTCCAGAGAGGTGATCTTACCTGAACAGATATACAAAGCAAATTGGCATCTAGAATTTTAAAGCCAAGAAAACAAGCCTTTAGCCTAACCCATCAAAGACTACAGTAGTCTTTAAAGCAAAGCATAAAATGCCTCTCAGGCTCCAGACAGGTCTAATCCAGTTCTATGAAACTTTCTTAAAAAAAGGACCTTGAATACCTCAGACAAAATAGCTACAGATAGATAGATACACAAATTACATTTGTTTTCATAACCTTGGTTGTGAACACGGGGCATGTTGGTTTTGAGTGCCAAATATTAATATGTAGACTAATATTACGTTATGGAAATTGACTCGCAAGGTGCAAAACTTTACAGTATTTTTACAGCCCAGTGTGTCAGCCAGGTCGTACCTTGAAGGTCCTGTCGTGTTGTGAAGCTCTCATACGCCGGCATCACAGGCCTCTCTTTGACAGGAACCCTTCTTGCCACACAGATGAGACACGACTGGAAATCTACATTTTTGAGGAACAAATGTCAGTAATTCCATAACTATATATGGCAAAGGCCCTATCACAACACTGCAACACTGTTTGTGTGTGGCTGTCTCTGTTGGATAGAATTATTTTACCTCTGAGCCCTTTATAATTTTAGCATTTTCACAAATTAGAATACAACGCAAGCTATCTGTCTGTACCTCTACATTATTTGCATTAACAAAAATTAAAAACACCTCTGACCTAACAACCAACAGCCATCATTAACTTCCACCTCAGTGTTAGTGTATCTACAATCCTCTAAACAAATCTTGACTCAACATTAATTTTTTACATTTTGCTCCTGAAGGTTTCTAGTCATCTTTTTAAGTGGATTGATCAATAGTTTTCCAATTATTCTCAGAATGCTAATTGCCATTAGTGTGAGTTTTCAGAAGAAATTACATTTTATTACATGTCAAGATTCTTCTGCAGGTCATCTAGGCTATGAGAGAGATGCATGATCCTAAATAGGGAATTCATGTTCAAAAACCTTCCACTTGGTCTGAATTAACACAGGATTCATTACTGACAAATAAATCACAGTCTATCTGGTCCTACTAGCAAGTCCACCAACAGAGTGATGCAACTTCAAGTCAGCCTGCAACCCTCTGTCTGTCCACCAGATATCCTCATCGTGTCAGGGGAGAGATTGGCAAAATATCTGGCTGTCAGACGTCTAAAATTAGAGTGGCAGACACATTCTTCTCCCCCGTGTTCATGTGTGTGTGATTGGATTAGATGGGAAGCTGACAAAGTGCCACACACTAATTAGTCTCTCCCAGTGGATGGGATGGGAGGCAGAGAGAAGTGGTGACGGAAGGAGGACAGGACACAGGAGACTGGGAGGGCAGCACTGGGAAGAGTGATGGGAAAGTGACAGAAAGTCAAGGCTCAGATGAAGAGATGAGGAAAAGCAGCAGAAAAATGATTTCTTGAGCAGTGGAAAAGGCAAATAAAAGAAAATTCACAACCATAATAAGATGGTTTTCGAAAGGCAGACCAAATCCAGGTAAAAAAGAAAAACCGAAGCAATGACGGCTAATTAGCAGGACAAACAAGAATGAGAAGAAAAAACATTTGAAGTACAAAGTAGACAAAATTAGAGACAAGATTAAAAAAACCAGTATACCTTCCCCCTCTTCCTTGATAGACTTTGGTTCAGAGACGGCAAAACACTGCATGGTCTCGTATTTCTGCTGCGCTGCGTCCTGCTGATCGACGGCCTGGCGAGCTTCGCCGCCGGCGTGAGGGTTGACCAACATACGACAGTTAAAGGTGTGACTGTTCCTGTTGGAGGAGTCGGTGCTGCGATGATTGACTGCATGACAAAGATACAAAAAAAAGGGAAATGTAAGAAACAGTTATTTATAAAGTTTGTCATGAATCTACCCTCCAATACAACACAATTGATATGTTTAAAGAAATCAGAAACACTAAAATGACACTAAAACATACTACTTTAGGAGAATTTAGAGATAATTATAAAATATGTTCGCAAATAAAAGTTAACTTACACATTTAAAAAACATTTGATAACTCCAAAATGAAGTAAATACACTCTATTGTGGCAAATGTACCAATTTTCTCACCCAGACTCTTAGGCAAAAGGTTCTTGATGAACTCTGCGTGGTCTCCAACATGCAGCACACTGTAGACGCTGGTGTTCATCAGCTCCTCCTGCTGGTAGCGCAAATACTGGCTGACGTTCTCCGACACAAACACGATGTTTCCCTCCATGTTCACAACAAAGAAGAAGCCGTCCAGGGCCTGAGGGGAGAAAAGATTAGCAAAAGGGACGGGGGTGATGGTAAAATATAAAAAAGGATAAATGACAAAGAAAAAGAAAAATATAGTTAAAAATGTCTGGGGAAGTATAAGAGTGGACGTAATAAGGAAATTAATTAATTGCAAATATGGTTTATTTGGTTTTATTAAGAGAAAAGAAGAAACATTGATGAGACGACAATGTAAACATACAAAAGAAGATTAGCTCAAAATATATTGTAAAACATTTATGGCTTCACAGCAATGAAACTCAACATTCTGTTGGTTATAAACAGCTTCCATCATACATTGTACTTTAAAAATAAATATGCCAGAAACATTACCCGAGTTACATAATTTTTGTCTGTGCAGAATATTAAGTAGTGAAGGATATCCGCGTATAGAAAATGGATGGATGAATATATATCTATCATAACATTGTGAAAATGAATAAGTTCAATGGAGGAAACACCTTTGTTGCATTTTATTTTGTTTTACATAACTCAATCTCTGCAAACATTTTTGTTTTTGCACTGCTGCTGAACAACATACATTTGAAATGTTGACTGCATGTTAATGTTTATCTTCCAGACCCCAAGCAGACACCTTTGCCAAAGTTGGTGCTTCTGAATACTATATATAGCTAGTCTGTGTGTATGGGGTCAGACTCCGCCCCTTCTTTTCTAATCTGGCTTTTCCCAAAGGTATTTATACCTCGCCAGGTCCCATGGTAAACGTCATCTCTCACTCGTGCACAGACACACATAGGCTCCACTGTCAGTCAGCGGAGCTCTTATCTCCATTAGTCACGTGTAGAGAACGCTAGATCCAGTCAGAAAGGTGTTCTCAGGCTGAACGTCTCTCTCAGGATGGAATTTGTGCTGCTTGTTCAGGAGTATGGCTACACTTTGATGCATTCAGAGTGAATTAGATCTATGGAGAACTACTGCTCAGAATATATAGAGTAACTTTACATTTAGATGTCAAAGTAAAAACTGAACAACTGGATTACATTTCCAAATAGTATATTAATTTCCTGAGCTACATGACATTCAAAAGACACAGTAAGAGCCCCATTTAAATATGAGACTTTACATATTGTGCATATATCTGTTTTTTTTTCAGTACTTACATTTTGTTTTTGTTAAATAAATAATGACATGATGCAATCTGTGCTGTGTCTTTTTGCACAGCTAATGTAAACCTTAGGTTAGGAAACATGACTTAGAGACATGCAACTGATCTAATAATTATTCTGAAATCTAAGTAAGTTACTAGACTATTTCAAGAATGGCAGCACTCACATCTACAGCAGCCTGTCTTTTTCAAGGAAAATTAAGTCGGTTTTTGCCTCTACACTCTAATAAAGAGTGTAGAGTCTTTATTATTTTTAATAAAGATAAGCATGGCCTTCAGGGATGTATGTAGGGCAGAGACAATGAGAGACATGCCTATCTCCTGAAGGGCGGCCCGACAGGCTGAACTGGCCCAATGAATGCAATAATGCAGTGTCTTCGAGATAAAGGCTGGCAGCCGAGACTAGTTCAGAGTTGACTGAAACATTGCTTTTCTCTGCCCACAAAAAACATTTGCACCAGCAATAGGGAGACTGCTGTATTTTTGTTTACTAGCGTTCACATAGCAACATGTCTGGCACTAGAGCTTCCTATTACCTCATTTTCAATCAAGATGGCAGTGCAGCGTGTCTACTGTGAAATATGTTAATCTTGTGGTGAGTAACTGATTTAAAACTTGATCTGGTAATGGCAGCGGAGGAGCCAGCCATTGGTTACCATGGAGACTGATCGCAGCTTGCTGCACAGGCATTACTGCTGATCAAGGAGTCACACCAGGTTCTTACACAAATCTTCCAGGAAGTATCATCACTTTCAAGAAAGAATGAGAATTTTTTATTTTTATTTTCTAACACCAGAAAAAAGACTTGAAAAATTGCAGGTTACATTAAAGCAATTTTTAAAGTTATACCTGTTTTGATTTTTTTATTATTTACCCTAACAATAAGATCAAAGTTTTTCTTAAAGGTCTGCAGGATTGAAAACTTGTTGGTGTAACGTGCTTTTTCCAGCATGAGAATCTTCCACATTAGATTGCACTCACCTTCAAGGTAGAACACATTCACAAAATATTGAGAGATGAGTTTAAAAAAAACAAAAAAAAAAACAATGACAGTTAGACCTACCTCCAGCATCATTGGCCCAAGAGTGTCTTTATCAATGACGGCCTGCCCTGTGGAGGAGACATCTGCCTTCTGCACCTCCTCTGCATTAGTCACCAGGGTCTTTTCTGTGATGAGCAACATAAAAGCAGGTGGTTCAAAAGGGAATCAGGGGATTTTTGTCATGTTTTTATCTCGCATCACCTTTACGTAAAGATAATAGAACCTGTCAGTGAAAAAAGAATGTTATAAATGCATGAATAATTGCTGCTGTGGTCAAAGGGACATGTCAAATCTGAAGACACAGATCAAAATAAATAATTTAGTATGTTAAATATCTCCTTGTAGGAAAAGCAGTTTGTTATGGTAAAGCTTTTGCCGTAGGTTGTCTGTTTAAGCAGACAATGCTGACAGTGTTGTTTTTATCTTGATGAAGCCCTCACCCACGCACCCACTTTGTGTTTTCATACACAAGACATGAAGACCTTCCACATACTACATTCCTTGGAAAGCCGTTCTCTTCTGGTAAAGTTGACATGGTCATTTTTATACTTCAACTCTAAAATAAAGAGTGGAAATCAGTGAGAGGACATGGAGATTTGAGTGGCTGGCATGTTACTCACAGCACGGCTCGTTGCACAATTTTCCTGTACATTTTTGCACCAACTTTTTCCCTTTCCTTCATGGCCGTACCACCGGACTGTTAAGCCTCCCATGGCCCCATTCGGCCACATAGCTGACATTCCTTTTGTGGGACTGGAGCTGTGGAGTCATCAGCCTTTAAAACTCTGTCACTGCAGAGTCCGGAATGGCACTACAGTGCAAGCTGGAGGGAATTCAAGTCATTGCCAAAGTTTATTTAATCGATAAAATGTGTTATTACAATTTATTTCACCTGACATGATTCTATGTTTGCGTTTCCTATTTTTTTTCCCTCAAAAAGAACAAAAGAATCATCTCTAGTGAATAAATATACTTTAAAAACAAATCCTCTGAACTTCTCGACAGCTGACATCTTTGAGGATTGCACATAAACGACTTAACAGTTTGGTGCCGCATATCTTCCTTATTACCCAATGCACAACTCATTAGCTCAAATTAACTTCATTCAGCAGCACTTCCAGCACACGAGCCAAGGTTAAGACCTTAAAGCAGCAGTTTTCATTTACACAACTCATAAAAGCAAGGGATATTCAGCTTTCAGATGAACCGAAACCACACTGTAACCTTTACAGGTGCACTTAATGTGACCTTCCTTAAACTTTTGAATGCACATGTCGAACAGTTCAATGTTCAAGTACTTCTTGCACAACTTGCTGTTCTCCAACAAGAAGCTTAACGACAAAATACACAAGTGTTTGATTCATGAATCAACCAATACATTTTCTGGTTCAATCAGAATTGGTATTTAAAAGGCAACCATACTGTTGGCATTTTGACATCATTAGACCAAGAAGACATCTAACAACTGATACACAATACCTCACCATTGCAAGGTTTCAAAGAGGGTGCTCTCAGACGGAAATGGCCGCTGAGATTAGAGTGTCATCAAAAGATTGCAACAGAGACAAAGAGACACTTAAAAAGTCATAGAAACTTTTAGAAATTTCCAGTTGGATGACATTTAACTCCCAGGAAATTTGAGGGAGGCGAGAGGCACCCAGGAGTCACGTCAGGCCTGCAAGGCACCTGACCACAGTGCAAGGTACGGATGTCAATGTCTTGCACGGATGTCAGTCGGCCTCAGTGATGTTCTATGATAAGTCGATCCATGTTGAGCAGAAACGATGGCCGCCAATGATAAGATCAAGGAGAGCACTATGCAGCAGCCACCGTTGTCACCAAATGAGCCTTTGGTGTCAATAGTTTTATAGTGTGGACAGGTCCGACTACTGAATACAGAACTGCCCTTCATTTTGAGAATGCTTTAGTGAAAAGTTGATACTACCTGAATAACGTTATTAATCCATTGTACCATTGTCATTGCAATCCTGTATGAACAACCCAGACCTAATTTCATCTTTACGGACGACAATGCTCCAGCATCACTAGGGAACAGCTGCTGTAGACTGTTGAACCTTTAACAAAGTGATCTGAAACTTTCTCCAGACCTGGATTTCATAGAAAACCCCTCAGATCAGCTGAGACATTCAGTAGAGGTTTGTAACTCTGTACCCCAGACTCCAATGACCTCAGGGCTGCCCTTCATGAAGAGTGGGATGTCTCAGCAGACAATAAGTCGACTTGTGAATGGCATGAGATGTCGTTGTCAAGCTGTAATTGAAGCAACTCCTCAAGGACACATGACACCTGGTAGTGAGACATTGAGATTTTTTGTTTTGGCACAACCCACTGTTGGCTTTTGTTCCAATACATTGTGTGACAGAGGGGACTCATCATTGCATGCTTCTACTTAAATACCCTACTGTCATCGTGTCATTGTATTGAAGTTTTTAAGTTTTCCATTAATTTTACCCAAAAGCTAAAACTCCCTAACTTTTTATGAGTTGTGTCATTTGGATAATGGTTATGAATAAACAGATTGGTCAGGAACCTTGATGATTTTGTGTCAATCTGTCCTAATAAACAAACAGGACAGAACTATCTGTCATTTCAGGTAAAAAAGTATTTACATCTAACAAACTAAATATTAGGAATTGCACCATAATATTTATGTAGTATTTGTATACTACACAAATACATGCTTTTATTCCTTTGCAATCTGAGAGTGGGGTCAACCTAAAGATTCGTGTAAAAACTAACATGAGGCTCATAAACACCTTATCACTGGAAACTGATTTGAGCACAGGATGAACATTTTTCCAGTAGTGGCATTATTTTCCTCATTCTCTATTCCTTTTTACCGTTTTTAAAAAAAAATTCTGCTTATCAGTTAAATGTTCCTCAACAATAGTGTGTTTTTCTGCTGTTGACCTCACAGCTGTGTGACTTGAGCATTATCCCCGTGCGCGAGTCTGTGCTTATTCAGCTGTTGTTTTCAGATGCAAACAGTGCAATGACACATGGACACCAACTGGGTGACTGCAGGCACAAAAGGAGGAGATGAGCAAGCGAGAGACGAACAGATGAAAGGAAAGTTGACAGGACGCGCTTTCAAGTCCGAAGTTTCTACACTCACAACAGGCATAAATGTCATATGTGTGTAAATATAAATTTTGAGTTATTACGGATTCTTTTTAAGAAAATAAAAATTAATAGAATAACTTTAAACAAAAGAATTTCCACACAGTACAGAAGAATTCAATCATTTAAATCATTTAATAACTGGTGATAAAGGCCAAGTGCAGCTAGTAGTTTCTCTGTTTCACTATAATATAATTATTTTGGCAACTGTCACTGAACTGAACAGACTTTAGAATAATGACAAAATCCAAGTCCAGAAATGATTTTAATGATTTTATGTCCTTTAAATACTGTATGTCTGAGTTTCTCAAGGTCTGGGGAAACTTTCCCTCCTCAGGGGAAAAATACTTGAACGAAATTTCAAATTCTTACAACACTAGATCTCATCTATCAAACATGGTGATGGTAGAGTTGTTTTCAACCCAATTTAAATGCAATTATGTGTTGTATAATATTAAGTAAATATCAATGAAATCACCCATATTGCGTTCACATTCATGTCCATATATTTTGTATTCAAACGTGGAGGTGTGGGATAAAAAAAATAAGATTAGAATATAAAAGAAAAATCTAAATAGGTAAAAGTGGATGAGCAACACATCAGATATTAAAAAGAAAGGAGAGAGAAAGCCAAAAAGAAAAAAAATGAAGGAGAAAATGTGTCTAATGAATAGAATAACCAAGACAAAAGGGAAAAAAAGACCAAGAAAAAGAACTGGAACCAAACAGGAAGAGGAATCAAGTAAAGAGAAAGAGAGAAGATTGCAGACAAAATCTGAAAACAGAACAGATAAGAGGAAGAACAAAAATAATGAGAAATCCATTAAGTGAGTGGAAATGTATATTAAAATGATGGTTTATAAAATTGTGACATTTATGCAAAGAGGATTAAATACGAGGCAGAGAAGTGTAAAAAGGTGAGAACATTGTGAAGAAATAGTAAAGCTTAAGAGAAAGTGAGGGACGAATCAGAGAAGCAGATCCTCCTGCTTCTCTCTGCAGGCTCATTTCATGTTGGTCACTGTTATATAAGCGCTCCAGCAGAGGCTGTCTCACCATTACAGTCCTTTCACAGTCTGTGGGCTCCCACAGTGAAGTGGATTGTTTTCTATTTACTTTTTAAAGTTAAGGAGTCCACATTGGCTCTTGAGATTTCAGTTTTATAAACATCACTTCTGAGCTCTTCTAGTACCCACAGCTATCACACTCTCTACCAGCAGATGTTCCCCTTTCATGGTGGGAAACACTGGAAGGCCCATTTAGTAATAAATAAATGGTTATCTGAGGAAATAAGCGGCTTGTGACATTCTAATGGAAAAACAAATTAAATAGCTTATGCAGCCTTTCAATTTCTTTATTCAGGACATCTGAAACTGGAAAGTCCAGAACCTACCATACCATTGCAGATCCCTCCCTTTAAAAAGGGAGGGATCTGCAAAATGCATAAAAGACAAAAAGCACACTGTGAAAATGAAGATACTGCTACATCTAACAATTTTTTTTATTATTACAAGGTCTTTCACCTGGGTCCCAGGAGGTCTGACTGACAGTCTTTCCTCTTCACAGATTTATTTATAAGCTGGGAAAAGTGGCATCTGTTCTAAAAACTGCCTTAAAATTATAGAGTTAAAAGCTAGCTAACGCTAATGGCTAACTGTAGCAACCAATCAGCCCAAACTCAGTGCATCGTATAAAATGCTGTTCTGAGGATTTTCCCCAACAGCTAAACATGTTGCCTCCAGGAACAGCTGAAAATTTCTAAACCTCAACATTGATCATTTTTTAAGAACCAGAAAAATATGATGTGAACTGCCTTGTTGCTGAAATGTGCTATATAATTAAACTTTAAGTGGTTAAATTATTGTATGATCTGTCTATCCAGGCATCGGCTATGCTACTTTACTCACTGAAAAACATCCAACCCAATATTCAGTAAATTATATACTTTTTTAAATTTTAGACAGTATTAATCTAAATAATTTCAGAAATTGAAAACTATTCTCTGTTTACTGCTGCCCAAGGTAGAATAAAATCATAATAATTGTACTAATTGTATATTGTACTGTCCTGAATAGGTACACAGCAGTGATTTTTGTGAACCAATGCTCTCCTATTTAATCTGCATTATTTTTTCAGTAATACTTGAGGTTGGTAGGGTCAACTAGCGGGGTTGAGGATCTAACACCAAATCCTTCAAAAAAGAAGAAGTGACAAAAAAGCTCACCCTGCTCCTTGATCTGCCTGATCTGCTTCACCGTCTCTTTGAGGATGGCACATTTGTCGGGCTTGACGTTGAGGTCGTCTATGTCGTTGATGTTGGCAAAGATCAGCTCTGCCAGCTCCTCAATGTATTTGTTCTCCTGCTCCCTGTTGCGCCTCTCGGTACTTCGTTTTGGGCTGCAGGACAGCAAGGAATGATGGCAAAACCATGAATCAACCTCAACTGGAGAAAAAAGAACTAAGTGGTGGAAATTGTCAAGACAAACATCACTGTACAATGCTGGACATTACATCTGAAAAGCTTTTGTCTTTGTGCACTGACCAGCTTTTTTGTGAGACAAAGACCTCCCCGGTGACCCTGAATTAACTTTGTGACCTCTTGGTGACCTGACATTAATGAGACATATGACCTCTGTGCAAAGAACTGAGCATCATTATGACAACTTTTGTGTCGTTACAAAACTATTGTCTGTAAAAATGAACCACAACTGTTTTCTTCCGAAAGTGCCATTAACAGCAATTCATCATTTACAAAAGATTTGGAATAACTTTAAAGTGCTTCACATTTTGTAAGATCACATTCTTTATACATTTCCCCTGTTCATTGGTCTTCATGATGCTGTATTTTCTGTAATAGTATATAAGAACCCTTTGTTTCTGTTTTTAAACTGAGACTAAATTAGTTGTAGAAGAGAAAATGGGGTTGAAATGTAAAACAAAATTTCAGAATTTAATTTGTTAAGAAAAGGTAAGAATTATGTACCCTATTTCTTCTACTTAATTACTTTAAAATCGTAAGAATATAAATTGACATTTTGTGTGTGTGTGTGTTTTTTTTTTTTGCTGGTAACATAATAAAATGCAAAACAGGTCAAGGTGTACAAAGGCATTGTGTCTGTGCTTCTCCTACGAGAAGAGATTTCAGATTTAAAACTAATGTCCAAATCCTTATTAGCTTTTCAGAGTTTGGTTTGTTCTTAGTTCTAGTTCTTTACTTGAGAAGAAATGTCTCCCTTTTAAATCCTCAAGTAAAAAAACCCAAAGATTAAAAAAGTTAAGGATCTGCTAAATGCATAAAAGACTAAAAGAACACTGTGAAAATGAAGATACTGCTACATCTAAAAATGTTCTATCATTATTTTTTATTATTATTATTGAAGACAAGGTCTTTCACCTGGGTCCCAGGAGGTCTGACTGACAGTCTTTCCTCTTCACAGATTCCCCTTTGGGGGGCTCAGGAGTGTCCCCCCCACCACTACTCATCTTCAGCAGTTATCAGCAGCTAAACCAAAGGAAGACAGGAAAGCAAAGCAGACACTTAGTGATAACATACCAAATGACAAACCTTTGATTCTCTTTGATTCTAAAAGGGAATCAAAGAATCTCTTTAAGCGATTCTTTGATTCTCCAGCAGCGGCAGAAATCAGGCTAATAAATATAAACTTTGCTGTTTTTGTTTTATGTCTGACAAAATAGCCAAAAATTGCAGAAATCTGTAGGTTGGTAAATACATTTTCAGAGTACTTTATTTGGTTAGGATTCCCTTCACATTTAAGGAGGTTCCACAATCCAACCATGTAGGACCAGGTCAGAGACCAGGGCTGTTTAAACAGGCCCTGCCTGGGCATGCTCATTATATTTGACAGCAGTAGACTAATTAACTCCCAAGTTCAAACATCCATCTCTTTACTTTCTTTATTAATAGTAATGTTTGCCTCATTACAATGTATACTCTTCTCTGAGTGTTTGAAGTTTCCAGTCATACGAGTAAGCAGAGTTAAGATCAAAACCCTAACAATAAAAACAAAGATGATGGTAAAGTTGAAAATAAAATTTAAAAAGCCATTTGTCTCCTCTGAGTTTCAGTCAGCACAATTAATCACAATATTTTAAAAAGGTAAGTTTTTAATCTCCTGGTGATGTAAACAACCCGCAGAGTGCATTATCAAACACAGATTATGAGTCACAAAAAACAATGTATCACTGTAATGAGCCTGAAGGCAATATGTGGGCAGCCCAGTGGGAATACAGTGGGTGTCAGTAATTACTTCAGATAGAAATAGCTAATTCACGTAGGCACTATCACTGTTCCCTCATTCACTTTAACATGTCAGTCTTCAATATGAATGATGGTTGGGATGTTTGGAGAATATTCCTGTAATCTCAATCAAAAATAGGGACAAAACATAACTTAGGTCACACTGAAATAAAGCTTTCATGGAGCAAGAAAGATGCACCATATGGCCGTATCATGCTGCTAGACTTGCCCCATATGGTTCAGTAAAAGGGACACAATTTAGACAAGTGAGCTGCCAGAGCTGCTGGTACAGTGGAGCCACAAAGCTGCTGGTGGTGGAATAAGAATCAAAATCAGCTTTATTTGACAAATTTCTGCACCCAAAAATGAATAAAAATGAACAAATATATATTTTTTGTAAATATGTATGCATGCAATTCACACGTTGTGATTTGGAACTTCAGTAAAGGGCTATTTCACAGCTTTTAAGATTCTGGACTAGTTTTATCAGCTCTGATTTAAAATCTAAAATGGATAGACAAATCAAATCTGGACTAAATCATGGACTTGTGATTTAGTATGGATATTCATGAATGAATTGTCAAATTGAAAAAATCTTTTTACATTAGTTGACCATCCAAAAGATCTTCAGCTGCAGCAACAATATGAAGCAAGGCCCACTTTTCATGATGCAAACAATTAATCTTGCTTTGTCAATTTGTTTTTCTATATATTTTAGCCAATTTTCTATTCTAGTTGGTCTTCCTGACACTGCCCTCTACCTCTGTTTGAGTTACTTCATAGGCCTGCACAATATACATCAAGTTGTAAAAATATTTTCTCCAGCAAACATTTAGTGAAACGTATGCTATAGATAAAGTTTGCAAGTTGGTAAGCAACTTCTATCATTAAACCCACATTTTAGTGTTTATTACGTTTCAAAATAAAAATACACATTTCATTCCTTCCTTAAAATGAACTTCTGAATACAAAAACATGGCTGGTTGTGGAGGTTTGTTTTCTGGAATATATTTTAATTTAACATCTGCTACCAGCTTTTGTTTCCAATATCCAGCTTCTCATCATCCCCTGAGAACCACTGAAAGAAATGACGAAACCTCAGAAGAAGACACTGAGCACAACTTCCTTCTTTGCAAAATATACACAAAACTGTAAAGCGTCTCTCTTTTGTTTTTGGCAAAAGACCAGAATTCACTTTTTTGATCCACATTAGAGTTTGATTACACATTTACACCTCCAAATGAACAGGACTGGTGAAAACACACCTTAAAACCAAAGACGTGGTAACAAACAAAATACCACATTCAGGACCTTAGAATCCCCGTTCAATAAGGAACAAGTTCTAATGCATTCAGTGAGCAGTGAGAGCCAATTTACTATTTTCCAACCAACCTGATGGCTAAAAGAAGAGATAAAGCGTTTCCAGTAAAGCTCAACGTGTGCCCAGACTCTCATTTCCCGCCATCAGTTTTTCTCTGGGTTTGCCTACAACTGGCATCCGCAAGGAGAGTAAAATCTCATTTTACAACCAAAAATATTAGAAAGGATCAGTTTTATTCTGCAAGAGTGCATCTAAGACAATCATTTTCACACAATCAGACAATAATGAAGACGTCCAATAATTAAATGCAGGGGAGAGGTGGTGTTTATAGGGATAGTGGGCCTTTAAGGCCCTTCAACAGGCGGCATCACCTGACAGTTACATAAGAGCCGGTCAGTGGGACTGATACTGCGCAGATGAAGGCAGAAGAGAGGGATAAGCAAAAGGGAAAACAACAGGGAGAGAGAGAGAAAGGAGATTAGCAAGAAAGAATTGGTGTAAGAAAGAGAGAAGAGGAGACAGAGAAAGAAATATTTTAAAATGGTATCAGGGGAAATAAACGAATGGACAAGCTGTCAGTTTTTGTGTCGTTAGGGAAAATGTTTCCGACACAGATATTATGTTGACAAGAACAAATGCTGTACAATGATACAGGCGGGGATAAACAGAGTGACAGCAGGAAGAAAATGGGAGGTGGGTCATTTGTTGCTCTAAATAATCAGGCCTGAAGGCAGAGGAAAGCATGGCCTAATTACACCATACGGGATAAGAGGATGGGAGGAAACGGCAGATAGCATGATACTGACAACACAAATGAAAAACTTTAAGACAACTAGTGCAGAAAGTATGTTAGTTAATATCATCAACGCTTCTTTTCACGACTGAACTTTCACGCTAGCATCATTGTTTCAGCATCGAAAATCATCTTTCCACACACAGAGAGCGAAAATTTGGTGAAGCACTGTAACATCCATCATCTGATTGCCAGAAGGCAACCACTTGATAAGAGAAAAATTGAAGCGTTGTGCAGAGAAAGTATCCGGAAAACACAGCGTGAGAATTTTGGGGATTCCCTGACTTTTTGCCTGTGGTCCAGGCAGCACGTACTCCCAATACTGAGCATTCATATCGCAATAAGAGGCCAGCAACCTTTCAGACAAAGAGGCCTTCCATCTGAGCTTCAGGATATACAATTAAAGCCAGAAGACAACACACACCCATTAGTAAGACACACATACCTTTTTTCTCTGTCTGAATTAAATCAGACCAAACTTCTCTGGATTAAGTTCAGCTGGAATCAGCAAGATTTTTCCCATTTGCTAAATGCCACAATAATTAGGGAAAGAATATGTCAGAGATTTATTAATGTCTACAAAATTTAATTTTTACATTATTTCCTTAGAATTTAATCTCGCAATTCAATTCAATTTTGATTCTTCAATTTAAAATTGCTTTAAATGCTTCAACATCGTTTTAGGGTTAGTGGAAATTTCCTCGACTGCAATGCAACTGTCGAATTTTAAACGTACCCAACCCCAGAGCCAGGCTTTCACAGCAGAATCTCAGGAGATGACGCCAGAATGAACTAGTTATATATTAATTATGATCATACTGAGAGGAAACAGGTGAGCTTAAGAGGTAATATCACACAACATTGAAGTCCTCATGTTTCACGGCTGCAGAGCATGCAACAGTCCCACATGATGGTGTCAGAAATCGATACAAAAAGGCTCCTTTAAACTTTCAATCAATCACAAAGAAGCTCCACACACAGACACAAAGTCTGAGCACTCACAACTGACATCGCTTGGATGTTCATGTCAATATTTGTGTGCTTCACAATACACAGACACATGCGCAAAGGTACACATATGGCGCGTAAACATGTGCATTATAAATTAACACTAATGCAGGCTGCAACAAAAGCCTTTATCCAGCTCTGCCCGATGCTAATGCAATCAGAGGAGCTGAGAGCTTTGCAAAGCGAAGCCATTTAAAAACAATTTGAGCTGGAGAGAAGGGACAGGGCCAGAGGGTCAATGCTGCCATTAAGAAATTAAAGCTGAGGATTGATCACTGCCTGCTTAAGTGGGCCTCGTCTCCAATAGAAGCCAAGCATGTGTTTGGGTTTGGGTTCCGCAAACCTAAAGTCAGAAGGCAAAACTGTTCCTCACAAAGCAAAGTAATATTTCTGTGAAATACATATACAAAACTTCTTTAGTCTCTACAAATTTTGTGAATGAACTCATACGAAAGTGTCAGGATTGCGGTTCTGAAAGTGTTAGCAGTCATTTATTACCAAATCGTCTTTCTGGTTTTCAAAAAACAAACCCCTGTGGTTTCTCTATGCTGCTGTGCTGCAGCGGACAGAGAGCATGTAGGTGTCAGATTACACTCAGATGGAGGTCAGGCTTGGGGAAGAGATAGAAACACGGAGCTGCTCTTGATTTTAGCTTCATTTATGCAGATAAAAAACAGCAAAACATGAGTAAAAGTTCTACAAAATGCATCAATAAGTAACAGCCCCTTCATTTGCGACTGAGCTAATGGTTGGTCTTTCACAAGCCGCTCTTGTGAAAGACCAAAGACTCTCAAAATGATAGTTGTCATAGGAGTACAGTACATTACGGGCTGTTATTAAGGTAATGAGTCATCCTCAAGCCTTAGCTTGCACACTAATTGAGGTTTTGAGCTTGTAACAAAAAACGTGGACCATGATGTCTTATGTAATGACAGAGAGCAGAAAATTAAAGCTGATAGTGGGATAACGGAGAGCCTCTCTATGCCTAATGTGATAACACCTTCACTGAGTAAATGTCAGAGCTTTTATCCCCAGAAATGAATTGAGTCAATCAGTTTAGCAGCAGCTTCACTCCCTTTAGGTCTGTGTGTTTGTTGAGACGAATTGCTTCCGAGAAACTTTTTCAAAGAAGCGCCTTCATTAATTAGTTGGAATTAAATGAACCTCACATCAACAGAGCCATTGTGCATTTTATTCTTCCTAATGTTTCTATCAACTTTTTAACATTTTGTTTTCAGATACTGTCATTTCCTCTCTCACTTATTAGCTCCTCTGTACAAAGATCAGATCTCAGTGACAAAAGAAATAAAGAAGATACAATCTTTGATTATTTCATGTTGAAGAAAATTCCCAGATTAATTTTATTTAAAATTATTAACAAACCATTTAAAACAACAATAAGAATCCATAAAACTCATTTTTTTAAATGTACCATTTTTTCAAATAAATCTACTTAGAAAGTTAGATCAGTCTGTAGATTTTAAAGTTAAATTCACTTACTTTTAGGTATAAATACGACAATATGGCATAAGGGTCTATTTCTCCCAGGCACTGTTCAAAATTGCGACCTTTAGGTATAAATGTCAGGTAAGACATTTATACATATTCAGGTTAATCTTAATGGCAGGTAGAAAAAAATCTACTCTCTTAAAACTAATCTACAAACAAGAAGAAGATTACCTACTTGTATCTCAACACAGTGAACATGATGGAAAAAAGCCGCTGCTGATTAATGTTAAAGCTCTGCAGCAAAGTGTGGCATCAGAAAGTCTCCAAGTCTGCAGAAAAATCTTCTGATGCTGTATGCCAACTGTTTGCTTGTGAGTTATACCAGGAAAAAATATATATTTTCTTTCCTACCATCCTCATCATAAACATGTGTGGTTTCAGTTAAACCAAAGTGTGAGCTGATGTGGTCAGCAACACAGGACTCCCTCAGGGGACGGTCTTCTCACCGTTCCTTTTCACTCTGTACACATCGGATTTCTGGTAAAACTCAGTCTCTCCCAGTAGAAACACTGAGATGAGTCTTCAGTGGTTGGGTTTACCAGGGATGGATAAGACAATGGACTGGATTGGAGGATCAACACAGATGCTGTGTACAAGAAAGGGATGAGTTAATTCTACTTCCTGAGGTGGCTTCGATCCTTTCATGTTTGAACAAGATGTCGTTGATCTTCTACCAGCCTGCGGTAGAGAGTGGATCAACAAACTGATTCACAAAGCTGGAAAAATCCTTGGTCCAGGACAGGAAGTCTCTGAACAATCTGGTCTCCATCATGAAGAATCCATCACACCTATTACACGACACTGTGGAGCAACAGCAGAGCTCTTTTTCTAACACACTGCTGCAGCTCCGCTGGCACAAAGAACAGTTCAGGAAATTATTTCTCCTTATTCTCAAAAACTCTTATGTGTGACAGAGGTGGTCACACCTCTTTATTGTGAATTGAAACCACCACATTAATTTCGGCAGTACTCCTACTCCCTAAATGACTCCTTCCATGGCTCACCAGCACTGACGTACATTCAGCCTCTGGTTCTGTCTGTCTGTCTGTTTGTCTATCACCACAGTTGAAAAATGCTGTAAACCATTTTTTTGTTTGTTTGTTTTTTTGGATGAGATTTTCACAATAAAGTTTACATCTTCTAAAATCAAAAATTTTAGGCACAACATAAAGTTTTTTGTCTGAATAATCATACTCAGATAGAAATGTGTGTTTTGCTCACATTCAACTAAAATTGAACATTTTTATCAAAAAGCACAGGTTTAAAGCCTAATGAGAGACTGTGGTGTAAAACAAAGTGTATTGTGAAAAGCAAACATAGTTTTTTAAATGTTGTGGAGTTTCAGTGATAGTGCTTTTCTTTTAAACATCCTGGTAAACATGACGGAGTGCATGGCAACATGTTCTCTTTCAAATATCTGGATATTTTTAATAAAAATCCAGTTGTCTCTGCTGGAAAACTGAAAATGGGTCAGCATGGGCATGAGTCGACAGGATAATGATTCAAAAATAGATCTACGTAAATTATATCAACAACCTGTGGGGTGAGATGAGAAAAGAGATTAAAGAGACAATCCAGAGATAATGTGCAAAGTAATGGTCAAAGATCTCCCTGTCCGTACACACTAACTTATAGAAGTGTAGCGGTGTTGGTCTGTTAAAAGGGGGCGGTTACCAAAGTAAATCAATCTAACTATTCTAAGATTATTCTAAGATTCTGGCCTATTGTTTTCCTACTCAACATTTTATACATATTTCCAATGAAGATCTTTTATCCCATCTCTTTCATAAAAAAGGGTCTTCGGCATTTAAGTTCCCCTGGTATGTTATAATTTGGATCTGACCTCATCCTCTGCCAGTAAATAAAATAATCAAAGGGAAAGTTAGCTTATGTATAAACAATTCACTACTTGCTTTTAAAAACCATAAATAAACAGATGAATCAGCAACTTAAGTAAGGAATCAATCCATCACATAGCACCAATTAGGATCATTTAAGGACTTAAGGACTTTGACACCAGCGGATTAGACAATTGGGAGGAGGGACCCCCCTCCTGTTTGTTTCCCAGCTTCTGTTAAAGCAGCAGAGCAAAAACCAACAAACCCTCTGATCACACACAAGTGCACAGTAAAGTAGACCTAATGCCCTGCAGAGGCTGTATTATGACATGGGTTCCTCCCATGACGAACGACCTAAAGCCAGGTCAGTCGTTTTGTCTACGCATACATCTGTGTGCAGCACTTTCCATATCAGTAAATCAAAGTTTATGTACTTCTCAGGTGTTTGGTGTGGTGATGCTATGCTGAGGCGCTGCCTTAATGACTGGTGGCTTGTTGCCACTTCAGAGACAGTACTGGAGAAAGATTTCGACTGCTGCTTCCTTTCACAACCCAGAGGCTCACGGGAGTTGACTCAGCAAATAATCACAAAGCAAATAAGACCTACAAAGAAATGTTTGGCTGAACTAGCAAACTTTTAAAGAGGCCCCAGTTAGACCACTATGTGTCCTGTAAAAAGATCTAATTAACTTTAGTGTTATTTAAAGTAAAAATAACATTCACCTAGTGGGTTCCTACCAATCGGGATTGATACATATGGCCAGTCGACAAGCTTCCAATGGCTAAAGAAAAACAAAATCCTTTTGATTTAAGAGAAAGGAAAAAAAAACATGAAAAACCATGCTAAGTGCCCACACAGCCCAGAGACAGTTTCTTAGTGTGTGACCCACTGGCACATAGTGGCCACAACATATGGGGCTGAAAATGTTTGACCCAAGTATTGGCTTAGTTTTGGGATGCCCCTCCTCAGCCCACATGAACATGTATGCTAGGTACTAGCAGCAATCACAATTTTGAAGTTGGAAGTGTTTGAATTTGAGTAAATTACAAAATAAAGCTGTTGACCCGACACTAAAAAAGGCACTACCACTTAAACTGGAATATTGTTAAAAGACCAAGCAACATTGAAGAGCTATGGGACACGTTGGAAAGGTTTCAGTAATTAAGTTTGACAATTGGACCAAGACTCTCTCTCAGTTAAGTTTATTAGTTTGGCCACATAAGCTGTATGTGTTAACCAAATCTCATTAATCATGCTGCTGGACAAAGAGGTATTAAAAGGTGTTAACACAAAGTGTGCAGCAGCTAAAACTCTTAATGCAAATTAAAACATCCAGTATAATTTAATCTGAAATCCATCTGAAGCTAAAGAAGAAGAAGAAAAAATTCAGGCTTAAAGACAAAATGTAGACAACTTTTTATACTTTGTTCAACACTATTTTTAATCAGGTTGTCTTATCAAAACCTAACAAAAAACTACCAGTTTTACAAATCAGGTTGAACATCCAACATTGCGGTCGTAAATGAACAAAGGACTTGATAAGAAAGAAACCCTCACCTACAAAAACCCACAACTTTTTATTAGGTTTCCAAAGACTTCTGGCACCAGTGTGCTGGAAAGAAAAGTAAATGTTTGTCTGTGTGCTGAGAATTGAGTCCACTTAAAATCCATCTGTACAAATTGACCCACTTCAACAATTGCTCACCTTTCGGACCAGCCGCTCCGTATTTTTTTTTTGTCTAGCAAATAACACTAATTGGTATTTGTGTAGCAGCGTGATCCGGTGTCACCGGGGCACGGTTGGAAGGCTTGGCCATTGTTACTTTTCCATTTTTAGTCTACGTCAACAGAAATCAATTAACATGTTGTTTTCATTTCTAAATGAAGAAAAAATGAATAAACTCATTATACGAATTACTTCATAGAAAAGAGAGAAAGGTTAAGAGTAAATCATTTAGGAACTAAACTGTTTGATTTAAAAGTGATTTTATGCAACAACAAGAAAGCTAATCACGAACGGAGACTAAATAAAATAACACCTTTAAAACTAACAGTTGTGTGTGGATGGTTGCAGTAGATAACCGTCACTCTGCATGAGCAACCTCATGTAATACTAGAGCCAGATCGATTATAGACCAGAATCAATAACATTGAACATGCCTGCCCGGATGCTAACTCAGTTGACACGCTGGTGTGCAGCCACATCAAGACAATCACAAAAATAAGAAATTGTTTTAAAATTGCAATTAAATAGAAATAAAAAACCCTCAAAGAAGTACTAAATGTTATGTAGGCGAGGAAATTAAACCAAGTCGAATCTTGGTGTCCATAGTTAGCTTCTTTAGAAAAGTCGAATACATGCAGGAGAAATCACTCTCAGGCAGTCAGAGTGAAACTTGTAGCGTTAGTGGGAAGAAGAGAGGGAAGCTTTGCTTATTGACAGAAACACTCGCCGTCTTCTGTCCCCTGTGTAATAACTGCAGGATTGCACTGCTAACACAAATACAGTGGTGTCTCAGTGTGCACACACATGCTCCAGAGCAGGATTTCTTCATCTTCAGCTCAAGTTTCACAGTTATTTCATAACACAAGGCTGGTAGTCTGATACTGTCATTATCTCTAAAAATGCATTGTGACACAACTAAAGACCTTTTCCGTTCGGTATGCGACATACATGCAGAAAACAATCCCAACCACTCTGGCCCACCAGATAAACACTAAAATAAGCTCAAACGTGCTTTGGAATACATTGATATCTCTGAAGAATGCAAGAGTAAATCACATGATGTAAAAAGGGAGATATGGTAAAAAGGGATTTATGTTGTCCTGTTGACCAGTCGGTCAAAGTCCAGCTACAGCTCACTGATTAACTGAAATGCAGCAGGAGCTGCAGGTTGTGTCAGTGAGAAAATTAACATACAGTCACAGCTGAGTGACTTCTTGACACTCAGACTTTTTATTCTGGTCAGATAAGAATGCAAAGAGCAATGCGGCTCATCAGTTCTGGGATAAATATTCAGTTCTGACTGTCTTTCATCTATGACCAGGTCACTTTTCAGTCCTTCTGTTTAGTTTCTTTTGTGTGCCATTTGAATCTCTCGGCCACAAGCTTTGATTCCAAAGACATATTTCAGGTTTCGGGTGATTTTGTAATAATAAATCAAAAAGGACAATCTTCCTGCACCTCACAGTAACTACAGGTGCTCCACAGGGATCTATTCTAACCCCCATTTTATGCTCTTGGTGTTCTCTTACTATAAGAGAACATTTTATGTTAAGAAAACATTGAGCTTCATCCAATGATAGATAGTCACTGTCATGGGACAACAATGACTTTATCCAGGAAAAATACTTTTATATGCTGATGATAGTGAGCGTGTATTTGACCTGAGCTCCCATTGTGGATTTATTTTTTATTAATTAACTATGACTACATGTGGAATCTGTGGTGAAATAATGACAGAACATGGTTGAGACAGTATTATTTGTAAATTTAAAGACTAGCACTGATAAATCATTTTTACAATCATTTAATGCACAGAGAAAATTCACAAAAATGCCTTCTCATGTGGTTTCTCCAAAAGCTACAATTCAATGTTCATATTTCTAACAAAGGTAGATTACTAGATGTTTAAGTAGCAGGAACTAGTATTACCAGACCTTAATAGATGTTTTATAAGTAGTTTCCCATTGCCAAGAATTTAATTTCTCTGTTTTTAGACCTTGGAAACATTTAGAAATTCATTCCTACTTTTAAAAAACTAGATTCACCACATCCTGCTACACCACACATTCCAACGTCCGCGTTATGAATTCTTTAGTGAATCTTCCATTTAAAATGACTGTAAGTCTAGCGGAAAATAATTTCCATTTGTATTTAAGGAAATAAAAATGATCAATGGCTATTTTGTTGTGGTCATTCTACCAATTATTCAGATTATACGTAACAAATTTTGCATAAATTTCAAACATGCAAAATTCATGTGGGAGCTATAAATGTACCTTTGGATGCAATAATCACTATTGTCCTGGTTTTTTTCTTTGATATCTCACCTGCCAATTTAGACTTATAATTTTTTTTTAAATTCTAAGATCTACTACATAAACAAATTATGCACATAACACTAAGGAATTACGTGCAGGTTAATTTAATTTAATTTCTTTTTTGTAGAATTTTTGGCACTATTGGCCTTTATTGAACAGTAAATAGACAGGAAGTTGGGTGGAGCAAGAGGAGGAAGACATGCAGCAAATGGCCCAAGACTGGGAATCAAAAATGGAACAACCACATTAAAGACTATAGTCTCTAGACAACAAACTGAGCCACACAGAGCGAAAGGAAAGGAATTTTAAAATATTTTTCAAGTTGTGATTAAAATTTATCCCTCTAATGTTTGACTTCCAAAAGACAACATTCACAACATTCATTTATTCATGTTTCAGGTCAGCCAGTCTTCTTACTTTTATCCAAGAATAGCACAGTTTAAATTGGACCTGCAAAGGCAATACATCTCGTTTAACCTTAGCTTAAGCAAAGACGTTGAAAGTCAGGCTTGTTAAGCCCATCTGAGCAACACTAAAAATTACATTCAGAGATCAGTAAACCTCTTTATCTAGACCGCTTTTGACATTTCAACCACAGTTCACATTGTTTGGACTGGAGATGGGGCATTTTTAGTAAAAGTGGGCATTTTTCATTTTCATAAACCAGACAAAAGAATCAGATTTTTCAAAGTTTTACCTGCCGAACACTAGCCACAGATTTCTAGGAAAACCAGCTACATTTAAGCATCTAAATGCAGTTAAGATGACTTGTTGAAGTTCAAACAAGTTCGAACTGTGCCTTCGAACGGAGAAGAAATTGTATTTCAACTTAGCATGGATGTTGCCAAGAGATGGTGTTGTTGAAGCATTTCATAAAAGACTGAGATTTTTCTTCACAACCTTCTCCAGGGTTCAAAGAGAATTATGAAAATAGAGAAAATATTTTGTTGATGTCAGAGGTTAGCAGACATTGGGCAGACTGGTTCAAGTTTATAGAAAGGCAACAGTTGCTCAGATAGCCTCCTCCAACAAACAAGGTTTGCAGAAAACTGTCTCTTAAAGCACAACACATCAAACCTTGAACGAGCTACAGCAGCAGACGACCACACCACTCCTGTCAGCTGAAAGTAGGAATCTGAGGATATTCAGGCAGAGTCACCAAAATTGGACAATTATAGATTGAAAAGATGTTGCCTGGCCTGATCAGTCTTGTTTTTAGTTGTGAATTTCAGATGAACGATTAAAATTTTACATAAGCAACAGATTCAACCCACCTCAAATCAATGCTTTAAGATGACACTTGTAACGGTGCGAAATATATTTTCCTGACCCCTTAGAACCAACTGAGTATTGTTTAACAGCCACAATCAACCTGATAATTATTTTGACATGTCAAAAAAACGTATGTGGCAGCCTGGCCAAGCTGTTGATCAGATTGTGTGTGGTGCCGTGTCAAATGCAACTTACATAATTAAAAAGCAAGACTGACACACCATGGAGTGATAACAGTAAGGGAAATATAAGAACTTATAACCTTTTATTTTGTAGACTGGGTATAAACAAAATTATTAGTACATCTCTACATTTTAAACTAAACTACAAACCTGTAATAAAACCCTCTTCAATGTAACCCTCTACCTAATACTGGGTTTTTACCTGTAAATTCTGGGAATCTGCTTTTTAATGAAAACAGTTGTTTTTTTGGACGTGAAGCAAACTGAGTAAACAGTCGGCTGGTTAGACCTTAGGTGACAGGGCAGCTTCAGGCCTGCTGACTCCACAATCTGTGAGCCACCAGTCCATCATAACCACTCCCCTTCGCAACACACACACGCACACACACCGTGTCACAACCCACAACAACAATACATGACAGCTCAAAGTCCAGGACTGAGTAAGACAACCACACCAACTGGGTGAATTGAATTCATCCCCATTTGGTAATAATGAAACATAATGACAATATGGTGACTAACAAGTCACATAGTTTAAGATAAATGAAAGTTTCTCAGTGCTCTAAAAGTATTTTCTTTGATATAAAAACAGAGAGATTTGGAAATGCAATGAATCTAAGAACAATAAAGATCCAAAACTGAATATTTATCAAATGAACATTTTCTGAGGTAAATATTTAGCTTCCAGTTTGCTCTTCCAATATTTAACTTGTATACAAGAACAGAAAACCACCAAATAGATTCATAAAGTTGAACCACTTCAACTTTCCGGACTGTGCCTTTAAATCTGCTGTCATATATATTCTTATAGTAACTCACCTCTGCCAATAATTGAAGCAGTCCATAACAAGTCGCAAGCCGGCTGAAAATCTCATGCCAACCGGGCCAGCGTACTGGTTTTCACACGGTCCGCGCAGTAAACACACACACGCATGCACACACGCGCCACTGTCATCTGCACGTTGTGTATTCCCCCCTCTCTTCTCTGTGAGATTACCCGTGTGTGTGTCATCTGCATCTAATGACAGCTGACTAACTACATGCCACAAATCCTCTCTGCTCCCTGTCCCCTCCCCCTGCCTCTCTCTCTCTGTCTCTCTCTCTACCACACACACACCCATGCACACACAAACGTCTCTCTGTCTCCTCCCACCACACACACATACACACTCCTCCCTCCTATTAGCTGATGTCCAGAAAAAAAACCTGTCTCTCCATTATCTCTCACCGCCTTTCTAGGTACAAAAGGATTTGCATGACCTGTTGTTCTTTTGTTTTGGTGTATCGTTCTGTGGATGGTTTTCATTTTCCAATGCAATTGTTCAAGACCTACTTTTTTGTAAAACTACCTTTAACTAGTGGAAGCAAATACCAAAGCCGGTGAAAGCAGAAGAATACACACTTGATTTGCATCCGCCACCTTCATAATAAACCTCATCGCTGCTTTGATAATAAGCTCTAAACTAAATGACAGGGCAGAACACAAAAGAGTCGAGTGGTAGAGAAAGACACAGTGATGAAGGTAGTTCAGCGAACAACTGCAGCTTCCCACATAAACAGGACTACACACACACGCACGTATTCACACACACAAATACTGTCAGCCTAACTGCCTCCCTCACATCTTTCTCAGCTTTCACTTTCTATGTTGTCATGTCAGGGTGTTCCTGTTTGCTTCAGTAGCTTGTTGCGCGTTCCGGAAATTTCTACTTTCAAAGCTTGGCTCTATAAACTCCAGCATGAGCACTCATAATTTAGTCTCCCCATTCAGGAAATCATGTTGTACACTTGAGATAACACATTTATGGTCACCCACCGCTGAGCTCTGTTAGGCTGCTCAATTGAAATTTAATGAAGAGACTAGAAATAATTTGCAGAAACTAGCTGTTGATAAAGGAAGTGTACCGAGAAATGTGCTGGAGAGCAGGGGAAGGCCTAGATTTTAAACTCAGATCTGCCACCATATTAGCTAATGCACTATATCTAAGTGCTAAGATGAACTAACAAGTTCTGGTCAGTGACCAAATGGGTGGAAACTAAAACGCAAATCTTTTCTTTAGATAAGTAAACACTTAGTGTGTCAAAATATCCTGCTTACTGTAATACTCTTCAGTGTGGAAGTTGTAATAGAGCGAAGGTGATATAACATCACAAAGGTTGATGTTATATCTAAATTATTTATTTAGTATGATGATTTTAAAATATGGGTAACAAATGAGACACAAAGCAAGGAAGAAAAAAACAGGCAGAAAACAAAAGCACACCAACCTCTTACACAAAGCATCCTGGTAAGCATCCACTTTGGAAGATTAGTCTGTCCTCTCTGTAAAAAACAACAAAACATCTAATTTAATATAAAGGTCCAGAGTGTCAGTTTAATGTGTAAATATGGAGATTAAATTACCCCTAGGAGGATTCAAGTGGCATCAGAAGACAAATTTTTGAACTGGCTTTTATTTTTGGGTTTCAGAGAAAAAGAGGCTGGATAAAAACACATGCAACACAATTCAAACTTTGATACATTGACATTTGTAGTTGTAATGCGACAAAATATGACTGTGAACGAAAGAAAGGTATGAATACTTTGGAAGGTTAATGTTTTGTAACAATAAATAACGTTTCTTTAGTAACGTTATTTTTTGTTTTTCAGATGTTACTGACTGCAAAAAGTAAAATATTTTCCATAACAATATATGGTAACTCTGAAAGGACTTGTCCTGCTGGTTAGTCAAAGTTTGGCCACATAGACACTGATACTAAAGCAACCACACTCAATCTGAGAACACAACCTGTTTCACCACCAGGCCAACCGGTGGGTCAAAACCCGTCAGGCAGCAGCAGGTGGACCCAGACAACACCAGCAGGACGTTTGACCTGTTTTGATGAATCATACGCAAAGTGGTAAAATAAACACCTTTGAAACAGTAAATGTGTACTTTTCGTAAATAAGTAAAAGCAAATGTTTCCAAATATTCCTAGAAGAATCTCAGAATTAAAAAGATGTTTAACTGCTTTGTGATCCATTGGCCACGCCTGGGATCACATGTGTGACTCGGCACTTTATAAATACTATGCTGAGCTTTCATAATAAAATAGTTGGGCTGAATATCACCTTAATCGTCCCCCACTGGTAATTCTGGAAATCTCACGCCAGCTAGCAGCAACAAGAAAACCTGGAGCTTTTCCCAGATAATGACAGCAGCCTGAGAGGACGAGCCCGAGCGCTTTCAGGCATTTTTCACACCACCAGCTTGACCTGGACCAGTGTGGTGCTGGTCCAGGTTCACAGAGTTCCCACTGGTCATGGGGTTCAGATTTATGGGAAAAAAAGATGTCTCCTTTTTATTTGAACAGCTGATGCTGAAAGAAAACCTGCTTGAATCGGACTTTAATCGGCACACTTTTGCCGTTCTTCTGTTTTCAAGAAACACAGAGCTGTATTGTGACTGATGAGTCGGGGATGGAGTGTCACGTTGCAGTTCCCATAACAAAAACACCAGAGAGCCTACCTGCTCGCCAGGCGTTGGTAACAGCATGCAGCTCTGCCTCACCTTGAATAATCTGGATGATAAACCTCACCTTTTCAGGAAATATTACAATCTTCTCTGGTGAATCACTTCCTGTCCTCAATCTCTTTTAAACAAACTGAGTGATTACAAATAAAAGTGTCCAGTGTATTTGCATTTAGCACCCATTACTCTGATACCCTGAAGTAAAATCAAGTGCAATCTTTAGAAGTCCCCTAGTCAATAAAAGGAATCCTCATCTAATCTCAGTGTAAATCTTAAAAAGAGAAAATATAATCTGTGAAAGTTCTGTGAAGTCCTCAGAGATTTACACAAATTGGGATTCTGAAAATAAATTTGCTTAATGGAAACAAGGCAGGGCTGCTCAGTGGCACAGTTGGCAGAACTGTTGCTTTGCAGCAAGAAGGTCCTGGGTTCGACTCCCGGCCTGGGCCATGTTCTCCCCAGGTGTGTGTGCATGGTTGTTTGTCCTGTCTGTCTCTGTTGCCCTGTGACAGACTGGCGACCTGTCCATGGTGACCCCGCCTCTCACCCCAAACGTTCGCTGGAGATAAGGCACCAGCATCCCTGCCGACCCCACTAGGGACAACACAGCAATTCTTGCGCTAGGATGAGATGGTTTTTCAGGCGTATTGACATTAGTGTATTCCGTAAAATTGCAATGGGAACTCTTATAAAGTAATTACAAGCAGGGTTGGACAAAATCCCATTTGGTCATAATTGGACCACAGCAAGCATGAGGAAGAAGGTGCTCTGCTTAGGTAAGAGAGAAACTTAACGTTTGTCCTACACACAAAGTTTCACGTGATGGAAAACTAAAACTGTGCAACATCCCAGAGGTAAAACTTGGTGGTGGGGATGCTGTTCCTACAATATACATGACAACAATGAAAGAAATCTTATGAGAGGCTACAAAAAACTTAAAATATACACAGAGGTTCAAAGATCCAGTTAATGTCCAGACTTAAATTTCATTAAGAATATGTATCAAGGCTTGAAAATTACAACTTATGACTTACTGTATGTACTACTGTG
Source organism: Xiphophorus couchianus (assembly GCF_001444195.1). Classification (NCBI taxonomy): domain Eukaryota; kingdom Metazoa; phylum Chordata; class Actinopteri; order Cyprinodontiformes; family Poeciliidae; genus Xiphophorus; species Xiphophorus couchianus. Next base: position 26,604,526 of record NC_040233.1, read on the forward strand.
CATTGGTGTATGATAAATCCCAATAAAATACATTGGTGTTTTAGTTTATAACACAACAAAATGTAAACCAGTTCAAGGGGTATGAAAACTTTTGCAGCATTGTGTTTGGCTTAAAAATTGATCAGTTAAGTTTTTTTAATCTAATTTATGCAGCTCATCTTAACCAAGTCTTATGAGCTCTTAGTGTTCAGTCCAATATTTGGGCCAGTGAGAAAGAGGGGGCGGGGCTAGAGTAACCAAAAAACACCAAATGAAAAAGCAGCAAAAAGAAGAAGTTGGTTTTTTGGTTGGCGTCCAAAGCCAAAGCATCTGCTGCCGCCTCCTCCCAGCGCGTGCACATCTCAGGGCAGATGATAGGTCGTTCCTGTACATGTGGGACTGCGGCCTTCACAGTCATCCTGGAGAACTCAAACCGCTGAAACTTCAGCATGCACCTGCCACTGCTGGGAGGGTTGCATGTTTTCAGAGCTCGTCAGTTAGTGCGTGTGCATCAGTGTGTGTCCGTGTAGGAGGGACGGACAGCTGATCTCTTCCCAACTGCTGTGCAAACTTCACAAATCGCACACACAAGCACAGATGTCGTTCCTGTATGCACAATGACACAAGAACTCCATGTGCTTCAGATTGATGATTAATTTCAGGAAGACGTTTGTGTTAACCATTGCAGACAGACAAAGTTGGATAAAAAATAAACAAATGGCATGATCTGTTAAAAAGACTCGTTTACTAGATAATGCGCTACTATAACTCACTGAAACATGCAGAAAAAAGTTATTTAATTGAGTTTGATTAGACCTTAGGACATGAGGACAGAACATCACTTAGTCTTCTTCAACAACATTTCAAAGCAATAGGAAGTGTGATCTCATTTATTTCCTTCTTGTATAAATTTCTCTTTCATTTCTGCATGGGGTTTTTGATTACCAAGGAAGAAGGTTGTGTTTATACCTTGTGAAACATTCCTGTCTATATTTGGTCATAAAGTGTGGATCATTATCCAGCAGAATAAAACAAATAACCCGTTTCAGTTTTCTGCTAAAATCCACCAGAATGTCTTGGTATTAGAAAGAGTTTGATCAGCATAGTAAAATAACATTTTCAAATGTATCAATCACATTAATTTTTAAAGCGGGCTATTGTTTATAATACTGCCATTTTATACCAGAATCGAGTAACTCTGTTACCTACACTTGTAATAAAATGCTGTGTATATCAAAGTCAATTTTTTATATTTTTTACTTCGCATCATAACCATACCTGATGCCTTTAAATTGGATTCTGCTCCTTTAAGAACCTCCTATTCTTTCCGACACTCCCCCTTCAGCAGGTCATCACACCAACGCTTCTACATGCTGTCCACTGATGTCGTTAATTGTTCTAAGGAGCACTGCAGTTTGCATGATAAGCTCCACCACATGTTTGCTCTCTGCTGCTGCCACTAGTCTGGAGGAGTTGTGTGGGAGCTGCCATCCCCCCTGTGTGGAGGACTGACGCTCAAAGATGGAGTTTTGGGTAAATGGGCGGAGCATTGTATGTTGCAGTTGTTAGGACACCCCCAAATGGCTGCAGCGGGATATTCAAGGATTCCTTAAACATGAATGACTGAGTCAAAGCAACACTGGTTATATTTTGGATGAGGGGAAAGCATTATAACATGATATAAAACTCAAGAAGTCGATTTTCCATAATCCTTTCCCTTTAAAGAGATTATTAGGGATATTAATATTTGTACCACCTTTAACTTTGTCAAAATAATTATTTATTAAGATGGAATTCTTTCCCTTTTGAATAAATGGATTAAAGTTGAATGTTTAACTTTTCTAAATTTTTAAGTGTTGTATAATGTTGTTGCAACATCCATTTTTGTTGGAGACGGCAGCAAATGTCCCTGTGTCTGTACCATCTCTGTTATGTGCAGCTTAATTCACTAAACATCCCCATGTTTCAACACAAGTCAAAGTTCATCCTGCACAGACAAAGCCACAGGTACATGCTGCAGGATGCTGTGGAACGTTTGACTGTTAATTATTTGCATACTCGACACTGTGGTAAGAAAACTCTACGGCGCAGGCACACGCGTTGATGGGAGAGCACAGGGGAGCTGTGGAGAGTCAACGAGGGCCACGCAGAGAGACGGCCTACTTCCTGGCTGTGATTAATTTCTGTTACCAAGCAGCTCTATGGTAACACAGACATCAGTAGCTGCGCTGAGCTGCTTTACAGTGCAACCACACATCAGACACGTATCAGTCCTGGTCAGAGTTACATTTATGAAAAATGCACAACACAGTGACGTGCTAATATATTCTTGCACCTTTTTTTGAATTTTGTCACATTATAACCACAACGTTCAGTAGCTTTTCTTATTTATATGTGATTCACCAATACAAAGTAGTGAAAAGTTGAAATGTCATCCTGAACCTTTTTTGCAGAACCAGCTCCAGCTGCAAGTCATCTACCAGCTTTGCACAGAGACTTTTTTCTCTCCATTTTTCTTAGCAACATAATTCACGATCTGTCTGATTAGATGGTGAGTGCCTGAGATTCTCTGGACTTTAACTAAGCCATTCTAACACATGAATATTCTTTAATCTAAACACCTTCATTTTGACAGTAAGTATATCTTGAATTATCTTTCTGGACTGTAATATGTAAAACACTTTTATCAGATCACTGTGTGAACTCTCACTTTACCTTTCAGGATAAAAGTCAGAAAAATAAATTGAAGCCATATATTTGGAAGAGTTTGTATTGGATCGGTTTTAAAAGTCACAATATAATCCCTATTAGAGATTTTCTTCTTGTCTCGTTGATTCTCAGTGCTAATGTAGTATAGATGAGTCTCTTTTGCTGTGAGACCCATTTCATTTTTACAATTGTTCTGTTTCCTGAAATGCCTCGCAGCACGTGCCCTCCAGCTACAAATGAAAACAATAAACCGAGCTGCGACACATTCTACGAGTCTTTGACATCATCTGGGGACAGGAAAGTTCTGTGCTGACTCATTCATCTAAATAAAAAACAACAAACAAACAAAAACAAAACTTTCATCTTTAAAAAAAAGTCACATTAAAAAAAAAAAGAAGCTCACAGTAGTGAATAGCGGCATTTCAATCTGGCCTGAATGAATTTTGCCCATTGTGTGGATAACCCATCTCACTGGGGAACATCTGAATGAGCTCTGGCCAGCGGCAGTGTTTGCTCTACAAAAGCTTGTTATGCCATTAGCTTGTAACATCCAACTGCAAGCCTGTGCAGTCACTCGCTCCCTGCACCTCAGCTCTGCTGTCATAGTGCTGGAGAATTACAGCCGCCGTCAAATCCAGCTAACCAAATTAGCACCTGTTATGCAACCTGCTGCACTTGGCTCCCTGGTCTGGAGCGTAATCCTGCACAGCTCTCAGTACGGTGGTCTGCACATAGAAGGCTCCTGCAGACTGTACAAACAGAACTGTTCATGTTCCGTAAGAAAGCAACTTTGCTGCCATTCCTAACGATTTTTTATATTTAATGAGAAAGTCAGAGTTTCAACAATAAAATGTTGGAATATGAGAAATTATTGATGTTTTCTGCAAGAAAATATACTGAGGGGGAGAGATTGGCTCATTTACACTGATTCATTGTGTTCAATAAATAGTACAATTTTTACATTGGAAAAATACATAGAAAATCCAACAATACAGCCAGCTTCAAATTTGCACACACAAAAAAAATTATAATAATTTTCTTCCTGTTCACACATGCCATTAAAATCCTTATGGATGGACTTTTAATGCCATAGTTTATCCAAAAAAGTCCATGTGTCTGCTAGAATTTAAAAAATAACACCCTTAAGTATCCTTATGGGGGCTTTTTCTAAACTTTGCTGAGAGAATGTTGCTGTGATTGTGGTGTTGGAGTTAAACAGGAGGCTCTGACAGGAGCCATGGCACGGCTCTGGGAGTGAGTGAGTGCGTCTGTGCATGTGCCTGTGATGGTTAATTAGAGCACTTGGTCCCAGGAGGATCAGACATGGAAGACGACTGTCTCTGCTACGTGACAGAAAGCCAGGGCAGCGTGCGGTTGATTAGTTAGTGGCAGCAAGAAAGGCTGGACGTAAACAAACATAGATTAGCAGACAAGCTGACACACGCCCATGGTACATTTAAATAAATGAAAAAATGAACCGGACGTGTGGAACTTCATGGACAAAGTGGACCTCGAAACACACACATGCTAAAGTTATCTCTTTTTGTGTGGTAAAGATGCATTTACTTGAGTGTTGGTTGTTGGGTTATTAGGATTTCAGCAATTGGAGTGAGGATGTTGCTCTGTGAAGTAAAGAGGATAAAAAACCGAAGGAAAGTAGTTTCTAGGAAAAGAACAAACATGAAATTCTGTTAAACGTGAAGATAACTTTCAGTGGCAGTGGCTACAGACGTCTCACAATCACAAGGTTGTTGATTACACTGCGGTTTGCCCAGCGCCATAATCAAAGTGTCCTTGGGCAAAGCACTGCTTCCAAACTATTCCTAAAAGACCCATATATAAAATATAATAGATTTGGTTGTCACCCTGTAAATGCATCAACAATCCTGGAAAAAAGGAAGTAAAAATGAAGTTAAATTGATGGTGGCCAAAATGGTGAACTTTAACATACCTAGGGTTCTTTACAGTAGGGCTGGGGTTTTTATATATATTGTTTGTACTTTTTGTTTCATGTGGTAACACTGTTATTAACAGAGTTCAACACATGGTAGCAGAGGGTGGTTTGTGGTTCACCATACACTGAAAAGCTTTATACCAAAATAAAGAAAAATAACACCTAACAGCCAAACAATTGCAGTTTCAGAAGAAGTAAAGTTATCACAAAGTGGAAACTAAAGCAAAACGTGAGCTATAACTACAGGAAATGGATATCCCTAACACCAGTGAGATGTTAGATACACATAAATGCAACTTCTGTACTGCGGTGCTAGGTTTCACTGGTAAAACTTGATGTAAACAGGCAAAACATTTTTGCAACAAAATCTTGCAAACGATAGCCCATAGCAATTCACGTAGCATCGCACCTAGCTGCATTTCCAGGCTGCATTGTCTTCCAATATTTTAGAAAAATCCACACCTTTTTCCACAAATAATTTGGAGTCACAGAAAATACCATACTAAGGTGAATCTGCAAAAACTGAAATATAAATAGTTGGGTGTCCACTGTGAATTAAAGTTATGGATATTTCCGATATCCATAACTTTCCAGCGCCATAATCAAAGTGTCCTTGGGCAAAACACTAATCAACATCATATTTACTAGATTATAATATATTATTATGTCATTTTAACAGTAGCAATGAATTCTTATCCCATTTGTTTGTACTTTAAGTCTTTGTGTAAATATCATAAATTTGTGTTGGATTCTACTCCAGGTTTTTATGGTGTTATAACTTTATATCCTACAGGTATTTTTGTGTTTTTTGTATTTCGTAGGTGATTTAACAGTTGTTTAGCTAGCAAACAACTGTCAGCTAACCATTCATGTTAAAAGCATGAATGGTTAGCTGATTATTATCAATAAGCCAATAACTTTTAATGTCTAATTGTCTTACATAAGTAAAAATTTGACTAAAAAACCACAGACAGCTATTGCGTAAATTTGGCCAAGTTTAATGTCCACAGAACCTTTAATATTTTCTCATGTTATGACCACAAACTTCACTACACGTATGTGACAAACTAAAACAAAGCAGCTTTTCTTGGATTTTCAACCTTTTCGCAAATAAAAATCTAAAAAGTGTGGTGTGCCTTTCTCTGGAATTCCAGGTAAAAGTCTTTAACGCTAAAATTGTGTCCATTCGTCTTTGCAGAATAGCTTGAATTTAGCTCAGTCGATTTTCCCATAAACTCTTGACTCTCCTGTTCCTGCTGAACAAAAACACCCCAACACCATGATGCTGCCACCACCATGCATCACCACTGGGATGAGACCCTGTAGTATCACCAGTGATGTCTTAGTAGGCATGTAGTTGTGCCATACTTTCTCCAACTTTAAAATGATGAATTGAACAGGGCTCAGTGATACATTAGTCATATAGTTTTATAACTTCACTGTCTGCAATGATGCTGTTTGCACAGGCAGCCAGTCCTCAGCCCTTCCTCCTCCTGTCTGCCATTGGCCAGGACTTCACGTGATCTGTCACATGGTTCAGTCAATTCAAGCCACTAAGGATCCCTCCCTGGGAAAGCTGCCAACCTGAAGTTAAGATCTTGATCTGGAGTACATTCCTGCACTCTTCCAGCAAGACTACAGGTTGGTTTTTAGAATAGACAAACACTTTTCTAAACCACATGCTTCAAGGGTGAAATTACTACCCTGGTAGTGAAAGTAAGGTCAATTATACCAAAGGCATTTGGAAAACACAATTATGTCACATCCAGGTGGATCCCTGAACAACAACAAACAGTGGAAGAGGGTTTTTTTCCATCTTGTGGAACAGTCAAAGTTCACACTTGCTCCAAATTCCTAACAAGAGAACAAAGCATCTGAAGAATCAGGTATCCTCCAAGGCAGGAGGCTAAACGCCAAGAGGCTCTGGAAACCTGCTATACATGTTGTAATCCTTTACAAAGTTCACCATTGGCTGCTGGGAAGAGCAAATAGGTTTTAAAAAGAGCCTAAAAAACTAAATCAAGAGTCCAGCCCTCAAAGATAACACAACCAGACGAGTCAGATGGCACCTGTCACGTAGGCAAACTGACAGGTTTCTTACATGAACATACCAGCACAACAGCAAACACAGGCACATTCTTGTTCCACCGCTGACAGAGCGAAACCTCAGAGTTAAACAATAAGTCAGGACCTGCGCTTAATTTCTAGTCTATAATAACTCGAATAACACGTTTGGCCGGTGTCACGATCCTCAACAGATGCCATGATCCAAGAATGCATTCAAGCACAATGTGATAGATGGGATTCTGAGAGGAAGAATGTCACTGGGAAAATACGGGAAAATACTCTCTGCGGAGCAAATGATTTATGTTTTGGTATGTCAATTGCCTTCGAAGAGCTTTAACCAGCCACCACAAAGAATGCAAAACATGCAGTCGTATATCAATAAAAAATGTGTTTTTAAGCCATGACATCCATGTTGGATTGTGAATTCTGAACAGAGTGCATGGGACTCCTCAGCCACGCAAGAAGACCTGTGCAGAAATGTGTCACCTCTTATTAAAATTGGATGAAGTCTTTATTGGTTGTATTAAAATAAACATATTGGGTCAGCAGTCCAGAGATTCCTTCTGCACAGTGTCATTATTGATTTACATAGATTATTGAAAAGAAAATTACATATAAAGTAAAAAAAACAAAATACCTGACACTTCATTACATTTTGTATTAATGCTTTCTAGCAACTTCCTAACAAATCTCTATAAAAGTCACTTTCTTATTTAGAGGAACACCGGATATGTACTTTCAAAATAAGTGCATATTAAGTTATCAATAATATTAAGATACTTGCTGCATAAAAATGTACAAGTATTTATGAAAATTATCCTTAAAATGCTGAATTTCTTGAAGAAGGTCAAACCACAGCATTTAAGCTAAATTTAAGGATGGACTTTGACTAAGCCTCTCCAAAATACTCAGTTAATTTTATTTTATTTTATTGATGTGCTTGTTTACTTTGAGCTATTCAGATGTGAACTTGCTGGTGTCCTTTGGAGAATTGTTCACTAGGGTTAAGCGAAACAAATCTATGTCTAGACTTTTTCTTTCAAGATATCCTGGTATAGCCAGCAGAATTTATGGTTCTATAAATTATATGCAGGCCCTGAAGAAACAAATAGGATGCAGACAATAAAACTGCATCCTAAATTTGCTATGATGTCGTTTTCCCAAATTTAGTTTTAATTCTATGCCAATTGTAATTGGAAGCACACCTCCCAAAAAGTTCCACTTTTGTGACTTGTCACGCTGCAGTTTTTCCAGAAGTCCTGGGAATCTACATGGCTTTTGGTAAATGTGAAAAACTTGCCTCAACCTTAGCACCATACTGAATCTATGATTTTTTTGCCAAGAGGAAGAGGAGAGATCCCAGACAAAACCAGGGCTGATCATCTGTGACACTATTGCACCAAGTCTCACTGATGCAGCTATTCATGCAAAAAGTGCCTCAACCAAATACTGAACTCAGTATAGAAATACTTGTCAGAATGCAGAAATGTCTTTATTAAAAATTCTAAACAGTCTTGGGAAATATTAAACTTTTCTGAGGTACAGAATTGTGGGTTTTCACTGCAAGTCATAACTTTACCCTTGAAATATATCAATGTGTGAATAATGTGTAAATAATAAATTAAATTAATTTCCTGACTCCAATTACTGAAAAAATAATCATTTCTGTTCACACCAATCTAAATGAAACCGTAAAATTAATTCAATTTTAGGGATCAGAACTATTTCGCGTTTTATTTTGAAACCTTAAACCGGAAGTCTTGAGTTATGTTGATTTGAATTGACGGTTGAGATGTTTGAGGAAGTCCTAGATAAACGAACCTGTCACGGAATAACTTGAGATGTCAAGTGTAAATATGAGTGTCTTCTTCTTCTCAGTCATATTTCATCCATGTTGAACTCAAACAAGTTAAATTTGTTAGCGATTAAATCCAACTTGAAAGAATTAAACGAAAAGAGCGACGCTTATAAATAAAACCCCGCAGCTGCCGCTTCTCTCGGTCAGAAACGTTATTTTCCGACGGCTGTTGTTATTCCCATGTTAAATCTTTATTATCGTACCATAAATGTCGTATCTTTACTGTCGCGCCGTAGACGGCACAAAATAAATTAAGCCTAAAGTAGGTTAACCTTGATGTTAACTGACAGACACTTTGCACAAGCCCCTCCACCACTGTCGGTGCTGGAAATTACCGAGGGGGTGGGACTGGAGGAGCAGGTTGGGGGTCGAGCAGAGACTTACCTGGGAGTTGAGGTGCCATGGGCGGCTGTAGACCGGGGACTTCGTCGGTGCTGTAATGGTCAGCGGGACGGAGCGGCAGGAGCGTCCAGAACCGGAGCCGCCATGTTCATCTGGCTCAGAGGCTCTTCGGCTGTTTATCTTTACTAGTAGACCCCCTCCTCCTCCTCCTCTTCCTCCTGCCTGCTACACCTCCACCTCCTCTCTTCTCGTAACACCACCAGCTCAGCTCCACGCCGCTTCTTTGCGTCTAAAGTTTAAAATTGAACTTGAGAAAGCAAGTCTTTGTGGTTGTAAATGAATACGCTGCTCGCTGCGGGGGGAGAAACGGATGAGAACATTTGCTGCTTTGAATATTATGTCATTTACATTAGCTTACATTAAAAGATTAAGATTTAATATATATTCTAATTCTGAACGTTGGAAATAATATAAAACAACCAATTTAAGAGCATTTCCTGAAAGCCAAAGCTAAAATCAGTCTTCAGTAAACGCTTTAAGGATTATATTTTAATTCCTTTATGACTGATATAACCTTACAAGCGACCTTTAAGGACATTTCCTCAAGTTTCCTGAAGTTCAAACTGGGGGATTGTAACCAATCTTTTGAATAATACAGTAAATAACATTCAGAACGTCATACTGAATATTCCAGTTAAGTATTAGGGTAGGGGTGTACAAACTTTTTGCCACAATCCCAAAGTTGAAAGTAATTGGGGGCCATTTTACTTTTCTAACGCAAAATCATTTTGTTGGGATTTTTTTTACCTGCTAATTTTAATGAGAAAAATTGGCATTTCCTTTATCTTAATAAAAGGCAGACACTTTCCTAAATTTTGGGGTATATTTGGTCTAAAAATCTTTTAGTCAATTTCTAGCAACAAAAATGAGAACTTTCTTCAAAAGCCCTTCTAGGAACAACTCCTGCAGATTCTGTAACTGTTATAAAGCAACCTACTTACAGGGAACCTACAGGGAATGCTTCCTCAAATTCCTTAAAAGTCACGCTAAGAAGTTGCAACAGTACCAAGGTGTTTATCTGCCATAGTTGGTAAATAAACACAGGAACATCATCTTGTTAAATCAATAAATTTTCTTGTTATAACTATGTTGCAGCCAAACTTAATGAAAACAACACTTAGGAAAGGTGCCCAGAAGGTCACACCATGTATGTGACAACCTACATCTTTGTAAGCTTTGAGAAACATTTCATTAAGATTTATCTAAAGTCAAACTGAAAGTGGACACCAACCTACCCTACAATTGTTGCAACCAACTTGCGGGCTTTTAAGGAACCTCTCGACTTCCCTAAAAGTCACTCTGAAAAGTAGCAGTCAACCTTCAGGAAAACAAAACACTGAATGTCATAAGGTCAAACAATCTTCAGGGAACAATCAGTCAGTTTCCTTAGCTTTTAGGAAACCGTTGTTGGAGGAAGGTATGTGTATGTCCCTCTATGTATGTTGGAACAGTCCTGCATGTTTTCTAAAGGTCAAGCTGAGAAGGATGGAACAAACATTTTGCAGACATTTAAGGACCATTCTGTGTTCTTCAAAGCCAACACTTAGATTGTTGCAACCAACTTTCAGAAAAAGTTCCATGGAGGTTCCTACAAATTCAAACTACATATGTTAAAACTAGTTTCGAGAGCATTCCTCAAAGGTTCCCAGAAGGTCAAGTTACAATTGGTACAACTGATCTTGTATATATTCTCAGGGAAGAGTTCATAAAGACATATCATGGCTGCTGGATCTAACCTTCACAAGAACATTTTCAGTAAATGTTACCTGAAGTTTCTTCAAAGATCTTGAAGTTGCATTTACCTCTCTTGAAATCTTCACAGAATATTGTTGAAAGGTTTCCACAAGGCCACACTGTGAACCTTACAAGTAATTTTAAGGTTTAAGGTAGGACAATGGTTTTCAGGAAACCATTAGGCATATCAGGAAACATATGTCATGTTTTAATCTTCAATTAGCTTTCAGGGAACCTCCCAATACATTCCCTGAAAGTTGGACTGTGAAAGTTGGAACCAAGAGTCAGGGAACCGTTAAATTCTGCAATCTGGTATCCAAATGCAGCACATCAAGACCTGTGTGTTCTTCATGTATCTGTCATTAAAGTCTTTCATAATGACATTTGCTAACTTCAAGTAAAATCACCAGTCAAATACTAAAAAGGTTTGTGTTCAAAACAGCAGCACTGACACAAAGAAAGTCCCCATGTAGTCAGACTGCATCATCACCATCAGTCAATATAGAAACAGATGAGATCTGCAAAGTTCAAGAGGTCAACCCAACAGAACCAATGAAGGAACTCTAAATAGTGGTTCTTCATAATGATTTAGTCGGAATCGTGTTCAGCTGTTCAAATTCCAAATGTCATATTTTATTAGAATTAAATTAGTTAAACATTAGTTTAACAATGAAAAATAGATTAACTCACATACAACATGCATCAAAGACAGACAATAAGTCTCAATGTGAATCTTATTTATTTACAACCTCATCAAGAAAAATAGAACCTTTTTACTCTACTTTATATTACTGGATTCTTATTTTATTTTTTCTTAAATAACAACTGACAGATCAGGTTATTAAACAGATGCTGCCACCTAGTGATAACCTGGATACGAGTTCACCTTTTTTTATACAGACGTCACATTATGGTCCAGAACGAGTGTTAAAGGGACGAAATCTACCAAGTTAAGGAGAGAAATTGGTAATGTAAAAAATAATAACCACGGTTGTAAAAAAAAAAAAAAAAGAAAGTCCATTTGTATGACGCATTAGCTAAAGTGATCTGATAAGCAGTTAAGAGTAAGACAAATTTTCAGTTGGGCAGGAAAAGTCTGTAGAAAATATGTATGATAAGAACAATTTTTAAGAAGCTTGGAAAATTCAAGCAGACAGGAGCTCACTCTGTAGGAGATATCTCACTCTGTAGGAGATATCCAAGTCAAGGTTGTAAATGACCTTTGGATTAATTTTAAATCTGTGATGCAAGCAACAGCTCAGTCCATAAAAGACGTTTACCCCTTTAAAAACATGTAAAGCAACATGTTTAAAAAAAACATGCAATATTTTCCATTCACAGGCTTTCAATTACACCCATCACTTCGTAATGTGATCACTTGGTTTCAAAAAGGATTCCCAGACGTCGTCTGGATGGATTTTCATCACTCAGGTTGCACGTTGGGTTTACATGATTTCATCTACGTTTGGCTGGATATCATAGATTACTTCTCCACTTGCTGCTCGTAGAAGAGTGATGCACTGGGGGGGACATGTGTTTGATTTAGACCAGAATGAGAACTGAAATGGTTTATGGATTGTTGCATTAACTATTGCAGCAGAGAACGTGATAAAGTACCTAAAGTGATCTTGCCTTCCTTCTCCAGTTTCTTGAGGTGATGAACCAGGTTGACATTAGCTGCTTGGTGCAGGTTTTCAGGGGTGTCCTGGAGAAAAACAGGCACAAAGGTTAAATGTAATGTTTCTTTGAACACAATGCAGAGTAGGGAATGAAATTGGGACGGCCATAAAGGTTTGGCCATTCATGTTCAGATAACCTTCACCAACAAGACAGACAAATTCATCAGAAAATATTTCCAACTTTGTAAAATACAGACAGTGTGAAAGTTAAAAGGAGGACAGTTAGTACTTTTAATAAATAATGCACAATAACTTGAAAGCCTTTGCTGAATTGAGTCTGAAAGTCTGTTTATCAAAATAAATAAAACATACATGGTAGGTATAACACTATGATACCTGTAATGTGTTGAAATACTCAGGGAGGAGAAGGTAATTTTCATTTTAAAGTTTGTAATAAAAACAATTGGATCACTTACACTTTTTGTTTTTAAATATTTCTGTACCACCTCTGGTTCTGCAAAACCGTGAGTTTTTTTAATAGACAAATCTAACGTAGAAAAGCAGACTGTGTGTGTTTATTTATGGTTAGCATGCTCCATAATAACAAGTTTAGCACCACTCACACCTGTGTGCTTTCAAGAGCTTAAAATAAAAAGCTTCAAAGAGACCAAGCATTCTTCCTGACCTTATAGACGATTTTTACAAGCTCCATTGAAGAAAAAGGCTTTCCTGCTCCATCCTGAACAGCTTCCAGGATCTGTTGTTCTCTTTGGTCTCGGTGGGTGATGTAGTGTTTGATCTTGGCGCCAGCATCCTGAACCACAGGTCCGTGTCCTGCACAGGAACACGAGGAAAACTGTGCTATCTACACTGTCACCACCCAGCGGTGTAGTGAAAAACCTGGCTTTTTTTGGCTCTCAGCAGTTTAGTATAGACACATTGCCTGTTATTGTTTACATATGGAGGTTTCAGGCATGCACACAGAGCTGGAGGGCAAAAAGACAATTTCTTTTACTTGCCATCTACAGCTGCACAGCCAAGGTCGAACAATTTCATTAACTAAATGAAACCTGGAAATATAGGTATTATTAATGCAGTGCGCAAAAAAAAAATTAAAATCTGAAAAGTTGTTGAAGAACAACTCAAAACCACTCATTCTTTTTTCCTTGCTTTCTGCATCAGCTATGCTACACACAGACCCCAAAACTGACCTACTTCTCTCTTCCTTGCTATTTTTTTGATTAAAACTGCTTCCTGATCTCGCTATCTATTTGTTGGAGTATTGACAATTAGTAGAAAAGCACTGCGTCCCTTTTTTTCTTTTACATAGCATGCATACATTTAAGATTTAACACGTTGTGTGAACAACTTAACAGCTAAAACCAACGCTTGTCATCGTCGGTGAGCAGCTTTTTGCCCCGCAGCAGGGAGATGGGGGGCGGGCTCAAGCATCTGCGACATCACATTGCAACGTGTCCAAAGAATAACTTTCTGGGGTAATATGTATAAGCATGTTGCCAAAGCTAATTTTCTACACACCGGGGTAAATGAGGTCAGCCTGTGTGTCCAGCAGGATCTTCAGAGACTTCATGTAGTCGTATAGATCTTCGAACACGGCCGTGCCCTCGCCCAGGATGCAGTCTCCGGAGAAGATAGCCCGCTCCTCCTCCAGCACCAGGGCCATGTGGTCATCAGTGTGGCCTGGGGTGAAAAGCACTCTGAAATGTGGAAATTTGGCTCAGATATAACTAACCTCCCATTCAAACATGTTTCACCTTTAGAAGTTGTAACTTATTTTTTAGTTTACTCAATATGCTAATTCCCAGTGAAAGATGTGAACTGACTTGAGAGTGGCTCCTTCAGTCTGGATAACATCTCCGTCTTTTAGGTAAGAATACGTCTTGCTTCCAGCCATTTCTGTGACCCGGGTGGCGTGTGGGAGTTTGCTGACCCTGACGTCAGATCCTGCAGGATAGAAAAACTGTTTTCATTCATTTCATCCCCTTCAGTAAGCAATCATGCAGGAACACACAATGATTAAAAACGGAATCAAACAGCCCGGCCCTGTTTGAACCCACAGAAACAAACCAAACCGGTTATATCTCTGCAGATGTCTTCCACTCCGCCGGTGTGGTCGTGATGCCAGTGAGTGACGATGATCTCCTGGATGCTGGTGCTGAACTGTCCCAAAGCATTTTTCAGGTTGCTGATGTATTCAGGAATAGCAGGTTCTCCAGTGTCTATAAGCACACGTCTGAAACCAAAGTTAGAAAGAAATTCAATGTTTTTTTGTTTGGTTGAAGTTCAAGGAGCTTAAGTTCAGCAAATAACTGTTAGTGAATAGTGACATACTGAAATGTTACAGGCCATCTCAAGGTATTACATAAAAAAACAATTAATGCAAAATTATCTGCAAGGATTGCTTAGAATTTAGCTCCATTCATCTTCCCATCATTTCTGACCAGCTTGCCCACACCATGATGCAGCCGCTGCTGTTCCACTGTGGGGATGCTGGTTAACCATGATGGTTCGTTTTCTATTAGACAGCATTTTGAATGTAGGCAAACAGTTTTCTTTGTATCACTGCTCCATGAAGGTCAGATTTGTGGAGTGCATGATTAGTACTTGTCCTATTTTCCTACCTGATCCTCCAGAGTTAGCATGGACCACTTGGCTGCTTTTATTAATAACTATTTCCCCAGAATACGACTTCTGCAGGAATTTGAATGCCCTGGATTTGATTTAGGGGTATCATAAGGGGATAAAAGCTGACGCAATCAACAGAGACTGACAGTTCATGGTGCAATCGTTCTCATACTAATTAAACACATTTTCTGTATTTTTGAGCAAGTATTGCTGAAATTCAGGATTTTTTTCCGCTGAATTTGGTTAACAAGAGTTGAAAGTAGCATAAAATACGACCAGTCACTGTTCCTCTGACTTCATAACGGTTATTTCTGAATAAAACAACGACAAAAGCCCAAAAACATGAATTAACGTGTCGACAGCAGTCACCTTTGCCCGGTACCGACCAGGTAGGTGTTGGTTCCCTGCAGTGTCATCGGGCCCGGGTTGCAGCCTAGAACCCGAACCACTCTAGCAGACAGCTGCTCTATCCGAGGAATAATGGCGCTCATCGCTACGGCGCTTTCTCTACAGCAAAAAACAAAATTAAAGAGGTGAAAGTTCAAAATAGAAACCTTAAAGCGTCGCTAAACAGGAAACGCACGTGTTTACTTCCGGTGGATGTGCCCACTTCAAAATAAAAGGTTTGGTTTGAATATATTTTTTAAACAATGAATTTTTTAAACAATGAAAAATAAACATTGCTAAATTAATACATTATTATTTACAATTACATTTGATTTTTTTTTTTTTAAAAAAAAAGAAAAGTATATGCTCTAAAATAAAAAAATATATAAGTGAAAATGGAAATTTAAAGTTAGCAAGTTAAGCTTGCTAACTTTTTAGATTGCTGATGTTGCTAACAATTAAAGCTTTAGTTTTAATTGTATTTTTAAAGCATTCAAATTAGTCAATCAGTTTTTTAAAATATTTAAAACAAAAATAAAAATGTAAAAAATGTAATGTTTCCAATATTATCTATTTTGCATTGACAATTATTATCTATTTTAATTTGAAACCTTTACAGAAAACCAGCAACAGGTTTTAGAACTTAGATTACGCTCCAAAAGCAAGCCTAATTTAAAAATGTCAAATGATTTAAATTCAATGATCTAATCGTTTGTGTTCAATTTCTTGTTATGGCATTTTTATCAAACCACTAATAAAAAGTTGGGTTATGTTTAACTGTGGGACTTCCGGTCCTCGTTGCTGCTGTGTTAACTATATTTACACCTTCACAATGTTGGGTCGTTTCTTAATACTAATTGACTATTATAAAAATCTCGTTCTGCATTGTGCAATTGTTATTTCCGTTTGGGATTTTTTCTTCCGTGATTTTTACATGATTATGTTCTTACAGACAGCTGTTCCTGGCCGGAGATGTGAAAGCTTTGCATTCAGTACAGCAAAAAAAGAAAAGAAAAAAAAAGCACTAGGTGGAGCCATTGATCAGTTTATGCAATTTGTTTGCCTCTCTGTAGACTGTTTTGATGTAATAAAGATGTTTTTTAAAGAGACATCAGTTTAAAGCAGATGCGACATAAATAGATCTTGAATGAGTTTAACAACAAAAACGTTTCCAAAGCTCTCAAAGTTTACGTAATAAAACTTTATGACTGAATGCCTGTAATTACCGTTCATTACTCCTGAAAAACAAAATAAATGTTTCTTATTGGACAGTGGTTGGTGTCATTTTTAGGCTTGTGTTGCATTGATCTGATAGTCAAACAATAATGAAAATAAAAACTTTTGTATCTAAATTACTAGTGTACTTTTTTCAGTTTATTTGAATGATACAAGCTGAAGTCTATTTGTCTTTTACGGTGAGCACATTTTTTAGACACATGTTGGGATTTAGGCTTGCTGAACGTTTGTTCAGCTTTAACTCAGAGAAAGTTAGTAATCACCCTCTGATCTGCTGCATGTTTCTCCTCTCCACACCTTGTGGTAAACTGCTGCCATAAGGTGCCTGCTCCTGTCTAATCTAACATTGGTGTATTATGAACAGTCCTGGACATTAGTTTGTATCTCAGAACATAAATATGTTTGTTGTTATGAAAAATATGTTTGTTGTCAGTTACCAACAAGGGGTTTGAAGAGAGGTTTATTCTCTGGAAAGATGCTAAATCCATTAACAATTAAATATTTCTGCTAATGTTGGCAAATTGTATCAGTGTATTTGAATGCAAACTCTGTAAAACACAGTGATATTCATCTTGAGTGACAGGGTTTCAATGTTATGTTTGCAAACAAAACTGCAGAACTCCTGCAGTGGAGGCCTGAAATAAAATACTGAGGATATTCAACCAGTGAGAAATATTTAGCATCCTCCCACCATGAAGCTCTATGTTTAGTTCAGGTCCTCTCCAAAAAGTACTGCCTCCCTAGCAGGGCTGATTTCAAGGCAGATATCTGACCAGCTTGTCTGATTTATTTCTGTTTCCTGCAGTGAAAATGCAGAGGCTAGAAAAACCGGAGCATAAAATTACTCTGGTTCCTCAAAAGGTTTCTGCTGTTGAAACAGAACTGAAGTCATTTCTTGATTCTGCATTCTATGCTTTGTCTATAAATATTGTATAGACATTGATATATAAAGGTACAAAACAGCAAAAGAGTTAAAGTACAAGTGCCTTACCCCATCATTTTACCTCTGCCATGCTTTAGAAAGGAAGCTCATTTGAAATAGGACCTTTTGGTTATGATTCACATAATGTTCAGGTTTTTCTTCACCACAGCAGACAGGAGCAAAGCCTGCTTAACAGCAAATGAAACTTCTCTCCATTTATCAGTGTTGTATTTTATTCTGCCATCACTTTCAAAAAAGACGCTAAAGTAGTTTAACTCTTCTGCTTGAGGCAAAGACCGGCCTCCTGCCTGGAAGGAGAAGTCCACCTTTTCTAGTAAAGAAACAGCCTTAGACCTCAGGTCTGCACATATTCTGCAAGAACAGGGAAATTTGTTCTTTTATTTGAGTTTCTCTGACCAGCACATTTTATACTGTACAAGAAACCCAAGAGCCAAACTCCTGGGAAGTCATCACAGAGCCCTTCATACTGCTGCATGAATCAGAGTACCAACCTCGCCCACTTCAAATTTCTGACTAATGGCGCAGTGTTTGTCAGAGCCCACAGCAGAGAAAAGTTCAGCCAGGATGATGTGTCAAGAACAAACTGCAAGAACAGAATAGTGTCATTTTTTCTTGTCGCCCCGTGAGAGAGAACATATTTCTCTCATCTGGTGGAGAATGTATAAACCTGTGGAGGAACTGACACGCTCAACACGCTGTAGGTCATAACTTGAGGAAACCTCAGAACTACATCACCAAAAAAAGGAACAAAGACAGTCACTCAAAGGTTCCCACTTATCCTCACCTGTGCCTCGACATCCTGCACATTACCACCACTAACAGGATCCAGGAGAAGTGTCCCTAATGGAGCCTGCATTGCTTTGAATGTCTTTGACTAACATGCAAGATTGTCCACCAGATGCTTTTAAAGATAATAATGGAACTGCTGAAGCTTTTATTCTGCAGAATTGAGAGAACTCATCCAGTACTCACCATTTAGATACATACAAACTAATTTGGGTAGTTAGAAACCCTCCTAAGCATTACTGACTGCTCTTTAGTTTAATTATCTACCATATTATATGTGGGAGTCATAAGATGCTATGATTACACTCCTGCGGTGAGCAGACTTCCTCCTGGGTGCTCACGGTATTGAGAAAATCATGTTGTTCTAATGTGCTAACTGCTTTGAACATCATCCAATGATCCCTGAGTGAGAACAGATAATGAACAACAGATCCCGCTCTATCTGCTGGACTGCTGATAGTCAGAGCAACGGCAACCCTTTGGAGAGCTTTGGGAGTGTTACACTACAATGTTCAATTTAAATCCATGGTTTTGTGAGATCGGCGTTAGAATGGCAGAATGAACTGCAGCCACAGTGAAAACCCCTCTGCCATCTTCCCCTGTCTGTTCACACCTTCAAAGGTACAGCCAATAAAGACAATTAGGACAGAAGCTTGTGCAGCATCAGAAGACTTCTGCACTGCCATTATACAAAAGCAAAGAAAGAAGGGGGGCAGTGTGGACATTGATTTGTGTAATTCTTAAGTTTATTCTGCAGAGCAGTCTGCTGGAAGCTGGGATACTGTAACCTCTTTACAGCTGGAGCTGCCTTGGGAGGCATTAGTGCACAAGCTTGAGGTGATCAAACAACACAAACTGCATTTCCTTTACAAATGTGTGCAAATCTTTGTTGATATTCTGCTCTTGTCAAAAAAACACAATTTTGTGTTTAAATCAGAAATTAAATTACAATCACACGCGAATAAGTTTGTTCATGCAATAAGTCATTAAAAATCATCTTGTGTGTCTGTAAGAATATTCTGTTGATTATTGATGAGCAAATATCTGAATCAGATGTGCTGAAGCAGAAAAATGTCAGAAAGTTGAACTCTGACAGAGGAACTGTTCTCAAGACTTAAATCAGTTCTGTTAAAGTCAAAAGTTCAAGAATTTCTGCAGTGTTGTTTACTTCGATAAAGCTTCGCTGCTAATCTGCTTTGTGACATTCTAATCACTTTCAATCTGATTACATAATGGAACATTTTTGGTACTCCTGTTCTTCCATGTTCAGTTTTTTTTTTGTTATTGTTTGTGTATATCTTGAGTCAAGTAAGATAACTCTTTTAAATTCAGAATTTTTTAAAAAGTTCTGACCCCAAATATTGGTGACAATATATAACACACAGATTTACTTACAGGTTACGTTCCTGAAGTTTAAGCAACGTAATGCCTTTAAATGGTCTTAGCTTTTTAACAGAACCTATTTTCAAAACATCTGGATTCTTTAGGCTGATCTGTTTTTAAATGCTAACATATGTTTTGTTGTTCAGTTTGTCTTTTAAGTATCATTGTATTAGAGAACTCAAACAACTCAAGTGTAAGCTGCAGAAAAAACCCATGAAACGCTTTTTTACTTTGTTTTTTAATTGACTGCAAGAAACAAATTATTTGCAAGTAATGCGACTAAAACTTTAGTTGGGTGTATAAATTCAAGAAAACCCTAAACCCCTGACCTTAAAGCATTTGTGTTTATTGATTAACTCTGATATATTGGTATTGCTGTGCAGTGTTGATCCAGCCTGAAAAGCTTTAAATGAGGTTAGAAAAAATGGAAGACTTGTCTTTGCTTCTCTTCTTTAAACCTATCGTTAGCTACACAATTGCTTTCTGGTTTGTGTTAATTGTCTGCCAGAGATAACTTGTGGATCGCCTTTAATGTTCTGCAACACCTCCATATGATCCAGGATGAGACTCCATCACCCACAGTTGTTGTTTTCTGTCCAGGTGTTAAAAGTGCTGTGAGACATATTGTTCAAACATCCATGCAAATTGAGTTAATTGCATTTGATTTGATGGGAGCTGGGTAAATTAGGTAATGTTATATGCTGGCTTTTAACTCTTAGTTGCTTTTTAAATGTAAGCATATAACTGATTTGCGCTCCCTGTAATTTCCTGTTTAAGTTAGCAGTGCATCCCTTCCCATTACTGCTCCCATAATATAGAATTTACTCAAACTGCCAATAGAATTACTAGACACTCTTCATTCAAGTTGCCACCTAGTTTATAAGCAGAAACACAATGGATGATCTTTTCCAACAGGCTTTACATTATGTTGAAGCCATTAGAGCCTCTCTAGAGTGCATGACCAGTAATCCTACATGCATTATACCACCAGATCAATGCAATCAAATGAAGCTATAAAGTGGGTCGAGCTGCAGCTGTAAAAACCTTATGGAGGGGAGAATCCACACATCCTCCTTAGTGCCTCGTGTGATATTTGTCTTCAATAAATTGTGACCCATAAAGAGTGATGTAACAGCAGGAGGCATTCAGCCCTGTATAATATTTACAGGTAGAATAAGTGGAGGAGAAAGCAGAGAGACAGTATTTCCCTAAATGAAATAGATCCTGGCATCTGGGAATCCAGTGCCCCTTCCCTCTCCTGGTCCCCCCCACCCAGCTCTTTGTAATTACACGACATAATGGTGGTGCAGTCGGCCCATAATCTCCCATTATAATCAGTTTCGGCTGCCTCCACTCGCTCTCCACCATAGCTTCTAATTCAATATAAATGTAAATGACTGGAGGGCGGGAGAAGAGGCTCGGGAAGAGTATAGAGTGTGAAAGTGGGAGTCTAATTTCTCAGTAAACCTGCATCCCTGTTTCTGAGTGTCTGTGTTTGTAGCTATGCTGACCTCACCCTGCCAGAGGAGGGGCTGCAAAGACCAAAAATTACAAACATGTCCAAAGAGATAGATAGTTTGCACCATTCCTGGTCAAAAACAACCAGTCAGAGCAAGGAGGAGTGTCCTAGTGCTGTCTATCACACTTGTCTATATGCTGCTCAATGTGCTAAATGCAACTTAACGTTTATGCGATGTCATCGGTGGCCATGTTAACTAGCCTTAGCATTTGTACCAGGCTCTGCCGATGGGACAAATGTTTTTAAAGGCTGTAGTGTAGCAGAGTGTAAGGGAGAGAGTATGAGCAGCACATACACAAGAATGATTGCCAGCGCTAAGACCCGCCTCAGCCCCATCTCTGATTGCTTGTTTCTGGTGTACTCCAGCAGTTAGTTCTGGGAGCACTGGAAAAAGGCAGAGGAGAGCATTTGAATTTTTTTGAATCTTTGGATATTGACTCTGATGCTTTTCGCCAAGCAGTGTCTAAAAGCTTAATGTGAAAGTTGGGCTTCTGTCGAAAGACCTAGGCTTTCGTGAAAAGCCTAGGTCTTGAAACAAGTTTGCAATAAGCTGTCTGACCTCGGCTCTCTTAGTAGTGGACCCATGAGGAGTCCTGGACTGGAAGGATTCCTTTCTGAACGGTCAGAATGAGCTGCTTGTTCTGAAGTTCCAGCTTCAGGTCAACATCTGAGGACTTTAGATCTGTTTTGCATGACTGTGCCTGTCTTACCAATGTGCTTGCTTTTGACTCTTTGTTGAGATGGTGGAAGTCAGATAAAGTAAGCCATAGTTAACCTGTAGTTGATAGATTCTGATGTCAGCATAAAAAAAGAATCCACATCCTGTCCAGGAACCTGTTTTCATACAGCTTGGGGAAAGTCAAGACATGCTGCCACCCTGAAGCAAATCTTCATTTATCTTGACATTAACTGCTGCAACATCTGCAAAAATAAATTCCCCCAGCAACTTCAGTTGAATAGCAGACTTTGCCTGTAGTCTGGAAATACTGAAGAATGTGAAAAGCTTTGTTTTAATTCCTGACATTTGTATTTTTATTGTCTAGCTGACTGCCCACAACGGCGATTAAAATAAAAGTGGTGCCACAGCAACAAGGGACTAAATGAGCTTAGATTTGTTTCAGAGTCAACTTGTATGTTTCTTGTTTAATGATTTCGGATGCATCCACTTCTATGTTCACAGCAGGAATAGACAGCAGTGTGTGTGTACAGTTGTATGCGCTGTGAGTGGACTTGTGACTCAGACTGCTTGACTTAACCACCTTTTTCTATTTCATTCAATCATCTTCTGCGTGACTAATCCTAACGTCAAACAGTGAGTAAGGTCTAGTAACATCTTTATTTATGGCTTGTTTGTAAATAAAAACAAACAAAACACGATGAAATGTGTATCCAAAAATTTGGGATTTTAATAATAAAACTAAATTGAATTTAATTTGAATCTTGGATCAACATAATGTAAAGTGTGAAAGTTTGAAATGACTGCAGTCAAAGATAGCAATAACTTACAGCTAAGCAAGAAAAAAATGCCTATAAGGAATGTCACTTCGAACTTTTTTTAATCTTCATCTTTAATTTATATATCATTTTGGAATAAAGGACTTCATCTGTCAGAAGATGATATCGAGTTAATATAAAATTCATCTAATATAGAAGACCACTCCGAACACTGTGCCCACCTTCCATACCTGCAGATTCTCATCTCGGCTTCAGTGAGAAATATGCTACAAAACTGAACTGCAATTCATAATTCAAAATGCTTTGTAATTAACTTTCTCCTCCCCGATCTTAATGTGAGACCAAATTAAAAAAGTAGTTATGCCAAGCAAGGAGATGAAGAGAGAAGCAGGGAAACATCGATTCAGAGGACGAGAAGGAGGAGATGAGAGAAAACAGAGCAGGAATGACGAGTCATGAATGTAGAGGTTGTGATTAGGTTTCACTAAATTAACTTAAGGTTAACTTTGACAGAGAGCAACACAGGCAAATGGTGCTAAGATTAAGTGTGTGAATTTGTACTGTTCATTTAGATTTTAAAGGCCTTGGAAGCTTCAACCTTTAGATTGCCTTAATGTGCCTCCTCACTTAATCTGTAGTTTATTTGGATTATGATTATGCCAAACTTTTGTTTCGCAGGTGTTTGCTGCGTTTCGCAAAAACGCAGCAAACACCCTGTGGAACACGTTTCCAGACAGCGTTTAATCATTTGCTTTATTAGTGCTCTGTATTAAACAGTGAATATGATATGGGAGTGTTAGTGATTGGTAAAACTGGCGTGCGCGTGCGGGGGTGTGTTGGTGTGTGTGGGCATGTGTGAAAGCTCCACCCTCTAAGTGTGGGCGTCCCAATCATCCCGTGTTGGAAGTGTGTGTGTTTCGGGACTTGCACTGATTGAGACCCCTGACAGCTTTTGACACCATGATTTCCTGTTTGTGTTTGTACTTTTTCTGTGTTGAGCCCAGCAGAGCCGTGTGAAGCAGCACACCCACTCTACTCTTGTTGAAGCAACGGGGTTTGTGATTGGGCGCCTCGAATTTGATTCACATTGCCCTTATTGGCCAGTACACAAAGAGGGGGCAGTTTGTTGCTGTTGCTAAGATCCTGTTGCTAGGTTCTGGCTGTTGCTAGGAGACTTGTGATGCATTATGGATGGATGGCTGCTTTCCTCATGGAGGAGCGATTCTGAGCCCCCATCGTTGTCCCTTTTTCACTCTGTCATTATTTTCCTCTTTCTGCGTTTCCATCTTTCTGTTTTCGTTTTTTCTCAAACACCACATTCAGATGATACTGATCTGCACATAGTTGCAGTTGCATGGCTCTAGGCAATGTTTTTAAAAACAGGAGCCGTTTCTGTATGTAGACTCATTCACAGAGGCTCCTCCTGTATATTTATATTCTCTGTAACAGGAAGTTCCTTCCTCTCCTCATTAAGGAGACAGCCCAGCATCTCAGTCAGTGTCTTCTCGTCTCACACTGGCCTGTCGTAAATTCCTCCTAAATTACAGATGTTTGGCACCAGACGTCTGCAGCCACTCCTGGATGCTTTGGCCAGCTTTGCATTGAGGGGAAAAAAGCAATGCATGACCCTGCTGCTGACTTGAAAGGCAACAAATTTTCCATCTCTCAGATGTCACAGGCACATGCTTGATTTGATGTGCCAACATCTGGTTTAAAACATGAAGATTCAGGGGTTTGGATTCACAGAACTATCAATCAATCAGTCAATCAAATTTTATTTGTATAGCACATTTCAGCAGCAAGGCATTTCAAAGTGCTTTACATCATATCAAACACAGCAACACAATGGAACATAGAATCAACAGTCAAAACACGACATTAAGTAAAGTTCCAGCAATAAATTTGTAATCGACTATGTTTCAAATACAATCCTAAACAGGTGGGTTTTTAGTGGAGTTTGCATCCATAAAAGATTTACCTGTTACACTCCTACTGTGTTATATGGAACAAAATACCTGTTGCTATTTTTATTCCCACTCACGCTCACAATCACACAGTTTAAAACGACGTAAACAGCATTTTAACTACTGCACAGAAAGGAGTTCTGTTATGTTAAAATATCTAAAAATATGAATTTAATTCAAATATTTTGTAACATGCAAGTAACAATGGATCATTATGATGAAATTTGAACCATCAATATTACATGGCAAAAGAAAAATCTCATTGAAAAATTCTTACCATCTGACATGGTAGTTAGTGGTGGTGTCTGAAAATGTGTTGAAATATGTTTGGCTGTACAGTGATGGTCAAACAAAACGGGACATGAGGGATGCCAGTGTGATGATGATGTCTTTTTTAATCTGGTCAACTTTTTATAATCCAGACCTTCATGAGTGTGAATTTATCTTAAAAGTTGAGCTGTTTGGTTACTTTGAGTTGTGTTTAATTTGGCTATCAAGGTAAAAAGACAAATTAAAAAAAATTACAATCTAATTCAAACACATGCCCTCACCACTGAATGAGTTTTATTTAACATACATTTAAAAAGAAAAGCAAAACCATGTGAAAAAAAATCTCATTTGGTTGTATCTGTCTTTATAAACTCTTACCATTAAATGTTGACTAGATCTGATTCCATCTGTTATGTGTAACTACTGCTAGAGTTACGGTCAAAACCTTCAAAATAGATTTTCTTCAGGCACCTGATCTCATACATTCATCATCATATGTAACGTTCAAGATATTCACGGTCTAAATCATTATACAGACAACATATATCTGTTTATATTTACCAATCATCTCCTCTGAAGACTGAATGACTCAATAAAGACGTATAAATTAATCTGGTTTCTAAGAAGAAGGACGTACATTTCCCCCCATTTAACCAGATGTAATGTTTTACTTCCTGTTCATGTTCTAATAATCTCCAGTGTCTTTTGCTGTGAACTGAGAGTTAACTACTTCTGCAACACTTTTCACTTTTAGCAGCTCCAACTCTGCATGATAACTGCTTTTTTCCCATGCGGTTCTGTAAAACCTTCAGATTTCTAATTTCTTTTTTGAGAACTTTGTGCCACTGATGTAAGAAATGAAACATTTATTCGGCTTGATAAAAAAGAAACTTTTTTCTTTAGATATAGGTATTGTAGATAAATCATCTGAACTGCTTTACATAAATTAGTTGACTTTTTGTTTTCATTTAAAATTTGCTGAAGTCATTAAAATAGTTTTTTGCTCGGGTTTATGATTTCATAATATGCTTTAGGTGTTAAAATATAATTGGTAGTCTCGATTGTTTTTCTGGTGAATCATCTGAAAAGACTCGGCAAATGACCAGAACTTTCTAAATGTGAAATGAACCTTGCACACTCATTGTGGTTAGTGCTGTCACAGTTGCTAGGTGACAAGACATACGCCAAAGTACAGGCCAGAATAAATCTGAAAGCTAGACTGTCTAATTTCATGGCCGCTCATTTCTAGTCTTTGCGACCGAAGAAGCACTCGGCCTGCTTAGCCGCGGCGTTTTGAATGATGCAACCCCTGAATTTGAACTTACTCTAAGAAAACTTGGTTTGCGTCGCATCGTATTTATACTATAGAAAGGAAAATGTTTGATTTCTGAGTGAAGGTTTAAAAATGCACAAGAAACTTGAGTCTGCCAGAATCAAATTGCTTCAGTCTTGAACATATTTTAGTTGCGTCAAATTAAGTAGATCTTGATTAGGACGTGTCCATTTCTATATACGTGGTGATGATTCAGAGTAAATTTACTGTCAACCAAGCTGTTTGTTTCTGATGGGGAAGAATCTCTTAGAAGTTAGTAAAACCCCTGTTACTTTCGCAGGTCTCAGCAAAACGTATCCAAAGGACCGCCGGTGTTTCCTTCTCTCTCCTTTCTACCCAGATGGCAGCATAGCTACTCAGCCTCAGCTCTTATCTTTGAAGACTGCTCAAGTCTGCACATCAGAAATACCTGCTGCTGCTGTCTTATTCCCACAGAAGGCAGGCAGTGTGCATGTCAGTAACACTGAGCCAGGGATGTCTCTGCATCAGTGCCACAGCAGGGGGGCCTGTCAGCTCATATGTGTGCACAGAATTAGTATTGTGCAATGTGTGTGTACAGCTGATCCGTGACAAGCCAACTGTGACGGGCTCTAATAGCTCTCCAACACATCCGTCTGAACACGCTGCTGCTCGTCGTGTGCGTGTTGCCTCTGTCCGTTTTATCTGTGACTCTGTTATCACCTTTAAGTCTTCTCCTCCACTGCCAACAGCACCGGAGCAAGACAGATTAAGAGGGAAGTTGGCCAAGTAATGGTATTGATGGGAAGTTGTGCTCCTGGTGCAACTCTGCTCAGATATTTGACAAACATGGAGCAGCCACATTACAGCAGATTAACATGGGTCAATGATCTGAGGAGGGTCAGTCATTGGGATACATTCTTGCATCTTTCAGGATTGGGGGTCTGTTTGGGTGGAATGGCCAGATGTGGAACAACCTTATTGCTGCAATAATTCTTCCAATAGTAGAAAAAAACCTAAACATTGAGAGACTTGAAAAGAGATCTTCAGGAATTAAAAAATGTGACAGACAAAGAGAGCTCAAGATAAAACTGTAAATGATCTTTACAGCTTCTGCTTGTGAATGACTCACCAGTTTGTAGAACCAGCATTAGCAGATGAACTCAGTCATTTTCTGACTGAACCCAACATGACTTCAGTTCTTTGAGGTCTGCAGACGTCTGTTTCTGCACAGCTGTCTTCAGGCTCAGCCTTGTTTGCTCTATATAAGTTGTCCCCTGAGTCCACGGTATAAACGTTCATTTCACTGCTTTGAATATGACTTGCACATTTATTTGCCATTAATATCTGTGAGAGACTCATTTTAGCTGGTGATGTGTTGCCTTGAACATGATCAAAAGTGGCTGTCCCTAATTTTTTTTATCAAACAAAAACAAATAGTCAGTTTTGCCAATTCTTAGTGATGATACTGACAATTCTTCTGGTCCTTTCTTCTTATGAGAATATTAGAGACCTTTGCATTGATAGTTCTTTTAAACCATGTAATGCAATAATCCAGTCTAACTTTTTCCAAATGAGAACTAGGTCAGGTAAAGATTACCTTCCAGCTAATGTCTCTGAACATGTTATTCATCTGTTCACTACTCGCAGGTGGGGACTTCTGCAACTCTGTACTTTGGTTTGGATCAGTTCTCCACTCATCATCTCTAAAAACCCTTATAACTGCCAACTTTAATAGTTGGAACAACAAACTTATACCCTAAGACGTGTCTTCTGAAACATCTGTGAATAGGGGAGGGTAAACTGGACCCCCTCTCAGTATAGGAGTCCACTATGCTGAGAAATTTTCTCAATAAAAGCAAAGTGATTTAAAGTTATTATCCCACCTTTGCCATCTTCAGCTGTTACAAGTTATCTGTGATGATATGCTGCTTCGGTTTCTCCAAATAAGTCCTTTGTTTCATGGCCAACCGTCTCTACTTTGGTCTCAGCTGTTTAAATTACATTATTCCAGAAAGTTCTGACTTTCCTTTAGGTTCAAGTTTGCAAGTGTAAGTTGTTCCACCATGTTATTAAAGAAAAGATTTTCTGTTGGCAGTCCTTCCAAAGAAGTCATACATTCTTCCTATTTCTCAAACTGTCCTGTTGTAAACTTTATTAAATACTGTAGAGTCTTCAGGACTTTGTCATTTCTGAGCATCATATGTCATGTTCCGATTTCTGGGTGAAGTTGATGGAAAACCTGGGAAGACGGGCAGCCATCTTTAATGTTTTTTATTTTTGAATAATTTTTCTTATTCTATTTTGATCAACTTGAAACAGTTTGTAAATTGCTCTTCAGCCCTCACCAGATGTTGCTTCTGTCTTCCTATTGGTTAAGACAATTCTACATTTTCCAGCTCAGCCCACTGCTACTACCTTTGCATTTATATAAGTTCTCACATTTAGTTATAACAGGAAGCATTGTTGCTACACAATGCTTCAGACTATTTATACACCTCTTTTCATTTTTAGTTTTTCATTAAGTAGATGGTAGGATAATGTGTTTATGTACTTTTATATGCTTGAGGTTGGATTAAAATAATTTCAGAACCTGTAAGAACCAGGTTTTTAATTGTCCTGATGTAGGAGGATGTCAATTGTTATTGATCATAAATAGATAGCATAAATAACGGCATTAAAAAGATTTTTTTGGTTTGGTTTGCAGTGCTAAATCTCAAAACTTATAAATTGTAACTCATTTAAAAAAATCTCTGTGTAAATTCAGTTCAAAATCTTTGTTTTTTCTTTTATTAATCTCAAGAGTAGAAAAAAATATCTTCTGTCACTTATGTTAAATGAAAAGACTCCATGATTGACACATTTGTATTTAATCACAGCTCAGTCCAAAGCTCCTACATGTCGGTTCAGTCCTGCTAAGCCCTCCCCTCCTTCCTCCACTGCAAGAAAGCAATTTTTGCTCACAAACGGTTCAATTCCCCACGAGGGCCTCTCTTAGCATGCTTACAAACATGAAAATGATGAGTGACGGCAGGCAATATTGGGGTCATCAAACGTGCAACACTGATTCAAATAATCAACTAAATGCCAGACGTGTCCTCGCAGTGGAAGAAGCTGGCAGAGAAGGTCGGACACAGAAGGGATGAGACCTCAGGCAGCCGTTGCTTATCCAATCAGATGAAGTAAAAACGTAGAGGGAAACACAGGGTTTTTGGAAAATAAGTGTTTTCTTCCTTTAATTGAACGATTAGCTTTTGTTTTCATTTAGATCTGTTTACAACCATTTACACAACACTTCAGTCTAACAGTTAAAATAAGTAACATCAACTTACCTTACAAATAATAACCGTAGTTAATGTTGGCAGTGCTGGTTTCCTAATCATTTCTAACACTTTGTGGTAAATCATGCAGGTTGGGGCATAATTTCAGAATAACTGGGAGGGTTTCGTGTTCTTTGATGGCTCTATATGAAAAGGCTGTCTGTGCAAAGTCTGAGCTTCTTTGATGTAACATGCAGTTGTTAGGCGATGCATGATCTAATTGTCTTAGACTAGAGCTGTAAAAAAAACTGCTCAGTGTTGTTTAGAATCTTGAAAGAGAGTAACCGATAAAATTATCAAAACTCAACATGTTATATTTACAAAGAATCTGACAATAATGATGCCTTACAGGGTTTTTTTTAAACCAGTTTGTAAAATTATTTTAATGGTTTTAGTCTTGGGGCTTTTGCATGAGACCAAAAAGAAATATAGTATAGTGATTAATGAGAAACGATCAGTGGATTTAAGTAAATTTGTGCAGCATCAAGAGGAGCATACTGTATGTTTCTGCTTTGGGATTTCTGATATTTTCTTTCTTTTTAGCTCCAACCCTGAAAATTTCACTGGACTTTCTACAGATCCAGGGAATAGTTCCCTACTTGAGCCGTAAAGTAACTTCTTTTCCTTATTATATGTGTAAGGTGATCATCTGCAGGGTGGATAACACCTTTGGCAGAATAATCATTTTAATGAGGGACCCTGACAAGCCAAGACCAGTTATATAAATCCACCTTTATAGTAAGAGTAAAAATAACTTTTTCATATAAATTGGAGGCAAACAGCCACATTCAGCTGCATATTTGATCTTCTCTAAATAAGTATGAGATTTGTATCCTCAGTTAACTGAGCCAAATCAAAGAGAGTTGTGTAAATAAAGCTGACACTTCGTGGTGCACTCCTCCAATTATATCTTTATTCATTTTGTGATGAGTTTGCCAACAGAAGGGTGAAAACAATCCCCTTAATTTATCACAAAGCCTTTTTCATCAGGTTATACACAGTAAGAGCCTCCTGAGCCTGAATATTTATGTTGAAATGGGATTTAGAGCTGAGGAAATGTTGCTCTGACCAAAAGAAATCAAATGAAACTCTATCTGGTAATTGATGATGAGCAGGTCTGATGCAACCCTTTGATGAACCTCCACTCTGCATCAATCTGTCTTTACAGAAAGTATTGATGTCACACCATTCATTCAAATTTATACAACTTAAACAACTGTGCAATATGAAGTTAAAGCAATATTAATATGTGAAACAAAACAAAATTCCCACAGTCAAAATGTATTAAGAACTAAAACATACTTGATTTAATTGGATATGAAAATAATTTCCATCAAAAATGTCTTATTTTAGTTTAGATTAATTTGTTTTTCAGATCCACTCTGTCGGGACGTGATGACATAATTATTATTATTATATGAGCTTATACTGTTTGTTGCTGTGGATTCTCAGTTCTGTTTGCTTGTTTCACTTTCTGCAGGTCTAGAGAAGAAAAGTACGAGTTACATCAGACCTAAAATCATTTGCAGTGGTGATGCGTTCAGGCAGGACTATAGTGCTGTAAAATGATAATGTCATTGTACAGAAAGACAAATGATCATCAAAGCAACAGAAAGTAAAAAGGCAGGTTGAAGGAGGAAGTGAAGGTAGAAGGGATAATACTTGGATTGACAAAAGATGGTGAATATGAAGCACAAGGGAGGAAAAAGGTCATGATGATTTAATGTTTGAGGATCTTTGCAAGGATCCAAGAAGAGATCTGTGAGGAATCCCAAATTTTGACACACTGTGATTAAGAACTTTTTTTTTTAATTGGAGAATTATAATATATTTTAGTTTGCTCTCTGAATCTGTTCAAAGCTTGAACTAAAATACAGAGAATGGACGCTTAAAAACTAATTCATATATTTTTTTTATGCAGGAATCCCTTTGCTCTCTGTGGGGATAAGATTCCCCTGGAAAACAATAATGTTCAATTTCATCTGTTTGTTTTACTGCGCAAATATAGTTATACTTCAAAAAAGCCTTCAGACACATTTCAGGTGCTTTCAAATTAATCTGAAGTAGGATGAAGTTTCATTAGTCTGTACCTAAATATTATTACTAGTACGACTTTCAGTTTAACCAACTTTTCTAATGTTGTTTTAATACAAAAGGAAACGGCTAAAAGCATATGGATGTGGATCTTTTTTGGAGTGTGTGTATATTTTGAAAACTAGAAAATTGTTCTGTGGTTCAAAATCCGTCTTTACATCAGAAGTTTTCTTCCCAGTTGTGAACCTGTAATGTTTTTATTTTAATCTAGAAACTGTTTGATATTGATCAAAAGTTCAACGTATGAAAAAGCTTTTCAGGCTCCATTAAACTCTACAGATTCGCACATGAGGAGAAATATTTCAGCTTCAGTTTTGGCTGATGCTTTTTACCCTCTACTTTATAAATAAATTACAGGAATTAAAGCAATTCTTCAGCGTCAAACAGGGTTTAAAGCTGAAGAATCCTCAAAGATAAAAAAAAACTTCTTTTTTAACTTTGAAGTAAAAAAACCTTTGAGGGTTTCATGAGATTTCTTAATGAAACTTCATCTAGGGTTTCACAAAAATGATATTTGTTTGTGAAATCTCATGCATAATGTTTACAAAACAGTAAAACCGCCTCCTGTGGTGCTTGGGATGAAATGA